>NW_027555958.1:14437121-15637121 GCF_003287225.1 Phascolarctos cinereus | reverse complement strand
ATATAATAATCCCTTAATCCTATCATTGTTGACAGTTAATATAATTTTTATTATTCAGTTGTGTCTGACACTTCATGACCTTATTTGGGGTTTTCTTGGCAAAGATCCCAGAGTGCTTTGCCACTTCCTTCTCCAGCTCATTTTACAGAGAAGGAAACTGAGGCAAACTAGGTTAAGTGACTTGCCCAGGGTCACACAACTAATATAGTGTCTGAGGTCTGATTTGAATTCAGGAAGATGAGTCTTCCTGACTCCAGGCCCAGTATTCTATTCACTGCTCCACCTCACTGCCCCCAGTTAATAAAACCAATAACCCTGGAATCCCACAGTTATAGGCAGTTAACATGCATAATAATTCCATAGTTTAAGACGGTTAATATACGTCATAATCCTGTGGCTTAGATAGTTAATATACATAATAATCTCAATTTCTTCCATCGGTAATTTCATTTAGAATTTCCCAATTAGAATTTCCCAACAATAACTTCCCAAACAGTTATATGTAAACTAGCTGTTGGGAAACAATGCATCTGCAGCCACCTTGTCCCTGTCAACACTTTTGCCCCTAAAGGGTAAGTTTTCTCTCTGTTCCTCTTAGAACTTTAAGGACCTCTCTTCTAACACTTTTTTTACTGGAAGGAACTGTTTTTCTCTTGGATTCCCTCTGTGCTGTTTATATTTTTATTCAAGATTTTTCTCTCTTTCACACAAAATGTCTACCCTTATTCATAAATAAAATGTCCACATAAGAAAGGGGTAGTACCTTATTATCTAAAATGGGGAGGTTGGACTCCATGTCCTCTGAGGGTCTTGCAAGCTGAGCCCAGGGCCCCATCACTCACGGGGGATCAGTGCTTGGCCTTCTGTTGATCTAGGCATTCAGGTACATTATGGGTTAAGTGGACTTTCGTGGGCTTGCCTGGGAAACTAGCTCCCTAGTATTCCCAAGTGTTTCTTTGGGGAAATGTGTTTTGAGTTCCAAACAGTGGATTCAGAAATTAACTTCTGGAACTCAGGCAGTGTTTGCAAGCTGCAGCCAGTCTGGCCACCGGCCTCTGGATTGTTTTCTGGCACTGGCTGAAAACTCCCTCCACCATTGCCCAGATGCTTGGCTGTCCCACCACTTCCCCCTTTGAACCACAGGGTGTGAAGTTTGCTGTAGAGGAAGGGTAACTCTGACTTTGGTAAGTTGGGATGGAGAGCTGAGTCTGAGTGCTGGGCAGCAGTCAGACAAAGAGAAAGTAAGGAAGACTCAGTTCATAAACTAGATTAAAAACACAGAGACATAGACATTAGGTCTAGCAAGACACATCAACATATCAGCTGTGTCTGAAAAGGGGCGCATTTCTTTCTCATTTCTGGCCAGTGCATTGGCATCTTTCTATTCATTTATTACAAGGGAGAGCTTCAGAGGCTCGAGGGGATGGCTTCATAGGTTGCCTTCCCCTACACGCACATACATACACACACAGAAGGGAAAAGGGGGGCATCAGTGAAATATTTCAAAAACGCACAAATGAAAACAAACCAAAAAGGCCAAAAGCGTTCAGAAAGGGATACGAACAGGGAAATGCGGGTACTGTTTTATTCACTTTAATATCTACTCTTTAAGGACCACATATAACAATATTCTTTTCTGATCTTTCTGTATTGAAGTGTGTTTGTTGACCATTGTTAAATTCATCGTAAAAAAAATGCATTTTTTTTTAAAGAAAATATTGTTAGACTTATAATTGGGACATTTGGGTTCCAGTGTAGGTTGTCGACACTTACTAGCGATGCGACTGAGCCCTCTGATCCTGCAGGTCACAGATGGAGAATTGGAAAGAAATCATGGGACCACTGAGTCCAATCTCCTCATTCTACAAAGGAGGAAAGGGAAACCCAGAGGAAGCTGAGTGCCTTGTTCAGGGTCACACAGCTAGTAAGTATCTTAGGCAGCATTCAAACTCAAGCCTTCCTGATTCAGCCTAGTGCTTCCTGCGCTGTATGTCCTAGCTGCCTCTGAGACATGGGCAGGAAGGTGGTTTTACTCTCTGCAGCAGAGTGGTTATGTGGGACATGTTGTGGAAGGCTCACGTATGAATTATTATTATCATAAACAGAAGTGAATTCTGATTGCTAGCTGTAGCCAATAGTTTCTTCTCCTCCCTCTGGTTCCAGGTTCAAATTAACCTTGTCTTTGGAGCATAAATCCAATTTGAAACTGGAAAGAATCTTAGGGAGCCTCCCCACTTGAGGGTCTCTGCTTCCCCCTCCCCACCAACACACACCCGTCTAAGCCTTTTTGTTTTCTTCTTCTTCTGCCTTATCTAGCTTAGAACCAAGTAACCAGAACAAGTCCTGAAGCCTCTGCCATGCCCCCAGTGATTACCTTTCCTCTTCTCCCCCCTTCCTAGTACCTCCTTTGTCCTTTATCTGGAATCTCCTTAAATAAGACAGAGACTATCTTATTTGTTTTTATATGTATCCAGAGCCAGCCACAATACCTGACACACAGTAAGCACTTAATAAATGCTTTCTCGCTCTCTCTCTCTCTCTCTCTCTCTCTCTCTCTCTCTCTCTCTCTCTCCCTCCCTCTCCTTTCTCTTTCCCTTACTCTTTCCTTTCTCCTCTTTCTTCTCCCACTTTTTCCCTCTTCTTTCCTTTGTCCCTCTCCTCCTGTCTCTATCTATCCAACCAACCCTCCTTCTGACTTCCTCTCTCTTCTTCTTCTTCTTCCTCCTCTCTCTCTCTCTCCTTTCTCTGTCACTTCCTTTTTCCTTTCTCCTCTTTCTTCTCTCACTTTCCCCCTCTTCTTCCTTCCCTCTTCCCTCTCTCCTGTCTCTCTCCACTTTCTCTTTTCCTCACTCTTTCCTCTCTCCTCTTTCTTCTTCTTTCTCCTTTCTCTCTCTCTCCTCTTCTCTTCCCTTTCCTTCCTGTCTCTTCTCTGCTTTTCTTTTCTCTCTCTCCTCTATTTTTCCCTCATTTTATTTCTGTCTTCTCTTTCTCCCTCTCTTTCTGTCTCTATCCAGCCAGCCAGCCCTCCTTCTCACTTCCTCTCTCTCTCTCTTTCTTTTTCCTCTTTCTGTCCTTCTCTCTCTCTCTCTCTCTCTCTCTCTCTCTCTCTCTCTCTACACACACACACACACACACACACACACACACACACACACACACACCCTGGCTATTTGTCTAGTCCAAACTCTTCATTTTACAGATGAAGAAACTGAGGCCCAGACAGAGGACATGCCTTGCCCAAAGTAACCAGGCAGTGCCAGAGGTCAGCTCTGCACCCTGGCACTGGGCCAGGACAGAGAGGCAGCCCGGTAAAGTGGCCTCAGTACCATTGTTGGGGTCTGGAGAATCTCTCTCCTCAAATCCTGCCTCTGACACTTACTAGCTGGATGACTCTGGACCAATCACTTCTCTAGCGATTTCTCTAAACAAGTTACTTCTCTAAACCTCGCTTTCCTCATCTCCTAAATGGAGACAGCTGAGCCATGAGGGGGAGGAACTGACGGCCTCCGGGGTTCCCTCTCCCTCTAACTCGGTGATTCGTGGACCTCTCTGAGCCTCCGTCTCCTCACCTGGAACATGAGGAGCGTGGCCTCGGAGGTCCTTTCAGCTTTAGAGCGAGGATGCTACGATGCTTCATAACACAAATAGAAGCAGTTCATTATCTTACAGCAGAGGAAACTGAGGCAGACCTCAGGCCCCAACCTTAAGCAGAGCCCTTTTCTCATTCAATAGACACCCGGGCTGACCCCTCGAGTCATTTGTGCAGAAAACTCGGTTTCTTAGGAGCGCGCTCTCCAAGCGGCTGCTCGTGACCCGCCTGCCTGTTTTCCTGTTCCACCCGAAGGGCGCAGATCCACCGGCAGGCTATTTTAGGTGAACTCTTGGAGAAAAAAAAAATAACAATCAGCGCTCCAACGTCAAGGCTATATTTAGCCGGGGCTTCTCTCCCTGCGGGACTAGGACTCTATTTGGAAAGCTTGAGCCCGGGGGAGCAGCCAAGGCTTTGTGTTCTGACAGCGTAATCCCCTGGCAGATGGCAAAGGCTCCTGTTCCTTTTCAGCGTCTGTATGAAGCGCTGGGGTAGGACAGCCTGTCAGGGCTGTGTCCCGGCCAAGGCAGAGACAGACTCTGGCTCTCTGCACGCAGGGGCTGGCCTCCTGTCAAAGCAGCCAGCAGCACCCGCCCTCCACCGTCTGCCTGAGAAAACAGTCAGTCTTGGAGAGCACTCTCTGTCTCTGCCGCCCCAAAGAAAAGCCTCATGCTCCCCCTCCCCAAAATGGGATGACTATTCCCATTTTACGGATTAGAATAACAAGATCCAACACTGTTTTATCCCCTCCCCCCACACACCCTGCCGCCTCTTCTTCCTTAGAAAAGTCAGTCTTGAAGACCCCTCTGTACTTCTGCTGCCCCAGAGCCTCATGCTTTTCTTTAACTGGGATGACTATTCCCATGTGACAGATAGGAATGATGAGAGCAAGCTCTGTTTTGCCATCCTGGTGGGAAAGCATAACTCACCAGAGTGTGACTTCGCAACTTGTTCACTTTTAACGTTTGTTAGCCTAACGTTCCAGCCCTTGAGAGAGCTGTCAGTTGGTGAAGAGTGTTGGCTAACCCAGGGCCCCTGGTACAAAATACAAGCTGTGAAATTCACAGGCTGTGCTTCTAAATTTAGGCACGTGTTGTTTATAAGCTTTGGAAAGTGAAAAAGGCAGGGGTTTGTTAGGCTTGGGGCAGCCTGGAATGTGTATTCACCTCAATCATGGGGAGGGGGTGTAACCTTCCAGTTCTTAATCAAGTCAAGTCAAGAACCTACTATGTGCTAAGCACTCCTCTAAGGGCTGAAATAGCAATAGCTAGAACCCATGTTATCTCATTTGATCCTCCCATCCTTGTGATGTTTAAAAAAACCAACTCCAAGAGGGAGGTGCTGTCACTCCCATTTTATGGATGAGGACACGGGCTCAGAAAGGCCCAGGGTCTCTCAGCTAGTGTCTGAGGCAGGATTCAAACCCAACTCTTCCTGACTCCAAGTCCAGTGTCTGCTGTGCCACCTAGTTCTTAAACCGTGCTCCTCTGATTTTACACTTCCACGTGGTCCCTTCCTACTGAATCTGCTACTTATTCCTCCTACCTGGGTAGGTGCGAAGGTGCACTGAAGACCTCCTTATTTGGATACTTACAAGCTGTGACAGTCTTGGTTTTTTCATGGGGATAATGACAGCAACCATCTCATAGTATTGTAGTGATGATAAATGAAATAATATTTCTAAACCACTTTACAAATCTTAAAAAGCACGCTATAGATGTTAGCTATTATTTTTAAAACTGGAATCATTGTTCAGTGCTACTGGCTCTCAGTGCCTAATTTTTCCTATCTACAAAATGGGAATGGTTCCCCTACTTCTTCTTCCCCCTCCCCCCAATATTAAAAGGAATAACTACATTGAGGGGGAATTTGCAATCTGCTCTAAAGAAGGGAGACAGACTGACAGCATGGAAAGAACACTGGTTCAGGAGTCATAGGATGGAAATTCAAATTCCCTCCTACCCCTGTGTCCTTGAACAAGCTGTTTAACCTCTGCAAACTTCAGTTTCCTTTTCTATAAAAGGAGGGATTGGTCTAGCTGGCCCTGAGGTCCTTCCAGTCCTAGGTGAAGGACCCAATGACCTCAAGGATGGACGAATGCTATAAAGTTCATTGCCAATGCTCTGTGATCGACAAGAGCAGAAGGTAAGGAAGAAATTGAAGCCAGAAGACTCAATCCAGACAATTAATGTTATGTGCCAGCAGATCTTCTCCCAGAGTTATTGAAAAGGAACTAAAACGGCAAATTCTGGCCTCCAGCCTCTTTCCTACATCGCCTACACTCTGGTTGAAGAATTTTGTAAGCAGGGAAATAATTAAGAGGTAAACAGACAGACAAAGGAAGAAGAGATGTAAAGGCCCTGACCACCTGAGTCCAATCTGAGAGCTGTGGCTTCAGCTCCTGAATGATTGAGAGTTAGCTATATAACCCCCAAGATCTGGCTTCTGAACTCTCTCTGACGTGATCAGTGCTGTCTTAATTGCCAGCTGTGATGGCCTTTTCTCAATGCTCATCTTTCTTGGTCTCTCTGCAGACTCTGACCCTGTTCACCACTCTCTTCTCCTGGATCCTCTCTCCTCTCTTGGTTTTTGTCTCCTGACTCTCCTTCTACTTCTCTGACCACTCCTTCTCAGTCTTTAGTGGATCTTCATCTGGGCCACTCCCACTAACCCTGGGTATCCCTCAAGGCTCTTTCCTGAGTCCTCTTTTCCTCTATACCATCATTCGGTGGTCTCATCACCTCCCATGGGTTTGCTGTTCTTTGTTACAAAGGAGGGTTCAATCTAGATTGGGAAGGGAAGGGCTGGATCTGGTACTTCCAGAAATGATTGTGATGTAAAAGCAAAAGCATCAATAAAAGTAATTTTAAAAAATAGGTTCCACATGACATTCCCAGTTGCACATGTCAGCCACCAGTACCACTAATCTGGAGCATTCATGGCATATCCATATAGTGCTATAGAAGTTCCATACCAAAGAAAGAGATGCCCTCCCATAGATTATTATCTAAAGGCATAGAGTGGAAACAAATCATGGGCTATAAGCTCAGCCTTGGACAGCACCAACTAAAGAGATTATTAGAAAGTCTGTAATCACCAGAAAGGTGAAAAACATTCTTGACTGAACATAAGGATAGACATCAACAGCTTCTCATTCTCAGCCCTAAAAGCCATGCTTTTGTCTCTGATCTCAAGGGGGAAGAGACACCATGGTTGAGGAATGGACACTGGTCTGAGAGCCCAAGAGAGGTGGCATGGTATAGTGGGTAGAATCGTGGGCTTGGAGTCAGAAAAACCTAAGTTCAAATGCCATCTTGAAGACTTATTAGCTGTGGAAGTCTGGGCTCAGTTTCCTCCTCTGTAAAATGAAGGATTGGGCTCAATAGCTGCCTAAGTTCTCTCTAGCTAATTTCATTTTTTTTTGACAGAGTAAAGCTGAGGAATATTACCTAGATTGATAAAGTCTCTCATGCTGTCCTTGTAGAAAAGATTGAGAAACACAGGCTTGACAACAGTACAATCTGAACCACAGAGTGATTTAAGATGTCATGTCAGTATGGAAGGAGGTCTCCTGTGGAGTGCCTCAGGGATCAGACCTGTGCTGTTTAAAAATTTTAATCAGTGATTTGGGTAAGCACATAAATGGTGCATTAAAAATGCTAAAATGCTAAATGACAGAATGAGGATCCAAAAATATATTTGAAAGGCAAGAACAATGAGCTGAATCTAAGAAGATGAAGTTTTATCATGTAAAGTCTTTCACTTGGCTTCAAAAAATAGCCCAGACAGTCCCTGAAGGGCTGAGGACAGAAGACGATGAACTCCATCCCTTCTCTGAGCACCTCTGCTTGGGAAGCAGCAGGAGCAGAGCCAAGGCTGAGCTGTTGGTTTACGTCATAGCACTTGGTGAGGATTCTCCCAGGCTGATTTATGGAGGCTGTCCAACTCTGTTTGCATCTCCTCATAGCACCTGATTTGGGTATTGCTAACAACCACATTGTTTGACTAACTGATTTCAACATAATGTAGAATGCATCACAGAATCCTAAGTCCAGAGCTGGAAGGGGGATCAAAGTAGTCATCTAGTCCAACTCCCCCCTCCCATTTTACAGAGGAAGACGGAGACCCAGGGAGGGGAAGGAATAAGCTCATAGATGTAAGGGGGGAGGACAGGGCACAGAAGGAAAGAAACAGGGGAGTGGAGAATGAGGTTCTTGTATCATAGGTTTAGAACTAGAAGGAGCCTTAGAGGACATCAGGTCCAACCTTTCATTTTATAGATGAGGAAACTCATCTATAAAAAGTAACTTGCCTAAGGCTGCACAGGTAACAGAGGGGCAGAGTCGCCCTAGACCAATACTGTTTGTCACACTAGGGCAGACAGGGTTGAGAGTGACTGAGCAGGGGGGAATAGGCACCCAGACATTTCGCTGACACCAGCAGAGGACAGCAAAGGGCTCCAATGGGGCCGGCTGATGACCTAGCTGTGTTCAGCTGTGGGAAGAAGGTAAGAACCCACAGGTTGAGTGCTGGGCCTTCATCCAGAACAGACAGTGAGCAGCCAAGAAAACTCCTTTCCTCTACATTTTTTCCAACCCCCACCTTTTCTCCTCCCTTTCCTTCCCCCGTTCTCACTCTCCTCACCTCCCCCTCTCCCCTCATCAGTACAAACTGGGGGTGGGGGGGAGGTAACTGGTGAAACAATTGTGAGCAGCTGTTGGGGGGGGCAGAACACATGCCCCTCCCCCACTCCTGCCCCTCCACATCCACTACTGTTTTACTGTTTTAAATATTTCTCGTCTATGAGGCTACTACTTCTCTCCCAGGACTGCATTCAAATCCAAAGCTCCCACTAAATTTTTTTTAATGTGAACAGATAACATGAACAACAAAAGACTGCACTTATAGACTTTAGCAGTCAGAAAAAGCTTATAACACAGTTAATCAGACATTCATTATAAGATGTCCCCGAAGCCTTAGTGAAGTTTTCAGTTATTAAGGCTTAAAACTCCATTGAGACATTAGACATGCCCTGTAAATGCTAGTTATTATGCCTATGGTAATAAACCATAAATGATAATCAATTCAATTAAATGATCAATTATAATACCTTTTTCTATTCTTCTTATTACAAACTTAAGAAACATTTTGTATCACTTTTACACAGCCACACCATTTTAAAAAATAGTTTTTCTTTCTCTAGCGTCTATAAAAAAAAATCCAGGATGAGAGTTTATATCTGATACATACAACTTAATCCTCATCATTTGGATATACTCATTTCCCAAGACAGAAACTCTAGATTTAACTGCAAAGTGTCCTTGTCTCTCACTCTTTATTTCCCTTCTCTCCATTTCTAGATCTCAGACTTCTAAGGCCCCTCTAATATCTCTCTCCTCCTTTCCTTCTCCATTGCCATGGAACCTGTGGGGTATTGCTACTTAAACTACCCATGACTCTAAGGCATGCCTTTAAATAAGCTGGAGTGCTGTTGTATTATATTTGGGGGGGGGGTGATTATAGTAATCCAAATCGGTTCTACAAATCTGAATTCTATTTGCTCTGTAAAAGGTCCTATCCTAAATCAAGGAAGCAGGCAGTCATCAATCATTTATTACACTCCTTTTATGTGTCAGGCACTGCACTTGATGGTCCCTGTCCACAAGGAGCTCATGTTCCACTGAAGAAGATGACAAGACATAGCACAGTGCATGGCACATAGTAGGTGCTTAATAATACTTATTGACTCACTGACTATAAGTAGATATAGAAGATACAAAAAATGGATGTGTGGTAGTTTAGGGAGAGAAGCAGTTAAGGGATCCGGAAAAGCTTCATGTAGAAGGTAGTAACAAATAATGCTTTATTTGGGGCCCCTTCTTACCACTTTTAGTTTTCTTCATTGTATAGTTCAAGTAATATTTTTTTAAACTAAAGTGCACTTAATAAGACAAAGTTCTTAGGAAATCCTATATCATTTTAACAGTTGTGAGAATGATCTGTAAGACTTATCAACTCATTATAGCCCTAGATAGTGGTATCCCATGACTCCAGTCATCTTCCTTTCATTTTATTGCTATCACTAGCATTTTTAGAATTATATCAAAAAATAGTGGGGAAAGGGGATAGCCTTGTTTTATTCCTATGTTTACTTGGAAGGCTTCTAGTGTTTCCCCACTGTAGACCCATAGGAATTAACATTGATTTCCTTTAGGGACATACTTCTCCCCCTTCCCTCCAATGTCATAGCTTTCACTCATTTTTTTAAAAAAATAATAAATCACTGACAAAAAAGAAAGGACCCACATACACCAAAAGATTCATAACAGTACTTTTTTAGTAGCAAAGAACTAGAAACAAAGTATTGGGAAATGGCCAAAGTATGGTATATGAATGAAATGGAATGTTACTGTGTTATAAGAAATAATGCATTTAGAGAACAGATAAAAGGATGGGAAGATTTATATGAACTGACGCAAACTGAAGTACGCAACACCAAGAAAACTATGTGTATAACATCTGCAACAATATAAATGGAAAGAACCACAAAATCATTGGGACTGAATGACAACGAATTAGAATGACCAGTTGTTCAGTCCTGTCCAACTCTCCGTGACCCCCTTGGGGGTTTTCTGGCAAAGATGCTGGAGCGGTTTGCCATTTCCTTCTGCAGCTCATTTTGTGATTGTTGTTTGTCCTTTATCCTCAAAGAGGGCCGTGACCTTTGTGATGTCTTGACTTGCTCGTGAAGTAGATTTAAGTGAGGCAGAGTTGTGCCTCCTCCAGTCATTGAGGTCCAGTGCAAGACAAAAGATGAAAAAACTGAGGCAAACAGGGTTAAGTGACTTGCCCAGGGTCACACAGCTAGTAAGTGTCCAAGGCCAGATCTGAACTCAGGAAGATGAGCATCCCTGAATCCAGGCCTAACACTCTATCCAGGGCACCACTTAGCTGCCCTAGAATGACCAGATTTGGCCTGAAAGAAGAACTGTGAGCTGTAGGAGTCACCACCCACCCTTCTTTGAAAAGCTACTGGACTATGGGTGTAGAACCCTGAAAATCACATTGGACTTTTTGGATGTTTTATAGTTTTGCTGAACTGTTCCCTCTCCTTCCTTTTTTCACTCTTTAGTGGAAGTAACACTTCTCTGGGAAGAAAAGGAAGACACTGAAAAATGCAGGTGACGTCAAAGGAACAAAACATCAATGAAATATATTCATAAATTCACAAATAAATCATGATTCTTGTTTTTCTTCTGTCTTAAAGTGTATGTAGCACTTTTCTCAAAATGGCCTGGTGAAGGATGTGGTACAAGAGCTATTATCATGATAATATGATAATGTATGCTAATGGTGATATCATATTATCAATAATTTGATTAGTAAGTGCCAGAATGAGACTTTGAACCCAGGATATCTGGCGCCAAGTTTGGTGCTCTTTCCTCCACACCCTGCTGTCTCCTTTTGGATTCCTCAAGGTCCCTCCCCTATCTCTTTGGTGGCCGTGTCCTTCCTACAGATGGTTATTGTCCTGTCTTTGCTCAGCCACTTGGCCAGGGTACACAGATTTCCTTCTCTGCATCCTTCTTTATAAATCAGACTCACTAGCTCTTGATGATTGCTCTGGCTTTCCTTTGAACTTGCTCCAAGCTGCTTGTGGTTTCCTAGTAATTAGGTGCCCAGAACTGGACCCCATTGGCCTGATTTAACTCCTTAGGGTTATCTCCAGAACCACCCAGAGAAGCTTCTAACCATGGACGTTCCAAAAACAGTCTGCAATTTCAGGCTTCTGAGATGACCAGTTGTGGAAAGCCAAGGACAAAATGCTCCAAGGAGAACGAAGCCTGAACAGGCTGTGACTGGGACCTACAAAAGAACTGTGGGCTCATAAATCAGTCAGGCAATCGGCAGTCACTTAGGAAATGCTTACTACATGCCAAGTACTCCGATAAGCTCTGTGATACAAATAGAAAAGCAAGGCAGACCCTGTTCCCAAGGCCCTCCTCCTTAATAAGGGAAGAAAATATAAAGGAGGGGTCAGTTGCAGGGCAGACGGTAAGGCCCGATGGTGCTTAGAGCATCATAACAATGAGGATGGTAAGCCCCAGTGGTTGCTGGGGAGCCATGGTAGTGAAACTAGAAGGGCTGATACTCCTTAGGGGTCAGAGTCAGTGCAGGAGGTTGATAAGTCTTACAGATCATTTTCACAACTATTAAAGTGATATAGGATTTCCTAAGAACTTTGTCTTGTTAAACACACTTTAGTTTAAAAAAATATTACTTGAAGTATACAACGAAGCAAACTAAAAGAGGTAAGAAGGGGCCCCAAATAAAGCGTTATTTGTTGCTACCTTCTACATGAAGCTTTTCCGGATCCCTTAACTGCTTCTCTCCCTAAACTACCACACATCCATTTTTTGTATCTTCTATATCTACTTATAGTCAGTGAGTCAACAAGTATTATTAAGCACCTACTATGTGCCATGCACTGTGCTATGTCTTGTCATCTTCTTCAGTGGAAATGACCATCAGCTGCAAGCCAGCCTTCTGACTGGACACTCACTCTGGTTCAGTAAGACTTATGATAAGCTGAAAAGTCCTGAATGATGATATCATGGGAGCATAGCTCTTGAGCTGAAAAGGACTTCAAAGACCCACTCAGCCCCTCATTTAACAGAGGAGGAAACTGAGGCCAGGGAGAGAAGTGACTTGGGATCAAAGAATCATAGATTTAGAGGCCCTCTGAACTAACCACCTCATTTTACAGATGCCTCACAGGGGTTGAGCAATTTGGCCACGGTCAAGCCCAAGTAGGTTTGGCGTTCTGGGGAACCTCTGGCGGTCATTCTCTCTGCATGGAGACAAGTAAATGTCGGGGTAACTTTCTACCACAGGAGAATTTTGGTAGTTAAGTATATGGAACATTTGCCTCCCACTTGGAGAACCTGTCCAAATAAGAAGGTGGGCACATGAATGATTCTCTCACACTTTCAATCCCAAACTTATGTTTTTAGCAGTAAAAAGCATGTGTTTCCAAAGAAACAGCATGTTTCCTTGGATTATACCACGCATGTGCTCGAGTGTGTGTGTGGAAGAGACTGTGCATGTTTGAATACAGGTGATGGTGCGGCTGGTTGGGCACGTTTCAGTGTCTGTGAGTGATGTGATAAAAAGGAGAGTGGTGGGCTTGGAATCAGGAGGACCTGAGTTTAAATCTCCCTTCCGACACTTATTAGCTGTGCAACTCTGCACAAAGAACTGAGATTCAATTTCCTCATCTGTAAATGAGGAGGTCAGAGCAGTCCGCCTCTGAGGGCCCTTCCAGCTCCTGAGCTAGGATGTTATGACTTTATTTGCAAGACCCTTCATCTCTCTCAGCCTCATTTTCCTCATTTGTAAAAAAAGGGGTTTGACCTAGGTGACCTCTTAGCTCCCTTCCAGCTCTAAATTGATCACATCCTATAATTTTTTGTGTGTGTACCTTTCCCTTCCTGTGCCTCAGTTTCCTCTCTGTAAAATAAGGGGTTTGACCTTTGAGCTCCCTCCCAGATCTAGAGCTCTATTCCTAAGACCTATAATATTACATATGTGGATATATAAGTGTGCACACGACTGTTTGGATATGTGTCCTGGAGGACATGGATGTGTGAGTGTGTTTCTGTGCAAACATGTAAGTATTGTGGGGGAATGGGCATTAATTATCCATGTATGTTTGAGTATATCTATGGTTGAACTTGTGTGTGTGTGTGTGTGTGTGTGTGTGTGTGTGTGTGTGTGGAGGGTGAGTGTTTCCATGAGCATCCTGGACAACCTAGCTGGGAATGTGGATGCTGCTGTCCCTTAGCAACCTGGAAACTATGGGTCCAGGGCAACCTAGGACAGTTCCTTGCATGGTAACAGCCTGAGGAGTGCTTTAGGTACCCAGGAGAGAGAGGACAGCAACTCCTCTGTCTGTTTGTTCTCTGGGGATCTTCCCTCGAGGCAGTGTTTCCCGCCCCCACCCCCACCCCAAGACAAATAATCAGAAGTATAGTCATGGAAGAGTGAATTGTATATTCGTTAAAATATAAGCTTCATGAGCCCCAATCATTGACAAAAAGCCACTCACACCTGCTGGCCAGCTCAGAAGACTTTGCATTAAGTAAAGTCCTCAGCACCTTGCAGATTCTGGGTTCATGTGTCCCAAGGCTTCTGTGTATCCAGGAGAGATCTGGGGAACACCCACAACCAACATTCTAGTTTCCTTCTGTTGACTTGGTGGTACTTCCTACTCCTGGATCCATCCCAAATGGCTCTCCATAAAGAACGTGTTGATCCCATAAAATGTCAGTGAATGAGGATGAGCATGTGGATTTGCCAATTATCAGAGCAGCCAAAGGAGAGAGAAAGAAACAAGGGAGCCCTGTGTGACCTTTCAGGGATGGCTCGCAGGACATGAGACTTCCTAAGTTTTCCTAAGACAGAAGACAGCTATGTTCTTGTCCCTTAGACAGGGCAGAGGGCCAGGGCTCCCCGCACATTCATTTCAGGACGTGGTGATTGTGAGTTTGTGGGCAGTTGGGTGAATCAGTGTTTTGTAAGTTTCCTCAAATGAATCCATCTAGCTTAGGTCAAATCCCTCCTTTTTGGTCAAATACCTGCATGACCTTAGGCAAACTATGTCACCTCTCTGGGACTCAGTTTCCCCATCGATAAAATTAGAGGGTTAGAATAGATGGCCTCTGATATTGCGATCGATCTTTACCTCCCAATTTCAAAAGCTCAATCTGGCAAAGGCATGATCTGGGGAAAGAGCTCCAGACTTAAGAAGAAGCTAGAACAAAGTCTGAGTGCTGGATTGACCTCCAGACCCAGGAGGATCTGGGTTCAAGTACCCCCTCTGACCTGCATAATCTATCAACCTCTCAGCAGCCAGCCCAGGCAGCCCTGGAAGATCAGAGTCATACAGAAGGCATCCATCTGCTCTGGCAGAAAATCCTAGATTTAGAGATGGAGATGGCCTCAAGGGTCAAGTCCAGCTCTGTCACTTTACAAGTGAGGAAACTGAGGCCCAGGATGGGGGAGCACCTGGCTCTGGGACACATTGCCAGTAAATATCTGAGGGAGAATTAAAACTCAGGTCTTCCTAATTCCAAGGCCACGGTTCTATTTTCTCTTCAGGGCTGTCTTACAAATTCTACCCCAGTGAAACCACAGGTTAGGTGCCGTCCCAAAAGATAAATTAGGAGGAAGAGGAGGAGGAAAAGGAGGAGGGGAAGGAGGGGGAGGAGACTGGTGGTGGTGGTGGTAGTAGTAGTATAGTAATGGTTGTAGTAGTAATGGTGGTAGTAGTAGTAGTAGTGATAGTGGTAGTGGTAGTGATAGCATTTAAATAGTGCTTTAAGGTTCACAAAGCCCTTTATGAATATTATCCCACTTTATTCTCACAACTACCTGGAAGCTTAGTGCTAGAGCCTAATTTTACAAATGAGGAAGATGAGACAAAGGGAAGCTAAACAATTTGGTCAAGATCACACCTCTAGGTCCAATGCTGTATTCACCTGCCTGACCATATTAAAACTGGCATTTAAATGGTATCTTCAGATTTGCAAAACACAAACTGGGAGAGTAAGGAATACTTTACCTGTCAGATTTATGGAGAATGGAAGAATTTATGACCAAACAAGAGATAGAAAACATTATGAAATGCAAAATGGATAATTTTGATTACATTAAATTGAAAAGTTTTTGCACAAATAAAGCCAATGCAACCAAGATTAGGAGGGAAGTAGAAAACTGGGAAGGAATTTTTATAACCAGTGCCTCTAATAAGGGCCTCATTATATAGAGAATTAAGTCAAATTTATAAGAATACAAATCATTCCTCAGTTGATAAATGGTCAAAAGATATGAACAGGTAGTTATCAAATGAAGATATTAAAGCCACCTATAGTCACATGAAAAAATGCTCTAAATCACTATTGATTAGAGAAATCAAATCAAAACGACTCTGAGGCAACACATCACAGCTATTAGATTGGCCAATGTGACAGAACAGGAAAATGATAAATGTTGGAGAAGATGTGGGAAAATTGGAACACTAATGGATTGTTGGTGGAGTTGTGAAATGATCCAACCATTTTAGAGAGTCATTTGGAACTATTCCCAAAGGGCTATAAAAATGTGCATGGCCTTTGATCCAGCAATAGCACTTCTAGGGCTGTATCCCAAAGAGATCAAAAACATGGGAGAAGAACCCACATGCACACAAAAAAATTATATCTATCTATCTATCTATCTATCTATCTATCTATCTATATCTATATCTATATCTATATCTATATCTATATCTATATAATATAGATATAGATATAGATATAGATATAGATATAGATATAGATATAGATATAGATATAGATATAGCACGTGGTGCCAAAGAATTGGAAATTGAAGGGATGCCCGTCAGTTGGGGAATGGCTGAACAAGTTGTGGTGTATGAACGTAATGGAATATTATTGTGCCATAAGAAAGGATGAGCAGGAGAACTTCAGAAAAACCTGGAAAGACTTGTGTGGTCTGATGCTGAGTGAAGTGAGCAGAACCAGGATAACGTTGTACACAGTAACAGCCACGTGGTGCCGTGACTGATGTTGACAGGCTTGGCTCTTCTCAGCGATGCCAGGATCTAAGACGTCTCCAAAAGTCTCATGATGGAACATGCCACCCACATCAGAGAGAGCACTATGGAGTCTGAATGCAGATCAAAGCAGACTGTTTCCTCTTTTTTTCTTCTGGTTTGTTTTGTTTTCTCTTTCTTATGGTTCCTCCTATTGGTTCTAGCGCTTTCTTTTTTCTCTCTTCTTTCACTAATGTGAACATATGTTTAATAGGAATGTATATGTAGAGCCTATATCAGATTGGGCGCCATCTTAGAAGGGAGGTGGGGAGGGAGGGGGAGAAAAATTTAAAACTCAAAAGCTTATGGAAGTGATGGTTGATAAATCAAAATAAATTAATTTTAAAAAAAAGATTTGCAAAACACTTTACTGATGTCATGGAACCACTGAAGCTAGAAGGAAACACAGGCTCCATCTAGTCCAACCCCTTCCTTTAACAAATAAGGAAACTGAGGCCCTGAGGGAGACAATGTGACCTGCCCTAGGTCAATTGAGTAGCTGAGGTATGATTCGAACCTGGAGCTTCTCACTCCAAATCCCTTGCTCTTCCCATTGATCCAGGACTGAACTTCGCACTGCTTTGCTACAACCTGAGACCAACAACAGCAGTCATTGCTACTACCACTACTACCACCACCACCACCACCACTACAACTACTACCATGACTACTACCACTGCTGCTACTACTACCACCACTACTACCACCACCACCACCACTGCTGCTACTACTACTACTACTACTACTACTACTACTACTACTACTACTGCTACTACTACTACTACTACTACTACTACTACTACTACTACTACTACTACTATTTTTGATCAGTCATTTTAGTCCTGTCTGACTCCATGACCCCATTTGGGGTTTTCTTGGCAGAGATACTGGAGCGGTTTGCATTTCCTTCTCCAGCTCATTTGATAGATGAGGAAACTGAGGCAAACAGGGTGAAGTGACTTTCCTGGGGTCACACAGCTAAGAAGTGTCTGAGGCCAGATTTGAACTCAGGTCTGCTGTTACTACCATGAATAATAATAACATATCTATAGTATCTTAAGGTTTATAAAGCACTTTGTAAATGTTATCTCTTTTGATCCTCACAACAGGAAGTAAGCGTAATCATCCCCATTTTGTAGATGGGGAAACTGAGGCATGGAGAGGTTCAGTGACTTGACAAGCATCGCACAGCTAGTAAATGCTGAGGCCAGATTTGAACTCCGAGGCATGATTTGAATCAAGTCTGAGCAGGTCTTCCTGACTCCAGGTCTAGGGCTCCATCCACAGTACCTCTTAGCTGCCCCTTACCAGCCTCCTTATTCCTCATTTCTCCTATACTCACACTCCAGATCAGGAGTTCTAAACACTCTGAGTGTTTTAAAATTCATACTGGAAGGAAATTATAAATCGCAGTTAGCAGTTGGTGAAGATAAAGATGTAATTTTCTTTGCCCCATCTGACTTTACAAACCCCTGCTCTGGACCAACAGATCAGCACAAGGCTGGTCTCACAACTGATCCCAACAGCTCTCCAAGGGGGAGGTGACAATGACAGGTTTCATTATCCTTGTAGTTCTGTACAGTAGAAAAGGCACTGGCTAGGGAACCCATGGGCCCTGGGTTCAAATCCCTGCCTTGCTTTTGACCTGAGCGACCTTGGGAAGTCACTTTCCCACACTGGAACTCGGTTTCCCACTAGGTAAAATAAGGGAGTCCTTCCAGCACCTAATCTATCCTACTATGAAACTAAGGCTCAGAATGGTCAAGCGACTTACCATGATTGCGCTGCCAAGAAACGTCAGCGGCAAGATTCAAACTCAGGTGTCTTGTGTCTCCGAGTCTCGGGTGGTTTTCACTGAGTCCTCCTTTGCTGGTCAGTTGTTTCAGTCATGCCCAACTCTCTGTGAACTCATTTTCTTGGTTTTCTTGGAAGAAAGACTGGCGTGATTTGCCATTTACTCCTCCGGCTCATTTTATAAATGAGGAAACTGAGGCAAACCAGGTGAAGTGACTTTCCCAGAGTCACACAGCTAGGAAGTGTCTGAGGCTGGATATCAACTCAGTCCTCTTGCCTCCAGATCCAGAACTCTAGCCACTGTGCCACCTAACTGCCCATTGGTGTGATTATGGTTGTCCTATAGATTAAGAAACGAAGACAAATGGAGTTAAGTGACTTGCCCTGGGTCACACAGATAGTAAGTGTCTGAGGCCAGATTTGAACTCTTGAAGATGAGCCTTCCTGATTCCAGGCCTGGCACTCTATGCACTATGGCGCCCCTAGCTGCCCTGTGTCCCTCTGCCTCTCCAATTATATCAGAGGTAACAACCCTCCCTACTTCACAAGGCTGATACAAAGAACAGGCTTCATGTCAGAAGAAGGCAGACATGTCTGCTCGGGGAATTTCCTCTCCCTCCATTCTCTGGGTCTAGACTCTTCTTTTCAAATCCTGCTGGACTATTTGTCATTCAGTCATAGAGTGGCAGACCTCGTCTTGGGAAGGAAGCCAGCTGCTTCTTGGTGGAATTCTGCTAGAAATGATGACATCCAGGGAATCTACCCAATAGTAATCCTATTTCTGTCTGTCCAGTGGAAGTTTTGCACAGAATATAAACCAGGGCCTTGAGTCCCACCACTATCACTCCTCCTCCATATATGGAATCTTTTGTTCCAGACTAGAAATTCCCATTTCTCAACTGATTGGCATCTCCCCGTCTGTGACCTCAAGAGGGAGAAATCAATCAGATCACTTGAGCTGGCCCTGATCCTTCCCTGTAGACTCCATCTTGGGGCCCCTTCCCTTTTCCTCTACTCTATACTATCCGCTTGGTGATTTTAAAAAATTACTTCTTATGAATTCAACTATCATCTCTATGCCGATGATTTGAAAGTCCACAAATCCAGCCCTAACTTCTCTCCTGAGATAAAATCCCATATCACCTGCTGTCTCTTGGATGTCTTGACCTGGATGTTCCTCCAAAAGAGGATTAAAATTCAGGTCTTCCTAATTCCAAGGCCAATGCTCCATTTACTTTTCTAGGCTGCCTCAGAAATTCTCTACCCCAATGAAATCACAGGTAAGATTCCCCCCCACAAAAAAAGATAGATAATAGTTATTAATGTCCTTCTTAGGACATGAATCCAGTGGGCATCTAAAACTCAACATACCCAAAACAGAATTCATTGTCTTTCCTCCCAAACCCCCCTCCCAGTAACTGGAGTCTTTGTGTTTATCAAATCCTTGGGAACTAGATACATTTGCTTCTGTATGTCTTGCTTCTAATGTTAGAACAAATCTAATTTATTATCTAATTTTATTAATTTATTTCATTAACATCTAAACTGATTAATTTATTATCAGAGGAATCAATCTAATTTTTATCCAACACTTGTTCTTTGCCCATTTTCAGAGGACCAATGATGCCATGAGGTGATGTCTTGACTCATGAGCAAGTTAGATCTGAGTGAGGCAGAGTTGTGCAAAGTCATCAGCCTTGTTCTGTCTTCCGGAGTCAAAAATCAGGATGACTGGTGAAAGCCTGGGGTGCAGTGGATGACCTTGGGGTCTCCGATGTCTATCCAAGCTCTGAGCCCTCCACAGCACCTGCTTCAGCCGTCTTCGTGACCATTGGAACAAGTTGTTCTCATCTGCCTGCTCTGTCAGGAGAAGTCTGCACATGCTTGGAGTTGGCATCTCTCTAACTCATCAGTGAGTTTAAGGTCTGTCAGCTACCCTCAATCTGGATTAGCCTGTTAGCCAACACAGTTTAACTGAAGTGTGGCTGCTGTGCGTGCTACAGCTTCCTGGAGCTGCTGGTGAGAGAGTTTGGTGACAGAGGGACACCAAAGGTGGCTGAGTAGCCCTCATGTCAGAGGGGCTCGTCCTCCTTGAACATCCCCTACACCCCAATGAGTACTTAATTGTTTTAATAGTTACGCTTTGTAGTACAGCTGTAGATCTGGCTGGTGCTGCTGGCTGCCTTTGTCCCATTTCTTTCCATTAATTCTCTTGAGATTGTTGACCTTTTTTTCCCTCCATATTAATTTCATTATTATTTTCCCCCAAATTCTATAAAATGATCCTTTGGTAGTTTGATTGGTATGACATTGAATAAGCAAGTTAATTAGGTAGTATTGTCACTTTTATTATATTGGCAAATCCTACACATGAGAAATGAATACTTTTCCAATTATTTAGATCTGTATTTCTATAAACAGTTGGTTTTAGTTGTATTTATATAGTCCACAGGTGCCTGGATTCCTTCAACACTCAGCTCAAATGGTTCCTTCAGCCATTGCCTGATTAAACAGCGTGTACTCAAGGTTCCTTGACAGCACCTGCGCCCTGTGTATCTCCCCCACGTGGCTAGTAAGTGTCTGATATGGGATATGAACCCGGGTCTTCCTGGTTCTAAGCCTAAAATGCTACACCCTAATGCATGGTCCCACTGCTGGGAGTCAAAAGCCACCTGAATACCTTCCCTCGGTGTCCCTTGTGGGGATGAGGGGGGAGCACC
Organism: Phascolarctos cinereus; assembly: GCF_003287225.1. Lineage (NCBI taxonomy): Eukaryota > Metazoa > Chordata > Mammalia > Diprotodontia > Phascolarctidae > Phascolarctos > Phascolarctos cinereus. The sequence continues at coordinate 15,616,363 of NW_027555958.1, read as the reverse complement.
ATGTGATTTGAGTGTCTTCAGTCAAACTCAAGTGCCTACCCCTTGAATTAGCCAAATTAAAGGCACTATTGTTAAGGATTGACCCTCCATTTAGCTAAAGCCTTTCATAACCTGGTTCCAACCTATCTGTCTAGTTGAGTATCTAAGCCTTTAATTCCCAGAAAAAGATCCCAGGTAGTTAGGCTGCAGTAAGGAAGACGCCCTCATCTGCCATAAACGGCCATCATACTGTATTCTGCCCTGGATAAACCACTTGGTCATTGTACTCTTAGTTCTGGACACCACATGTTAGGTAGGACCTCAAGCATCCTCTGGAGAGGACCCTAAGCCTGAGAACCAGGACAGTGAAAGCATCACCTTTGTACCATATGAGGATCCATCAATTGAAGGAATTGGGGATAATTCGCCTGGAGAAGAGAGGATTTAGGGAGAACACAATTCCAATCTTTAAATGTTTGAAGGATTGTGATAGGAAAGAGGGATTGGTCTTATTCCTTTTGGATTCTGAAGGAGCCATGGGTAGCAGTAACCAAGAGGCAAATTTAGGCCCAAAATCAAGGAAAGCTTCCTAACAATTAGAGGTCTGAGTGGAATGGGTAGCTAGCTTCATGAGGTGGTAAGTTCCCCATCACTGGAAGTCTTCAAGCAAAAGCTGGATGGATGACCACCTGTTGGGTATATTTAAATGGGATTCTTTTCCAGGGATGGCTCAAGAAGTCCCTTCCCACTCTGAAAATCTGTGATATCGTGATTTGACTCTGCCCTCTTCCAGAAAATTAGGCAGTGAGATTCAGATTGGTATTTCTCTCATTTAAAACTCTTTTTAACCTCTAGGGATTTCCTTTATGATGCAATTCCAGGTCTGACAGTTTTCAGAAATGCTTCTGGTTCATCAGATGAAGACTGTTACTCTACCAGGGAATGGGGGAGGTAGAGCAGGGAAGGGATAGAAACCTACGCAACATTTTTCAATCACAGCCTCTCTCTCCAGGTGTACATATTTCAAAGGCTCATTTTCCCTTCTAATTCCCTAAGTAGGAGGTGGCAGTAAGCTTTCCCTGGCTGTGTAAAGAGACAGCAGATGACATAAGGGCTTCATTGTTTCTGGAAAAAGAAATGCAATTATGAAAAAAAAGTTCACAGAAAAGGAGCCGAGAATAAACAGACAATAAAAAGCTAAAATAAGGGGAAAGTTTGAAGGCACCATCCAGAGCCCTGGATGCTCTGTCCACCCCGCCCCCATTCCTTTGCATAGGTAGCAGGCATCCCCCTGTCTGGAATGAGCTCCCTCCTACCCTTGGGCTTCCTTCAAACACAGAACTCAGGTGCCACTCCCGCACAAGGCCATTCCTGCCTCCCCTGCCAAGCATGATCACTTCCTCTTGTAATTTGTTTGTATTTACTTGTGAACACTTTGCTGCCCCTAGTTCTTGAGGGCAGGAACTGTTCCCTTTTGTCTATGTATCCCAGGTGCCCAGCGAAGCGCCCGGTACATAGCCAATGCTTGCTAAATGAATTGAATGGAATTGAATTGGATGATGCCATTCTGAAAAGCCCTGGTATCAAATTCATCAGCCTGGCTTTAAGAACCTCCCACGAAGTGACTGTACATTGTCTTTCCGGCTTTGTCTAGTTGCTCTTTGAGCCCCCATGAAGGAGAGGATTGGTTTTTGCCTTCCTTTACATACCTAATACTTAGCCTGGCCCCAGCACGTAGTGTTTAATCATGTATGTTGACTGACGGACCCAGGCTCCAGCCAAACTATCCTGCTCTTTGTGCCCTAAATTGTGTTCCCGTGCTTTTTTACCTCTACTCAGTCTGTTCCTTCTATCCTTCCTCTATCCCTTCACCTGTCCAATTCCAAGCTCCCCACTTCCCCCCATTTTAAATTCCAACTCAAGAGTTACTGCCCCTAGGAAACTTCCTCTGATTCTCTTCAGTTGGGGATGGGTGGATGGATGGATGGGTGGGTGGATGGGTGGGTGGATGGGTGGGTGGGTGGATGGATGGGTGGGTGGATGGGTGGGTGGGTGAGTGGGTGGATGGGTGGATGGATGGATGGGTGGGTGGATGGGTGGATGGATGGAATGTGGAGCAAGTGTGCTCTGGATTACTCTCCCAGAGCCAGGCAGGTTACATATGCCCCTTAGGGTAAAAGACGCCCTGAAGGGGTTGTGGGTGTCTCTTTCTCTGCTTCGGCTGCAGCCAGTGACTAGCCCTCTGGGTTCCATTTAACTACTTTATATCAATTAGCTTGTACAAAGGGATATTTACTTCAAAGATATGACAAGAACAAAGTACAAATACTTTCCCCAATACCTTGTGGGCATAATCTCCCCGAAGCCTCCTCTATCTCTGGTGGGGAGTAGGCATTCACTCAGTATATATCGCATTGGTCTCAAGTTCATGTCAAAATGCAGCATCGATGCTTGATGGGTAAGCATCGTGGATGCAACCAACCGATGTAGAGACTTTTATTAAAAGCCTACAGCCTGCTAGGCATTGTGGATACAATCAATGCATAAACATTTATTAAATACCTACTGTGTACTAGACTATGCTAAGCACTGTGGATACAATCAATGTATAAACACTTATTAAATGCCTACTGTGGACCAGGCCATTCCAGGTACTATGGAAGCAAAGGCAGTCAGTTCACAAGCATTTGTTAAGAGCCTCTGTGTATACCAGGTACTCTTCCAGACCTTGGGGATACCAAGACAAAAGTGACATATTCCTTGTCCTCCGGGGGCTTCTTTTCCTAAATGCATCACTCTCAGACAAGTAACTACCCCAGCATTCTTTGAGGAACAGGCTGTGCATGTGAGAGGCCTCCAGAGCAAACATGGTGGGTTCCCATTTGGACTGGCTTTGGGGAGACTTAGCTGTTAGAGGTCAGTCTCTGCAATCTGATCCCATTTTTCCTTCTCGGAGCAGGCTGAAGTCAGGCCTGAACCTTGGATGTTAAACTGGGGCTGGAGGCTCTCCCTCTCAGGGGAATTCTCCTATAGGCTGGAGGGAAGGGCACCCCCCCCATAACAGAGCATTGATGGGGCTCTTCCTGGATCTAATTAAAAGCTTGGCCTGTAAAAAGGATGGATTCCAGGGCTGGCTCCCCTGGCCACACATAAGAGGAAACAGACCCAGGAAAATGCCACTGAAATAAAATTAGACGCTTTATGAGCTTATTAAAAGCCTAGCCTTTACCATCCATTACCTAAAATAGGAGGGGAAAGTGCTTCTTCTTTTCTCTCTCTTTCCTCTCTCCCTCCCCTTCTTTTCCTGTTCATTAACTCCTTCCTGGCTGCTTAGTGGCTACAGCAGGGCTCTGGGTGCCTGCCAAGCAAATTTTTTGTTTTAACTAAGTCAAATTAAGAAAGAAGAACATAGCCAGGGCAGAGCACCTCTTCAAGACCATTTTGTACAATGGCTGAAGCTCAGGCCGATTGCTTGCATGAGGATAGATTTGCTCCCTGTAAACTAGACCAATGACCATTGCCCCCTCCCCATCTGTACCTACTGTGAGTACTGCAACTCTCCCGCCCTCCTTGAAACATTCGAACCTTCAGAAGTTTGAATGAGGGAATTTCCGTTGTCTTTTCTGGGAAAAGAGAAGAGGCGTGAACTCTGGGTCAGCTGGACCACAAACTTCAAAGACTTGAGAAGAGAAGTGTGAGAAGGAACAGAAGGAGGAAGCAAAGGAAGAGGAGGAAAAGAAGAAAGGGGAGGAAGAGGAAAAGAAGGAAGAAGAGGTGGAAGAGATGAAAATGGAAGAGATGGAAGAGGAAGGAACAAGAGATAGAAAAGGAAAAATAGAAGAGAGGGGAGAGATGAGAAGAAAGAACAGGAGGAGGAAGAAGAGGAGGATAAAGGAGAGGACATGGAGATGAAGGAAGAGAGGAGGAGGAGAAAAGCAAAGGAAGAAGAGGAACAAATCAAAGAGGAAGAGATGGAAGAGAAAGGAAGAAGACATAGAGGTGGAAAGAGGAGAAAAAGGAAGAGTAGGGGGAAGAGGAAAAGAAGGAAGAGGATAAAGAAGAAAAGTAAGGGGAGATAAGAGAAGAGAGGAAGAGGAGAAGAAAGTAGAAAGAGAAAGAGGTGGAAGAGGAGGACAGTGTGAGCATTAGCCTGGACTCCCCTGCATCAGAGAGCATTCCTGCATTGGGCAGCAGTTGTGTGTGACCTGAGTTCTGTCTCATCAGGAGAACTAGCCCATGTTGCTTTGTGGAGGGCTCCCAACCTCCCTGTTGCTGACTGTGCAGCGTTTTTAAATGTTTAAATACTTTATTTTTTCCCAATTACATGTAAAAGCAATTTTTAACCTTCGTCTTTTACAATTTTGCATTCCAAATACTCTGCCACCCTCTGACTGTGCAGCATTTTAATGTGACTTGGCATCTCCGAGCTGGGAAGAACCTTAGAGACCATCTAGTCCAGCCCCCTCATCTGACAGATATAAAAAAACAAAATTAGTGTGTACATTTTTTCCTTTTTATCCAAATGTGGATAAAGAGATTTTATGGTGAAATGTGGAATTCTGGTTCTCATTTTCTTCATATTTGTTCATATTTGTGGAGATGATTCTACTTTGGCTATAATAGGCAGAGCCTACATTGGAGTCAAGGTACTTCCTCTCACATATCAGCTGGAAAAGTGACTGGGAAGTCACCAAACCTCTCCTTGCTCCAGGCTACAAGGTGCCAAGAAAGTGCCAACTTGTATCGGTAGAAAGAGCTTTCTCACTGAAGTTCTCTGAACCAGAGGAATCACAGGCCTGGTCCAATAAACAAACAAACAAACAAATAATAATTGAATGAATAACAAATAAAGAGAAATAAATAAACAAGTAAATAGATAAATGATTGTTTCATCATTTTGTTAACTTGCCCATCATCCCTTAATCTTACAAGCATCCCTTACAAACTTTCCTAGGACCAGTTGAAGGACAGTCTCCTGGGAGCTCCACCCACCCTAGCATCACAAACATTGCGATGTTTATTGGAAAGAATTCTACAGTTAACAGCCATGTTGTGCAATGACTAATATTAATAGATTTAACCCTTCTTAGCAGTACAAGGATCTAGACATCTCCAAAGGCCTCATGATGGAAAATGCTATTCACATCCAAAGAAATAACTATGGAGTTTGAAAGCAGATCAAGGCATACTATTTGCTATTTTTTTCTTTATTATGTTTTGTCTCCTCTTTCTGGTGGTTCCTCCTAATGGTTCTAATTTTTTCTTACTACACCACTAATGTGAAAATATGTTTAATAGAAATGTATATGTATACCCTATATCAGATTATGCACCATCTTGGGGAGGGAGATGGAAGGGAGGAGGAGAAAAATTTAAAACTCGAAAGCTAATGGAAATGATTGTTGATAAATCAAAATAAATTAATTAAGAAAAAAAAGAAAGAAAGAAAGAATTCTAGCTGTAGAGTCAGCATACCGGGCTATCTCCTGGCTCCATCATTTATAGCTTCCTTGTCTGTAAAATGAGGACATTGGACTAGATGGCCTCTGAGGTCCCTTGTAGCTTTTGAGCTAAGAGCCTATGATCTTTCTGGGACTCAGTTTCCTCATCTGTAAAATGAGGGCATAGGTTCCCAAAGTGGGCAATACTGCCCCCTTGGGAGCATTGGAATGATGTGGGGGAGGGTGATAGTAGCCTCGGGTGCAACTTGAGGAATTGAATAAAAATAAGAGGGTGGTGGATGCATAAGTAAAGAAGATAAGAAAAATTTGGAAAAGCATAAGTACATGTTTCATCTGTTGTGTAACAGAGTTAAAGTTGTAGTGATTACATTATTTTCCAAATAAACACACAAAATGCAAACTATATATAACCAGTGAGTGGTCAAGTCTGCTGACAGGTCTTAACAAGCAAGTGTTGTCAGATGAACGTGTGCATTGTCAGGAAGTCCAGCATGCATCTACAGGAATATGTAATGACTTATTTATAATACCATAGTATATGGTTACACGATGCGATATTGTGTCATCAAAATTTCAATGCAGGAAAAAAACACAAATTTACAATAAATTATTAAATTTAAGATGCATCATTTTTTAAAAATATATATGTTTTTTGAAATGATGCAAATTTTTAAAAAATTGTTGAAGGGTTAAAAAAAAAGGTAGATTTCCAAGGGGGTGCTGAGTAATTTTTTTTTAAGTGGGTGGTAGGCCAAATAAGTTTGAAAACCTCTGGATTAGATTAGTCTCTGAGGTCCTTTCTAGCTCCTGAGCTAAGAGCCTATGATCAGTAGGAATATAAAAACTTTTTGCTTGAATAATTGACAGAGACATTCTAGATACTCATTCCAACCAACAAGGTGGTTGTAGGATGCTACACCATGGACTAATTGTAGGTCCACAATCATTCTACCAAATCCTGTGTGTTGCTTGGGCAACCTGCCTCAAGGCAGGTAAGCGCTGCAGAGATAGAGTGATGGGCCTGGAATCAGAAAGACCTAAGTTCAAATCCAACCTCAGATACTTACTAGCTGCAGAACCCCGAGCAAGTCACTACTTAACCTGTATTTGTCTCAGTTTCCTCAAAATGGGGATATTAACAGCATCTACCTCACAAGATTGTTACGAAGATCAAACGAGATAGTATTTGTGAAGCACTTAGCACAATGTCTGCCACATAGTAGGTGTTTAATAAATCCTTCCTTCTTCTCTCCCTCTCTCCCTCCCTCCTTCATTCCTTTCCTTCCTCATTCCTTCTTAACCTCCCTCCCTTCCCTTTCTCCCTTCCTTTCCTTTTCTTTCCCTTCCCTCCTTTCCTTCCTTCCTCCCCTTTTTAAGACTATCTCACCTGGAGAGTGAGAAGAAACTGGCTGTCTCTTGAGCTAGAAATCAGCCTTCTCCCAACTCCACTTTTAGGCAGCCATAGCTATTGGGGGAGCAGAACAGGCAAAAGAAAAAAAAAACCCTTCCTCCTCAAAGAGTCCCTACAAACCTAGCAGAGAAGAAGAGAGGGAGGAAGTCACTCCTTTTAAGATTTACTGAGTGGGCTGCTTTTCTAGATTCAATGGCCAATCCTCTTTAACCAAGTCCCATCCTAAAGTCCTTCCTCGCTGACCCCAAAAGTGGCCAAGGGAGTTTAGCTTTTTAAATCTGTCCCTCTGGTCATTTCTTATAGCACAATAATATTACATTACATTCATATGCTATACTTCATTTAGCCATTCCCACTTTGTTTCCATTTCTTTGTTTCACAAAAGGGAGAGGGATTGAGGACTTGGGCTGGGATTTCACGGGTGAGAAGACTCCTTCTACCAATGAAAGCTGGCACATTCTCTGCAACTTACAGAGAATGCTTCAGAATGACTTGCTGAGGGTCACAAAGCTAGTCGATGATCTTTCTGGCACCAAGGCCAATTCTTGTTGCATGCCATGCATATAACAAAGCAAATACTTGATGCAACCAAAATCCCTGCTAGAAATATTTTTGTTTATGTGGCTCCTTTCCCTCTTCCCTTGGTGTGTTCGGGGTATGTGCCAAGAAGCGGTTATTGGTTTTTGTCTTTCATTTTCAAAGAGTACCAGTGACATCATGGGGTGATGTCTTGACTCCTGAGTGAATTGGATTTAAGTGAGGCAGAGCTGCACAAAGTTGCCAGGCTCATTCTCTTCCAGAGTCATCAAAGTCCAGTCAAAGTCACTGCTCCAGCCCAGTGTCAAAACACAAAAGTCAGGATGACTGGTAATGGCCTGGGATGCAGTGGGTGACCTTGGCATCTTCAATGTTTGAGCATGCCATAACACTTATTTCAGCCAATTCATGGCCAGTGGAACAATTTGTTCTTATCTGCCCATTCTGCCAGGGGCGTTTCCCTAACTTGTCAACAGACTTAGTGCCTGTCAGTTATCCTCAGACTGGGTTTAGCCTGTCTGCCAAGATGGTTTAACTTTAGTGTGACCAAGTGTGCAGACTGTAGCTTCTTGGAGCCACAGGTGAGAGTTTGGTGACAGGTGGACATTAAAGGTGGATGAGCAGTGCTAAAAAGGGCTCAGCAAGACCTCTCATCAGGGGTGCTAGTACTCCCTGAACTAAGTAGGAGTATCACTGGCTCAAAGGGTATGCCCAGAGACTTCTGGTTAAGATGTTGATGGAGAAGCCCTGCTGCTTTTCCACAGAAACCCCAGCCAGTGTGAGCTCCCATGAATGGAACTGAAACCGACCAGCCAGTTCTCTGAGAAGTAGGGATTCCAAGCCTTCATGACCCCTAGTAACCAGGTTAGGTAGCTTAAAACCAGATCTTGTCCCTTACTAGTTGGAAAAGAGCTGTACCCCATAGGTCAAAGAACAAGAAGACAGCGCCCAGGTTGGTACTTTTTGGATCACTGAGGGGACAGAGGAGATGGGACTGAGCTGGGGCAGTGAGGTTAGCTAGTGGAATCTCTAGCATATCATTGTTGTTAGCCAAGGCTGTAGTAGGAGATGAAACCAGCTCCTATTGGTAACCACATAAAGAGAAGAAGGTAAACTCCAACCAAGGACAGGAACCTGCAGTGGACCACCATGAGGGTGGAATAGAAGCCGGGGTTGAGACGGAGGGTGGGGTTCAGTAGAACCAGCTACCCCATTTGGATCAATAGTGATAGAAAGCATCTAAGCCACAAAGCTTTCAGGACCAAACAAGATTATCCAACCCATCCAGAAGGGTAAGATGGCACTGGCCTGAGCACAAAAAAGGAAAAAATGTGAGGAAGCAGAAGAAAATGAACACAAAGGAGAAATACTGTGGATTAAGAGAAGCCCAGGAGGGAAAATCTGGAAGGAACTACAACTACTGCAAAGCCTCAGAGGGGGGAAAATGGGTTAGTCCTAAGGATTGTATGGAGTAACTAGAAAAACTGAAGCAAGAACTAAAACATGAAATTGGAAAAGACATGAGAGTTCAGGAGAAAAATATCAAAAGGAAAATAAATAGTTTAAAACAGAAGGTTGAAAAGTTTAACCAAGTAGTAGATTGCCTGAAAAATGGACCAAACAGAACTCAGTGACTTCATAAATCAATCAGAAACAATAAAACAAAGCCAAAAGATTTTTTTTAAAAATAGAAGAAAATATAAGCTAATAGCCAAAATGGCTGACATGGAAAAGAGGATGAGGAAAAAGAATGCAGGAATCATCAGAGTCCCTGAAAATGATCACAAAAGTTCCCCAAGCCCTAAACACCCTATTTCAAGAAATCATTATACATAAAAAGATGTGTCAGAATCAGAAGATTAAGTAAAAATAGAAAAAAATCTATCATTCACCTCTTGAAGGACAGCAGAACAGAGCGCGGAAGGCGTGGGAAGGGGAAGAAAGAAAAGGAAAGGAAAAAGAAGGGAATGGATTCTCTTCTTAAACCCTCTCCCTGCTCCTGCCTCCCCGATTACTATAGAGGGCAACATAAAACTCCCAGGCCCTCAGGCCTCAAAGAACCTTATCAATTCAGGTTATTATTTCTGTAATACAACAAATATTTATTAAACAACTCCTGGGGGCAGGACACTATGCTAAACATTGGAGTAATACAAAGTGAGTGGAGACAATGATCCATACCCCCAAGGGATTTACAATCTAGTGTTGAGATTAAACACTTGAATATTTAACTTTTCAATTTTTTTTTAAACAATCAATCATTGGTATAAGGAAGGAAGGAAACTTCCACTTGGGAAGGAAATTCTCACTCATTGCAGCCTGGCCCCTCCTCTGCAGCCATAACCTTACTGAATTGCATGGAGGCAGAGAGAGAACTGCCTTTCCCAGGATCACATAGGCAGTACATGTGAGAGGTGTCACTCAGTCAGTCAACAAGCATCTATTAAGCTTACTTCCTGAGTAGCAAGGACTAGGTTGTTCAATGCAAAGAAAGGCAAAACAGCCCCTTCTCTCAGAAAGCCTTTATTCTAAGGGGAGATGTGACAGGCAAATAACCAGGACTATATACCAAGCACATACTGAGGAGATGGGAGGCAAAAAATTTACAACGCAAATTATTACCTGGCAAAAGCATTAGGTACAAAAATGAAGTGCTTGGTGGGCTTTGGCATAATTTCATAGAGGCTGCAGCATCTAAGCTGGGCCTCAGAGGATGGCTAAGAATTCAACAGGTAGGGAAAAGAAGAAGTATCTTCTAAGTATGGCAAACAGTATCAGCAAAAACACGGAGGTGTGAGAGTATGATATATATGGTGGGGAGGAAAGATGCTTTCTTGCTGGACTGGAACATGGATATAATTACATGAAAACTAATCGTTATTATTTTATCTAGTCTAACCCCTGATTTCTTGGAGGAATTCCAAAGAAAAATAACTCTGAATTTCAGTTAGAGGTTAGTGAAAGTAAAGATGTAATTTTTTTTCCTATTCAAATTCCAAAGAATCTATCTGTGGTCTCCTAAGGGGTCTATGGCCTCTAGGTTAAGAACTGTAGCCTTGATGATGCCTAAGGTCCTTTCCCATTGTGAATCGTGAATCCTAAGACCCTAAAAGGCTGGGCCAAGGGTGGAGAACCTGTAGCCTAGAGGTCACCCATGGCCCTGAGGCTACAGGTTCCCCACCCCCGGGCTGAGCAAAAGTACCTATGGAGATGAGCTCCAGTTATTAGTGTACCTCAGCCTTACTAAGAGTCAACACTGTCACCTGACAGACAAAAAAGCAACACTCCGCTAAGGAAATGGTAAGCTGCATTAATAGAGATAGGAAGTCAGGAATGGGGAAGGTGATAGTCTCGTTGTCCTCTGTTCCAATCAATCTGAAAAAAAGAAGAAATTCCAAAAGAGAAAAGTGAAGATGGGCTGGTCATGGGGTCAGGGTTAAGGAGAACAAGTCTGAGTGGTCATTGGAATCCTCCGTGTTCAGAGAAAGACAGAAGGAGGCTTCAGTTGTCAATCAACATTTACCTAGTGCCTATTATGGGCCACATTCCAGGCGCTGGGGTAACTAACCACTGGGGACACAAATACAAAAAAGAGAGACAGTCCTTGTCCACCAAGAGCTTGCAATCTGATGGGGGAAATCCGAAACACAGAAGAAAGCTGAGAGGTGCAGGGGGGAAGGTCCTTAGAGGGTGGCCATGATGGAGAAGTCAAAGAAATGCAGAAAAGAGCTCAGCTCAGTGGGAAATGAGGAGATGAAACTGCCAGTGGACCTGGGCCCAGATGGGAGGGCCTGGGCTAGAGTCACACAGGATGGGGAGGCGTGGGGGGGCTGTGATTGGCACCACTGGAGGGTACATCCAGATGAATGGGGTCACAGATCTCTGTATCTGAGGGGGGTTTTGTTTATCTTCTTAGTAGCCTAGAAGGTGAAAAGAGTAGCTTTTTTTACCCCCATTTTGCAGATGGAAAAACAGAAGCTCTGAGTGGTTAAGACTTGCCCAAGGCACCAGAGCTAAGACAAGAATCCAGGTCATCTGACTCCAAGTCCTCCTCAACCAAGTCGCCTCTATGTCTGAGTAAACTTCCTGGTAGCTATAAATGGGGTGGTTAATATGAATTATTAATTATATTAATTAATTATTATTAATGATAAAAATGATGGTGATGGCTGGCATTATTTAGTGCTTTGAGGTCGGCTAAGTGCTTTGCAGATCTTATCTCAGTTGATCCTAGCATCAACCCTGTGGGGGTTGGGGGGGTTATTGTTATCCCCATTTTTTTCTTAGTAAGAGTCTGAGGTCGGATGTAAACTTTAAGGCCAACATGGTGAGAATAGGTGGAATCGCTGCATTAGTCCTCTGGCATGGTTAAATCAGTCACTGCTGAGCACGGAGGCACATAACCCAAAGGTAGTAGAGGAGATTGGGTTCTTTTTCTCCATCCCTGATTTTCTCTCCACTGCCCCCAGCCCTGGGCACTAAGACTTTGCCTCTCTGAGAAGTGTCTTAAGTGATCTTAACTAAACAGAAAAAAAAAAAAGGAGAAATGCAGAGCCAGAGGGTCCTAGATCCCACACAGAACCTCTAGCCTGTCATTTGCACGAGATCTCTGGAAGACCACACGCAGGCACACGCGGTGAATGGGGAGGCCTTGCAGGCTCAGTGAATGCCCAGAAGTCCAGCTATCAGCACAGGAGAAAGCAGCTGAAGTGAGGTGGGGAGCTGTCTCTCCGATAGGTTCCGCACCAGTCTTGAGTCTCACAGGAATGTCTCAGAACTGGCAGGGACCCCTAGTGCCACCCCCTCATTTTACAGATGAGGGAAATGAGACTCAGCTAGAGGCTAATCAGTAGCGGAGGCGGGATTCAAACCCAGGTCCCCTGTTTCCAAATCCCCTGCACTGACCCTTTCTGGCCTCCCAAGATCTTGTTTTACGATTCGTAAACCAGGGTGAAGCTCCAGAAGGCTATTTAGAAGAAAGTAGGGAGCCCGTTTTCTGGTTCTTTGGCTTGCTCTGGATATTTAAGGCGGTCCTGGTGTCTAGAAGTAGGGATTGTAAAGGAGAAGAGCGTTTACAAGAGATGCTTGGGGATGGAGGGATGCCCGTGTCAGACATCCTCAGGACAGCAGAAATCTTCAGGAGAGTAACTTCAGTGTCTTCTGTGCACCCCTCGTCTCCCCAGCTCCCCAGCAATGAAGTCAAACCAGAGAAGGGCTTCCCAAACCAGCCTGACTTGGTTTCCCGGTTATCGCAAAGGCGGCTCCAAAAGCAGAGACATTGAAGGCTGGTCAGCAGCCCTGCCGAAGTGCTCAGCTCCAGTGCCTGGGGACAGACAGCTCCACCTTAACAGTGTCAACTGGGGTTCTTGGACTGGGGATGGGAGGGGGGATGGGTGGGCAGAGAAGAGGGAAGATTGAGCCCAGCAGAGCGGGGTAGCAGCCAGCCAGAAGACCAAGGAAGCCAGCCCCTCCCTCTCCTCACTCCCACAGTCAGCTCCCCCCCCCCGGGCAGTCACTCCCCTTTTCTGGCTTTCCAGGGAGATGGAGAAGTGGGGCTAAACCTTGGGGATTGCGTGGGGGTAAGCCTCCCAGACGTCAGCCTCGGCTTACAAAGACATTCTGCCTTTTTTTCCTCCCATTCCTTGCTTGTGCGTTTTTCCTCCCAAGTAAGGGAATCAATTGGAAGACAGAAGAGCTCAGGGCAGGAGGTAAGGCTGCAGTCGGCGCTAGGGAGGGAACTTTGGGCTTTGGGGACTCTGGGGGACAGCCTCCACGTCGTGAGAAGGTTCTTAATGCAGCTTGGGAAGAGGAAGGAACCGTAGCTACCTAATGAAAGGGCAGAGACTTGGGGAGGGGAGACGGGGAGTGGGGGTGCAAGCTTTGAGATCGCTTCACCTGCAGCCTGACCCTCCCTCTCCCCCCACCCCCGGGGAGAGGCAGAAACCGTCTAAATGAGCTGGGGGAATCTGGAAGGGCTCTAGGAAATCATCGAGCCCGACTCCCACATTTTACAGATGAGAAAACTGAAGCGGATGGAGGTGAAGTGATTGCCCAAATCACACAGGTGGTAAGCATCAGAAGAGAGATTTGGGGCCGGCTCCTCTGACTTCGGGACTGGAGCGCTTTCTAGCGTGCCCAGCTGGGACATTCTGTAGCACTTAGCACTGAAACTAAGACCTAGAGAGGTGTTTGGGACGCTTCCCCCTCACCTGGGACCCCATACAACGAAGTGGGAAGGAGTATTCCCGTGATCCCAGCAAGATTCAGCGGGCTGCTCTGCAAGTGTGGAGGTCTGGGAGTCAAGAAAGGGAACCAGGTGAAGGGAGAGGGAGGTGGTAAGGAAAGGGGGAGGGACTCTCTGTTGGGGACACCTCAGCTGTGTGATGGAGAGGATCCTACATCTGCAATGAGAGCACCTGGGCTGGAACCATGAGAGGCAATTACTAGCTATGTGTTTTTGGGCAAGGAATTTCCCCTCCCCCAACCCCAGTTCCTCATCTGTAGAATGAAGGTATTTCCCTAGTCAATCTTGAAATTCACTTCCAGGGTCCTGGTACCCTGACTTTTCCTAAATTGGGGCTTCTGGGGGAAGTAACCTGCAGCCCCCTCTCACTGCTAGGGTCTGAGTTCCTAAAAAGAGAGGCAATTAGAGCAGCAGACCCTGGCCCAGTTCTCAGAGCTGAGAGGACAGAAGGAAGGGAGTGGGTGACCACGCAGGAAAAGAAAGGGTCATTCTTTGGAGGTGTAGGTTGATGTGAAATCGAATCTCTCAGAACTGGGGACAGTGACCCCTCCCCCCCCGCCCCCCAGAACCTAGTGTGGTGCAGTGGAAAAATGTCTTGGTCAGTGAGGCAGAGGAGCTGGCTTCAGTTCCCATCTCAGATGCTTCCTGGATGTACGACCTTGGGCACTTCTTTAACCTCTCTGTGCTTCAGCTTCCTCATTTGTGAAAGGAGGAGGTTGGACTTTGATGGCCTCTGTGGTGCCTTCCAGTTATAACTCCACAGCGAAACAGTATACTAGCCCTTTTGCAGGAGGGAACAAGAAGAATGTTCCTATTGGAGGTGGGGATTGATTGTTTTTGAAGTCAAATAACCAGTGTCTAATGGTTATCAGAGTAAGAGCCTGTGTGTGTGTGTGTGTGTGTGTGTGTGTGTGTGTGTGAGTGAGTGAGTGAGACTATATTTTGGAGAACTTTTATGACAAAAGACCTGTGTTCAAATCCTGGCTAGCTGTGTGACATTGGCCAAGTCACTTTCCCTCTGTGGGCCTCCGTTTCCTCCTCTATAAAATGAGGGGTCAGACTTGATGGCTCCTGAGGTCCCTTCCATCTCTAACTCCCAAGATCCTATAAGTCCTGCAGTCTCTGCCTCCTCTGAAGCCCAAGATCTTGCTACTTCTGAGGTTGATAGGGGAGGTTATGTGTCTTTGGTAGCCAGTGAGTAGATCTGGAGTCAGAGACAAATCAAGTTCAAATTCCGACCTTGCCATTTCCTACCTGTGTGACCTTGGGAAGGTCACTTTCCCTTTGTGAGCCTCAGTTTCCTCCTCTGTAAAATGAAAGATTGGACTTGGTGGCTTCTGAGGGCCCTTCTGGGATGAGATCTGCAATTCTTTCCTCTTTCATTTCCTCCTCTAAATCCTATGATCTCATGATCCTTCCCCTTCTAAATCCCTGATTCTATGACGTTGATGGTCCCTTCCTGCTCTACACCCGCTGTTGCTATGATTTCTGAGATCCTCTGAGCTCCCAATATGATGATTCTCTCCAATTTGCCTTGGTTGCTATGGGGCAGCCCCATGGAGATGGGAAAGTATGGGGCAGTGGGTAGAGTCCAGTGACCTGGGCTGTCATTCTGACACTTTACTTTTTTATTGTTGAGCATATGTTATGTTTTCATTATTGATGGCTCTGTGCCTCAGTTTCCCCCTTAAATGTAGTCAGCCTAGTTACTAGCTCAAGCTCAACTCTCTTCCTGTTTTCAAGGGCAACTTTGTTTAGGACAGTGAACAGGGCAAAAGGTGTGAGAAACTGTGTAACACTGTGCGTACATTATTTTAAAAAAAAGGTGGGGTGGATGGTACAAACAGAGATCTCTGCTCCAACCTAAAAATGGGGTTTCAACCTCCCACTACCCCCCTTCTGGCCTCTAGGAGTATGTCCTCCAGTTCAAAACAAGGGAAAATGGGGCTGCAGTGATGGGGGGGGATTTGTCGTCTTCGTTGATGTTGATTTTATTTATTCTTGTCTTTATTTTCATCAATAATTTTTGTTTTTACATGACCTCCTTTCTAAATATATCCTCCCCCTTCCCCTATCCAGAGAACCAGCCTTTGTAATGAAGAACAAAAAAAAAAAGGAAAAGAAAAAAAAGGCAGTTCAGCAAAAACCAATATATCAACCTTTTGTTAAGGAATATGTGTTAGCTCATACCCATAGTTCTGTGTATCTACAAAGAAAGAGAGGGGATGAATTTTCTCCATGCTACTCTGGGGTCTAGTTTGGTCATTATAATTACTGTGTGGTCATTATAATTATCTCCAGTATAAATTGGAGATAATCACAGAGGGAAAGCAATAGCATTAAAGTAGGACCAGGAAAGACTTCTTACTGAGGGATGGATTTTTAACTGAGACTTGAACAAAACCAGGAGTTGGAGATGAGGAGGAAGAGCGTTCCAGGAATGGAGGACCTCCGGTGAAAATACATGACTCAGGAGATGGGATTGTTGTGTGCAGGGAATAGCAAGAGGGCCAGAGTCACTGGGGGAGGGTTTAAGGTGTCAGAAGACTGGAAAGAGGAAGGAGCCAGGTTATAAAGGGATTTTAAAGTAAATCAGAATTTTATATTTGATCCTGGAGGCAATAGGGAGCCACTGGAGTTCCTTAAGGGAGGATATGATCAGACCTTCACTTTAGGAAGATCTCTTGAGGAGCTGAGTGGAGTTGTTCTCCGGTTTGTTTTCCTGGTGCCAATGATCTCATTCTACATCAGTTCATGGAAGTCTTCCCATGCTTCCTTGAATCCTTCTTATTGGTCTTCCCTCACAGAGCAGTAATCATCAGCAGCACATTGCTTCAATAGAGCAATTAAAACGTGCTGTGATGTGGGACATTGGATAGCATGGGGGGGGGGGGGGATGATTTTCTTGGTTTTGCTAAATGGCTTCCCCCATCTCCTTTTGGTATTTTTTGCTTTAAAGGGAAGTTTTCTGGATCTAGGAGGGGGAGGGATATATCAGGAAATTAGGAAAATCCATGAGGATGATATAAGAACAAAATATATCAGTAAAAAAAAAATTGAATCTACCATGAGCCCCTGACTTTGGTGATGGGAAAAGGATTGCAGACCTAGCCTGTATCTCTGAGCCATGAAGAATACAGTATCCTCACTGCTCAACCTGCCTTCTGCCCCCACCTATCCAAACAGGACCCAAGTCTTAATATAGCTAAAGTGACAGAAAATGGCTGCTGATATCATTGAGGGCAGGGGGGAGGGAGGAAGGGAGAGAGAGAGAGAGAGAGAGAGAGAGAGAGAGAGAGAGAGAGAGAGAGAGGGAGTGAGAGAGAGAGAGAGGGAGGGAGGGAGGGAGGGAGAGAGAGAGAGAGAGAGAGAGAGAGAGAGAGAGAGGAGGAAGGGAGGGAGAGAGAGAGAGAGAGAGAGAGAGACAGAGAGAGAGAGACAGAGAGAGAGACAGAGAGAGACAGAGACAGAGAGAGAAGGAGGAGGAGAGGAGAGAGGAGAACATATCTGGTGTCTGATACCTGTCTCTGTACCATATTACCTTAGGCAAGTCACAGCTTTCTGAACTTCAGTTTCCCCAAACCTTATGATTATGCAGCCACTTGGTGATTCATGCAGGGGACACATTGTATGCCAATCCCTGTGTGAGACACTGTGTATTCCTATACACCAAGGCAAGGACTGAGGTCCTGCCTTCAGGAAGCTTCAGTCTACCAGAGGTTTGTTATCATAGTATGGCTGATAGTACAGTGGATAGAGTGCCCAGCTGGGATTCAGGACCACCTGAGTTCAAATCTGGCCTCAGATTCTTACTAGCTGTGTGACCTGGGTCACTTAGCCCTGTTTGCCTCAGTTTTCTCATCTGTAAAATGAGCTAGAGAGGGAAATAGCAAAACACTCCAGTATCTTTGCCAAGAAAATGAGGTCATGGAGAGTCAGACATGACTGAAAAATAACTGAACAAATGTTATCCAAAAGGAGCCAGCCAACGTCCAGAATAAGGTTTGCTTGACGTCGTGTTTTCTCAGAATCACTAACATTAGATGATGCATACTTGTCATCCTGTAGCTTTCACATTTCAAGCTAGGGCTGGGTGAGCACTTGTCTGTGCCGTGGTGCGGGTCTGATCAGGCAGGGGCCGAGCAGCTTCTGAGGTCGCTTCGAGCCCTCTGATTCTGGGGTTCGACATCTCAGAGCTCTCAAAGCACTTTGACATCCATGGCCTGCTATCTCACAGCAACTGAAAGGGAGTCAAAGAAATGTGGAAGAAGGTCCACTGACTCGAGAAGTTATTATTGGATAAAAAGGCATCCCACACCCCCTCTGAGTCCCAATGAGGAGGGAGGAAATTTGGTTATTAGGAGAGGCTAAAAAGAAATAATAGAGAGAGGAGGGGAGAGAGGGAGAGAGAGGGAGGGAGGGAGAAGGAGGAAGAAGAGGGAGGGAGAGAGAGAAAGAGAGAAGGGAGGGAGAGAGGGAGAGAGAGGGGAGGGAGGGAGGGAGAAGGAGGAAGAAGAGGGAGGGAGAGAGAGGGAGGGAGAGTGCTTTAAGGTTTACAAAGCATCTACATCTCTGAGGTGAGTATTATTGTCCCCCTCTTGCAGAAGGGGAAACTGAGTGTCAGAGAGCTGAAGTGCCTTTGTCATGCAGCAGATGGGCCTTGGATTTTTCACCTATAAAAAGAGCTGGTTGGACTGGGTGTCCTTCTCGGGGTCCGGGACAGACCCCCAGAATTTAGCCCAGTACCCGGCATAAATGCTTGTTGACTGAGTGACTGATCGAACCTGGGGTCTCTCTTAGCTCCTAAATCTGTGATCTTGCCATCTCATAATCTTTTAGCTTCCTGGGCCTCAGTTTCCTCAGTTGTAAAATAAGAGAGTTGGTTACTGAAGTCCCTTCTGGCTTTAAATCGGCGATCTTTATGATCGCTAGAGAAGCAGCTAGCTTCAAAGCTTGGTTCAAGTCCTGCTGACGATTCATACAAGCTCGGTGACCTTGGGCAAGTAACATGACCTGTGCTCTGGACCAGAGGGGACAAGACCACCATCTGTGACTAGGAAGCCTCCTGAAGGCACCCCAGCCAGATTAAAATGCAATTGGGAAATAGTTAACAAAAGAAATACAAATACAGTAAAATACAGGTAATAGCAACATGTAGTTTTCTAGTCAATACATGCCTGCAGGGGATCCTTATGCAGGACTTATCGGCCCCCATTTCTTTCTGGGTTTAATACTACTGGTCTAGACCAGTCGTGTCAAACTCAAATAGAAACTGGGAATCAGAAAACCACAAATAAACATTATGTTGTATAGTATTTAAAATTAAAATATTTTAATTACTTTAAAAATTATTTTAGGTTACATATTTCCCAATTATATTTTAATCAGATCATGATTAGACTTGGTAGAGTTGGCAGTGGTGGTCTCCAGGGCCTGGCATTTGACCCTTCTACTCTTCTAGACCATAAGTTGCAGAGAAGAGTTCTGCATTGCCAGCTTTTTCAGTTGGAAAATCCCTGAATCAATGAAATCACAGGTCCCTCTCCTGTCCCTATAATCCTTAGAATCTGGATTCTCACCACCTACCATCAGTTGGGCATGTGACCTTGGGGAAAGCCTCGATGGGCCTCAGTTTATCTCGTCTCTAAAATGAGGTCGCTGGATGACCTCTTAAGATCTCTTCCAACTCTTAACCATTTCTAATGCCCTGAGCTGTTCTAATTTTCCTGGCATGATAGGGATAGAGGTATATTTCACAAAGCAGCAACTTTGAACTCTTTTTGAGACTCTTTGGTGAAGAGGGAGTCTCTGATGGCTACAGGCAAAATCAGAGCTAAACTATATTATAGCCTGGTGATCCCCAGGCCAGTTGACAAATTCCAGACCTACCTCTGTAGTTCATCAATTTAGCCAAAACTTTATCTGTGTGGTCTGAGTGGGACCCCCACCTCCCACCCCAATGTCTAATGCTGTTATAGCACAGGCAACATTGTACACACAGGAACCCATTTTTCACTTGGTGATGGGTGATCTGATGCAAAATCCACAGGCAGCCAGGGATCAGGAGGTCACTCTGACCCTTAGAAGCTCAGATGTTTGAAATACTTTAGTGTGAATATTTTCCCTAAAACTATGTTACATTTCTCTTTCCCCATTCCTTGAGAAAAAGAATGCATCCCATTTCCCAAGTTGCATTTGCAGCCTCTGGTTTTCAGGCAGGGAATTACAGTATCTAGAATTGGTCCTAAAGAGACTCTCCCTTCTGCCCCTCATTTTACAGATGAGGAAACTGAGGCTCAGAGGCATAGTGACTCGCTCAGACAGGTAGTAAGCATCACAGATGGGATTTGAATCACTACTGTTTTTCCCATAGTACCAAGCTGCAAAATGCATCCAATGAAGGTTCAAGGACTCAGGGCTGGACGACCTAGAGGGAACATAGCTAAGGCTTTTGTTGGCTTGTTTCTCCAGTGGACCTTTCAGGGACGAATAAAGAGCTCTAAGTCTTCCATTCCATTAGACTCCACCCCCGAATGACATCACAAAAGGAGCACCAATGCCCAGAAGCCCAAGCCCTACCTTAGACCTGCAGGAGGGCACCCCCTCCCCCCCTACATGATCTGCCTGGTGGTCTGATAGTCAGAATATTTGCCCAAACTTTCCATCAGGGTTTGGTCAACCAGAAAACTAATAGAGGTGCCCAAAACAGCAGCCAGTTAATTTTTCTGGCAGATGGAACAGGTCAGTACTCTGTCCATTAGCCAGCACTGCCCCTCATCCTTAAATGGCCCTATTTACTGAAAGATCGATGTGTCCATTTTAAATCCCTTTCAGGCATACTATTAAGGAGAACAGAGGACGTAGAGTTACATCCATCTTATGAAACTCACTGCCAAAAACAAACAAGGCATCTCTTCAAGGAAGGAGAGATATCTCTAGCAACTTTCAGGTCTTGAGCTTGATAGGACAACAGGGGAAGGAGCCTTGTGGTAACTCAGCCCAGGGCTGGTATCAATATATGCCCAGTGGGTGGGCCAGGGTGTTAAATTAATTTATTCAAGATCAAAATGCCTCTGTGTGTGTGTGTGTGTGTGTGTGTGTGTGTGTGTGTGTGTGAGAGAGAGAGAGAGAGAGAGAGAGAGAGAGAGAGAGAAGAGAGAGAGTGCCAGAGAGAGAGACAGAGAGAGGAGAGAGAGAGAGAGGAGAGAGAGAGAGAGAGAGAGAGAGAGAGAGAGAGAGAGAGAGAGAGAGAGAGAGAGGGAGAGATCAACACAAAAGATATCAAAGACCCTTGCCCTCAAGGAACTTATGGTCTAGCTAGGAAGACATGATCCACACAAAGAAGAATCCAAAGTGATGTTAGACCGTGGGAGCCTGGCTATAAATACCGAATCACAGGACCATACCAGGGAATACCTAGAGCTAGAAAGAACCTCCAAAACCATTGAGTCCAATCCCCTCATTTTACAGATAAGGAAAGTGAGGACCGAGAGATTAAATTACTTCCCCAAGTTCACACAATTTCAGAAAAGGTAAACATCATTCTAAGATAGGGTCTCTGGGATCAGGAGAAACTGGTGGGGTTACTTTATGGGGAAACTCTTCAGTCATATCTAACTCTTTGTGATTCCATTTGGAGTTTCCTTGGCAAAGGTGCTGGAAGGGTTTGTCATTTCCTTCTCCAGCTCACTTTACAGATGAGGAGACTGAGGCAAACAGGGTGAAGTGACTTGACTAGGGTCACACAGCTAGTAAGTGTCTGAGGCCAGATTTGAACTCAGAAAGATGAGTTTTCTTAACTCCAGGACTGGTGCTCTATCTGCTGTACCACCCAGCTGCCCCATAGGAAAACTAAGGCAAAAAAAAAATGTGGAGTTGAGAGATCAGAGAAAGGGGAATGCATCCCAGATCTGCTTTATTCTCCTTGCGTGATCTGGGAGCCTTGGTTTCTCTTTTTGTAAATGAGGGGGTTAGACTGGATCAGGGGTCTTCACTTTCTTGGTGTCATGGACTTCTTTGGCAGCCTGATGAAATCCAAAGGACTCTTCAGAATTGTGTTTTCAAATGCATGAAATAAAATATGCACGATTAAAAAAGAAACTGATTCCATTGAAGTACATTGATCATAGTTTTTAAAAATTTCATGGACCCCAGGTTAAGAACCCTCAAGTGAAATGATCTCCAGTGGCCTCGTTTCTGTAAAATTTGTGCCATATGATCAAATAAGGGTAACGTCCTGAGCAAAAGTACAGATGTAGAGAACAGGGACAAGTAAGGTTTCTTCATTTTAAAAACATTACCTTTTGTTTTTACATCCCCCACATTTCCTAATATGTTTCTCCTCCCTTTCCTCCCTTCCCTTCTCTTCCCATTCCCTTTCCTCTCCCATCCCTTTCTTCCTTGCCTCCCCTTTCCTCTTTCCTCCCCTTCCCCCCAACCCTTCCCATGGCCTTCCCTTCCCTGGATTTCTATTCCCTTCCCTAATGACTGCTCCTTATAACAACAGTACAAAAAGAGGAGGTAAAAACCAATTCATTCAAAACTAACCCACAATCACCAAGTCCAATATTATCTGTTGTGTTTTTCACTCATCATCCTCTCTGTTAAGAAAAGAGGGAGATGCATTCTCACACCTCTTCTTTGATGCCAGACTCGATTATTCTAATTTCACAGCATTCAGTTATTTTAATGTATTGTTGTTGTTTCCATTTGCATTATTGTAGTCAGTTGGCTATATTTTTTATCTGCTTATTTCATTTTGCATCAGTTTATATAAATCTTTCCATGCTTCTCTGTATTCATTATATTCACTATTCCTTAAAATGCTATTTACACTTAAGTACAACTTGTTTGTTGCTATTAAATTCATTCAGTGCAATCTTCATGACCCCATGGACCATAATACTCCAGACCCTTTTATCTTCCACCATCTCTCAAAGTTTGTCCAAGTTCATGTTTGTTGTTTTCATAATACTATCTATTCATCTCATCCTCCGCTGTCCCCTTTTCCTTTGTTTATCTAGTTCCTTTGTTTCTAGGTCTTAGTATTTTATAAGAAATATTTTGGTGTAGGCAGACCTTTCTCTTTATCATTGACCTCCTTGGCATATATGTCTAGCAGTGGGATTTTGAGTCAATAGATATGAACATTCTAATCACTTTCTTAGAATAATTATAAGGAGATTTCCAGTCCAGTTGGACTAACCCTCTGCCCCACCAATGGTGTATAAATGTACCTGTCTTTTCACAAGTCCCACCAAGATTTGCCATTCCCATCTTTGTCATCTTTGCCAGTTTGCTACATGCTCCTCATTTTTTAAAAATTATGGCTAGTTAGTCATATTACATGAGCAACAAAAGACAGAGCACGTGTGAAGTGCTCCAATCAGATAAGACTTACAACAAAGTTCAACGATATATGTGTTTGTCTTAATCATATTACATGATAATTAGTCATAAGTGGTTTATGTGAATAATTATAATTAGTGTTACTTTTAGTCTTTCTCTTCTCTCTTTTTACTTTGTCACTATCTACAAACAGGATCGGTGTTGCTAGTTTCCTCTGGTATAACAAAGAGCTTAGTATTCATCTCTCATACATGCCATTGCACTCATAACAGCTAGTGCTGTCTGTGCCTTCATCTTCCTCCTACTCCAGCCTCCATTCCTTTACCCACTTAGTCCCTCTCCTGTGCCTTTTCCCCTTCCCCACCACCACAGAAGTTCTTGAGTCTCTCTTCCATCTGGATGTGATCCATCCCTCATTCATCCAACCCTAAAAAGCAAGTCATGAGTGTCCTTGGTACTGAAGGTCTAGAAAGAGGAGAAATTCTGGGACAGGAAGCTGTCAATGGTCAGGCTACCACATGCCCCATACAATGGGGGAAAGAGTAAGATACCAATTGAGGAAAACAGTGAGTGTCACAAGGCAGGGGAAGGGATGGAAAACAAGAATTAATTTTGAATCCTTGGCCCCTGACAGTCAGAAGGAAAGAAGAGGCTAGCAGCAGTTGGAGTGGAGTGGCATCCAAAGGCTTTGGTTGTGGACATTCCATTTTAGGAAAGACCTAAGCAGATGTGAGCACGTCCAGGAGGGAGGGACCAGTATGATAAAATAAGGTCTATGAGAACCAGCTGAAGAAAGTTGGGGTATTTAGCCTGAAGAATGTCTGTAAAGTAGAATAAGGATCATACGTGTGCATATTTCAAGCTGGAAGGGACTTTAGAGGCCATGGAGTCCAACTCGATCGTTTTACGAATAAGGAAACTCAAGCCTAGAGAGGTTATGTGGCTTACCCATTCTGAGGCAGGATTTGACATCAGACCTTCCTGATTCCCATGCGCAATGCCCTGGTGACTATAGCATTTTTGTTCACTCATTTTTCAGTTGTGTCTGACTCTTCATGACATCATTTGGGGTTTTCTTGGCAGAGATACTGGAGTTGTTTGCCATTTCCTTCTCCAGCTCATTTTACAGATGAGGAAACTGAGGCACACAGGGTAAAATGACTTGCCCAAGGTCACACATAGCTAGTGAGTGTCTGAGTCCGGATTTGAAATGAGAAAAGTGAGCCTTACTGACTCCAGACTGGCACTCTGTGCCCTAGCACCCCTAGTGGGCATTCTGCCTCTCATAGAGTTGAGAAAATTCACCTCTCCCCTTTAGCAAAGAGAGGAGACTATGACTGAAGGACATCATCTCTACAATCACACATGATTGGTTTAACTGAACTGCTGTTACGCCTCTTTCTTTCTCTTATTCTTTGTTAGAAGGAACGATTGGTGTGTGGGGAGAGAGATTCAGAAACCAAGGTGATATGAAACCGAAAAGAACAACAATAACATTTTTTTGAAAATTAAAAGTTAGTTAAAATTAAAAATAACAGTGGGAACAAAGGATCAGAAGGTCTGTCAGGTGGAAGGTTGATTAGATTTCTGCTTGGCCTCAGAGGGCTGGACTCAGAACAATGGATACAGTTGCTCAAAGGGATTCTTGGTGCTTAAACCAGCTCCGAAGTCGGTGAGGTTGCTCTGGGAGGTAATGAGCTTCTTCTCACTGGAGGTATGCAAGCAGGCTCAGGGTTACAACTCATCCAAGGGGGCATAGAAGGACCTCTGGCTCAGGGGCAGGTTTTAATAGGCTATCTCTGAGGTTTAGGTGAGCCTGAGTTTTCTCCTCTGGAAAACGGGTAGAATAACTGTCAATCCCTCTCTGTTTTCTGTCTGTTTTCATGTACTCATATACTTATGTGGTTTCCCTTGGCAAAATCGTAGTAAGCTCCCTGCGGGCAGGCATTTTTGTCTTTGCCTCTCCAGTTCTTAGAACCAAGCAAGTGCTTAATTGACTGATACCCTACTTTGCGAGATTATTCTCAAATAAAATGATCTATGTAAAAGTGCCTTGCAAACCTTGAATGACCATATAAATAACTATTATAAGAGGTGAATAGACAAACCATGAAATGGTCTTCTGGGCCTGCGTCCTGCTAGAGAGGCAGCAGCGGGTGATTGGCAAGATGGACGGAGTCAGGAAGACCTAGCTGAGGTGTCTTTGAGCCCTAAATCTGTGCTCTTATGACCCGCCGTCACTTATCTAACCACTCTGGGCCTCGGTTTCCCCATTTGTAAAAGGAGGGTGTTGGGCCAGATGGATGGAGTCAGGAAGACCTAGCTGAGGTGCCTTTGAGCTCTAAATCTGTGCTCTTATGACCCGCCGTCACTTATCTAACCACTCTGGGCCTCAGTTTCCCCATTTGTAAAAGGAGGGTGATGGGCAAGATGGACGGAGTCAGGAAGACCAAGCTGAGGTGCCTTTGAGCTCTAAATCTGTGCTCTTATGACCCGCCGTCACTTATCTAACTACTCTGGGCCTCGGTTTCCCCATTTGTAAAAGGAGGGTGTTGGGCCAGATGGCCTCTGAGGTCTCTTGCAGCTCGGAGTGTCTTGCGTTCATTCTACCCTCCTTTGCTGGTC
Source organism: Phascolarctos cinereus (assembly GCF_003287225.1). Taxonomy (NCBI): domain Eukaryota; kingdom Metazoa; phylum Chordata; class Mammalia; order Diprotodontia; family Phascolarctidae; genus Phascolarctos; species Phascolarctos cinereus. Next base: position 15,590,757 of record NW_027555958.1, on the reverse strand, counting down.
CTGAGGATGAAAGACAAAGGGGAAGGTGGGAAGGAACAGCTGGGGAGGGGGGTGGGATCACGGTGGGGTAGGCTGCTGCAGTTTACCTCTTCCTGGTCCAGAACCAGCTCACCCAACTAAGATTTGACTCACAGGCTGTTCCAAACTCGAGCTTTAACCTGATGTATTTTGGGGGGCCGGGGGGGCACGACAGGGGTGGGGGGTGTGGAGATCGCCAAACCAGCACGTGGCTGCTGCTTGGTTTCTATGTTGTTTGGTTTGATTTCTGTCCCGTGGCAGACAAGGCCCGGCTCAGCAGGGCACAGCCTCCCGGGCTCTGGCTGCAGATCTTTCCTGCATCCACTTCCCAAGTGCATGTCTGGCTCAGCAACGAGCTCCAGTCTCCTCAGGAAGATGTCTTTGTTTCCCCCTTGTTGGGGGATGCCTCTTTCACCCAGAGCTTAAAATAGCACATGTTCCATGTCCTCCCCATATTGCACATGTTATCACTCCTGCCCATGGAAAAACAGGGCGGGCATGCCTCATGCTGGGGAAGGAGACAATGAAAATCCTAACGACACATTTATATAGTTACATTGCACGCCCAAGTCTGAACAGAACTTTCTTCACTGCAGCCCTGTCAAGAAGACAGTATGAAAATTATGTCCTTAGGTGGTAAAGAAGATAGAGTCAGGAAGACCTGAGTCCAAATCCAACCTCAAACACTTATGAGCTGCGTAACCCTGGGCAAGCCGCTTCAACCTGATTCACCTCAGTTTCCTCATCTACAGAGTGGAGACGATAATAGCACCTGCCTCCCAGAATTGTTGTGTGGATCAAAGGAGATAATATTGCAAAGCACTTAGCACAATGCCTTGCACATAGTAGGCACTATATAAATTATCTCAATAATTAATATTAAGCAAAGGAACTGTCTCTGAGAGGTTGCCCATGATCGGTCCACAAGCATTCATTAAGCACCTACTAAGTGCCAGGCAGTAGGGATTCAAAGGCAAAAGTGGCCTTGAGGGCACTATATGCCCGTATCAAAGAAATTCATGAACACAAAGCTACTAGGGTCTGAATCGAACCCAGATTTCTTGTGACATATTCATGGCACCACAATGCCTAGAGTATATCATTGAGGAAAAACAGTAATCAAAATAATGATAACCATTCATGAAGCATCTACTCTGTGCCAGGCACTGTGCATACAAAACATTTAAAAATATATAGTTCCTGCCCAGAAGGAGCTTACATTCTATCAAGGAAATTCTTGAGTACAAAGCTATTAGTGTCTGATTTGACAGAAGCATTGCCTAGAGCAGGAGTGGACCTTTTTTGGTATCATTCCCAGACCCCTTTGGCTGTCCCTTGAGCTCTATGGACCCCTCCTCAGAATAATGTTTTAAATGCAGAAAATAACATACATAGTAATAAAGGAAACCAATGTTATTGTATGCAGGGTTTTTTGTCCCATAAAAACAAGTTCATATACCCTAGGTTAAGACCTCTTGGTTTAATGTATAATATGGGAAGGAAAATGGTAAGTAATTAATTATTCAGTAATCATTGATTAAGCATCTACTATGTGTCAGGCACCATGATAGGCACTGGAGATACAAGATCAAAAAGAAAACAGTCCTTGACCTCAAAGAACTTACAGTCTATTACAGAAAACAATACATACACTTATAAATAAATTCCTGAAATGTAGCACATTCCCCACACCCCCAACTGGGCACCCATAGGTTGAGTCTTAGAGAGTTGCCTAGGATATAAAGAGGTTAAGTGACTTGCCCAGGGTCACACAGCCAGTATGTATCAGAGATGAGACTTGAACTCTGGTCTTTCCAACTCCAAGTCCAGTTTTCTATCCATTCTGCCATGCTATATCTATATATTGGTATAAACGCATGTGTATATATATGAATATGTGGACTAGATGGACTCTCTTTATATATACATTTATGTGCATATGTACACACACACCTGGGGGAGAGAGAGAGAGAGGAACAGAAGGAGAAAGAGACAGAGAGGAGGGATGGGAACAGAGGAGAGCCAAGGATGAGGAAGAGGAGAGAAAGAGAGGAAGGAGGGAAAAGGAATAAGGGGAGAGAACGAGGAGGACAATGATAAAGGAAGAAAAAGAAGAGGGGAGGGAGGGAGGAAGAGAATAGATACAAGGTAATGGAGGAGGGGGAGAAAAGCTAGCAGCCAGGAAAGTTGGGAAAGTCTTCACTTAGAAAGCATTACTTGAGTTGAAAACAATAAAACAATTCCTGCCCTCAGAAAGCTTGTGTTCTAATGGAATAGAGGAGCAGGATTAGGTTGGTTCTTCTTGGCTCCAGAAGGCATGCTAAGTAGAAGAAATGGGTAGGAAGTTCCATGGAAACACACACATTATGAAAGATTTTTGTTAAAAAAAAAAAAAGTGCTTCAGCAAAGCCAGCCTTCTGGTTGATCTCTTGCCTCAAGCCTCTTCCCATTCCCTCTGTCCTCCACTTAACTGTCAAAATGATTTTTTTTATCAGTTGGGATTAAGTGACTTGCCCAGGGTCACACAACTAGGAAGTGTCTGAGGGCTCATTTGAGCTTGAGTTCTTCTCATTCTAGGGCCAGTGTTGTATCCACTGTGCTACCTAGCTGCCCTGAAAAATGCTCTTCCTAAAGTACAGACCTGTGTGCATCACTCCCTCCTACTCAGTGGTTCCAGTGGTTCCCAATCACCTCTGAGATCAAATCTAAAGTCTTCTGTTTGACGTTTAACGCCTTTCATAACTTAGCCCCTCCTACCTTTCCTGTCTTCTTCTGCCTTACTCCGCTCTGTGTATTCTGTGATCCAGGGCACTGGCAGCCTTGGTGACATTTCATCTCCCGAGTCCTGGCATTTTACTGACTGTCCTCCATGCTTGAAAGGCTCTACGGCTTCATATCTATCGCCTGCCTTCCTTGGCTCCCTTCAAGTCCCATCTTCTCTAAGAAGCTCTCCCCATCCCCCTTAACGCAAACACCTTCTTTCTATTGATTATCTCTACTCTATCCTGTATGTAGCTGGTTTGTACCTAATTGTTTGCATTTTGTCTCCAGCCTTAGACTGTGAGATCCAGGAGAACAGAGACATTTTTTACCTTCTTTTTGTATCCCTAGCACTTAGCACAGTGCCTGCCCATGGTAGCCACTAAATAATTGCTTGTTGACTTGGAATACCGACTCTGTCATTATTGTAGGAGGGGCAGCCCTCCTCACACAAAGCACTTAGAGAAGTGTCAGGCCTTGCTCAGTCAATGCTTGTTCAGTTGACTGGAGCTTTGGTCATAGGCTAAAGAATTTTAAGAGATGGAAGGACCTTTGAGCTTCCTAGACCATCCCCTTGGTTTACAGATGAGGAGACTCAGACACAAAAAGGTCAAGTCATTTCTCCAAGGTGACATAGTCAGTTCTTTAGAGCCATCTTCAGTTTCTCCAGGAAGCAAGTCTGCTTACGTTTCTAAGTGATGCTCTCCCCGACTGTCTCCTTCAGATGGGCATTGAGATAGGTCTATGACCACACCTTAATGAAGGGAATGGTCCTACTAAATCCCCACCAAATCCTGTCTGTTTTGTTAAATGCTTTTATCAGTGATTTGGACACAGGCTGAGATGGCCTGCTTACAAGTTTGGATATGTGGGTAAGACGCCAAGGATGGCTCTGAGGTTGAGAACCTAGGTGATTGGCAAAGGATGATGGTTAGCCTCAAGTGAGGGAGGAAAGTTCAAAAGAAGAGAGGAGGAGGGGGTTTGGGGAAAAGATCATGAGTTCTATTTTCAGTGGGTTGATCTTAAGACAACTTAAGAATATCCACTTTGAAATCTCCACCAGGTAGTTGATGATGAGGGGACTGGGGCTCAGGAGAAAAATTTGGGCTGGGGACATAGTTCTGTTAGCCATCAGCAAAGAGGTGATAATGAAATCCATGGAGCTGATAAGATCCCCAAGTGAGAAAGTTTCGATAGAAAGAAGGAGATGGGCCAGGACAGAGTCTTAGAGGCACCCACTGTTAGGGGGTATGACATAAATGATCAACCAGCAAGGGAAACAAAAGAAGTCGGATGGATTTGAGTCAATATAAGCTGAATGATGTGGCTACTAAAAAAGCAAACAAACAAACGAAAAAACAAAATCAAAACAACCAAAAACAAAAACCAACTGATCTTACTTTGCTTCAATAGAAGTACTGTGTTTAGAACAATGCAGGTAATAATCCCACTGTATTCTGCTCATATTTATGTGTGTGCTCCTTAAAAGGACATTGACAAATTGGAAGCAGGATAGTGGGAACTAGAAGGTGTGTCAAATGAGAGACACTTGAAGGCATTCAGTATGACTAGCCTGGAGAAAACAGACAGCTTAGGGGCAGTCTGACAACTCTCTTTAAATATTTGCAAGGAGACATGTAGAAGAATGATTAGCTCTATTCTATGTAATCAGAAAAGTCAAAAATAGGAGAATAAATAGAGTGAAACAAGCCAAGCCAGGAAGATCTTATACACCATGATCACAATACCGTAAATGGAAAGATAACCCACAAGACAATGAGCACAAGAGTGCTACAAAATTGGAAAGACCAAGCTTGGCTCCAAAAACTAGACCTGAGAAGAAGCTCCTCCCACTCCTCCTGGGGAAGGAGGCAGGTCTCCCGGTGTAAAGTATTGCTTAAATTAGAACATCCGATTTTTTTTCAGTGTGCTTCTGGGTTTTACTTGTTTTCTTCTTTTTACTTTCTTTTTTAAAAATTAGTTGTTATAAGAGATAGCTGTCTGGGAGGAGCAAGGGAAGAGAGACAAGGGGAAATCTAGTCAATATAAAAATGAAAGATATCAATAAAATCTATTTTAAAAGACCAATTATGTCCAAAGGGCAGACCCACTGATGTTAAACAGCTTCTGTGGATGCTGTTGGTAATCTTTGATACCTTTAAGTTGCACTAAGATATTGGGGACACCCTGCATTTCTAGGAAATCAAGTTGAGGGAAAAATGGACCTTCTTTTGGAACATGATGTGCCTTGCCCTCCTTCACAACATGGACCAGGCAGATTTACGTGATGCAGGCCCAGAGAATGACAGCTGCTTTAGAAAATGTAGAAAAATAATCGTCCTCAGACCACCCCGGAAATCACTTTACATCCAATTACCTCTCAGATGCAGTCAGAGAAATAAAAACCAAAACTCTCCATTCATACTCCTTGCGTACCAGACAAAATGGACTCTTCGATGCCATCTGAACACTACGTTTTATTTCCTTCCTCTGTGCCTTTGCATGAGCCATTCCCACCACCTGGTATGTCAGGTTTCTTTTGAGCTGCTTCAGTTCTGTCTGCTTTGCTCATGGAGCACAGCATCTTCTTTGACCGCCATGCTGGGCAGCCTTGGGTCAGTGTCTCCCATGTCTCACAATCAGTTCCAGAGTCCTTCTGAGAGACCTTGAAAATGTCCTCGTATCACTTCTTCTGACCTCCGTGTGAGCACTTACCTTTTGTGAATTCTCCGTAAAATAGTCTTTTAGGCAAATGTATGTTTGGCATTTAGGCAATGTGGCCTGCCCATCAGAGTTGCACCTTCTACAGTCAGAGTTTGAACGCTCAGCAGTTCAGCTCAAGAGAGGACCTCGGTGTCCGGGACTTTATCTTGCCAGGTGATCTTCAGAATCTTCCGAAGACGATTCAGATGGACGTGGTTCAGTTTCCTGGCATGATGATAATTACAAAGTGCTCAAGCACTGCATAAGTTAGCTATGGTAGTAACAATTATTATAATAATATTATTATTATTAGAGGGGAAATGACTTGGCCAAGATCACGCAAGTAGTAAGCATCAGAATTGGGATGTGAACCCCTAACAGAACCAGTCCTCTTTCCACTGTATCCCTGCCTCTTATCTGTGTCCCCCATAGGTTGCCAGTAAGTCCGCTCACTGAGGGAAAGGAATGTATTGGGTTTGTCATTGAATCTTCAGCGTCTAGCAGGTACTTTCTATTTCATAAATGCAGAATTAAATTCTTCATGGGCTCTGAGGATCACAGCCCTGGGGCTGGAAGGGACCTCAGAGACCATGTAGTCCCACCTCCTCATCTTACAGAGGAGGAAACTGAGTCCTGGGAAGGGGAAGTGGTTTTCCCAAGGTCACATTGGTAGTAAGTGAGGAAGACAGAATTTGACCCCAGAGTCACATGCTTTAAAGATCATTTCATTCAGCCCATTCATTTTACAAAAGAGGAAATTGAAGCCCCAAGAAGGGACTCACCCATGATCCCCCAGGAGGAAGGGAAAGAGCCAGGGCTGGCCTCTTTGCCTTCTGATTGCCAGTCAAGGGCTCTTTCCACAGCCCCACACTGTGCTCTGGCCTCTGTTTGGGAACAGAAGAGGATTAATGTGCAAGGCATGTCTCTCCACAGTCACAAGGGGTCAGCAGTCAAGTGAACTGGTATCTGCAAGCAGCGAAAGACAGAAGTATGTCTCTGAGTTCCTCCGTTAGGCTTCCTTCCATCTATCACACCACCCTGGTCCTCTCCCATCACTCACAGGCTATTTATAAAATTTGGGAGGAGGCATAGGAGCTGAAACATACTCCAAATTTATGCCTTTTCCACAAATTAATGTTTTTATAGCAGCAAGAAGGAAATGAAGACAGGATGGCATTTGTGTCAGGGATAAATTAGCTGTGACTAGCTCATTCAGACAGCTTGAGACGGCTGATATACTTGAATGTTTCTTTGATGAATTCACTGAGCCTCATTTTTTTTCCTTTTTTTACTCACTCCTTGAACGCTGTATTTGCCTGGAACGAAGTTTGTTCTAGTACAAATTAAATGGAACCGCAGAATGTTAGAGCAGGAGGGAGCTTTTGAAATGATCTGGTCCAACCTCTCCTCCCCTTTCAATTTTATATTGAGGAAACAGGTCCGGATGAGGGAATTGCTTGCCCAAGGTTACCAGCTGGCTTGTGGTAGCTGTCCTCTGCAGAGGCTGCATAGGATAGTGGGAAAAACATTAGACCAGAAGTCAAGAAAGACCTGAGTTCAAATTCCACCTTTGATACTTACTAGCTTTGTGACTTTGGGCAAAACACTTCACCAGTGTGAGCCTCAGTTTCCTTACCTGTAAAATGAAGATGATAATGGACATGAAGAGGTAGGATAGAGTCGTGGACACAATGATGGATCTAGAAGGAAGACCTAAGTCCAACTTTCACTTCAGATCCTTGCCAGCTGTGTGACCCCTGGAAAAATTACTTAACCTCATGAACTTCAGTTTCCTCATCAGCAAAATGGGAAAAATAAAAACGCGTACCTCACAGGGATGCTGTGAGGATTGAGGTATCTATAAAGTGTTTTTCAAATTTTACAATACTATGTAAATGCCTATTATCAAGGAGAAGGAGAAGAAAAGGAAGAAACGTGCCAACTTCTTCCAAAGATAATGAAAACGTGCTTGAGGACTTTAAAAGTTCTTTGAGGGCAAGGACTATTTCATTTTTATCTCTATATCCCTAATGTCTAGCATAGCACCTGGTACATAGTAGGTGCTTAATAAATGTCTATCAACTGACTGATTGATTGAAAGATAAAAATACTCTATAACATGAGTTGGTTTCATCATATTGTGCATCTCTGTGCCCTCCCTGGGCCATTTGAGCTAGAATATATTCCCTCTGAAAGTGTCGTAGGCTGTAGCCTCTCTGTCCTGCCCAGGAAGATGCTCAGGGTAGGAATCAATAGATTGCTTATGTTGTTAGACATTTTCTTCTCAGACAAGAGGGATGCCCCTAGAAGCTAGAAGAGAAATGTCAAATGAATCCAATAGAATCAACCCCATCAATGTTAACTCTTCTCTCAATGAAAGGCTTGAGAGTCAAAGAGGAGATGATTCTGGAGTGATATGCTCAGCAAATACAGAATTTTGAGAGGTGAATGAAGCTACAAGTACTCCATTTTTCTTGGACAGAGATTTTTTCAAAGTTATAGATGGTTTTCTCAAGGAAGATCATCAGGGAGAGAGTCAGGAAATGGGTCAAAGCCTTTGGGATAAGTTCATTTCTTGACCTCAAGGGACTTGAAATCTCCAATGAGAAACGTCTGATGTAAGAACTTGCTATGCCACCCATGGGCCATGTTCAAAGAAACCCTTGAGTCTAGCTTCCCTGTCAGGGACCAGCATTCATGAATTTTGTCACTATTTTGGTAAACGTTCCTACTCAACACTACATCCATTGAGTTCATTACTGCAATGTCCACTATAATGGAAGGATAGGATTCAAAAAATTGATTTGGAAATGCCTTAATAGAACACGTGGACACATACCAGTATATACAAGATAAGGGTAGAGAGAATTGGTCTGTAATTTCACTAACATGAGGAAGCTTCCTCTACCAATACAAGGAGCCAACTTTTTCTACAATTTAGATTTGCCAAAGGCAGCTGCTTTGTCCAGGGACACACAGTCAACACGTCAGAGTCAGGAATGGAACCGAGGTCTACTTGATTTCCAGACCAATTCTCTATACACTAAACCATGATGACTGTCAGAAATAAATGCAAGAAAATTTGAGGGGGTCAGATGCTGGCAGCTGGACAGATCAAGAAAGACCTCGAGAAGAAGGTGAAGCTTAAAGTGAGCTGTCAAGGAAACTAACATTTCTACAGGTAAGATGGCAGCACGTTCCAGTAATGGCAGACCCTCTACACAAAGGGATGGAGATGGAGGACCACGTGTGAAGTCAATTTGGTTGAGAGCATGTAGAGAGGAGAAATGGGTAATAAAATTGAAAAGAAAGTTTGAGCACAGGTTATGAAGGGCTTTAAATTACAGGCTAACCAGAGGTATTCGTATTTGACCCTAGAGGTAACAGGAAGCTCCTGGAGTTTATTGGAGAGGGTGACAGGGTCTGATCTACACTTTAGGAAAATCACTTTGGCATCTGTGTGGAGGACAGTTTGCTGCTGGGAGAAACTAGAGACCGAGAGACTGGTAAAGAGGCCACTGCAGTGGTCCAGGTATGAGACAATGAGGACTTGAATAAGGTAGCTGCAATGGATAGGCACTGGCACTTTTCATGACCTTTCCAATATCTTCCTAAATCAAGTGATCTTACAATGTTTCTGCTCAGTAACTTTCTGTGCATCCCCATTTCCTACAAGAGAAAACAAAAGTTCACATTTCTCACCTTGTCATTCAAGGCCCTGCCTAATCCAACCTCAGTCTATACCTTCTCAGTCTTATTTATCAACAATTCCCTTCACACACCCTTTCTAAAACACACTGATGTGGTTATTGTTTCCTGAACAACCTTTTCTTTCTTTTTTTTTTTTATTTTTTGGCTAGGCAATGGAGTTAAGTGACTTGCCCAGGGTCAAGTGTCTGAGGCCAGATTTGAACTCAGGTCCTCCTGACTCCAGGGCCAGTGCTCTATCCACTGTGCCACCTAGATGTCCCTTTTCTTTCTTTTTTAGAAAAATGTTTTTATTGATATTTTCTGTCTTAGGTCATCATAGTATCTCATGTATCTTTTCTCCTCACCCTCCCAGAGAGCTATCCCACACACAAATAATCATTTTTTTAGAGAGCTAAAAAAAGTCAGCACAACTGCTCAATACATTGAAAAAGTCCAAAAACATGCAATGTGTAACACCTGGGGACCTCACATCTCCACAAAAGGGTAGGTTGGTGCTGTCTTCTCACATGTCTTCATTTGAATACTGCTTGAGCCTTCTAATTTTGTTACATTTGCTTTTGATTTTTGGTGGTACGTTGTTCTTTCCACTGACACCATTGTAGCCATCGTGTATATTGTTTTCTTGGCTCTACTGACTTCATTCCGCATCACTTCATAGAAATCTTTCCATGCTTCTCTGTGGTCTATCACACACATCATTTCTTACAGTGCAGTGATATATTCCATTATATTCGCGTACCACAGTTTCTTTGGCCATTCTCCAAGTTACGGGCATCCGCTTTGTTTCCAAGTCTTAGCTATCACAAAACATGCTGCTATAAATATTTTGGAGTATTTGGAACTTTTTTCTTACTGATGGCTTCCTTGAGGAATAAGCCCAGTTCAAAAGGAATGGATGTTTTAGTCACTGTATCTACATAATTCCAAATTGCTTTCCAAAATAGTTATCCCATTTCACAGCTCTACCAACAGTGTATTAGTGTGCCTATCATTCCACAACTCCTCCAACATTGACTGTTGGCATTTTTTGTCATTTTTACAAATTTACGGGGTATGAGATAAAACCTCATGGCTGTTTTGATTTGCAATTCTCTTCTCATTTTTCATGTAGTTGGGAACATGGTCTTTTGAGAACTATTTATTCATATCCTTGAACCGTTCATTTATTGGGCAATGTCCATTAGTCTTATATATGTTTATTAAGTGTTTACATTTCTTGGTTGCCAAATCCTTATTGGAGAAATTTAATACACATTTTTCTCCTATCTGACCACTTCCCTTCTTATTCTTGATGAATTAATATTGTCTGTGCAGAAGCATTTCAGTTTTGAATAATTAGTTACCTTATTTTATCTTTTATAATTGCTTCTATCTCTTGTCTGGTTACGAATACATCTCATACCCATACCTGTGAGAGGTATGTGATCTGTCTCATCTAATTTTTTATAGTATGATCTTTAATTTAGAGTCATGTTTCCATTTAGAATATTTATGGAATGTGGTATAAGATGTTGATCCAAGCTTAATTTCTGCCAGCAAAAATTTTTCAATCTACTTCTGATCTTTCTTTTTGGAATGCCTTTCCCTTTCCTTTTCCTTTCCATTCATTTAACCTCTGGGCATACTGCAAAGCCCAAATTGAGTCCCCCTCTCCTTCATAAAATCTGACTTGTCCTTCTTTTCCATAACCATCTCTCCTTCCTCTCAATTCTTACAGCATGTCTTCTTGGTGCCAACCCTGGCCCATATCCTATATATGTGCCTTTAACAAGCTACTCCATTCAAGGATCTTTGCTAGACACTGAAGATACAGTGACAAAATTGAAATCATCTCTGCCTTCAAGGTTTTGCATTTCCATCAATCAATCAAAAATTGCATTTCTGCTGAAGGATACATGTCCCTCGGAAAATCCGTAGTAAGCTGAGGAGGAATAGAGCGGTAGTGACTAAGGAAAAGGAGACATTCAAAAAAGGTTTTGGTGACACTTGATCTGCCTGTCCCTAGCCTCCATTTTGGGGATAAACTCCCTCCTAAGCCCATGTTCTACTCAGCAGTTAAATTAATTCTCCTAGAGCATAGGTCTGACCCTGTCACCCCCCATTCAATAAACCCTAGTAGCTCCCAATCACTTTCAGGATCAAACATAGAAATCCTCTGCCATTCAGAACCCTTCACAACCTAACCCCCCCTTCCTTTTTCAGTCTTCTTCCACCTTACTCCCTTCCACATGTTCTGTAATCCAGTGACACTGGCTGCCATATTGTTGCTTGGATGAGACACTCATTTCTAGGCACCCAGCTTTTTCACTGGTGTCCCTACATTCTGGGAGCTCTTTCCTCATCTCCACTTCTTGGAGTCCCCGGCTAAAACCCCACCTCCTACAGGAAGCTCTTCCTGATGCCCATTATGCTAATGTCTCCCCTCTGTTGATGGCCTTCAATTTACCCTGGATTGATCATGTTTGTACGTGGTTGTTTTCAATTTGTCTCCGCCATTAGACTGAACTTGAGAGCAGAGACTGTCTTTTGCCTTTCTTTGTATCCTGAGCACTCAGCACAGTAGCTGGTATGCAGTAGGCATTTAATAAATGTTTATGGGTTGATTTGACCTTAGTTGAGCCCTGAAGGAAGCTAAGGATTCCAAATGGACTTCCAAAAGGGAGTCATTGAAAGTATAGGGGATGACGTGTGCAAAGATGGGATGACAGTGTCCCATAGCAAGCTAGTGCTCCAGTTTGGCTGGGAGAGAGGGTGTGGAAAGAGAAGGGGTTAATCAATCCAATATGATCAGCAGGCATGTAGTTAGCACCTCCTTGTGCCAGGTGCTGTGCTAGGTACTGAGGAATCAAAGACTGAGAACAAGACAGCGCCTCGCCTCCAGAAGCTTACATTCTACAAGTAATGAGGAAAAGGGCAGAAAGGTAGGCTGGTGTCAGATGTTGTCGAGTTTCAAATGCTAGCCTAAGGCACCTCGATTCCAACCAGAGAATGTATGATTATTGTTATTATTATTCATATCATTGGATAATTAATAATCATGTTATCATCACATTTAATTAATAATCTGATTGTTACATATTTAATAATAATAACAATGACAAAGACAAGCATTTAAATACTGCTTCAAGGTTCGCACAAAATAAATATAACTTTATTTGGCCTTCATGGCTACGCTTTGAGGTTGTTCAGTCATTTTTCATTCATGTCGGATTCTTCATGACCCCATTTGGTGTTTTCTTGGCAGAGATACTGGAGTGGTTTGCCATTTCCTTTTACCACTCATTTTACAGAGAGGAAACTGAGGCAAACAGGGTGAAGTGACTTGTCCAGGGTCATGCAACTAGTAAGTATCTGAGGCCGGATTTGAATTTAGGTCTTCCTGACTCCAGGCCCTGTGTTCTGTGCACTGTGGTGCTACCTACCTGCCCCATGTGAGGTAGGTGCTATAATTATCCCCATTTTACAGATCAGTAGACTGAAGTTTAAGGAAGTAAAATGACTTGCCTATAGCCACATGAGTAATTCAGTGTCTGGGGGCAGGATTTAAACCCAAATCTTTCTGATTCCAAGTCCAGAACTCTGTCTCCCACACCACCTAATGACTAAGGCTGGAGAGGAGCCTGTAGTCCAGATGTGAGTTGGCCCAGCTTGCCTCCGAGTTCTGAGATCCCACCAAGTTCATTAGAGAGGAATAAAACACAATGCTCTGTGAGGTCAGAAAGGGAAAGATCGGTCTTGCCCATTTGGTAAGAGCAGAGGCTTCCTGGAGGAGGGAGCATTTGAAAGGACTTCAGAGAAAGAGAAAATTCAGGAGACAAGGAGGGAGGGCCTTTCCTTCAATGGGATCCAGCGGATGACTTTCCCTGAGAGTATGAGTGGAATTCTGTGGACAGAAGGCTTTCTGGGTTGACGGGAGCACAGCTGGCCTGGAGGAGGATCATGGGAAGGGAGGCTGGTAGCAGATTTGCACCATTGAAAAAACAAGCTTTGGAGTGTCTAAGCTTTTCACACCTCTGAGAAGGCCCAAGACAACTCCAAGGGTTCCTAAGCAACACCCTGCTGATTGGTGACCTGAGAGGGAGAACAAAACCCCCAGAGCTGCCCCAGCGGGGTTGGTCCAGGCCCTGGGGAAATCCATCAGAGTCACTGAGCTGTAAAAGACATCACCTCCCCCGCAGTCTGGTGGACTTAGAGCGTGCCTCCTCTGTAACCAAGGGGCTCCTGGTTTTGCCTTTGGAAGGGGCTTCAGAAGCCACCCAGGCCAGCCCCATCATTTACAGAGAAGGAAACTGAGGCCTGTGGAGGGGCACTAGATCAGAGCCCTAAAGCTAAGAGGGATCTGGGGCCCTCTCTTCCAACCCCCTCATTTACAGATGAGGGAAGTGAAGTGCCTTGCCAATATCAACACTGTTGATAAGTGTCAGAGGCAGGATTTGAACGGGGGTCCTCTGCCTCCAGAACCTTTCCACTGTACCTCACTGCCTCCCCTCTCCATTCTGTGGTGGTGATCATTATTATTGTCCCCGCCATTCTGGATGGGCCCAGAACTTTCTCATTGCTCAGAAGTCACCCTCTACAAATGTAGCTCAGCTACTCATCATTAAAAGAGCTGTCTTGGGTACTGCCAAGCTAGGTGACTTGCCCAGGGTCACAAAGGCTACGTATATCAAAGGTGGGACTTGAACCCAGGTCTTCTCAGCTCCCAAGCTAGCTCTACCCACTATTTCAAGCATTCAGGATACAAAGGCAAAAAAAAAAAAGAAAGAAAGAAACAATCCTTGCTCTCAAGGAGCTTCCATTCTCTCAGGGAAGAATCTGTGTGATCTTGACCTAGTCTCTCCAGCCTTTACTCAGTTTCTTCATCCATAAAACAAAGCCACCTTGAAAAGAAAACCTTTAGTGTCTCTTCCCAGCTCTAAAATACTATGTATGGTCCCACTCTTCTAATCCAAGAAACCTTTCTAGAGTATAAATGAATGAAGAAATGAATGAACGTCTGGTAAGGTGCATTCTGTGCCAAGTACTGTGCTGGGCGGCTTTATAGATAAAAGCAGAAAATCAAGACCATCTCTCCTGTCAAGGATTTCACATTCAAATTGGGAGAGACATTACATATCAGAGAGTTCAGCTGCAGAGTGGGTGGAAAGGGGTCCTTTAGAGTGAAGAGCAGACCAAATATGAGGTCCAGGGGTCTTTATGGGGTAGATGGCAATGCCCAGGGGTGTGAAGGGCACAGCCTCTGGGCAGTTGGCATGGTCCACTGGTCCTCTATCTTCCTGATTCCTTGTTTATCAGTGAGGTATAAGTAACCATGTTTGTCCGGCCTCAGTTGTGAGGAGAGAAGGCTGGTATCTGGGCAGGGCTTCCTCAAGGTTCATCCTCAAGACCAGGGCACCAAAGGACAAGCCACTTGTAATCCAAATAAATGAATCATTAACAGTGGTGTTTCATGGATCAGTAGTGGAGATATTTACGCACCCCCCCCCAATAAAATCACCCATTACCTATCCCGTAGGTCCTGACTGTTCAAGTCTCCAATGGTTTCATCCCTGGAGGGCCCTCTGTAATCTCCTATGATCCACATCACCCCTAAAAGTAGCCTGTATTTAGTCTTATGTAATCATATAGGTTACAATTCAAAGGTATGTCACTGCTTACCATCCAAGCTCTGCCTCTTACTACCTATGTGGCCTTAGGTAAGTCACTTCATCTCTTGTCCTCAGTTTCCTTCTCTGTAAATTGAGGGGCTTGAGCTAGATGGCCTCTGGGGTCCCTTCCAGCTCTAGACCTAGGATTCTATGACCCTCTTGGGACTCCCTCATCACTCCCTAGAAATTCTGATCCTTATTTTAGAAAGCACAGTCTCATCTAAGATCTGCCTTTCTCCTTTGGTAGAAAGCCATTGGGCATCTTTTGTCAGGGAGGCAGCAAGATACATTGGAAAAGACAATGGGCTTAGAGTCCAAGGACCTGGGTTTGAATCCTGGCTCCATCTGTTACCTCCTGGGTGAACTTGAATAATTCACTTCATGGCTGTGGGCCTCAATTTCTGCATCTTCAAAATGAGATGGTCAGATTAGATGAGCTAAAAGGTCTTTTCCAGCTCTACATCAAAGATCCCATAGGTAGATGCTCAATTTTTTTTCTAAGTCCTTGTTACAAGAAATGGCTTGCTGGCAAGGGGAGAGAGGGTGGAATAAGTTTGGAAACAAAATTCATGAAAAAACAATAGGTATCAATCAAAATAAAACTTTAACAAAGGAAGCAAATGAAATAAAAGTAAGGAAATGGAGAAATCAGTGTGTGACTCTAGTTCCCTTTTTCCTTCCTCTTAGACAGGGTTCTGCATTCCTAGTGGAGTTGTGCAGAGTTCTTCCATGGAATTTACCTTGACGGGATAAAAAGATGGCACCCGAGGAGTGAGTAGCAGGGGCCTTTACCTCTTTTCTGCTGGTGGGCTAAGAGATGCCCCGTGCAGCTGATATCAAGGACAGGTAATGGAAAAATGAGGCCTAGATTATAGTGATCACTGCCTCAGAGCAATGAACACCGGCGAGGCTTAAGATTGAAGGAACAACGAGGCCAGGCACTCTGTCCCACTCCATTCCAGCAGTGGTCAGTGGATTCTTCAAGGATTTACCTGAAAGATGAGTGATGGGCTGTGGATCTCCCTCAGTCCCAAGGAATTTAATCAGCTCCAAAAATATTCAGAATGTGAGTATCCTCTTGTTTGGGGAAGGCTGTCATTGGAAAATAGAGCAGTAGAGAGAGACGTGGGTGGTGGAGGGGATAGAGAGTCGGTCTGGATTGAGTCCTATCTCTGATGCATAGTTGTTGAATGACCACAGACAAGTCACGACTCCTGGTCCCAAGAAATTCTCAAGGACAGTGAGTTACAGAGGAGGGGCCTCATCATCAGTGGGACTGGCCCCAGAGGAGCAATGGCAGATTTCAGCTCGATGTGGAAGAAAAAACCCACTCACAATCAGAGCTCTCTAGAAGCAGAAGAGACTTCAGAGAAAGTAGGATGATAGATGGGAGCTGGAAGGGACCTCATTGAACATCTCGTCCAACCCCCACCCCTGATTATTTTATAGAGAAGGAAACTGAGTGTTCTTTTCCCACTGTGCTGCCTCTAATGGTGAATTCCCCTCTTGAGCATACGCTGGATGGGGGTGAGACACCTGTCAGAGCTTCCTCCTTTAGGCCCATACTCTAATGGGGTTCAGGATTCAGCACAAGGAACTTCTATTTATTAGCAAAACAACATAAAACAAGATTTTAAAATAGGTTCTTCCTTTCTGTTCAAACATCCATTCCTTTTTGGTAACATTTTTATTTTCATGTCATGGGCACTGAGAGATCCTGGGCCAGAGGTCCCTAACTTTTTTTTATTTCATGGAAATCCAGCTATCAAAATATTTCTTTTAAAGAGTTCACTGACTTCAGATTAAGAACCCGTATTCTAGTGGGACCAGGAGTTATTATGGTTGGAGCCAATCAATCAACAGATAAGCATTTATTAAATACCCACTCTGTGCCAGGCATTGTTTCAAATACTGGGAAAAGGAAGACCGACATGAACCCAGCCTTGTTTGCAGAGAACACTGAGTTCTTTCAAATCATATTTATTAAACACCTTCTACATACTAGGCACTATGCTAAGTGCCGTGGGTCTGAATAGAAAAGTGGGACAATCCCCATTTATCTCTCCAGCCATTCTGGTTGGCATCTCAGGGAAAAGGCATTCTATCTATCTTGAGAGGCTAGCATTCTTTTGGAAGAAATCGCATTTGCATGTATGGATTTCTACAGAATGACCCCAAAGGAAATCTTGGAGTGGAGTGCTGGCAACCAAAAGGACCCAAGAATTGGGGCTCCTGCTCCCCTCTTCTTATTAACAGTTTCCCCAAATCAATGGGTTTTGTCTCCCTAGATTCTACCAAGAAGTTAAAAGATGTCTTGGAAGACTTTTACGGGACTGAGCAGGAACAAAAGTACAACCCTGAACTGGTAAGAAGCTTTTGACCAGATTTTTTAAATAAATCTTCTTTTTTTCAGACCAAATTTGTGATTTCATTAATGTTGGGAACTCTCAGGGAAGAAACTCCATCCACCAATACGGGTCACAGATCAGCATGGCTTATAGTCTTGGAGGGTTCTTTAGAACACTTATGAGATTAAGTGATTTCCTTCCCATCTCCTCCTGTGCGCATGGAGCTGCAAGGAAGGCAGGTATCTGTAGTTCTAAGGACAGAAGAAGAGGGAGCAGTAAATACTTGGAGCATCAGGAAGGGTCTCAAGGTCTAGGGGTTGATGAGATGGTTTTCAGAGCTGGGCACATGAAAGCTGGAAGGAGAAGTGGCAATTGTCAGGGATGTAGCTCCCTCTCAGGTTTTAGGGATACCCTGAGAGATTTGGGGCATCTTCTCTAAGGCCATTGGCTTTGTTCCCCTCTCCCATTGTCAGCTACCAGTGTGATTAGCACCTCAGTTCCACATAGCCACTAATATCAATTTCCTTTAAATATACAGCAAAAACGAAAGTACAAACATTTGCCCCCAACATTTCAGGCTCACACTCCCTTTATCCCATCACGTCTCTAGTGAAAATGGACTTGCTCTCTGCTGATTTATTACATAGCTTTGGTCCCACCAAGCTCATGTCCAAATTCAGCCCCTTTGCCAGGGGTAGCCCTGTTTCAGCTGTCCCTGGCCTGGGGATACCTTGCTCCTCAAGGTATCATTGTTGGGCTGTCTGTATGGCCTTCCAGAATCTCAGAGCCTTGGATCTCTTGACCTGTCCAAACTCATAAAGTCAGAGTCTCCAGATTTATCTCCTTAACCTAAAATGACAAACATCAAGACAAAAGAGAGAAGGCCCATCTCCCCACGGAGGACCATACATCAGCCTTAAAGGGGAGATCATCTGAAGCCTCTCCCCTTTCAGAATCATCTCTCATTAGATGCCATCAGCAAAGGAGTCAAACCAAGAGAGAGCAGCCAATCAGAATCAATAGTTGACATTCTGGTCCCTGACCTTTTAAAGGCCCTGCCCACCCCCGTTCTAGCTACACACCCATTGGAAAGGTTGCTCCTTATCACATAATAAGCAGACTGGAAACAGTTACAGAGCATTTATACATGCTCAAGTGTTAAGATACTTCTTTTCCATCATCATCACAACTCTCCTAGAAGCAGGCTCTTCAGCCCCTCCACCTGGGGTGATATCCTTAGAAGGCACTGCATGCTCATGTCATTCCCTGTTACACTTAGATCAAGTCTCAATCTGCCCCTCAGCAACCTGGACCTATGGCCTAGAGTAGGGTAGGGAACCTGCAGCTTCGAGGTCACATGTGCCCCTCCCCCTAGATCTTCAAGGACCTCTGGGTCCTTTGTCAAAGGGCTGTACTTGAGGACCTAGAGGGCCACATGTGGCCTTGAGGCTGAAGGCTCCCCACCCCTGACCTCGAGCATAGGAATGTGACCCTCATGGCCCTCTAAGGAGGGATTCTGAACCTGGGTCTGTAAACTTAAAAAAATTTATAACTGCATTTTGATTTAACTGGTTTCTTTTGTAATTTTGGTATTTAATTTTATGCATTTGGAAACATGATTCTGAGACTTTGCCAGGCTGCCCAAGAGATGCATGACACAAACAAGAACAATCCATTCCTTCTTCCTTGGAACAGTCCTTGTAGTACCAGATGACCTTAAGTCATCTCTTTCCAGGCCATTCCATCAACTTCCAACCGCGGATCTACACTGACTTTCCACACTGGAACCTATGTAAGAAATGGAATCACAGCAACCAAATCCAAAAATGAAAACAAGACTGGACTTGGATCCAGGAAGACCTGGGTTCAAATTCTACCTCAGACTGTTCCTAGTTCCTTGACCCTAGTCAGATCACAACCTCACTGGACCTCATTTTTTCATCTGTAAGATGGGGGAGGAATAGACTCAATGGGTTTTTTCCTTTCAACTTCTATATTAATGATTTTATTAAAAGAGATCAAAGAGGGACATGGAAGTAATATAGGTTGTTATAGTTATTATTTTCTTTATACATTTTTACAAATTTTAAATAACCTTGAGCATATGGCTTTATATATGACTTTTAAAAATATTTGAATAATTGTTACTAAGTTTAGAATTGTAGTTTTTTCCACTTGGTAAAGTGAGAGTTGAGAGTTGGGGAAGACTCCCATGAGAAAACTCTCTCCCTTAATTCGGATCAGCAATTGCCTGGGGCACTCAGGGTTTAAACAGCTTAGCAAGGGTCATACATCTAGTTTGTGTCAAAGGTGGAGGTTGAATCCAAGACATCTGAGGCCTCTCGAGTTTAGAATTTTAAAATAAAATACTGCTTAAATTTTAGAATAAAAGTAATTTAATTTTGAGAGAGAGAGAGAGAGATAGATAGATAGAGAGAGAGAGAGAGAGAGAGAGAGAGAGAGAGAGAGAGAGGAGGGAGGGAGGGAGGGAGGGAGAGAAGGGAAGTCTCTAAAGAGGGTTTTCTGTTTTGAGACTGGGTCTCCCTTTCTTGCCCGTCCTGGAAGGGCAGAAGCTATGCATGGGTTGACCCCATTGCTAATTGGAGCCAAACCTTTGGCTTACTCTATTTCCAAATGGGGCTGGGTCATCCCTTCTTAGGCAACCTGGTGGCCCCATTCCCAGAGCTCACCATGTTGGTGCTGTGCTTCCTGGGAATACCTGATGAGCCTGGTCCACTGCACTTTAGCACTCCCAAGCTCAAGCAAGCCTCCAGCTTCAGCCATCCCTGTAGCAGGGATTGCAGAGGTTGTCGTTCAATCATTTCGGTCATGTCCGATTCTCCGTGATCCCATTTGGGGTTTTCTTGGCAAAGATACTGAAGTGGTTGGCCATTTCCTTCTCCAGCTCATTTTAAAGATGGGGAAACTGAGGTAAACAGGGTAAAGTGACTTGCCCAGGGTCACACAGCTAGTGAATGTTTGAGGCCAGATTTGAGCTCGGAAAGATGAGCCTTCCTGATTCCAAAACCAGTGCTCTATCTACCACACCACCTAACTGCCCCAGGGGTTACAGACAGAAGTCTAAACTAGGGATTCTTCAGCATTTTTGTGTGTGAATCCCTTTGTCAGTCTGATGAAGCCTGTAGAATCCTCAGAATCATGTTAAATTCCTAAAATAAAATATATCAGATTACAAAGGAAACCAATTTTATTAAAATATAGTTATCAATCTTTTTTAAGGAAATTCATAGATTCCAAGTTAAGAACCCCAGGCAAAGAGACCCAACTGGTTCAATAGGGAGCCGGTCAAGAAATCCGTTTAAAAGAGTATGTTCAAGAGATGAAAGCAGAGGAAATAACTGAGGATGAATCCCCAAAGTGACATGATCCTGGTAGAGCAGGTTTGGAGAACTGGAGACTCATGTGCACTGAGACCCATACCAAGCTCTGAAATGTTTTTTCAAAGCAGATGGAAGATCAAGAAAGGGATGGAGCCTCTGCTTGGAGTGGATGGAAGGGTGACAGAGAAAGGCAGAGGAGAAGCAGAGATACTCAACGGCTTTGGTTCTGTTTTCTTTACCGGGGGGTGGGGTGGGGGTGTGATATCCAGACTAGGAAAAATGGAGCAAAATGATTAGGGAGACTTCAAAAAGAAGAAGAAAGGAAACACCAACCTAACTACACTCCAGGAGTTGTCTTCTTGCCCAGATGATGGAAATCTCAGCTGGGTGAAACACTAATTTTGTATGTAACTGGAAAGCTACCATCAGGGGTTTTATAGAATCATGGTGGATAAGTAAGAGGTATCAGTGGGCTGAAGGGGTGAAAATACTGCTCCTATCTTCCAAAAGAGAAGAAGGTGAATTTCTTCAACTAGATTCTGATGTTCTTGGCTTCAATTCCTGATAAAATTCTAAAGTGGATTTATTTAAGGGATGGCTTGAAAGTGCTCAGAAATGGAGACAGTGATTTTGAAGAGTCAGGATGGAGTCATTAAAAAACCTATCAGCTAGCAAATAATGTCACTTGTATAGTCACAGCATCTCTCTGGTGCATCCCTTTCTCTCTATATGCATGCAGCCACAATCTAGTTCAAGCCATTATCACCTCTATCTTGGACTATTTTTTGGTGGTTTAGCTCTATCTTCTGTTTATTTTCATTTCTGCCTGTATTTCAATGGTTATATTGGTATTCAGGTTTAGTGGGAAAACAGCTGAACTGCCTGATACATTTTTTTTAAATAATATTTTATTTCTTCCCAGTTGCCTGTAAAGACAATTTTAAAAATTCATTTTTTACACTTACTAGTATTTTATTTTTTCTAACTGCATTTATATTTTTCAACATTTATTTTTATAAGATTTTGAGTTCCAAATTTCCGCATTCATCATGTTGTGAAAGAAGAATCAGAACAAAAGGGAAAAACCAGGTGAAAGCAAAAGTAAAAAGTGAAAACATTCTGCTTTGATCTGCATTCAGACTCCATAGTTCTTTCTCTGGATATGGATAGCATTTTCCATGAGTTTTTTGGAATTGTCTTGGACCATTGTTTTGCTGTGAAGAGCTAAGTCTATCAAAGTTGATCAGTGCACAACATTGCTATTACTATGTACAATGTTCTCCTGGTCCTGCTCACTTCACTCAGCATAAGTTCATGTAAGTCTTTCCAGGTTGTTCTGAAATCCACCTGATCATCATTTCTTATAACACAGTAGTATTCCATTACATTCACATACCACAATTTATTCACCCATTCCCCAACTGATGGGCAAACCCTCAATTTCTAGTTCTCTGCCACCACAAAAAGAGCTGCTATAAATATTTTTGTGCATGTGAGTCTTTTTCCCTTTTTTTATGATCTCTCTAAGATATAGACCTAGAAGTGGTATTGCTGGGTCAAAGGATATGCAGTTTTATAGGCCTTTGGGCATGGTTCCAAATTGTTATCCAGAATGGTTAAATCAATTCACAACTCCGCCAACAATGCATTAGTGTTCCAATTTTCCCACATCTCCAACATTTATAATTTTCTTTTTTTGTCATATTAGCCAATCTGATAGGCGTGAGTGTAAGGTGGTACCTCAGAGCTTTTTTAATTTGCATTTTTCTAATCAATAGTGATTTAGAGTATTTTTCTGACTATAGATAGCTTTAGTTTCTTCATCTGAAAACTGCCTGTTCATATCCTTTGACCATAAAATTCATTTTTTAAAAATTTTGAGTTCCAAATCTTGTCTCTCTCTCCCTCCCGACCTCCCCCCTCCCTGAAACAGTAAATTTGAGATAGGTTATACATGTTCAGTCATGCAAAACAAATTACCATATTAGTCATGTTGTAAAAGAAGAGAGACCCAAAGGGGAAAAAAATGCAAAAAATTACAGAAAGTGGATAATAGTATGCTTCAAACTGCATTCAGATCCATCAGTTCTTTCTCTGGAGGTATATAGCGTTTTTCATCATGAGTCCTTTGAAGTTGACTTGAATGATTGTGTTGCTGAGAATAGCTTATTAGGGTGGGGAACCTGTGGCCTTCTACGTTCTTGGGTGCGACCTCTTGACCGAGTCCAAATTTTACAGAACAAAATCTTTTTAATTTAATATAATCAAAGTTGTCCATTTTGCATCTAGTAATGTTCTCTATTTCTTGTTTGGTCATAAACTATTCCCTTCTCCATAGATCTGACAGGTAAACTATTCCTTGCTCTCCTAATTTGCTTGTGGTATCACCCTTTATATTCAAATCATATACCCATTTTGATCTGATTTTGTCATACAGTGTAAGATATTGGTCTATACCTAATTTCTGCTGTACTGTTTTCCAGTTTTCCCAGCAGTTTTTTGGCAAATAATTCTTGTCACAAAAGCAAAGGTCTTTGGGTTTATCAAACACTAGATTACTATGGTCATTTACTACTGAGTCTTGTGTATCTAATCTATTCCACTGATCCACCACTATATTTCTTAGCCAGTTCTGGACAGTTTTAATGATTACTACTTTATAATACAGTTTGAGATCTGAAATGGGTAGGCCACCTTCCTTCATATTTATTTTCATTACTTCCCTTGATATTCTTGACTTTTTATTCTTCCAGATTAATTTTGTTATGATTTTTTTCTAGCTCTACAAAATATTTTTGGTAATTTGATTGGTATGGCACTGGATAAATAAATTAATTTAGGTATAATTGTCATCTTTATTATATTGGCTCAGCCAACCCATGAGTAATTAATATTTTTCTAATTGTTTAGATCTGACTCATTTGTGTGAAAAAT
The DNA here is from genome assembly GCF_003287225.1 of Phascolarctos cinereus. Classification (NCBI taxonomy): domain Eukaryota; kingdom Metazoa; phylum Chordata; class Mammalia; order Diprotodontia; family Phascolarctidae; genus Phascolarctos; species Phascolarctos cinereus. Next base: position 15,567,294 of record NW_027555958.1, on the reverse strand, counting down.
GTTTTGCAATTGTGTTCCTATAGTTCCTGGATTTGTCTTGGCATGTATACTCCCAAGTATTTTATATTATCTATAGTTATTTTAAAAGGAATTTCTCTTTCCATCTCTTGCTGCTAGACTTTGTTGGTAATATATAAAAATGCTGATGATTTATGTGGGCTTATTTTATTGCAACTTTGATAAAGTCATTAATTATTTCAACAAGTTTTCATTTGGTTCTCTAGGATTCTCCAAGTATACCATCATATCATCTGCAAAGAGTGATAATCTTGTTTCCTCACTGCCTATTCTAATTCATTCCATTTTTTTCCTGTTTTATTATTATGGTTAATATTTCTAGGACAATAATACTGGTAATACTGGGCATCCTTACTTCACTCTGATCTTATTAGGAAGGTTTTTAGTTTTTTGCCATTACAGATAATGCTTGCTGATGGAATTAGATAGACATAACTTATTCTTTTAAGGAAAGCTCCATTTATTCTTATGTTCTCCAGTGTTTTTAATGGGAATAGGTGCTGTATTTTGTCAAGTGCTTTTTCTGCATCTATTAAGATAATCATATGATTTCTGTCAGTTTTGTTATTTGTATGGTCAATTATGCTGATAGTTTCCCTAATATTAGACCAGCCCTGCATTCCTGATATAAATCCCACCTGGTCATAATATATGATCCTTGTGATATATTTCTGTAATCTCCTTGCTAGTATTTTACTTAAAATTTCTGCATCACTATTCCTTAGGGAAATTGGTCTGTAGTTTTTTCCCTGTGTTTTGACTCTTCCTGGTTTCTTGGAACCACATTTGTGTTATAAAAGGAATTTGTTGGGACTCCTTCACCTATTTTCCCAAACAATTTATGTAGTATTAGAATTAAATATTCTTTAAATGTTTGGTGGAATTCACTTGTCAACCTATCTGGCCCTGGGAATTTTTCTTAGGGATTTTATTGGTAGCTTGTTCAGTTTCTTTTCTAAGATTGGGTTAAGCATTCTATTTCCTTTTCTGTTAATCTGGGCAATTTACATTTTTGTAAATATTCATCCATTTCATTTAGATTGTCAGATTTATTGGCATACAATTAGGCAAAATGGCTCCAAACACTTGATTTAATTTCTTATTCATTGGTGGTGAAGTAATCTTTTTTATTTTTGATACTGGTAATTGGTTTTCTTTAAATCAAATTACCAATCTATTTTATTTTTTTCATGAAACCAACTCTTAGTTTTATTTACTAATTCAATGATTTTCTTACTTTAAATTTCATTAATCTCTCCTTTGATTTTTCGGGATTTCCAATTTGATGTTTAATTGGGAATTTTCAATTTGTTCTTTTTCTAGGTTTTTTTAGTTACATGATCAATTCATTGATCTGCTCTTTCTCTATTTTTTTAAAAATATAAGCATTTAGAGATAGAAATTTTCCCCTAAGTGCTGCTTTGGCTGCATCCCTTAAATTTTGGTATGTTGTCTCATTGTTATCATTCTCTTTGATGAAACTATTGATTGATTCTATGATTTATTTTTTTGACCCACTCATTCTTTAGGATTAGATTATTTAGTTTCCAATTAATTTTTCATCTATCTTTCCATGACCCTCTGTTAAATGTAATTTTTATGCATCGTGATCTGAAATGGTTGCATTTAATGTTTCTGCCTTTCTGCATTTGATTGTGAGGATTTTTTTATCACCTAATACATGCTCAATTTTTTTTTGGCTAGGCAATGGGGTTAAGTGACTTGCCCAGGGTCACACAGCTAGTAAGTGTTATGTGTCTGAGGCTGGATTTGAACTCAGGTCCTCCTGAATCCAGGGCCGGTGCTCTATCCACTGCGCCATCTGGCTGCCCCTAAATGTTCAGTTTTTGCATAGGTGCCATGTACTGTTGAGAAAAAAGCATATTCCTTTCTATCTCCATTCAATTTTCTCCAGAGGGCTATCATAGCTAATTTTTCTAAAATTCTATTCACCTCACCTCCTTAACTTTATTTTTTATTAAGTGGTTAGACTTATCTAGTTCTAAGAGGGGAAAGTTGAGGTCCCCCACTAGTTTTACTGTCCATTTCCTTCTGTAACTCTTTTAACTTCTCCTTTAGAAATCTGGATGCTATACAGTTTGGTGTATATATGTGTAGTATTGGTATTACTTCATTGTCTATGGTACCTTTTAGCAAGATGTAATTTCTTTCCTTATCTCTTTTAATTAGATCTAATTTTGCTTTTGCTTTGTCTGAGATTGCTACCCCTGCTTTTTTTTTACTTCGGCTGAATTCTGCTCCAGCCTTTTATCTTTACTTTCTGCTTCAAATGTTTTTCTTGTAAACAACATATTGTAGAATTCTATTTTTTAATGCACTCTGCTATCTGCTTCTGCTTTATGGGTAAGTCCATCCCATTCACATTCACAGTTGTGATTACTAACTGTGTTTTCCCCTCCATCCTATTTTTCCCCTGTTTATACTTCTCTCTCTCTTCTTTCACCCTCTCTCTTCTTTCACCACCTCCCTCCTCATTAGTGTTTTGCTTCTGACCGCTGCCTCCCTCAATCTGCCCTCCCTTCTATCAGGCCCTTCCTTTTCTTGTCTACCATCCCTATAGGGTAAGATAGATTTCTAACCCTTACCGAGTGTAGACGTTAGTCCCTCTTTGAGCCAGTTCTGATGAGAGTAAGGTTTAAGGGATGCTCACTATCCCTTTCTCTCTCTCCCTCCACTGTAATAGGTCTTTCACGCCTCTTCATGTGAGATAATTTGCCCCATTCTACCTCTCCCTTCCCTTTTCTCCCAGTGCAATCCTCTTCCTCATCCTTTAATTTTTTTTATATCATTCCATCAAAGTCAACTTAGACCCATACCCTCTGTCTATGCATACTCCTAACTGCCTTAATAGTGATACAGTTCTTAAGGGTTACCAGTATCATCTTCCCATTTAGGGATGTTAAGTAGATTAATCTTATTGAATAATTTATGTTTTTTCTTTCCTGATTACCTTTTTATGCTTCTCTTGAAAGTATTTCATTTGAAATCAAATTTTCTGTTTAGCTCTGGCCTTTTTATCAGGAATGTTTGAAAGTCCCTCATTTCACTGAATAGCCATCTTTCCCCACTGTAGGATTATGCTCAGTTTTGATTGGAAGTTGGTTCTTAGTTGTAATTCCATCTCCTTCGTCTTCCAGAATATCATATCCCAAGCCTTCTAACCCTTTCATGTAGAAGATGCTAAATCCTGTGTAATCCTGACTATGGCTCCTCAATATTTGAATTGTTCCTTTCTGGCTGCTTGCAGTATTTTCTCCCTGACCTGAGAGTCCTGGAATTTGGCTATAATATTACCAGAAGTTTTCATTTGGGGATCTCTTTCAGGCAGTCAATGGATCCTTTCAATTACTATTCTATGCTCTAGTTCTAGGATATCAGAGCAGTTTTCCTTAATAATTTCTTGAAAGATGCTGTCCAGGCTCATATTTTTTTATCATGGCTTTCAAGTAGTCCAATAATTCTTAAATTATATCTCCTGGATCTATTTTCCAAATCAAGTGTTTTTCCAATGAGATATCCCACATTTTCTTCTATTTTTAAATTCTTTTGATTTTGTTTGACTGATTCATGATGTCTCATGGAGTCATTAGCTTCCACTTGCCCAATTCTAATTTTTAAGGAATTATTTTCTTCAGCGAGCTTTTTTACCTTTTGAAAGAGTTGTTTTCTTTTGTGGATTGTTGGACATCTTTTTCCATTTTTTGTGCTTCTTTTACCAAGCTGTTGACTCTTTTTCCATGATTCTCTTGCATCACTCTCATTCCTTTTCCTAATTTTACTTCTATGTCTCATATTTGGTTTTTTAAAATGTTTTTTAAACTTTTCCAGAAGTTCTTTTTGAGCCTGAGATCAATTCATGTTTTTCTTTGAGGCTTCATATGGAGGCTTTTTGACCTTGTCTTCTTCTGAGTTTGTGTTTTGATCTTCCCTGTCTTCTTAGTAGCTCTCTACGGGTCATGGATTTTTTTTTTTTTGGTTTGTTTTGGTTTGCTTTTTTTTGTTCATTTTCCAGCCTATTTTGTAACTTTTAAAGTTAAACTCTGCTCATAGGGTATAGGGAACACAGTCCCAAGCTTCTTGAGCTGGGAACCAGGGGCCTGGCCACTGGCCTGCTGCACTAGGGTCTCCGAGCCTGGATGTTCACCTGGTATGCTAGGGCCTCTGGGGCTGGCAGATTGCTTGCTGTGTTGTGCTGGAAGCCTTACAACTGGCTCCTCGTGCTGCTAGCCAGGGCCTCTGTTGCTAATCTGTGCTGGGCTAGGGACTTCCCACTGGCTTGCCCAGACATTGACTCTGCTGGGCTGCCCTCCTGAGTGGGATAGAACTTTCCTGCAGTCCTTTTAAGTTATCTTGGTCGGGAAAGTTATTGCACTCTGTCCCTTTGTAAACTCTTCTGCCCCACAATTCATTTTGAGATGTGATTTAAAGTTATTTGGAGAGGAATTTGGGAGAGCTAGGACAGGTTTCTGCCTTTTCTTTGTCATCTTGACACTATCTTGGACTCTTGCTATAAGCTCCTAATTCTCTCCCCCTCCAATCCATCCTCTACATGGCTGCCAAGGTGATTTTATTTGTTGCTTGTTTTTTTTAAGTGATTTTCCTAAGATTCAAGTCTTACCCTATCACTCCCCTGATCAAAAAATTACAGTGGCACCCTATTACCTCTAGAATCAAATATAAATCCATCTGACAGCCCTTCACAACTAGCCTTGTTGCACATCACTCCTTTTCACTCACTCCAGGATAGACATATTGGCTTTCTTATAGTTCCTCATATCATATACACTCCAGCTTCCATCTCCATACCTTGGCCCTGGCTATTCCCTATGTCTGAAATGGACTCTCCCCACTCCAATCACCTCTTTCTTCTTTATCTCTAGTTTCCTTCAAAGTTCAGCTCAAATATTTCCTTCCACATGAAGCCTTTCCTGACACCTCCCCCCTCCAAAAAAAAAAAAACCTGCTGGTAGTCTCCTCAAATTTTTTTTGTATCTATTTTCAATCTACCTACATATGTGTACATTGTCTTCCCCAATAAAATATAAGCTCCCTGAGGGCAAGGCTATTTCTTTTTTTGTCTTTGTTTCCTAATCCATTAGATTGTGAACTCCAGGAGGTCCAGGAGTCCTCTTTTGTTTCTTTGTGTATCCCCAGCTAAGCACAGTGCTTGGCTTATAATAGGTGCTTACTAAATATGTATTGACTGATGTGCTGGTAAGTGCTATGTTTGTTAATTGATTAACTAAGCATTTCTCTTTTTCTGTGTGGTAACTGAGCTAGTAAATCAGAGAAATGTCATGGCATAGAACATCTGGATTTCAGCAATGCTTTTGACAAAATCTCTCACAATATCCTTGTGGACAAAAATGGAAAGATATCTACTAGATAATAGTATAATTGAAGAGGTCTAGAGGTTTGGGGTGCTGGGATCCCCAAGATGGCAATGCAGGCCCTGCCTGAATGAATTCCACTCAAATCTTCTTCCTGCCAGAGAAAAAGTTTATTAGAGATAAAACATAACAGGCCAGATGATGCCTATAAGGACGAGCAGGCAGGAGAAAAGCTCAGCCTTTTGGGCATGAGAGACTCTCAGCATTTTAATGGGGGTCAGGGTGGATCTTACATGCACTAAAGTAACTTTGGGTGACCAGAGAAGGGGGCTTCCTATTGGAAGGTCTGAGAGATTGAATAGACAAAGGGAATAGATAATGAAGGGAACTGGAAGGCATCTGAATAAGGTCAAAAGGTGGAGCTAGGGTTTTCAAAGGGAGATAAGGGGAGTCCATAAGGAACCATTTGAGATCAGAGAAAAGTTTAAGGGCTTTCTGGGCCCCATAGACAAAAGGGAGCCAGATTCTTTTTAGGGCAAGGGGCAAAGGTGCATCTGAATAAGATCAAAAGGTAGGGCTAAGGCTTTCAAAGGGAGATGAGGAGCTGGGGCCTGTAGACAAATGGGAGCCAGATTCCCTTTGGGTCAAAGGGTGAAGATCTCAGCTTGGGCCCACACCCCATTATAATTAGAAAGATTTGGTTGAACAACTGAACCAAAATAATGGAGTTTGTTGAGGAGAAGGGGTAACATGCTTAGATCTATGTTTGTTTTACTTGACCTCTATGTCCCCCAAATGTCTCTTATCTAATTTATGCCATGGCTGTATCATATCTTTTGTAAACATCCCCTTTATTCTCCATTCCATTTCAGTCCCATATGTCTCGCATGACTTCCACCCCTTCCCATCTTTTCCCAGACTCATCTCTCCCTTCCACATTTGTGTTCTACCTTTCACTCTTTTTTTCTTTTCTCTCCATCTCTTTTCATATACATGGATCATAGATACAATATTGGAAGGACTTCAAAGGTCATCCAGTCAAACCTCCTTTGAGGAAACAAGCCCAGTTCTGCCCATGTCACCTCCCTACTTGGTAAAGTCCAGCGGCTCCCTAAATACCTGCAGGATCAAATATAAAATCCTCTCTTTGGCTTTTAAAGCCCTTCATAACCTGGCCCCTTCCTACCTTCCCAGTCTTCTTACACCTTATTCCCTTTCTCATACTCTATGATCTAGTGACCCTGGCCTCCTTCCTGACTATACTCCACATAAGACATTCTTTCCCAGATTCCATACATTTTCTCCAGCTGTCCCCCAGGACTGGAATTCTCCTCCTTCCTCAAAGCCACTTCCTGGCTTCCTCCAAGTGTTAGCTCAAAGAATGCTTTCTTCAAAAGACTGCCCCTATTTTAATTCTAGTGCCTCACCTTGAGGTTAGCTCCCTTTTGCACTGTACATTTCTTGTATGTACATACATACACATTGTCTTTTCCACCAGATAATGAGCACCTTGAGAAAGACTCTGTTTGCCTCTTTTTTTTTTTTGCTTCCCTGAGCTTAGTACAGCACCTGGCACACATTAAGCACTTAATAAGTGCTTATTGACTTACATGATTTGCTGAAGGTCACACAGGTAGTAAATGGCAAAACCAGGTTTCAAATCTACATCATCTTACTCCAAACCACCCATTCTTTCCACTACACGATGTTGACATTTTCCTCTTCTTCCCTTCTCTATGATTTTTGTCTTTTTCCCTTTTCTAACCCTTTATGTATTTTTCTCTGTCTTTCTTCAATCTTCCCTTCCCCCTTCACCTCTTCTTCCTCCATCTATCACAATAACAGCCCCTCTTGTCCTCTCCCCTCAGCCCATTGACTACGAAGGATTCAAGGTCTTCATGAGAACTTATCTGGAGGAGGACATCCCTGAGGACCTCTGTAAGCATCTTTTTTCGTCCTTTACGTGCAAGAAGCTGAAGCAGTCCTCTAAGCCAAAGACAAAGAGTTCCAGTGCTCCCCAAGACAACACTTACGGTAAACACCTTCAAAGGTCCCTGGTTCCTTGTTCCCATACCAGAGGCCAATGGAAAATGGCCCTAGCCACATCTTCCTTTTACTGTGGCACAAAGCCCTGAGATGACACTCCCAGAGAAGGAAACATGGCCTTCAACACCTTCACCTAGGATGATGCTAGGGGTGGGCAGCATATCTTTCAGTGGAGGTAAGAATGGCTTCGCCCCGCATGGGAGGTAAGTCAGTGTGATCAGAACAGATGAAGGCAGAAATAGGGCTAGAGAAGCCAGAAAGAGAGGAATCACTTAGCAGCCTGAACCTCTCCAAGCAAAGTAAGTTCTTCTAGGCAATCAACAAGTTAGAGTGAATTACAACAGCATACAGAACACTAAAAGAAACTAAGGGGAGGTCAAAACACAGCCCCTGCCTTTGAGGGAAAGACAAGGTCAACCTAAGCCCAAATGACAGAGATATATAAACACAGACACAACCCAACCAATCTGCCAGACTCATCCACCTGGGAAAAGATTTTGTGGAGGTAGAGAATATAAGGGGATGAGCCTAGGGAAGGTTAGAGTGTGGGTATTGACCAGCTGAGGTCACTTTGACTTCTCAATGTACTTCTTCCTTGCCAACTTCCTCAAGACACTGAAAGATACAGGTTTGTAGTGGTAAAGGATGCAGATTTTATTCAAAGACCTTTTTATCATCTGGTTGTTTAACAGAGGACAATACATCAGATAGGAGCATCTCCATTGAGACAGAAGAGGCCATTGGCCCAGTAACAAGTAAGAAGCTACTGAGCACGTCCTCGAAGTATAGATAGAGATATACAGACAGGGATACAGGGTATCCCAAGAGTCTTAGTAAAGTTTTAAGCCCTAAAACTTAGCTAAGATTGTTAAAGCTTAAAATTTCATTAAGAATACATGCATACATAATTGCAGAGAGAAAGGTGAGAGAGAGGAGAAAGAAAGAGAGAGAAAGATTAGTGCATGTTTTGTGAAATCAATTAGCTGGGAAATAGTAGCCTAAATTGGACTTAATTCTTAATTCCAATCAGTGCTGCCTGATCTTTGTATCATCTGGGGGACTGGGCCTATGATTTGCCTCCCAAGTAAAGAAACCACATAAATAAATGCAGCCCCTAGCTGTTCTGCAGCCTAGAGTTCCCCTGGCTGTTGAGGAGTTAAGTGACTTCCCAGGGTCACAGGGTAGAACGTAGCTAAAGCAAGAATTAGCCCAGTTCTTCCTTATGCTGAGGCCAGTTCCCCATGCACTACGTAATACTGCTTCCCTCCACCAATATAAAAGAGTTAGGTCAGCTTGCCCCCCAAACTGGATGGGAGATGGGGAGAGGGGCCTCCTTAGAGCCCCTTCACTTGCTTATCATCTGCTCTGAGAGCACTTGCCATCCTCATGTTTATGTGTCTTCTTCTATCCAAATTAAGGAAGCAGTATGGAATAATCAATAGCGTACCAACTGACCCCAGAGTCAAGAAGACCTGAGTTCAAGTCCTACTTCTGACATTTACTGGGCTTGCGAGCCTAGGAAAGTTGTTTAACCTATCCATACCCCCCAGACAATTCTCTAAGGATAGCGATTGCAGAACAGGTACACACCAGTATTGGTGAAGGGAGTTTCCTCGCTTGGGAGTTCCCTAAAATAATGAACGCACAGGTCTAGGACCCCCGACCAAGTATTATAGGTTATAAATATTATTACTGCTATCTCTATAAATATTGAAATAGATTAAATAGGTTTAAGTATAAATAGAGATATAGGTATAGATACATAGAGAGGGGTGCATTGCCTGTTTAACAACAGACTTTCCAAAAGCACATGACACATTTTAAATTTAATCTGCATTATTAGTATTTTCTCCATCACCTTAAGTCTAGACAATCAACAAAACAATAAATCAAACCCTTATTTTTAGCTTTTGTGGATTTTCTGAGGTGTAAATGCTCACACTAAGAATTTCACAATCAGTTCTCAAGAGGCAGTACAAGTTGGCTCCAGCACGCCCTGGAGTGTGAGTATAGACACAGATAAAAATGTAGGTTATAGGTGTAGATATGTATGTATCTGTATGATTCATACACACAAATCTGTGTAAGTATATGTATATAGTGGGCATGCCATCAGCTCCCCCTTGGGGTGTACCAGCTCCTTGTGGAAAGGGGGTGTGTCTGATTTAGCATGTACTTTTCCCCAGAACCTGGCATGGTACCCTGCACAAAGCAGGCACTTGATAAACACTTCCTGACTTCTCTAGGATACTCAACAAATTCTTGGAGAATCACTGATCTTACTCCTTCCCCAGTGCAGATGTCAATGGGAAGCCGGAAGTCCATGCCCCCAACACACCTGTTACCAAGTCTCAAGAGGCTGTAGGTGCTATGCCCAAAGAGGATGAGCAGACCACTTCCTTGCCTTCTGGGCCCAAGAGCAATGCCACCAGCTCAGACAGAAGGACTCCATTGTGGACCAAAACCATGTCTTTCTCTATTGATAACTCCTTGCCCATTTTCCAGGTTCAGAGTGAATATGTAGTAGATGTTATTTTTATTGTCCTTTGTAAGCTGGTTCTGGGTCCATTTGGAGCCTTTAGGCAGATTGACTTGAAGGCAGAGGAAAGTTGCTGGCTCAGCCTGGGGGTCCAGTTTAATGGTCTCAGGAAGCTGATAGGAGGAGGGCCCTGCCTCAGATTTTCAGCTGACTTGATCATCTGTTTTTTTGTCCTTGTCCTGGAGAGTTATTGGTGGACCTGTCAGGCCCTCTGTTCCCAAACCTTCCTTTATGCTCAGTGAAGAAAGAGCAGGATTAAGAATTCACTGTCATCTGAAAGCTCACCTGTAGGTAAAAGGCTAGAACACCAGTCAAGAAAAGGGAATGTGATTCAGGGATGAAAACACTGGCTTTAAAGTCAGGGGACCCAGGTTCAAATCCTGCAGAGGCTGCTTACTTACCTGGGTGACCTAGAGCAGTCATCTCACTTCTGTGGCCTCAGTCTCCCCATTTATAAAATGAGAGGATGGACTCGATGACATGTGAGGTCCCTTCAAGCTCTGAGTTGATGATCCAATTATCTTCAGGCACAACATGCAGTGAAGCCTGGGGGGACACTTGTTAATATTATTCTTTGCAAATACCCATGTGAGGAAGAATTAGAATGGACCTTTAAGGCAGCACTCTGGAGACTATCCCAAGGAGGATGGCCACATGGACAGTAAAGGAAGATCAAGTGTGGTAACAGATGGACCAGCCTGGAACCTTTTGCCACAACAACATGACTGGCTTTTGCTGGTACAGGCCCTGCCTCTTGTGAGGGGTGGGGGGGGCAGTGGACCATCATTCTAGTCTCTGTTGACCAAGTGCCATTTAATTAAGACATCCACAGAAGTTGGCCCAAGAGCAAAGGATCCTTCTCCAAAGTCACAAACTTTGGGCCATAAATCACATGAAGACCAAATGAAGGGACTGGCAATATTTAGACAGGGTAAGGGAAGAGTCAGGGAGGATAGCATAGTTGTATTAAGTATTCCAAGAGCTGTCATGTTAGGAGGGATCTGACTTCCCCCAGAGGGCAGTAGTGGGTGGTAATTACAGAGTCAGATTGAGGCTTGAGATCAGAGAAAAGCTTCCTAACACCTGGAACTGTCCGAAGGTATAATGATGAGTCTACGAAGATAGAGCTCTCTCTCTCTAGAGACCACTCACTTTTTGAGGAGATCAGAGGATCCTAGCTGGTCTCAGCACTATAGAGAGAAAGAATAATTTTCAAGCACTTAACATAATGCTCGACACATAGTAAGTGCTATATAAACATACAAAATGCTATGATATTATTGTTATTGTAATTATTATTATTATCCTGCCTCCGATATATACAAACCGTCTAACCTCGGGTAAGTCACATAACTTCTCACTGCTCCTGGCAGCTAAAGCTATACATCACAGAGAAGGTGCCAACCTGCATTGGTAGAGGGAGTTTCCTCTTCCAGGAGTTCCTTATACCAATGACAGGGCCATCTCCAGTCATCCTGATGAGTATCTGGTCACTAGACCCAGAAGGCTCTGAAAGAGAAAGTGAGGCTGGTGATCTTATGCAGCCCTCCCTTACTCAAAGTCAATTGCAAGTCATGTCGTCATCTCCATGACGCCATGGTCCTCTTCAAGAACAAAGGACAAACACAATAACAACAACAACGATCCCCATTACAGCACAAGGCCAGTCCCTCCCCCTTATATTTTGTATAGATTTATATGAACAGGTGTCTCCCTTGATAGAATTTAAGGTTCTTGAGGGCAAGGACTGGGTTATTTTACCTTTGTATCCCCAGCACCTAACACCATAGCTAGAAGCAGAAGGTGCTTTTAAAAATGTTGTTGACTGACAGACTAATTGGCAGGATGCAAGCTACTTGAGGTCAGGGACTGTTTCATTCTTTGGTTTTGTATCCCCATCACCTAGCATATAGCAGGCATTTTACACATACTTGCTGATTGATTGATTAAGAGGAAGAAGGATTTGTCGTCTCTAAACTGCCCATGGGAGAGAAGCAGGGACCCCAAAGAATGGGTGGGTGTTGGTGACAGTCTTGGGGTACACCCTTAGAAAGATGAGTAAGGGAAGTCTCAGGTAGACAAAGTCTGGGGTTTGGACCTAAGTCCTGGCCCCTTTCGTGCCCGGCCTGATTTCCTTCCAGAAGGCAACCGGGATGGATGGAGAAGGGATGATTTATTACAATGATGAAAGTTAGCTTCTGCCCCTCCCACTTATCATCACACACAGAGGTGTGATAACAACCCAGAAGAGGGAGAGATTGCCCTCTAGGTGAGCTGATTCATGATTGGCTATGACTTTCTTGCCTACACAAGGTGATGTTTTTCGGGGGCCAAGTCATTGAAGAGGCCCTGGCTCGAATTGTCCTAAGAACCCTAGGGAGCCAGCAGTCAATCGTCAGAAACGGTGGGAATACATACCAGTTCTTGTAGCCTTTGTTTGTGACTTTGGAGAAGGATCCTTTGCTCTTGGGCCAACTTCTGTGGACGTCTTAATTAAATGGCACCTGGTCAACAGAGACTAGAATGACGGTCCAGGCTGGCCCCACCAAGAGGCAGGGCCTGTACCAGCAAGAGCCAGTCATGTTCTGGAAAAAGGTTCCAGGCTGGTCCATCTGTTACAAGACTTAACCTTCCTTTATTGTCCATGTAGAAAGCCTGTGACTGAAGTTTGGTGTGACTCGTCTGAACTGTATCTCATCAGTGACCAGACTTAAGGGTCATGAAACTCTACATCTATTTAATTTCTTCAATTAATCCCTGTCATATGTGCAGATATTCCCATGTATGTCATAAAGGGTAGGATGCTCATGTCACCCAAGCCTGGGCCTCTGAGCTCAGGAATGTCTCCTATGAGATGACAGCTCGGGCATCTCCATTCACTCTTGTCTTAGAGTCAAAGGGCTAATGGGGAGAAAATGGGGAGAGAAAAGACCCTCCCACCTCTGTGCTTTTTGCATCTCCACACCGAGAATGTTTTCCCTCCTCACTTCTACTTTGTGGAATCCCTAGATATCTTCAACACTCAGCTCAAGTGCCACTCCCTAGATGAGACTTAACCTGATCCCTACAGTTTCCACCTCCTACCAAGCTACTACAGAGTTTCTTTGTTTATATTTTGTATTTAGTTGGTTATGTATTTGTCATTTCCCCTATAAGCTCATAGAGGGCAGAGAGGATTTTATGGATAACATTTGTTTTTATGTCACATCCTCTTTCCAACATATTTCCTTCTTTGCCCCCTCCCCGGTCCCCAAAAGCCATCCTTTATAAGAAAGATTGAAAAAGGAGGGGGAACAATTCTGCAAAAATAATCCACAGATAGAACAGATCTCACGTAATATATGTTGCACATCTGTAGTCCCTCACTTCTGCAAAGAAGGGAAGAAAGTGTCTTCTCACATTTCCTCATTGGGGCTACGCTCGTACTTTATTATTTTGTAGCATTAAGTGCCCGTCATTTTATTCATATTTTTTCCATTTCCTTTGCTGTAGTCATTGTGTACCTTCTCCTGGTTCTACTTAACTCCACATCAGTTCATAGAAGTCTTCCCATGCTTTTCTGTAGCGATTGTACCAACTGTTTCTTGTAGTACAGTCATATTCCAGCCAGACGGTGCGACAGCTAGAGCGCCAGGCCTGGGGTCAGGAAGTTGGCGTTGTTGGGTCATTTCAGTCATGTCTTGACTCTTCATGACCCTATCTGGATATTTCTTAGCAGAGGTACTGGGGTAGTTTGCCTTTTCCTTCTCCTGCTCATGTTTACAAAGGAGGAACTGAGGCAAATAGTGTTAAGTTACTTGCACAAGGTCACACAACTACAGCCAGGAAGACCTGCATTCAAATCCAGCTCCAGATACTTCCTAATTGTATGACCCTGAGCAAGTCACTTAACCCTATTTGCCTCAGTTTCCTCATCTATAAAATGAACTGGAGAAAGAAATAGCAAACACTCCAGTATCTTTGCCAAGAGAACCCCAAATGGGGTCATGAAGAGTTGGATTTTACTGAAAAACAGCTGAATAGCAACAACGATAATATTCCATTCCATTCGCCATTCCTCAATGGATGGGTGCCTGCTTTGTTTCCAGTTCTCTGCTACTGCAAAAAGTGTAATATAAATATTTTATATAAATTAATATATTTATAATATACATATTTTGGTGTTTATGGACTATTTTTGGCATTGACCTTCTTGAGATATATGCCTATCAAGAGAGTCCTGGAGTTAAAGGCACATATATTTTACTTAACTTATTTGTATAATTCCAAATTGCTCTCGAGATTAATTGGGTCAATTGACAGCTCCACCAAGAGTGCATTAGATTTTTCAGCTTTCCATAACTTCTTTTTTAAAAAGATTTTATTAATTTATTTTGATTTATCAACAATCACTTCCATATGCTTTTGAGTTGAAAATTTTTCTCCCCCCTTCCTCCTCCCCATCCTCCCCAAGACGGCGCACAATCTGACATAGGCTTTACATTTACATACCCATTAAACATATTTTCACATTAGTGAAGTTGTAAGTAAAAATTAAAACCAATAGGAGGAACCATCAGAAAGATGAAACAAAACTCAACAGAAGGTAAAAATAAGTGATAGCGATTCAACTTCCATAGTTATTTCTTTGGATGTGGACAGCATTTTTCATCCCGAGGCCTCTGGAGATGTCTTAGATCCTTGTAATGCTGAGAAGGGTTCAGTTTAACAATATTAGTCATCGCATAACGTGGCTGTTATAGTGTACAAAGTCCTCTTGGTTCTGCTCACTTCGCTCAGCATCAGACCATACAAGTCTTTCCAGGTTTTTCTGAAGTCAGCCTGTTCATCATTTCTTATAGCACAATAATGTTCCATTACATTCATATACCACAACTTGCTCAGCCATTCCCCAATTGATGGGCATCCTCTCAATTTCCAAATCTTTGCCACCACAAAAAGAGCTGCTATGAATAGTTTTGTACATGTGGGTCCTTTTCCCATTTTTTTGATCTCTTTGGGATATAGCCCTAGGAGTGCTATTGCTGGGCCAAAGGGTATGCACATTTTCCCACAACTTCTTCAACATGGATTATTCCTATCATTGAGCTGATACCATTTTGTATTTGTCTTTTTGCTTCCACACACTAGCAGTGTCTGGCACAAGGCAGAGTAGGTGCTTAAGAAATGCTTGCTGAGCAATTGACTGATCTGTGGAGAGACACTGCACATAGTTGTGAAATTAAGCATCTTTGAGTATTTTAATCTAGGGCCGATGATCTTGATGAGACAAACACTGACAATATAAGGAAGCAAGACAGTCCCTGCCCTCATAGAGGTCACATTCTGATGGGGAGAAGACAACACATAAGGAGGAGAAACCAGAAAGGTTGAGCGGATGGAATAAGGCAAAAGGCCAGGGTGGTTCAAGCTGTGGAGGAGAGGCTTCTGGTGGGGGGTGGAGGGAGGACATGAGGAGAATGGGCATTGTGAAGGCAACATGGTTTGAGATGGCCAAGAAGTCATCTGAATAAAATCAAGGATTCTATTCATGTGACAATAGGACTGCAGAGGGACAGCTAAATGGTGCAGTGAATAGAGCTCTGGCCTTGGAGTCGGGAGACCCTGAGTTCAAATCTAGCCTCATACACTTAACACTTACTAGCTGTGTGACCTGGGGCCAGTCACTTAACCCCGATTGCCTCACCAAAAAAAACAAAAACAAAAACAATAGGACTTCAGGCATATTGGGAGTCAGGAGGGGCCGTTAGTGATGGAGGATGAAACAGCTACAGTGAAGACCACGTCTCACTACACAGTCAAGGAGTTGTGTCATAATAGACCGCTTGCCTCTCACAGGTTCAAAGAACTTAGAGGAGATCGAAGCCCTGAAAGTCACAAGGAGCTCCACGAGTTCATTTCCTCAGGCATCGTTAGAAGTCATGCCTCAGGTCGTCTACCTGAAAGACATCATCTGTTACCTATCACTGCTGGAAAGAGGTCGGCCCCAAGACAAACTGGAGTGTAAGTATTTGAATGCAAGACAGCCAAGTTTCTCCTCCTGTCCTTCATTCCCCCTGCCCAATCCCAGCAGGCTTCGGTCACCCAGAAGTCTCTAGGTATTTGACAATTGCATTCCTTGCCTTTCTCTATGGATGAGTAGGAGGCCACAGTAGCCTGTCCCCCCTTCACATTCCCTGGTAGACTATGATCGTGAGAAGTTACCCAGCCTGTTTTGTGGTGGTCCCTAGTTCTGCTCCCAGAGGCAGGGAGTCAGGTAATTGACAGGCTTAGGGAGGGCACCTGAAATCTGGATAGGGAAGCAGCAGCATCTTGACCCATAGCTTGCTCAGGATAGAAGGGACCTACAAAATTTGTCTCATCTTCCCTGATAAGTACTAGTAGGACTCAGAGGTTGGCCATCCAGATTCCACAAATTGTTCTCCATTCCATATTCAATGTCCTTTCAGCTCTTATCACAGTTAGAACAAGATTCTAACTAACAGAATAAGATTCTTCATAATATCTAACCAAAATCCATCTTGTTGCAATCCTATCCCATTTCTTTGGACCTCTCAGAAAATGGCTAATAACAGCTTATTTGATATCAATTAATATGTATATGTCACATATACATATATGTGTACATACATAATACACACATATACATCGGTTTATAGTGCTTTGCAAAGTTGAAGGTGTCACGTAAAGGTTAGCAAGCTGTGGTGGTGATTATTAGTTTGGCATAACTTCTTCGAAAACAGTGGAGGGAGATATTTGGAGGCAGGAATTAAAATCATGGGAGGTAAAAAAAAAAAAGGACCTGGGCTTTCGTTTTGGAACCTGTCACTCCTGTGATACGTTTTCTGACCTCTAGAAGTCCAAAGGCAACTTTGAAAATAGAGGAAATCAGAGATTTCACTAACGATGTTTGCATGGAGAGTAAAGAAAAAGAACATAAAATCAGTCATAGCTTCCATATAATCTATGCATTGTTAAGACCAAAATCTAAATTCCAGCTAATGCTGAGATTAGCCAGCTAATTTTAAGATGAGCAGGAGAGGCCTGGACAATGTTAAATCTTGCCAAGAATAATTAACAAGAGGTTTCAGGATCCAGACAAACTCAAAGACTTTGAGCCCTGAGCCAGGGAGAGTCTGTTGAGCTGGTATCAATATTTATGTCCAGGAAGGCTCGTCATCAAGATGATGATGAGTGAATGCAGGGTGTTGAATTTTATAGCCACAGCTTCATAAAACAGTGAGAAGTAGTGGAGAGGAAATGAAATGTAGAGAAAGTGTAGTGAGAGACTCAGTGAATCCATATTGTTCCAAGAGCATTCAGGGATAAAGCTGGAAGAAGACTGTTTCAGTGTCCTCCAAGACTAAGAGATTTTCACAAGGAAGCAGATAAGCCAGTAAGACTTAGCACTAGACTTTTGTTGTGGTATGTTTTGGTCATATCAAGGAAAGCTTTAAGACTAACTCAAAACAATGAGAAATCAGTACCTTTCTCCTGACATCAAGAAGATGCTAATAGAGCCCTGGAATTGTCCTTCATCACCCATGACTGGCCCATCTCTTCCTATCACATATTTCCCTAATGACATCTTTTATTTCTGTCCTTTGAAGTTGCTCACTGGTCCTCTCAATGATCCAGGAATTATGAATACAAAGACAACAAGGAAATCATCCCACCCCTCAAGGAAATCCCCCACTATCACTTCTTTTAAAATTTAGTATTTTATTTTTCCCCAGTTACATGTAAAAAACAATTTTGACATTCATTTTTAAAACTTTGAGTTCCAAATTCTCTTCCTTCCTTTCTCCCCACCCTCCCCTCTCATTAAGAAGCAAACAGTTTGATATAGGTCATACATGTATAGTCACGCAAACCACTTCCATAATAGTCATGTCGTGAAAGAAAACATAGACCAAAAAAAAAAAACCTCGAGAAAAAAAAGTTAAAAAAAGTATGCTTCAATCTGTATTCAGATACCATCAGTTCTTTGGTAATGGATAGCATTTTTCATCATAAGTCCTTCAGAGTTGTCTTGGATCGTTGTATTGCTGAAAATAGCTAGGTCATTCACAGCTGATCATCCCACAATGTTGCTTTTACTTTGTACCCAGTAAATTTAACTTTGCATCAGCTGCTATAAGGCTTTCCAGGTTTCTCTGACAGCGTCTTACTCATCATTTCCTATAGTACAATAGTATTCCGTCATAATCACATACCACAATTTGTTGAGCAATTCCCCAACTGACAGGCCTCACTATCACTTTTGCATTAAGGTTTATAAGTTCTCAAAAATGATCAGATGTTAAGGGGATCTAGAGCTAGGAAGGTCCCTATGGACTATCTAGTCCAGCCCCTTCCATTTGCAGGTGAGGAAACTGAAGCCCACAGAGGGAAGTGACTTATACAAGGTCACTTGACTTATACAAGTAGTAAATGGCAAAGCTAATATTAGAACTCAGGTTTTCTGACTTAAAACCTACTACTCTTTTCATTACATCATACTTACATCTTTTCAACATTTGCTAGGAAAACTGCCTCTTTGCCTGAATTTACATCATAGACTTTCCCCATGCTATCCCCCACCCCCATCTTTATCCTAAACAGCTCTTCTTAATAGGTAACATTTAAATAACACTTTAAGGTTTGCATATGTGTGTATATGCATACATATATACATACATATATACACACATATATACATATGTGTGTATATATACAAATATAAATGTCTATATATACACACATACACATAAAGAGTACATATATACATACATACACACACACACATATATATATATATATATATAATCATATATATATATATATATAATCATATATGATCTTTGCAATCACCCTGTCAAGTAGGTGCTAATATTATCCCTATTTTTCAGATGATAAAACTGATGCTAAGCCAAATAACTGGCTCATGGTGAGACAGCTAATGAGTGTCCAACATGGGTTTTTGAATTTCGATCTACCTGTCACTATCCATTGCTCCAAGCCACCAGGTTCAGGACAGCATATTGCTAGAAAACACGGTGTTATTCTTCTGATTATCTTCTGGTCTCACAGATAGCAGAGGATTGCCTTGGAGTTGTGTTTCATAGCTGGTGGGGGGCCCACAGCCTTCTAGCCACACATGCTCACCAGGCTTTCTCATGATCAATGGTACCTATTTGATGAAGTGCTCATGTAGGATTAAGGCAGAGATGCCATGGAGACCTAGATCATGACCTTGACCTCATTAGTACAGTGCTTTAACTGGATAACTGGCCCCAGGTATGTTGTGATAGATCTAGAACCTGGGTTCCTGGGTCCCCACATGCATCCCCTTAAGGAAAGCTAAGCACTTTTCAGCACAAGAGTGTTCTGAGCTTCCATGGATCCTGCCATATTTCTCATGCCTCACCTCACATCCTCTCGTGTTTTTTTACAGTCATGTTTCACCTGTATGACATGGACTGCAATGGTTACCTGGATAGTACTGTAAGTAGGTTTCCTTCTAAACATGTCTGCTATTCTCTAGACACTGGCTGGAAACCCAAAGGTTCATTTCAACTTGGTGGGGAACTAGAGAGTCCTGGGCAGGGCCACAGACAAGCTAAGGGCCCCAAATCTGCTCCTTCCTAAGGGCCCTCAATGAGATTAATATCAAAACTCTCCTGATGTTCTAGAATCTTAGGATTCCAGAACCCTAGCATTGGAAGGGAGCTTGTGAGCTATTTAAATCCTAAGAGGAATCTCCCCTGTGGATCTCCAACTACTCCAGTGATGAGAATCTCACTTCCTCACGAAATGGAACATTCCATTTCTGGTCAGTCCTCATCATTATAAACTTCTTCCTTACTTTGGGCTCCACTCTAATTCCATATAACTTCCACGCACTGGTGCTGCTGCTGCTATCACAGGCCAAGCAGAATAAAGCTCATTTTAACCATTAAGACATCTGAAGACCAAAGCACCCCCATTTCCTCCAAGCTCTCATTCTATGGCATGGTTTTCTAACCACGTAACCATCCTGGTCACCCTCCACTAGATCTGCTGCAATTTGTCAGCATCTTCTTCACAGACGTAGATCCAGTACTGCAGATGTGATCAGATGGGTGCAGATCAGCTCTTCTTCCAGACTCAAAAGGAGTAGCCATTACATTTCTATTAAGACAACCTGGAATGGTCTTAGCTTTCTTACCAGCTAAATTATCCTTTGGCTTATAGTGAGGTAGTGGTGGGATGAAACTTTAAGATATTTTTCATAGAAACTACAGATAAAATAGCTTTCCCATGTCCTATGACAATCAGTTTTTTATTTTCTTTTATTCCTGTTGAATTTCATCTATGCCGGATTCGATGTCCAAGCTCATTTTGAGTCACATTCCTGACATCCGTGTGTAACAAAAGGCGTCTTTCTACTATCCTACCTAGTGAGGCATCTCAGATGGTGCCCCTTAGATACCTACCTCATGCCAAAGGCCTCGCTATAGCAAGTATGTGCAATGAAGGCTCCGGGATGCTCTGACCATTTGGTGCTCTGTAATTAATGAGATTATGAGGAGGGGGTGGGAGCTTCACTTGGTACCAAAAAATCTGAAGCATCTGGTGCTAATATTTATTAATCCATTGCAAAAAGAATATCAGAGAACCTTGGCACTTAATGGGTAAAATAGGATCACCACAGTAGTCCTCCTAGTATCATCAAAACCTGTATCTAGAAATATAATGAGACCTACAAGTCATCTGGTCCAACCCCCCCCATTTTCCAGATGAGGAAACCAATGCCCAAAGGTGAAATGACTTGTCTAAGGTAATGCAGATAGTACATAGACAATCCTGGGTTTTTGGTTGTTGAAAAAGTAGAGGAGATGATCTCATCTTGGTATACTTGGAATGAGAGGAGGTAAAGGTAGGTATGAGAGGAGGTAGAAGGAAAGGAGATTGTTCTGTAGGGGAGAAAAGTCAATGTTTCAGTGTGTTTTCTATATAGAAGTAGTATATGCATCTCTCATTGCTGCCACCATGTAAGAATCCACCAATGTGGGGCAGGATGTAGGATCAGAGGACCTCTGGATCTCAGCTCTATCATTTAATATCTGTGTGACTGTTGGCAAGTTAATTAAAGTCTCTGGGCCTTCGTTTCCCCTTCTCAAAAATGAGAAGGTTGCACTAGGTGGCTTCCAAGGTCCCTTCCAGGCCCAAATCTTCAAAGCTACAACTAGATGGTCTGTTTCTAAGGTCACTTCCACCTTTGAGCCTGTGTTCCTAAGATCTTCTAGACCCTGAATTTAGGGTAAAAGTAAGAGAAATGGTGAATAGACTGATTCCAGTTTGTTGGTGGCTATCCTAATGAAAATTCAACCCAGGACCATAGAATCAGAGAGTCTGAGCAAGAAGGGACCTCGCTGAGTGCAACCCCTCAATTTACAGATGAGAAAACTGAGACCTAGATAAGTTAAATGACTTGTCCAGGGTCACACAGCTAATAAGTGTCTGAGGTGGGATTCATCCCTGTGACAGAAAATATACTACCTCTACCAGCCCCTCCTGTCACTCTTTACTCATCCCATCTTCCTGGTTCTGTCTTCTTTCTTGTCATTTTCTCTTAGGAGCTGGATCGAATCCTCACCCAGATGGTGCATGTGGCTGAATATCTGGAATGGGATTCCACAGAGCTCAGGCCTGTAAGTGATGGGCCCTAATGATCAGCCTGGATACGTCAAAAATACTCATTCCCACGTTAACCATGGGGCAATGATTTTTTCAGCTCCTGGAGAATCTAGATTACCTTCTGCTCCTTCATAGACTAGGGTTAGAGGTAGAGATAGAGGTGGAGACTAGACTTATGATTTCACTGATACAGAAAACTCCCAGATGAGGAAATGCCCTCATGAATACTGATTGGCATCTTCTCTGCGATTTCATCTGTTTCATAAAGGATTCTACTCTGTGTCAGTGGGAAAAAGACTCACAGTCTGTGAACTAGTCCACTAGACTTATTACTAGTCCCTACTGTGTGCCAGACACTGTGCTGAGTGTTGGCAATAAAAAGAAAGGCAAAACCCAGTCTCTGACCTCAAGTAGCCCAGAGTTTAATAGGGAAGACAACTTGTAAGCAACCACGTCCAAACAAGCTGTAGACAGATCAGCTGTGATGAGACTCTGAGTGCAAGCAAAGGGAAGACTTTCGCTGACACTGGCCGGAAGCTGGGTAAGCCAGGAAGTGGAGATGAGGAGGGGGGATGTGTATTCCCTGCAGGAGGGACAGTCAGAGAGAATGCCCCTAGTCTGGAGACGGAGTGTCTCCTGTGCATAACAGCCAGGAGGGTACAGTACGCGGAGACAAATCAAACGTAAGAAAACTCATACCCACAAATCATAGAACCATCCCACTGAAGTGAAGGAGACCTAAACAAGAACTCCTCGAGAAATTGTTTTTAACCCCCGTTTTCAGAAACAATTCAGCAATTACTAGTAATGGCCATTGGACCAGCATCTAAATACTCTGTTTTCCTCCTTTGCTTTTCCACTGTCCTCTCCTTTCAGGGCAGAGCTGTTTTACTTTGTTCTGTTTTGTCCTGACTGCCCCAGCACCTGGATCAGGGCCAGCCACACAGTGGGCACTTAAGAGATTTGTGTTGACCTGAACTGAGTTGAACTGAGGCCCCAGTTCTCTGGTAGGGATGTCACTGTCAACAAGATGAAATAGCTGTCACGCCATTGAGCATTTGTGTTCCTGGGAAGGATTAACCACAAGAGTCATCCAATTATCTAAAGAAGGGAAAATATGAATATTGGAACATCAGTGATCATAGGATCATAGGTTTTCCGTTGTTGTTCAGTCGTTTTTCAGTCATGTGTGACTCTCTGTGACTCCATTTGGGATTTTCTTGGCACAGAACTGGAGTGGCTTGCCATTTCCTTTTCTAGCTCATTTTACAGATGAGGAAGCTGAGGCACAAAGGGTTTAGGTGACTTGCCCAGAGTCAAACAGCTAGGAAGTATCTGAGGCCAGATCTGAACTCAGGAAAATGAGTCTTCCTGACTCCAGTCCTAGTGGTCTAACCATTGTACCCAACCTAGCTGCCCTTTACTTCAGCCCCTCCAACCCCACCCCTTCTCTAATTCTACAGAAGAGGAAATTGAGGCTTGCAGAGGTTAAACAACTTGGGATCATAGAACTGGATCTGGAAGGACCTCAGAAGTCATCTACTCCAATCCCCTCCTTTTACAGATGAGAAAATAGAGGTCAAGGGAAATTAAGTCACTTTGACTAAGGTAACCCAGGTAGAAAATACAAAAAGTGAAATTTTAATCTAGATCCTTTCACTCCAGAGCCTTTCCATTGCACCATTCCCAGGGGAAAAACAGCCACTCCAGACCAGTATATTGGTCAGACCAATTTTTTAAAATCTTATTGATACTTTTATTTTTATATGACCTTCATTTCTGCATATATTCTTCCCTTGTCCCTTCTCCAGAGAGCCATCTCTTGAAATGAAAAAGTTTTTAAATAAATGAATGAAAGGGGAAAGAAATTTAGCAAAATGAACCAACACATCCATTAAGTATGACTGTATATGCAGTATTCCATACCACTCACCTCGCCAAATAGCAGGAGGGAGACGTATGTTCTCGTCTCTTTGAGTCCAAACTGAGCAGAATCATTTTGGGGTCGTGTTTATTATACCTTCTCTACAAGGTCAGGAGCCTGATAAGATTCCTACATTCCCATTTGTGACTGCTAGTTTCACACAGTCCTCAGGCGTGTTTCAATGAATGAAATTCATTGTTGTGTTATACAATGAAAAATGGATCCTGCAGGGAGAGAATGACCGAACAAGGGCACCTTCTATTTAGAAGCAAGAATGCTCTTTAGTCCATTGGAAGTAGGTCAGCGGGACGAACTCCTGTCCTAGTGGGTAAAAGAGGGGTAGATCAAGACCGAGAGGGGTCTCTCAAAGGAAGTGGTAGGGAGAATGGAGGGGAAGGACCGTGAAGAGGAGCAAGACAAGGCAGAAGAAGGGAGCTGATTTCCATCCACTCAATGCTCTTTCCTTTGCTTCCTGGCAGATCTTGAAGGAAATGATGGAAGAGATTGATATTGACCATGACGGGATTGTGACCCTAGAAGAGTGGATTCAGGGAGGGATGACGACCATTCCATTACTGGTCCTACTAGGGATGGAAACAGTAAGTAACAAAGCAATCTGGGGTTCATTAGGTCGGTGTACAGAGAACATTTGTTTCATTGACATGAAAATGAAGAAAACAACTGGCTCTGTTTCCAGAGTCACTGAATCTTAAAACTGAAAGTAGCCTCCAAGGTCAACTGGCCCAACTTTCATCTGGGCAGTTATCTCTACAATACCTCCAACAAGTGGCCAATGAGCCTTAATTGAAAGGTCTCCAACAGAGGGGCATCCCAATACCTAACGGGGCAGTCCATTCCATTTTTCAAGAACTCTACTATTATTTTTTCCTGGCATTATCTCAATTTGCCTCTTTGCACCTTCCATTCTGCTTCTGTCTTCTGAGCCCAGAGAACACATCTAGTCTTTCCTCCCCACGAGAGCCTTTCAAATACTTCAAGATGGTTATCATGTCTGCCTGGGCGTTCTCCTCAACAGTATAACTGTTCTGAATTCCTCTCTCAGATGACGTGAATTAGTTATCTTCCCATCATGTGCGTTAAACATTGGGGATACAAATGCAAAAGTAAAACATCCCCTGCCCTCAAGGAGTTTACCTTCTACATAGGTTCATGGACCCCAAGTCCTCTCACCACCCTGGCCACCCTTTGCTCTGGATACACTCCAGGGTATTGGGTTATAGAATTAGAGCTGGGAGGGACCTTAGAAGTCATTTTATTTTACAAATGAGGAAACTGAGTGCCAGAGGAATTAACAACTTGCTCAAGGTCACATAAATGGTATGTAGCAAAGCTGGGATTCAAACCCAAGTCTTCTGGCTCCACAGCCAGTCAGCTCTCCTTTCCCCGCTTTCCTCGGCTCCTCATGACTCCTCAAATGTCATTGGATAGAACTGACCTGGAAAAAAGCATTCCTTTATGCTGTGATCTGAGCTGAAAGCTCAGTCACCATCTGTCCATATTCACTGATCAGATCAGCAGGTTAGGTCTAAAATTCTAGACCTTCCTCATGGATACCATACTCCAAAGAATATGGCAGTCAAATCTTGTCCTGCGCTCTGAGTGAGCAGGAGCAGGCTTGCATCAGGCTACTTCCTCTTGCTTAATTGAATCTCAGAATCCTAAGATGAAAGGGAAATTATCATTTCCCTTCTCGCGATAATTATTCTTTCCCTTTCATCTTATGATTCCAAACCTATAGTTTAATTCCTATATTTTCCAGATGAGGAAATTAAGCTTAAAGAGGTAAAGGGACTTTCCTAAGGTCATACAGCTAATTAGTAGCAGACAGAACCTGTGTATTCTTTCCACTATGACTGTTAACATCATATTCTTGTGTGGAGTCAACCTCAGACCCAAAGGAGCCATCCTGCCTAGAAGCAATACCCTCATAGCCTGTATTTTCTCTAAGGCTAAGGGCTACAGTTGGCTTTTTTCAAGATCACAATAGACCAATTTCTTTTTCCCTAGTTAACCCTTTAATCTCCATTGGGAACAGACTTTTGTCAACCGAGGGGATCTATAGCTCTGATCCCCTCATGATCAGGAAGACTCAGGACAGTCTTACAGAAAGTTTCTGAATCACTTACCTGGACAAGCCATCCTCCAAATAGCAAGGGGGAAAAATGACCATCTAGTTTATTACACTGATGTAATTGGCATACCTATTTATGAAGTTAAATTAAATAAGGTGTTTACATTATCTTTTTTAAAGAGGCATATTTTGGGAGAAAATATCGCATTTTGGACTAGCAATCCTACTGCTTTACTTAAGGACTTTAAAAAAAACCAAGATAATATGGTTTAGTGGAAATGGTGATGATTTGGAGTCAGAGAATCTGGGCCCAATTTTCACTGTTACATTATCTATGCCTTGTGTCACCTTGGCCAAGTCGATTCATTTCTCTGGGTCTCACTTTCCATATCGGTTACATGAGGGAAGCAGACTGGATGACCACTGAGATTCCTTCCTGCTCTAAACCTATGATTCTATAATCCTTCTTCAATATATTAATAGATCCGTGATTTCATTGATGTAGAGTGTTATGCCACACCTCCAGTCCAGATCTCAACTTGTGCAATTCCTGTCCCATGAATTTTCCATGGAGAACATGGCTCTAGAGCCAGGGACCCTGGATTCCAGACCCACCTCTGCCAATGTGACCAGAGCTCAATCACCTCACCACCATGGGCGATGACGCTTTTGGACCAGATGGCCTCAGAGGTCCTTCCATCACTATAGATTTTATGACCTTGAGTTTTGTGTTTTATCCTAGAAACAACAGGGAACTCTGAAATATTTTGCTAACTGGGGAAAGGACACATTCTGCCAAATGAAGTTTCATTAGCTCACCAACGTGGTCCCAGTCTGCTCTAGAGCTGTGATTCTTTGATCCTATGATCTGTCCAACTCTCTGGAAGAGTTCTTTGAGGTCTTTTAACATCCTCTGGGTACCATAGTAACACTAGGCTTATTTATCTGTCACCTTGCAACAGGACCACATTTTCTCATCATAAATATCCCTGGACAGTATATCACACACAAAAATAAAATTGGCTATAGTGTCACAAATAAGAAAATTATCAGTTACTAAGCAAATGCAGTTCCTTATATATTCTGGGCACGCTTGAATAGAACCCATGCTACAGTCTCATGATTCTTGAAAGAGAGACGTGTGAATGAAGCCTAAAAAGCAGAAGTCAGAGAAAACGAGAAGTCAACTATCCTCAAGATGGCACTGTAGCCTAATAAAATTGGAAGAAGTGTTACTTTTTCTTATAATCTTGTTTACTTTCTTCTCCTTCTTCTTTAAGGAAATTACAGGCATGTCTAGAAAGGAAAACACATAGTGAGTAGTTGATTGGTTTGAGTAAATCCAGGTGTTATTCAATGGTAGGCCACTAGGTGGCACTATAGTGCATTGAGAGGCCAGACCTGGAATCAGAAAGACTCCTCTTCCTAAGTTCAAATCTGGCCTCAGACCTAGCTGTGTGACCCTGGGTAAGTCACTTCACTCTGTTTGCCTCAGTTTCCTCATCAGTAAAATGAGCTGGAGAAGGAAACGGCAAACCAATCCAGTATCCTTGCCAAGAAAATTCCAAATGGCGTCGTGAAGATTTGGATAGATTGAAACAACTGAACAACAAATTCAGCAGATGTTCTGGGCAACCATCTATCCTGCTAAGCTTGCAGATGGCCCCATGCCATATAACTTCCCAGGAACATAAAGGCTGAAAAACTGAAAAACCACAGGTAAACGGAAGTGACTTTTGGAAAGAGAGATGATAGTTTTCTCCCCTTCCACATATTTTCTTAGCACACTTTGTCTAGTTTTCCTCTTTGCACCTACAACTTATTACAATATCCCCAACAGAATAGAAGCTCCTCGAGGTCAGGGATATAGGTTTTTGTTGTTATATCCCCTGCATGGAGCCAAAAAAGTCAAAATTAAGTGGTAATGATCCACTTCAAATTTAATTAGGCTAGCCTTCAGACTAAAATAGATGGAAGCTACCAGACCTCAGTTCACAGTCTTTTTTTTCCTGCTCGATAGAGCCTATGTTCTGATGGTAGAGTCTTTGAGAGCCCAGTATCATCTCTACACTACGAGGAGGCATCTAAGCATTGTTTTAATCAGTCAACAAACAAATATTTATTAAGTGTCTGTTGTGAGCCAGGAACTGGAGATACAAAGTGGAACAATCTCTCTCTCTCTCCCCAAAGTGGAACAATCCTCACATAACATTAAAAACTGCTGCTGGGTCTGAGGCACTCTGGCATCGAACCCACTCCCTTTCCCTAAGGGGTGCCTTTGCTCTGCATCCGTACGTGTCAGAGCCTGACCTCTACTGAAAGGAATTAGGCTCTCTCTTTTCATTCTTCAGTTGGCTAAGCACCCTGACCCAAACTGAATCATTTGAGGACAAATTACTCAAAGCTTAGGTTTTAGCTCCTGTTTAGTGCCTCCTCAAAGTAGATAGTAGTTAAAAAGATAACCAGTGTATAATATGAATCAGGTATGGGACAGGTATTTATTTCCTTTGCACTAAAGAATTGCTAAAGGACAAAAAAGATTCAGAGCTCACATTGGGAGAATGACTTAAAATAGTATGCAATAGCTTAACTTGAAATGGCTGCTACACTCAGCTGGAGGTTGATAACTAGCCCTCTTCAGAACATAAAGCAGTTTTCAGGGCAGCCAAATGGCTATTCCACATTTCATTCTGGGTCTGCACTGTCCAAACAATTCCTGTTCCACATCTTCTGGCAAAGTCTTGGGCTCAGCCATCTGTTTTGGGTCACCTTCTCCAAAAGTCCCGCAGTCATGCTGGGGATTCCTCCCCAGGCTACCAACCAAAAAGGCCGAGAGACCTGAGAATGCTGCACCATACAAGATTGCCCCTCAGTCTATCTCAGAAATAGATACCAAGTCAGCTAAGATGAAGAAAGAGCAAATGCAAAGGGGGCAGCCCCCAAAAGAAGGTTCAGCCTCACCTCAGCAGGGCCAGTGTTTTATCTGCCAATGTAGGGAAGCAGGGCAATCCACCCTTCCCCTAGATCTCGTGGGAAATGCCCAGACAGAATCCACAACCAGAAGGGAAGAGAGCACCCGGGCTCAGGTCACTACCTTTGAAGCATCCTCTGAGTCACCAGCTCTTCCTTCTCAGTGGCCAATAAGGGCATTGCCAGATCTCTCAAAGCATCATGCCATGGCAGCAGCCTTGTTTATGTTTAGAGATCCCCTAGTTATACCTATGTTAGTCAAGAAGTAAGAAAATCATTTTAGAAAGAACTGCCTGTATCAATTTGTTAGTATATATATTACAGGGAAAAACCTGGAAACAAACTAAATTCACAACAGTGGAGACGTTGACTAAACGGACTGTTTGCTGGACACCAAAGCAACAACTGTGGCCATAAAGAATAACAAATATGGAGAACAGGTAGAAATGTAGAATTGATTCGGAGTGCCAGAAGCAGCCCTCGCTGGGAACCAGTCAGCAACTACAGAAATATACACAGGACTCTGTGTATATACGGACATCACCCTCGTGATGTCCTTGGCCCTTTTCAAAAATGAAGGACGAACAGTAACATGCATGTGTGTGTGTCTATATTTACATGTATACATAAACATATATACATATGCACACGTGTATATGTATGTTGTATACATGTATGTACAGATACATATATACAGATACAGACGTAGATACATACCAAAGTCTCTGTGTCAGAGGCCATAGGTATGCATGCAGCATAGGCTAGGTGCTTCCCAAGAGTGAGCTGGCACAGCTGGCCTGCCTGTGTATACCTGCCTATATTAGAAGCTCCTTTTGTTTTCATTCAGTGATTCATAGTCATGTCCAACTCTCCTTGACCCCATTTGGGGTTTTCTTGGCAAAGATATTGGAGTGGTTTGTCATTTCCCTCTCCAGCTCATTTTACAGATGAGGAAACTGAGGCCAATGAGGTGAAGTGACTTGCCCAGGGTCACACAGGAAGTGTCTAAGTCCAGATTTGAACTCAGGAAGATGAGTCTTCCTGACTCCAAACCCGGTACTCTATCCACTGCACCGCCTAGCTGCCCCCATTCTAACCACATGGAAAGCCCGGATACAAGTAATGTAGCATACTGGATAGAGCACTGGACTTGGGGTCAGGAAAACCTCGGTTCAAACCCTACTTCTGATACTTACTAGCTCTCCGACCCTGGACAAGTCATTCAATAATAGTTAATAGCTTACAGTTATGTAATGCTTACTATGTGTCAGACACTGTGCTAAGCACTTTACAATTATTATCTCATTTTGTGTTCACAACAACCCTGGCAGGCAGGTGCTATTATTGTCCCCATTTTACAGATGATGAAACTGAGATCTCCCTGAAGCCCAGTTTCCTTGTCTATAAAACGAGGGGCTTTGGATTAGATGACTTTGTTTTCCAGCTCCAATCTATGACACTGCGACTTTGAGGGATTTCTAACTTCTGGCTCACAGCCCTCACCCAGAAAATCTGACAAAAATCTCTCTCTGATGCCATCCTGTCTGCTGCCTCTAACTTATCTTGAAGGTTCCAAGAAATTAAAGGATGTGAGTTTTGTCGGCAGAGAAGCCAGACTGGACTCCTCCGAGAACTCTTGGAAAAGAGACACTCTCCACGGGCAGCTCTCTCCCCCAAATCTGTGCTCTTAGTGACTTAAATGGCAGGTTGTCTGTCCAACTACTACCAGCAGGGGTCACTGCAGCACCACATGTGTTCTGTGCTGCTCCCAAAGGGGAGCATTAACAGTCACTCTAAGGGAGAGCTAAAACATGCCAGGGCTAATTCCTGTCACTGGGCATGGTCTTGGCCACCACAAAGGAGAGACTTCCAGAGTATTCTCTGTCATGTAAGAGGGCCAGTTCTCCCCACAGATACCAGACCAAGCTGGGACCTTCAGCTCACTTTGCCACCTCCAATCTAACCCCACAAAATCATGTCCAGGAAGAAAGTAAATTAATGTGGAAATTCAAAAAGCATTTAACAGGCACCTGCTGTGTGCCAGGCACTCAGGATATGAAGACAAAAATGAAACCATTCCTGCCTGCAAGGAGCTTACATTCTATTGGGGGAGAATTTTAAGAGAGTCCATTTCAGCAACTCAGGTTCAGATATGGTGACTATAAATATTGACATCCATCCTCTCACACACCTGGTAAAGAGGTATCCACCGAAGGGAACACTGGGAGCCAGTAAAACACCCCAATTTCTCTCTAATTATCTCTGTCCTCTGTTGAACAATCTCCCTTAGACAGATGTTTGCCCCCCGCCATGCATCCTCCACAAACTACCAAATGGGTGTTGCCCAAACATAGATTTGACCATGTCATGTACTGCCCCCATCCCCACCCTCAACTCAAAAATCTTCAATGACTCCCTATGGTTTCGAGGATAAAATAAAAAAACATAGACTCATAGATCTAGAACAGAGCTCAGAAGCCATCTAGCCCAACTCCCTAATTTACAGATGAGGAAACTGAGGCCCACAGAAGTTAAATGACTAGGATTAAATTAGGATGTAAACCATTTTAGGGTTATGGCATGATATAATCCTAAAATAATTATATCATTAATATAGGAGCATAGATCTACAGTTGAAAGGGATTTTAGACCAACCTTTCATTTTACATTTGAGGAAACTGAGGCTCAGGTGATAGAGGAGGTATTTGAGAGAAGACCATTGGTCTTCCCACCATGCCATGCTTGAGCTCCTACAGAGCAGAGACAATCTCTGTCTTCTATCTAATCCAGTTATAGTAGACTCAATACAGACTCAAGCAGTTCTTCCTAACAGTCTGTCTAGAATACCACAAAGTTCAGCTAGGTGACACCACAGTGCGCAGAGTGCCAGACCCTACAGTGAGGAAGACTCTTGAGTTCAAATCTGGCCTCAGATACTTACTAGCTATGTGACCCCGGGCAAGTCACTTCATCCTGTCTGCCTCAGGATTTCCTCATCTGTAAAATGAGCTAGAGAAGGAAATGGCAAACCACTCCAACATCTTTGCCAAGAAAAACCCCAAATGGGGTCATGAAGAGTCAAATAAAATTGAAACAACTGAACAAAGTTCTCCTGGGCTATTAGAAATATGGCCAGGAGATGCCAAGGGCTATTGGTGGATTCAGAGAATGTGCCTAGTAAATTTGAGCTGATCACTTAATCTCCATGTGGATTAAACCTACTTACAAATAACAAGCCCTCAGGAGCCTGCAGAGAAACCACATTTCATTCATTGCACATTCCTGGAAAAGCAACCTTCTTTTCCACTTTTGTAAAGAAAATCTCAAGTTCAGTGCCTGAATTAATCATCATGATGGTTTTGGGGGAGATTTTTCAATAATAATGAAGAGGAATATGCATTTTTTTTAGGCAATTGGGGTTAGGTGACTTGCCTAGGGTCACACAGATAGTAAGTGTGCCAAGTGTTTGGTCTGAGGCTGGATTTGAACTCAGGTCCTCCTGACTTCAGGGCCAGTGCTCTATCCACTGTGCCACCTAGCTGCCCCGGAATATGCATTTCTGAGCAGAAAAATGTCCCCCATTACATATGATTTCAAAGCCATTCAGTTCAATGATTATTTATTAATATTATTGCTAATAATAAATGACAATATGTAAAACAATATGCCAGGCATGGGCAGGAGGCTGTCTTACATTACCCCAGAAGAATGAAAGCTCTTTAAAGACAAGGATTGTTTGCAGTTTTTAATTGTTATTAAGTCATTTTTCAGTCTTGTCCAACTCTCTGTGACCTCATTTGGGGTTTTCTTGGCAAAGATACTGGAGTGGTTTGCCGTTTCCTTCTACAGCTCATTTTACAAATGAGGAAACTGAGGCAAACAGGGTGAAATAACTTGCCCAAGGTCACACAGCTAGGAAGTGTCTGAGGCCAGATTTGAACTCAGGAAGATGAGTCCGCCTGACTCCAGGTGGAGAGCTCTGTGCACTATGGCGCCACCTAGCTGCCCTTGTTTGTAGTAGGACATTGATAAATGCTGAATTGAAAGGAAAGGAAGGAAAGGAATTGAATTGAACCGAATGGAAAAGGTTACATAAGGCTTGATTCTTGCCTTCATAGAGCTTATAGTCTGATTTAGGGGATACAATACATACACAACTATAATAGGAATAGAATATGATGAGTGCATTAGATAGTTACAAAGTGCTATTCCAGGTCTAAGGAAAGACCAGTGCTAAGATGAGCGAAGGTAATCAAAGAAGGCTCCATGGAGGAGTTAGCATCTGAACTAAGTTTTGAAGGAAGGGTAGAATTTTCATAGGTAGAAATGGAGTCTCTGGGGAGGGCATTCCAGGCATAGTGAACGATGTAGACAAAAACACAGAAAGTACAAAATCTGTTAGAAAAGGACAGGCACTCTTGTTTGGCTTGAGTGTAGAGGACATGGACAATCTTCTTCGGCTGGACTCAAGGGAATAGCTACCTCCAGGCAGACCTTATGGGCTCAGAGATCCAGAGATGGAAGGGGCTTCTCAGACATCTACCCCAATCCTATCATTTTACAGAAGAGGAAACTGAGTCCAGAGAGGTTAAGTTCATAGGAACAGAGCTGGAACGGACCTTCATGACTGTCTTGTGCAGGATTTAACCTGGGTCCGTGGGATTTATTTTAATATCTTGATAACTGCCTTTCAGTATAATTGTTTCCCTAGTAATTCTATATATTTTATATAATGTATGTAAAAACA
The DNA here is from genome assembly GCF_003287225.1 of Phascolarctos cinereus. Classification (NCBI taxonomy): domain Eukaryota; kingdom Metazoa; phylum Chordata; class Mammalia; order Diprotodontia; family Phascolarctidae; genus Phascolarctos; species Phascolarctos cinereus. Next base: position 15,533,946 of record NW_027555958.1, on the reverse strand, counting down.
TGATCTGAGAAGGGATCCCTAGGCTTCACCAGACTGTCCAAGGGGTCCATGACATAAAAAGCTTCCAAATCCTTGATTTAGTGAAAAGTCATCATTTTTACAAATGAGTAAACTGAGACCCAAAGAGATAAAGGAAAGATGACAGAATTATGGCACCTTACAGGTCATCTAGTCCAACCTTATCATTCTACAGATGTAGAAACTGAGACCCTGGGATGTCAAGTTATTTGCCTAATAACTCACAGGAGTAAGCATCAGAGGATATTTCCCTTGCTTTCAGTAAGAATTATTGGACTCTGCTCATCTACACTTGGCTCCTGGAATTCATGATGGATAAATTCTTCCATCTCTCTACTGGTAGCCATCCATTTCCTTTGTATTCTACTTTATCCAGAGATGCTGGGTCATCTGGAACACTGCACTGGATTGAATTCAGAATACCCAAGTACTACTAGCTCTTTCACTTCAGAGCCCTGTTGCAGAATCAACACAACTTAGAATTGGTAGTCAGTCAGTAAGCATTTATTAAGTCCCTACTATGTGCCAAGCATGGTACTAAACACTTAAGAATACAAAAAGAGGCAAAAGACAGTCCCTGCCCTTGAGAAGCACACCATCTAGTGGAGGGAACCCAAGTATGGATCTGTCAGCGAGTGGCCATTCAGTCTTTGCTGGAAGTCCTCTAGTGAGGGGCCAACCTCTTGAGGTGGCCCACAGCATTTTGGGACACATCTGGCTTTTTAAAAAAATGTTGATATCCAACCAAAATCTGTCTCTTCTGCATTTTCCCACTCATCTACCCCTAGCTCTGCCTTTGGGGGCCAAACAGATTAAATCTAACCTTTAGCCAGTCAAGTTTGTGACTAACAATTCTTCAAATGTTTTAAAGCTGCTGTCATTTGCCCCTCTTAAGTCTTTTTCTTTTTTCCCCCACTTAATAGTATTTCATTTTTTTCCAAATACATGTAAAGATAGTTTCCAACATTCAATTTTTACAAGATTTTGAGTTCCAAATTTTTTTCCACCTCCCTCCCCAAGATGGCATGCAATCTGATATAGGTTATACATGTAAAATCCTATTAGACATATTTTCACATTAGTCACATTGTGAAAGAAGAATCAGATCAAAAAGGAAAAACCACAAGAAAGAAAAAGAGAAAATAGTATGCATTGATCTGCATTCAGCCTGCATAGTTCTTTCTCTGGATGTGGTTAACATTTTCCATCATGAGTTTTTTGGAATTGTTTTAGATCCTTGCATTGCTGAGAAGAGCCAAGTCTATCAAAGTTAGTCATTGCACAATGTGGTCGTTACTGTGTACATTGTTCTCTTGTATCTGCTCACTTTACTCAACATCAGACATACAAGTCCTTCCAGGTTTTTCTGAAATCCTCCTGCTCACCATTTCTTATACCACAATAGTGTTTCATTATGTTCATATACCACAACTTGTTCAGCCATTTGGCCACCACAAAAAGAGCTGCTATAAATATTTTTGTACGTGTAGCTCCTTTTCCCTTTTTTATGATCTCTTTGGAATACTGACCTAGTAGTGGTATTGCTGGATCAAAGGGTATGCACAGTTTTATGGCCCTTTGGGCATAGTTCCAAATTGTTCTCTGGAATGGTTGGATCAGTTCACAACTCCACCAACAATGCATTAGTGTTCCAATTTTCCCACATCTCCTCCAACATTTATTATTTTCCTTTTTTGTCATAGTAGCCAATCTAATAGGTGTGAGGTGGTACCTCAGAGTTATTTTGATTTGCATTTCTGTAATCAATAGTGATTTAGAGCATTTTTTATATGTCTCTAGATAGTTGTCTTTTTCTTCTTAAAATGAGTATCTCTAGCATCTTCAACTAATCCTTTTTTGAGATGGTCTCCAGGTGCTTCTTCAGGACCCCCTCAACTACATATTCTCTAGTTTATCTATGCCTTCCCCAAAATGTGGAGCTCCAAAACAGAATACACAATTCTAGTTGTGTATTCCTCCACATTTCCTCTGGGCCTAATGAAATTCTGACAGAAAAAGTTCTGAGCATGATTTAATCAATTTAATAGTTAGGTTAGCAATAGCCAATAAATTGAGGTTACTGGTCTCTCTTGGTTCCCAAGATTCCATCCGAGGGTCACAGGGCACTTTAAATCCTGGAGTGTCTTCCTTCTGATCAACCTGATAGTACATCACCAGGACCTCCGCAGGAAGTGTAAGGCAACCCTGATTGATAGGTGGTTTGGCCTTCAGGTATGGCTGATTACACCCCTCTCTGTCACTCAAGGAATTCAAGTTGCCTCATGAGAAACAGCTTCCTCTAGCAATCTTGGTTCAATTAGATTTCCCCTGGCTTTGACTTCTCTACTGGAGACCAAATTGCTCCAAATCTTGATTAGAAAACAAGGGCACAAGAGTCATTCCCTCAACAGAGCTTAGCTCAAACTGTCTTCTGTTTACTGGGTAAACAGCCCAGGCTGGTAAGCAGATGCTTTAGGTGCTGGGAGTAACCAGGATGTAACTGAGGAACTCTGATTCCAAATCCAGCATTCTTTCCACTGAAAAAGATTGGTAAGACTTGTATCATCTCCATGAGGATGACATCTCTGTCATATTGTTGCAATTCCAAAAATTGTAAGAGCATCTTGTGAGGGGGAGGGGGCAAAGAGGGATGGAAGAGATTGATGATGGAGACAATTGGTCCTCTCTTTTTGGACTTCTTTTCCTGGAGTTTCACCAATGTCTTATGTTTATTTGTACCTGTAGAATGTGAATGAAGATGGTCAGCATGCCTGGAGGCTTAAGAATTTCAAAAAGCCGGCCTTCTGCCATCTCTGCCACACAGTGCTGGTGGGAGTGAGGAAACAGGCCCTGTGCTGTTCATGTGAGTGTAGACTCCTCCTTCCAGTCTGTCTCCCCCATTCAGGTCTTTGGACATTCCAAAGGGCATCTGGGCACGTGCCTAGTAGCCTCTTAGATAGACTTGACTTTACAGTGGCAGGGAAGGTGGTCACATTAAAACGGATCCACCATTTTGAAAGTCACTTGTCAAGTGACCATAGCGCCAGCTTCTTGTAGGAGATCTTCCACTGAAGGCCTCTTCTGATGCTTCAGGGTGATACCAAGGTGTCCCCAGACTATCACCAAGGTGGAGCTGGTGATGGACTGCATTTATATTAACTGAGGACCAGTCTAGGTAAGTTCAGAGAACCTCATCACCAGAATGTTCATAGGGTGAAAAACATTCTGGCCACAGAAACTATTAACAGTCACCTGGAATCCAAGCTGGAGAACCCATGTTCTGTGTCAAGGAAGGGAACGTCAGTTAAAGTCCTGAAATATGTGACAACTCTAAATACTCAATGCTGAGTGAAGATTGTACCACGAAATGAGGTCAGAATAAAAGCCCTTTTAGGGCATGAACACTTTCATTTTTGTCTTTGTATCTAGAGTGCTTAGCCTAGGCTGTCCCAGCACATAGTAGGCATTTAATTAATATTGGTTGTGATTTTATCTACATAAGGAACTCCCAAATGAGAAAACTCTTCCACCAATGCAGATTGCCACCTGTTCTGCATTGTATGGCGTTGAGTCAACCTGGGTCACTGAGACTTGCCCAGGGTCATATGCTAAGTATGTGTCAAAGGCAGAAGTTGAACCCAGGTCTTCTTGACCCCGAGGCTGATCATCTATTCCATACAACATGCCAGCCTCTCAAATGGTGACATAAGACTGCAAAAAAGGGCAGTCAGTAAGGCCATCCCCATGCATGCTCCACAGGGTACACTTCAATCCAAACTCCCCCCTCTTCCAAGACATTAGTTATTCATTGTATCTATCCCTTATGCTTTCCTTCTGATATCCAAAAGAAGGGATCGCCCCTTCCAGGCACCAATGTTATTGTCTTCATTTTTTCCTCCAGTCTCTGCCTTGTCTTCTCACTTCCCCCTGGGGAAGCTAGGGGGTGCTATAGTGCACAGTGCTGGTCCTGGAGTCGGGAAGACTCATCTTCCTAAGTTCAAATCTGGCCTCAGACACTTATTAGCTCTGTGACCCAGGGCAAATCACTCCACCCTGTTTGCCTCAGTGTCCTCATTTGTAAAATGAGTTGGAGAAAGAAATGGCAAACCACTGCAGTATCTCTGCCAAGAAAACCCCAAATGAGGTCATAGAGACATAACTGAAAAAGGACTGAACAAAAACAACTCTCTTCGATCTAGTTCAAGATAAGCCCATTTTATCACACTCTGAAAACTCTACTCTTGCTGACTTAGTGATGGTTTGTGCCCATGATTATACAAAATGCCCTTAGGCCCTTTGGAATATAGTACATAAGCACTCAGCTTTGACCAAATAGTATATAGGAGCTTCCTGTCACAGAGTGGATAAAGTTTCTGGTGGAGGGATAGCCTCCTTTATGGAAAATGTAAGTAAAAATAAGGCAACATGGAGCAGTGGATGGAGTGTTGGGCTTAGAATCAGGAAGATCTGGGTTCAAACCCTGCCTCAAACACCAGCAGTATGACCTTGGGCAATTAATATGTCCACAAGCTTTATTAGGTACCTACCATGACAACCTCTCTGGGCCTCAGTTTCTTCTCCTGGAAAATTAGGAGACCTATAAGGTTTCTTACAGTTCTAAATTTACAATTCTATGATTATAATTAAGTTTTCCCTAAAAGTTAAAAAAAAAACCCTACCTTCTGATCAGTAGATAGACACTCAAAGGTCTAATAAATCATCCCCATCCTGGTTTATTTCCACCAGTGTCTCACCAGTGTGGCCTCCAGTGTCCATGAGCAGCCTCAGTGTATAGAAGGAAATGATGTGTGCCATAGATCCTATCTGGGGCCTTTATAAAAATTAATTTCCTCCCCAGAAACCTAATTTCATTTAGACCCAGTCTAATTTCTTTGAGGTCTCATGGCCTTTTCTAGGGTGTTTGGGTTTTGGGGAGGTAGTGGTTGGAGGTCAAAGGGATTAGGCCTGCGATTTCCTAAGAACTTTCAGAGAAATGCTCTCTTCCAAAGCAGGTCAGCACCTGCTCTCCAATGAGGGGATCAGAGCAATGGGCAAAGTGACTAGCCCAGGGTCAGAGTTGAGGCTTAGGATCTAGAATCCTAATATCAGAGCTAGAAGGAACATCAGAGACCATCTAGTCCAGCCTGCTTATTGGACAGGGGAGGAATTATAAGGTCATAGATTGAGACCCAGAAGGGACCTTAAGCCATGTCTAGCTTAGTGACCTCATTTTACAGACAAAGCAGCTGAGGACTAGGAACATTAATGACTTCATCAGTCACACAACTCATAAGTATCAGAGTTGGGATTTGAACCCCGTTCCTCTGAATCTAGAAACAGTGTTCTTTGCACTGTTCCCAACTCCAGGGTTTCCTATTTCTGGATTGCATGGTTAGAAGAGCCAGGGACAGAACCACAGGGATGTTCACTCATCACTCTGGAGATGTTTTTTTCTGTATCTTCCCCCTGACACCCCCCCAATGTCTTAATTGGGTACCATGGGCAGGGCTGGGTCTTGGAAAGGGTGGTTTCAGTTTGTCAAAAGTCAGTAGCTTCAGGGGCAGCTGGATGGTGCAGTGGATAGAGGGCCAACCACGCAGTTGGAAAGACCTGAGTTCTGATCTGGCTTTAGACACTTGACACTAGCTATGTGACCCTGGGCAAGTCACTTAACCCTAATTGCCTCACCCCACAAAAAATCAACAGCTTCTTTAGTCATCAAACAAATAATGTCCCATATTTTCCCGCATATGGCTTTGTATCATCACTGATTACCCCATGACTGTGGAGGCACTAAGCATTACAGGGCAATGGGGTGGGTGGTTCTCTTGCGCCCCTGTTGGACAGGTAACTCACAGTAGTACCCCTCTCTTCTCTTTTCAGTTTGTAAATATACAGTCCACCAAAAATGTGCATCCCAAAATATCTCTCCATGCATCAGCACGTATAGGAAATCCAGGAGACAAATTGAGGTGAGTGAAGCTTCTGCTGGCCTCTGGTGCTGCTTTCCCTTCCACATATGTAAGGTCCTTTTGCGGCTCTCAATCTTTGATCCCATGATCCAAAGTGCAAGGCAATGGAATCATCTTCACAGAATTCCAGATCAGAAAGCCAGTGGTCATTCAGTCTCTCCTCTACCTCTCCCTTTAAGCCAGAGGCATCAAGGTGGCACAGTCCATAAAATGGTAGGTGTGGAGTCAAGGAGACATGAGTTCAAATCCTACCTCAAGCCCTTGATAGCTTTGTGACCCTGGGAAAGTCACTTAACCTCTATCTGCCTTGGTTTTCTCATCTAAAAAATAGGGATAATAATAGCACCTCTCAGTGTCATTATGAAGATCAAATGAGTTCACATGTGGAAAGCACTTTGCACACCTTAAAATACTAGATAAATGATAGCTATTTTTTATTTAACTTTATATTTATTTCCAAATTCTCTATCTCCCACCTGCCTCTTTCTCACCCATTGAGAAAGCAAGGAAAATAAAACTTCTTACCAATATGTAGAGTCAAATAAAATGAATTCTCACATTAGTCATGTCTGAAAAATAAAAATGCTTCAGTCTGCCCTCTGAGTCATCAGCTTTCTACTTTATTAAGCTATTACTTTATTAATCAGCTATTACTTTATTAAAAAAATTATTATCCCAGGAAGGTAGCTCTTTTGCCTTCCTAGATATTTCCCTAACCTTAGCTTTGCTTTCAGGTCTAGACCTCTGATGCTATGGTCCCCAGAGAAGAGCATCCTCTGGCTACTTCAAGAAGGGAATTAAGTCTTCATCTTCAGCAATGCTCAATCCTCTTGGAAGTCCCAACTCCCTAGCAGGCTCAGCTCAAATGCTCCCTCCTTCAGGAAACTTTTCCTGATTCCTACAGTCATTAGTACACTCACCCCTACTACTATTCAATCACTTTGTATTGATTTTGCTAAATATCTGGTATCTATGAGAAGCCGGGTGGTAAAGTGAATAGACAGCCAGCCAGAGTCAGGAAGATCTAAATTTCTGTGCTCCTCTAAGACATATTTACTGTGTGACCCTGGGCACCTCTCAGTTCCCCCCCAGGCAGCTCTCTGAGACTATGCATTGCATTAAAGTGGCAGCTGGAATGTAAGGGAGAGGTTGGACTAACTGGCCTCAAAAATCCCTTCCAGCCCTGAGATTCTATAATAGTTCAGTTACTATGAAACAAGCCAACCCCTGGCTCTTCCTTCCTGTGGTTTTGTTCTTAGCTGTGGTTCATTTGACTCTACCTAGTTTTGCTCTTTTTCCTTTTGCAGGTAATGCACCATGTGTGGGTGGAAGGGAATACCTCTGTCAACTGTGACATTTGCACAAAAAACATCAAGTGCTTCCAGCCAGGGATCTCAAGCCACTGTGTGTGGTGCCATATCACGGTGGGTTGTTGCCCAGGCTGCAGGTAGTAACTTACAGCTTGGTTTGTTTTTCAAAGGATAAAAGAAGTAGGGGCCAAACCAGTCTCCTCTTGCTAGACTGGACTCAAAGAGTAACTTTTCTCCGTAAACTAGGAAGAAGGTCTACAGTGAGGTACCACTGGACTTTTTAACATTTTCATCAATGGCTTGAATAATGGGATAAATTATATGCTCAAGAAGTTTTCAGATGATAAAAATATGGGAGGATGATACTGTCACCAAACAATAAGATCCAAGATGATCTTTGCAAGGCCAGAGCACTGGGCTTAAACTTAAGACAATGAAATCCAATAGAGATAAATGTAAAGTCTTACATGTGGGTTTAAAAAATCAATTTTCTGATTATATGATGGAGGAGGAATTATCAAACAAAACTATATGAAAAAGAGATCTAGGGGTTTTAGTGGACTGCATGTTCAACATGAGCCAGCATTGTAATAGTGATTACCAAAATAGCCAGATATGATAGCTCAAAAAAAGCTAATTTGGTCTTGGACTATAGTAAGGGGAACATCTCCTCTAGGAATAGGAACGTAGTAGTCCCACTCTATCTTAGAAAATCACCATATAAAGTATTATATTCAGTTCTGAACATCAAAACTTAGGAAAGACATTGAAAAGCAAGAGATTATCCAGAGGATGGTGACCTTGAGGCCATATCCTATAGGATGAGTTGGAGGAAGACAGAATACTTAGTCTGGAGAAGATACAACTCAGGGGAGAGCATGATAGCTGTATCCTGTACTTAAAGGACTGTTATACGCAGGAGTTATCAGACTTGTTCTGTTAGACCTTAGTGGGCAAAATCAGGAATGATGGGCAGAAGTTGCAGAGAAGGTAATTTAGATTTGCTGCCAAGAAAACTTTCTGACAGAGCTGTTGAGTAGTGATATGAACTGACTCAAAAGATAGAGTTCCCCTGCCCTGGGGGTCTTCAAACAGATGCTAGGCAATCACTAGTTGGTTTAGTTATATTGATCATTCCTTTGGGGTATAGTTGGAGTCCATGGTCCCTGAGTTCCTTTACAACTTCAGACTTTTGAGATTCTATGAAGGAACAGTACTGAGGGGGATCCAAAAACAGACCCTGGAAGTATCAATCCTGCTGCTGCCTATAATCTGACATTATGTTCACACAGTAGTCACCAAGTCTCAGAGTACATGTCTCAACAGGTTGAAAAAGTTAAAAGTCTTCCCAGTAAGATTAGGGGTGAAACAAAGATGCTCAGGGTGCCACTACTATTTACCACAATGCTAACAAAGCTAGTTATAGTAGTAAGATGATATGAAGGTTTACTCCAAGAAGCCTAGAGAGCCAACTAAAAATTAATTGAAATAATAATTTCAGGAAAGTTGCAGGATATAAGATAAAGCCACTTAAGTTATTAGCATTTCTATATAGCCAAAATAATCCAACAAGAAGAGCTAGGAAGAAAAAATTCCATTTAAAATAACTACAGAAACTATAAAATACTTGGGACTCTGTCTAGCAAGATTCATTGACAGTCTATATGAATCTAACTATAAAACAATCTTTGCAGAAATATAGACAGACCTAAATAATTGGGAAAATTTTAATCGATCATACGTAAGTTATGCCAGTATGCAAAAATGGCAGTATCACCCAAGTTTACTTGCTTCTCAGAGCTATACCAAATTAATGAAAATGAGCTTCTAGTCTTATTTATGAGTTCAATGGTTTTCTTACTTTTAATTTTATTAATCTCTCCTTTGATTTTCAAGATTTCCAATTTCGTGTTTGAGTGGAGACGTTTAAGTTGTTCTTTTTCTAGTTTTTTTTTAGTTGCATGCCCCAATTCATTCATCTGCTTTTTCTCTATTTTATTGATGTAAGCAATTAAAAATATAAAATTTCCCCCAAATTCCATTTTAGCTATATCTCACAAATGTTGCTATGTTGTTTCATTGTTGTCATTTTCTTGAATGAAATTATTGATTGTTTCTATGATTTATTCTTTGAGTCACTTGGTTTTTTAATGATTAGATTATTTAATTTCCTATTAATTTTTAATCTCTTTCCATTGTCCATTATTGAATGTAATTTTCATTGCATTATGATCTGAAAAGGATGTGTTTACTATTTCTGCTTTTCTTCATTTGATTGTGAGGTTTTTATGTTGTAATACATAGTCAGTTTTTGTGTAGGTGCTATGTACTGTTGAGGAAAAGGTATATTCCTTTCTATCCCCATTCAGTTTTCTCCAGAGATCTATCATATTTAACTTTTCCAGAATTTTGTTCACCTCCTTAACATCCTTCTTGTTTATTTTTTGGTTGGATTTATCTAGTTCTGAGAGGGGAAAGTTGAGATTCCCCACTAGTATAGCTTTATTATCTATTTCCTGCTGTAACCCATTCAACTTCTTCAAAAATTTAGATGCTATACCGTTTGGTGCATATATGTTTAGTATTGATATGACTTCATTGTCTATGGTACCTTTCAGCAAAATATAGTTTATTCTTTATCTCTTTTAATTAGATCTATTTTTGCTTTTGCTTTGTCTGAGATCATGATTGCTACCCCTGCTTTCTTTGAAGCATAATAGATTCTGCTTCAGCCCCTTATTTTTACCCTATGTGTATCTCTCTGCTTCAAATGTGTTTCTTATAAACAACATATTGTAGGATTCTGTTTTTTAATCCATTCTGCTATCTACTTCAGTCTTATGCATGAGTTCATCCCATTCACATTTATAGTTATGATAACTAATTGTGTATTTCCCTCCATGCTATTTTTCACTTGTTTTTCCCCCTCTCTCTCACCCACTTCTAATCACTTTCTTCCCCAATCTACCCTCCCATTTATCAGTCCCCCCTCCCCTTTCTATTATCCCCATTCCTTTTTACTTCCTGATAGGAGAAGATAAATTTCTATATCCAACTGGGTGTGTACGTTATTTCTCCTTTGAGCCAATTTTAATGGGATTAAGGTTTAAGTTTTATTCACTCTGCCCCTGCATCTTCCCCTCCATAAATCTGAAGTGGATAATAGAATGGATTAGAAACCAAAAGCCAACAATGAGTTGTTTATAAGACACACACTGGCAACAAAAAGACATACATGGAGTTAAAATAAGAGGCTGGATTAGAATCTATGAATTATCCTTCAACTAAAGTAAAAAAGGCAACCATAGTAATCATAATCTCAAACAAAGCAAAAGTAAAAATAGACCTAATCGGGAAAATTACATTTTGCAAAAAGGTACCATAAACAATGAAGTAATAGCAATACTAAACATATATGCACCAAATTGTGTAGCATATAAATTCTTAAAGAAGTTAAATGAATTAGAGTAGGAAATAGACAGTAAAACAATACTAGTAGAGGACTTCAATTCAGCCCTCTCAGAACTAGATAAACCTAATCCTAAAATAAATTTTAGAAAAAGAAATTGAGATAAATAGAATTTTAGAGAAGTTAGATACAATAGACCTCTGGAGAAAATCAAATGGGAATAGAAAGGAGTATACCATTTTCTCAACTGTCTATTGCACCTTCACAAAAATTGACCATGTATTAGGGCATTGAAAACCTCACAAATAAATGCAGAAAAGCAGAAATATTAAATGTACCTCTTTCAAATCATAATGTAGTAAAAATGACATTCAATAAGGGCCAGATTAAAAATTAATTGGAAACAAAATAATCTAATTCTAAAGAATGAGTGAGTCAAAGAACAAATCATGGAAATAATCAATAATTTCATTAAAATAATAATGAGACAACATGCCAAAATTTGTGGGATGAAAGGCAGCACTTGGGAAATTTTATTTTTCTAAACACATTAATAAAAAAGAGAAAGAGCAGACCAGTAAATCGGGTATGCAACTGAAAAAAAAAACACTAGAAAAAGAACAAATCAAAATTTTTTGAACACCAAAATACAAATCCTGAAAATTAAATAATGGGTCAATAAAATTGAAAGTAAAATTAAAGTCCATTAAACTAGTAAACAAAACTAGAAGTTGGTTTTATTTTTTCCTTCTTGTAATTTTAGACTTACATACTAAAACTTAAGTACACAATAAGAAAAGAAAAAGAAACATATTATAAGCTTAAATACAAAATAAGAAAAGAAAAAAAGCATGTCATGTGCACAGTAGAATGTAAGAGAGGATTCAAAATATATAGCAATAAATTTCCATTTCAAGAAAGCCTATGTAATAAATACTATGTGTTATGTTGAGAACCATCTATCTTTGCTTCCTTGTACATTTTCTTTTGTTCTCTGCTGCGCACTTTTTACTTTGTTCTTTTTCCCCCTTCATCCCCTGCCCCCACCATCTCAGAAGGCTACAATTAAGTGCAGGTATATTTATCTATAGATATATACTTACACATATACATTTGTGTACATACATACACATTTGTATATGTACATACATATAAACACGCATACATACATATTTAGACATATACTTTCCTTAACAAATTCTACTTCTGATAATTGTTTTTATGTTTGTGCATACCTCTTATTTCCTATCCCTCCTGACTCATCTTCTTCTTTACTTTACTTCTACCTACTACCTTGCCCTCCTATTACTTAACCTACCCTCCTCCAAAGATCCCTCCCTTATCCTCCCATTCCCATACTGTAAACATCGTTTTATACCCCACTTTAACCTATTTAACCAGTTATTTTGTTCTTTGATATAGAGTGTTCCAAGACCTATGGTCTTTTAGTGTAGCTGCTGCTAGGTCTTATGTAATTCTAATTGTGGTACCACCATATTTAAATTGTGTTTTTTTTTTATTGTTGCTTGTAGTATTTTATCCATGAGCCGGGGGTTTCAAAATTTGACTATAATATTCCTGCATATTTTCCTCCTTGGCTCTCTTTCAGGTAGTGATTGGTGGATGTTTTCTATTTCTACTTTCCCCTCTTGTTCTAATGCTTCAGGACAATTTTCTTTACTTATTTCTTATATTATTGTATCAAGATTTTATTTTTGATCATGGCTTTCAGGTAGCCCAATTATTCTTATGTTTTCTCTTCTTCATCTGTTCTCCAGACCAGTTGTTTTTCTTATGAGATATTTCACATTCTCTTCTATTTTTTCATTCCTTATATTTTGTTTCATTATTTCTTGATCTCTTATAACTTTGTGGGCTTCCCCTTGCCCAATTCTGATTTTCAAGAAATCATTTTCTTCCTTAAGATTCTGGGTCACGTTTTCTAATTGGTTGACTTTCTTTTCATAATCTTCTTGTTTTTCTTTATTGTTGTTATTTTTTTAAGTTTTTCCTCAATCTCTCTCATTTGATCTTTAAAGTCTTTTCTAAGTTCTATGAATTCTTTTTGGGCAGATGGCCATATGATATTACTCTTTGGGGTAGAAGAAGGTTTTTTTTTTTAACTTCAGTATCTTCCTGTGAAAATGAGGCACAGTCTTCTCTATTTCCAAAGTAACTCTCCATGGTTGAATTCTTTCTCCTTTGCCTGTTCATTATTTTTTTATTTATAATAGTTTAGTTTTTGTAATTACCTCTTGTCTTAGGGTATGGGGGATAGTGCCTCTGGCCTCAGATCCTCTTTCAGTTCTCCCCTCTGGCATTGAACCAAAACCAAGGCCTCCAGCCTCCTGTAAATGCCTATAGCCAGTGGTGTCCCCACCCCACTGCTTCTTAAACCTTTTTTTTAGGCAATTGGGGTTAAGTGACTTGCCCAGGGTACCCCACTGCTTCTGCACTCACTGGGCATGTCTGGTTCTTTCTTGCCCCTGGCTGTGTCTCCACAGCACAGCTGAATCTGGTGTTCCTTGTTAGAAGAGATTCCCTCGATCTTCCCTGGCTCAGAAGTTAAACTTCTCTCACTATCCCAGGAGTAAAAGTTCCTGTGACTGGGGCCAGGCAGCCTCCCAACACAGCTAACTCCAAGGCTCACTGCTCGTTGTTTAAGATAACCTAGCCTGAAGGTGTTTACTTTTCACAGGGACCAAACTTCATCCTGGAATTTTTCTTCAAATTTTCTCCAATTGTCCCAGGAAGACCCCTGTTCTGCCCCTACTCTCATATATTTTTGCTACTCTGAGGCACTATTTTATCTCATTTGTGGGAGCAAATCTTAAGAGCTTGGGATTTTCTGACCTACTGTGCCATGTCCTCAGAATCTTTCCCCTGGTTTTATTTTTAGAAACAATAAAATTGATAAACCATTGGTTAATTTGATTTAAAAAAAGAAGAAAGCCAAATTGCAAGTATTAAAAATGAAAAGGGTGAATGCACCACCAATGAAGATGAAATTAAAGCAATTATTAGGAGTTATTTTGCCCAAATATATATCAACAAAACTGACAATCTAAGTGAAACGGATGAATATTTTTTAATTTTTTTTAATTTAATTGCTCAGATTCACAGAAGAGGAAATAGAATACACAAATAACCCTACCATAGAAAAAAAGAAATTGAACAAGTCATCAATGAGCTCTGTAAGAAAAAGTCCTCAGGACCAGATGGATTTACAAGTGAATTCTACTAAACATTCAAAGAACAATTCATTACAATGCTATATAAACTATTTAAAAAAACAGTAAAGAAAGAGTCTTACCAGATTCCTTCAATGATATAAATATAATATTTATATCTAAACCAGAGAGAACAAAAACAGAAAGAAAACTAGAGATCAATTTCCCTAATGAATTTTGATGCAAAATTTTTAAATAAAATACTAGCAACAAGGCTATATAGCAATATATCACAAAGATCATATTCTATGACCAGATAAGATTTATACCAAGAACTAAGGATTGGTTTAATATTAGGAAAACTATAATTGACCATATCAATAACAAAAACAACAAAAATTGTATGATTACATCAACAGATGCAAAAAGCTTTTGATAAAATACAGCGCCCATTCCTATTAAAAACACTAAAAAGAATAGGAATAAATGGAGCATTTCTTAAAATAAGTAGTATCCATCTAAAACCGAGAGCAAATACTATCTTTAATAGCAATACTGTTATTAATTAGTATTATACTAAAAATGCTAGCTTTCACAATAAGATAAGAAAAAAATGAAGGAGTAAGAATACGCACCACAGAAACAAAACTATCACTCTTTGCAGATGATATTGATGATATGCCTAGAGAGCCCTAGAGAATCAACAAAAAAAATTGAAACAATTAGCAACTTAAGCAACGTTGCAGGTTTTTAAATAAACCCACATAAATCATCAGCATTTCTGTATATTACCAACAATACTCAGTAGGAAAAGATAGAAAGAGAAATTCCATGTAAACTAAATGTAGTATAAAATACTTGGAAATCTACCTGCCTGGACATACCCAGGAACTATATGAATGCAACTATAAAACACTTTCCACACAAATAAAGACAAATCTAAAACAACTGAGAAATATTAATTGCTCATGGCTAAGCCAAGCCAATATAATAAAAATAATAATTCTACCTAAATTAATTTACTTATTCAGTACCGTATTAATCAAACTACCAAGGAACTATTTTATAGAGCTAGAAAAAAATGATAAAATTCATCTGGAAGAACAAAAAGGTCAATAATATCAAACGAATCCGTGAAAATAAAATGTGAAGGAATATGGCTAAACAGTGCCAGATTTCAAACCGTATTACAAAATGATAATCATCAAAACAATCTGGTACTGGCTAAGAAACAGAGTGGCTTATCAGTGGGAGAGATTATAGGTACACAATAAACAGTAGTAAATGACTATAGTAATCTAGATTTTTATAAACCCAAAGATCCGAGCTTTGAGGGCAAGAGCTCTATTTGACAAAAACTGTTGGAAAAAAACTGGAAAGCAGTTTGGCAGAAACTAAACATAGACCAACATCTCACACCGGATACCAAGATAAACTCAAAATGGGTATATAATTTAGACATAAAGGATGATAGCATAAGAAAATTAGGGGAGCCTGAAAACATTTGCCTCTCAGATTTATGGATAAGGAAAGAGTTTATAACCAAATAAGGGGAAAAGAGTATGATGGGAAGTAAAACGAATAATTTTGATTAATGAAATTAGAAAGGTTTTGTGCAAACAAAACCAATGTAGTCAAAATTAGAAGGAAATTAGGAAGCTAGGGGTAGTGGATTTTACAGCAAGTTTCTCTGATAAAGGCCTCATTCCTCAAATATTTAAAGAACTGCACCAAATTTATAAAAAATGAGAGCCATTCCCCAAGTGTCAAAGGATATGAGCAGACAGTTTTCAAAAGAATTCAAAGCTATCAGTAGTTACATAAAAATGCTCTAAATCACTAATAATTAGAGAAATGTACATTAAAACAACTCTGAGGTACCACCTCCCACCTATCAGTATGGTTAACAAGACAGAAAAGGAACATAACAAATACTGGAGGGGATATGGAAAACTAGGTACATTAATGCATTGTTGATGGAATTGTGAACTAGTCTGACCATTCTGGAGAAAAATTTAGAACTATGCCCAAAGGCTTATAAAAAACTATGTGTACTTTTTGACCCAGCAATACCACTACTAGGTCTGCATCTCAAAGAGATAAAAATATTTAAAAAATATTTATAGCAGCTCTCTTTGTTGTGGTAAAAAAATGTAAAATTGAGAGAATGACCATCAACTGGGGAATGGCTGAACAAGTTGTGGTATATGATTATGAACCCCAGAAATTCAGTATAGTGGTACTGGGGAAATTAAGTGAGCACCTTGCTAACTGCTATGACCCACAGATGGTTCTCTCCCTTCATCTCATCCCTTGTCCTCTCTGGCCTTTCCTTTCTCCTCAGATTCACAAAAGATGTGCCTCCTACATTTCAGCAGAATGTGATGGTGGCCAACTCAGAGACCATATTCTCCTGCCAACTTCTATATTCCCCATGGTTCTGGTGAGCATATTACTATTCTTTCATTAATTCATTCATTTAAAAATCATTCCTTAAACATGTACTATGTGCCAAAAATTGTGCTAAGTTTTGGTGATACAAAGACCAAAATGAAATAGTCCTAAGAGAGAACAAGACAGAGGTAAAAAAATTGTTTTGCCTCTTTTTGTATCCTCAGCACTTAGCCTGGCATATAGTAGGCACTTAATAAATGTTTATTATTGACAAACTAGAATCAATAGGATTTAATAGAACATGTTTGTCAACAGCAGGCAAGTAAAGAAGAGACAGGGAAAGAATGAAAATTAGAGCAACAGATATGATGATAGTGATTCCATCAGCTGGAGAGCACAGGAAGGCATAAAACTGAGGATGCATGTAGAGTTTGACCTTGGCAGGAAGAAGAGCCACCTCTTATTCAGAGACTTACTAAAAGGACAGGGAGTAGAAGATGATATTAAGGGTTGTGAGATGAGGAGAAGGGAAGAAGAGGGAGCTTATGACAGGTGACATCTATTTTCTGAGTAAAGTATGAAGTGAGATCCTCAGCTGAGAGGGTTGTGGAAGAGATGGCATATAAGGCTTACAGAAGGAAGAGAAGAGAAGATTTGTAAGATATGCTAGAGGATCAATTAGGGAGATGTAAAAGGAGTAAAATGCCTTGCTGCATTGAAGACCCAATTAAGGTTAGATAACATAAATTTGGAGGGGTCTTAATCTTTATAGTTGCATGACTTCCTCTAGCCACATTCAATAGCACATGCAGAGGGACTTTGGAAATGGATAGTAGAAGGCTAGGCTCTGGGAAGGACAAGGGAGCAAGAATTGAAGAGCTGAGGTTAGTGTATAGTTGAACTCATCAACCACAGGGTCAAGATTGGGAATGGAGAAAAGTGAAGTCAAATCATAGAGTTATCAAGATCTCAGAAGTAGAGCAATCATGCCTCTATGAATAACAGAAGATGAGAGGAGTGTGAGGGAAGATCTAAAATGAAGGAAAGTTTGTTAATAATTGAACAAGTATTTCAGAAAGCATAATGGAAGAGGCAGGCAGAGCTGGAGTTTGGGATTACAGGTGTAGGGTTGAGAACAGGTAGTAGATGTTGGGGTGGTTTAGTAGAGGCA
This sequence comes from Phascolarctos cinereus, assembly GCF_003287225.1. Taxonomy (NCBI): domain Eukaryota; kingdom Metazoa; phylum Chordata; class Mammalia; order Diprotodontia; family Phascolarctidae; genus Phascolarctos; species Phascolarctos cinereus. The sequence goes on along the minus strand of NW_027555958.1, from coordinate 15,516,502 downwards.
GTCAGGGATTCCTAGAATAAGGAGAGTAAGTGGGAAGATGGATAGAATTTGCTAACTACAGGGGAGGAATCAGGGCAGAGCAGCAGTAGATGGAGCAGCTCTGATGTTAATAGTGAGTAGAATATGTTCTCCTCACCTCCATCTCAGTAATCACTTGTTCCACCTTGGTGGTCATACAGGTTCTTCCTCTGCTCATTGGTTATCTAGGGGGGCTGACTCTACCTACATGCATGCACTGCACCTAGTAAGTGCTAAATTAATGTCAGAAAGATAGCACGTAGAGTGGAAAGAGAACTATACTTGTAGTTAAGAGATCTAGGTTAAAGTTGCAGGCCTGAAATGGGTTAGCTATGTTACTATGGGCAAGTCAGCAATATCTTTGTCTCAGGGTTATAATGAAAAGACTCTGGATATTATAACATACTAACAAAAGCAGGAAAGAAGAAGGGAACAACATTTACTAAGCACCTATTATGTGCCGAGCATTATGCTAAATGTTTACAATATTGTCTCATGTAATCCCTCTAACAACTCTGGGAGACAGGTGTTATTATCCCCATTATACAACTGAGAAAACTGGGAGATTCAGAGATTAAATAGCATGTCCACCTAGTAGGCTGGGTTTATTAGCTTATAGAGTAAGTGTATGAGACTGGATTTGAACTCAGGTCTCCCTGACTCCTCCAATAGGGTTAGCTAATGCTCTATCCACTGTACCAACTAGCTATTTCATATCTGCCATGCTGTCAGCTATCATAGCTGTCCCAAAGATACTTTCAAGGAGACTACTGAAGATGAGCTTATATCCCAATGATTTTATTCTGTAACAAAGAACAGTCATTTAATCTACTTCAGAGATAATTTGTTGCACAACAAGCATAAAAGAACAATAGAAATGCAAATTAATGAAGGGATAGCATCATCGTTGTGGATAGAGCATTGGATATTGCATCAGGAAGACCTGGCTTCAAATGCAGCCTTGAACATTTACTGGCTTTGTAATCTGAGGAAAATTCTCTGATCTAACTTTTCTAATTCTCAGTTTCCTCATCTATAAAATGGAGATGACAATAATGCTTACTTTATGATATTGTTGTAAGAATCAAATTACATGATGTGCACTGCAAACCTTACAGCACCACACAAATGCTAGTTATTAATATTAAAGCAATACATAAATCGGCAGCAAGGTGGCACTGCAGTGGATAGAGCACTGGGCTTGGAATCAGGAAGACTCTTCTTCATGAGTTTGAACCTGGCCTCAGACACTTATTAACTGTGTGACCCTGGGCAAGTCAATTAACCTTGTTGGCCCCAGTTTCCTCCTGGAGCTGGAGAAGGAAATGGCAAACCACTCCAGTATCCCTGCCAAGAAAACCCCAAATGGAGTCATGAAGAATTGGGCACCACTCAAAAATGACTGAACAATTACATAAATGCAAGTCGTTGTTATTATTGTTTTCATACTTCAGATGCAAATGGTCTTAAGAATAGGCATTCTCCTGCTATTGATTTTTTTATATTTAATGTTTAGTGGAATGTTGCACAGGCAGCTAAAACCATTGGCTAGAAATGTTGAACAGAATCTTGTCCTCTGCAAGTTCGCTGAAAGGCATCCTCAGAATCACTCCAGTAGAAGGCAAGGTGACAGGGATGAGAGACACTTCTAATTTTTCCTACATGGCTTTGATTTCTCCCACTAGGTTATATTTTGGGAGTTTTTCATCCCATGTGATTTGGAGGTTATGAGTATTTGGTATGACAACATAATTTAAGAACATTGTTCTTAGCTTTTTAAGGATCAGTGTTAGGTCTCATCAATTATATACACCTCTGTCCTCGATGGTGCTCTGAGTGCAATAGGGTTTATGTGTTCAATTCATAAAGATACTAGTGCTCATATCTGCAGTATAAATCTAACTGTTAATTCACAAGGGATGAATAATAGGTTTCTGCTATATAGTTTTGCACATTTGATCATGACTTCTTAGGTATTCCATAAGTACTAAATTTTTCAACCTGTCATATGTTGCAGAGTTTCTACTATATTACTAGTAGTAGTAATAGTAATGGTAGAAAGAAATAATGAATGAGTTAAAAAATTAATCAAATGAAAGGAAATGCGTTTATTAAATGTTTGTATATTTCTAGGTATTGTGCTAAGTACCAAGGATACAAATACAAAAGAGTAATAGTCCCTGTTCTCAAGGAACTTACGTTCTTTTTTTATTTTTATTTTTTTTAGGTCACGGTGAGTTTATTGTCCATACAGCATACCTAATTTCATCCAAAACCATTTCTCAAATCCAACTTCAAAGTAGTCGGAAGAACAGGTTATTAATTTTTTAAAAACACTGAACAAATCAGCCTTCTTAAGAGGCAATGAGCTACATGTAACAGTTTGATCCAATAAAGCAACCTCATATACTTTCTCCAGACTTTGTTCACATGGAGCATGTCTGTGACAGCACTCTCTAGCATCCCCCCACCTCTAAAACAACCATGCCTCTTAAAGAACCCACTGTGAGAAAAGAAAATTGAAATGATGTGGCATCACACTCATTAAAGCAAAAAAAAAAATAAAGTTCAAGACCAGAAACCCTGCAACTGAGTTAACTGAGGTACACCTATTTGCTTTATCAAGAGCAGGAGCTTGCCAGATTATTTAGGATGCTGTAAAAAGTATAGTCTTCAAAGACTTTCATTGAACCTCTTTCTCCCACCAAAGTAGGCTATATGGAAAGAGTAAGCTAGGTCACAAGGTGTAGCAAGATCAGGCATTTATTTATTTCACAATGGTTTCTTTAAATTTGAGACTAAAATTAATGGCATTCAAATGCATGGGAGTAGTTTTTGTTGAATTAAGGCTATCTGCCACTTTAGAGTCTATAATCATTCAATGCTACAAGGTAGGTGGAGTAATAAAGAGGAACTTATTATATTCTAAGGTGGAAGACAATACATTTGAGGGAATAGGAGCCATAGTAGAGCAATTTGACCTGGGAAGTCACAAATATGGTAGGTGGAGTCTAGGGCATTCAGTTAGTCAAATCATTTTTAGAAGCAATAGTAGCATTGGTTCAATTATTGCTTTGGAATGGGGAAAAGGAAAAATGGAGTGGGAGGGTAACACATGAACAAATGAAGTTAAAATGTCCAGGTGACTAGGATAGAGTATAGTCAGGGGTCTGAGGTGGTGCAGATATAGAAGATTCTTATCAATCAAAATAACCCAGCCCTGGGACAGGATTTCTATTAGCAGTAGTAGCAAGAAGGGGAAGATGGCTAGGACAGAGCATGATTGGGGGTCTGGTGTTCTCTAAGTATAGTAGGATCTCACCAATCAGGACAGCATGGGATTTCTACTCAAGGCCCAAGCTAGTAACAACAATCCTTTCTAAATTAGTTTGCTAGCAAAGGTTTTATTTGTATGTGATTCCATCTCTCAGGGATTTTTGTGGCACAGTGGATAAAGGGTTGGATTTAGAGTCAGGAAGATCTGAGTCCAGCTTCTATTTCAGGCACCTGGACAAGTCGATTTAACCTCTCAGATTTGCCTCGATTTCCTCATCTATAAAATGGAGCTAATAATAGGACCTATCTCAAAGAATTGTTGTGAATATCAATGAGATAATATATGTGAAGCACTACATAAATGTTAGCTATTGTTGTCTATCAATGGCTCTCCTTGCTGTCACCCACAGCCAAGAATTTCATGCTGAGCTGAGGGCAGGCAGTAGAAATTGCTTGAAAAATGCCCATACCCTCTCCCTCATAAGCCACTTTAGACCTTCTTTAGGTCATAGGATCCTTCTTGTTCCTCCACCCAATACAAGACACTCATTTTTGTGTCTGTTTTTCTTAAATATATTTATTAGCTGTTTATGTTCTGAGTCAAGGTTGAGTTTTTTTTTCTTCTCTCTTCCCAAAGGAGAGAAAAGTTTACAATAAAGATTGTGAGTTTGAACTTCAAGATCATTTAAAACATGCCCCACAAACAACCCAATCAAATGACAATGGATGAAAATGAATTACAGGTATAGTGACCTCCCTAAAATCTGCTGTTCCTCATTCATTCACCTTTTAATATCTCTTACTACCTGTGTGACCCTGGGCAAGTCACTTAACCCCAATTGCCAAAAAAAAAAAATCTGTAAAAAAAAGTTATCCAGAGATTCACATGGAAAAGCCAGGTGATAGAGTCCCTGTCTCTCTCCTGGACCCACGAGGTGGATAGTTGCATGGTGGTTAGGTTTCCCAAGCCCCTTGTATCTTCCCAAGAGTGGCTTTTTTGGGTCTTTCCATCAATAGCTCAGTAAGGATACTTAGGAGATGTCATGTTAGAAGCTCAACCCAGTGTATAAGTGGGGGAAGAGATACACATCAGCGATGTGACATGGCAGCCCAAAAAGCTATATTAAGAGAAGCCCAGTACGCAGAATGAGTGAGAACATAACCCTCTTACACTCTGCCCTCATTAGACACCTGGAATTTTGCCCAGAGGGGGGGTGGCTGCATTTGAAGGAAGTAGTGATGATTACCTTGAAAAAAAAGGAAGGCAGAAGGGAAAAATAATAAATGTCTTCAAATGTTGTGGGTTCAGTCATGCAGAAGAGAAATTAGGCCTTTTTTGCTGAGCCACAGAACATAAAATTAGGAGCAAGTGGGTCAGAGTTGCAGAGTTTGGCTTGAATTTAGGGAAAACTTCCTAAATATTACAGCTGTCCTAAAATTGAATGGGGAAAAAAAAAGACTGAAGAGAATAAAAGAATTACGGTATCTGAAACCATATTATAAAGCAATAATTATCTAAAACATTTGGTAATTATTTTTAAAAATAGGAAAAGAATAGGCCAAAGAAACAAAACCTAGAAGGAAGAGAGCACAATCGTGCAGGGCTTGATAAATCCAAGAGCACAAACTCTTGGGAGGAAATCTCCCTCTTTGATAAGAATTACTGGGAAAATGGGGTAAAAATGAGGCTTGGCCCAACAACTTACACCATATACTGCAACAAGCTTTGCTAAGTGCTGGGTATAGAGATAGAAAAGCCAGACAGTCCCTGCTCTCAAGGAGCTCACCCTCTAAATGGGGGAAAACAACACACAGAAGGAAAAGCTGTCATGGAAGGATCCAGAGCCAATCATGATCTGAATGATGAAATGGGACAGTACTGGGCCGTAAGAAATGGGCATGAATGTGAAGAATTCAGAGAAATGTAAAAATTGTATGAAATGATGGAAAATGAAATATGAACAATGTACAGAGTGAATACAACAAGTGGAAATAGTGATAAAAGGCAGCCATACTCAAAGGAATTCTAGTGGCAGATTTTGGCCACAGAGAACAGATGGTGAAATACACACCCTTCATTTTAGAGAAGTTGTGGACTATGGCTGTGGAGGGTGGCATGTGCTATCAGATGAGCTCATTCTGTCAGCTGGTTTTGCTTAACTGTTTCTCTTTGTTACAAGAAAGATAGAGGGACAGGAGGATGGACAGACAGACAGATAAGTAGTTGGATGGATGCATGCATGCATAAATACATACATGGATAAATCATAGCTATATATGTAGACAGCCACATAGACATAGACAAATATATAGAGAGAAGTGAGAGATAAAGGGAGGGAGTGAGAGAGAGAGAGAGAGAGAGAGAGAGAGAGAGAGAGTATTTATGAAATGTTTCCTATGTGCAGGCTCTTTGCTAAGGGCTATGATAGAAATACAATCAAGAAAAAGAGTCCCTGCCCTCAAGAAGCTTATATGGAAGAAGACAACACATAAAGGGGAACTTGAAGTGGAAGTGGCACATGGAGGTGGCACATGGACATGGCGTGGTGTCAAGGCCTAGGCCATGCCAAGATAAGACAACAACTCACCTATCAAAGCTGGGGGACAAAGGAGCAGAGCCCAAGCTTCTGGTTGGTGGAGGGGGAATGCAGAGATGATAGCCCAAGTTAAAAAGACACAGATGGCATGGAGTTAAGCCAGAAAGTAAGAGTATTAAGTGGGTGATGTGTCAGGAAATGATTGTGTTGTATAAAGAAAACACTTCAATAAGATTGAAAAATAGAGGGATTTGAAGAAAACTAAAAGTACATTAAATAGTCAGGCTATCTTATTACTCATAGTGGCAGATTTTTAAAACCATTTCTCACAGATAAAATAAAATCAAGCATTATCTATGTTAGAAGTTTATCTTTCAGAAAAACTTGAAAATGCATAGATAAAAATAGAATACAGATCTTTAAATTCTATGATTCTAGGAATGTCTGTGGGTGAATCAGTCTCTCTGTGTAAATATCTATATAGAAATATGATTAGTGAAGCTCTATAAAGCAAAATAAAATGGACTGTATTGGGAGATATGGACTTCACTTTAGATTTTCCAGGGGAGACTCAGTGACCGCATATCAGATGTAAGACTGATTTCTTTTTGTGTTTAGCTTGGACCAGATAATCCAAGTCTTTGTTCACAAGATTCTATGCTTTATTATTACAATTTTACTTTGATATATTTGTATGCAGATTTCTTCCTTTCCCCTAAACTCTTCGAGGACATTTACCGGATATTGTCATTGTTCTAAATGTTTTTATTTGTATCTCTAAGAAACAATTTCTTGTTTAGTGCTTGGGGGGGGTTGTCTTGACAATGTTAGAGTTGATCAATGTTTTGATTTGCTCTTTATCCTCTGGTATTTCTCCCATAATTTCCAATAGTATTTAAAGTTGTATTTCTGAAAAACTTTTATCTTTTCAATTTTTTACATCAAAGAGTTTTGTTAAATTTTTCCTTGATTTGCTCACCATCTCTCAGACGTGGCAGTAGAAGTGAGAACTGAGACAACATTGCAAAGAAAAACAGAACCAGGAACAGACGAATTCTGTTCTGTGGATTCGATGATGGGAAAAAAAGAAGGGAGAATAAAAGGAATATACTTCGTAGAAAAGAGGAAGAATTTCTCATAGCCGTGATCAAAAAGGAAAAGCATACATAAGAGGGCTAAATAGTGGAAACAGGCATCAGTTAAACATTATTCTCATGTAAAGCATTCGGAGAACTGAATATGCATAACACATGCAGTTTGGTATGGAAATTCATGAAACTCAACAGAGAAAGAAGTGGAGATTAGGGAGTGGAGCATAATGAGAGAAGATAATACCAGGAAGGGAATAGCTTCAAGCAAAACACATTTCCTAATCGTGAAAGGACATTAAAATGGGGAAGAAGAAAAAGAGGAGGAGGGAAGAAAAGGAAGGAAAAAGGGAGAAAAGAAAGAAAAAGAGAGCAACAAAAAGAGCAGACAGAGCAAGAGATAAGAAGGGGGAAGAGGAAGAGGAGGAAGAAGAAGAAGAAGAAGCTACAGCTGCTGCTGCTGCTGCTGCTACTACTACTACTACTACTACTACTGCTACTGCTACTGCTACTGCTACAACCTAAGATGACCAAACAATTGGAAAATGGCTCAACAAATTGTATTATATAAATGTAATGGAATGCTATTGCACCATAAGAAATGCTGAGATCATTTCAGAGAGTACTGGGTAGTCTGAACTGATACAGAGTGAATGAGCAGGAAGGACAATTCTGAAGGCAAAACAAAATCTGGAAGACTCAATGACCAACCATGTTTCCTGAGGACCAGTGATGCAGTGTGTTCTCTTGTAGAGAGAGGACGGACTAGAGATGCAAGAAGAGATTATATATTATGAGGGCATGGCCACTGTGCTTGATTATGCTTATTTGTTACAAGGGTTTTTTTCTCTCCTTTCTCTTGTAGGTTTTTGTTGGTTTGTTTGTGGCATAACATGGTAGAAGGAGAGCTTAGCAACAGCAGTGGCAAAAAAGACCATTAAACCTTGCTTTAAATGCACAAAGAGAACAGTGAAGGAAGTCCAGAAGAAGAAAAGGAAAACAGAATAGCTTTGAAAGTAACATGCAGAAGTTATTATATACATTTTTTTAAAAAGCAAGTGGAAATTTATCTTTTTGTGCTACTATGTATATGGAAATACTTTTTTGTTATATAAGCTCAGAATAAGAAATTAAATTAATTTTTTTAAAAAATTAATGAATAAAAAACTTTTCAAACTTTTCTTTCAATTTTACTTTGATGTTTGCTCTTCCATCTCCACATTCCTGTTTCCTATTTCTACCATTCTTTTTAATGAATGAAATAATAAGACAGAAGTGAGCATAGATGCCACATCATCTTCATTTTCTGTTCCGGACAAAGCCACTAATTGCATGTGATTCTATCTCTCATTTGTCATTTTTGTACATCAATGTTTCCTCCACACATAACCTACAGCCTGCAGAAGTAAGCTGAGGTGAGGCCAAGCATCGGAAGTAACCTGAAGAACCCTAGGAAAATCCAACTGAGACTTTTCTTGGTCTTCAGTGGACCAGTCTCTTCTGGGGAAAGTGCTTTACCAAACCCTAAGACATTGTCATTGTTGCTTCCTTCTGTTTCAGTTGTCTTGGCTAATGATGGTAATATTTATTGTGTCCCGTATTTATGGTCTTTTTTCTATTTGTCTTTCCTCAAAGGAAAGGAAGGAAGAAAGCTCGTCCACCACCATCCCTAGTTCAAACCCTGATGATGCCATAACCAATGCTGAACCCAGTTCTTCAACCAAGGATGTACATGAATTGGAGGTACAGTAGTTTTCTCTGAAATTTCCATTTTTAACTTATTAACCATTTTTCTTCTATTTTTAAAATAAATTTTATCTTTGTTTTACATCAGCTACATCTCTTTTATAAAATAAACTTGTTTTACATGAATTTAGAATCTGTCCCTCCTACTGTTCCCCCCTTCCAATTTGAATATTTCATTTTTGCATTTCTTCTCCAACTTATTTTATTGTCTGATATTTTCCCATCATTTCCAGTAATGTTTAAAATTATGTTTCTGGAAGACTTTTACCTTTCAATTTTTTCACATCATATGCTTTTGTCAGATTTTTTTCCCATTGATTTAATCACTTTTTCTATTCAGAGGTGGCAGTAGAAATGGGAGCAGAGATAGCATGTCCAAAATGTCCTTCTTGGGAAATATGGCTCCAAGGCCTTAAGAAGTGAGGATACAAACTCAAGTAAGAGATTCATGGAAAAGAGGAGAATCAAAGAAGAGATGGAAGCACTGTCCAAGGTGGAGAGGACAAGGACAAGACATGATAGAGAGGAGTCAGAAACTTTCAACACTGGTTTTGTTTCTGGTTTTCTGCCCCCAAATTTTTTTTCTATGAATGGTAAATGATTGAAGAAAAGTAGCTAACAGAGAATTGAAATCCAAGAAAAGTCAACTGATAATCAATGTGCTCTTGACTTTCAGTTGAGAGTTAAAGTCCACAGGTGTAAACGAACCACATCCCAGGATACAGAAAGAGCAAATGGATGGGATTGTTTGGTTACTGTTAGTTGTTTTTTCAAAGACTACAGAAGAGTAGATGGGCAAATGTCTGTCGATCACCTATCAATAAAGAATTGGTTAGTGAATCTTTACTGAAGGAAATGATGATCACACAGAGCTCACATAGTTTCATTACAAACAGTACCAGACAGATATTCCTAATTTCTTTCTTTCTTTAAAAAAAATTTCTTAATTACAGGTAAAAACAGTTTTTAATGTTCTTTTTTTAAATTTTTGATTTACAAATTCTCTCCCTCCTTCCCTCTCATTCTCCCTCATGGAGAAGGCAGACAATTTGGTAGAGGTTATACATGTGCAGTAATCCAAAACATATTTCCATATTAGTCATGTGAAAGAAAATAGACCAAAGGGAAACATGAGAAAAATAAAGTTTAAAAAAAACTATGCTTCCACCTAGATTCAGAATCCATCAGTTCTTTCTCTGGAGGTGAATAATATTTTTCATCATAAGTCATTCAGAATTGGCTTAGATTATGGTATTGCTGAGAATAGTTAAGTCATTCACAGTTGATCATTGTACAGTGTTGCTGGTACTGTGTACAATCTTCTCCTGGTTTTGCTCACTTCACTTTGCATCACTTTGTATAAGTCTTGCCACATTTTTCTAAAAGCATCATGTTAATCATTTCTTATAGCACAATAGTATTTCATCACATTCATGTACCACCGCTTGTTCAGCCATTCCCCAATTGATGGGCATCCCTTTGACCCACCAATATTACTATTAGGTCTGTATCAGACCTGTACAGACCTAGTAGTAATATTGGTAGATCAAAGGGTATGCAGTTTTATAGACCTTTGGGCATAGTTCTAAATTGCTGTCTAGAATGATTGGATCAGTTCAGAACTCCACCAACAGTGCTTTAGTATCTCAATTTTCCCACATCCTCTCCAACATTTGTCATTTTCCTTTTCTGTCATATTAACCAATCTGCTAATCACAAGGTGGTCAAGGTTGTTTTAATTTGCATTTCTCTATTCAACAGTGATTTAAAGCATTTTTATATAACTATAGATAGCTTTGATTTCCTCAACTAAAAACCTGCCTGTTCATATCCTTTGACCATTTATCAGTTGGAGAATGACTTGTATTCTTGTAAATCACTTCTCTTATCCTTCTCCTTCTTACTTTCCTGTTGATAGGATAGATTTCAATACAAAACTGAGTGTGTATGCTATTCCCTCTTTGAACCAGTTCTAATCAGAGTAAGGTTCAAGCATTGTCTGCCACTTCTATATTCCCCTCTTCTGTAAAAGCTCTTTTGTGCCTCTTTTATTTGAAACAATTTACCTCATTTTACCTCTCCCTTCCCCTTTCTCCCAGTGATTTCCTCTTTCTCACCCCTTAATTTTATTTTTTGGATATCATCCTATCATAGTCAACTCAACTCATGTCTTCTGTCTATGTACACTTCTTCTAATTGCCTTATTAGTGATTAAGTTCTTAAGATTTACAAATATCATCTTCCCATGTAGAAATGTAAACAGTTTAACCTTATTGAATCCCTTATGATTTCTCTTTTCTATTTACTTTTTATGCTTCTCTTGAATCTTGTATTTGAAAATCAGATTTTCTGTTCAGCTCTGGTCTTTTCATCAGGAATGCTTGAAAGTCCTCTATTTCATTAAATATACACCTTCCCCCTGAAGGATTATACTTATTTTTACTTGGTGGGTGATTCTTGGTTGCAATCCTAGCTCCTTTACATTCTGGAATATCCTCTCAAGTTTTTTACTCCTTTAATGTAGAAGCTGCTAAAGCTTGTGTTACCCTGGCTGTGGCTCCATGATATTTGAATTCTTTCTTTCTGGCTGCTTGCAGTATTTTCTCCTTGACCTGAGAATTCTGGAATTTAGCTGAAATATTCCTGGGAGTTTTCATTTGGAGATTTCTTTCAGGAGGTGATTGATGGATTCTTTCAAATATTATTTTACCCTCTGATTCTAGAATACCAGGGCATTTTTCCTTAATAACTTCTTGAAGCTGATGTCTAAACTCTTTATGATTATGACTTTCAAGTAGTCCAATAATTCTTAAATTATCTCTCTTTTGATCTATTTCCCAAATCAGGTGTTTTTCCAATGAGATATTTCACATTTTCTTCTATTTTTTCATTCTTTTGATTTTTGTTCTATTGTTTCTTGATGTCTCATGGAGTCACTAGCTTCCACTTGTCCAATTCTAATTTTTAAGGAATTATTTTCTTCAGTGAGCTTTTCTACCACTTTTTCCATTTGTCCAATTCTACTCTAGTATGCTAGTGGTCCTTCTCATCATAGGACTGCCACCCAGAACTGTGTGTGGGCAATGCAACAAAGTCTCACACCCGGTGCCAGCAAAGGGTCCCCTTTAATGTTCTTCTGACCAGTTGCCCAATCCCCTTAACATTAAGTGTAAGGAGAGTTCTGGAATCCTCCACTGCAATTCAATCTCTCCCAAGTTCTGCTGCTGATTTGCTGGGGCACAACGTGCACTGGACTGTACTCTACTCTCCCCTGAGTGAGATAGACCTTTTCTGTTTTCCTTCTTAGTTGTCTTGGACTAGACAATTGTTGCATCTCTTCCTTTTGTTGGTTCTGCCACTCCAGAATTCATTTTGAGGTGTTATTTTAGAGTTGTTTAGGAGGGGAATTTGAGAGAGCTCAGAAAAGTCTCTGCCTGTGCTCTATCTTGTTGGCTCTGCTGCTCTCGTTTTCTTTTTTTGGCATAATTATCAGACTACTAGATCAAAGGAAGTTTGTGGACAATTTAACTTGATTTTGATAATTTTAATCATTTGACAATGATAGTCTTGACAACAAAATGGAAGAGACATGAGATAGTCAATAGACAACTGTACTAATGGCCAAACCCAGACAACTCATAAATGGCTCTATGTCATCTGGCTACAGAGGTCCCCAGTGAGCCACAGATCTGTGTTGGGTCCTCTATTATGGAATATATTTATTGATGAGTTAAATAAAAGCATCGATGGCATGTTAATCAAATTTAAAGATGACACAAAGTTTAAAAAGGCAACTAACCTGTTGGATGCCAGAATGAAAAAAAAAGAGTAGATTCATAGACTAGAACATTTGGCTGATACTAGCTGTGTGACTCTGGGCAAGTTTCTTCACCCTGTTTGCCTCAGTTCCTCATCTGTAAAATGAGCCTGGGAAGGAAATGGCCAACCACTCCAGTGTCTTTGCCAAGAAAACCCTGAACAGAATCATGAAGAGTTGGACACGACTGACATGACTCAGCAATAGCAACCACTAAGATCAAATTTCATGAAGATAAATTCAAAGTCAAACTCGGGTGCAAAAAATCAACTTTTCAAAATAAGAGAAGCGTGTCTTGACAGAAATTAGTCTGAAGAAAATTTAGGTGTTTCATTGGATGCCAAGGTCCATACCTGACCTGATTGCAGAAGCAGGATTCTGGAGGTTGGAGGAGCACCTTACTGGGTTAACTTGATGTGGTTTGTGTTTAAGGGGACCATATTGTATATTAGTGATTGTTGCTTGCCTTTCTAACTGCCTCTGTCATCCTTGGATTATATCACTTCTGGAATGTTTTCCAACAATCCTAGGTAAATTAATTAGTCTATAGTTCAAATAATTTACTTTTCCCACTTTTGAAAATCAGAATATTTGCCTCTGTGCAATCCTTTGACTTGTCTCTTATATTTCAAAATTATTTAGAGATCACTAATAATGTCTCAATAATCATCTCCACAAATTCTTTCAATGCCATGAGATGTAGTGACTTGAACATGTTGAGGGCAGCTAAGGTCACTCTGCCCATTTCCTTATGTATCTTGGCTTTCAAACCTCAAGCATTTTTGTTCTATTCACACCAATTTAAACATTATTCTACTAGGAACTGAATAAGTCTGATGTTTTGCAGGGCAGGAAGAGTCATCCATTACAACCTACCCTAGAATAATAATAATAAAATTAATAGTTAATATTTATATATCCCTTCCAGGTTTAAAGTGTTTTACATGTATTGTCTCAATTGATCTATTCCTCTCAACAACCCTGTGTTGTAGGTGCTATTATAACCCCCATTTTACAAATGAAAAAAAACTTAAACAGAGAGAAGTTAATTGATTTCCTCAGGATACTCATGTTGTAAATATGTGAGGCAGGTCCTTCAACTCAGGTCTTCCTGACTTCAAGTCTAAAACTCTATACACAATACCACCTTGAGTGCCTACTTATTCCTTGTTCTTCCTCTTTACATGCATCTAAAATTAAGAGACAGAAGTCCATTTAGAATCTGAAATGATCTCCCATCTTCAAATTCTATATTTGCTAGGCAAAGAAAGAAAAAATCCTGCTCCTTCATTCTCAGCCTCAAAAACATTGCCAAATCTTTTTACCTTATCTTATATCTCAAGCTTTTTGAGCACTTGTATTCATCGGAGAAATTCCTGACTGGAAGCCACAAAAGTTAAATAGAGTAAAAAGAAATCAGTGAATCTACCAGATTAAAAAGAAATTTAAGAAAACAATCAAAGACTGAAAAAAAAGAAAAGAAAATATGATATCAGTTATGTTTTTAATTGACTTAGGCCAAACAGAGACCACTGACTTCTGAAAAACATGATTTCAAAAAGCCTGGAAACTCACTAAATTTAGGGGGGGAACATAAAATAAAAACAGCCATGATCTATTAGTACTAGGTGGCATTATGAATAGGGTGCTGAACCTGGAGTCAAGAAAACTTGAGTTGAATTCCAGCCTCTGGTGCTTACCAGCTGTGTGAACCAGAGCAAGTCACTTAACCTTTGGTTATCTCAATTTCCTACTCTGTAAAATGGATAGAATAATAACAACTTCCTCTCAGAGTTGTTGGGAAGATCAAATGAGATATTTGTAAAGTATCTTCCAAAACTTAAAGTACTATATAATTCTGGGAAGACTGAAAAAAATCCATCAAGCTCCTTCTGAAAGAATCCCCAAAAGAAAAAGTCCCAGTAATATCATGTACAAAATCCAGAGTTCTTACATTAAAGAAAAAAATACTGCAAGCAACCAGAAAGAAGTAATTCAAGTACACAGTAAGAAATATAGTAAGAAATCTTCAAAACATAGCAACTTCTACTATAAAAAGATATTTTGAAACACTATGTTCTGAAAGGTAAAACATAGGTGGCAAAATGGATAGAGTGTTGGGCCTGGAGTCAGAAAGACTCAAATCAGGCCTCAGACATTTACTAGCTGTGTGACCCTGGGCAAGTCACTTAATCCTGTTTCCCTCGGTTTCTTCATTTATAAAATGAACTGGAGAAGGCAATAGCAAATCACTACAGTATCTTTGCCAAGAAAACTGCAAATGGGATCATGAAGAATCAGACATGACTGAAACAACTTAACAACAAAAATAGACTTGCAACCAAAATTAACTTCCCTGAAAAGCTGAGCATATTTCAATGGGGAAATGGAACAGAGGACTTTCAAGTATTTCTGATGAAAATGCCAGACTTAAACAGGAACTTTGAAATGTAAACACAATAGTCAAGAGAAACCTAGAAAAGTAAGTTTCATTGAATAATTGGAATGGTCTATGAAGTGATGAAGTTGTGCTAACATTTTAATATGAGATGAAAAAATAAATCTCCAAATTATATGAGAAAAACAGATGATCTAGGAGTGGTTGGATTCTAGGGAGTGGAGAGAATGGAATAAAGAGAAGGAAAATTAAAAGGAATAAACAAGTAAAGAAAAGAGGAAAGGGATAGAACCAACTACATCTAATAATTGGAATGAATGAAAAGAAATGTATACAAACATGGAGGAAGAGATGGGAAGACCAGGAACCAGCTGAACCTCATTATCTGAGACAGACAAAAGAATGAAGATAGAAACAGAAATAATTTAGTACAGATATATCTTAAACCCAACAGGGAAAGAATGGGGAGAGGTGATGTTAAAAGAGAGGATAATACCAGAGAAGGAATAGTTGCAAGCAAAACAAATTTCCTGATTCTGAAAAAACTATTAAAATGGAATTAAAAAAAAAAAGATAGAGACAAAGAATTAGAATCTAATGGGAAGTCTGACATTTGGGGAATGGCTGAACAGATTGTGGTATATGAATATAAAGGAACATTATTGCACCATGAGAAAGGCTGTAAAGTATTATTTCAGAGAGTACTCAGTATTATGAAATGACAGAGTGAAGTGAACAGAAGCAAGAAGGGTAACTCTAAAGTAAAAACAAAATTTCAAAAACTTAATGACCAACTATGATTCCTGAGGACCTCTAATGAAGCATGCTACCCCTCTTGCAGAGAGACGATGAACTCAAGATGTATGAAAAGATGTGCATTTGTGTGAAATGATCCAACAATTTTGGAGAACAATTTGGAACTATGCCCAAAGGGCTGTAAAAATGTGCATACCTTTTGACCCAGAAATAGCATTTCTAGGGCTATATCCCAAAGAGATCAAACATATGGGAAAAGGACCCACACGTACAAAAATATTCATAGCAACTCTTTTTTTGTGGTGGCAAAGAATTGGAAATTGAGAGGATGCCCATCAATTGGAGAATGGCTGAGCAAGTTGTGGTATATGAATGTAATGGAATACTATTGTGCTGTAAGAAATGATGAACAGGCTGACTTCAGAAAAACCTGGAAAGACTTGTATGGTCTGATGATGGGTGAAGTGAGAACAACCAAGAGGACTTTGTACACAATAAC
The DNA here is from genome assembly GCF_003287225.1 of Phascolarctos cinereus. Lineage (NCBI taxonomy): Eukaryota > Metazoa > Chordata > Mammalia > Diprotodontia > Phascolarctidae > Phascolarctos > Phascolarctos cinereus. Next base: position 15,500,367 of record NW_027555958.1, on the reverse strand, counting down.
GGCCACGTTATGCGATGACTAATATTGTTAAACTGAACCCTTCTCAGTAATACAAGGATCTAAGACATCTCCAGAGGCCTCGTGATGGAAAATGCTGTCCACATCCAAAGAAATAACTATGGAAGTTGAATCGCTATTTTTTTTCTCTTCTGTTGAGTTTTGTTCCCTCTTTCTGATGGTTCCTCCTATGGGTCTTAATTTTTACTTACAACTTCACTAATGTGAACATATGTTTAATAGGAATGTAAATGTATAGCCTATATCAGATTGTGCTCCATCTTGGGGAGGGTAGTGGGGAGGAAAGGGGAGAAAAATTTTAAACTCAAAAGCATATGGAAGTAATTGTTGATAAATCAAAATAAATTAATAAAATAAATTTTAAAAAAAAGAAAAGATGTACATTTGCAGGGCATGGTCCCTGTGTGGGTTCATTTTGCTTGACTCTGCTTATTTGTTACAAGAGGTTTTCTCTCCTTTCTCTTGTGGGGCTTTTTTTGGTGGGATAAGGTGTTAAACAGAGAGCTTAGCAATAGGAATGCCAAAAAAAAGATCATTAAACCATGTTTTAAATACATTGAAAACAGTGAAGGATGTTGAAAAGGAAGAACAGGCAAGCAGGACAGTTCTAAAAGTAACATGTAGAAGTTACATACTTTTTAAAAAAGCAAGTTGTATGAAGTGGAAATTCATGGTTTAATGTGCAGCCCTCTTTTTGATGCTACTATGTATAGAAATATTCTTTTTTCTTGCTTAAATTCAGAAAAATAAAATGAAATTATTTTTTCTGAAAATGAATGAAAATTTCTTCAATCTTTTCTGTCCTTCAATTTTGCTTTGATGTTTGCTCTTCCACCTCCACTACTGTATGTATGGAAATATTCTCTTTTTTGTTTTTTAAATTCAGAACAAAATTAAATTCTTGATTTCCTGTTCATGGACAAAGTCACTAAAACAAATGGTTTGTATCAGATCTTATATCTCCTTTTGCATTTTTTTCACATCACTGTTCCTCTATACATGACCTACATCCTTTATATGTAAGCTAAGATGAGGCCAAGCACGGGAAGTAAACTGAAGAGCCCCAGGAAAATCCAACAGAAACCTTTCTTGGTCTCCAGCAGACCAATCTCCTTTGGGGAAAGTGCTTTACCAAACCATAGGATATTGTCTTTGTTGCTTCCATTCTGTTTCAGTTTGATGGTAATATTTGTTGTTTTTGATATTTATGGTGTTTTTCTCTCTCTGTCTTTCCTCAAAGGAGAAGAAAGAAGAAGAAAGCATGTCCACTATCATCCCTAGTCCAAGCCCTGAAGATGCCATAACCAATGTTGAAGCCAGTTCTTCAACCAAGGATACAAATGAACTGGAGGTACAGTGGTATGCCCTGAAGCTTCCACTTTTAATGTATTACACACCTTCTCTTATTTTTATTTTAAAATAAATTGTATTGTTATCTTTTCCTTTTACATCAGCTACATCTCTTCTATAAAATACTTTTTTGTTTTTACATGAATTTAAAAGCTGTCCCTCCTACTGTTCTTTCTCCAAATTGAATATTTCATTTTTGCATTTCTCCAATTTATTTTATTGTCTGGCATTTTCTCATCATTTCCAATAATGTTTAAAGTTGTGTGTTTAGAAAGCTTTTACCTTTCAAAATTTTCACATCATATGCTTTCATCAAATTTTTTCCATCGATTTAATAACTAATTCTATTTAGAGGTGACAGTGGAAGTAGGAACAGAGATAACATTTCAAAGATGTCTTTGTTGGGAACTATGGATCCAGAGCCTTAGGTGCTTAGGGTACAAACTCAAGTGTGAGATTTGTAGGAAAGAGGAGAATCAAAGAAGGGATAGAACCACTGCCCAGAGTGGAGAGTATAAGGACAAGACATGACAAAGAGAAACCAGAAACTTTCAACACTAGTTTTGTTTCTGATTTCCTGCCAAAGAAAATTATCTGTGAATGGCAAATGATTGAATAAAAATGGCTAATAGAGAACTGAAATCCAATAAAAGTTTATTGATGATCAATGTGCCCTTGACTTTCAGCTGAGAGTTAAAGTCCACAGGTGTAAATGACCCACATCCCAGGATACAGAAAGAACAAGTAGATGGGATTGTTGGGCTACTATTAGTTGTCTTTTTAAAGATTGTGGAGATACATACCACAGAAAAGTATATGATAAATATCTATCGATCACCTACCAATAAAGAATTGGTTAGTGAACCTTTACCACAGGAAATGGTGATCACATGAAGCTCACTTAGTTTCATCATAAACTGTACTAGACAGATATTCCTAATCGTCTTTCTTTTTTGACATAATTATTACATGAATAGATCAAAGGAAGTTTATTGACTGTTTAACTTGATATTAGTGAATCATTTGACTACGATATTGTTAGCAACAAGATGGAAGAGATGTGAACTAATCAAGAGACAATTGTATTAACAGCCAAAACAAAGACAACTCATAAATGCCTCCATGTTATCTGTTACAGAGGTCCCTAGTGAACCACAGATTTATGTTTGGCCCTCTGTTATATAATATTTTTTAAATTTTATTAATTTATTTTGATTTATCAATAATCACTTCCATATGCTTTTGAGTTTAAGATTTTTCTCCCCCTTCCTTTCCACCACCCTCCCCAAAATGGTGCACAATCTGCTATAGGCTATACATATACATTCCTATTAAACATATTTTCACATTAGTGGTGTTGTAAGTAAAAATTAAAACCAATAGGAAGAACCATCAGAAAGAGGAAATAAAACTTAACAGAAGAGAAAAACAATAGCAATTCAACTTCCATAGTTATTTCTTTGGATGTGAACAGCATTTTCCATCACGAGGCCTCTGGAGATGTCTCAGATCCTTGTATTACTGAGAAGGGTTCAGTTTAACATTATTAGTCATCGCATAACGTGGCCGTTATTGTGTGCAAAGTCCTCTTGGTTGTTCTCACTTCACTCAGCATCAGACCATACAAGTCTTTCCAGGTTTTTCTGAAGTCAGCCTGTTCATCATTTCTTACAGCACAATAGTATTCCATTACATTTATATACCACAACTTGCTCAGCCATTCCCCAATTGATGGGCATCCTCTCAATTTCCAATTCTTTGCCACCACAAAAAGAGCTGCTATGAATATTTTTGTACATGTGGGTCCTTTTCCCATTTGTTTGATCTCTTTGGGATATAGCCCTAGAAGTGCTATTGCTGGGTCAAAAGGTATGCACATTTTTACAGCCCTTTGGGCATAGTTCCAAATTGTTTTCCAAAATGGTTGAGTCATGTCACAACTGCACCAACAATGCATTAGTGTTCCAATTTTTCCACATCTTCTCCAACATTTTGTTATATAATCTTTTAGCAGTGAGTTGAATAAAAGCATGGTGGACATGCTAATCAAATTTGAAGAACATGCAAAGTTTAAAGGTCAAATAAACTGCTAGGTACCAGAAGGAAAAAAAATTATAAGTTACAACATTTGTCCAGATCTATTAAAAGCATATTTCATGGAGCTAAATTAAAAGTCTTAAACTTGGGTACAAAAAAACCTTTTCAAAATAGGAGAGACATAAATTAATGTAAAAAACGATTAAAAGGTTTCATTGGATGACAAGGTCAATATTTGACCTGACCGCATAAGCAGCGTCAGGGAGAGCCTCACTGGATTACCTTAGATATGACTTCTTTTCACTATATATTAGTGATTGTTGCTTATCTTTCATCTTTTTATTATTGTATGCTTGAATGTTTTCCAACAATCCAAGTAAATTCACTGATCTGTAGTTCAAAGAATTGACTTTTCCCACTTTTGAAAATCAGGATATTTTCCTTTTGACATATCTCTTATGTTCTATAATCATTCAGAGATAACCAATTATGTCTCAACAATCATCTCCACAAATTCTATTGATGAAATAGAATATAGTGACTTGAACATATTGAAGGCAGCTGAGGTCACTCAGACCATCTCCTCATGTATCTTGGCTTTCAGTCCTAAGATATTTTTGTTCTATTCATACCAATTCAAACATCATTCTCCTAGGAACTGAATATATCTCATGTTTTAGGGGACAGAAGAGTCATTCATTACAATCCATCCCAGAACAAGCAAAATAAATTAATACCTAACATTTATATAGCACTTGAAGGTTTAAAGCACTTTACATATATTGTTTCATTTGATTTATTCCTCCCAAAATCATGTGATATGGGTACTATTATAATTCTCATTTTACATATGTAGAGACTTAAGCTGAGAGAAGTTAAGTGACTTTCCTTAGGGTGCACATAAAGTAAGTGTCTGAGGTAGGTCCTTCAACTCAGTTCCTTCCTGACTTCAAGTCTGAAAGTGTATACAATATACCACCTCCAATCCCAAACAGCAGTCCTACTTATTCCTTGATCTCCCTCTTTACCTTCACTAAAATTTAAATGAGTCAGAGCCAAAACCTCATTTAGAATCTGAAATTATCTCCCAATTTCAGATTCTATATTCACTAGCCAAGGACAGAAAAATTCTCCTTCACTCCAAGCCTCAAAACCATTGCCACATCTTTTTACCTCATCTTATATTTCAAGCTCTTTGAGGGCTCATACTCATTGCAGAAATTCCTGACTGGCATTAAATCTAGGAAATGGAGCCAAGATGAGGGATGAAGGAAGCAGCTAGCCTGAACTCTCTCAAATTCACCTCCAAACAACTATAAAATAATTCTTAAATGAATTCTGGAGGGGCAGAACCAACAAAAGGATGGGTAAGATAATTTTCTCACCAAAGACAATTCAGATGGTCAGCAAGAAATGTCTGTCTCACATGGGTAAAAGGGGAGCACCATCCAGCCCACACAGCATCTAGGCAAGTAAGCAGCCAACTATAGGTCAAGCCTGACCATAGAAAATTATTACAGTGGCAGGAAAGTTCAAAACATGAACTCAAGAAGCAGACATGCCTACATGTGAAGCCTCAAAGAAAAATGTGAATTGGTTTCAGTATTAAAAAAAAAAAGCACCCCTGGAAAAGCTCCAAAAGAATTTCAAGAATCAAATAAGAGAGGCATTAAAAAATGAAAAAAAAATTAGAGTGATGCAAGACAGTCATAAAAGAGAGTCAACCACTCAATAAAACAACCACAAAAATAAGAAAAGATGTACAAAAATTCACTGAAGAAAACAACTCCTTCAAAAATAGAATTGACCAAATGGAAAAGGAGGTACAAAAGCTCACTGAAGAAAATAATTCCTTAAAAATTAGAATTTGCCAAATGAAAGCTCATGACTCCATGAGACATCAAGAAACAATAAAGCAAAATCAAAAGAATGAAAAACATAGAAGAAAATGTGAACTATCTCATTGGAAAAATAACTGACATGGAAAATAGATTGAGGAAAGATAATTTAAGAATTGTGAACTGATCTAACCATTTTGGAGAGCAATCTGGAATTACACCCAAAGGTTTATTAAACTCCCTCTAATCTTTGACCCAGCAATACTACTACTAAATCTGTTTCCTAAGATGATCAGACAAAAAGGAAAATAACCTATACATTCTAAAGTATTTATAGCAGCTCTTTTTGTGGTGGCAAAGAACCGGAAATGCAGAGATGCCCAGCAACTGGGACGTGGCTGAACAGGTTGTGGAATATGATTGTGATGGAATACTACTGTGGTATAAGAAATGATGAGCTCAATGATCTTAGAAAAACATGGAGAGACTTGAATGAAATAATGCATAGTGAAATGAGCAAAACCAAGAGAATGTTGCATATAGTAACAGCAATATTGTTTTAAGAACAACTTTGAGGGAATAAGTTATTTTGACTACTATAAATACCCAAATTAACTACAAAGGACATATGATGGAAGATGCTATCAGCATCCAGAGAAAGAACTGATAAATAGAAGTGTATAAAATTATTTTACATCTCTATACATATTTGTGTCTAATGGTAGCCATCTCTAGGGTAGGGTGGGGGCAGGGGGAAAGGGGAAAAAATTTATTTATGTGATAACTTTATTATAAAATTAAAAGTAAAAGCAAGTTGTATATAATAAATTTACTGTTTCATGTGCAACCATCTTTTTATTGTACTACATTATGGAAAAGTTTGTTTTATTCCATAAATTCAAAAAATAAAAAGAAAAATTTTAAAAAGAAAAATATTGGGCTACTTGAAAGACATGATCAAAGAAAGAGCCTAGACATCATTTTCCAATAAATTATCAAGGAAGACTGCCCTGATATCCCAGAACCAGAGGATAAAGGAGAAATTTAGAGTCCACCAATTACCTCCTGAAAGAAATCCCCAAATGAAAACTCCTAGAAATATTATAGCCAAAATTCCAGAGTTCCCTGGTCAAGCAGAAAATACTGCAAGCAGCCAGAAAGAAATAATTCAAATATCATGGAGCCACAGTTAGGATTACACAGGATTTACTTCTACATTAAAGGATCAGAGGGCTTAGAATATGATATTCTGGAAGGCAAAGGATCTAGGGTTACAACCAAGAATCACCTACCCAGCAAAAATAAGTGTAATGCTTCAGGCAGAAGAATGGATATTTCATGAAATATAGGAGTTTCAAATATTCCTGACCAAAAAAAAAAAAAAACAGAACTGAAGAGAAAATTAGATTTTCAAATACAAGACTCAAGAAAAGCATAAAAAGGTAAACAGGAAAGATAAAACATAAGAGATTTGATAAGATTAAACTGTTTATATTTCTGCATGGGAAGATAATACTTGAAACTCTTAAAAACTTTATCATTAATAAGACAGTTAGAAGGAGTGTACATAGACAGTGGTCATGAGTTGAGTTGACTATGATAGCATGATATCCAAAAAAAAGAAATTAAGGGTGAAAAAGAGGGAGTCACTGGGAGAAGGGGGAAGAGAAAGGTAGAATGCGGTAAAGTATTTCAAATAAAAGTCACAAAAGAGTTTTTACAGAATAGGAGACCATAGGGAAATGGCAGAACAGATTTTGATATATAAATATAAAGGAATATTATTACGCCATTAAGAAATGCTGAAAGATATTATTTTAGAGAGTACTGGGTAGTATGAACTGACACAGAGTAAAGTAAACAGAAGCAAAAAGGACAACTCTAAAGAAAAAACAAAATCTTAAAGACTCAATGACCAATTGTGTTTCCTGAGGACCTGCGATGCAGCATGCTTCCCACTCTTTTAGAGAGTTAATAGACTCAAGGTGGAGGAAGAGACATACATTTGAAGGGCATGGCCACGGTGTGGAATCATTTTGCTCGATTCTACTTATTTGTTACAAGGGGTTTTTTCTCTCCTTTCTCTTGTGGGGCTTTTTATTTGGTGGAGCAATGTGGTAGAAGGAGATATTAGGGATAGTAATGCTCTCAAAAAGATGATTAAAGCATATTTTAAATGCACAGAAGAGGAGAGTGAAAGAAGTCCACAGGGATGAACAGGCAAACAAGACAGTTTTGAAAATAAGTAAAAATTATTACACGCTTTTTAAAAAGCAAATGATATGAAGTGAATATTAATGTTTTTATATGCTGCCCTCTTTTGTGCTACTGTATATATGGAAATGTTCTCTTTTTTGTTTTTTAAATTCAGAACAAAATTAAATTAATATTTTTAAAAATTTATCGATCTTTTCTATCTTTCAATTTTGCTTTGATATTTGCTCTTCCATCTCCACATTCTTGTTTTCTGTTTCTGTCATTCTTTTTTTGAATCAAATGAAAAGGCAAAAATGAGTATAGATGCTACATCACCTTGATTTCATGTTCATGGACAAAGTCACTAATACCAATGGTTTCTACCTTATCCTGCCTCTCATTTTTTATTTTTGTACATCAGTTTTTCCTCTGCATATGACCTACAGCCTCTATATGTAAGCTCAGATAAGGCTAACCATGGGAAGCAGCCTAATGAGCCCCAAGAAAATTCAGTTGAGATCTTTCTTGGTCTCTAGTGGACCAATCTCTTCTGGGGAAAGTGCTTTACCAAACCCTAGGACATTGTCCTTGTTGCTTCCATTCTGTTTCAGTTGTATTGGTTATTTGGTGATAATATTTATTGTATTCAATATTTATAATTTTTTTTCTCTATGTCTCTCCTCAAAGAAGGGGAAAGAAGAAGAAAATATGTCCACCAAAATCCCTGGTTCAAGCCCTGATGATGCCCTAAACAATGTTGAACCCAGTTCTTCAATCAAAGATATACATGAATTGGAGGTACAGTAGTGTGACCTGAATCTTCCCTTTTTAATGTCTTACCCATTTTCTCTTTTCTTCTATCTTTAAAATAAATTTTATTGCTTTCTTTTGTTTTTACATCACCTAGATTGTTTTATGAAATAATTTTATTTTAGAAAATTTTGTCCCTCCTCTGGTTTCTCCCAATTGAATATCTTTTTAAATTTACATTTCTTTTCTAATTTGTTTGATTCTCTGGTAATTTTCCATCATTCCTAGTAATTTTAAAAGTTATATTTTAGAATTATTTTTACCTCTGAAATTTTTTACATCATGTGTTTTGTCAGATTTTTTTTCCCTTGATTTAATCACTGTCTTTGTTCAAAGGTTTTACTGGAATTGGAAGCAAAGACAGTACTTCAAAATTGTCCTGCTTGGAAATGTGGCAAAGGCTGTCTGTCCCCTCACATGTGTGACTTGAAGTGAAGCAGAATAGACATTTCTAGCCTCTTCTCCCTCATCTTTCTCTAAAGGAGACTTTAAGAGAAGCAAGAGGTTGGGGTGGGTGAGCAGAAGCTTGTCCACTTCAGTCTCCTCAGAGAATGTGGTACAGGGCTAGAATTATATCTTTTTGTTCCCTTAAAAATTATTAGTTTAGGGTACATAGTTTTCAAATTCAAGCTAACTCCTGATCACTATTCATTATGGAGAAAGGCTGGATGCCAAGCATTATATCCAAGGCTTAACCCCTTTCCCACCAAATACCACTTCCAAAATGGATACACATAGCAATTAGTAAGGAAACCCATTTATACATTCAATTCAATTTAATAAATATTAAGCACCTACTATGCACCAGGCACTGAACTAAGCACTGGGGATACAAAAAAAAAAAAGGCAAAAGTCAGTCCCTGCTCTCAAGTAGGTCACAATCTAATGAGGGAGATGCTATGCGAGCAAGTATGTCCCAACTAACCACATACATACATATATATGTGATAAATAGGAAATGATTAACAGAGAGAATGCACTGCAATTAAGAGGTATTAGGGAAGAGTTTCTGTAAAAGGTGATATTTTAGTTGGGACTAAAAGGAAGTCAGGGAGGCCTGTAATCAGATTGAAGGAGGAACAGCATTCCAGGCATGGGGAACAGCCAAAGAAAATGCCCAGCCAAGAGATGAAGGGACCAGCCAGGAGACCAGTGTCACTGGATTGAAGGGTAGGTGTGGAGCATAAGGTATAAGAAGACTGGAAAGGTAGGAGGGGCTGGGTTACGAAGGGCTTGGAATGCCAAATAGAACATTTTATGTTTGCTCTTAGAGGAAATAGGGAGCCTTTGGAGTTTATTGAATGGGGTATTGGGGAAGGAGTTTGATGTGATTGGGTCTGCACTTTAGGAAGATCACTTCAGTGGTTGAATGGAGGATGGATCAGAGTGGGGAGAGATTTGAGGCAGGAAGACTACCACCACCACCCCCAGCAGCTTTTGCAATAATCTAGGTGTGAGGTGATGAGGACCTGCATCAGATGGTAGCAGTGTCAGAGGAGAGGAGGGGGCTTATGCTGTGAAGTTTCAATCAGCAGGCCTTCATAACTGCTTGGGTATGGAGTGTGAGAGATCGTGAGGAGTCGAGGGTGACTTCTAGGTTGTGAGCCAATGTGACAGTCAAACAGAAATCAAAGAAAATATACCTAAAAGGATACAGATAGATAGATAGATAGATAGATAGATAGATAGATAGATAGATAGATAGATAACTGAACATGTAACAGAATGTATACCATAATAAAGACTGAAGAAGCTCTCCCATTGGGAGCAAGTTTACTCAGCTCAACCAAGAAAGAGTCCCAGATCTCAGCCAAGGGGAAGATCCTCCAAGTCTCCGATGTAGCAAGTAGGGGACACAATGGAGACTGCCAACTCCCCTCATGTCGGCTTCTCCCCAGAGTCTTTTCCTTCAGCAACTGAAGTGGAGTTGCCATTGTCTGTCTTCTCTTTCGAAGCTAAAAGCCAAAAATACCCAGACAGCCTCCAGTGAATTGAAGAAAAATTCAAAAAAAGTCTGATGAAACTGAAGCTCTCTCATGCTCCATCCAACTGTGCCCCATTTCTCCAGCAGGCAAGGAGCACTGATCTCCATTAGTGAAGAGTGTCATTCCATTAGATTTGGGGCCTTTGGTTATGTTTCTCCATTGAGTTGAAACTCTTTATAGTTCCTTGCAAAGGTAAGCTGGGACAAGTCCAAAACATGAAAATATAAAGTATTAACACAAGAACCAGTTCTTTAAAACAGTAACAGTGGTTTTCCTGGCCTTCTAAGTAACGAACCTTCTCTAACATTAAAGTAAAACAATGCACATAAACAGTACATATGGCACCCTAAAGAGCATCACTTAGATGTGTTCCAGGCATGGATAGTCTATATCACATAAACCAACAAGTCCAAGCCCTGTCATAGACTTCAAAGGCATTTTACCCAGATACCCATCATTAAAGATAGGAAAATGATGGTAACATGATCAACTATCTAGGACAGCATTATAGTCCACATTCTCGGTTTTTACCATCACCTCTGCATGAAGTCCTATGAGTCCAGATGGAACAGACCCACCAGGGACTGATGATGAAGTTGATGTGACTATCCTTGGGGCACAGAATTAGGGCTCCACAGTAATAGGTAATTAGGATACAAGCTCAAATGACAGATTTATGGAAAGGGTAAAATCATAGAAGGAATAGAACTGCTGCTCAGGGTGGAAAAAACAAGGGTAAAGCATGACAGAAGTCAGAAGATTTCAACTAACTTTGTTTCCATTTTTATCCCCCCAAAAATTATTGGTGTGCTGCCAATAACAGAACAAAAATGGCTAAAAGAAAGTTGAAACCCAAAAAAAAGAAAGTGATGATAAATTTATTCTTGACTTTCAGTTGGGATTTGAGGTAGGTTTAATTGAACCATATCCCAAGGTCACAGGAAGAAGAGGTGGATATGACCAGTGAGCTACTATCAGTCCTTTCGAAAAATTGTGGAGATACCCACTTGTTCAGTCATTCAGTCATGTCCAACTCTTTGTGATTCCATGGACCAATTGCCCATGGGGTTTCCTTGGCAAAGGTACTGGAGTGTTTTGCCACTTCCTTTGCCAGTTTTATGCAGGCAGGAGTTAAGTGACTTGCCCAGGGTCACCCAGCTAACAAATGTCTGAGTTCATATTGAATTTTTGTCTTTCTGATATTTTTGACTCCAGGCCCATTACTTTTATCCACTGTGCCACCAGCTGGGCTGGGTACACACACTACAGAAGAGAAAAATATAAATTTTTTTAAAAGGAGGGAGGGAGTCTATGAATTATAGGCCAATTATCTTGATTTGATTCTTATCAACATTCTAAAACCTATCAATAAAGAGTTGGTTAGTGAACATTTGCAAACAAAAAGTCCCAGACATGTATTTCTAATTTTCTTTTTTTTCTAAACAGTCATTAGATGAATAAATCAAGGAAAATGGAAACAAAGTGAGTTGAGTGAATCATTTGACAGAATGTCTCATGATATGCCTGACAACAAGGTGGTAAAGATGTGAGCTAGTCAGTAGACAAATGGGTAAATGAGCAAACCCAGAGAAGTCATAACTGGTTTTATGTGGCATTACACAAAGGTCCCTAGTGGGGTGCCCACAGATCTATGTTTGACCCCGTAATATGTAATATTTTTATCATTCAATTGGATAAAACATTGCTGGCATTCTGATCAGATTTGAAGACACAAAAATAGAAAAGCAACTGACCTATTGGACGCCAGCATGAAAAAAGAGAGAGAGATTTGTAGTCTAGAATATTTGTCCAAATCTACTACATATTTCAAGAAGATAAATTCAAAATCTTAAGGATGAATGAAAAAAAAATCAGCTCATCAAGTCAAGATGGTAGAGGCGTGTCTAGGCAGAAATTAGTCAGAAAAAAAGAGTCAGTAGTTTTATTCAATGACAAGCACAGTATGATGACAGCTGGCTATAGTCAAAGACACAGGAGGCTGGGAGACAGCCTCACTGACATAACTTGGACATGACTTGTTTTTAATGGGCCCATAATGTTGATTAGCGATTATTGCCTCCCTTTCTACTTGCTTATGAGTAATCTTCTTATTATTGCACCCCGGAATGTTTTCCAACATTTTTGTTCTATCTGTACCGATGCAAACATCTCTCCTTGGAACTGAGTAGATCTGCATTCTTTCTCTCTTGGGGGAGAAGAGAAGGGGAACCATCTCATAATAATGATAGCTAAGATTTATTTAGCCTATTAGACTTAAAGACATATGTATATAGTATATTATATATTATATATTATATATTATATATTATATATTATATATTATATATTATATATTATATATTATATATTATATATTATATATTATATATTATATATTATATTGCATATATGCATATATGTACATAGACAGATAGGCAGATAGATATAATCTCGTTGATTTGTTTCTCCCAACAACCCTTTGATGTAGGTGCTATAATTATGCCCATTTTACAGATTAAGAAGCTTAAGCTGAGAGAAGCTAAATTACTTCCTCTGGATCACATAGCTAGTAAACATCAAAGGTAGGGTTTCAATGCAGGTCTTCTTGACTTCAAGTCTGACACTGTATCCATTATGTCACCTGGAATCCCAAGCAGCAATCCTATATATTCCTTGATTTCCTTATTGGCCTCCATTTAAAATTAAAATAAATCAGAGCTAAAACTTCATTTAGACTGCTGAAATGATTTTCCAACTTCAAATTCTATATTTAAGGTCACTAGGAAAGGAAAGGAAAATTCATCTCCTTCAGTTCCAAGACTGTTGTTTCATCTTAAATCTCAATCTCTTTCCTTACTTCCCACACTCATTGCAAAAATTCCTGATTTGAAAACACTAACCAACTCCATTCCCAAGGTCATCTTTCTTACTTATATTTTGACTACACCACCCCTTTCTCACAAAAAAATAAATAAATAAAGTAATACTCATATCATAACTTCCAGACTGCAGGCTCCTTGCAGAAAGACTCAGTGTGCTATTAATCTTTGTAAGGTCCTAAGACCTAATACATATCATTGCTTGCAGTAGGTGCCAAATAAATGTTAAATTGGCCATATGGTGGAAAGAGCTCTGGATGTGGAGGAGATTAGACATGTGACCCTGAGCAAGGTATTCAAATTCTTTAAGACTCAATTTTTTCATTATAACATGGCTATGAAAATTTTACTGCCTATTACACAAGAAAAATGTGTCACTCAGGTCTCACATTCCTACTTCAGCAAAAACCTGAAGTTTTCTCCAGACCTTTTAAAGATCAATAATTCCAATGAGAATCAGGAATAGGTGGTGTCTTCTATTACGGAAATTATAAAAGAAAAAGGAAATGTTAGCCAGAAACCCACAGGCACTGGGAAAGGCAGCAACCACAAAGCCAGTACAAGAGTAAGCAAACAAGCCAGCATCCTCTCTATATAACCAAATATGGGTCAGGATCATATGTAGCCTAGGTCTAGATGCATCGAGTGGAGTTCCCCCCAAGAAAGCTCCAAGGTAGTCTCCATAGTGAAGACCTTGAAAGCCCTAGGAAGAATCATGAACCACTGTGGTACATCATTGTTCATACTGATATAGCCTATATGTCTCAGGGCTCCAGGTATCTTGAACTATGACTTAAGATTCCACAAAATACCTAAATATTTAGTGCTCTGAACCTCAAATATCAAGGGGGTTCCAACCCTGGGAGGTAGAGGTCAGCACAAAAACCCAGGGGACCCAGGTTGAATTGAGCAAAACCTAATATTACATCTAAGGAAATAAAGCTGAAGTGATTGGTAAACCAAAGAACATCTCAATGAGTTAAAAAAAATAACAACAACAAGGCAAATCTAGAGATCCCCCAAAAGAAGCAAAAAATAACTCTATAACAAATGCAAGAAGAGATTCAAGGGGAAAATGGATTTTTGCAAAGATTACATAAATACTTATAAGAAATGAAGCAACAGATTAAAAAAAGAATAAAAAGCTCTGAAGAAAATATTTGGAAGGAGAATGAATAGTTTAAGAGAAGAAGTGGTAATTTCTCAAGTACTGGAAACCCTAAAAACTAAAATAGAGTGAAAATAAAAGAAACAAAAAAGAAATGTTAGAAGAAAAATAAAAGATTGGAAGAAAAACTAGAAGATATTAGATATCTGATTTTTTAATAGAGTTGGAAAATAGGTTAAAGAGATTATTGGACAGATAAAAAACAGGATTTAAAAAAAAAACTTTGGAAACTCACAGCTTAAATCTCTTAGGATTAGGTGGTACAGTGAACACAATTCTGGACCTGGATTCAGGAAAACCTGATCTCAATTCTAGCCTTACACACTTACCAGCTATGAGACCCTGGACAAATCACTTAACCTTTGTCTGTCTCAGTTGCCCCATCTGTAAAATGGAGATAATAACAGTGCTTACATCCTAGAGTTGTGATGAGAATCAAATGTGATAATATTCTTAAAGCACTTTGTAAACCTTAAAGAACTATATAATTATGTGAAGATTTTTTTTTAAATGCATCAATGTTTTCCTGAAAGAAACCACAAAAGAAAAAGTCTCAGGAATGTCATAGCCAAAATCTAGAATTCCTACAATATGCCTCAAGCAACCAGAAAGAAGTAATTCAAATACTAGGAAACTATAAGGAAAACTCAAAATGTGGAAACTTCTACCATAAACAAGAGAAGATCTTGGAATATAATATTCTAAATGGTAATAAGTATAATCTTGCACCCAAGAATAATACCCCTAAAAAAGCTGAGCAGACTTCAAAGGAAAATAGAACAGAGGACTTTCAAAGATTTCTGACAAAAAATGCTAGACATAAATAGGAACTTTGAAATATAAATACAAGAGTCAAGAGAAACCTGGAAAAGTGTGTTTAATTGAGCAATTGGGATGGGCTGTGTAATGAAGCTGTGCTAGCACTGTAATAGGGTGTGAAGAAACAGACGTTCCTTCAGAACTTTAATGTTATCAAAAGTCATTGTGAAGTTAAATGATAAAAACAGAGGATTTAGCAATGGATGGATTCTGTTCTGGGGAATTGAAGAAGGGAAAGGGAAGGGGAGGAAAAGGGAATATACTAGCAATGAAAGAGGAAGAAGGGAATGGGACCTACTATGTCTTATAATTATGGAGAGTGACCAAAAAAGTACACAAACATGAAGGAAAGAACCAGAGGAGCAGGCATCAATTGGACCTCATTGTTATCTGAAACAAATGATTGAAGATAACATTTTAGTACAGATGTATATCAAATTCATCAGGGAAACAAGGGGGCAAGGATGGATGTTAAGGGAAAGGATAATACCAGGAAAGGAATAGCTACAAGAAAAACAAAACTCCTGATTCTGAAAGGAAGATAAGGAGAGAACCAAAGAAGTAGAATCTGATGGGAAGCTTGACGTTTGGGACATAGTTGAACAAACTGTGGCATGTGAACATAAAGGAATGCTATTGCACCATAAGGAATGATGAAAGATATTATTTCAAAGAGTACTGAGTAGTATGAAGTGAGCAGGAGCAGGAAGGAAAAAACCCTAAGGGAAAAAATTTTTGAAGACTTGATGACTATGTTTCCAGAAGATTTGTGATGCAGCACTCTTGATAGATGACGGATTCAAGATGCAGGAAGGGACCTGTGTTTTGGGGACATAGCCATTGTGTGCATTCATTTTGCCCTACTATGCTTATTTGTTAAAAAGAGTTTTTCCCCTCCTTTCTTTTATGGTTTTCTTTCTTTTGGTGGGACAAAATGGCGTAAAGGGGATTTAGAAACAGTGATGCCCAAAAAAAGGCCATTAAAACTTTTTAAATGGACAGAAGAGACCAGTGGAGGAAGTTCAGAAGGAGGCAGACCAAAGCAGGACACTTTTGAAAATAACACCTGAAAGTTATTTTATACTTTTTTAAATAAAAAGGCAAGTGAAGAATTCAGGGTTTCATACGTAGTCCTCTTTTTGTGCTGTTCTTTTTTGTTATTTAAGTCCAGAATAAGAAAATAAATTTAATGTTTTAAATGAATGGACAAAAAATTCTTCCATTTTGGCTGGCTTTTAATTTTCCTTTGATGCTTGCTCTTCCACCTCCACATTCCTGTTTCTACCATTCTTTTTTATGAGTCAAATGATTAGAAAGCAGTAAGCATAGGCACCACACCATCTTGAGTTCCCGTTCATGACCAAAGCTACTAAAAGCAGTGGTTTCCAAAATGCTTTACTACCAAGGATTATATTTGCAACTGATCCCATCTCTCATTTTCATTTTTTTGTACCTCAGTTTCTGCTTTTCTCATGATCTACAACCTGTAGATGTAAGCAGGAACAGTAGCCTGAGAAGGCCCAGGATGAGCCACTTCAGACCTTCTTTGGTCTCCAGCAGATGGACCTCCACTGGGAAAAGTGCCTTAGCAAACTATAGAACACTTTCCTTGTTACTTCTATTGTATGGGCTATTGATGGTAACATTTATTGTATTCAGTATTTATGGGGTTTTTTTCTCTTTGTCTCTCTTCAAAGGAGAAGAAAGAAGAAATCACTTCCACCAACATCCCTTCAGCCAGTTCAAGCCCTGACAATGCCACAAATGAGATCAAACTCAATATTTTAACGAAGGATATGAATGAATTGAAGGTACAATAGTTTGCCCTGAAGCTTCCATTTTTAATTTATTGCCCATCTTCTCTTTCTCCTAGTTTTAAAATAAATTTTATTGATATACTTTGTTTCTACGCTACCTACATTTCTTTTTTAAAATAAATTTATAACCTGTCTCTCCTACTGCTCCCCCAACCTACCACCACTGATTTTTTTGCATTTCTTTTCCAATTTTACTTTATTGTCCAGTGTTTTCCCATCATTTCTAGTAGTATGTTTTTGTCAGATTTCTTTTCTGGGAATGAGAGTTTCATACTAATAGGTTTTGGAACTTGGGTTACATTTTTCCCTTGGGCTGAAACTCTTTGCAATTCCTTTCAAAGATCAGCTGGGGCAAGTCCAAAATTGTAAATATAAAGCATAAATATAAGCATCAGTGCTTTAAAACAAGAAAGGTAATTTTCCTGGCTTCCCAGGTAACCAACTTTTAGTATCATTGAAATTTTAAAATGGACATAAACAGACTTGGCACTCTATAGAGCATCACCTGAATGTATCCCAGGTATGACTCATCTATATCACTCAAACTAACAAGTTCAAACCCTATCATAAGCTCTAATGGTATTTTACCCAAATGCCTATTTAAAAAAGATAGGAAATCATGGTAACCTGTAATCTGCTGTTTAGAAAAGCATTACAGTCTATGTTCTCAATTTCTACAATCACTTCTGCATGAAGTTCTTTGAGTCCTGGTGGAATAGACCCATAAAGAATTGATGATGAAACCAATGTGACAATCCTTAGGGCCCAGAACTACAACTCCAGGGCCTTAAGTGGTAAGGGTACAAGTTCAAATGACAGATTTGTGGAAAAGACCAGAATCAAAGAAAGGATAGAATCCCTGATCAGGGTGTAAAAGACAAGGATAATGCATGACAGAGAGAAGCCAGAAGCTTTCAGCTGTTGTTTTGTTTCCATTTTCCTGCCAAGAAAAATTATCAATGTGCTGCCATAACAGAAGAAAAATGGCTTGTAGGAAGTTGAAATCCAAGAAAAATGAAGTGATGCTAAATGTACTCTTGACTTTCAGTTGAGATTTAAAGTCAGCAGGTCTAAATGAATCATATCCCATGATACAGAGAGAAGAGGTGGGTGTGACCACAGTTACCTTTTTGAAGATTATGGAGATACATACTATAAAACAATGAATGGGAAAATGTCTCAATTCTCCAAAAAAAAAAAAGAAGAAGAAAAGTGTGGAGTCTGAGTCATAGACCAATTACCTCAAATTTGGCTCCTATCAAAATTCAAAAACCTATTAATAACGAGTTGGTTAATGAACATTTAGAAGAGAACATTATCACACAGAGCTCACATAGCTTCATCACAAATAGTTCCAGGCAGATATATCTAATTTTTGATACAGTTTTTAGATTAATAAATCAAGGAAATTCTGTAGATATATTTTAGTGAATCATTTGACAAAATCTCTCATGATGTTACTGATAACAGGACGGAAAGCATGTGAACTAGTCAGTGGACAGCTAAACTAAGGGCCAAATCCAGAGAACTCATGATTAGTTTTAGGTCCCATTATACAGAGGTACCTAGTGGAGTGCCCACAGAGCTGTGTTTGGCCCTCTGCTCTATAACATTTTTATCAATGAATTGCATAAAACATTGATAGCATGCTAATCAAATATGAATATGATGCAAAGATAGGAGAGGTAGCTATTGGATAACAGAATGAAAAAAAAAAAGTGATTATAGTCTAGAATATTTGGCCAGATCTACTAAGACCATATTTCAAGAAGAAAAATTCAAAGTCTTAAACTTGGGTAAAAAAAAATCAACTTCTTAAGTCAAAATAACAGGAAGATGTCTAGACAGCAATTAGTCTGAAAAAGTGGATGACAAGCTCAATATAGAACCTGGCAGCAGATTCAGGGACATAGGAGGTTAGGGGACAGGCTCACTGGAGGAGCTTGGACATGACTCATTTTTAATGGGCCCATGCTTTATATTAGTGATTTGTTGTTTCTATTTCTAATTGATCACAAATCATCCCTTTATTCATTTCACTCTGGAATTTTCCCAACAATTTTAGTTAAGGTTCACTAGTCTATAGTTCCGTTTTTTTCAGGGTCATGGGGTATAGTGACTCGAACTTGATGAGTGCAGCTGAGGTCACTCTTACTATTTTCTCTTTTATCTTGGCTTTCAATTCCCTGTCAACATAGAAACCCGAGAGGCTTAGTTTGAGACCAACCAGAATCTAATATTCTATCTAAGGAACTAAAGCTTAAGAGGTGGTAAACCAAAGAATAACACAACTAGCTAAAAATATTATTGCAAATCTAGAGATCATCCAAAAGGAGCCAAAAATAATTCCATAACAACTGCAAGAAGAGATTTAAGGAAAATGATTAATTTTTCACAAAGACTACATGAATACCTGGAAGAAATTAAGCCAGAGATTAAAAAACTGAAAATCTCTGGAAGAAAAATTTGGAAGAAGAATAAATACACTTCAGAAGAGAAAGTGGAGTGAAGGAGGCAGAGCCAAGATGGCGAAGTGAAAGCAGTGACTTGCTTGAGCTCTCCCGCAAACCCCTCCAAATACCTATAAAAAAAAAAATTCTAAAGCAGCAGAACCCACAAAAAGACAGAGTGAAGTGAATTTCCAGCTCAAGACAATCTGGATGGTTGATCAGAAAGGTATATTGTGCCAGCTGGTGAGAGGAGTGCAGTGCGGCATGGGGGTGCAGGCTGCAGCGAACCTGGAGCAGGCCTCAGAGGACTGAATCATGGGCAGCTGTAGTGGTTTCCAGACTTCTCAACCCACGAACACCTAAGGCAACTTAGAAGGTCAGTGGGAAAGCTCTGTTTCTATGGTGAGAGAGGAGCTAGGTCTCAGAGCCAGGTCCTAAGTGCTGAGTGCTGAGCACTGAGCATGGGTCCCATGGTGGTGGCTGCATCCTGAGCTTCTGGCCCACAGACTAAGGGGAAATCAAATGGCTAATCAGAGGGGGATTGCAGTGATCTCTTTGCCAGTGCTGAGGCAGCAATCTCTTGCTTTGCCCGTGCTTGGATCTGGGTCACACTTCTGCACAGGGGTCCTGGGGCAAGGAGGAGCACTGGTGTGGTGGAGCTTGTAGTGGTTGTGAAGAGGAAACCCTCTTCACAGTTCCAGGACAGAAAGGAGTGCTTGTGGTCACTAATACACCAGAGCACAGGCCAGGAAAGGAGTAAACACCGTGCCCCTTATCATACCACCTTGCAAGAACTAAAAAATGTACAGGTCCCTACAAGTATCTCTGAAAACAGCTGTATAAACCTCTGAAGCTTGGAACAGCACATTCTCCACATTGGAAGCAGACTCTTACCTTAACAAAGTGTTTAAAACTCAAGTAATTGGCTGAGATCATGAGCAAGCAGCGCAAAAAGAGTCAGGCGATATTATCTTACTTTGGTGGCAAAGAAGATCAAAACATACAACCACAAGAAGACAACAAAATCAAAGCTCCTACATCCAAAACATCCAAGAAAAATATGAATCAGTCCAGGCCTTGGAAGAGCTCAAAAGGGATTTTGAGAAGCAAGTAAGGGAAGTAGAGGAAAAACTGGGAAGAGAAATGAGAGTGATGCAAGAAAATCATGAAAAACAAGTCAACAGCTTGCTAAAGGAGACCCAAAAGAAATACTGAAGAAAATAACACCTTAAAAAATAGCCTAACCCAAATGGCAAAAGAGGTCCAAAAAGCCAATGAGGAGAAGAATGCCCTAAAAAGAAAAATTGGCTAAATGGAAAAGGAAGTCCAAAAGCTTACTGAAGAAAATACTTTCTTAAAAATTAGAATAGAGCAATTGGAAGCTAGTGACTTTATGAGAAATCAAACACTGTAAAACAAATCCAAAAGAATGAAAAATAGAAACAATGTGAAATATCTCATTGGAAAACAACTGACCTGGAAAATAGATCCAGGAGAGAGAATTTAAAAATTATTGGACTATCTGAAAGCCATGATCAAAAAAAGAGCCTAGACATCATCTTTCAAGAAATTATCAAGGAAAACTGCCCTGATATATTAGAACCAGAGGGCAAAATAGAAATTGAAAGAATCCACAGATCTCCTCCTGAAAGAGATCCCCAAAGGAAAACCCCTAGGAATATTATAGCCAAATTCCAGAGTTCCCAGGTCAAGGAGAAAATATTACAAGCTGCCAGAAGGAAACAATTCAAGTACTGTGGAAACACAATCAGGATAACACAAGATTTAGCAGCTTCTACATTAAAGGACCGCAGGGCATGGAATATAATATTCCGGAGGGCAAAGGAGATAGGATTACAACCAAGAATCACCTACCCAGCAAAACTGAGTATAATCCTTCAGGGGAAAAAATGGTCATTCAGTGAAATAGAGGACTTTCAAGCATTCTTGATGAAAAGACCAGAGCTGAATAGAAAATTTGACTTTCAAATACAGGACTCAAGTGGAACATGAAGAGGTAAACAGGAAAGAGAAATCATAAGAGACTTATTAAGATTGAACTGTTTACATTCCTGCATGGAAAGATGATATTTATAACTCATGAGACCTTTGTCAGTATTAGGGTAGTTGAAGGAAAAAAAATTATATGTATGTATGTATAGATAGATAGATAGATAGATAAATAGATAGAGGGCACAAGGTGAGTTGAAGATTAAGGGGTCATATCTGGAGAATAAAATTAAGGGATGAGAGAGGATGATACTCAGAGAAGAAGAAAGGGAGAGGTAGAATGGGGTAAATTTTCACACAAAAAAACAGAAAAGTCTCTTACAGTGGAGGGGAAACAGGGGAAGGTGAGAGGGAATGAGTGAATCTTATTCTCATAGGATTTGGCTTAAGGAGGGAATAACATACACATTCAATTGGGTATGGAAATCTGTCTTACCCTACAGGAAAATGGGGGGGAAGGGGACAAGAGAGCAAGGGGATGATAGAGAGGAGGGCAGATTGGGAAAGGGGTAATCAGAAGCAAATACTTCTGAGGAGGGACAGGGTCAAAAGAAAGAATAGAATAAATGGGGGGCAGGATAGGATTAAGGGAAATAGAGTTAGTTTTTCACAACATGTCTACTATGGAAGTGTTTTGCATAACTGTGCATGTATAACACTATATTGAGTTGCTTGCCTTTTCAATGAGGGTAAGTGGGGAGGGAGGAAGGGAGAAAATTTGGAACCCAAAGTTTTAAAAACACATGTTTAAAAAAACGTTTTCACATGCAACTGGGAAATAAGAAATACAGGAAATGAGGTACAGAAGTCTATCCTGCCCTACAGGAAAATAGAAGGGGAAGGGGATAAGAGAAAGGGGGGAGATAGAAGAGAAGGCAGACTATGGGAAGGGGTATTCAGAATGCATGCCATCTTGAGGTGGGGGGAGGGGTGAGATGGGGTGAAAATTTGGAACTCAAAATCTTGTGGAAGTAAGTGTTGAAAACTAAAAATAAATTTATATTAAAAAAAAAAAGAAGAGAAAGTGGTATTACCCAAGTACTGCAAACCTAAAAACTAAAGTATAGTAAAAAGAAATTAATGATTTCATGAAACAAAAAGAAATAGAAATAGAAAAAATAAAAGATTGTGAAAAAAACTTGAAGAAAATGGACAACATCTGATTTTTAAAACTGAGTTGGAAAACATAAAAAGG
Organism: Phascolarctos cinereus; assembly: GCF_003287225.1. Classification (NCBI taxonomy): domain Eukaryota; kingdom Metazoa; phylum Chordata; class Mammalia; order Diprotodontia; family Phascolarctidae; genus Phascolarctos; species Phascolarctos cinereus. The sequence continues at coordinate 15,477,795 of NW_027555958.1, read as the reverse complement.
AGATCATTGGACAGACAAAAATCAGGATTTTTGTAAAATCCAGGGTTCTCCCTATTTCCCAGAATGTCATAAATTTAAACTATTCAGATTTCTTAGCAGTAGATTGCACAGTGCTGTACTGGAATTCAGAAAGACTAGAATTCCACTCGAGCCTCAGACACTTACAGCCTGTGTGACCCTGGGCAAGTCACTTAACATTTTTCTATCTCAATTTCCTCATCTGTAAAATAGAGATAATAATAGCACCTACCTCCCAGAGTTGTGGTGAAGATCAAGTGAGATAATATTCCCAAAGCATTTTGCAAATCTTAAAGCACTGCATAATCATATAAAGATTTAGAAAATGTGTAAATCTCCTTCTAAAAGAAACCCCCCAAAAAAAAACCTCAAAAGGAGAGGAACCTGAAAGTTTCCAAAAACTTCATAACCAAAATCCAAGGCTCCTGCATAATAATGTAAAGCATCAGAAAGAAGTTATTCAGAGTATTAGGGAACTATAGTGAGGAAAACTCAAAAAACTGGCAACTTCTACCATAAACAAGAGAGATCTTGGAATCTAATAGTCTAAAAGCCAATAGATATAATCTTTTAAAATCATTTTTATTTAGTTAGATATTTCTCAATTACATGTAAAAAAAATTTTAATTTTGAGTTCTTAATTCTTTCCCTCCTTTCCACCATCCCCTTGAGAAAGCAAGCAATTTTGTTTCCATTATACATGTGAGGTCATGCTAAATATATTTCCATATTTGCAATGTTGCAAAAGAAAACATGAAGAAAATAAAACAATAAAAATAAGGATAGCAAAAAGAAGTATGCTTAAGTCTGCACTCAGAGATCACCAGTTCCCTCTCAGGAGGTGGTGAATATTTTTCATCATACGTTCTTCAGAATTGTTTTAGATCATTGTCTTGATCAGAATACCTAAGTCTTTCACAAATGATCATCCGTATAATATTGCTGTTGCTATATAGAGTGTTCTCCTGGTTCTGCTCATTTCACTTTGCATCAATTCATATAAGTCTTTTCAGATTTTTCTGAAACCATCTTGCTAATCATTTCTTATAGAACAATAGTATTTCATCACAATCATATACCACAACTTGCTCAGCCATTCCCCAATCTATGGACATCCCCTCAGTTTCCAATTCTTTGCCACCACAAAGAGAGTTACTATAAATATGTTTGTACAAATTGGTTCTTTTCCCTTTCCTTTAATCTGTTTGGGTTACAGACCTAGTAGTGGCATTTCTGGGTCAAAGGATATGTAGTTTTATAGCCTTTTGGGTATAGGTCCAAATTGTTCTGCTGAATTGTTGAATCATTTCACAACTCCATCAACAATGCATTAGTGTCCCAATATTTCCACATCCCTACCAGCATTTGTCATTTTAATTTTCTGTCACATTAGCCAATCTGATAGGTGTGAGGTAGTAACTCAGAGTTGTTTTAATTTACATTTCTCTAATCAGTTGTGATTTAAAGCATTTTTTCCTGTGACTACTTTATGGCTTTCATTTCTTCTTCTGAAAACTTCCTGTTCATATTTTTTGACCATTTGTCAACTAGGGAATGGCTCTTATTTTATAAACTTGACTGAGTTCCCCATACAGTATATTTGAAAAAATGAGGACTTTATCAGAGAAACTTCCTACAAAAATTTTTTCCAGTTCCCTGTTTTCCTTCTAATTTCGGCTGCATTAGTTTTGTCTGTGAAAAACCTTTTTAAAAATTATCTATTTTACTTCCTGTAAACTCCTCTATCTCATTTGGTCATTAACTTATCCATAGATCTGACAAGTACATTTTCCCCGCTCCCCTAATTTACTTCTGATATTTCCCTTTATGTGTAAGTCATTCATCCATTTTGACCTTTTTTTGGTATACAGCATGCAGTGTTGGTCTATGTGTAATTTCTGCAAAAATACTTTCCAATTTTCCCAGCAATTTTTGTCAAATGGTGAGTTCTTGCCCCCAAAGCTCAGATCTTTGGGTTTATTAAACACTGGATTACTGTGGTTATTTACTGTGTACTGTGTATCTAATCTATTCCACTGGTCTACCACTCTATTTCTTAGTGCCAGATTGTTTTGATGATTACCACTTTGTAATATAGTTTGAAATCTGGAACTGCTAGGCCATCTTCCTTAACATTTTTTCCATTGATTCCCTTGGTATTTTTTACCTTCTGTTCTTCCAGATTAATTTTGTTACTCTTTTTTTTTCTAGCTCTATAAAATAATTCTTGGTTAGGTTGATGGATATGGCACTGAATGAGTAAATTAACATAGATAGAATTTTCATTTTTATCATTTGCCTTATATCATATCATACAGTCTTCCCATGAGCAATTAATATTTCTCCAATTGTTTAGACCTGTCTTTATTTGTGTGAAAAGTGTTTTGCAATTGTGTTCATGTAATCCCTTGGTTTGTCTTGTCAGATAGACTGTCAAGTGTTTTATATTGTCTGCAGTTATTTTGAAAGGAATTTTTCTTTCTATCTTTTCGTGATGGACTTTTTTTGGTAATATGTAGGAATACTGATGATTTATAAGGGTTTGTATACTGCAACTTTGCAGAAGTTAATTGTTTTAACTAGTTTTTAGTTGATGATCTAGGGTTGTCCATCATACCATCTGCAAAGAGTGATGGGTTTGTTTCCACATTGCCTAATTTTATTCCTCCAATTTCTTTTTCTTGTCTTATTGCTATAAATAGTATTTCTAGTGTAATATTGAGTAATACTGGTGACAATGGACATGGTTTGCTTCATTCCTGATCTTATGGGGAAGGCTTCAAGTTTATCCCCATTATAGACAATGCTTACTTTTGGTTTTAGGTAAACACTACTTATCACTTTAAGAAAGTCTCCATTTATTCCTATGCTTTCTAGGAATGAGTTAATTAATTAATAGGAATGAGTGTTGTTGCATCTATTGAGATAACATCATAATTTTGTTGTTATTATTATTGATATGGCCAATTATGCTGATATTTTTTAAAATACTGTACCAACAATATACCACATGGTATATTGCTGTAATCTCCTTCCTAGCATTTAAATTTTTTGCATCAACATTCATTAAGAAAGCTGGTGCATTGGTTTTCTTATTTTTGGCTCTCCCTAGTTTAAGTATCAAAACCATATTTGTGTCATAAAAAGATTTTGGTTAGACACCTTCTTTATCTGTTTTTTCCCAAATAGTTTATGAAGTATTAGAATTAATTGTTCCTTAAATGTTTGGTAGAATTCACTTGTGAATCTATCTTGTCCTGGTTTTTTTCCTTAGGGAGCTCATTGATGACTTGTTTGATTTCTTATTCTAAGATATGGTTATTCAAGAATTCTATTTCCTCTTTTGTTAATCTGGGTACTTTATTTTTTATAAATATTCATCCATTTCACTTAGATTGTCAGTTTCACTGGCATTTTCTCCTGTCTCTCCTCTAGTCTGTTTTACTTCTGACCACTGCCTTCTTTTATCTGTCCTCCCTTTTATCATCCCTTCCTCTTTTCTTTTATCCCTTTCCCATCTTACTTCCCTGTTCAGTAAGATAAATTTATATTACCAGTTGAGTATGTTGATATATTTTATCCTCTTTGAACTAATACAGAAGTGAATGAGGGTCAAGCATTGCCAGCCCCCTTCCATCACTTTCCCCTCCATGGTAAAAGCTTTTCCTTGCATGCCTCTTTTATGTGAGATAATTTTCTCCATTCTTTCTGTCTTTGTGCCAAAACTCTTAGTAGTTCCTTTCAAAGATCAGCTTGGGCAATTCCAAAACCTGTAAATATAAAGTATAAACACAAGCATCAGTGCTTTTAAAACAACATGGGTGATTTTCCTGGCTTCTCAGGAAACCATCCTTCACTACAGACAGTTCTTGCTTTATGTAAGTGAGCCATTCCACAGACCTCCAACTTTTACATAATCTGAATTTGCCTATGGGTACCATACTGTGCAGGGAGGGGGCTGGCACATAGTTCAAAAACACTCAGGAGCCAGAGACAGAGAAGCAAAAGCAGGAGAAGTAACATGCAGGGGCCCGGACCAGCCATGTGAGGGTCTGGCTGGAAGCAAAAAGAAGAAGAATATATGGGGAGCTGACAAGTGGGGGCTGGACACAAATGCAGACAGGAGAGAACTGGTGACATGTGGGAGAGCCACACAGCACCTAAACGCAGAGGATGGGAAGACAGACATGCAGGGCCAAATGTGTGAGCAGGTGGGCAGAGCAGGGCAAAGGTCTCAGTGGCCAAGGTCTCAAGCCAAGCCCCATATCTGGTGATGGCAGTGATGGTGGGCTCATCTGTTCTGCTTTCACTTAGGGGTATTTCAGGAGTTGTTGGGTTTGGGGTTTTTTGTGGTTGGTAGGAAGCTGCAGAGTAGTGAGCTGAGTGGCAGGAACAGAGAGAAAGAGAGACAGACAGAGACAGAGACACACAGACAGAGACAGAGAAAGAGAGAGAGAATAGTACTGTATGGTAAAGTTAACGTAGGTGATTTTTTAGAATGTTGATTTCTTTCAGAATTCTTTATGTAAAGCCGAATTTGTACAATGCAAATTTATGTAAAGCAAGAACCATCTGTACTGTTGAAGCGAAAATGAAACAAATGATTCCATAACCACAACATGTGTCTGTAATCAGTTCATATGTAGACATGGCACCCTGTAGAACATCACCTGGATGTATCCCAGGACGGATAGTCTATGTCACTCAAACTAACAAGCCCAAGCTGTGTCATAAGCTTTAAAACCATTTTACCCAGAGACCTGTTATAAAATCTTAGAAAATGACAGTAACTTGTGATCCACTGCATAGAATTGCAATCCACATTCTCAGTTTTTACCATCATCTCTTCATGAAGTCCTGCGAGACCATGTGAAATAGACCTATAAGGAATTGATGATGAAACCAATGTGACTATTCTTGGGGCCCTAGGAAGTGAGAGTACAGGCTCAAATGACAGATTTGTGGAAAAGAGTAGAATCAAAGGAAGGATAGAATGGCTGCTTAGGGTAGAGAAGATAGGATAAACATGACAGAGAAGTCAGAAGGAGACAAATTTGGGTATGGCAGAGAAAAGTCAGAAGCTTTAAGCTGTTTTGTTTTCATTTTTCTACCAAAGAAAATTATCAGTGTGCTATATGTAAAAGAAGGAAAATGACTAATAGGAAGTTAAAATCCTAGGAAATGAAAGTGATAATACATGTGTTCTTGAATTTCAGTTGGGAGTTGAAATCAGTAGGTCTATGAACCACATCCCAGAGTGCAGAAAGAAGAGGTCGGTTTGACTATTGAGCTCCTGTCAGTAATCCTTTTGAAAACTGGGGAGAAACAAGGTTCATACTTCAGAACAAGAGATGGGCAAATGTTTCAATTTTCCAAAAAAAGAGTAGATTCTGTGAATTATAGACCAATGACCTTTAATTTGGTTCTTATCAAAAACATATTAAAAAGCTGATTAGTGAATATTTACAAAAGAAGCAATGAATACACAGGGTTCAAGTGGCTTCATCACAAATAATCCCAGACGTCGTCCTACTTTTCTTTTTTTGACAGTTATTAGATTAATTAATCAAGGAAATATTGTAGATAGTTTATCTTGATTTGAGGGAATCAATTGACAAAACCATTCATGATATTCTTAGCAAGATGATGAGAGCAGCACCTGATATCTTATGTGGCTTTTACTGTGTGCCATGCACTGTACTAAGTGCTTTACAATTATTATTTCATTTGATTCTCACAAGAACCCTGCAAGACATGTGATATAATAATCCCCTTTTTACAGAAAAAGAAACCGAGGCAAATCAATGTTAAGTAATTTGCCTAAGGTCACACAACTAACAAGTGTCTGAGGACAGATTTGAATTCGAGTTTTCTCAACTCCAGGCCTGAAGCTTTATGTGCTGCACAACCTCAAAGACGGAGGAGATAGGAATTAGTCAGTAAACAATTGGGTGAACGGCCAAACAGAAAGAATCCATACATGGTCCTATGTTACCTTGTACAGAGGTCCCTAGTGGAGTGCCTACAGATCTGTTTGGCCATCTATTATGTAAAATTTTTATCAGTGAGTTGGATAAAAGTATGGATGGCATACTAATCAAATTTGAAGATGACACAAAGTCAGAAGAGGTAACTAACGTGTTGGATGTCAGAATGAAAAAAAAATGTATTTACAGTCTTGAATATCTAGCCAAATCTACTGAGATCATATTTCATGGACATAAATTCAAACTCTTAAACTTGGGTGCAAAATCAGCTTCTCAAGTCAAGATGAGAGAAGTATGTCTAAATAGGAATTAATATTTTTTTTAAAAATGATTTAGGAGATTGATTGGATGACAAGCTCTGTATATGACCTGGCTGCAGAAATAGGAACACAGGAATTTGGAGAACAGCCTCACTGGAATAGCTTAGACATGGCTTATTTTTAATGGGCCCATGCTATATATTAGTGATTGTTGCTGCCCTTTCTAATTGCTTACAAATCATCCTTTTAGTATTGCGCTCTGGAATTTTTCCAACAATCTTAGGTGTGCTTACTGCTCTATAGTTCAAAGAATTGACATTGGTTTTCTTTTGAAAATCAGGAAAATATTTGCCTCTGTGCAGTCCTTTAACTCTTATCCTATACTCATAGCCATTCATAGACCCCCACCAATAATGTCTTTTTCCCAAAAATGTCTTAACGATCATCTCCACAAATTCTTTCAATGCTCTGGGATACAGTGACTTGTTGAGGGCAGCTGAGTTCTCACTTACCATTTCCTCAAGTGTCTTGGCTTTCAATTCCTTGTTATCCATTTTTGTTCTATCTGCACCAGTCCAAACACCATCCTCCTTGAAACTGAGTAGGTCTGACTGGGGAGGGTTGGGGAAGCATTCATTTTCATCCATCAATAATAATAATAACTAATGTTTATATAGTACTTTAAGACTTGCAACATGTTTTACATATATTATTTCATTTGATTTGTTCCTCTCAACAACTCTATGACATAGGTGGTATTATTATCCCCATTTTACAGGTGAAGAAACTTAGGCTGAAAGAGAGTAAGTGAATTCCTCAGAATCACATAGCTAGTAAGTATCTGGGGCAGGTTTTGAACTCACATCTTCTTAACTTCAAGACTGAAACTCTATCCACTATATTACCTAGAATCCCAAGTCACATTCCTACCTCTTCCTTGATCTCTTTCTTTGCCTTCCTCTAAAATAAATCAGAGTCAAAACTTCATTGAGACAGCTGAAATTAGCTCCCAACTTCAAATTCTATATTTAAGGTCACTAGGAAAGGAAAGAAAAAGCCATCTCCTGCATTTCCAAGTCTTATTTTTGGTGAAGGTTTTTGTCTTGTACTTCAGGCTCCATCCTTACCTTTTACATTAACTGCAAAAATCCTTAAGAACCCTATCATCCTCCATGTCTAAAGTCATCTTTATTACTTCACTTTTAACTAAATCACCCCCTTCTCTTAAAAAAAAATCTAAGGAAACTGATATTCAGTATTATAACTTCTGGATTACAAGCTCAATGTCCTATTAATCTTTATAGGGTCCCAGTACCTAATACATAACTTTGCTTACAGCAAGTGCTAAATAAATGTTAAATTGGCCATGTCGTATATGGTGGGAAAAGCTCAAGACATGGATGAGATCTGATATGTATTGGCCATGTGACCCTGGGCAAGACATTAAAACTCTCTAATGCTCAATTTTTTCATTATAAAGTAGTTGTTGTGACAATGTTATCGCCTATATTGCAAGGAAAAATTGCAAGCTACCCAGGTCTCACGTCCCTACTCCAGCCAAACCCTGAAATTCTCTCCAGACCTATTATAGATCAAGAAATCACAGTAAGTGATATCTTCCACTGCTGAAATGAAAACAGAAAAAGAAAATATCAGCCAGAAACCCACAGGCAATAAGAAAAAGGACAGCCACAAAGCCAGTGACAGGGCAATCAAGCAAGCCAGCATATTCCTAGTATAACCAAACATGGGTACATGCAGGGACACATGTAACTTCTGTTTGGTTGCATCAAGTATGAAGGTTTCCCTCAAGAAGATCCTAGAGTGGTCCTTAGGGTGAGGACCTTAGAAGCCCCAGAGAGCATCATGGGCCAGTATAGCACAGCATGCTCAGACTGGAACACCTAGGAGCACTAGGGCTCCAGGGTACCTAATACTTTGTCCTGAGATTCCACAGAAGGCCATAAAGATCTAATTCTCTGAATATCAAATATCCAGAGGTCAAAACCCAAGTTACCCAGGTTGAAATCAAGCAGGACCCAGAATTCCACTTAAGGAACTAAAGCTGAAGATATGAGTAAACCAAAGAATACCCTAAACTAGTTAAACAAAGGTCTCACAAATCTAGAGGTCCTCCCCCCAACCAAAGAAGACAAGAATAACTATAACAACTACAGAAAGAGATTCAAGGGGAAAATGTCTTTTCCCACAAAGACTACATGAATACCTAGAAGAAATAAAACAACAAATTTTCAAACTGAATTAAAATCCATGGACAAGAGATTCGGAGGGAGAATAAATAGTTTAGGAGAGCAAATGGTACTACCCAAGTACTAAAAAACCCAAAAACTAAAATGGAATAAAAAGAAAAAACATGAGTGTCTGAGGAAAAAAAGAAATATTAGAACAAAAGTCAAAGATTGGAAGAAAAATAGAAAATTTGGATATCTAATGTTTTTTTAAACAAATTATCAGGAAAACTGGGGCAGCTAGGTGGCACAAAGGATAGAGTTCTGGCCTTGGAGTCAGGAAGACCTGAGTTCAAATCCAGCCTCAGACACTTGATACTTACTAGCTGTGTGACCCTGGGCAAGTCACTTAATCCCAATTGCCTCACCAAAAAGCAATAATAACAATAATAACAATAAATTTTTAAAACTTTATCTGGAAAACAGATCAAGGGGAGATCATTAAAACCAGGACTAAAAAAAAAAATCCTGGGTGCTCCCTATATTTCAAGAAATCATAAATACAAACTTCCCAGCTCTATTAGGACTAGTTGCTGCAAAGGATATAAAACTGAAACTTGAGTCAGAAAGACCTGAGTTCAATTCTAACTTAAAACACTTACCAGTTGTGTGACCATGGGCAAATCACTTAACCTTTGCAAACCTTAAAGCTCCACATAATTATGTGAAGATTTTAAAAATCCATCAATCACCTCCTGAAAGAAATCTCAAAAGAAAGAGTCCCAAGAATATCATAGCCAAAATCCAAAAGCATTAAAGAAAAAAATGCTTCAGGCCATCAGAAAGAAATCATTTGAGTAATGGGGAACCTTAGTAAGGAACACTCAAAACCTGGTTAACTTCTACTATGAACAAGGGGAGATCTTGGGATATAATACTCTAAACGTCAATAGATATAGTCTTACATACAAGAACAACTCCCCTGCAAAGCTGAGTAGATTTGTGGGGCGAATGGAATAGAGTACTTTTAAGGATTTCTGATGAAAATATCAGACTTAAGTAGGAACTTTGAAATGTAAACACAACAATCATGGATTGTGTGATGAGGCTGTGCTAACATCCTATTGGGGGATGAAGAAACAAGTGTCTCTTTGGAACCTTAATATCATCAAAAGGTACTGAGAAAGTTAAATGAGAAAGTCAGGGGATCTAGCAATGGATGGATTCTGTTCTGGGAGACTGAAGAAGGCAAGGAAAAAGGAATATACTAGTGAAGAAAGGAGAAAGAAAGGAGTGGGACCTATTATGTCTCATAATTGAGGAGAGAGAAAAGAAAAGCATATAAGCATGAAGGAGGGAATGAGAAGAGCAGGCATCAGTTGAACCTTGTTATCTGAAACAGACAAAGGATTGAAAATAGACACAGATATATATCAAATTCAATAGAGAAGCAAGTGGACATGAGAAACAGGAAGGAAGAGAAGTGAACGGTAAGAGAGAGAATAATCTTGAGGAAGGAATAATTGCAAGCAAAGCAAAATTCCTGATCCCAAAGTGGGAATTAAAATGGGGGGGGGGAAAAAGAAGTGAGAAAATTAAAGAACTAGAATCTAAGGGGAAGCCCAACAATTGGGGAATAACTGATTAGATTGTAGCATGTGAACTTAAAAGAATTTTATAGCAACATAAGAATGCTGAAAGACATTATTTCAGAGGGTACGGGGTAATATAACTGACATAGAGTGGAATGTGCTAAAGCAGAAAGAACAACACTAGAGGAAAACAAAGACTTTAAAGACTTAATGACCAACTGTGTTCCCAGAGCACCTGCAATGCACCGTGTTCACCTTCTTGTGGAATTATTCTGGATTCAAGATGCAGGGCGTGGGCGCTACGTTCATTTTCCTTCACTCTGCTTATTAGTCCTCCTTCTCTTGTGGATTTTTGGTGGTTGTTGTCGTCATTTTGTTTTGGTGGGAGGACCTGGTAGAAAGGAGGCTTAGAAATTGTGCTGCCAAAAAAGGACATTAAAACATTTTTAAATGGACCGAAGAGGCCAGTGAAGGAAGTTTAGAAGGAAGCAGAGCAAAGCAAGACAGTTTAGAAAGTAACATGTGGAATTTGTTATACACTTTCAAAATGAAAAAGTAAGTAGCATGAAATAGAACATCATGGTTTCCTACATAGTCTTTTGTGTGTGTGCTACTATGTATCTATGGAAATACTCATTTTTGATATTTAAGTCCAGAATGAAAAAGTTAAACTTAAGTTTTCTTTTAAATGAATTAATGAATTCTTCCATTTTTACTATCTTTTAATTTTGTTTTAATGTTGGCTCTTCTACCTCCATATTTTTTTTCTGTTTCTATGAATCTTTTTTACAAATCAGATTAAAAGATGGAAATGAATATCGATGCCAAATCATTTTGATTTCCTATTCATGGCCAAAGCCACTAAAACCAATGGTTTTCAAAATACTTTACTGTCAAGAACTATGTTTGTATCTATTCCCAATTCTCATTTTTTATTTTTTGTACATTAGTGATTTTCCTCCTATTACCTATAGCCTCTATATTTATTTAAACTGATGTGGGGCCAAGTATGGAAAGTACCTGAGAAGCCCCAGGATAAGCCACTTCAGACCTCCTTCAGTGGTCTTCAGTGGATGAATCTTCACTGGGGAAGGTGCTTTACCCAACCATAGGACAATGTTGATTCCATTCTGCTTTAGTTGTGTTGACTATTGCTGATAATATTTATTGTATTCTGTATTTATGGTCCTTTTTAATCTCTGTTTTTCCTCGAAGGAGAAGAAAGAAGAAGAAATCACTTCCACCAACATCCCTTCAGTTGATTCAAGCTCTGACAGTGCCATAAATCAGGTCGAACTCAGTTTTTTAACCAAGGATGCAATTGAATTAAAGGTACAATACTTTGCTCTGAAGCTCCCACTTGTAATTTGTTGCCCATCTTTTCTTTTTCTCTTTTTAAAGTAAATTTTCATGATTATCTTTTGTTTTACATCAACTACATTTGTCTGTACATATTTTCCTCACTTTCCTCACTGAACAAAGAGAAGAGAAAGACAGAGATAGAGACTTTGTTGGGGGGAGTGAGTGGAGGAGGGAGGGGGGACAGGAGGCAGAGAGAGAGGTGAGAGAGAGAGAGAGAGAGGTCACAAAAACCCTCAGTATAAACATCCACAGTCCAGTAAAACAAATACCCACATTCACCATTTCTGAAAATGTATGTCTCTATCTGTATTTTAATTTTATCATCACTCGCAGATGAATGGCGAGTTCCATCTTCAGTCTTTTGGACATGTGGTTTATCATTACATTGATCAGAGTTTAAAGTCTTTCAAAGTTGTTTTTCCCCATAATATTGTTATTATTTTACAAATTGTTCACGTAGTTCTGCTAACTTCATTCTATTTGAGTTCATAGGCATCTTCTTAGTTTCCTCTGAAGTTGTCCATTTTATCATTTCTTATGATATAATGATATTATTATAGTAATATATTTTTGTAATGGAATATTATAACAATATTAATATAATATATTAAGAGAATTACATTCACCTACCAAAATTTGTTTAGCCATTCCCCAGTATAACAGTCCTATAAATATTTTTGGATATCTTCTTTGAGGTATAAGCCAAGAAGCGACATAGCTGGGTCAAAGGGGATGGATAGTGTGTTAACATTCTGGGAATAGTTCCATATTGCTTTCCAGAATGGCTGGACCAATTCTCATCTCTACCAACAGTGCACTAGTGGACCTGTTTCCCCACAGCACTTCCAACATTTGGTGTTTTCCTCTTTTGTCTTCTTTGTCTAGGGGCATGAGATAGAACTTCAAAGTTGGTTTAATTTGCATTTCTCTATTGGCAGCTTAGAGCATTTATTCATATGGCTGTTGATAACATGGATTTGAAAACTTCCTGTGCATATATTCTTTGACCATTTATCTATTGGGGGATGAAATTTGGTTTTATAAATTTTAACGGATTACTTAAATATCTTAGAAATGGGGCCTTAATCAGAGAACTTGACAAAGATTTTTCTCATTCCATTTATTTCTCTTCTAAGTTTAACTACATTAGATTTATTTATTTATTTGCAAAAACTTTTAAATTTTGGGTAATAAAATTATCCATTTTATCTTGTGTCATCCTCTCTGATGTTTGTTTAGTCATGAAATCTTCTTCCATGCATAGATCCTTCAGGTGATTTCTCCTTTAATTTAGTTATGATATCAAGTCCATGTATCCATTTGGAGCTTATCTTAGTAAATGGAGAGGTGCTAGTCTTAATTTCTATCACAAGGCTATTCAGTTTTCCTGGGCTCAAATCTTACCTTGGTAACTCACTAGCTGTGTGACCTTGAGAAACTTACTTAAGCTCCCTGCTCTGCTCCTCTATAAACAAGGGATGTCAGGCTAGAGTATATGTAACTGTGGGCTGGTGAGGGACAGGGAGAGAGAGAGAGAGAGAGAGAGAGAGAGAGAGAGAGAGAGAGAGAGAGAGAGAGAGAGATTGAAATGAGTCAACATTGCTTCATGGCAAGCAGAAAACCCTATGGGATCTTAAGATGGTACCAGATCTGTTTTTATATTGGTATGAGGGACTCCCAATGAAGAAATGCCCTCCACCCATGAAGATCAGCACCTATTCTGCTTGTTCTCTCCCTCCCTCCCTCCCTCTCTCTCTTCTCTTCTCTTCCTTCATCTGAATTAAATGTTTGTAATCAAGGAACAGCAATGTCAAACTCAAACCCATGGGCCTTCACTCCCAGTGAAGATTAAAATATAAATGAGAATTTTTAACAAAATAAAACATCTGGGAGCCAAGATGGCGGAGTAAAAAGGTAGTCGCTCTCACTCGTCCCTATAAACCTCTGAAAACCCAGAAAATATCACCCCAGAAAAAATCCCTGGAACATCTGAACTGGAAGAAAGATGGGGACTAGCAGTGCAGCAGCCCCGCAAATGGGTCTCTCAGTGCCTCAGCAAAAATAAGGGAAACAGCACTACAAGGGTCCCCCAGGCGGATAAGTACCCTACAGCATTTATCTGAAAAGAGCTGAAGAAAGCAACCTAAAGTCTTCATAAAGTCCGAGCCTTGCTGATTCCAGCCCAACACCAGGTAAGCTGTCAGAACCCCCAACTGTCAACCAGGAAGAGATCCTGAAGCCTAGGTGGTAGAGCAGGCAAACACAAACACCTGGACCTCTGAGTGCCTCAGTGAGGGTGGGGGAACTGGTGGAAACCAGCTCAGGAAAACACCACATGCCTCGGCACTCTACCGCAAAGGAATCTCCCAGTGCATTAGCAGAAACAAGGGAGGCAGCATTGCAAGGGGCCCCAGGCAGATAAACATCCTGCAACACCCATATAAAAGGAGCTGAAGAAAGCTAAAGGAAAGGAAAAGCAGGCAACCTAGAATTGCCTGAAAGTTCCAGCCTTGCTGATTCCAGCCCAACACGAGGTAAGCTGCCAAAACCCTACAGCCTCCAATTGCCAACATAAGAGGCCCCAGCACACAAAGCCAGTGACCAAGACCTAGGGTCCCAACACAAGAAGCTTGGGTCAGTGCCCTCTGTTCCCCAGCAGGAGAGCTAAATCTCTTTAAAGACCAGGGAATAAAGAAACCATGAGTAAAAAGAAACATACCATAGATTCATATTATGAGAAGAGTGAAGATCAAGACAGAAATTCTGAAAAGGACAACTTTGTCAATAAACCCACATCTGCAACATCAAAAGGGAATATGAACTGGTCTGAAGCCCAAAAAGCCTTCTTAGAAGAGCTCAAGAAGGATTTTAAAAGTCTAATGAGAGAGGTAGAAGAGTCCTTAAAAAATACAATTGGCCAATTGGAAAAAAAGTACACTGAAGAAAACAAGTCCCTAAAAAACACAATTGGCAAACTGGAAAAAAAGTACACTGAAGAAAACAAATCCCTTAAAAATACAATTGGCCAATTGAAGAAGGAAGTACAAAAACTAACAGAAGAAAACAATCTGTTAAAAACTAGAATTGGACAAATGGAAACTAATGACTCTATGAGAGAGCAAGAATCAGTCAAACAGAAACAAAAAAATGAAAAAAATGATGAAAACTAAAATACCTCATCGTAAAACAACTACCTGGAAAATCGATCCAGGAGAGACAATTTAAAAACATTGGACTACCTGAAAATCATGATGAAAAAAAGAGCCTGTACAGTATCTTTCAGGAAATCATAAAGGAAAACTGCCCTGAAGTCCTAGAACCAGAAGGTAAAATAACCATAGAAAGAATCCACCACTTACCACCTGAAAGAGATCCCAAATTGACAATGCCAAGGAATATAACAGCAAAATTCCAAAATTACCAGATGAAAGAGAAGGTGCTACAAGCAGGCAGAAAGAAACAATTTAAATATCATGGAACCAGAGTCAGGATTACACAGGACCTTGCAGGGCGTGGAACATGATATTCCATAAGGCAAGAAAGCTTGGATTGCAGCCAAGAATCAACTACCCTGCAGAAGTGAGCACAATTTTTCAAGGGAGAAGATGGATATTTAATGAAATTGGGGACTTCCAAACCTTCCTCATAAAAAGACTAGAGCTCAACAAAAAATTTGATCTTCAAGTCCAAGATTCAAGAAAGACATAAAAAGGTAAATGGGACAGAAAGATACAAAATGTTATTAATAAGGGCAAACTGTTTACATCCCTACAAGGGAAGATGACACTTGCAACTCTTGAGAATTGTTTTGTTATTACACCATGTTAAAGGAGTATACATAAAGGGGGTGGATATTAGTTGACTTTGATGTAATGATAAAAAAAAATCTAATCAAGTGGGTTAAATGGATCCAAGTAAGTGGATTAGTCTGATCTTAGAAAATGTACTGAGAAAGGAGGAGGCAGACAAGGGTAAATTACATTACAGGAAAAGACAGAAAATCCTATTACAGCAGAGGGAAAGAAGGGAGGGGGTGAGCATTGTTTGAACCTTGCTCTCATCAGATTTGGCTCAAGAAGGAATAACATAATCAGTTAGGTATGGAAATCTAACTTGCCCTATGGGCAGTAGGAGGGAAAAAGGGAAAGAAAAGGGAGGGGGGATGGAAGGGAGGGAAGAAGCAGTGAGGGTGAAGGGAAGAAGTGGGGAGGAGGAAAATAGAAGGGAAGAGAGACTGAAGGAGGCAGTGGTCAAAAGCAAAGTACTGGTGGGGAAGGAAGGGAGAAAGGAGAAAGAAAAGCATAAATGGGGAAAAAAGGATGGAGAAAAAGACACAGAAGTAATCATAACTGTGAAAGTTGAATCACTATCTTTTTTTTCTCTTCTGTTGAGTTTTGTTTCCTCTTTCTGATGGTTCCTCCTATTGGTTTAATTTTTACTTACAACTTCACTAATGTGAAAATTTGTTTAATAGGAATGTAAACATATAGCCTATATCAGGTTGTGCACAGTTTTGGGGAGGGAGGTGGAGAGGAAGGGGGAGAAAAATTTTAAACTCAAAAGCATATGGTAGTGATTGTTGATAAATCAAAATAAATTAATAAAATATGCAAAAAAAATTTTAAAAGAAGAAAACTGTAACAGAATAACAGAAAAAAATAAATAAAACATCTCTAATCTTCATTTATGGCTTTCTAAATAAATGTGTGGCCAAAGGAATCCCTTGCTAATGTTATTGATTTTTTCTTTCCTTTTTCAAAGGAGAAGGAAGCCCCTGAGATTGCATCCACCATAGTCTCTCCAGCTGGGCCTAGCCCTGAAAAATCCACAACTGATGTAAAACCAGATTCCACAAACCCAGATGCAGACAACTAGAGGTAAGGTGGTTTGCCCAGGATCTTCTGTTTTTAATTCATTCAGCTGCTTTGTGATATCACCCAACCTCATCCAGTAATTCACTCCCAAAGCCCAGATGATAATATACTCCTTAGATCCCTGACCTGGGCCCCCTTGGAGATGCTTAGGTCTCCCAAGCTGCTTGCATTTTCTCTAAAGTGCTGATGATTTTGCCCTTCCATTGACAACTCAGAAGGTATACAAAATCCTGGGCTGCAGAGAGGGCAGCATGAATCAACTGTGTTGTAGGGCAAGCAGAAAACCTAGTAGGACCTCAGATGGAACCAAACCTTTGTTTTAATCGGGGTGCGGGACTTCCAATAAGGAAATGCCCTCCACCCATGAAGATCAGCTCCTGTGGTGCAACTGAATATTCTTAGAGAGTTTGTTTCTTGGGATACCCTGAGATTAAGTGAGAAAGGAAGTAGAAAGAAACAAGCATTAATTAAGTACCTACTATGTGCTAGGCACTCTGCTAAGCACTTTAAAAATATTAGGTCATTTGATTCTCACAACACCCATGTGAAGCAAGTGTTATTATTGTCTCTATTCTATAATTTAGGAAACTGAGTCAAACAGAGATTAAATGACTTGCTAAGGGTCCAGAGATAGCCTGAGGCTGGCTTTGAACTCAGGGCTTCCTGACTCCAGGCCTAGCACTATCCACTACACCTCGTAGAGGTTAAGTGACTTGTCCAGGATCACACAGTTATTTTCACCTACAGAACTTGAACCTGGATCTTCTAGACTCTTGCAGAAAATATACCATATGCCATGCCTCTCATAGGTCTAGGTTGCATCTAAAAGGAGGTGGCATCTTGAAAGAGGGAGACGGTAGACCTGCTGTCTGCCCTCTGACCTCCTCAGACCACATCTTAGGAGCATTGGGTTCAGTTTGGATGCCATATTTAAGCAAGTACTTTGACTACCAGGAGACCCACCAGAGGAGGATGGGGTGGATGGTGATGTGTCAAGGAACATGAAGGAGCATGGAAGAACATGGGATGAGACAAGAGAAGAGCTGATTCAGAAGGGACCTCATAGCTGTCCTCATCAATGTGGAGGAAGGCTCTTTGGAAGATGGATTTTACTTACTCTGATGGGCCCAATAGGGCAGAAATAGGAGCCATCAGTGGGAGAGGCAGAGAAATGGATCCAACCTGAATGTCGGGAAAACTCATGAAGGAGCAGCCTTCCCAAAGTGGGATGAGTCCTTCACCCCTCCCTTACTTAAGGTCATTATGCAAAGACTGAATGATAGCTTGAAAGAGAGATGATAGAAAACATTAGATGTCTGTTTATATAGGGTGTGTGAGAGAGAGAAAAAGAGAGAGAGAAGAGCAGAGAAACAGAGACAAGGGAGACAGACAGAGAGGAGAGAAAGAAACAGAGAAGAAAGGGAGAGAGGTACAGAGAGAGACAGAGAGGAGAGACAGAGAGCAGAGAGAGAGAAAAAACAAAGTACTTTACAGTGAAGTTAATGTGTGTGAGAATTAACAAGGATGGTAGAATCAAATGAGTTGTTCTAAAGTAAAAGGCACCTTACTCTTAATGTACCACCCTTTCGTATGGACCAGTTTGCTGCTGAGCTAAATCTGCTCAGAGCTCTAAGAGAAACAGTTATTCTGAGTCAATGTTCTGAAACAATTGTTCATTCTGAATGCGACACCAGCACTATTCTATGAAATGAGAGAAATGTAGTGTATCTGATTCTAGACATATGAGAATTTGGTCATTAACATAAGCTAAGGGGGGGAGGGAGTCATTTGCAAAGAAGACTCAGAGTCTGAACCCAGATAGATCAGACAGGCAGACAGATAGAGAAAGGGAGAGAGGGAAGGAGGGAGGTATGAAAGGACCGGTTTCCAACCCCCACAATTAAATTTGAAACTGGAAGTGATGGATAGAGCAGTTGCTGTTGAAGAGTGAGTCCAGTTGAGCCAAGAAATATCTTGGAAGCAGAGAATCATAGAAGTTACTCAGTGAATCAGATGCTTTGGATGAGATATTGTTCCAATGAAATGTTAGCCAAGCACTGTGTGGATCAGCTAAGGTTAACAGGGGAAACATCCGTTCAACACAGAAGCTATGTCCATCAAGAAATTTTTATGAACAGTTCCTAAGACAGAAAAAAGATATCAAAGTTTACAATGGCAGAGTTTTCTCCACTCCTAGGCCTCCTGGACAGGTTTTTATACCTGTGTCCTACCTCTCCCTCACAGATACTATGTTAATTGGTGGGAAAGAATGACCTATTTATATGAAGATTGTGATGTACTTTAGTATTCATGCACTTGCTTTAATATGAATATCTGTGATATTACTTCTTTGGTCTTATTGCCAAGTGAATGGTTTTGTTTAAGACCTAAAAGAATTATCATTGTAAGTGTCTATTGTAAATGAAGCTGCATCAGTGGGGGGCTCAAAATTGAATTGATGAGTAAGGGGGAGTATATTTCCTGACAACACAGGAATTCTTCTACCACTACCATATATGTTCATGTCATCTCCTCTGTTGGAATGGAAGTTCCTCAAGGGCAGAAATTGATTCATTTTTTTTCTTTGTATCTCCAGCATTTAGCACAGTGGCTGGCACATAATAAGTTAATAGATACTTATTGATTGATTAAGATTTGGCTAACTTTTTTTTTCTTTTCACAAAGGAAGAAAAAATGTCTGAGAAAAAATCTTTACAGAAACCCAACGGCACCAAGAAATCCATGAGCCCAGTGAAGAACTCGCTTCAGGTACAGCTTCTTGCTCTGCATTTTCCATTGTTTCTCCATTACTGACCTTCTTATATCTAAACACAACCCTCAAGGATCCATTCTCCAAGCCTGGATGTGAATGCGCCTTGTCCTGCGCTGAGCCCATCAGGAGACAGCTTAAGTCTCCTGAGTCCCCAGTGTTTTCCCAAGAGTGTCCTTTCTATTTCCAGTCCATTAGCAAGACAACAAAGACATGATCAACATAATAGGAAAAATGGCAGTCAGATGTGAAGCACTGTGGCATTTGTCTTTGAAAAGACTCTCAGAGCAAGTCCATTGATAAACACTTATTAAACATCTACTAAGTGCCAGGCACTGTGCCACACTCTGAGAATACAAATTTTAAAATTGAGACAATCCCTACCCTGGAGGAGTTTATATTCTGGGGTAGAGGGCTTTTGGGGGGAGAATATGGACCTTGGGGATAAAAGGACAAAAACTGACCTCAAGAACCTTGCATTCTCCTGGGGGATATCTCCTTTTTCATTTGTTTTTCATCAATCTCTGGACTACAACCAATACCTACAAGCTGAGGTGGCAGCTTGCAGTGGGAGAGGTCTGAGGAGTAAACTTATTTAGGCCAAAGGCCTCACTTTGGGAAAGTTCCTTCGCATACCATAGAATGTTTCTTTGTACTAGCTGTCTTGGGTCTAAAATATGGTTGGCCTTTTCCCCCCACTTTTCTCTAAGGTCAAAGAAGAGGAGAGTGAATATTCTAAAAGCTATTCCCAAAAGATTTCTCTCTTGGAGATAAACCCCTCAATGATGGATGGACATGGATTACAGGTACAGGAGTTTGCCTGGAATCTTTTATTTACCATTGATTGCCATACTTTCTAAAGTCCATAAACCTCAGACACTTGCTAGCTCTGTGACCCTGAAGAATTGATTAGCCTCTCTTGACCTCAGTTTCCTCATCTGTAAAGTGGAAATAATGGCACTTAACTCCCAAGGTGGTTGTGAATATCAAATAAACTCATATACGTTTTACAACTTTTAAATCACTAGAGAAATGCAAGCTTATAAACATGGCCCTTGCAAGGACTGGATATTAATGTACCTCTTCCCGGACTTGGCCCACCATTATATAACAAAGTCACTGGAACTCAAGTGTCTCGACTTCCTTTTCCTAAGAAGAGTCATATCTGGTCCTTCCATGGGCAGCCAAGCAGGGATACCTAAAAGTTGGATTGCAAAAATCTAAACCCAAGCTCTGGGCATGCAATGAGATAAAATGGGATTCCAGAGTGTGATATGCTGGACCCCCCAAAAAAAAATTAGGATAACATCATAGATGTGAAGGGACCTCAGAGGCCATCTTACCCCCTCTTTACAAAAGAGGAAACTGAGGCCCAGAGATATGAAGAGGCTTACCAAAGGCTACACAGATAATTCATTGGAAGAGGCAGGATTCAAACTCAGGTCCTCTGGCAAGACTCATAGGACTATAGACCTGAGCTAGAAAGGACCTCCGAGGTTGCCTGCTCCAATCCTCTTTCCTGAAGGAAGCCAGCTAGAGCAGCAGAGCCTCTTCTGATTCCAGACCTAGGGCCGTTTAGACAGCAATAAGAGGCCTCATATCCTGTCCCTAGTGTATAGAATGTGGGAAGGGGAGGGAACCATTCCCCGGGGATTCTCCCTGGTCGAGCAATATGTGAGACATTGTGTTCTTCTGGCAGTGCCCTACATAAGGAGGGACAGGACAAACTGTAGATGGTCCAGAGTAAGACTGAGAAGGATGGTAATGAGAGGACCGTGCCCCCCAAAGATCCACTGAAGGAAATGAAGATGTTTAGCCTGGAGCAGGGAAGCCTTTGGGAGGCCATGTTAGCTATCTTCAAGCATTCCAAGGAAGGCCTGGTGGTAGAGGGATTCAGTGCCTTCTTTTGTTTGAGCAGCACTCAGACCAATGAATAGAAGTGATGGAAAAGCTTACCGAAGTGAGATTTAAAGAGAAACTTCGAAGAATAAGACTCTGGACCACTAGAATGGGCTGTCTCAGTCTGGAGCAGACAAGAGTATCCTGGGAAATGTTTAACTGGCCCTCAAAAAAAAGTTTGCCTGACACACTTTTCAGTTTGACCTGCATCATTGACATCTCCCTTAAAGTTGAGATAATTGACAAAACACTAACTCAAGCCCTGACCATTTTTCAGATGTAAATGTTCTCAGTGAGAATTTTACGATCAGCTCTCCCAAGCTTGTAAGGAGCTGGCTGCAGCACATGCCTGATAGCGGTTCATCTGCTCAGTTGGGATCTCCAAGCAGCATCTGCAGGGTCAGTCTTCAGGGTTTTCATAGAAAGGATTCGAAATCAGCAGCTGCTTGGACCAGACGGCCCAGAGGTCACTGCCCCATCTGAGATTCTGTGACTCTCAGAAATCACGTAACCTTCTGGCCAGATCAGTCTTTCCTTTGCTCTCGTCTAAGCCGCAGCATTCTGAGGCTCTGCCCTTACCGGCCAGCCCTGGGAATCAGAAGAGGGAGAGAGGCATCAGATGGCTTATCTTTCTTAGTAAGCAGTCTGCTGGTGGAAGCAGGAAAAACAGCCTCACTTAGTTACTGTAGCACACCTAGCTTATCTCTCAACACACCCCACTAAGAATCTATCACAGAGCACGAGGGCTCATGGCACTTCCCGCATTGTGTCTGCTTCTGCTCAGCTTTCTGGCTGAGGTGTTGACAAGCACTGAGAACTATGAAGCAGTGTCAGGGAGGAACAGGGGGGCCTGAGCAATGTCTTACCTGGAAACTAATGGGATAAGGATGAGGCCATGTCATTGCATGTGAGTAGTCACCCTGCTACCTGACTCTCCTTCTTTTCCTGGGCACAACATTGTAGAATTTGGTTCTTAAATGCAGGCCAACCAATGCAAGGCAATTCCATTTCCTTTTCCTGTGCCCCTCACAATTCATTGGGAAGACACCAGTTAACATAGCCATGAAAATAAGCTCAAAGAATGTACTGGCCTGCCTTGCCCATCAATCAGGTGAAGGACAGCAACTCTTCCCACCCACATTGCCGCTCCTTCACCTCTGGTAGGAGCCAGGAGGCTACCACCAAAGCTGAGTTAGCCAGTAACAAGTGACCCCAAGCATCTCCACAATGAGGAAGGAGAAACAGGAGAGGTTCATAAAGAAAAGGAGAGGAAGGGAGAAAAAATGGAAGGGAAGGATAAGGAACGGGCAGCACAAGAAAACTTGTGATGGGATAGGAAAAAGAAAAGAAAACTTAATAAACAGCAGAGGAGGATTATGTCTTCATCCCCTGAAATGCACACACACACACACACACACACACACACACACACACACACACGCACATAGCCTAGGTTGTAAACTTGTCTGAGGTTGAACAAAAACTAGAAATATGGAAGATTTGGGGGGAGGTATAATTAATCCCATTCTGAACATACCAAGTTTGAGATACTAAGGAAGCATTCTAGTGGAGAGGTCTAGCAGGCAGCTGGTGATGTAGGAATGAGGAGAGAGGGGAGGAGAGGCAGAGAGAGAGAGAGGACAGAGACAGAGAGAGAGGAGAGAGAGAGAGAGAGAGAGAGAGAGAGAGAGAGAGAGAGAGAGAAGAGAGGAGAGAGAGGACAGAGAGAGAGAGACAGAGAGAGAAAGAGAAGAGAGGAGAGAGGACAGAGAGAGAGAGACTAAGAGAGAGAAGAGAGACAGAGAGAGAGAGAAGAGAGGAGAGAGAGAAAGAGAGACAGAGAGAGAGAAGAGAGAGAGAGAGGAGAGAGAGCGAGCAAGTGCAGGTGCCTAAGGTGGTGTGAAGGTCTAGGTCACAGTGTAGTATGAGGGCTCTGGATTGGCTCAAAGCGGGCCTCTGACATTTGCTACTTGTGTGACCTTAGACAAGCCACTTCCCTTCTATTTTGGCCTCCATTTTCTTATCTGTAAAATCAGTAGTAAGAGGTCCCTCCCAGCTCTGAATCTGACTACGAGTTGAGGTGGTTAATAAACTGGCCAAAGTGTTTGAGAAGATGTTCATGTGTATATTGATGTCCCCAAGCAAAGGGACGGACAGAAAGATGTAAACTAGATTCTCAACTCAGAGGTCCGTGTCACCTCCAGAATTCTGTGATTCTGTAAGTTTTCTTGCCCTGTGTATTTCAGATTGTTCC
Source organism: Phascolarctos cinereus (assembly GCF_003287225.1). NCBI lineage: Eukaryota > Metazoa > Chordata > Mammalia > Diprotodontia > Phascolarctidae > Phascolarctos > Phascolarctos cinereus. The sequence goes on along the minus strand of NW_027555958.1, from coordinate 15,454,590 downwards.
ACCAAAGGACACACACCCCCTGCTTGTCCTGCTCAATCCTAAAAGTGGGGGAAGACAAGGAGAAAGGTATGTATTAATATTATTATTAATTATTATTATTATCATCATTATTCAAAGAAGAAGGGCCTGGCAAGCAGCCATCCTTGAATTTCCTTTTACAGTAGACTTCTTATATTAGTAGAAATTACAGAAGCACCTGATCCCCTCTCCCACCTTTTGACACCTTTCTTGCCCAAACTGTATAGAAGAGCTAAGAGGAGGAGTGATCTTGTGAGTTTAGGCAGAGCTCTTCTTGTAATAGAAGCCATAGTCTTGGGACCAGGTGGAGTCAAAAATTGGTCCATAGCGATAAGGGATGTGAAGAGTGAGAAAATGCTGAGAAAAGAAATCTTAGCCACACTAACTTCATGAGACATTCCAGCTTTGAGAAGACCAGGTGTTCGTCTCATCAGTAAGAGTCCATCTGGACATCTTTTTAGAAGCTGCTGGGCAGAGCATGAAAGAGAATCAGTATTTTTAAGTAGTTTTTCGTTGCTGGTCACAGATATTGCCATGTTTGGAGGCAGAGGTAGTTGTGGTATAGACACCAGGAGTTAAGTTTCAAGACTATGTGAAAAAAAAATGGAAGCAAGCTGGAACAAACAGGGAAGGTTCTGGGGAGGTCCCTCCCAGTTCATGTAGGGACTCATCTGGGGTTCCATGACCCTTGAACTCCAGCCTTAGGAACAACCTGAGAATTGGTACTTTCCACCTCAGTCCTCACCAACAACCCTCAGCCTGACCCTCCCTCCTCATTCCTACATACTCTCCTGATCCAAAGCCTGCTCCCGTGCTATGAAGGCCATGATGGGAAGTCACAGCACCTAATGTATAAACAAGACCTCCAGGGAAGAAGAGGCTCTAACAGAATGGGGACTCCATACTCTTTATTTGCCGATGACCTCTTTTGTTCTTGGCTGAAAAGAGAACCTTCAAGTCATAAGGTCATCAATCATTCCAATTGTTTCTTGGAATGGCGATGCAGCCCTCTTCCACTTGAGAAGGTCAGGGCTCTAGAACTTGCCATGGACTTTGGTCCGTCCTGTCCCTTCTCCTCACCATGTAGTTTAGAAGTGGACTGTTGAGGTCATTTGTCTGCTAGAACTGCTCCCAATGACATTTCCTTTCTGTTTCTGCTTTTCTCTCCCTTCTTTTTGTTTCTATAGACTCCTTCGGAAATTCCAATATCTGCTCAACCCCAGACAAGTTTACAACCTGGAGCAATGGGGGCCTATTCCAGGGTATGAAGATGCCATCCTCTTCTGATGCTTATCAAGTTCTTTCCTCTTTCCATCCCATAATAAGCCATTTTCTAGTATTCCATCCTTCCCTTTCACTTCATCTTTCCCTCCTATTCTTCTCCCTTCCTATCCCTTTCTTCACAAACCCCTCAGTTTCCATTTTATTTCTGGAGGTGCTCAGGAACATTTGTTATTGGCTAACTCATTTTTGGAAGTAGCCTCCTGGCTTCTGGCCAAGGCAAAGTAATAGTCATATGGGTGAGGGGAAATTGCTGTTGTCATTTTCTTGATCGACAATCAAGGCGGGCTGGTAAATTCCTTGAGCTTATGTTCAAGGCTGTGTTAACTGACATCTTCCCAATGAATCATGAGAATCATGGGGAAAGGAAATATAGGCCCCCTTACCTATTGGCTCATATTCTACATGTTGTACCTAAGTAAATATGCAAAATTAGGTAGCAGGGTAATTAGTCACATGCAGTATAATTACCTCCTCCTTATTCTAGGAGATTGTCCAGTTTTCAAGTCCCTTATTCCCCCACCATCTCCTTCCTGACTTTCATTCTTTGTCAATGCTTTGACCTGAAGCAAAGCAAGGAAGGAAACTTTCCTTCAATCTTTTTGTGTTATGTAGAGGTTTGTGGGGATTATATGTTGACAGGGCCCTAGATGTGGGGCTGGAAGGGACTTTGGAGGCTGTCTAGCCAAACTCCCTTATCTTAAAGATGATGAAACTGAGGCGCTTACCCAACATCACATGACTTAGAGGTGGGATTTTAAACCAAGGTCTCCAAATTCCAAGGTCATGGCTCAGGGGATGAGCTAGAAGTTACTACAGTAACTAAAATGAGGGTCTAAATCTGTGGGATTTGTGTACTGTTCTCCCCATGAGCAGAGGGGTTATCAAAAAATGTGTCCTAGCTGATGCCTCTCTCCCTATTTTAATTCCCTATAGAGGAAAGTAAGGAGAGACCCTCAGAATGCTGTGCCTTAGACAAGGCTCCAAGGAAAGACTGATCTGAGAGCCAGTGCTTATCCACAGGGGAAACCCCATTTTCCCAGTTATATGAAGGACAGGACACACCCACCTGGGACAGAGGCCAGCAGCCCTAGTCAGGAATGGGATACACATGTTTCAACCTACCAGAGGCACAGGGGGCCACATAGCAAGAGATGGTGTGTTATAGTGAACAGAGCTCTGGCCTTGGGGTCAGGAAGCCCTGGGTCCTAATCGCACAGGAGACACTGAGACATAAACACATCTGTCTGACCCTGTGATGAGTCATCTAACTTCTCTAAGCCTCAGTTTACTAATCTGTAAAATGGGAATAATAATAGCACCTTCTGCACAAGGTTATCGTGAGGGTCAAAGAGATAATACATGTAAAACATTCTGCAAACTTTAAAGATAGATGGATATATATGTGCATATATACATATATATGTATATATATATATATACATACACACACATACTCATATATATGTATATGTAAGTTATGATGATCAGTCAATGATGCTTTATTAAGCCCCTACTATGTACCAGGTACTGTATGAGACGTGCACTTTAAGAAAATTGGCTTTGGCAACTGAATGAAGACTGGACAATGATTGACAGACCCAGCAGCAGCTTTTGCAATAGCCCAGGATGAGGTGATGGTGGAGAATGGACAACAGTTTCAATGTGAGGACAGTTTGCTTTCCCTCGGCATTTCCCAGCAGCTTTAGCCACATGAGCTCCAAGGCCGCCATGCTGTCTGACATGTTGGCTACTGACAGATGTCAGCGATGTTGCTTGAGGCCTTGTTACATTATAGGAGGCCAAGGCCAGTATAGTGGGGACATCTACTGGCCAGGACCTAGAGCAGGTGTTTTTGTGAGTCTGCCTGCTCGCAGGTATCTTGGGATGGCTCGATGCAGAACAGAAAGTAGACACTCAGGGCCCCCAGCAACTAGGCAGAGCCTGGCAATGGCAGCCACTTAATAAAAACACTTGCTGGACAGAATGGAATCCCGATATGTGGTCCTGTGTTCTGACATATTTAACTTCATAGGATCTTAGATCTAGAGCTGGGGGAGGCCTCAGAGATGCATTCTGGTCCAACCCCTTCATTCTGCAGATGAGAAAAGGGAGGCCCAGAAAAGGTAAGTGAGTTGCCAAAGATTGTCCAGGTAGTAATATCAAAAGTTGTATCTGAAGTCGTATAAATCCTCTCCACTCTGGGTTCAGCAGTTCCAAGAGCACCAGCAAAAGGACTTCAAAAACAGCATGCGAATAATAACTCAGGGACAGACTAGACCTGTGATTTCATTACAGTTTAGCACACTCCCAGGGAGGAAGCCCCTCTTCCAATGCAGGTGGCCAATTTCTCCACAATTAATGGTGTTAGCGATTCACCTGGGCACCGAGAGGCAGACTTATGCAGGGGCACACAGCCAGGATATGGCCAAGGTGGGCCATGAACTCAACCAGATCTTGCTCACTCTGAGGCCAGCTCTCTAACCACTATGGAACACTGCCCTTCAAGGCTGCAGCTTGCAAATGAATAGCATTTCATGGTTTATAAAGGTTTTACATCAATGGCCTTATTTACTCTCAAAGCCATCTTGGGTGGTGGGAGGTAGAGCAGGACTTCCTACCCCTGTTTGGCCAGTCAGGAAACTGAAATATCAGGGCAGGGAGAAGAAAATTGCTCAAAGTGACCTCACCTTTGAGTAGGTGCTAACGCCCGGGTCTTCAGGCTCCTAAGGAAGTGGAGATGCATAAGGTCTCTGAGGCCCCTAGATCCAGAAGGCAACGGTTCTTCTGACAATAGCAGAAGTCTCACAGAATAATGCTGAAAGAATTTTTATTATTTCCCTTCTTTAACTGAGACATGCTCTGTTGCCACAGATAAAGGGTATTGTTGCCACTGAAGCTTATGTAATGGTGGAGTGTCTTCACACGCATCCCTTCTTTTTACCAATGAAATAGAATGTGACCTACATGACAGCAGGACTGCTTCAATTGTGTCTTTGTGCCGGGCACACAGAAGGTGCTTCTGACATGTTTGCTGACTGGTTAGAAAGCTGGGCCCAGGGAAAATAAGCCACTTGCCCTAAGTCATAGAATGGTAGTGAGCACCTAAGGTGAGTTTTGACCTCAGGGCCTCTGAGTCCAGTGCCAGTGTTCTGCCCACTGCACCACACTACCTCAATCCCATTCTTACAGAAGGTAAGCCCAGCTGCCAACACCACACATTCAGTCAATAAATATTTATTGTGTTGTTTAGTCATTTTCATTCACATCTGACTCTCCATGACCCCATCTGGGGTTTTCTTGGCAAAGATAGTGGAGTAGTTTGCCATTTCCTTCTCCAGCTCATTTTATAGATGAGGAAACTGAAGCAAATTGGGTTAAGTGAATTGCCCAAGGTCACACAATTAGTAAGTATCTAAGGTTGGATTTGAATTCGAGTCTTCCTGACTCCAGGCTGGGCGCTCTATCCACTGCAGAACCACCTACCTGCCCAGACATTTATTAAGCACCTGATATGTCCCAGGCACTGTGCTGAGTGCTGGAGATACAAAAAGAGGATAATGAAGTCAAAAACTCCCTGTGCTGGATTAGAGCCAGCCAGTTAGTTCAGTGTTTTCCACTGCAGGATAAAGTGAGAGGGAAGGCCGGCAGCCTAGACATCAGAGCAGAGGGAAAGAATGGTACCCTTACGTGTCTGGAATCACTGCAAGATGCTTCTTACATTTAAGAGGCTCCCTCAGGATTTTATAATTCATAAAAGCACCATTTAATCAAGCTGACTGTGGGCTACAAAATGCACCCCTCACCCCTCACCCCAGTCTAAAAGGTTAGGTACCTTCAGTTTCTTCCAAGTTCCTTCCTTCATCCCAGGAAATGCTTTGGGGGATTTGGGGAGAGGAAGTTTTCACCTGGATCACCCAGCATCACACTGAGAATTGTCTAGTAAACCAGCCTGTTTTGACTTTCCTTATTCTTCCCAGATTGAATTTTTTCCGTGGCGTGCCAAATTTCCGTGTGCTTGTTTGTGGAGGAGATGGGACTATAGGTTGGGTACTGGATTGTATCGGTAAGTAACAGAGCCTGGAAAAAGGGGATGGTGATGAGTAGAGGGTGGTCAGTATTTGAAGAAAGAACAGGAAAAACCCAGCATGGACTACACATTCCTTCCATTACTAATATAATCATAGCTCACATTTGTAAATAAAAAAAGAATAGTTGCCTGTCCTGGTTAGAGAAGCAGACTAGAACTAGAAAGGGAAGGCTGGCTTCCCAAGAGGCCACACAGAAGGTGTCTGGAACTTGGAAAAGGATGGACTCGGGGAACCAGCCACCTCCAGGAAGGCCTCACTGGACCATAGATCTAGAGCTTGGGTCCTTAGCCTTTTTTGTGTGTTCTGGATCCCTTGGGCATCCATTTGGTGAAGACTGTGGACCACTTCTCAGAATCATGTTTTAAAATGATAAAATACATAGATTACATACACAATAAAATATAGAGAATTACAAAGGAAGCCTATCATATTGAAATAAATATGTAATTGTTTTTCCATCCAAGTTCACAGATACCCTGATGTCTGTCAAGGGGTCCGTGTACCCCCAGGTTTAAAACCTTTCCACTGCTGGATAAGAGACCTTAGAAACCTCCCCAATCCCCCCTTCTACAGAGAAGGAAACTGTGGCCCATAAATGTTGAGTGGGGTCACAAAAATAAATGAAAGTCCCAATAGAGAAACTCCCTCTACCAATATAATCAACAACTATTCTGTGACTTAGAGTCTTAGAGATACCTAAAGCCCTGAGCCTTGCCTAGCATGTGTAGGGGCAAGATTTGAACATAGACTTTTCTGACTCCCATACCAGCTCTATACCCATTGTGCCTTGCTACCTCTTCTTCAGCTCCAAATCAGAACAATTTCTCCAGAATTAGAGCTTGTAAAAGATAGATTGGGCAGCTTTGAGAGAGAATGGGCTCCCCCTTCACTGAAGCTCTTACAATGGAAACGGATGACCAGTTATCAGGTCTGATACAGAGGAGGATCAGAAAACAGCTAGACTCACCAGCCCTGAGGTCCCTTCTAACTTGGAAGTTCTGTGAGTCCACCAGCAGCACGATGGAGGCAGGTGGATATCCCATGAGGAAGGTTTTCATGGCAGCCAATGGCTGGTGGCTAAGCCAACTTTGGGGTTTTAGCTGAGAGGCCATTCTAGTGTCTCCTTCCCCCAGGAGCCAAAAAGCAGACAGCATTGCTCTTTTCATAATTGGTCATTATCTTCACTGACCATTCTAACAGGCTTCCCATCCAAATAGAGAGAATTTTACCAGAAATCTACAAACTAAAAGGAAATAAGAGAGGATTTCTGACTTGGACCATCTGTTAGAGTAGCTGCGGGAATCCAGAACCCACTGTTTCTACTTTTTGTACTAAGTTAGCTCCCATGTTAGCTTAGTTAGCTCTCACTGGTAACATGAATTAAGAGCCTGTCGCTGGTAAGAACCAGTGATTCATGGGGTTGCATCCACTGGCCAAACCTGATGAATGCCTTTTGTTCCTTGGATTACAGATAAAATTAATTTTGTCAAACATCCAAAAGTGGCAATCCTGCCTCTTGGAACAGGAAATGACCTTTCCAGGTGTCTCCGTTGGGGAAGAGGTGAGGTTTTATTCCCATTAGGGATCTATCCCTGGGGACCAGGGTCTAGCCTCATTGCATTTATGAAGATAGCATAGAAAATTGCCTTGAGCACATATTTAAACAGAATCATAGGGCTGGGGTGGGGGAGGGACCCTCCTCACTATTATTTTTATAATTGTTGTTATCATTATTATTGTTACTACCATCATCATTATTTTGTTTTTCTTATCTTTATGTTCAATGGAACTCAGATAAAGATGATCCTGAAACAAGTTGCTATCCTGGTATTATGCATTAATGTTTAATGGTTGATAGTTTTATTATTAATGATTAGTAATAATGATAATTGGCAAAAATTAACTATCCACAAGCATTTATTAAACCCCCCTCTGTGATCCAGTCACTGTGCTAATGAAGTTTAAAAAAAGAAGTCCCTACCCTCAAAGGGCTTGAAGGGATATAAGCAGTGATTGAAGTTGGGGCACTAACAACTGGGGGGACCAGGAAGGGCCTGTCACTTAAGGAAAGTGTCCCTTGAATTTAGCCTTGAAGAGAGCTAGGTATTCCAGGGAGAGGAAATGGTCCTGCAGTGTTGAGCACAGTGCACCAAGAGAAAAAGAGCACATTCCAGGAATGCTGAGAGCCTGTACAAATGCACGTGGGATATAGAACATCACATACTGGAAGAAATAGCACAGTTTGGTAGAAGGCACAAGGGGAAGGATTTCTAATCAGCCTGGAAAGACAGACTGGAGCTAGACTGTGATGGGCTTTCAGTGTCAAAGAAGAGTTTGCATTTTACCGTGAGGGCAATGAGAAGCTACTGAAACTTGTTGAACAAGAGAGTGACCTGAACTGTAGAAAGATCAATTTGACAGTTGTATAGAAGACAGATTGGAGAGGGAAGAGACTGGGTGTGCAAAGACCACTTCAGAGGCTATTGGGAAAAGTTGAGGCAAGGAGTGGGAAGGGCCTGGACTAGAGTAGTGTAAATAGAGAAAAGGGACTGGATACAAGAGGAAGTGGAAATGACAAAAGTTGGCAACTGCTTGGATATTGGAAGGGTCAAAAGAGGGAGAAGTAGAAGATGACTCCTCAGTAGAAAATGCCATACCCATCACTATCCCCTGCTCAAAAAGTTTCAGTAAATAGCTGATGTGGGATTTAAACCCATATCTTCCTCACTCTATGTCTAGTGTCCTCCCATTGAACCACACTGCCTCACTGAAGTAGGGCAGAATGTTCTCATTTACGACAGGACTCGTATCATGGAGAGCTCCTATTATGTGTGAAAGTGGGTCCGCCCTTCCTAACTCCTTCCCCCCACCAGTGAATTCAAAGCCCATGTCATTGTCTTCCTGTGGGATCCATGGTGGCAGGTGATTTTTACCATCGATTCCATTCTATTCAATCGGCATTCTATTAGTGCCTCCTATGTGCACTGTGAGCACTACCCCAGGCACCAAGCGAGATATGAAATCTAGAGAGGGCACAACCCCTGCCTTCAGGGAATTTTCAGTCGAGTCAGGGCATCAGATACATCCCTAGAACTCTAACCAGAAACTGTCACATAGGTAGCAAGTGACCCAAGCCTCTTCAAGAGCAAGGGACACACAGGTGTAAGCTCAGGTGAAGCTATGTGACAGGACCAAGGACAGATACCAGGGTATGCATGCTAGGTCACTGCTGGCTACTTAGCCTCTAGGTGGGGCAGATCAGAGCTGACCTTGGTCCTGAACTGACCTCTTCTTCTTTTAACTAAATTTTAATGCTAAATAGATGCTATGCTCTCTTATTTCTATGTTGCTAAAGAATAGGCAAATATTAAGTGGGGAAAAAAGAGAAAAAGGAAAAGGGGTTAAAAAGAATGGGCAAAGACTGTCAGAGCCCTCAAAATTCACCATCTACTAAATATGGTGCCCTGGAGCAAAGCTCTAGTAGTACTTTTGGCATCCTCTACTCCTCTCTCTCACTTACCCCATATATCCATTATGTTGCCAAATCATATCACTTCTATCTTCCCAACACCTCTCAGGTACATCAGTTCTCCCCTCACACAGGCACTAGCCTGGTACAGGCCTTCATCACCTCTCACCTGTGCTACTACAATAGCCTGCTGAAGGTTCTCCCTGCCTCAAGGCTCCCCCATCTCCAATTCAATCTGTACCTCCACAGAGAAACCAAAGGAACTTCACTAAAGTGCAGGTCTGACGATGTCACCCACCAACTCAATAAAATCCAGGGGCTCCCTATACCTCCAAAATCAAAAATCAAGTCCTTTGTCAGGCATTTAAAGCCAGTAATGACCTTGTCCCTCCCTGCTTCTCTCTTTCACTTCCCTCCCTGCACATATTCACTGGCCTCGATGCTGTTCCTCACATGAGGTATTCCATCTCCTGACTCCTTCTGCCTCCCCGGCTTTCTGCAAGACTCACTTCAAATCCCACCTTCTTCAGGAGACCCTTTCCAGTCCACACACAACACACACACACACACACACACACACACACACACACACACACACACACACACCCCTCCATACTTCTTTAAGATTGCCTTCAATCTACTCTGTGGTTATCTTTTATGTTCCTTAGTATTTCCATCTTGACTCCCCCCTCCCATTAGAATTTGAGCACACTAAGAATAGGTTCAGTGCTTTTGCCCTTCTTTGCATTCCCAGAGTCTAGCACAGTGCTTGGCACGTAATAGTTGCTTAATAAACGTTTGTTGATGGATGGATTGATAGTCATCAAGCATGGTGTCAGGCACTGTGCTAGCTACTAAGGAAACAAAAGTAAAACAGGACCTGACCTCGAGGAGCTTACATGCCAACAGTGGAGACCATGCTTAGCTATAAAACAGTAAATGGAATAAATACATATTTGTTGGGGAAGGAGAGCATGAGCATCTGGGTAGGGAGGGCAAGAAAGGCAGTCAGGAAAGACTTCATGTAGAAAGTGGAGCCTGAGCTGAGTCTTGAAGGAAGACAGGGAAGCCACAGTACATAAGCTGTTGCACATACAGAGATAGTCCTAAGTCATGTTGAATGAGTAAGAGGGACAAGTAAGTAGAAGATGAGAAAGGTTCGTCCTGATTACTTCCCGCTGTTTGTATCCTATAGATATGTACTTGTTTGCATTTTAGCCCCTGCCCCAATTAAAATATGAGCTCCTCAAGAGCAGGAAATGTCTTTTGTCTTTCTTTATATACCCAACACTTTGCACAGTGCCTGGCACACAGTAGGCACTTAATAAATGCTTGTTGACTGACATTGATGGTGCACTCACTGGTTGCATGCCCTCATACTCATCACCAGACAAATTACCAAGGTCCTGAGAGACAGTGTGTACAGCAAGGCCATGTGTGTTCAGATAGCCCCTGAGGCCCATAACAGGTAGCCACCCTGGACACAGTGCCCATGCCTAAAAGTGTTGACTTGAGAGCATTTTTATTGTTACTATTCAGTCATTTTCAGTCATGTCTGACTCTTCATGATCACATTTGGGATTTTCTTGGCAGAGATACTGGAGTGGTTTTCCTTTTCCTTCTCCAGCTCATTTTACTGATGAAGAAACTGAGGCCAACAGGTTTAAGTGACTTGCCCAGGGTCACACAGCTAGGTAGTGTCTGAGGCCAGATTTGAACTCAGGAAGATGAGTCTTCCTGATTCCAAGTCTAGTGCTCTATGCACTGTAGCTCTACCTAGTTGCCCTAAGGAATTTCTGTACTTACCAATGTGAATTGGCACTTTCTCTGTAACTTATGGTCTTAAAGAGTTGCCTGGGGGTCTGAAAGGCTAAATAACTTGCTCAAGATCACACAGACACAAAGTGGTAGAGGCAGGGCTTTACTGCAAGTCTTCCTGACTCACAGCTCAGCTCTGCATCTGCTATGATTATAATAATAATCATTGTTAATGGTTATAAACTGAGACAGCACAATAGAGAGCTAGACTTACCACCAAAAAGACTGTATGACCCTTAGTAGGTCATTCATCTCTCACTGTCTCAATGAACCCTCTAAGATCCTAAGATGCAGAGGAGGGGCCAACTGCATTGGTGGAAGGAGCATCCTCACCCAGGAGTTCTCTCTCTCTCAATGATATCACACACCCAGTTTTTATCCCTACTATCAGCTGAACAACTTGTTCATCAAACACAAATAATCAAATAAACAAATAAGACAGAGATCAAAATCTTAACCCAAACTCTTCAGAACAAAATTAATTAGCCAGCAAAAAGCAAGCAAAAAAAAAAATTTCTATGTCCCCTTCTGGAATTGGCCTAAGTTCCACCACTATTAGACTTATAACTTCCCCTTTCCTTTCCTTTCTTTTCCTTTCCTTTCCTTTTCTTTCCTACATAGCTATACACAGACTTTTTTTTGAGGTCTCTCTGCCCCGTGTCACGTAAGCCTTTCCTTATTTCCTTGAATGTTTTATATTTATCATTTTCTAGCCTCATGAGATTCCATTAGGTCAATATAACTATAATTTGTTCAACTATTTTAAAATTGTTGGGCATATAGGTTGTTTGCCAATTTTTGCCATTATAAATAAAAGTTATGGATTTTTTTTTTATTTAGTTCCTTTTTTTCTCCTTTCTTATGATGTTTTGGAGAGAGATACCTAGAAATGGTGTGACTAGATCAAAATGTATAATCAGTCTCATGATCCTTATCATGGCCATATTTTTCTTCAAAACATTTGCACCCCTCTGCTGAATCACCAATAATGTATTGAGAGCTCACTGTGTCTATGCTGACAGCTGACCTGTTGTCTTTGCTGACATGTTGATTGTTTCTGCTGTAATGGCAAATATAATGCAATGCTCCCCAGGTTACGAAGGTGGCAATTTGATGAGACTGCTAAAGGACATTGAGCAAAGTTCCGAGGTGATGCTGGATCGGTGGCAACTTGAAATCATCCCCAAAGACAAGGACAGTAAAGGGGACCCTCTTCCACACTGCGTGTTCAATAACTATTTCTCTATTGGTGTGGTGAGTTGATTGGGAATCTTCTTTCCCTTCTAATGAGGGAATGGCAGAAGTGAGGAGAGGTTAGCATCCATGAGTGTCTACAATTCTTTCCCTTTTGGCTTCCCATTCTGTCTGCTCCAGTCTTTCCCCTGACTTTGGAACCAATCTGTCCCTGTCAAACTATACTTGGCTTCTAGAGGTACAGATTCCCACCTCTACCCCCAATTAAATTGATCATGAACCCAGGTTAGTAAAAAAAAAGTTTTCAATTAAGGCAGGTTGGAGTTTTTCAAGAGCAAAGCTTATTGAAAAGATAATAATGTAATTTAAAATGATTCTAAAAATCTACAGTAATACAGAAATGAATGAGTTTGACTTTTTAAAAAAACAGTGTGGTATAATGGAAATGGTGCTGTGCCAGGGAGCAGGAGAAACCAGTAGAATGTAAGCTCCTTGAGAACAGGGACTGCTTCATTTTGATCCCCAACATTTAGCAAAGTGTTTTGCAAATAGTAGGCACTTAACAAAAACATCTTTAGTAGACTACAGGAGACCAGGGTTTCAACCCTGATGCTGATGCTTGCTAGCTTTGTGACTCTAAGCCATCCTTTTACTTTCTTTGAGCCTCAGTCTCATCAACTATAAAAATGGACACAATCTTTGAAATATACAGGAAGGAAGAAGGAAGGAAGGAAGGAAGGAAGGAAGGAAGGGAGGAAGGAAGGAAAAAAAGAGACTATAAGGGTATCAGAGGATAGCAAAAATTATAAGACATAAGCATAACCGATATATACATGGATTGATTTTGGTATTCACTTGGAATATTGGCTTCTCACCTGCTGTGACTAGTAAAAATCTGATCAAGGGTTTGAATTAACTCAGAGATCAATATCTAAGTTAACCACCAAGGGGTGCTCTACCGAAATCCACCCTCAGGATTTCTCTAATTTGCCGCAGTTTCACAACTAGCCACTAGAGGTCACTCAAGTCTGCAAATGCCTGAGTCGCTCTCTAGATGTGGTGGCAGTGCTCCCAATTCCATTTCAGAAGTAGCTAAAACAAAACAAAACAAAATAACAACCCAAAAAAACCCCCACTTCTCATTATCCTACACTCCCAATCTAGTCCTAAAGATGAAATATTGATCAAATATTACAATATAAAATTTGCTTTTTTTATATTCTCAAATCATTTCCCCTACCCAATGGAATATTACCCTCTCTTGAAGCCTTTTCTTTTAGTATTCAAAGCTTCAATGTCTGATCACATAGCTTTCATAAAATTGGATTAAGAAATGCAAAAGAAAATTTATTTCTTTCCCCTCACACCTGACTCCTCCAACCTTTGATTCAGATGATAATATTTTCCTAGCATGCACATCGTTTGCTAACAAAAAAGAATGGGGGAGGAAGATTCACTACCAACCTATCTCATGTTTCACGGTTCAGGTAAAAGAAGAAAGTGACCTTCTTCCCTCTCCTCTTAGCCCCAGCTCACAAGACTGCTAAAGTCATAGTAGCTACTGGTCCTCAACCAACATTGGGGCAATGCTGGTCATGTCACTGTCTCTGCTCTTCACTTCCCAGAGGAATCCCCAAAGTTCATTTCTCACCCTCCCAGCACTACCTGCTTCATGACGGAAAGTCAGAATGGACAAGGAGAGAAAAAAGGGGACAACAAAACTGCGACAATGTCTGTTTTATCCATATCTCAGAGAAGTCTTCTTGGTGCCTGGGGCCAATCCCACTTCCCTTGTCCTCTCTCACAGAGATGTTGGGGCAGCCTCATTTGTTTGAGTGTATATAATGTTTCTATGTATATGTATATATACACGCTACATATGTATTTCTGTATGTCATGTATGTATATGTGTATCCCTGTACAGACCTGACATCAATCCGTGCCAATGCAGCCTGGCCACTCCTCTATAATTTAGAGTCAGAGAGAGTTGCCTGGATCACTGAGACATGCAGATAGGAAGTGACATACAGCTAGGAAGAGTCATAGGCTGGACTTAAACTCAGGTCTTTATGACTCCAAAGCTAGCCCACTGTCTTCAACACCCTACTGCCTCTTACAACTTCTTAATCAAAGTTATTAAACTCAAGGCCCTGCCTGCAAAACCCAGAGCCTGAACCAGTTTAAAACACAATCGGATAATGTTTTACAAAATATAACTACAATATGACACTGATAAAGTTAACTTGTAGTTTTCTAAGTTAATATACTGCAAGCAGGGATACATTTCTTTTTGAGCTTGATACCGCTGAACAATTTCTTCTTCTCCATACATGCCCCAGGGCTTCTTTTGATGGCTCCCAGCTGACCCCTTTCTGAATAGCAACCAGAGCTCCCCTTTCTACGGGGCTGCCCAGTCCACAAAGCTGCCTCCCAGCTGAGCAGCCTAAGGCTGACTAACTCCCAGTTGCCCAGCTAGTGTCAGAGGCCAGACCTGAGGGAGGGTCTTCTAACTTCGAAGTGGAGGGGGCTTCCTAGGCCAGCACGCTGCCTTCCCAGTGCTCTTTGTAGACCTGCAGTCAGGTGATACCCCAAGTTGGTCTTTTCAGCCATTGTCCCTTGACCCCTCATAGTGATGCCATTCGGTCATCCTCGTAAACAAAGGACAACAAACAACGAGCCCTAAGTTATGCCAGCTGTGTGACTCAACTGTTAATTTAAGCTCTCAGAGCTCTAGGCAGTGCTTGAAGACCACGCATTACAAGAATGCTACCAACCTGCATGGGGAGAGGGCGCTCTCTCAGAGTTCTCTATGCCGGTAAACCACAGGTCCAGTTTCCATGCTCTCCAATCTTCGTTGCCATCTCAGCAGTATTTGACACCATCAACCCCCCTTCCCTCCAAACTACTTCCTCTCTTGGTTTCCATGGCACTGTTCTCTCCTCGTTCCATTCCAGCCTTTCTGAATATTTCTCCTCTGCATCCCTTGTCATCTCCTTTTCCTCCTCTTGTCACCTAATGGAGGATGCTACTTTAAATTCAATCTTCAGCATTCTATTCTATGCTTTTCTTTGGGTCACTGTATTCCACCTTAAGGTTTCATCTCTGTCCCAGACCTCTCATCTGGGGTCCAGTTTCATATCTCTAACTCTACATCATCTCAAATAAGCATCGTGTTTTATTTCTCATGAATGCCACAGAACTCAAGTCCCAAACTAAATGGGTCACCTCCTTTGACCCCCAAACCGACTTTCCTTTTCCTATTTCCCTCAACATTGTTACACTCTTCTCAGTCACTGAACCTTGAAATCACCTGTAACTCATCCATCTCCTTCATTCTTCATGTCAACTCAGAGGCCAAGTCACTATGTCATACTGGGAAAAAAAATGCTGAATTTGGAATCAAGGCCCTAGGTTTGAATCGTAACTCCTTTTTGTATTCTGTGGGACTTTGGGAAAGCCAAGCCATCTGGTCCCTCTCACCCTAAATTTCTTGATCTGTGTAATAAGGATCCAGCCAGATAATCCCGAAAGTCTCTGCTAGCCCTGAATCCGTGATCTGATGATCCTATTGACTCTTCCTCTCAAAGCCCCACACAACTCATTAAGACTGTAAACCATAAAACAACTGTTGATCTGCATTGGCAGGTGGGGCTTCCTCCCCACGGAGTTGTCTAAACCAGGAAATCACAGGACTGGATCCCCCCAAAGATGTTTTCCTCTTCTTCCCCTTCCTCTTCAATTCCATTCACACAAAATTAATTCATAACCTCTCAACTATATACCATAACTGCCTCTTTGTTGGGTTCTCTGCCTTCATCAGTCAATCAACAATCATTTACTAAATACACACTCTGGTCATTATTTCATTTGATCCTCACAACAACCCTGTAAAGCAGATGCTATTATTTTCCCCATTTAAAAGATAACAAAACTGAGGCTGGCTAGATGACTTGCCTAGAGTCACACAGTTAAGTAAATATCTGAGGCAGGATTTGAACTAAATTCTTCACTATCTGTCCACTCTATGTAGCATGCCCCCTCACTTCCTTATTTCCAATTGGAGTAAATCTATGGCCAGGGTATTTTATTCTTCATCATATTAAGTGATACTTAAAGCAAAGTGTGGGAAGGTTTGCAAGGCACTTTTAACATCGTGATCAGTCATGAACAGAATTGTGCTGTCCCTTAAAAAAAAAATCGGTCTCCTCTCTTTGCTCCAAATTCTCCTTTGAACTGTGCAGTCAGAATTCATTAATCAATCAGTAAATCCAGAATGGATTAAATGCTTACCAGGTGCCAAGCTAAGCCCTGGGAATGTAACAAGCACAAATATGGAACCCCTTGCAGGGCCTTCTCTATTCCCAGTCCCCACCACCACGCTGGTCTCACTGCTCCCCACTCCAGGCCAATGGATTTCCTCAGGTGTCCCCCAAATATACCAGACCTAGGCACAGAAAGAGGGTTGGGTTTGAAGCCAGAAGACCTGGCTTCATCTTGGCCCTCTGTGTGGGAGGCCATGCAGGGCCAACTCCCTCCTTTCACAAGGAAGAAAACTGGACCTTGTCCGAGGTCACCCAGGTAGTAACAGAGCAGAAATTCAGACTCAGATCCTCGGACCCCAAATCCAGCTTTTTTCCCCTCTGCCGTTTTTTGTGTATCTCAGTCATAACAAGGTTCTGGAAGAAACCGAGTCATACCATCCTCATTTATCTCCCTCCATACCCAATGTAGTGCATATACTAGGCACTCCATAAATAATTGTCAGATAAATTAAATAGGTGCACCAATTAATTCATTAACTCATTAAGTGGCTGGTCTAACAACTGAACAATCGCCACCTGAATGCTTAAGAGCCACCAGCAGATTAATTAGAAGTCCCGGTTAATTAATCCTGGTGTGATATTAATTTATCAAAGAAATACAAAGCTTAGCTGGTCCTCCCTTGGGGAAAGGACCCCGCTAACATGCCAGAGCATTGCTGACTGCTTGTTTCAGCCAATCTGTTTGGATAGGTGGTTTTCTAATGCCTTTCACTGCCAATGGACCAGTTTAATTGAACCATAAGTGGCACACACCAGGCTTCTGTCAAGCTCTCTTCGCATTTTATTTGTTTGTTTTGTTTTGATCCTCCAGGCAATTGGGCTTAAGTGAATTGCCCGGGGTCACATAGCTCATAAGTATCTGAGGTCAAATTTGAACTCTGGTCCTCCTGACTCCAGGGCCAGCACTCTACCCACTGCAGAGCCACCTAGTGGCCCCCTCTCCTCACCTTTGATCCACATCAAATTCTAATTTATCCTTCCTTTTTCCAAACATTTTATTACAAGGTCATAGAATCATATTACCATAGATAGAAAGTAGGAAAAGACTTCTTAGTTTAACCCTATTGCTTTATTTTTTTCAACCTCCTCCTTACAAAGATGTGAATCAGGTAAAGAGAAGTGACATCTAATAGAGCAGATTGGGGATTGGATTCAGAGTCAGAAAGACCTGGATTCAAATCCCATGTAGATACTTCCCAGCTGTGTGACTCTGAGCAAGTCACTTAACCTCTCTGTGCCTCAGTTTCCACCTCTGAGATCCCTTCCAGCTCTAGCTCTGTGACCCTTCACTGTGACTTGCCCAACCCTGGTCCCATAGCTTTCAAGAGAACAAGGATATGAATTCAGATACTCTGACCCCAGACCCAACAGCTGTTTTCACTGCACTTATTATCTTACCTCCAAATCCTGTGGGGGGATCACAGGACACCAGCCCTAGAGCTTGGTCAGATTTCAGAGACCTCTCACTTTACAGATGGGGAAACTGAGGCCCAGGAAGATTAAAGGATTTAATCCAAGGTCACACAAATGGTCACAGAGCTGGAGCTGGAAGGGAACCTCGGTGTCGTTTAGTCCAATGGCATTTTCGTGGGGGAAGGGATCTGAGAGATCTTCAGCCAGAGCTAATCTGCCTTGGCCATCACATAGCAGATATTTTCTGTGTTTGCATGCTCATTCTTTCCCATTTGAGGAGGTCCACTCTACACAAAATCAGTTACCACCATGTAGCCTGAGCTGAGCCCAGGCCTGACATTTGCAGATGGCCTTCTCCTTATTTGACTTCCTAAACTTTGTAGGACTACATGCATTAGATAGATTTTTTTCTTCCTAAGTCAACGTGTAGGGAACCAGCCTACCATTTACATCCCTGTTTGTACTGATTATCAGACACCCTAGGCAAAGAAGCCTTGTAAATACTGCACTGTATCTGCAGGAGCTGGTACAAAGCATTATTGACAAATGTTTGCTGCCTGTCATATGTAAAGAGGCTACCATTCCCCACCAGAAGTAGGGCCAGTGGGCTGAACTATTATTCCAGGGTTGATAATGAGTTTGCACTAAGAAATCCATATTACCCTCGCTGGTCCCATCAAGACAAATAGCACTCAGTTTCCTCTCATCACCAGGGATTGGGACCCAGAATCTGGCTAGGGAGCAGAACCAAACTGAAGAGGCTGTACCCAGCCCTCACCCTAACTGCTGTTGTTCCTGAATGCCATCCTAACACAGATAAACAGACAAGTCTTTTAGGCTTAATAGGGATCCGGCATTCCAGTCATGGTCCCTTTGACTGATGCCACCAGCAGGTCGAAGGTTTCAGACACCCACCTCCCCCCACTTCCCCTGGCATCCTCCTCCCCATCCTTCATTTGGGGTTTGCAGAAATGCCAAAGCATCAGGGATATCACTGACAGGAAGTTTTGATTACAACATAATTCCTGGGCAATTTGTAACTTTGGAGTCCCCAGGGACCTTGTATGTCTCTAAACCTTAAGGTAAGGAAAGGACGACTAGCTTCTGGATGGGGTGATGCACATTCCCAAAGCTATTAATAGGGGGAACCAGGGGCTGGAGGAAAATCTCTCACCCCCTCTTTCCAATCAACTGTACCATCATTAGAATAACAGAATTTTAGGCCTGGAGCATTGCCCAAAGGTTAGCCGCTAGGCAAGGAATGTTTTGGCCATGATAGCTCATGAAACAGATAAAAATAGAAAACAGCCCTCAGCCCCATGAAGGCATTTCCCCCTTTTGCAATGATGGTAACCTACTCATAAAATAGAGGGTATAGGGTGCAAAGAATCATCCAGTTTCTAGAACATCGACAAGCCTTAATTTAATTGTTCACACTCTAAATGTTCACACTCTTTGCCCATCAATCAATAAGTGGATGTACTACTGGAGGAAATGACTCATAGCCATATTGGCATTCTTGCTATATATGAAAACAAGATACAGTGAAGTCACAGCAGAGGGGATCCCATACATTTTTCCTCATCAAGGTGACCATGGGGAGTTCATTTTGTCTTGTATTCGAAAGTAACCAAGAAATATAATTTCACGGGACTCTTGTCCATCTTGCCTTGCATCAACAGATGATCACTGTGAAAACAATCAATAAGATCGTAGATTTAGGAAGGGACCTTAAAAGACATCAAATCCAACCCCGTCATTTTGTAGATGAGAAAACCCAAGCTCAGGGAGGTTAAGTGACTTCAGAGGTTCATAGACACAGAGCTAAATGGGACCTCAGAGGCCATGCCATCAACCCTTCATTTTAGAGAGTTTAAATGACTCAGCCCAGGTCACAGATCTCATTAGAGTCTGAGGTGGGGTTCACACCCAGGTCTTCCTGATTCCACGTCTATTGAAACTCCTGCTCCAGTTTCTCTTGCAGAAGATAAAGAAGTAGAGACATTCTATGAAGAACTTGAGGGACCTCTCCAAATTGAGTCAACATTCACCTTGGCACTCAGTACCTTCAGTGCAAAGGTGGGCATGGGAGGATATTGAAAAAAAACTGTTGGGAGAAATGGCTCAAGATAATTAAGTGAAGGCGGCCAAAGGCTCATAAGCTAACCACTAGTCTACCATTTAGAGAGGCAGTATGGTGTGGTGGACAGAGTACCCAACCCGAAGTCAAGAAGACTTGAATTCAAATCCCACCTTTGATACTTACCAATTGTTAATCCTGGGCAACTCACTTTATCTCTCTGAACCTCAGTTTCCTCATCTGTAAAATGAAGAGGGTAAACTAAAAGGCCTCTAAGATTCCTTCCAGCTCCAAATTTGTGATCTTATAATCAATGAAAGAGTTTGAAGGCACTGGATATAGTAAGAATATGGGCACATACATTAAAAACAATGCCCCCAAGTGAAAACTCTGTCTTAATAGCACTAGTTACTGCTTTAGAAGTCATTTTAACCTCAGCAGTTCATGGGCAGTCAGGCCATTGATTAGTTAGAACACAGGTCAAAATAAAAACCACATTGGGGAAAAAAAAGGACAGAATAGAAATGAAACCACTATGGGTGATTATGGTAGTTCCAACCTGACCCATTCAAAAAGGCTGCCAATTCAGAAAAATGGGAAATGGACAAAAGAAAAGCCATCACATCCATCCAAAGCTTGACCGCTGCACACTAGTCACCACAACCGAGACAGAACAGCTTCTACAAACTACCTCCAACAGAAATCCTTTTGCTTCTTTGCCAAGTGGAGAGACGGAGCAGCCAAAGGCAACCCTTGTTTAGAATAGGAGATAGTTTGCAAAATATTATGGAAGACGCTATTGGAAGATAATGAACATTATTGCCTCCCAAAACAGTGAAAAGCAGGAGAAAAGAAATTCAGTCTAAAGAGAACTTGGCAGAAAACCTACGTAACCAATCATTCCAAGGGAATTTGTAGCTAAAACAGGAATGAGGGCGACAATATACCCAAGATGGAAAAGAACTGCCAGTGTTTCTACACCAATTTCTTCCCTGATGTGAGTGAAACTACTGTACTTAGACTTGATCACTCCAATATGCTACATGAACAAGCAAAAAATGGTTTCTTAAGAAAATGAAAGCAGGAAGAGGAGCTGGATATGCCCAAAAGTCCATCCAAGTGGCAACAATGTTTTAAAGGAACCAATTTTCAAAGTATTTCTAGGTGAAAAATATTCTGAAAAGGTAAAAAATCAGGTATCATCTATTGTGAAAAATAGAAAAGATCACAGAGACAATACAATTTTTGAGAAAAAAAAGTGACCAAGAGGATACTTGCTACATCTACTCCTCTTGTCTATGAAATCTTGATAGAAACGGTCTACAATTCCACTGGAGGTCTCCTTGATGAAAATATAAGAAGGGAATACTCAAGCTCTTGAATATAATTTTCTACCAAAGGTTGTATCATCCTAGTCACACAGTCAACTGAAAAGTATAGAGAATATAAGATCCCACTGTGTGCTGGCTGTTGATTACAAAAGTATTTCACTGAGTAGAGGGAAATGTAAACTTAAAGGCTGTCCAAATAAAGTATCTCCCTCTTCAAATCATGTATACATTGAAGTAATTATAGGTTGTCCGCTTCCCCGGAAGAACGTAAACTCCTTGAGGACAGGCATAATCAATCAGCACATACTATGTGTCCAGTCCTAGAGATACAAAGACAAAAAGTGAAATAGTCAAAAGATGAAGGAGCTTACATTGTGTCGGGGGGAACAATGTAGACCAAACAAGCAAATACAAATAGATACACAGCAAATAAAAGGTTAAGAAAGAGTCAGCCCCGCAGAGGTCCAAAGGCTTCACAGAGAGAGTAGCATTTGAGGACAGTCTTGTTTTTCATCTGACTGTGTAGAACACGGACTTCATAAATGCTTGTTTAATTGGATTAGACTAGCATACTCATGCAATCTGTGGACAGGCCAAAGCTGAGGAGAGAGACTAACATGCTGGGTGATAGAATTAGACTAAAAACCATCTTGACAGCTTGCTATAGTGACATGAAAATCAAGTCAGATAAATTTAAAAGAGATAAACATAAACCCCTACAGTCTGGTTCAAAAAACTTCAGAATACCAGATTTGGAGGTGGGGAAAGGGTGTGGCTAGATAATAGTTCTTGTGGCAGGGAGGAAGATCTTAGGGGTTTTAGTGGACCACAAGCTCAATCTAAGCCAGTATGGCTGTTAAAAAAAAAAAGGGGCACTAATGTGATCAATTACAGGTTGCATTGAGGCACAGTAATCAGATCTAGAGAAGTAAGAGTCCCTTTGTACCCTGTCTCAGGTCACATTGAGGGAGGATTGTGTTCAGTTTTGGGTGCCGTGTTTTAAGAAGTTAGAACCCCAGCCCACCACCCCAAAGAAAGATTGCTGGGATGATGAGGACATTGGAGACGATGTCACTGGAAGATGAGTTGACGGAACCAAGGATACCAAGTATGGAACTGAAGAGACATAGTAGACATGCTTCTTAAAGGGACGGACCATTTCATGTCTGCCCTTTTTATCCCCAAAGCCCAGGGCAGTGCCTGGCACAGAGTAAATGCTTAATGAATGAGTGAAGGTTTTACAGGGCGGTCACCTGAAAAGAGGCATTGGACTTGTTTTGTTTTTCCCAGAGGGCAAAGCTAGACCCAACAGGGTGGGCATGGGGAGCTTGGGAGAAGAGAATTACAAAGGAGCTGTTGTTTGGGAGAAAACTTGCCCATGCTTGGAGCTATCCAATGGGAAGGGGCTGACTCGGGAGGTAGTGGACTGGAGGACCACCAGCTAGGGATGCTGGGGAAGGGATTCTTGGTCAGAAATGGGTGGGATCTGGTGGCATTGGAGGCCCTTCCAGCTCTATGGTTCTCTGTAAGAACAGATATGCAGCCAGCTCACATTAGCCTTTCCCATGGCCTCTTTCTGGAGCCCAGCAGCCTGAATTTCCACAGCTCGCTCATTCATCTCTGTTGGAGGAATACAGTTCAGAGGCTCCTTTCCTGGCCTTGCCCTCACTCAACACGACAACATTTTGAGTTATCCAATCATAGGCCTAGAACTGGAAGGAACTTCAGAGATCAGCAAGTCAAGCCCTCTTCATTTACAGGGAAGGAAACTGAGGCCCAGGAAGTGTAGGGATCTGAATGAATTTTAAAGCCTTGTGTTTATACTATTTGCTAAGCACTAAGGATACGAGTACTAGCAACTAAGACAGTCCCTGCCCTATAGAACTTCCATTCTAATGGGGGCAGGAAGCACATAGGGAGAGACCTGCTCAGAGAAGGGTATTTTGTTCTGTGGGATGTAGGAGTGGATGGAAAGAAAGGTCAGTGGGTTGTGAGATTCAGGAAGAAACTGGTTTGGAGCTATCAGCCTCATTGAAGGGTACCAGGTCCAGGAGGAGAAGGAGGGAGGGAAGAGCCAGGAATATAGCACCTACTGTGTGCCAGGCACTGTGTCATATGCTTTCTTACCAATAGTGTGTGTTGTTTGATCCTTGTAACAACCTGGTGAGGTAGGTCCTATTATACAGTTAAGGAAACTGAGGCAAAGAGCAGTTAAGTAACTTGCCCAGGGTCACATTGCTAATGTCAGATCTTCCCAGCTCCAGCACAGGGCTCTAGCTACTGTATCACCAGCTGCCTCTAAGAGGAGCCGTGGCCTTCAGATGGCAAGATTGCCGGGGTGGGTGGATGGATAGAATGTGAAGATGAAGCATGGACTTATCCAAGGTCATACAGACACAAGCCTTAGGGGCAAGATTTGAACCCCAATCCTCTTATTCCATAGCCAATGCTTACTTGCCTTACTCTGGGCCTGCCCTGTACTGCCGGGAGCTCTGTGGCTGCCTTCACAACCTTTAAAACATTGCCCTGTCTGAAGAGTGCTGGGGAAACTAATTTCAAGTCCTAATGATGGAAACTCAGGAAAACAACACAGCACACACAGAGAGGCGGACATCTATAAACACCTGCAGTCCCACAGAGCTGGCTGGAAAGGGAGGGAGGGCGAGGCCTAGCGAAAGACCAAGGGATGCCAGACAAAACTCTCTGCTCTTTTTTTCTTCCTGTGACAGAGGAAATGGAGCAGAGAGCATGCCGCGGACCTCGTCTCCTGAATTCTGTCTAGAATGTGACAGCAGCACGTGAAATCTTCCAGGGTTAGCTGAATCTCCCTTGGAGACAGGGATTGTCATGAGTGTGAAGGGCCTTCTAGGGAGCCTGCTTGCTCTAGTGGAGAGACTTGAACTCAGAACCAGGGACACCTAGATGCTAATCCTGCCTCCGACAATTGTTATTCAGTTGTGAACAACTCTCCGTGATTCCATGTGGGGTTTTCTTGGCAAAGGTACTGGAGTAGTTTGCCATTTCCTTCTCCAGCTCATTTTACAGATGAGGGAACTGAGGCAAAGAAGGTTAAGTGACCTGCCCAGGGTCACACAGCTAATAAGTGTCTGAGGCTGGATTTGAACTCAGGAAAGTGAGTCTTCCTGACTCCAGGCCTGGTGCTCCACCTGCTGCACCCACTGCACCCGCTGCACCACTTTGCTGCTCTTATTATTTTGACCAGCTACATGACCCCAGGCACGTCACTTAACCTCTCGGCATCCCCAGGCCACTCCCTAAGACTGTGGAGGCAGGAAAGGTGTTGATGTGCATTAGTAAGGGACTTTCCTCTCCTGGGAGTTCCCTTCATTTATGAAATCGCAGATCTAGTCCAGAAAAAGGAGTATTGAGGTCCACGGAGGCATACCGATAAAATGCTCTGCAAAAATGTGGAGTGAGGCATCCCACCAATGCTGGGCCTTGAGGAAACATTTCTTATTCCTACTCCATGTGTTAGGCCCTGGGACAAGTGCTGGATAGACAAAGACAAGCTAGAAACATCCCTTCCCCAAAGGAGCTTACATTCTATCCGAGAAGAAAACAACAGGTGTATCTTTAATCAACCAATCAACCATTAATTCATGTAGCCCAGGTTCTGGGCTTACTCTCCCAATCCCCACTCACACCAGCAGTTTAGTTCCCCAGAGACCACTGCTACTTATCCCTTCAGAGAGCTGGGGGCACCCTGGAATGGGGGTGCCGTGGCTTGTCTTTCTAATGCTATTGCATCTTACAGTACTCAGAACAGTGTCTGGCACACAGTAGGTGCTTAATAAATGTTTATTAACTATAGCTTTATAGCCCCCACCATTATACTTTCCCTTCCTATGATTATCAGTTTATGCCAATGAGAACTAATTAGTTTTTAGAAAGGGTATTTGCTAAGCAGATCTGGTCAGAACGATGGATACAAAACTTCCTGTGCCCAAAAGTCTAGAATACATTTTCCCACTAATATATACAGAGTCCATAGGAAAGTGGGCCCAAGCTTAGAGAGTGCATGTGGCAAAAGGGTAACTCACAGCCCTTTTCTCCCCTTCCCAGGATACTTGTAAAGCTCCCCCAGGGTTGTTGATTTTCTCCTGAGCTCCCTGTAGAGCCCTGAGTCTGCCATTCCTCACTGCAGCCAGCCTGTCCTTAGTTCCTGTCCAGTCACTGCCACTAGCCACTGCTGCCCCATGATGCTGCTAGGATAGATGGAGGTATGGGGGGGGGGGTGGAATCCCAATCCCTCAGTCCTCAGAAGTTCACAGGGTTCTCCTCTGCTCTGGTTCTATGCAATCTCCACGGGGCTGACGAAGCCCCTCCACCAATCCAAAAACACTTCCTATGAGGCGTCACTTCACTTCAGCCAATAGCTGTATTGGGTTTCTAAACTGATCTAGTCTGAAGCCTCTGATTGATTAACGTCCAGGCCTTGTTCATGCCTCTGAATGATTGTGCTCACCAGATCGAGGAAGCAGGGCATAGCATCTTCTCATTTGCTTTAAGAAGGATGGAGTAATTTGATTCAATCAACTTCTACCCTTACACTAGTTCCTACTATGTGCTAGGCACTGGAAATACAAATTTATCTATATGTTTGTATACATGTGTTTATATACATTGTATGTATATATATATATATGTATACATACATATATATATATATATATATATATTATATATTTGTATGTCTTCAAACACTCAAAAAGTGTTTGTTAAGCACCCACTGTGTGCCAGGTCCTATGAGGATACAAAGACAAAATTGAAACAGTCCCTGCCCCAAAAAGGTTACATTCTATCAGGGAAGGGGAGACACTATTTAGACATACAGTTATATGATAAATAGAAACTTACAGAATGAAAGAGAGAGAAAGGAAGGAAGGGAAGAAAGAAAGAAAAAGAATGTAAAGAAAGAGAAATTTGCTTTTGTAGAATTCATAAATTAGAGAGGAGATATGATAGAGTTGATAGAACTTTCAGAGCACTCCAGCTATGTGCCCCAGCAAATAAATATGCTTCCCCATTTCACAGATTCACAAACTGCATAATTTATTTTTTGCCCCATTTAGGATTAGCTCCACTGCTTTTGACTTTTCCTCCCTTCATCCTGCATCAGGCCATTTCTTTCTAAAGCCCAGCAGCTCCCACAAAATATTAGGAAACCGAGCCTAAGCCATGCAGAGAAGAGGAGGGAAGTAAAACTCACCAACCACTTTAATTAAAACTGAAATTGGTTTTTCTTTCAACCAAATATTAAGTTATTTTGCCAAATAGTCAATTATAACTATTGGAGGGGGAAAAAACTTTAACTTAAGTTCCCAAAATAACACTGTTTTACCCTTGTAGTTTTTTTTAAATTTCTTTTGCATGTTACCTTATACATAAAGGATGAGGGAGGAGATTCCCAGTGTGAAAACTCTCTTCACAGATACTGATACTAACCTTTTTTTGACTTAGTAGATAAGTCTTAGAGAGTTTAGAGGTTTAGAGAAATTAAGTGACTTGCCCAAGGTCACATAGCTAATAAATGTAAAAAGATGGATTTGAACCCAGGTCTCCCAGACTGAGTACAACACTCTATCCACACTATATCACTGCTACCTTGTTTCAGCTATTATTCACATATGATCAAAAGTTTACTTTTGTATCTTTCAACACGATCTAGATTTTACTGTATTCTTCAGTATATTCTTTAATGTATTCTAATTTGACCTAGGTATGGGGCCAGTGTTTTTTCCAGAGAAACCTACTTCCACTTATCTAAAGGAAGACCAATAGAAAATGCAACTCAATTAACAAAAATTCACGTTATGTATAAGTTTTGAGAAATGTATTTCTTCTGTAAAATGAAATACATTTGCGGTCCCCTATACGCTCAGAGAATGTAGACTAAGTTCCGTGCTGACTTAAGCCAATAGAATTAGAAAGATAAATTACAGATAAAGGAGAATGATAAAGAATCATAAACTATAACCAAAGACAATGCAAATGGCTTCAATGTTGTCAGTGAAGAGGGTCACCTATGCCACTACTTCCTCTGTTTGCGTGGATGTAGTCAGACATGCCTCAGTACAAGAGCCTATGGGTCCCTAAGACGCTCCCCTCACAGACAAGCATACTCAGAAAGCCACAGTTGTTTCCCCTTCACTGTTCAAAGTCCTATTTGCTACTTGGCAGCTCCCAGACACTACATACTAACCAGTTATCTGCCTCTGCTTCTTTTCCTTTCAGGATGCCTCCATTGCCCACAAATTCCACCTCATGCGAGAGAAATACCCTGAAAAATTCACGAGCAGGTAAAGCCCATGCCCTTTCCCCTCCTTTGCTTCCTTCTCTACCCTACTCTTACCTCCATCCCTGTCTTGATATATTACTTTCCCAACTGCTCTCTTGGAAATATTCTTGGCTGGGTCAGGATGGGGCCATTCGTTTGTGGCTGCATGAAGAAAGATTTTCATTTCTAAGAAGAAAGAAAAGGAAAATTGTCAGGAATACATCTTGGCCAGGCTGGGTAGGATTTTTTTTTTTTTTTGCCCACTGGGCAATGTGCTGAGTGAAAGATTTGGGAGCTAGAATGAGGAAAGGGGAGCTGCCTTTGCTTGGAAGTCAGTTCTGTTCTCAATCAGCCTTTCTTGGTTTTGTTCCTTTCCTAGAGTTGGTGACTCTGCCTCAGTCTGCCTCCTTAGAGAGATAACTTAAGGCTTTTCTGGAATGTGGGCTTCTCTTGGGTTTCTCTTAGGCTCCCTCCATTGTGTTTTCTCTTAATCTCATGCCCTTTCAAAGAAGTAGGGTTCCTGGGGTGATGGAGGGGAAGATGTGCCATTGACCACCTCCTCTCCTGTCCAGCAGGGGGCAGCAATAGAGAGAAAGTGGGTCACCCAGTAAGCAGAGTTGAGGAGAGAGGGATGGAATGGCCCCAGTGTACCTCCGATCTGTCCTTGGCACTCCCAAGAAAACTGGGACACTGGGGCAAAAAAGTATCCATCCAGCTAGCACATCAAAGAAGCCCTACTTCCTCGACTTGCGGCCAGTAGAGAGCTGTAACTGTTGCAGGTTTCCACCCACTAAAAGGGTTTTTCCCTAGTTCTGTCAGGATCCTTCCGCCCATGTTTCATAGTGTTTCGTCTCTCGCTGATGCACAGATTCAAGGTGCTCACCCAAGGTGACAAGAGCCCCAGTTAAACCTGGATGAACTGGATTCCCAAAGATAGCATGGTGAAGAGTGACAGCCAATCTTAGAGCGAGGAAGACTCTGAGTTCAGATCCCGCCTCGAACACATTCTAGCTGTATGAACACAGCCAAGTCATTTATCCCACCTCTGATAACTTACCACTCCTGGCCTTGGACAAGTGACTCTTCTCTCCAGAACTCAGTGCCCTCATCTATAAAAGGAGGGAGTTAGAGTGGATGCCCTCTGAGTTTCTTTCCTTCTCTAGATCTCTAATCCTATAGTCCTACGGTCCTAACCTGTCAGTAAATGAGGGCAACTTTCTAATAAAATAAGGCAAGGGAAAGTATGCTTGAGAAAGAGTCAGGTGACCTGGATTCAAATTCTGCTGTTGACGCTACCTACGAGTGACCTTGGACAAGTAGCATTACCTTTCTGGGCCTCAGCTTTCTTGTCTGATGGAATGCATGACCTCTGAGTTCCCTTCTAAATCAGATTTTATATTGCAGATGACCTGCCGAGCTATATCAGGGAGAGGAGTTTTCATGGTGGGAGCTCCCCACAGTGATGAACTCATACTCCTCCTACCCATCCAAAAAAAAGTCCAAATTTAGGCTCCTAGAACATCATGACCCTGGCCTCTGAACACTGAGAATGAAGTTCAGGCTTCTGAGATGAGCACAGATTCTCCAGATTTTGCTAGCTCACTAGCTATTTATGTCCCGTCTCCATTAGCTCTCTTGTTCTGCCCAGGCTGGGCTAGAATTAATTTTTAAATTCATCTTCAGAATCCTTTAACTTGGATTCAGTTTGCAGCCAGAAACGTATGAGCTAGAAGAAATGGCTCATAGGCCAAGGAGGGCAGGGGAAAGGAGGTTGTGGATGAGCAAGGGACATATTGCAAAATACTGTGAGGATTTGAATATCTACACTTGCCAGTAACAGCCTGTATGGGTAAGAAAGGGGATCGAAACTAAGCCATTCTCTCCTGAAGATTACAAACTTGTAAATGGGTGTCAAGAAGTTTCTTGCTAACAATGACTAGGGGGAAATTTTTTTTTTTGGCCTTTGATCTAAGAAACTCTTCCAGGCCAAGATTAGAGGATTGTCAAGTAAAGTCTAGAAAGTAAAGTAAACCCCTTAAGGGCAGGAAGTGCCTTGTTCTTATACCTGTATCACTAGTGTCCAGCACATAGTAGGAGTCTGATAAATGAAAAAAATGAGAACCCACTGAAGGGCCCAAGGAGTTGGGGCACTGTGCCCACTCCCTCTTCCTGAGGACCTCATCTGCTCCAGACCCATGCAAATTGTCCATTCAGTTATGGGGGAGCCTGGACTCTAAGGAGAGGCTTTCTTTGCATTCTCTTTGGCTCATTAACCCCTCCCCCAACCCTGCCACCCTGAGGACAAATTACTTAAAGCTTAGGTGTTGGCTCATATGTAGGTCTTGTCAAAATGGTAGAATAAAAATGCATGCAATGTACCATGTAAACCAGATATGGGACAGGTATTTATTTCCTGTACAGAAAAGACTCATAGCATGCATTGACAGAAAGACTTCCAATAGAATTCAGTAACAATTTTTAACTACAGTTAAGCTTCCCTGGGAGGCTGATACTTTGAAACCTTATCACAACATGAAGCAGTCTGTGGGACCCCCAAATAGTCATGAACACATTTCACCTAGCTTCTGCACTGTCCAAACAACTCTTGGCCATCTTCCTGCTCACTGTCGCCTTCTCTGGTAAACAAGCTCTCCTCTGCCTTCAGGCAGCTCCACTAACTGGACGTAGGGCCGCCAGACCTCTCCAACTGGCAACGGCGTGTCTGAACCTGGACTTGGCTATGTAACAAATGATGTTCAAAAGGGAAAGCAGTCAGGGACCCAGGCACAAGCTCACAATCTGTCAGGGGAGACAGGCTACCTATTTAAATAAATAGAAAACACATGTGCCATAATGTGTGGGTAAGACAAGCATCTGGAGGAGGGGGTCAAGAAAGGCTTTATGTAAAAGGGACCTCATGTTGAAGGCGTACTTGAGCTGAGCTGTAAAATCAGCAGTGATCATGCTATATCTTCCCAGGAAGCTAATGACATTCAATTTTTGGATACCAGATATGTCCCAGGAGCATAGATCTAAAGCCGACAGGCACCTCAGAGGCCATCTAGTAAAATCCCCTCATTTCACAGATAATGAAACCGAGGCTGAGGAAGGTAAGTGATTTGTCCAAGGTCACACAGGCTGTATGTGTCGGAGATGGGATGTGAACCCAGATGCCCCGACTTCAGAGACGATAATCTTCCCACTAAATCATGCGGTCTCCTCTAAGTTTTAAAAAAGATTACCCTAGAAAGGAGAAAGAAAAGCATAAACAGAGGTAAAAAAGGATGGAGAAAAAGACACAGATAGTAGTTATAACTGTGAACGTTGAATCGCTCTTTTTTTTTCTCCTCTGTTGAGTTTCGTTTCCTCTTTCTGATGGTTCCTCCTATTGGTTTTAATTTTTGCTTACAACTTCACTAATGTGAAAACATCTTTAATAGGAGTGTACATGTATAGCCTATACCAGATTGTGTGCCATCTTGGGAAGGGTGGTGGGGAGGAAGGGGGAGAAAAATGTTAAACTCAAAAGCATGTGGATGGGGCAGCTAGGTGGCGCAGTGGATAGAGCACTGGCCCTGAAGTCAGGAGGACCTGAGTTCAAATCCAGCCTCAGACCAAACACTTGACACAACTTACTAGCTGGGTGACCCTGGGCAAGTTACTTAACCTCAATTGCCTAAAAAAAAAAAGCGTATGGAAGTGATTGTTGAAAAATCAAAATAAATTAATAAAATAAAAATAAAATAAAAATAAAAAAGATTACCCTACCATACACAAGATGGGCCTATCTGATCTGGGACCTCAACCCACAAACTGTCTGAAGTAATGAGACATACTTTCATTTGTGCTGCCAGGACTATGAGGCTCGAATAAGCAGGCCAGGATAGGAAGGATAGAGGGATCTCCCCTGACCCATTATCCAGCCAGTGGCTGTTCAGCCTCTGCTTGGACTCTGCCAGTGATGGGGAGCTCATTTCCTCCCAAGGAAGTCCAGTTTGATTTGGGGAAGTTCTCATTGTTAAGGCATTTTTCCTTGAACTGAACTCAGACCTGCCTCTCTATAACTTCTGCCCATTGGTGGTGTTTTGCCCCTCTAGGGCCAAGCAGACTAGCCGGCCAGCCTAAACCCTTTTCTCTACCATAGTCCCCCTGATATTGGAAAACATCTGGTAGGCTTCCTCTTCAAACCAAATCAACTCAAATCCTCCAAGTGATCCCTCCAGCACATGTATGACAATTTTCCTCTTACTGGTCACCATCCTCCAGAAGCTTTGTATCTTAAAGGATCATAGGAGCCTGGATCTAGGACTGGAGGGGACCTCTGAGGCCATGTTTACTTTACAGAGAAGGAAACTGAGCATCAGAGAAGGAGAATGACTTGTCCAAGGTCACGCAGAGTTAGCATCAGAGGCAAGATTGAAGCCCAGGTTTGCACCAGTTCTCTTTCCATTGTACCTTGTCAATGTTTCCCTTAAAGTGTGCCACCAGTACTAGACACAATCCTCAGAATGTGGGCCAGTCCTCCATTAGTTATTCCTTCCTTCTGTATGATGTGAGGAGAGGGCGAGAGGCTGCCCCTCATTCTGTCCTCCTAGAGCCCTGTTTGCTGAAAGGAACGTTGAGGACAACCCTGCTCTCCATCCCTCCTACATGTCTCTCTTCGATAATATCCCATAGAATCTCCAGGCCTATCCAAGAGGCAGACGAATAGCTGTTTTTCTCAGAGATTCCTTATTTAGCACTGGAGATGTTGTTGTTACTATGGTTACACTCTTATACTAGTCTGTGAACCTGGGAAAGGTCACAAAAGATGGGAAGAAAACATGGCAGCTGGGGTCTGGAAGAGGGAACCCTGGGAGCAGCTTAAAAGTTGGACTTACCTGCTGCACTTCGGAAAGAGTAGAGGTCTTGGGGGAGTTCCTCAGATACCCCTGAGAAAGGCTGAGTCTGTTAGGATCGTTTGAGCATTTTGTCCTCAATAGAAAGTCTGACTGTTCAAGGCTGGAAGTAGATAATGCTTGTCAACCAGTTTTCCAAGAAAATCCTTTAGCCCCTTGGGATTTTAAATGGTGCAATACTGTCATTTACCTATTAGTCAATCAGCAGATATTTATTAAACACCTACTGTGTGCCATACATCATGCTAAGCACTGGGAATATACATAACAAAGAATAAAGGAATATCTCCTTGAAAGGAATGTATCTTCTAGTGGAGGAGACAACAGATCCGTGTATAAATATAGACAGCATCCATTTAAAGCTGATAAACACATACGCGTACATATGGCTGGGCACATATATATGTGGAAAAGCTGGTTGCAAGTGTTTCTCGATATTCTCTCTGTAAGTGGGACTGTAAATAAGGATGATTCATTGTCCCTACAACTCAGCTCTATCCTCTGACAAATCTGGAGGTTTGGAATCATAGACAGAACTGGATGGAACCTCAGAAGTCAACCCCTCATCTTACAGATGAGTCACCTGAGTCCCAGAAAAAGGGAGAGACTTGAACAAGGTCACACCAGCAACCAGTAGCAGTGGTGGAATTAGAACCCAGGGCTCTGGACTCCAAACCTAACCCTCTTTCCACTGTAGCATATTGGAGCTCCTACCTCCTCGGTATGTGCCAACCGTGTACGTGACATGGCAGCTGGAAACATGAATACTGTCCCAGGTCAGAGTGAGCAGAAGGAGAAAGGTGGTCTTCCCCCTCGCCTAGGTTCTGGTCAGACTAACTTTTTGGAAGGAAGTAAAGGCCTAACCTGTTTCCCTTGAATATCTCAAATGAACTTTTGAAAAAAACACTTATGGTTTTGGAAAGTCCCAAACAGTTGATTATGGCATTTTCTTACCTTTATTTATTGCATTTTTAATGCAAAGTATAAACCTTATGTTTCAAACACAAATTCACCAAGCAAAGCCTAGAAGAGAAAAGAACATAAGATGTTTAACTCTTCATTAACCAACTCACCAAAACATTTGCCTGCCTGCCTGCTTCCCTTGGGAGTTGATGGTACAACAGTGCCATATGCCTGGCACTGTGACGGCATTTTTGAGGAGTTTATATGTGGACAGGTCCAAAGAATCACTAGTCCTGGGCTTAATAATAGGATCAAAGGTCTAGAACTGGAAGGGGCCACAGACCCTAATCAAACCTCCATTCCACATCCAGGGAAACTGAGGCCTGGAGAAGTGAAATTATTTACCCAAGTGCAATGGTGGGATTTGAACTGAGATCCCAGGACTTTGAATCCAGTGGTTTTTTTCCCTATGATGTCATGCTACCTCCCTATACAAATGTCTTCTTTGAATAATAACCTTTTCAGTGGTTCTTCCTGCTGAAACCTTCCATTTTCTCTAGATAACTGAGATCCCTGTGAGGCGAGGGGACACAAAGCCCTTGTTTCATGTCAACAAAGACCTGAATTCAGCAGGGCAGTCAATAATGGTGATAAGAATTTAGAACTTAAATCTAGGGTGTAATCCTCCAGACAGGTCACCAAAGACTTAATAACCTCAGTACCTGCTTATTCCAAACTGGGTGCCTGCCTAAACTAAGGACAAGGGGGTGGGAAATGACAGGGCGAGGTGTCAGATGGGTTAGAAGCGGAGCCTCAGTCAGCCATGGTGCAGTCCTCGCTAGTCCTGGAACTGCAGAATGTGGGTCAGAATGGACCTCAGAGAATGCTTAATTGGTCAATCAACAAGCTTTATTAAAGACCAGCTATGGGCCAGGCACTGTCCCAGGGGCGGGGAACCTGTGACCTCAAGGCCGCATGTGGCCCTCTCGGTCCTCGAGTGTGGCCCTTTGACATTCAGTCAGACCTAGAGGGCCACATGTGGCCAGAAGGCCTTACCGCTGCCTGGTCCATTTCAGTCACATCTGCCTCTCTGTGACCCCATTTGGGGTCTTCTTGGCAGAGATACTGGAATAGTTTGCCATTTCTTTCTCCAGCTCATTTTACAAATGAGGAAACAGAGGCAAACAGGTTTAAGTGACTTGACCAGGGTCACACAGTTAGTAAGTGTTCGAGGCCAGATTTGAACTCGGGTCTTCCTGACTCCAGCCACTGTGCCACTTAGCTGTCCTTCCCCTCTCACCCCACCCACAACCTCCCTGACAAGGAGTCATCCAACCTACTTTGAAGACCTCTGGGGACGAGAGAGCCCATCCCTCTTTGGGAGAGCTCCAAAGTCAGGAAGGTGGTTTTTGTCCAACCTAAATGCGCCTCTCTGCAGCTTCCTCTGTTGCTCCCACTTCTTCCTTTGGGAGCCAAGAAGAACAATCCCTCTCTCAAATGACTGCCTGTCAAATATTTGACGTACCCACCAAGCTATCACTCCTCCAGACTAGCAATCATAATAACAGCCAACATTTACCTACCTCTAAGGAGCCAGGCTTAGAGCTAAGTGCTTTATACTTATGATCTCCTTTGGTGTGGGTGTGGCCACTGTCCCCATTTTAGAGATGAGGAAATGGAGGCAGAGAGTAAATGACTTGCCCAGGGTCACACAGATGCTAATGTCTGAGGGCAGATTGGGACCCTGGTCTTCCTGACTCCAGGCCCAGCACTCTACACTGTGCCAACTCCCTTCTTTGGGTACTAGGCCTCATTAAAAAGTGCTTTAGCTCTTCTGGCTGCCGCTGTTGACATATTAGCTTACTGTCCTAAGTCTTTCTCACATGACCTATTGTCCAGCCAGGCCTTCCTCTTCGTAGAGCTGGAGAAGCTGATTTTTTTTAACCCCAGTCTAAGGCTGAGTGACCATTCAGACATCACAGGATCCTCGGTTTAGGGCTAGAAAAGGCCTCAGCTGCCACCACATCTAACCCCCTTTTTCAGAGGATAAAACCGAAGGGAGTGTCTAAGAAAGGATTTGAACCTGGGGCTTCACCTTACATGTCCAGGGCCCATGCTCCATGCCACCCTGACTCACCAACATCCCAGCAGGCACTTGGTGATGCGGGCCTAAGCTGAGGGAGGAAGCAGGAAAATGGGCAATGCCACTGAAACCAAGGAGGATCATCGCTCTAGACCTGGAAGGGGCCTCACAGGCCATGGTGGCCAACACCCTCATTTTATAGATGTGGAAACTGAGGCCAAGCAGCTTGCCTAAGGCCACACAAGCCATTAGGCCTCAGAGGTGAGCTTGGAACCCAAGTCTTCAACTCCAAAAACAATACTCCTTCCCTGGTACCATCATGAAGATGAGTCTCAGAAGCCGCAGGAAGATCGTGGAGGATGAGGCCTGAGCAAAAACCCTTGATGGGGGAAGATACTGAGAGCTTTGGCCATGAGGAGTAGAGAGCTGAGATCACAGGATCTCAGAATTACAAGGAGTCACAGAGACCGCCTAGTCCACTTGTCCCTGAGCAAGAATCTCTTCTAGAAGGTGGGGGACCACAGATGGGGAGTGCGGCATACATCGCTTTTTTAATGTAGTTTTATTATACTTTTTTTCTTTTACTTCTTTAATTCTTTAAGGCATGGGAATGACAGGGATGACGTGCTGGGGAATATGAGTGACAGAAAAACAAAAGATAGCAGTACAAACGTTCTTAGAAAAAGAATTCCTTCTATGGTATACCTAACTAGTGAGCATCCAGGCTTTGCCTGGAGATCTCTAGGGAGGGGAAACCAGTCCCTCTCACATCAAACCTGAATGTATGGCTTCTGCTCATTGCTCCTGGATCTGCTTTCTGGGGCCAAGGCTAATCCCACCTCCAGATGACAGCCCTTCAAATAGCCCTGGCTCCTTTAACTTATATGACATGGACACAAAGCCCTCCTTCAGATCTGCTCCACTCTATTACCGTTCTTCCTAAAATGTGGCTCAAACTCGAACACAAAACTCCAAATGTGGAGAAAGGCAGTAAGGTATTATAGAGAGTTGGCCTCAGGGTCAAAAAGGCCTGGGTTCAAATCCAGCCTCAGGCACTTACTAGCTCTGTGACCCTAAGCAAGTCACTTAATCTCTACCTGCCTCTGTCTCCCCAATTACAAAATGGAGAGAATAATAGCACCTTCCTCCCAGGGTCTGTGAGGATCAAATAAGTGCTCAGCACAGGGCCTGGTACACAGTAGGCACTTAATAAATGCTTGTTCCCTTCCCTTCCTCCAGGGGCTCCCTTATTCTAGATGCTATGCCTCTCCAAATGCAACCTGAGGCCCCTTTGGCTTTCCCAGCTTCGCTATCATGCTGTAGATTGAGCTTGCAGTATACAAAGAGAGCTAGGGGGTTAACCCCATCAAGAAGTTTCAATGGTTCCCTATTGCCTTCTCAACAAAGTATAAACCTCTGATCCTGATATTCAAGGCTGTCATATCCTGCTCCAAACTCCTTTCAGCCTGATCCATTTCTGCTCCCCTTTGCATATTCTGTAGCTTTGCTCTGTTTCTGCTCCTCTTGTCCTGCCCTCCTCTGCCCCATACCCTCCCTCATGCAGCTCTCCATGCCTGGATGCAAGAAATGGATTCCCCAACCCACCATCTTGGGTTGACTTCCTTCCATCGTTCAAGGCCCCACTCAGATGTCTTCTCCTTTAAGAAGAAAGGGATTTCTCCCTCAACGATTCCTCACCCGACTTAATCTAAACGTCTCCTTTGTACTGCTTTCTCTTCCCACTGAATCATAGCTATCTTGGTGCTGTCTTTTCCTCCCCCTTAAACAGTAAGCTGTATGAGGACAGTGTCCTAACAGACTTTGTATCTTCAGGGCCTTGAATAGAGCAAGGACCAAATAACTATCTGCTAAATAAAACTTTGTAGCAAAGGATGGGGCAAGATTGGGTTGAAACAATGGCCACATTTTTAACTTAGAAGCCAAAAGCTAATATTTATGGTATCTCATCCAATTTTTTTTATCAACCTCGTGAGGTGGAAGGTACTATTATTATCCCCATTTTAGAGATGAGGAAACAGGCTCAGAGTGATTTAGAACTGGGGGGGAGGGGCAGCAGAGCACGAGAGGCCACCAGGCCCAACCCCCTCATTTTGGAGAAAGGGAAACTGAGGATTGGAGAGAGGTTAAGGGACTTGCCCAGCATCTCACAACCAGGCTGGACTTAAATTCAGGTCTTCCTAAGTCTCCTATTCTAGCCACTATACCCAAGCTACTTTCAGAATCATTTGCTTGTGGAGATCATGAGTATTTCATTCTTTAGAGCTTTCTGTTACCCCTCTGGGGTTGACTTTCCTTGTAGAATTTCACAGAATTAGAACAAGTCTTGGAATCTTTTCATGACAAGGTGACAAACTCCAGGGTAAGAGTCCCTGTCCTACACAGAGGGAGTCACAGCTTGACACGGATGAGCAAGAAGCCATGGGTGAGCAGGTAGGAAATGTGAGCTTCTCCCATTAAAGCGCTTGGCGCTGGTCAAACACCCTCTAGGCTCCTGCAGTCTGCTTTGGGCTCCCCATTTAAAGAAGATCCACAGAAAATAATTAGAGGCTTAGAAAATAAGACCACCAGGAAATCTTCAATAACTGGAATTACAGGTCCTGCACAACAGGGCTGCCTGAGAAGAGCAGCCCCTCTTCATCATTCAAATGTGCTTGGGCTGGAGATCAAAAAAAGTCTGACCCCAAATCTGGGAAACACTCAACTAAGTCACAGTTGGGGTGGGGGTAGGGTGGGGGAATGGTCTCTCCTCCTCTGGATGTCATTGAAGGACATTTCCCTCTCTGGGGACAGTTAGACCAGGATGGACATGAGCAGCTCTTCACTAAGGTTTTCCCCCAAAGAGAAACTTTCCCAGCTTCTCTATAACATTCCAAGACCTTGCCACCCTGCAAGACCCCAGACTGGATTCCCTCCTCTTCTGGATGCCAAGTATACTGGTCAGAAGCCAAGTGTTGCTGACTTTGTTTCTCCATGTTCCTCTCATGGGGATTGGAGTCATCCCCAAACCATCTCTCCAGCCTCATTACACATAACCGTCCTTCGTGCAATGCATGCTCTGCTCACATCGGTCTCATTACTGTTTCCCATTTACAAGGCTCCATCTCAAATCACCATGCCTTTGGCTCTGCCCCACGCCTAGAATGCCCTCCCTCCTCAGCTCTGCCTCTGAAACTTCTTGAAATCTTTCCTTTCCTTCAAGATTCAGCTCAAATACCACCTTCTACATGACCTCCCCTGTCATCTGCCCAGCAGCTAATGTCTTGGCCCTAAAAAAACTATCATGTGTTTTGGGTATATATGTGTGTATCTATCTATGCATTAAAATGTAGATATATCTAAGAGAGGGGGAGAGACAGAGAGAGAGAGAGAGAGAGAGAGAGAGAGAGAGAGAGAGAGAGAGAGAGAGAGAGAGAGAGAGAGAGAGAGAGAGAGATATGGATAGATGGATGGGTAGATAGCTGGATGGATGGATGGATAGATAGATAGATAGATAGATAGATAGATAGATAGATAGATAGATAGATAATTTGTATGGATCTATCTTTATATGTACATAGTGTATGTCCCCAGCAGAATGTAAGCTGCTCGAGGGCAGGACCTATTTCACTTTTGATTTATATACTCAGGGACCTAATACAATGCCTGGTACATGGGGTGAGTAGATCTGGATTGCAATGGTATTGAGAAATGCTCCCAGTGGGAAAGCTCCCTCTACCAAGGCAGACCAGCCCCTTCTTAGCAGTCTCCTGTCTTAGGGAGTGGCCTGGGGCATTTAACAAAAGCTCATTGAGTGGGTACTCCCTCCCCAATTCCACTGGGACCATCTCTACCTGGGACTATTGCAGCAGTCTCCTGACTTCTCTCCAACTTCCACCTGTCCTCACACCCCCAAGCTTCCTGAATAATCACTCTCACACTCCCTTTTCCATCATGGTGCCCAGTCACTTACAAATCTGCTGGCATTTCCTACTGCCTGATGGGAGACCCAGAATCTTCATTCAAGGCCTTCTTTCATTGGCTGGAAAACCAAGCCAACATTAGAGGGGCAGTATAGGGTACTGGTTGAAGTGCTGGATTGGATAACCTGGGTTCAAATTCTGCCTCTGACATTTACTAGCTGTGACCATGGGAAAATCATTTTACTTTTATGAGCCTCAGTTTCCTCATCTGTAAAAAGTGGGGCATTGGACTCTAAGGTCCTTCCAGCTCTAAATCTATGATATTCTGAGCACCTGTGAGCTATTGGCTAGATTGTAAGAATCTGAGCACCTGAATGGAGACAAGATGGACCTGATATACAGAAAGACTGTGGGCGGGATCTAAGAGTGGCCAAGTAGTCTACTCCAGGGACCTGGACCACGTGGCCAAGGGAGAATGGACCATAGCTAGGAATGGAGCCTAGCTAGGGTTAAGGGTGGGAAGCAGCTGGGGGCCATAGGGAGGTAAGACAATGGAGGGCTAGGCTAGGTCAAGGGTAACAGAGAATTGGGAGATTGGGCATAGCCACCATGAAAGGCAGTCTCAGGGTAATGCCAGAGACCCCCATGATCAAATGGGAGAATTGAAGGAGAATCCCTTAGACAAATGGGACCCAAATTCTTTTTGGGGTAAGGGGCAAAGGTCTCGGCTTGGACCCATACTCCGTCAGTACATCCATACTGCCCCTCTTTCAGGGCCTACCTTTCTTTCCCAACCCCCAAGGGGCAAGGGTCGGACTTCTCCTTCACCCCTAGTGACTCACTACACCCATGGTCAAACTGTTCTCCACACTGCTCCCCATTCCCTAGAAACTATTTTTGTACCAGGTGAAAATACTTCTAATTTGGCTTGGAGGAGGGTGGGGGAGGGTGCAGGTTGGGTTCAAGCAAAGCCCAGGATTGGAGAACAGCGGCTATGAGCTGCCCACCCACAGTGAGCTCTGTGCCCCAGGTGCCTTGCTTTTTCCACCACTTTGCCAACCCATGTTAAGGCTTTAGAGAAAGTCTGAAGGTCCAAACCAAATCTGAGCCTCCTCCAAAAGCCCTTCCTAGCTGACCCTGGCAGCTCTCCTCTGATGGCTTCTGCATTCAATCTCTCCTTACTATCTATGGGTTCTGCAAGACCTTGCAGTTCCATTTTTTTTCCTTTTTTTAAAAATTTTATTAATTTACTTTGATTTATCAACAATCACTTCCATATGCTTTTGAGTTGAAAATTTTTCTCCCCCTTCCTCCCCCCCACCCTCCCCAAGATGGCGCACAATCTGATATAGGCTTTACATTTACATTCCTATTAAACATATTTTCACATTAGTGAAGCTGTAAGTAAAAATTTGCAGTTCCAATTATTTAGCAGCCCGCTTCTGACTGTCTTCCAGTCATCACAGGTGGGTGTGTTTATCCAACTGGATCAGGAGCTTGTTCCTTTGTATGCCCTCCAGCTTCCAGTAGAGTGCCAGGCTCACCAAAAGGGCCAGTGGAATGAATACATGGATGAATGAATCAGCTTTCAAGGTACCTCCCAGCGTTAGCTTGTTCATATGCCTAAGGCCAAAGGAGACCAGCAAAGCAAAGTCCTGGGGCCAAACCCAAACCTCTGCCTTGTCAATGGTAGCCACCCATTCCCGGATTTTCCCCCAGACTCAGATTTGTGTTCAATCCTGGAGGTCGTGTAAAAAAGAAATCTACTAATCAGTGCCTATAAATCTCTACCCATGGGAAATGGTGATCTCATCTAGAGCTCAAATTCAGTGGGCTTTTAAACTTGACTCAACATGCTGTCCGAGGGGAAGGAGCATCAGGCCTCCTTGCACTCAGGGCCTATTAGAATCATGTACACATTTACTTCTGGGCTCTCCCAAGACCTGATCAGAATCTCTCTGATACCATTGGGCCTGTTTTTCTATTTAGAGGCAACGTGAATAACATGTTCATTCCATCATGTGGTGAAATTAGAGGAAGAGCTATAATAATAACTAGCATTTATGTAACATTTTAAGATTTGCAAAGTGCTTGCTTGTTCTGATAACAACCCCAAGAGGAAGGCACTATTATTATCCCTATTTTACATATGAGAAAAGTGAGGCAGGCATAGGTTAAGTGACTTCCCCAGAGTCACACAGCTATTAACATCAGTCAATAAATCTTTATTACGCACATACTATGTGCCAGGCACCATGCTAAGCAATGGAGATACAAAAAGAGGCAAAAAACAATCCCTGCCCTCAACAAATGTGCCGTCTAGTGGGGGAGACAAGCAAACAAATATGTGCAAACCAACTATATGTAGGATGAAGAGGAAATAATGAACAGAAGGAAGACACTGAGGTTAAGAAGGCTTGGGGAAGGCTTCCTGTAGGAGGGGGAGATTTTAGTTAGGACTTAAAGGAAGCAAGGGAGGTCAGAAGTCAGAGCAGAAGAGGGGGAGCGTTCCAGACCTAGGAGACAGAGGAATAGAATAGAGATGAGAGAAGCAGGAGGCCAGTATCACTAGATCCAAGAGTATGTGTTTGGGAGTATGTGTAAGCAGCTGGCAAAGGTGGGAGGGTGCAGGTATTGAAGGGCTTTATTTAAATCAAACACAGCATTCTGTATTTGCAGGAGTTTATTGAGTAAGGAGGGTGACATGGTCAGACCTGAACTTGAAGAAAATCTCTTTGGTGGCTGAATGGACAATGGACTGGAGTGGGGTGAGACTGGAGACAGGTAGACCCGCCTACAGGCTGTTGAAGTAGTCCAGATGTGAGGTAAATGAGGGTCTGCCCCAGGTGGGTAGCAGAGTCAGAGGAGAGAGGAGTGCTCAAGAGAGGCTGCAGAGGTGAAATCAACAGGCCCTGGCACCACAGTGGATGTGGGAAGTGAGAGAGAGTGAGGAGTCCAGGCTGGCTCCTAGCTGGGGCCCTGAGGGACTGGGAGGCTGGCTCTACAGTAATAGGGAAAGTTGGGGGGGGGGGGAGTAATGAGTTCAGTTTTGGACATGTTGAATTTAAGATGTCTACAGGACATCCAGTTCCAGATATCTGAAAGGCAGCTGGGGATCAACAGAGAGATGGGCAGGAAAGGTAGATTTGAGAATCATCTGCCTAGAGATGGTCATTAAATCCACAGAAGTGGAAGTGTCTGAGGCAGGATTGGAACTCAAGTCTTCAGACTCCAGGCCCAGCACTCAATCTACTGAGCCATCTGGCTTCTTAAAGAAGACTTCAGTGATTAGCCCTAATTACTCATTTATGTGAATTATTTGCCAAAAGGTAAACTCAGGTAAACAAGTACAAAAATCACTTTCCTCATTTTACAGATGAGGAGACTGAGGCTCAAATGCCTTGCAGTCAGTAGCAGAGGCTAGATGTGAAGGCAAGTCTTTGGACTCTAAATCGAGCATTTTCGCCTTTCCTGGGTGATGCCCATGACAATCTCGTATACTCTCAGAATCTTGGAGTCAGAAGGGACCTCAGAGGTCATTTAGTCTCACCTTCTTCCCTCCCTTCCCATCGCAGACAGAGTTATTCCAGATCCCTTTAACACCTTGAGCCTGGCGATCCCATGTCAGCAGGGGCCCCAGGAACTTGGAACAGGTGACCAGGGTTCACTGATACCTTGCCTTCTCACTGATTGTCCTAAGAAAGCCTTTCTTCCATTCCCTGAGACGTGGCACCTTCCCTGCTCTGGCATCCTTCAGTACAAGAAAGTCCCCATCCTTCCTAGAGAGCTCTCGGTCCTTTGAGCTGTTCCATGTCACAGGCTGACGTAAATGCCAACACTTGGTGCTGATTTAGCCCACGCAGAGGCTGAGATTTCCAGTTAGAACATTTCCTATTCTTCTTAACGAAGCCTGTACATGGAACCAGATGAACCACACAGGAAAGCAGCACAAAGGGAGGGCTGGCTGGCCCTAGCAGGCACTGGGCTGGGTTCTAGGTCCCCGGAGTCCCTGGAAAGTCCCAGATCAGTCACTCCAGCCCCTGCCCCCATCAAACCCCTCCCAAGAATGGGAAACATGGAGTAGGACAGACTGCCCAATTTGTGCGGGAAGAGAGCTGAGAGCTAAGAGCCGGCAGCATCCCGGCAGGCTGTGCCACAATCAGGGTGGGGTAGAGAAAGCACCATGTGCAAGGGCCCTCACTGCTTTTCTGTGTGTGTAGAGGTGTATGTGTGCACGTGTGTATATTTGTTGTTGTTCAGCCATTTTAGTCGTGACCCCATGTGGGGTTTTCTTTGCAGAGATCCTGGAGTGGTTGGCCATTTCCTTCTCCAGCTCATTTTACTGATGAGGAAACTGAGGCAAACAGGGTGAAGTGACTTGCCCAGGGTCACACCGCTGGTAAATGTCTGGAGCCAGATTTGAATGTAGGTCTTCCTGACTCCAGACCCAGCTCTCCATCCCCTGTGCTACTAGGGCAGTGTTCTCCAAACTTTTGTGATTATATACCCCATCAATAAAGTTTATGATAACCCCAAATAATATACCCCAAGAGGCACATGTTATTTATAAATTATGTACATGCACTATCATACAAATAGGTATGTACATGATAACATTTGCACAAAAACAAATCTAAAAAAGGATACGGTAGAGATAAAATAATATTTGATCCTACAGTAAATAGGGAGCCATGAAATGTTATTGAGTAGAAGAGGGACAGGGTCAAACAGGTGCTGTAGGAAAGCAGCTGTTTGGAGGATGGACCGGAGAAAGGAGGGACAAGGGGTCTCATGAGGAGGCTGTTGCAAGGGGAGAGTGGATGAGGGCCAGAACTCATGTGGTAGCTGCTTGTGGAGAGAAGAGGGCAAATGTGGGAGAGCTGGGATGGAGGCAGAGAGGGCAAGATGTGCCAGCAGCTTGGCTGGGTGAGATGAAGGAGCGATGAGGTGAGCATGGCCCCGAGGTTACCAACGTGGCTGATTGGAAGGAAGGCTGTGTCCTGGACAGTAACAGGGCAATTAAAAAGAGGGGAAGAGAATGTGATGAGATGTGGGGTGTCTGTTCCAGCCCGTCCATGCCTGCTCTGGCATGCAGCCCACTTTCTGCCCCCCAAGACTGAAGAAGGAAGAGGGGGGGCTCTGACTGGTTGCCAGCAAGAAGACAGAGTCCTCCCCCACATTCAAGGGGTGCCGGCCACAACCCCACAGCCACCTGGGGGCCAGGAAGTGGAAATCGCCAGTGGTCCCTGGAGAGCTGTTGCTGTGTGTGCCCAGGTAGAAGCTGAGTTGTAACTCCCGCAAAGCTGCCTATACTCAGTGTAACAGAAAGAAAGCTTGGAACTGGAACAGAGGAGGGAGGAGGCAAAGTGGGGCAGTGTTGGGGAATAAAGGCAGGTGTGATGGAGAAAAATCTCACAATTTGCTATCACAAAGAGGATGAGATATGACCCAGCTTTCTTATTGATGGCTCATACATCACTACTGTAGAGGCCCTTGCCCCCCAAAGTGAGGTCACTTTGGATGGGGTAACTTCTTATTGCCCCTTAGGGGTCTGCTAATTAATGTTTAACAACCAGCTCTCTGTGGAGGAAGGAATCTACCTTGACACACTTCTATTGAGTGTGCATTATTGATATTTTCCCCATCGTTTTCTTAAATCTAGACAATTAGCTAAAAAAATCCACCAAGTGCTGATTTGTAACGTTTGCTGATTTCTGAGGTAT
Organism: Phascolarctos cinereus; assembly: GCF_003287225.1. Taxonomy (NCBI): domain Eukaryota; kingdom Metazoa; phylum Chordata; class Mammalia; order Diprotodontia; family Phascolarctidae; genus Phascolarctos; species Phascolarctos cinereus. The sequence goes on along the minus strand of NW_027555958.1, from coordinate 15,409,748 downwards.
AAATTGCTCACTCTGAAATTTTAACAATCAGCTTAGAACCCATATTGCTGGCTCTAACACACCACCTACCTACCCTCAAAGAACCTGCTAAGAGATCTGCTTCAGTGGAGGGAGTTCCCATATCTGGAGTGTACTACAACAATTAAATTACAGGACCATCCCACCCCAAAATATAGCTTTAAAATACTGTATATGTGCCTAGATTTATGACTTTCTTGATGTAGGGTCTAAGATCACATTGCCAGTAGGTGTCAAAGGCAGTACTTGAACCCAGATCTTTCAGGCTCGGAGACTAGCTCTTTCTAGCCACTATGCTAGATGACATATATTATTTCAGTGGAGCCTCATAACAGCCTGGGGAGGTAGGTCCTAAAGGTATATGACCCCATTTCACAGATTAGGAAACTGAGGCTCACAAGAGCTGACCTTGCCCAGGCGTCACACTGCTACCAAGTGTAGGATTCGAATCTGTGCCTTCCTGACCCTAAGTTCAGCTCTGAACTCTGCCCACCCCACCAGGCTGCCCAAGAAACACTTCCATGGCCAAAGATCAGCTGGGAGGAAGCATAAGGCCTGGATGGCCTGGTAACTGCATAATTATTTCCTGAATCATCAAGAACCAACTGTGTCATGCTAACTAATTAATAATAATGATCAGCAGCTAATACAAGAGTGGGGACCTGAGGTTCCCGGCACAAAGTAACCCACAGAGCCCTTGATCAGACTCCGGGGAACATTTCATTACTCATGAATTGTCAAGTCGCTGACTTCGAGCATCACCTCCTGCCCGCCCTCCTGCCCGCCCTCCTGCCTGCCTGCCTGCCCACCTGCCTGCAAGCCCCACCAGTTTAAACCCAATGCTATTTAAAATCCTCTTTCCAGCAGTGACAGGGAGGGAGCTATTTTGGGCCCCTCAGTGTGTGTCACCACTGCAGAAGCCAAAAACAGCCTTCATTACCCCATTTCTCCCTGGTGGGCCCAAGAGCTCAGCAGCTCATAAGGAAAGACATTGCCAGCCCAGAGGGGCAGGCTGGTGTGATGGAAGGAGAGCCCTGCTCCCACAAGCAGGAAGATCCAGGTTCGAATCCCACCTCTGACACTCACTGGCCGTGTGACACTAGACAAAACTTCGAAGCTCTAGGTCCCTCAGGTTACAGGCTAAGACTCAAATTGGCCAAGACCGGCCCGACGCTCCTAGTAGAAGAACCAGGTGCTCCCTGCCACAGGTCAGCCTGTTCAAAAAAATCTCCAACACACCATGTCAGGAAAGGGGGGCCAGGTCAGAAAGGAGAAAACAGCAATATTTCAGTAATAGAAATCAATAGGATTTCAATAATATAGCAATAAATGAGGTAATGCAGCAAACACTTTGCAAACCTTAAAGCATTATATAAATGTTAGCTGCTATGATTAATGATTAATCATATTATTAATAATAGTTAACATGCAATGGTGCTACATATATTTACATAGAAAAGTTTGATAACAGTTAACATGTATATGGTGCTATATGGAAATCAATGCTTCCAGATTATGAATGTTCATTTTTATTGTTGATATTAGCTAACATTTCCGTGATACTTTAAGTTCACAAAGTGCTTTTCATATGTCATACCATTTGAACTTCAAAACATCCCCGGGAGGTAGGTAGGTGCTATTATTGTCCCCATTTTACAGATGAGGAAACTGAGGCTGAGATAAGTGAAATGACTTGCTTAGTAGATGTCATAAGATCGTAGATTTTGAGCTGGCCGGGACCTTTTTATTGTGCAGTTGTTTTTCAACCGTGTCCTTGACCCCATCTGGGGTTTTCTTGGCAAAGATACCAGAGTGGTTTGCCATCTCCTTCTCCAGCTCATTTTAAAAATGAGGAAACTGAGGCAAACAGAAGTGACTTGCCCAGAGTCACACAGCTAGTATGTGTCCAAGACCAGATTTGAACTCAGGTCTTCCTGACTCCAGGTCCAACATTCTACCTTCCATACCATGCTCACTCTATGCACTGCATCTCCTAACTGTCCTAGGCTGGAACACTACAGGCCATCGAGGACACCCTGCCATTTTACAGCTCAGGAAGCTAAAACAGAGAAGTTAAGTAATTTGTCCAGGGTCACATAACTAATAATTACCTGAGAAGGAATTTGAACCCACGTCTTTCTGACTCCAGGTCCAACATTCTACCCTCCACGCCATGCTATCTCTGGCTGGGACAATATTTTGCTGCTTTTCCCCACCTCTGTGTCCCCACCCCAAACAGGGTTGATTGGAGGCATTCAGGATTAGGCCAGAGGGATGGTCTCCTTCCATAGGAGGTAAGATGCCCATTCCAAAAACTCCCAGGTGGGGGGGGGACACCCAAAGGATCATGGCCCTAGAGTAGGAGGGGGACCTCAGAAGCCATCTGTTACAACCCCATCATTTTACAGGTGGGGAAACTGAGGCCCACAAAGGGGAAAATGACTTCCCAGAGATAACGCAGGGCAGAAGCAGTGCCCTCAGATTGCAGAATCAGGAGTCTTTCCTGCTGAACCACACACTGCCACCCTAAGGAGGGCAGATCAAGAAGGCATCTCCCTCTCCTTCAGGCCTTTGGGACCTCTGTCTCCTGGCCTCACCTGGGCATCCATACCAACCTGAGATGAGGTAGCAACTGTAGAAAAGGCATGGGGCCAGCAGAAAGGCTTCCCAAGGGCATGCTGACAACTGTTTTTAACTGAGACCTAAATGAGGGGTTTGGAGTAGGAAGAAGGCTCCCAGCTCTGAATCTGTGATCCTTTGACCTCTCTGAGCCTCAATTTCCTCATCTGTAAAATAAGGGAGTCGGACTTGATGGCTAAGTCCCTTCTAGACCTAAATCTGTGTAAAGCATTCTCATTATGGCAGCACAGCAGATAGAGCACCAGACCTGGAGTCAGGAAGACCTGGGTTCAAATCCAGCCTCAGGCACTTAGTATCTGTGATGCTGAGAGTGTCACTTGACCTCAGTTTTCTCATCTGTAGAATGGGGATAATAATAATAGCCCCTTACCTCCCAAGGTTGTTGTGAGGACCAAGTGCTTAGCACAGTGCCTGGCACATGATAAAAGCTATATAAATGTGAGCTGTCATTATAATCCCTCCAAATCAGCACACATTCATAACATGTTGCCCAAGGGCATTGAAAGACTCAGAGACCCTCCTGGGGTCACACAGCCGGTATGTGTCTGAGGTGGGGCCTGCACCCAGGCCGGCCTGACACTAAGGCTTGGTCATCCATTTCTCTGCACGTCAATCCACCCTGTAATGGCACAAAATCACTACATACCCAGCAGCCTTCCCTCAGCCTCCATCCCACTCCCCGTCTCTGTTTGTTCTGGTATTGGGCTTTTCTCTTCAAGAATATGAGAGGGCGGTTACCTGGTCCTTCTCACACAGCCTTGGAAAAATCCATCAGACATTTTCTTCAATGGACAGAAGGAAGAAAAATGGTTTGGGCAGCAGCTGGCCTATGTGAGGGGGTGGGAGAAACCTGTGCACTCTCCTTGACTGGCATGAGCTGGTATGAGCTGGAGAAGCAGCTGCTGGTCAGGATGGGGAGGCCGGCCTGACTGTTGGGACCACACCTGGCCTCGACTTGAGAAGTGGAGCTCGGGAGTAGGAGAAAGGCCACGTCTGAGCTGAGCCCTGAAGGGAACCGAGGGAGGAGGGGGCGCCTAGGCACAGGGAAGGCATCCTGTCCTCGCCTTTGGCAGGAGCCATGCCTGGGGGCCTCTCCCTGGAGAGCAAAGAGCAGCAGGCCCCTGCCTCCTAGTCAGGAGGGGAGTCAGCCCAGAGGGTTGCGTCTGGACCTGTTTCTCGTATGGCAGGAGAGAACAGTCCCCGTGAGGGGTGAAAATCCTGGCCTCACCCAGAGAACCTGAACAGAGCTGGGGTTATCCTTTCTCTAGGCCAAGGGAAGAGGGAGTTTAGGGCCGAGAACTGTTGGCTTGGGACCTTTTTACTTTTAATGCCCCACAGTGCCTGTGGCCTGATTGCCAGGAGGCCACGTGCTGCTGTGCTGAGCCTTAGGGGCCTAAGGGCCTAGATTCAGAGCTGGGAAGGACTCGAGAGGCCATTCACTCCAGCGTCTTCATTTTACAGATAAAGAAACTGAGGCCTCAGCTCAGTTCACAGGCATGATGGAGCATCATCTGTGGGTTTGCAGGCCCGCCCGGCATCTGGCCATCTGCGGTCCTGGCTTATGGACTTAGGTCTGGAAAAGATCTTAGAGGCCATGGAGTCTGGCCACCTCATTTTACAGTTGAAGAAACTGAGGGACAGAGTGGGAAACTCATTTGCCAAAGGTCATAGGATCATAAACCCAGAGCTGAAAGAAGCCTCAGAGACCATGTGGCCCAACCCCCTCACTTTACAGATGAGGAAACTGAGACATAGAGAAATGAAGTTACTTGCCCAGGGTCACACACCTACACAGTATCTGAACCCAGGTCTTTCCGACTCCAAGTCCGGTGTACCATCCACTAAGCTGTGTTGCCTCTCATCTTCTTGGAAGTTTCTCTGGTTCTGGGCATCTTACCCATTTCTGCTATATACTTGTGGAATAGAGAGGCAGTGCGGAAGAGTGGATAGAGACAGAAAGACCTGGGTTCGAATCTTCATAAACTTACTAGCAGTATGACCCTGGGCAAGTCATTTAATCTTCCTCATCTGTGTAAATGAATTCATTCAACAAGCATGTATTAAGTTGTTCAGTCACGTCCAACTCTCCAAGACCCCATTTGGGGTTTTCTTGGCAAAGATACTGGTGGTTTGCCATTTCCTTCTCCAGCTCATTTTACAGATGAGGAAACTGAGGCAAACAGGGTTAAGCAACTTGCCTGGGGTCACACAGCTAGTAAGTGTCTGAGGCCGGATTTAAACTCAAGTCTTCCTGACTGCTCTATCCACTGTGCTACCTAGCTGCCTACTAAGTGTCAAGTATTATGCTACACTTTGGAGACAAAGGACAAAAGCAAGTCAGTCCCTGCTCTCAGTGAGTTTACATTCTATATGGTAATAATAATAATAGCTCCTACCTTATAGGGTTACTGTGAAGATGAAACTAAATAAAATATATCAGATGTTACATAAATGTGAATTATTATTATCATTATTATTTCATTCATCTCATCGTTTTCAATGGGGCAAAGACTAGTAATATTTGATATGGTGACATCTATTAGGAACATCATTCTTAAGTTTTTGTGGATCAATGTTAAGTTCAGACAATTGTGGGCAACAGTCCATTTGGTGATAAGAGTACAGTTTAGTACAATTTACTGGTTGGGTTCTCCAGGGTATAAATCAGCTATGTATCTGTATGATGAGGATTCAGCTGTTGACTCCATGAAAGGTACTGAGCTTGTCTTTTGAACTCTTGGCCACCAGGTCATGTCTTGCTAGCCATTAGGTAGGTGTTAGGTTTTTTTTGGTTTGTTGTTTTTTTACAGCCTGCAGTGATGTGTTGTACAGTTTCTACTTTTTTTTTTGCGTAATCTAAACTGATCTCCAAGCTCAGTCTCTTTCAGGATAACCCTTCTCCAATTTTGGGTGCCCAAGGCCTGGTCTTGGATTGTAATCATAAACTCTTTAATTTCTACAAATGCATGCAATGATTTACTCTTTTATCAACACATTTTTGACATGGTTCATGTGGATGTCACCCCCGGAAGGCCTTTTGATTCTCCTCTTGAAACTTAGCTGCTTCCTAGGGTCTATTTAGAGGCAAATCACTTTTGGTTACATTCAACCAATCCAATCATGTCTACTGGTTATCAGCACTTACTATTGTTGGGTAAAGTGATATCTGCTTGTTCCGGAAGTGTTTCTGTAGAGTTTTGACCTGCTTATCACGTGCTTTGAGAATGTTCATTCAATTCTTTTCCTCCTTTTAGACAAGGAAATAAATGTTGTTTGTATAACTGCCTTAAGGTGCTGGACCCTGCATTTTGCTAATATTATGTGGGGTTTTGTTAGGATAGTTAACACATCTTTAGTGGCCCATTTTAAAGTTCTGAAAGTGTCCAGTAGGGCTGATTTTTTAAAAATCACCTTTGGTAAAATTCAGCCTTGATTCCAGGATGCCAATAATGTATTTGACCACAGCATTCTCTTGATACTTTTGTGTGTCGTGTGTCTTGCTTAGCTGAGACCAAAATATTTGTGGAATGACCTTCATCCATTGATAAAATGTGGCCTGGAGACTCAACTTGAAGCCTTCAGACTCTTGTCTCCCCTTGACGATTTTACACTTACTGGGTCTAATTGATATTTTTATGTCATTGGAGAAAGATTCCGTGAAATGAAAGAGCTGCTTGCTTTTTTCCCAGTAGAGCCTCATTTATTGCTATTGGTGTTAATTTTTAGTATGTATTATAAGCTAAGCCAGGGAAAGAAACCACACTAACAAGAATCAATCAATAAACATTTATTAAGTTCCTACTACGTGCCAAGCACTGTGCTTAGGACACAAAGAAAGGCAGAAAATGGTCCCTTGCCTCAAGCAGCTCAGTCTAATGGGACAAATAAGGAGGAAGATGATTTTTAGGACATGACCCTAGAACAAGCATCATAGTCCATGTAGGCCTTTGGAGGTTATTAGGAATTCATAGCATCAGAGACATAGAGCTGGAAGGGACCTCAGAACACTTCTAGGCCAACTCCCTTCATTCTACATCTGAGGAAACTGAGTCACAGGAAAGTTAAATGATTTTACCCAAGGTCACACAGGTATCAAGCCTCAAAGGGGAACAGGGTAGAATTTGAACCCAGGTCCTTGAACTCTCAGGGCTGTGCACATTCTATCGCATCACGTAACGAATGCAATTTGTGTGCCGGGCTTCCTCACTGTAGGGCTGACCCTGCTTCTAATCAATCCCTTCTTCCTCTACAGTCCCCTGCTCCAGATAGCCACCTTTCCTCCCACGCCCCCCATACATGGACTGCCCAAGTATCATTCTCAGTCGCTTCATCTTGCTCACTCTCACTCCAAGCCTGATCCAGCTTCCTTTGAATGCCTTGGCAATCCCAGGGCCCCCAAGGAAGAAAATGCATCTTCACGTGCCAAGCCATAGACACTGATGATGGCAAATTCAAGAGAGCATTTGGAAGGAATCATTTAAGATGTCTGCAAGGCAAAGAAAGCCCGGAGACTGCGAGGGTAGCAAAGGGTTTGAGAACTTGTCTCTCTTTTGAATGGTCTATGGAAATGAATCAGTGGGTTACAGAATGCACTGACTGGTATTTCCTGGGGACTACAGGTGACAGAGTGGCAGCATTGTGTTCAAGTCTAGTCTCAGCTGGGCCATTGTTCACTAGCTCCAGGGTCTTAGGTGAGCTGCTCAACCCCTCTTCCCTCCTCTTCCAAAGAAGGACACTTTGTGCTCTCTAGCTTACGGTATTGTTTGGAGGATGGCATCAGTTAATGGAGAAGAAAGAGCTTTGTAAACAGTGAAAGGGACGAGACAAATGGGTAGGTGTGATTACACCCACTGCTGTGGGCTTTTCAAAAACCGCCTTTACTAGGACTCTGATTTAAAAAATAAAATAAAATGGCAGAGGCTGGAGATGGGAATCTGAAGATGGTTTTGAAACTTTTGAAATAATTTCTTTAAATTACTTCAGGAGTTAAGAAAAAAAAAGTTTTAGCTTAATGCTATAACCTGGGAAAATGCAAAACCACATCAAATTTCAGAAATAATAATGTTTATAAGACACTTTCAGTTTTGCTAGACACTTTACATATGCACCAACTTCTTTGACTCTTATGCCAACCCTGTGATGTAGGTTTTGTTGTTATCCCCAGATGAGGAAACTGAGATACGTAGAAGTTAAGTGACTTGCTCAGGGTTGTCCCGCTATTAAGTATTTAAAGCAGTATCTGAACTCAGGCCTTTCTTACTCCAGGTTGGATGCTCTAGGTACCCTTCTTCCTGACTTCCTGGCTCCAAGCTCTACTCTTCAGTCACCCAACTGCTGTACACAATGCAATGATATCTCACTGAACATGGTCTTCATAGAAGCCCAGAGTTGGAAGGCCATCTGGTCCAACCTGTACCTGAGCAAGGCTGCCTACTAATACATATCCTGCAAGTGGTCATTCATCCTCTTCTTGAAGACCTGCAGTGATGAGAAACTCATTACCTCTTGAGGCAGCCCATTGCACTTCTGGGCAGCTGATAGAAGTGTTTCTTTAAGTGGAACCTCAATCTCCCATGAGATACTTTATCCAGTTGATTTGTTGAAACCCAAACAAACTTGTATCTGTAGCATTTCCCTTGACCTCTCTGTCTAGCAACAGTATCAAAAAGAAAAAAAAGAAAGAAAAGAAAGCATAGTCTGGTAGGAGCTATCCTTTATGAACCTATGTTGGCTTTTAGTGGTCATCTCTTTCATTCTAAATACTCACAAACCACCCCTTTAATAACACCTTCTTAAAGTTTATCAGGAGCTCAAGCCACATTCAGTGTTCTATGGGAAAGAGGTTCCATTTTTTTTTCTGAAAATTGGGACATTTGACTTTCTTCAGTCTTGTTACACCTCTCTGAGTTGCCAATATCATCCAAACGTGGCCCAGAAATCACATCTGGTCTCTGGATTGTAACTTCTCCATCTCTGGTGACTGAAACTCATTGGCTACCACTGCCTCTTGTGCCGGGCTTCCTCACTGTAGGGCTGACCCTGCTTCTAATCAATCCTTTCTTCCTCTACAGTCCCCTGCTCCAGATAGCCACCTTTCCTCCCATGCCCCCCATACATGGACTGCCCAAGTATCATTCTCAGTCGCTTCATCTTGCTCACTCTCACTCCAAGCCTGATCCAGCTTCCTTTGAATGCCTTGGCAATCCCAGGGCCCCCAAGGAAGAAAATGCATCTTCACATGCCAAGCCATAGACACTGGTGATGGCAAATTCAAGAGAGCTTTTGGAAGGAATCATTTAAGATGTCTGCAAGGCAAAGAAAGCCCGGAGACTGCAAGGGTGGCAGAGGGATTGAGAACTTGTCTCTCTTTTGAGTGTGTTCACTTACGTTAGAATGTAAGCTCTTAAAGGGAAAGGACTGTCTTTGTTTTGGTATTTCTAGCACAGTGCTTGCACATCATGAGACTTTAATAAATGGGGGAATGTTCCCCATTCATTAGGGTATTTGGGTTATTTCTGCCCACTCACTATTAAAAACAATTGGTGAGGTGAGAAGGGATGAAACATTTTGTGACAAGGTTAAGGGAATAAGCTTGAAAAGTCTGAATTTGTTGAGACATGCATTACGCCATGCTTTATGCTCAGTAATAGCTCAAGGGTGAAATGTGAAAGTCCTGGCAGAGAAGCCAGTGTTAGTAAGTTTGCCAGAAAGCTTAGCTCATTTGGTGCTTTGTATCCTGAAAAAAAAAATGCTAGACCAAAAGCATTGATTATGCCCCTTAGCCTGTAGCAAACTGTCAGGGCCAGTCAAGGCCCCCATTAGTGATGGCCAATCAAGTCATGCCAGCACAACAGACAAACAGGATGCACAGAGTGGTCAGGTTGAAGTAGACCTCTCATTCTGTTGGTTGTTTCTCATCAGTTTGGCTCTTATTCCAAAGTAAAAAAAAAATTGTTTAATTTTTAAAAAGAAAGGAAGAAGGGAAGGGAAGAAAGAAGAAGGAAAGAAGAGAGGAAGAGAGAGAAAATAAAAAGAAGAAAAGAAAGAAAAAGAGAAAGAAAGAAAAGAAAGAAAAGAAAAGAAAAAAGAAAAGAGAAAAGGAAAGGAAAGGAAAGAAAAGAAAAAAGAAAAGAAAAGAAAAGAAAAGAAAAGAAAAGAAAAGAAAAGAAAAGAAAAGAAAAGAAAAGAAAAGAAAAGAAAAGAAAAGAAAAGAAAAGAAAAGAAAAAAAGAAAAGAAAAGAAAAGAAAAGAAAAGAAAAGAAAAGAAAAGAAAAGAAAAGAAAAGAAAAGAAAAGAAAGTACATCTCCCAGGGCAGTTTGTTGTGGTTGGTTTTTTCCCTCTAAAAAGGTCTGTGTCCAACTCTTCTTTAGCTCTTCCCCAGTTTCCCATGTCCTTCATGCCTTCCTTCCCCTCTTTTCTTCAGTTTCATCTTCTCTCCTTTGTCATCTATTGGCCCAGCTTTTCTCTAAACCTTTGAGAATTGAGCTCTCCCCAAGCCTGGAAAAAGGTTAAGAGAGACTTAGGCACACAAACCCCTTGAAGTTTAAAGATTTTGAGTCAGAACAGATCTGTTGGCAAGCTCAGTGGTCACAGGAGTGATATTCAAAGAGCAAAACAGCTATTTTTAATTCCTCCTTCCTGGTGGCATGGTGTTCAGTTTTTTGAGCCCCCTTGGGAAAGATTACCCTGACCACAGCTCGGCATCTCCATGGCCTTCTGTGCCATTCCAATGGACACTGAAACTTGAGGGCCAATGTGGGGGAGGGGTGGATCATGCGTGGTAACACACTTGGTAGTGGACAAGAACAGCTGAGAGAGATCCCTGTGTCCCCCACAGATGACAGCAGGGCTGGAGAGGGGATTACTGCACTGGGTGGGAGGTGACTCTGAGGTTCCTTCTGCCTCTGAGATTCTATGACCGTCCTCAGCCACACCTGAGAGCACACAGAGAGCAAACACTTTGTTTATACCTTTTGGGCACTTTTCATGAGTTCCTTTGTATGTGCTGCCATGCCTTCATGCTCCTGGACCATCTTTCATGGCCACTAGGGGTCATGGAGCACCATAGAGGCCGCCTCCACTTGTCTGACTGCTTTGTTGAGTCTGAGCTCCAGCCAAAGTCTCTGATGGACTTTCTTTTCATGCATGGCTTCTCCTCTGGACCCAGTCGCTCATATTCAGTAAGCCACGTGCCAGTTCCCTGATGGATGGGAAGGTCACTCCACTCCCATCCGTCTTCCAGGGTCACTAAAACATCAGCCTCAGATATATCCCCTTATGTCCTGGCTTACTATTATTTGCTTTGCCTTGTGCTTTTGAAGTCAAAGCTCACTCATCCTCAGAAAAGTCTTCGCACCCTCTCCTATGAGCTCCTTAAATGTCCATCTTAACCTAGTCTTCTAAGCGGATTTCTTGTAGCTCTCTCTTTTTCTTGTTAATGTGTGGCAATTCCCATGTGTCAGCCTTAAGGAGCAAAGACTCTGATTTCTATGTCTGTATAGGGCCATCGACCTACAGCTGGAAGATGCCCCCTTTGCAGACGAGAAAATGATGGCTTAAGAGAGGTCCTAGGTGTAGAGCTAGGACAAGAGACCTTCTTGTCCAATTTCTCATTTTGCAGATGAGGAAACTGAGCCCCAAAGAGATGAAATCACTTGGGATCACAGATTTAGAACTGAAAGCACACTCCAAGATTCTTTAGTCTAGAGGCCAATAGCCTCCCTTTGGTGCTCTGGTGAAGCCCGTGGCCTCTTTCTCATAGTATGGTCTTTAAATACATAAAATAAAATTCACAGGCTCACAAAAGCAATTATATTGAAATAATTATCAAAAAAAATTTAAGTTTACTTATTAAACCCAATCATTACTTATTAAATCAAGGACCCCTGATTTAGTCCAGACCCTCAAACAGGCCCAAGGAGGAGGAGTGATTCGCCTAAGGTCACAGAGATAGCAAATGTCAGAGGCAAGGTTTGAACATCCAGGTCTCCTGACTTCAGATACTCTTCCCATTCAACCACACTTGCCCTTCAGTCTTTGAGACAACATGTTTACAAGAGGATTGTCTTAAACCAACATTCACAGTTAAATTGCAAAGGTCACTGAGGGGTCTTCAACTTCCCATCTTTGGACCTGAGACTGTCCCTGTGAAAAAAGCTTTCAAGTCCTTGGCCACCATCACATCCTCCCCTACCTTCCTTTAGGTTGTTGAGTTATGGTATCATCATTTCCGTTGCATATACATATATAGGCATACATGTGTGCATGTATGCCTATATATGCATACATACACATGTGTATATAGACACACGTATAATAGTTCACATATATGTGAATTATTATCATTGTCATGATTGAATTCCATCATTAAATTAAAATCATAGGCTCATAGATGTAGGGTTGAAAGGGACCTCAGAGGCCATCTAATCTACTCCTTTAAAAAAGAATTTTGTTAAATATCTTTTGTTTGGGGGTCATCTAACTTTCCTCATATATCCAATCCCCTCCCTTTCCCCCCAAAAAAATTTTCTTACAGAAAAAAAAGGAAAAAGAGGAAAAAAAATCATCATAACTGATCAATGCATTGAAAAATATGAAAATATATGTAATGTTTCACATCCTTGGACTTCCTACTTCTGCTGAGGAGTGGAGGGGGTGGGGTAGGGGAACAAGGGTCTCACAAACCTCTTCTTGGGAACCAGGCTTGTTCTTTGTAACTTGGCAGCATTCTCTTTCAATTTTATGTGGCAATTGCTCATTGTTGTAATCATTGTGTGTATTGTTGTCTTAGATCTGCTTATTTTCCTCTGTATCAGTTCATGTAAATCTTTTCATGTTTCTCTGAATCATTATATCTGCCATTTCTTACAATACAGTAGCATTCCATGACAATCACGCACTACAATGTATTGAACTGTTCCTCACTCAGTGGCCATCTGCTTTGTTGTCTGGGTCTTTGATGCCACAAAAAATGCTGCTAAGAATATTTTGGCATATATGGCCAGCTCCCTCTTTTTACAGACGAGGATAAGTAAGTTCCAGAGGGTGAAGTAATTTGCCCAGAGTCTCAAAGGGCAAGATTCAGACCTCCATCCTCTGATTCCAAGTCTTTCTTTCCCCTGGCCCAGGCTGCTTCTTCTATTTCTTTATTCTACTCAGTGTTATGCAATTTAATTCAAAGGCTCCCATGTTCTGGCGTAGAATAATATGTTCATTTTCTAAAGTTCCCAATCCATTACAAATGATACAGTGGAAAGAGCAAGTGCTCAAAGATCTAGTTGGAAGGGACCTAAAAATCTATCTATTAACACCTCTGATGTTACAAAAGAGAAAACTGAGACTTGGGAATATTAAGTGATTTGTCCAAGGTCCAAAAGAACCGAAGGTAGGATTTGAACCCAGATCTTGACTCTCCACTACTCTTTCCACTGAGTCATTTAGAATACTAATTCCCTAGTATTTTCTGAATTCCTTTTGGAGCTCAGAGTTTCAACACTGTTCAATGAAGCTGGATGAAAATGTTATAAAATGCACTTAAGTTACTGGGACAGTCAATGGATAATGAACTGAGTTTGGAGATAGAGTGACTCATGCAGGGGACAGCACTCTAAGGAGAAAAGAGCCCTTGAAGTGGGCAGTGTTGGCCTTATTGTACCCACTCTGCAGATGAGGAAATTCTCTGAAATTGATGATGTGATCTACACAGTGTCACAGCTTAGGGCAGGACCTGAACCCAGGACCTCCTGTTTCCAGGTCCAGCACTCTGCCTGCTCCCACACCCACATCCTTGATAAGAAAAGAGTCATATTATCAGTACCTGAAGGACTTTTTTCCCCCTCTGATTTTTCTAGAACTCTTCCTGTTTTCCTTTTATAACTAAGATTAACGTAAATTCATTTTTGCCACCCAGCATTCTTCACTGAGAGCATTACCACGATCTTTCCTTGGTGACAAAGCAAAGGTCTTTTCTCTTATCACAGCCTCATCATTCGATTCTGTTCAGTTTACCAAGCATTCATTAGCTGCTGTCCCTGGGCACGGCCCCAATCTAGACTGCAGAGAGGTTATGACATTGGTCCATTGACCATCACCATCAGACATTTATTAGGTATTTATTAAGCACCAGGCAGAAAGAAGAAGAAAGTGCTGGGGAGAAGAAGAAAAGTCAAAAACTGCCCCTGCCCTCATGGAGTTCCCATTCTAGTGGGGAAGACCAGATACCTATATTAGTTGGTACATATGATATACTTACAGTAGTGGGACGGGAGCCCTGGAGGGGAAGGTACTAGCAAAGCAGGGACCCTGTCAGGTCACCTGAAGAATGTGGAATTTGAGCAATCTTGTAGGAAACTTGGAATTTAAGAGGCAAGTGTGCTCTAGGCATAGGGAACTGCCAATGTAAAGGCATGGAAATAGGAAACAGAGGGTTGTGTGTGAGGAGCAGCAGGTAGGGCAATGTGACCAAACCATAGGCTATGTGGAGAAGAGTAAAGTATAAAAAGGCCGGAAAGAGGGGCAGGTAGGTGGCACAGTGGATAGAGCACCTGCCCTGAAGTTAGGAGGACCTGAGTTCAAATCTGGCCTCAGACCAAACACTTGACACTTACCAGCTGTGTAACCTGGGCAAGTCACTTAACCCCAATTGCCTGGAAAAAAAAAAGCTGGAAAGGAAGGTTATTAAGAGCTTTGAATGACAAACAAGAGGAAAGTTATATTTGCTCCTAGAGGTAATAGGGGGCCACTGGAGTTTCTTCAGGGAAGGAGAAGAGGTAACATGGTCCCTACATTCTACTAGAGAGCTGCAAAGTCCACAGAGCTAAGTAAATAATACAAGGCAATTGGAAGAAGTTAGTGAGGTGGCTTTATGGATAGAGTATCAGGCCTGAAGTTGGAAAGATCTGAGTTCAAATCTAGCCTCAGACACTCCCTAGATGTGTGACCCTGGATAAGTCACTTAACCTCTGTTTGCCTCAGTTTCCTCACCTGTAAAATGAGGGTAATAGTAGCACCTGCCTCCCAGGGCTGTTGTGAGCATCAAATGAGGTCATAATTGTAAAGCACGTAGTGTGGTACCCAGCACATAGTAAGCACCACATAGATGTTACTGTTATTAAGTAGGACAGAACAGGAGCCAAGATGGTGGAGTGAAAGCAGTGACTTGCTTGAGCTCTCCCCCAAACCCCTCCAAATACCCGTAAAAAGTGTCTCTAAACAAATTCTAAAGCAGCAGAATGCACAAAAAGACAGAGTGAAACAAATTTCCAGCCCAAGACAACCCAGATGGTTGATCAGAAAGGTATATTACGCCATGCTGGGAGCAGAGTGCAGTGCAGCGTGGGCGCACAGGCTGCAGCAAACCTGGAGCAGGCCTCAGAGGACTGACTTGCGGGCAGCTGTGGCAGTTTCCAGAATTCTCAATCCACAAATGCCAAGACAACTTAGAAGGTCAGTGGGAAAAGTCTGTGTCTGCAGTGAGAGAGAGAAGCAGAGTGGTCTCAGCTCCAGTCCCCGAGCCTGGCCCCAGGGCAGTGCCTGTATCCTGAGCTTCCAGCCCACAGACTAAGGGGGGAATCGAGTGGCTGATCAGAGGCAGACTGAGGCAGGAATCTCTTGCTTTGCCCGTGCTTGGATCTGGATCACTGTTCTGGGTGGCAATCCTGGGGCGAGGAGGAGTGCTGGCATGGTGGAGCTTGTAGTGGCTGTGGAGAGAAAATCCTCCTCACAATTCCAAGATAGAAAAGAGTGTACTCATAGACCAGAGCATAGGCCAAGAAAGGAGTAAACACCTCGCCCTTGATCATAGCACCTTGGAAGAACTGAAAATTTACAGGTCCCTACAAGTATCTCTGAAAACAGCTGTACAAACCCCTGAAGCTTGGGACAGTACATTCTCCACACTGGAAACAGACCCCTGACTTAACAAAGAGTTTATAACTCAAGTAATTGGCTGGGATCATGAGCAAGCAGCACAAAAAGATGCAGACCATAGAATCTTACGTTGGTGAAAAAGAAGATCAAAACATACAACCAGAAGAAGACAACAAAGTCAAATCTCCTACATTCAAAGCCTCCAAGAAAAATACGAATTGGTCTCAGGCCATGGAAGAGCTCAGAAAGGATTTTGAGAAGCAAGTAAGAGAAGTACAGGAAAAACTGAGAGTGATGCAAGAAAATCATGAAAAACAAGTCAACAGCTTGCTAAAGGAGACCCAAAAAAATACTGAAGAGCACTTTAAAAAATAGCCTAACCCAAATGGCAAAAGAGGTCCAAAAAGCCAATGAGGAGAAGAATGCCCTAAAAAGCAAAATTGGCCAAATGGAAAAGGAAGTCCAAAAGCTTACTGAAGAAAATACTTCCTTAAAAATTAGAATGGAGCAATTGGAAGCTAGTGACTTTATGAGAAATCAAGACACTGTAAAACAAATCCAAAAGAATGAAAAATAGACAATGTGAAATATCTCATTGGAAAAACAACTGACCTGGAAAATAGATCCAGGAGAGAGAATTTAAAAATTATTGGACTATCTGAAAGCCATGATCAAAAAAAGAGCCTAGACATCATCTTTCAAGAAATTATCAAGGAAAACTGCCCTGATATTTTAGAACCAGAGGGCAAAATAGAAATTGAAAGAATCCACTGATTACCTCCTGAAAGAGATCCCCAAAGGAAAACTCCTAGGAATATTGTAGCCAAATTCCAGAGTTCCCAGGTCAAGGAGAAAATATTGCAAAGAGCCAGAAAGAAACAATTCAAGTATTGTGGAAACAATCAGGATAACGCAAACTCTAGCAGCCTCTACAGAAAGGGACCAGAGGGCTTGGACAGAGGGCAAAGGAGAGAAGATTACAATCAAGAATCACCTACCTAGCAAAACTGAGTATAATCCTTCAGGGGAGAAAATGGTCATTCAGTGAAATAGGGCACTTTTAGGCATTCTTGATTAAAAGACCAGAGCTGAATAGAAAATTAGACTTTCAAATACAAGACTCAAGTGAAACATGAAGAGGTAAACAGGAAAGAGAAATAATAAGAGGCTTATTAAGGTTGAACTATTTACATTCCTGCATGGAAAGATAATATTTGTAACTCATGAGTCCTTTGTCAGTATTAGGGTAGTGGGAGGGAAAAAATTATATGTATCGACAGATAGATAGAGGGCACAGGGTGAGTTGAAGATGAAGATGGAAAATAAAATTAAGGGGTGAGAGAGGATTATACTGGGGGAAGGAGAAAGGGAGAGGTAGAATGTGATAAATTATCTCACATGAAATAGACAAGAAAAGGCTTTTACAGTGGAGGGGAAACAGGGGAAGGTGAGAGGGAATGATTGAATCTTATTCTCATAGGATTTGGCTGAAGGAGGGAATAACATACACTATTGGGTATGGAAATCTATCTCACCCTACAGGAAAATAAGGGGGGAAGGGGACAAGAGAGCAGGGGGTTGATAGAGGGGAGGGCAGATTGGGGGAGGGGATAATCAGAAGGAAACACTTCTGAGGAGGAACAGGGTCAAAAGAGAGAATAGAATAAACAGGGGACGGGATAGGATGAAGGGAAATACACTTAGTTTTTCACAACGTGACTGCTGTGGAAGTGTTTCGCATGACTACACATGTATGACCTGAAGAAAGAAAAAAAAAGAGAACAGAAAAATTAGGAAGATCAGGTAATGCTTCCTTGAGAAAGTTGCACCTAAGTTAAATCTTGAAGGAAGGAACCTTGAGAGTCAGAGACAAGGAGGGAAGAGGCCATGGCTTAAGTGAATGCCCAAAGGTGAGGGATGGAATGGCAGGCTGAGGCAACAACTACTAGCCTGAATTGGCTGGAATATAGACCTATATATGTATATACACACATGTGTGTATGTATACACATATATGTGTATGTAAGTATATGTATATATACTTATATATACACACACATATTAGGGATAGAGACAGACTGAAGAGAATAATGTAAAATAAAATTGAAAAGGGAGTTGGAGCCAAATTGTGGGAGGACTTCATTGCTAGGCCAATTTTATCACAGAAGCAATAGGGAGTTATGGAATGTTTTTGAGCAGGGCAGTAACATGGATGGTCCTGTTCCTTAGAAATCAATCAAGTGTTTACTAAGTACCTGAATGTGTTAGTGTTGAGGAAACAAATGCAAAGAATCAATCATTTTGGTAGCTATTGGGATGGATACTAAATCCAAGGAGAAGACAGAAGAACACACACACCCAGCATTGGCCCACTTTCCTGGCTGGTACCACAACTGTCTTTACACTCTTCTCTTCAACAAAGACCACATCGGACATAAGTCATGACTCCTCTGCCCGAAAGGGATGAGACTTGTGGGTTAGAGCTAGCGCTTAATGGTGAATTCTCCAGCTATAGACAAGTAAGGTCTAGCTAACACGTAGAAGGTTAGTCATTCCCAACTGAAAGGCGATTGTGGGAGGAGGAAAAGAAAAGAAAGGACAGAGGGAGAAGACAAGGAAGCATTCCAAAAACCATTAAAGCATTTCTGGCACAGCTTCATCCAAAAAATGTTGGCTGCCTGTGGGAGACCTCCCAGTATTTGTGGGGTGAGTAAGCCAGTGTTTGCCCATCCTGGAACTGAAATGGACAAATTCCAAATTCGGGAGCAGACTGGCTTCCCCGGTGACCAATGGTGAAGTGGATGGGGGAGAGGTCATCAGAGTATTATGGCTAGAGCTGGACAGGACCTAGTCCAGCCTATTCATACTACAGATGGGTAAACTAAGGCATGGTGACCTGAAACAATATAGAATTACAGTTCTAGAGCTAGAAGGGTCCTCAAAAAGTCACATAATCTAATTGTCTCATTTTACAGAGAAGGAAACTGACAGATTAAATAACACAAGAGCATAGATCTAGACGTAAAAGGGACCTAAGGTCCATTTAGTCCAATCTCCACATTTACACATGAGGAAACTGAGGCCCAGAGAGGCTAACTTGCTCAAGGTTGCATAGGCAGTAAGTACCGTCATACCGAAAGTACCATCCTGATTCCAGGCCTGGTGCTCTACTGCCCAGGAGATCAGGAGAATATCTGCTCTGAGAGTCAAAATACACCAGATCATTCCTGAACCCTCAGGTCTATCATAGAATTATGAGATAATAGATTCAGAGCTGGAAAGGACCTTAGAGATCCTCATTTTATTTTACATCTGACTTGCCCAACATCACTCAGCTAGTCAGAATCTGAGACAGGATTCAAGCTCAGATCTTCCCGACTCCAAATCCACATAGGAAGACTTGTGTCTGCTTTGAGCTCAAAGTCTTTCTCCAACCCTAAAGCCCCTTCTACTGTGGTGTGAGGAGACATCTTCTCTCTCTGCCTTGCTTCCCTCTAAGGTGAGAGATGGGAAGAAAGAGAAACACAATCCCTTTCAAGGGAACTCAGCCTCTGGTAGGCCTGGCTGAGGAGTTTCCCCCAACCCATGAACAAAGTGAATTCTCCCATTTCCTCTTTTGTTTCTTCCCCTGTACTTTACATCTATTACAGTGTTTGCTGGGATGAATGCTAGCAGCATCTGCCAAGCTGAGTCAGCTGGACCTTATGTGTCTGTTGGGCTGGTGACTGAAAGCCCAGTCTTATTCTAAATGTTTCTTCCATCACCTCTCATCACACTGAGCTGGTCCTCCTTGGGGATGGAATCTTTCCCCAAATGATTCAATCAACAAGAATTTATTAAGTACCTACTGTGGACTGTTCTAAGCTCTGGGATTGCAAAGGCAAAAATGAAACAATCCCTGCCCTCAAGGAGCTTCCATTCCATCTGGCAAGTGGAGGATGGACTGGAGTGAGGACGGATTCAGGCAGGGTGTCAGCTGAGTGAGTGAACAGAAAAGGACCCATATGAACCACAATGTTTCTGCATTCAGACTATTTCATTCTAGTTTAACCTGAACCAAATAGTATTGATTCCAGCTTTACAGTGCAATTTGACATCTGAACATGCTATTCTCCCTTTGTTCTATTTTTATTGTTATTTCTTTTCTAAAAAGCCACTTGCATCTAGGCAGGTTTGGACACTCTGAGTGTCCGAGTCAACCAGGACCAGGGTCAAGAAGGTCTTGGACTAAACTACCTGCTGGCCTACCCCATGGACCCAGCCAACCACCACTGAGAGTTGAGAATGACTAGGCAAGGCTTAACAAAAATGTTTCTTATTTGTTGTTATCGAGTCGTTTTAGTTGGATCTGACTCTTTGTAACACCATTTGGGGTTCTCTTGGCAAAGATACTGGAGGGGTTTGCCATTTCCTTCTCTAGTTCAATTTACAGATGAGGAAACTGAGGCAAACAGGGTTAAGTGACTTACCCAGGGTCATACAACTGGTGTCTGAGGCCAGACTTGAACTCACTGAGTCTTCCTGACTCCAAGCCTGGCTCTCTATAGTGCCACCTAACTGCCTTTGTGATTTTTCTTGGGATGGAGTGATGCCCTTTCCTTTAGGTCTACCCATTCATCTTCACAAAAGGAGGTCTGGTAGAAGAAGGGCAGAGGATATTCATTATACCAAAAGACCATGGGAGCAGAATCTTTCCATTCCCAACTAAAATACATTGGATTCAAGGCAAAAAAATAGTTCTTGAGAAATTGATACACTTTTGTATGTTAATGTGGAATCTTGGCAGAGTCCTGTTTAGCCTGGAGGAAAGATGGCTGGAGGGGGGCGGGGAGGGGTGACATCTTAACTGTTTTAAGTTTTTGGAAAGCCACAGAAAAGGGATCAGCCTCATTTTGCCTGACCCCAGAGGGCAGAACTAGTAAAGACAGGTAGAAATTGAAAAGAGGTGGATTCAAATCGCCTTGATGCCAGGAAAAAAATGATGAGTACTATACTAAAGTGGAGGGAGCTGCCTGAGAAAGGTGGTGAGGGCCTGAATGGCCACTGGTTGGGGATAATAGAGGAGGAATTCCCTCCTGCTCTGGATAAGTTGAACCAAATGGTCATTACGGTTCCTTCCATTTGTGATGTTCTGGAATTCTTTCTGTCCACTCAGCAGCTTCATCTCTTTTTATCCTCTTTGCTTGACATGGATCTAGGCTGGACATTCATGACTTTCAAAATTTTTGCTCAAGGGGAATTTCTGCTTGTTTTGCTCACAACTTATTTTCCTATGTGTCAACAGTCATGAAAGCCTCCAAGGGGCTTAGAAAAATTTACCAAAAAAAGAAAAGAAAAGAAAGTTGTATTACCTGCATGTCGCTGGCCTCAAGGGAAACTGCTCCTTTCTCAGGTGGGGTCAGTCAAAGTCACCAGGGCCTCTGGAGTGTCTTAACCTCCCATCTGAAGAGCTAGCCCATTGAGGACAAGGTTGAGCCAAGAAGAAACTGGGAACCCTCTAAGGAAAAGACGGAGGACCAAGGATCATCGACTTAGAAATAGAAGGTCATCGAGTGCAGCCCCCTCATTTTACAGATGGGAAACTGAGGCCCAGAAAGGCTAAGGCTCTTGCCCAGGGTCACACAGCTGGCAAGTGTCTGAGGCAGGAAGTCTCTTCCTTTGGGGTTACACAACTTCAACCTGGAGTCATCAGCTGCAAAACTGGCTATAATTCTCCTAAACCCAGAAGCAAAAGCAACTAAGGGGGCAGCCCATGGGTTTGGCAGTGAAAGGTGAGAGACAGGGGAAAGTCCAGGATGATAGCCAGGTTCCAAGCAGGACTTGGTAGCTGAGTAAATGCTGGCCCTCTGGAGAGAAGGAGAGGAGTTAAGGAGGAGAAATGAATTACTAGGGAAAGATAACCCTGACTTTTATGGTTTATGGCACATGTGACCCTTCCATAAATCCAGTCTGCTTTCCTAAGTCCTAATCCACTGTTGAATCCCTTGTAATTATACAGGCCAAAAGTCCCAAAGCCCTTTCCCATACATCATCACTTTTCAGACTTAAAGCAGCCCTGTAATGTAAGGAAGGCAGATATCATTTTCTCCATTTGAAAATGAGAAAATCAAGGCTCATGGCTGTTGGGTGACCTGCCCAAAGTTACAGGGCCAGTAAGTAAGTAGATAGCTGGCCTTTGACACCTAGCCCAGGGCTCTTCTATTCCATGGTTCTGGCTCGGAAAGGCAGGCTCTCAGCCTCCCCTCTGACCGTGAGTAGGATTGAGGCCAGATTTGATGCTCTTGTACAACAACAAAAAGCAACGCAGCCAAAATAAAAAGAACATAAACAGATAGGAGGAAAATCATTGCCTTTGATATTTCTGATAAAAATCTGACATCCAAAAATTAGGAATGAATTGGATCAATTTTGTAAGTGTGGGATTTGATGGATAAGTAATCAAATAAGAAATATGTTACTCATGATTTTGAAAAACTGCTCAAACTATCTGATAATCAGAAAAATGAAAAGAAAACAACTCTGAGATGTCCTTTCATTATGCCTATTAAATTGGTAGTAATCATTTAAATTGTTAAATGTTCTCTTTTTTTTTTTTGGAGGCATAAGGGGTTAATCACTTAACAGTGGATAGAGAAACAGGCTTGGGGTCAGGAAGACTGGTTTTCTGAGTTTAAATACCAACTCAGATATTTAGTAGCTGTTGTGACCCTGGGCAAGTCACTTCACTCTGTCTGCCCCTGTTTCCTCATCTGTCAAATGATCTGGAGAAGGAAATGGCAAACCATTCCAGTATCTCTGCCAAGAAGACCCCAAGTGGGGTCACAAAGGGTCAGACATGACTGAAAAACAACTGAACAACAGTATTACTGCCGAGAAAGGCGGGAAGCCATCCCCCATGCTGAGTGGTCCCCCCAGTGCTGAAGCTGTGAGAGAGCATGGAGGAGAGTGGGCAGGTATGGATGGGTGGCAATTTGCATCATTAGAGGGAACTTCCAAATCAATGAGATCACAAATCCATTGAGTAGTTGAGTATTTCCCTGTCAACAGGGTAACATGGTTGCCATAAAAATGAATGTGACAGTCTACTCCCATCCTTTCAAGAGGTTT
This sequence comes from Phascolarctos cinereus, assembly GCF_003287225.1. Classification (NCBI taxonomy): domain Eukaryota; kingdom Metazoa; phylum Chordata; class Mammalia; order Diprotodontia; family Phascolarctidae; genus Phascolarctos; species Phascolarctos cinereus. Next base: position 15,387,115 of record NW_027555958.1, on the reverse strand, counting down.
TCTCATTGTTTCCAATGGTGCAGATTATGGCCCACCCCATACCATAGTCCGTGAACAGAGTCCTCTATGTGTAGTTAAGAATACTAGTGTTTGAAAACTGCTTCAGAAAACTTGCTGGGCACATCACTTAGCTCCTGGGAGGCTCAGTTTCCTCACCTATAAAATGAAGACGATGGATAATAATAGCACTTACCTCACAGTACTATTGGGAGGAACAAATGAATGAACATTTATAAAGTACTTTTCAAACTTTAAAGTAAAGTGAAGTGATAATAACCAGGAGAGAGAGAGAGAAGAGACAAGAGAGACAGAGAGACAGAGACAGAGAGTAAGAGAGGGAGAGACAGAGAAGTGAGGGGTGGGGGGGGGAGAACATTTTAAGGTTTGCAAAGAACTCTACAAATATTATCTCATTTGGTCATTCCAACAACCCTGGGAAGTAGGCACTATTATTATCCCCATTTTACAGATGAAGAAACTGAGTCTCAGAGAGGTGAAGTGACTTGCCTTGACTCCAGATCCACTGTTTTGTCCACGGCCACTAAGTAAATCTTAGCTCTTATTGGTTCTTATTGTTGTTCTTAATAGCTCTTATTATTGTAGTTCATATTCTTCCAGGAGAAGCAGCTTGGCATAGTGGAGGGAAAGCTGGCCTCAAAGCCAATTAGACCTCGGTTCAAGTCTTATCTCTGACTTATCCTGGCTGTATGATGTTAGACAAGTCAGTTAACTTCTCAGCAGCCAGGGCAACTCTCTAAAGATTGTTAGTTGTAGAGAAGGTGCTAACCTGCATCAGTAGAGGGAGCTTCCTCTCCTGGGAGTTCCCTGAGCCAGTGCTACCACAGGTCCATTCCCACTCCTCCTCCTCAGATCTAGCCAACCTTCTAGAAGCCTTCTCCTAGGTCTTCTTACAATCATTGGGTCCCAGGGGCGTACTCCGACTGTCCATCTGCTTCCTTTACTCAAACCATAGCCTCCTTTCCAATTATGCATTTCCTCAATGAACTCCCTCCACACCCCTTTTCACACATAAGTCATTGTTGGAAATTGACATGGATGCATTAAGAGAAGCCAATTGCCCGTAATGAGAGAGGTGAGAGCCTCCTTGCTAGGCTTTGGTCAATCCCCTTCTGGAGACTTGTGTTCAATTTTGGCCACAGGATATTGGTGACCTAGAGCACACCCAGAGGAAGATAACAAGAGAGCTTGAGGATCAATTACCTATTCATGTGCACATTGTCTCCCCAACAGAATGGAAGCTCCCTGAGGGCAGGAACTGCTTTCCCTTTTTCTTTGTAGCTCTCACAATTGGCACTGCGCCTGACACTTGATAAGTGTGTAATGAATGCTTATTGATTGATTGATTAAGCTGAATTGAAAGAGCTACTCATAATTGGTCTGGAGAAAAGAAGACATTGGGAAGGACATAATCTCTGTCTTCAAGAAGGATCAAAATCATGGCCTTTCCAAGCTAGAAGAGAACCTTAGAGATCATCTAGTCTGGCTCCTTTATTTTATATCTGAGAAAACTGAGGCTCAGAGAAGCAACCTACTTAAGGGTCACCCAGCTCATTAGAGACAGAATAGGGGCTAGAACCACTCTCTCCTGCTTCTGATCTGATCCATTAGATTCATCCTGCTTTAATTTCAGAGAAATTAAATGGTATCCGTGGGTTCAAATTAAAGGTAGACAAACTCCAGTTTAATCTAAGGAACTTCATAATAAGGCCCACCTTGTGAGGCAGTGCTAATCATCACTGGAGGCATGAAGGTAGAAGTTTTCATGGACTTTTGTTGAATTTTGTTGGATTACTGATATAATGGCAGTCTATCGCGCAGGGAAATGGCCTAGATGACCACTTCTAGGATTTTAATGACACCAGAGCTGTAACCAGAGGAGGGGCATGCTTCTTTCTCATCAGTGCCTGTCATTCCCTCTATGAATGCTTAGGATCTGGGTGTCTGGGTCCACCTGGGAACATCTGGGTCCACCTGGGGGCAGGTCAAGGCTGTCTTGAATGAGCCCCACTTTTTTCTCTATTTTGCATCCTAGGATGAAGAATAGGCTGTGGTACTTTGAATTTGGCACAACAGAAACCTTTGCTTCAACCTGCAAAAAGCTGCATACCTTCATAGAGGTGGAGGTGAGTCCTTGCAATTGCAGATTTGGAGCTAGAAGGACCTTAGGTTAGACATCGAGTCCACCTCCCACACACAAAGGCAGGATTCGAACCCTGGTCTCCTGACTCAAGTCCAACACGCTATTTACTCTTCCATTCTGCCTCTCAAGCAAAGTGGGACTTTCCTGTCTTGGCCTCATTTTCCTCCTCCCCAAAATAGAAAGAACACCATCTGTAGTGCCCACCTCACGGTGTTATTGTTGAACTCCAGGTGCTGGTGCCTTGCCCTTCAAATCACCCTCGATCTATTGGGTATGTTCCTAGGCAATGTAAGTGTGCATGTTGTCTCTCCTGGCTAGACAGTAAGGTCCTCAGGGCAAGACAGGGTTTCATTTAGCACATGACGCAGAGTAGATGGTTAATCAGTACTGGCTGATTGATTGATTGGGTGTTATGAAAGTCAGATGAGATCATTATATAAAACACCTTGTAAGCTTGAAAACACTAAATAAATTTACATGATTAAAAATAGTAAAATACAGCATGCTATAAGATGAAATTATATGGCTGATAATATGGTACAAGACAGTATTATATAGCATGATATGAAATAATAGAATGATATGATGTGATGATTGTTATATGCTAAATGGGAGGGGATGGATAATATAGCAGAGTATGGTATAATAAAACATGATATATGGTGTGACACAGTGTAATAATATGACATAGTATGACAGTTTGATAATGTAACATAATAACCATAGCAACATAATAGAACATAACATAATATAATATTCTATCATATCGTATATAACATAATATAATAAAACAGCATAACAAAATAAATGTAGCAATGTGATAGTATATAGTATGATCTGATATAATATGATATATGACAATATAGCAACATAATATATCATATTGCATGATATAATATATAACATATCATCATATTATATAACACAGTGTAATGGTTGTAACAATATAATCTATGACATGCTATCCTATCATCTAACATAATATGCTACAATATAACATAGTTCGGTCTTCTGGCTGTTCCACTCTGGCCAAGTGTGGGGAGTGACAGGGGTGACCAAGGTGGAGGCTGTGGCCAAGGACTGGTGACTGAATGGAAGGTCTGGGAGATGACACAAACATGGTACCACTGATGGCAGCCATGGGAGCCACTGAAGCAGGCCCTCTGGGCGGGATCGTACTGTAGTAGCTTGACTTAGAGTCAGGAATCCTCAGGTCAGATCTTGGCACGATGCAAAACAGTTGTTCTTTCTGTGCCTCAGTTTCCTCATCTGTAAATTGAGGTGTTTGGACTTAATGGCCTCCAAAGTCTCTTCCAGCTCTGGATCTAGGCCCCCATGATCCTTCTCCTCTGGGGCCTTGCCATTTCCACAATCCCTTATTTCCCAGAATCTTTCTGGGCCTGCATCAACCTGTGTGACACCCCTCTGTTCTTCCTTTCCTAGCTAATTAACACACTCTGGCTCCTCTCACCACAGTGATGAGGCTCTGAGTGTCAGACAACTAATGCTGGAAGCAAGCCCCAAATGGCTCATTTTACAAAGGGGGAAACTGAGGCCCAGCGAGTGATGTGACTTATCCAAGATCACAGGGGGAGTAAACAGCAGAGCCTGGATCTGAAGCCAAGGTCTGCAATGCCAGCCTTCTTGGAGCTTTCTTAGTTGCCTCTCATCCCTAAAAGGGGCGGCCCCTTGAGTCTGCCCTATTACCTCTGGCTCATGAAGCTGCTCCTCGGCTGCCCCTTGCAAACCAGCCCTCTGAGCTGTCTCCCCTGAACTCCGCTGTGATTTCACTGGTGCAGGGAGCACCAGTGAGGAAGCTCCCTCTGCCAATGCAGATCAGGGGTCAGAGGCCTGAGACCCCAGAGGTCAAGTGACCTGCCCAGAGCCCCTCAGTCAGGTGGATCTTGCACCTGCACCCTCTTGACTCTGAAGTGTGTTCTGGCCATTGGTGGACAGTGCCTGTCAGCTTCTTTTGTCCTCATCACAAAGCTCTGAGGAAACTAAGGGATGCCACCATTCATCGGTGGCAGCTCCAGAGCAACCTTTGAGATGGTCCAGCCCAGGGATGCTTAGCCTTTTGGGGTCCCGGATCTGTCTGCCAGACTGCTTGTTGTGGATGCTGATTTTCCAGAGGGAATAATCCTCCCCAGGCTGCTTTTGAATCAAATCCAAATTCAAAGGTTTCTCAAAGTCCTCTCTGGCTTCGTTGCTGGCCTCCTCTCTGCCTCTCCCTCTGTTGCCTGGTTACAAAAGCACCAATGGGCAGGGCTGATTTCTCCATCTGAATCCGCCCAGTGAACTTTCGCCAAGAAAAGGCCACGCGGGGAGAGCTGGGCTGCCTCCCCAGCTGTTGGTGCCTGAAGGATGCTGAGGGGCGGCCAGGGGGAGGAGGGAGCCCCCCCCTTTTATTTACATACAAATATGCTGATTGGGAGAGGTGGGGGAAGAAGGAGAGGGCCGTGGCTGCATGGAGGAGTTTGGAGAAAACAGACACACGGGCAGTTTTCCTGTCGGTACAAGCATCTGGCAGGGGCTCTTTAAACATATGCTGTGTGAATGTGGAGCTGGGGGAACCGAAGGAGCTGACGTCTCCTACCTCCTACAGCTGTGCTTGACACTTTGCCAGGAATACAGTCATTCTCTCTCCCTCTCTCCCCCTCTCCCCCCTCTCTCTCTCTTTCTCTCTCTCTCTCTCTCACACACACACACACACACACACACACACACACACACACACACACACACACGAGTATGTGACTAGGCCTCTCTCTACTGGCTTTGGTTCCCATAAGAAAGATTATTTCCATTATTTAGAAAAAAGGCCTCAGGACAGAAGGTGAAACAAGGCTCTTTTTAGTCTCTGCTCAGGATTCATGCTTCACCATGCACAGTGGGATTTTGTGCGTGCGTGCGTGTGTGCATGTGTGTGTGTGTGTGTGTGTGTGTGTGTGTGTGTTATGGGCCATTGGGGAGGGCTTTGGTAAACCTCCTGTTATCTCTGTCTCCCAATAACAGTCCTTTTTAGCATTTATCCATAAAGAGTGAGCAAAAAGAAAAAGGGAAATCATGTGAGAAGCAGTCTGATGGGCTGGCAGACAGGAGGGGTGCCCACTGTGCAGTTGAGAAAACAGCTGATTTTTCCAGGATGGATTTGGATCCTGCCTGACAGGCGTCAGAGATGAAAAATGAAGAAAATTTAAAGGAGTGGTGTGGGTGAAAGATGTGAGGTCCCTGAACATTACCCCCCGAGAGAGATGGGAGCTGCTGATGGGGTCAGGGAGAATAGGAATGTGCAAGGACCCTCTGCCGTGGGGCCTCCGAGACAGGTTTGCTGTCTTAGCAGAGTTCTGTGACTGGCTAGACAGATGGATGGCCCAAGGGTGGCCTACCTGTGGAACATTGAAAGCATCCGATGAGATCCTCTAGAATGTTGGGAGATCCTTTTTTGGAGCATTTGTGGAAAGATGGGGATGAGAAATGTGCAGAATGGGCAGGGAAGGACTGCCATCTGGCCAGGGGATGGAACACCTACCCTGGTGAGATCACCAAACTGGAGCATCTTGGGGGGAGGGGGGTTAGACCAGACGTATGATTGCCCTGTCTGAGGGAACTCCACTGAGGATCTGCTGCCTCTGGCGCAGATCAGCTGTTGCTCTGACACCTAGCCTTAGTTATCTGGGGCACTGATTGTTTAGCTGACTTGTCTTTTTTTAAATGTACTTATTTTAATACTGGAGCAGTTTGCCATTTCCTTCTCCAGGTCATTTGACAGATGAGGAAACGGAGGCAAACAGAGTTAAGTGACTGGCCCAGGATCACAGCTGGTTAATATCTGAGGCCAGATTTGAACTCAGGTCTTCCTGACTTCAAGTCTGGGGCTCTAGCCACCCCACCACAACTTGGAAATAAGTATTTTTAGAAGGAGCACAGGAGCAAACTAACAGCATGACCATAAATCATGGCTGAGAAACACTAATAAAAGTTTGGCAGACTGCTAAAAAAAAGATCATTTCATATATTTTGGAAGTTTCTTTCCATGACTCTTACTGGGGACTAAACAGCATATGATAGAGCTCCTTCAAGACCCCTTTGTTCATTCTCCAGGCCGTTAATGCCACCGGTCCAAAAAAAGATCCCTCTCTATTTATTTTATCCCATGTTTACTGCCCCTCCCCACCCCCGGGGCACTGCATCCTAGAGTTGGAGGAGGAAGGGACCTGATGTGGCCCAGGCCAACCACCTCACCTGACAGAGGGGGAAACTGAGGCCCAGCTAGGCTAAGTAATTTGCTCAATGTCACACAAGTACTGAGCGGTCGTCAAAGGTGGAATTTGAACCCAGGTCCTCTGACTTCAGAACCATGGCTCTATCTATCATACCACAAGAAGGCCTGGTTATCTATGAATGGGCCTGATCCCGCAGTAGAATCTGAAGGCAGGACTGTCTCGCTTTAGTCGTGTCCCAGGTCCTAGTCAGGTGCCCGGCGTGGAGCGGACACTTAATGGAATATTTGTTGATTGAGATTTAAATATTATTATAGACACAATATTATATAGACACACCTAGACATGTACACACATACACACATACACATGCATGTAAACACGTGTACATATACACATACATGCCTATACCTAAACATATACATGTGCATATACAAAACACATCTACTGTGTGCGTACATACACACATAAAACACATGCATACACACAGAGACACACACATACATAAACATACAAGAGAAGAACTACCACTTAGCAGACACCAAGCTGGCGTTGGGGTCGGGAAGATCTGGATTCAAGTCCTGCCTTTGACCAATCCTGGCTGTGTAACCCTGGGCAAGTCACCTGACCTCTCAGCGCCCCTCTCTAACACTATTCAATTCAATAAACACGTATTGAGTATCTACTATGTGCCAGGCATGCGCTAAGCACTGGGGACACAAAGTAGGGCAAAAGATAGCCCTTGCCCTCAAGGAACTTACAATCAAATGGGGTGGGGGTGGGATGACAACATGCCAACAAATCTATACAACAAGCTACATGCAGGATTAGTGGGTTGTTGTCCTTTGTAGTCAGAGGACCAGAATGACGTCACTATGTTGGAGTCAACCAGGAAATAATCAAAAGAAGGGAAGCGTAGGAATTCAGAGGGCTTGGGGAAGGCTTCCTGTAGAAGATGGGACTTGGGCTACAACTTACAGGAAGCCAAGGAGGCCGGTGGGTGGAGAGGAAGAAGAAGAGCGTCCAGGCATGGGCGATGGCCAGCGAGAATGACAGGAGCTGAGAGGTGAGGGTCTTGTTGGTGGAACAAAGAGCAGGCTGGTGTCACTGGATCAAGAACATGTTGGAGAATAAGGGGTAGGAAGACTGGAAATGCTAGAGGGGTCTAGATTATGGAGGGCTTTGAATGCCAAACAGAGCATTTTATATTTGCTCCTAGAAGTAATAGGGAATCACTGAAGTTTATGGAGTAGGGGAGATGACATGATGAAGTAACAGTTGATCAGCACAGCTGAAGGGAGTGTCCATCTAAAGGGTTCTTCAACGCAAATGAAATAATAGGTACAGACTCTATCCTCCCCAACACTATTCACATACATATACATTTGCACATGCATGTGTGTGCTCATATCCATGTGCACATGTGCATATGTACATCCACGTATATGTGTGAAAGTAAGTGTACATGTGTGGTCACTGTGTGCATGCATTTCAACATGTGTGTGTGTGTGTATGTACATATGCATGAATGTCTAGGCATTGCTTTGGAGAATAGCTATGAGGACCCTCCTCACTATTCTTCCCAACAAGAAAAGGGTAGAGCTGAGAGCTGCCCATCTCCACTACTAAAACGAGTTCAAAGTCAAGCCTTCCCACCTAACTCCCATCCTCTCTTCTGCTGTCTGTGTCTGTCCCTCTGAAGACTGGAGAAAGAAGGAAGTGCCTTTCACTGTCCCTCCCCTCTCCTCCCCTCCCCATTGGAATTGGGACCCTGCCACACTTCTGGTCACAGCCAATAGAAATGAAAGACAGGTCGGACCAGTAGAGAGGCAGACAGAACAGTGAAAAAAGAAAACAACCAGGTTTCCTTTCTACTCTTCTATGGAGAATTTATGAAGTTATGACAAAATATAGGATAAATGTCTAGTAAAATATGCTCCAGTTAGAGAGAGGTGCTATAAGTTGACCAGCCCTGAGCTAGGAAGGAAGTTTCCTCATCAATTTCCTTCCCTGTGGCCAGAGCTGCCAATGCCGCCATGCTCCATGCTCAGACCTGGGATGAGTACACACAAAGCAACCTGTGTCTGAGCTGACCACAAATGTTTATGAGAAAGAAAACTAGGTCAGAAAGGGGGGGGAGAAAAAGCAACTTACGGCTGAGTAAGGAAACAAGCTCAGAAACAGGGACCAGTTGCACCCATCCAAAGGGAGTCTAGGGGAAGGGGATAAGGGCAGTGGAATTCCTCCACATTCCCCCCTGTGCTGGGCAGCAGAGCAGGGCTCCAGCTACGTGGGGCACTGTCACAATCAGTCAGAGCAGCAGACATCTCTCTAGCAGCCCCCATTGTTTCCCTGCGCCTCCCAATTAGTCCCCCAGCTCCATGTCACCACTTAGCACCAGGTTTCGTTGCTGCTCTTCGGTCGTTTCAGTCGTGTCCGACTCTTTGTGACCCCATGTGAGGTTTTCTTGGCAAAGATACTGGAGGGATTTGCCATTTCCTTCTCCAGCTTAATATCAATAAGCTTTTACAAAGGGAAATTCACTCTGAATATATGGCAATTAGACAATTGCTACCCCACCCCACCCCCACATCTTGGGGACACATTCTCTCCTATTCCATCTTGCTTTCTGGGGAGAATGGGCTCAAGCTTGGCCGAGTTCTTGCATAATATGAGTCCTACCACATTCATGTCCAAATGCAGCATGGCTGCTGGACAAGTCCTCGGTTCCCACTGAACTGGATTCCAACAATCACTCCTTAAGGCATCAATGGTCATCTGGCTGCAAAATCCAGGCATTGGGATTCTGGAAAATGTGGAAACCAACTGAGATACCTGCTCTCTAATTCTGTCACCTAAAATAGAAAGACCACACACAGAAGCCAGAAAAGAACCCAGTCCCGTATTAACAGGCTTCATGTTGGACTCAATGGGGAAGAGTTGTCTCTCATCAGATGCCATCGGCTAAGGAGTCAAACCAAGAGTTCAGCCAAAGAGGAAAAGTCAACACCAACTACAAGTTTTTTGAAGACCCTCCCAGTTCCAGCCATGCAACCAATCAAAAAGGCTTCTCCTACCCACATGGTTAGCAGACCAGAACCAGTTACAGAATGTCTTTACATCTCCCACACTCTAAGGCTTTTCCAACCTCTCCCACATAAGGAACGGAATCAGCTGAGCATGTCAAAGTGCTCAGTACAAGAGTTAGTCTCCATTAAGATAATGAAGTCAATGAGAAGTATTCTCATAGGAGAAGGCTCTAGTAGATAGACTAGGAAAAGTCTGGGGAGTTAAAGGAAACCAGGAGGTAAGTGTGTGGCACAGAAACATTCCAGATATGGGGGGGAGGGGGAGGGGAGAGGAGCCAGTGCAAAGGCAAAAAGACAGGAAATGGCCCGCCATGTTTGAGAAACACCAAGTAGACCAATGAAGTTGGATCATGGGGCACATGGAGGGGCATAAAAATAAAAGGCAAAGAAGTTAAAGCTAGGTGGATGGATGGCTCACAGACTTTCCTTGGAGAGATAAATAAAAGAAGATATGGGCTGTATCAATTTTCCAACAGAAACAAGAAACATCATTCCACGGGCAGTTTGGTCATCTTCGATTGCATTGCTCACAAAGAGCATTTGTATGAAATGACGACCAGGAAGTTATATAATTGCAGTTCATCCAACAGCATCTATGAAGAACTCAATAAAATTCGCCAAATTAAATTAGCATGCACTTTAATATCTGATGACTTGATTGTAAGGATGAAGATAAGAGAGTAAGATGAAAAAAGAAAGATCTTGAAAATGTGATTTAAGAATAAGTCATGAAAGAAGCCAATCTGACCTGCTTAAAGAAGCCATTGATGCCCCCCACACATACACACACACAAAATGGGAAATGGATAAAAGAATGGACATTGACAGAGACTATCACCATTTCCTAAGGATTCACATTACATTACCCATGTAAATCAGTGTCTACAATGTGGAGACTCAAAGAGCCAATAAACCACCTCAGACTAGAAACAGAGAAATGTGGCAGTCCAGGGCAACATCGGTTTAGAATGCAAAGTCATTGCTAAAATCTCATGGAGGACAATGGTGAAAAATTATGAGCATTGCCACCACACACAACAATGAAAAGCAAAAGAAGAAAATTAAGTTTGCAGAAAGCTTGCTGATGCACTGAACTAAGTCAAATGATCCCCAAAGACCATAAGGAGAAAACTGAGAAGAGGATAATAGATGAAGCATTACGGATGGATGGAAATCTATGTCATTGAAAGCAAAATGTGTCAAGGAGATCATATTTCCAACAATGTGTTGTAGTCCGTATGTATGTATATTGTTTTTACCTGGATCTATAATTTCACTGGCATAGGGAATTTTTTATAAGGAAACTTGTATCTATGCAGATGGAGCATTATAAATTCTATAACAATCTTATAGCGTTGCCTGGGGGGAAGGGAAGGAAATAAGCATTTATATAGCATCTACTATATGACAAATATTATGCTAAGTGCTTTACAATCATTATCTCCTCTGATCCTCACAACAACCCTGGGAGGTAGGTGCTGTTACTATCCCCATTTTATAGACAAGGAAACTGAGGCAAACAGAGGATACGTATCTTTCCCAGGATCATATAGCTCATAAACGTCAGGGACAATTTGAATTCAGGTCTTCCTGACTCCAGGCCCAGAGCTCTATCCACTGGACTACATAGCTATTTCAGTGCTGGGGCACTGAAAGGTTGTGATTTCTCCATATTACACAACCAGTGGAAATTAAGATAGGATCTCAGATCTCGAGCTGGAAGGGACCTCAGCTGCCATCTAATGCAAGCCCCCCCATTTTACAGATGAGTAAACTGAGGCCCAAGGAAGCAAAGCAATTGGCCCAAGGTCACAAGACCAGTAAGCTAATAGGCAAAAAAGATGGTTGATTTAGAACTGGAAGGGACTTCAGCTCAGACCATCCGATTCAACCCTTCCTTTTAAAGGTGGCTCAGATAGGTTACCCTCACAATCTTACCCAACAAAAGGGAAAGACGCATACCATGCTGCAAATGCTATGCACTAGAAGACTTCTCTGTCACATCCTGGTTAGAAATTTTCATTTTCAGCTAGCAACTGCTGACCTCTACCTTTCTTACTTCCCGCTTTTTCCTTTTCTATGGGTGGGTTCACTGCTCGTTTCACTTCTGCCATTCTTTCTCCCTTGTACCTCATGTTTGCCCAGGCTTTGCAACAGGGTTCTCCTCCAAAGCTCCGCTGGGACATGGAGTCACAGCATCACAGAGTCAGAGCTGGAAGGTCTAGCCACCCGCCCCATTTTACAGAGGAGAAAACTGAGTCCCGAGGATGTGAAGGGACTTGGCCAAGGTCACAGCTGTGATTTGAAAAATGGCTCCTCCCAGCATTGCTCCCACTGAGCCACACTGCCTTCTGTATTAATTCATATATATCATTGTATTATTGAATTTTCAGAGCCCCTCAGTGAAAGAAAGGGACACACATGACCACTGGGTATAAAGAATCTGTTTAAATGGTGAAGCAGGACAAGGGCTAAATGTCTTCCACTGAAAGAAACCACTGCATTTGGACACAAGAGGGACTGGGTCCACATCCCAGTTCTGTTACTACCTGAGTGACCTTGGGCAACTGTCCAGGTTCTGGGGCTACAAAGATACATTCCCTGTAACAGTCTCTGTCGTCAGGGAGCTTAAATTCTATGGGAGCTGACATGTTCCCATATAGTTATATACCTAAGAGACAGAAAAAAGAAAGATGGACAGACAGGGACAGAAACAGAGACAGCTGTTTGTTTGTTTCATAACCAGATCGCCATTACTTTGGGAGTTTGCACTGAGGAATTGACTCTATCTGGCTTCTTTTAAGACTCACTTCAGAGGGCCTCCCAGTCCCATCTTCTCATCTCCTCAAGACTCCTACACCTCCCCCTCAAAAGTTATCTCCCTTCTATTCTTGGTATCTTTGCACGGAGTAAGCGCTCCATACATGCTGATGGTTGATTGCCAGTGCAGATTGGCACCTGTTCTGCAATAAGCAGTGTTAGAACATTGACCTCAGTGCTGGAAAGTTAGGCGATTTCCTCAGGGTCACAAAGCTTTGCTTTTGTTGAGTCATTTCAATCATACCCAACTCTTCATGACCCCATTGAAGGTTTTCTTGGCAGAGATACTGGAATAGTTTGTCATTTCCTTCTCCAGCTCATTTAACAGATGAGAAAACTGAGGCAAACAGGGTGAAGTGACGTGCCCAAGGTCACACAGCTAGGAAGTATCTGAGGCCAAATTTGAACTCATAAAGTAAGCCTTCCTGATCGCAAGCCCAGTGCTCTAACCACTATGCCACCTAACTACCCCATGGCAGTTGGAGAGGGTCCAAAGCAAGTCTTGGCTGCAAGGCAAGCTCTCAATCCTCTACACAACATTGTCTTTCATTCAAAATGTATGCAAAATCAATGTAGCCCCTGTAAGGTAGCTTTTAAGTCTAAGTCTATGAATCCAAGATCCAGAAATCCTTATACAATACCTCTTTTTACACTTCTATTCTAGAATTGATGACTTATTTGTTGAGTGAGCCAGGATGCCTTCTTTGGGGACTGGGAGCATATCAAAGGGGGCCCTCCCCCCATTGCTGTGAACAGAAAACAGTTAACATTCTGCCAATTTCAACCCCCACCGCCATGTCAATGGAAGTCTTCAGTGTTCAGGGGACCCACATGGGTCTAGGAACTGCCAAGAGTGGATGGGATGCCTGGTATCCTCTGATTTCGTTCTGCTCCCAATTCCCCAGTGTGTCATGGGCATTGCTGAATTATTCCATGGTTCCCATAGCTCCTAGTCTGGCCAGACAGCGGCTTTCATGCCCACACGAATTGTTGCTAAGATCTTTGAAAGTGGAGGACAGTCCAGGCTAACTGATCCAGAGCCAGGAAATGCCAGGCTTCTCCCACCTCTTTCCCACACTTGGGCAAGTGAGGGGGCACATGAGCACATGGGGAATGTTGGTCCCTTGTCCATGAGATCACTGGAAGGGGCTCTGTGATGAAGCAACTGGGTCAGAATCCTTATACCAGAGCCCCAACTGTCATGAGAGCTGGAAGGGACTTTTGAGACTGTCTTGGCCACCTACCCTCATCATTTTACAGATGAGGAAACTGAGGTCCAGACATGGTAGGCAACTTATCTAGCGTCATGCAGCTAATACATGGCACGGGAGGATCAAAGTATGATAGATGTAGATATAGAAGGGACCTTGGAGACCACGTCATTTTACAAATGAAGTAACTGAAGCCTAGAAAGGCAAAGGCATCTGCCCAGGGTCTTGTGGTGACTATCCAAGGTAGGCTTAGAAATCCAGACACCTCTATCCGCTACCCACCTAACCAAGTGCCTCTGAACTCCCTCTTTGACTGGTTCTTGGAGACAGGCAGCTCCTTCTCTTTCTAAATGAAAAGCTTCCCTTTCCCAGCATGAGCTGCCCAGACATCTCCTAAGGTATATTTACTCTTCTTCCTAAGCAAAGAGGGCTTAGCCTGCCAGGACTTTAAATTGGGGAGGGTAGCATGGGGGAAGAGGGAAGATGTCATAGCTTCGCCCTTCCTCCAGCTCTGAGGCAAGAGCCAAGAATATGGAGAAACAGCAGTTTTGTGTTGGAGGCCCCCCCTTGGAAATGAATGGAGCTCCCGCCTTGGAGATGAATGAAGCACCCCCCTCTTTTTCTCGCCTCAACCAGCACAGTGTTCTGGGTCCAACCTCCTGGCCAACGCCCCTGCCAGCTGTCCTCTTTCAAAAGCACCATTGAGCTGCCTGGGCGCTGGCATAGAGACCAGCAAGAGAGGAAGAAAACACACTCTCCCCATTGGAAGCTCTGCCTCAGGTCACATCTAGGGGCCAGCCAGGCCACACTCCTTGGCCCACAGATACAGGCCAGAATTCCACTTATCAAAACCTCATTCCAAATTTCATTGCCCCTCAGTGGCACAAAGTCAGTGGCACAAAGGATATGGAATGAGCATGGGCCAGGAGTCAGGAAGAATCCCTATAAAAAGCATCTAAATACAGTATGGTATATAGGTACATATGTGTGTATATGTGTATGTATGTGTAAATATACATATATGTGTGTGAATACGTGTGTGTGCGTGTATATACATAGATACGTTGTTGAGTCATGTCTAACTCTTCATGACCCCCTTTGGAGTTTTCTTGGCAGAAATACTGGAGTGGTTTGCCATTGCCTTCTCCAGCTCATTTGACAGATGAAGAACTGAGGCAAACAGGGTTAAGTGACTTGCCCAGGATCACACAGCTACTAAGAGTCTGAGGCCAGATTTGAACTCAGGAAGACAAGTCTTCCTGCCTCTAGGCTCAGCACTATATCTATTGTACCACCTAGCACATAAATACTCACGCACACACACACACACACACACAAACTGTGTATATATATACATGCTATGTATATATATTTATACTGTATGTATATACAGACATATAAACAAATATATATATACACACACACACACACATATATATATATATATATATATATATATATATATATACATGTACATACATACACACACATACACAGAGGTGTTAAACTCCCACACCCTCAACATTCCTGAGTGGCTCAAACCAGATTAAAATGTAATTTTACGCAGTAAATAAAAATACAATAAAACATAGACAATGTGAATCTGTGATTTTCTGAGTCACTAGGCAGGCAGTAGATCTGTTTCTATTGGAGTGATGTCAAACCACTGTAGTAGACAGAGCCAACTTTGGAGTCTGAAAGACCTGGGAAAGACTCTGGGAAAATCACTTAACCTTTCAATGCTTCAGGCCACTCTCTGAGGCAAGAGTTCTTAACCTAGCGTCCATGAACTTATACTTTTTTTAAAAAATATTTTGATCTTTGTATTTCAATATAAGTGGTTTCCTTTGTATTTTTACGTGTTTAAGGCATTTAAAAACATTCTAAGAAGGGGGCCAGAGGCTTCCCCAGATTGCCTAAGGATTCAATGACACACAAAAAAAGAACCATTAGTCTAAGGCTACAATTTGCAAAACAGGTGCTAACCTGCATTGGTAGAAGAGTTCCCTGGCCCATTGACATCACAGGTCTATGAAAGGGACCTGAGTAAATGTTCAGCCATTCAAACCCCTCCTTTTTACAGCAGCCCTGAGGAATGGCAATCCAGCTTGTGTTCAGATACTTCCAGAAGTAGAAAGCCACTACCTCCCAAAGTAGAGGTTCCATTGTTGCATGGCACTAACTGTGAGAAAGATCCTGCACATTGGGAGCTGAGATCTGCCTAGCCTATAGATTGACTCAGCTGGTCCCAGCTCTGTCCTTCAGTGCTGCACAGAGCAAGACTCATCCCTTTTCCACATAAGTGCACTTCAAACACTTGAAGCCATCCCCACCACTCCCCTCCACCCCAAACCTTCTCCTTGTCTTTGGGCTAAACATCCTCAGCTTCTTGGACCTGTTCTCACAGGAAATGGTTTCCACCTCTACCATCACCCGAGTCACCTTCCTCTGGACAATCTCCAGTTTGTCCATATTTTAGAAGGTAACAACTAGAACAGAACACAGTTCAAGTTTAGTCTCCATCATTCTTTGGAATTCATTGTAGCCAACTCACACCTACCATGCACTCTTTCCATTGCTCACGGATAAACATTCATTTTCAATTCTTCATAAACTGGAATATTCTATGAACTCAGCAAGAGAAGGATGGAAGGAAAAAGGAGAAAGAGAAAGGAAGGAAGGAAGGAAGGAAGGAAGGAAGGAAGGAAGGAAGGAAGGAAGGAAGGAAGGAAGGAAGGAAGGAAGGAAGGAAGGAAGGAAGGAAGGAAGATACCAGTAGAATATTGGTATTAAAACTAAACAAAGTCATCTTTGGTGAATTTACAGATGAAATTGGAAGGGGGTCAACAACCAGATGGTGAGAATGATCTGCAAATATTTTTTATGACAAATTCTTTTCACCATCAGGGAGAATGGAGTTGCCATACTTAGATTCTCACATCACAGCCAATCCTAGATGTGCTTCTAGAGGAGGTAAAAATGGAACTGAAGAAAAGTGTTCTGAGGCTACAAAGACAAAAACAAGGCATTCCCTGTTCTCAAAGGGCTTATAGTTCCCTAGAGATGTAAATTTATGCAAAATTAAACAAATGCAAAGATGAAGACACCCACTAGGGTTACGGATCAATAAATGATTCATGGCAATTTTGCCATTCAAGGTTAAAATAATTAAATCTGTTTCCTTCTATCAAATTCTGTCATGTTACTTGGGAAAAAAAATAGCTCCATGTCACTTCCATCTATTTTGCTTGAAATAATTTGATCCCAGTCTTCCTACGTAGATAGCATCACCACTCCCCACCTGCTAAGCAGCACAAGCCCATATTCCTTGATTTCACCTTTAGGGTGATTCAGTTTTTATACTTCCTTTGGCCAACCCAATAAGTGTATAGTTCTAGGTTCTCTCTACAATCCTTTCTTTTCACAAGGATGAAATGCCTTTATCTATGGAGTACTATTCCCAGAACAAAATGCTGTATAAATGTTATTTTATTAATATAATGATAATCACTATCATTATTTTGGGGTTTTGTTTCATTTTTCTGGGATACCAATAATTCTCTGAGTGTATCATTGAGTTCCATTTTCAAGACCAATGGCTTTGGCTTGTACAGATCTCAGTCAAATTTCACCATTTTTTATTATTTTTTCTGCTATTTTTTTGCTCCATCTGCATTTTTTTCAATTCCAAATATGCCAATCTGGTTTTCAGAGTGTCCACTGCTTTTAGCGAGATTCCTGTGATTTGTTCTAAAGAGTTGATTCCATTATCTGTCTTTTTTGGTCTTCTTTGAGAGCTCCACTTTTTGTTCATTTCCTTCTTTCTTCCTTCAGTTCTTTCCTTCATCTCTAAATCACACTTATTCCAAGAGAGTTTCTGTAGATATCAATAGTGTTGTCTTTCTGCACAGAGGGGTTGCTGGGATTGTTTGTAACCTATGTTCATTCATTGTATTGTGGCCTCTCCTTTGTTGTTTGCTCATTTTATTCCATCTTTCTTGTGATTTTCATTGTCGTTCTTTTCTTTGCCTCTCTTTTTTAATCATTCTTTTACTTTTTTAATGTTTCAAGGAGATGAAAGGGAGCTGGGAGTAGCTCTTGTTTGGACCATCTTGGCTCAGAGACAGTTTAGTGGTTTTAAGGACTGGTTGATTAACCAGACCCAAAGAATAGTCAGTAATAGTTCAAGGTCACTCTGAAAGGAGGTGTCTAGTGAAGTGTCCGGGGATCTGTACTTGTACCATTCACCAACTGACTGGAACTGAGCACAGTTTTTTAAATTGCTGACTTGGTGACAAATGCTGTGATGTACATGGAGTGGCTGCCTAAAGATACTAATGTGGATGCACAAGGAGCTCACTGACAAAATCAGATTATTTTTTTCAGCCAAAGACAAGGTTTATTAGGACATCCACCATATTGGGCAGACTCTTAAGGAGTCTGAAGATGGGGAAGCAGTGGCTAGATTGTAAGAATCTCAGCCCATGGCTAGATTTTAAGAATCCCAGCAGTGACTACGTTTTAGGAATCTGAGCATCTTAATGGAGACAAGGTGGACCTTATATACAGAAAGACTGTGGGAGGGACTTAGGAGTGGCCAGTAAACTGGGGTGAACAGAACTCCTGGGACCTGGACCACGTGGCCAAGGGAGAATGGAGCCCAGCTAGGATTAAGGGTGGGAAATGGCCAAGGGCCATAGGGAGGTAAGACAAAGGAGGGGAGATTGAGATTATAACCTCAGGCAAATGTAAGAGATTTGGCCACCTGGGAAAGTCCAGGTTTTTTTCTTTCTGGGGCCCAGATCTCAACCCCATCATTACCCCCTCAAACAAATGGGACCCAAATTCTTTTGGAGTAAGGGGCAAAGGTCTCGGCTTCTGAAATTGCTTCCTGCTGGCAAGGGGCATAGACCTGTCCCTGCCTAAAAGGGGTCCCAAGAGGAGATTGACTGGAACTGAACACAGGCTGCATCCAGGGAACAATGTGGGGATATTGGCTGGTACTCACTATTTGTTACCAACTGTAGGTGAATGGCCCATATTCTTCCAGTCTTGGCTGGAGAAGAACTTGGGGTTAGGCAGTTTCCCCGTACAGGCCACCAAAATGATGCGGTTTAGAGGTTCAGGGGTGCTGGGACTCCAAAACCACAACACGCGGGTCCTGCCCAAAAGAATTTGACCCAAGCCTTCTTTCACCCAAAGGCAAGGTTTATTAGAACGTCCATCATGTTGGGCAGACTCTTAAGGAGTCTGAAGATGGGTAAGCAGTGGCTAGATTATAAGAATCTCAGCCCATGGGTAGATTATAAGAATCTAAGCAGTGGCTAGATTATAAGAATCCCAGCAGTGGCTAGATTTTAGGAATCTGAGCCCGAAATCAGATTTTTAAAGGAAACATAAAGAAGATGAAAGTAAAGGCAAATAACTGAGGACGGTTCCAAAAGAACTTGTCCTATGAGACCAATGTCAGTATCAGGAGCACTGAAACACTGAATGAGCAGGGACTAGTGATGAATAGGAACAAGTTTCATTTGTTTGCTTTTTAAAGTAAAAGGGCAAGAGGCAAATAAAAGAAAGGCTAGGATATCTACTCAGATGAAAGGATTTATTTATTCATTCACTCATTGAACAATATTTTGTTAAGTGCCAGACAGTGTGGTGTAATGGATAAAGAGTCAGCCTTAGAATGAGGAAGATGGGTCCCACCTTTGACACAAACTGATGGTGGGACCATGGGAAAGCCACTCAATATCTTAGAAAATTACCTCCCAGGCAACTTTCTATGACTATAAGTTGCACAATAAATTTTAACCTCCTTTGGAAGAGGAAGTTTCTTCAACGGGAATTCTACAGACCAACAGAATCACACATCCAGAACAATAAAAATGTGGCAGTCACTTCAGTAGATACTGAAGAAACAAAGACAAAAACATAAGAGTTTTTGGCCTCAGTTTTATAGAGGGAAAACAACATATTCCCTGAAAAGTCAATTCAAAGTACTCTTTGCTGTGAGTGATCTCTAAAAGATCTGAGAGAACAGGATGGGTGCCACAGCCCTAGAGAAAGGCAAAAACCATCCTGACTTTCAGAAAAGGAAAGTAGAGTCTTTAAATTGTACAGGCCAGTGGACTTGACTTCTATTCTTAGCAACATTCTAGAGTATGCTATTAAAGGGATGGTTTGTGAGCACTCAGAAAGGAAAGTAGTGATCACAAAGTCCCTGAGTGGCTTGATCAGGAATAGGTCATTTTCAGCTAATCCTAGTTCCTTTTGTTGGTTTCTAGACTCCTAGATAAGAAAAACACTGTAAACATAATCTGTTTAGATTTCAGTAAAGCATTGACAAAATTTTTCATTCTATTCTTGAGGACAAGATGGAGAAATGTGGGTGACATGAGAGTAAAGTGAATCCAGAAGTGGTTGAAGATCTTACCAAAGGAGTAATCAGTAATGAGTCAATGTCAACTCAGAAGAGGATCTGTAGAGGAGTGTTGTGGGAATCTTCCCCCTGGGCTAGTCAATGTTCTTGTTAATGACTTGGATAAAGACAGAGAAAAGAAGCCTGTCTAATTTGCAGATAAGATGATTTGCTCTTGCCCACTGGATCTTTGTTCCCCATTTACCATCTCCATGTTCCCTTACTTGTACCAAACCAACGTGTCCCTCTTGATGAAGAATGTGGCTACAATACCAGGTCTGAAGACTTGCACTAGGAATTTAGTCATTATGGTCCTATGGTTGATGCTTATCATTGTCCAAGAGAACTGGCTTATGCTCAATTTGAAGATGTTTGTGATACTAAAGGTACCTTGCATAATTTGGAATTGAAAATGGGTTTGTGGACATCAAATGGAAATTCATTTTGCACAAGGGAATCACAAAACACCATATTATATGAAAGCCAAGGAAAGGGAAAATGTTTACCACTCTTCTCTCTATGATAACTATGACAGATATAGGTGACCTGTAAGCAGGAGTCACAAAAGAAGGAAATATAAGAGTTATTATTTTGATTACGGCTATGGCAGATCTTATAGTCCTAGAAAATAAGTGTAAGGTATAGTTTTTAACTGTGTTTGTTGGAAAACAAAAGTTGTATTTTCTGTCTGGGAATTTCTATTTAGGAATTTTTTAAATATTTTAAGCTTTCTGTATACTGTGCTTATATGTTGTATAACCCTACATCATATAAGAACTATCATATATTTCATAATTCATCAACATTAAAATAAATAACATAAAACCAAAACAAATTGGCAGATAATATGAAGCTTGGAGGGACAGCTAACATATTGGAGGATAGACTCAGTATCCAAAAATATCTTGACAGGTTGGAATGATGGGCTGAATCTAACAAGATGAATTTAATAGGAATAAATATTCTACTCATGGGTTTCTAGAGAGAGCTAGGAGAGAAGTCAGATTGCTGAACGGTCTTGGGACAAAAGATCAGACAGAAAAAAACAATTTCCTGACCAAAAAAGGATGCTAAATCCTGAAATAGGTCATCGCAGAAAGTTGTAGAATCTCTTTCTCTGGAGACCTTTAAAAATGGAATAGTTGGAGGCTTTCAGCTGAGGAAGATGTCCCATAGGAGTTCAAAAGAGCCATCTTTTTCAGGTCATCAACAGCAGAGAACTGGAGAAAATGTGAACTGACGGGGGGTGGGCCACGGAAGGGTCCTAGGTTCCAACCGCCACCTTCCACCACCACCCTCCACGTATGCCACCATCTCCCACCCCCCCCTTCACATACTCCACTGCCACCACTGTGGCTTGGCAGGGGAATCGGGAAATAAGTGGCAAGAATAAATCCTTAATAGAAAGTATTCTGTGATTCTCCCTAGCACAATAAGATTTTTTTTATTACAAACTTACTTTCCGTTGATAAACATTTTCAGCCCTCTATCCTCAGTGCCTGGTCATAGTAGGTGCTTAATAGTTGCTTAGTATTGATTAGGTATTTATTGCAACACAAATGTCCCAATATACAAAAATCAAAAATGAACGGATTGCGTAGGAAACTTTAAGCTTCTGCTAGTGCACATCTGGCTTTTTTGAAAGCACATATTCAATTTAGCAAGGTGGTAACAAAACTGCCCTGTTTGAGTCCCCCGCTCGACTTCTTTCTGCGTATTTTTTAATGCTGTATTGCTGATCTTTAGAACGACAGACTTTGCAGGGTGAAAGGGACATTTGACTTTCACAGGAATGTGCTCTGACCTCCCTCATCCTGGATCCTGGTTACCTCTGTACCAGCCAAGCCCACAACAAAACAAACCTTTCAGCCTTGGCAGGCGATGAAACCAGAACAGGAGGAACTGTCCTTGCAAAGGAGACGAATGCTGAGCGCCCCGGACAGCTGCCTGTGTCCCCACCGACTGTGCGCGGGGGAGGGGGGGGGCGGGGGGGCGGGGGGGGGCGGGCCTGGGGAGAGAGCAGAGCTCTCCCGGCCTCCTCATAACACAAATTCCTGAGCTGCTCCGGGCTCGGGAAGGGAGCCAGCCTCCATCCCCTCCCCCATGCCCTCCACATGCTGCTGCCAGGATGGGGCAGGGGCAACTGGGTGATGTCATGGAAATGGAATAGGAGAAGAAGGAGTTCAGTAAAGCACCAGGGAGCAGGACCACTCTCCCGGCAGGCTTTGCTCCTCCCCTCCATCTTCCTCTCCCTCAGATTTACTCAGTAGAGAAGGGGGCCTTGAAGCAAGCTGGGGTTCTGGAAGAAATTAAAGTGCCTCCAAATCGCATTGGAGACAGGATGTGGGATGGTTTGGAAGGCTTGGTAGCTCAGTGCTTTGGAAAATGGTGGAAGGATCCAGCACAAGGTTCCCTCTGAATCCGTCCATTTCCTCCTTCTCTTTGCATGTGAAAGAGCCTTTAATTAATCCCTTATCATTCAATCTTCATTCTTTCCTATCTCATGCTAATGAGTATCCCCAGGCACAGTGATTAAATGCAGCCTGGGGCTTGGAGTCCTGGAGGCCTAGTTTCTAATCCCACCTCTGACACTCAACCGTATAGCCTTAGGCAAGTCATTTAATTTGCCTATGCCTCAGTTTCCTCATCTATAATATGAAGGGTCTGACCTCCAGCTCTAAAGCTGTGATCCTAAGATCTGTGATCGTGTCATGCTGTCTTTGACCATAACATGCCTTCTCTCCTTCCCTCCCCAAAACTCATCCTTTGGATACTTTGTGAATGGGTTCCTCAGCACCCCGACGATTGGGTGATCTCCACTATGTGCGCTTAGTCAAACCTGTCGTGTTTCCTTGCAGGTGTTCTCTTTGGTGTTCTTTATACCTCTTCTATAAATGTCTGGGATGGCAACATTAGAGCCCAGTGGTGGTTGGTGGCTCTCATGTGATAGGGAAAATTTTGTTATAAAAGTCCCGGCAGATCTTTTCCACCTTTCCTCTGTTTGCCGTCCTTCCATTTTCATTCTTGAATGCTCTGAGTCAGTCGATAAACATTCACTCAGTCCCTACTGTGTGCCAAGCATTGTGCTGAGGGCTTAGTTGGAGCTCTTGACAAACTTTCTCTACCTTTCACTATTTCTGCTAGAGGAAACAAGGCTGCTCATAACTGTCCATCATTGCTCTTCCTAAAGTTTTACAAATGAGTTTATATTCATGTCCATGCTTTTAAAAAAATGTGTTGAATTGAAATTGAACATGATATCAAAATGAGAGGCATTTTGATGGTGGGTCAAGGGCCGCCTTCTGAATAATCAAGAAGGCATGGGTTAGAGCCCAACCTCTACTACGTACTCTGCGTGACGGTGGGCAAATGGTGTCATCCTGAGGCTCCCTATGCTCCCTTCTAAGACTGTAAGTTGTAGAACAATGGCTAATCTGTGTTGATAGAGGGAATTGTCTCACTGGAAGTCCTTTACAACAATGACATTGCAGGTCACCGTTCCCTCAAAAAATAACTTTTTTCCAACTGATATCCATACAAGTTTCAGCAGAGGTACAGGGTAGGTGGGAGGCAATTACAGTCCAGGTGTGTGGTAGTGAAGACCTGCCTAAAAGTAATGGCAGTTGGAATGGTGCCCATCCTAAGTCCTCAGGACTCGGTTGCCACATTTCAGGAAGGACGTTGGAGAGGGTACAGATGAAGACAACCAGGACAGGAAAGGACCTCACATTTAAGCCATAAGAGAATGGGTTGAAGGAAGTAGGAGTATTTAGCCTGGAAAGGAAAAAAAAAAAAGACTCATGGGCAATATGGTAGCTGTCTCCAAGGATCTGGAGGGCTGCCATATGGAAGAGGCATGAAATTTGCTCAATCCTCATCCCCAAAGATAGGAGCAATGGGTAGAAATTTTGAAGAGATCTGGCCTCAGACCAAACACTTGACACTTGCTAGCTGTGTGACCCTGGGCAAGTCATTGAACCCCAACTGCCTAAAAATAAAACAAAGAAATTTTGAAGAGGTAAAAACAGTGTCAACTTGAGGGAAAACTTCTTAACAATCTGAGGTGTCCAAAAGTGGAATGAGATGTTGCCAGGAGTAGATTCTTCCCTTCCCTGCCCAGGGAAGGAAGGGGTGTGAACACAGTGTGAAAGGCTATTTGTTGGGGTATCCACAATTTTTTTTTTTGGTGAGGCAATTGGGGTTAAGTGACTTGCCCAGAGTCACACAGCTAGTGAGTGTTATATGTCTGAGGCCGGATTTGAACTCAGGTCCTCCTGACTCCAGGGCCAGTGCTTTATCCATTGCACTACCTCACTGCCTGGGGTACCTGCTATTGAAAGGGGATTCTTGGTTGGACACAGATTGGACGGTGGCTTCTGAGGTCCCTTCAGCTCTGAGATGCAGTTCTTCTAGTCATGCAGGAATTTGTTGTTTTTGTTGTTTCAGTCATGTCCAATTCTTCATGACCCCAACTGGTTTTTCTTGACCAAGATACTGGAGTGCTTCACTGTTTCCTTCTCCAGCTCATTTTACAGATGAGAAAACTGAGGCAAACAGGGTGAAGTGGCTTGAACAGGATCACACAGCTAGTGGATGCCTGAGGTCAAATCTGAACTCAAGTCTTCCTGACTCCAGGCCCAGGGCTCTATCCATAGCACCACCTAGCTCCTAATTCTGCACAGTCCTAAGGCTCTGGATAGAGAGTAGCCGATCCTTTCTGGGAGATGGCCCTTCACCCTAGAATCTGGATCCTGGCGGGGCCATTTCAGTAAGCAAGTAGGCTTTTCTCATAGATTTGCTGTTTTATCATCTCATATCCTTGTCTTTCTCTAGGGGCTGTTGGCTCACTCACAAGGAGCTCAGCAAACTCATTATCTTCTCAACGCCACAAAATTGAAAACGAATACCGTAATGATAATGCCTTAAGTTGTCCAGCACTTCAAGAAGCCCCATTACATTCTATCATCTAATAGGCTCACAATATCCTGGGTCTAGAGCTGAAAGAGACCTCAAAGGCCATTTGGACCAACCACTTCATTTTACAGATGAGGAAACTGAGGTCAAGAGGGCCAGTGACTTGCTGGAGGGCAGGCAGGTCCTAGCAACAGAGCTGAGATTAGAACTTCTGTCCTGGGATTCCAGGGTTAGCCCATTTTTCACTATGCCATGCCCGACACAATTACCCCTGCAAGATCAAGACAGTAGGTGTTACTAACTCTTTCTGATAAATGAAGAAATTAAAAGTATAGCAGAAAAGCTATACTTGCCCTATAAGATCTGAAGCAAATCACTTAACCTTTCCAAGTCTCAGGTCTCAGTTTCTTCCTCTGTAAAATGAGGGAGTTGGATCAGATGACCCTGTGCAGTCCCTTCCAGGCCAACACCCATCTTCCTATGTGTGACCTTCAGCAAATTGCTAAATCTCTCTGGGCCTCAGTTTCCTCATCTATAAATAAGAGAAGTAGACTGGAGGGCCTCTGAGGTCCCTCTAGATCCATGAGCTTATAAAATTGCAAAAGGCTAAGGAACTCATTCAAAATCATGCGGCTTTATTGTTGTCATTCAGTCATTTTAGTCATGTCCAGTGCATTCAGGCATGACACCATTTGGGGTTCTCATGGCAAAGATATGGGAGTGGTTTGCCACTTGCTTCTCTAACTCATTTCACAGAAGAAGAAACTGAGGCCACCAAGGTTAAGTGACTTACGCAGGGTCACACAGCTAGTAAATATTTGAGGCCAGATTTGAACTCAGGAAGATGAGTCTTCCTCATTCCAAGCCCAGTGCTCTATCCACTGTGCCCCCATCCCATGGCTAGTAACTATCAGAAACGAGGTGAGAGCTGAAGTCTCTTGACTCCTAGGCGAGTGTTCCTTATGCCATAGCATAACATTGCCTCTGTTAACAGGGACATTCCATCTCTGAAAGTTGACCTGAATACCCAGTCTACCCTCAGTGCCTAGGTGTGTGTGTGTGTGTAGGTGTCCACACATGCACGTGTGCAGAATACAGATAATATGATCTCATAATCCATCTGCACCTTTGAAGCTGAATTTCCCAAAGCAGCCAGTCCCTGACTTTGTCCATCTGCCCCACAGTGTGACGGCATCACCCTGGACCTCGGGGGTACCTTGCTTGAGAGCATCGCCATACTCAACATCCCCAGTGCATATGGAGGCACCAACCTCTGGGGAGAGGACAAGAGGCAGCGGGGCATGTCCCTAGAAGAGAAGAAGAGTTCAGGGAACTCTCGGAGAACAACGATCACGGACCCCAAGGAGCTGAAGTTCTGTATCCAAGGTAAACTGCCATTCTAATAACACTCCCCATTGGCCAATGGCAGCTGGAGGATATCACTCATCGTGTTAGAGTTGGAAGGCCCCTCAAAAGGCAGTCAGGCCAAGGGGGAGGAACAGAGACTGCACCTGTGACTTCATGGATGTAGGAGAAACTCCCTCTACCAATGTAAATTGGCCCCTTCTTTAGAGAGTTGCCAAGAACACTGGTTAGGTGACTTTCCCAGGGTCACACAGCCAGCATGTACCAGAGTATGGAACTTACACCCGGGTCTTCCTAACTGTGAGTCCAGCTCAGTTAGTCAGTTGTATTGCCTCTCAAATTTCCTAATGAAATCTTGGGCGTCATTAAAAGAAACATAACAGCCAGAATATGGAAGGGGACCCAGGGGTGGGGAACCTCTGGCCCTCTAGGTCCTAAATGCAGTCCTTTGACTGAATCCAAACTTCACAGAACAAATCCCCTTAATGAAAGGATTTGATCTGTAAAACCTGGACTCAGTCAAAAGGCCCCACCCAAGGACCTAGAAGGCCACATGTGGCGGCAGCTTCCCCACCCCACCAACATCTGATTTGCAGAGATCCATTTTAGGAAGGATATCAGCAAGCAAAGACAGCTCGGTGTAGCAGATGGAGAACTGGTCTCAAAGTCAGAAAGACCTGGCTTCCAGTTCCATGACTGCTGTATCCTGGCTGTGTGACCCAAAGCCAAGAACAGTCTGGAGTTCTGAGTACCAAACTCTGAAGGGAACCAGAGGCCATGACCCGTAAGGAACACCTTAAGGCAACAGATACACTTAGACTTCAGAAGAGGACACTTAAGAGGGACAGGACAGTTTTCTCTGAATAAATAAAGGAATGGATGAAAAAGAATTTATTAAGCCATTAATTAAGTATTTGAAGGGCTATCCTGGGAAAGAGGCTGAGTCCAGAGGACAGAATGAGGAATAATAGGGTAGAAATGACAGAGTCAGATTTGGGCTCAATGTAAAAGCAAAACATCCTGCTAGGTCACCTTGGAAAGTGACAGGGTCCTGAAATCATAGACCAAGAGCTCCAGGGACCTCAAAGACCATTTAATCCAGTCCCCTCCTTTTACAGATGAGGAAACCGAGGCCCAGAGGGGTTAAATGGCTTGCCCAAAGTCCCCCAGGTAGTCAGCATCAGAGATAGTATTTGACCGGTCAGTCTGTTGAGCCCAACCCCCAAGGCTCCTCTTCTTCCAGTTCAACATTCCCAATTCCTTCAAGCAGGCATCCCATGGCATTTTGTTCCACTGTCTTCCCCATCTTGTTTGCTCATGGCTGACTATGCTCTAACTGGTCAATGTCTCTTCTCAAATACCTAGAGAAGAAAAGTCATCAGTTGACTGTCCTCTTTAGACAATGAAAATCTTTCCATCCCTTGAGGAAGTAGGGCTTCTGATCAGTTTCTGGTCAAATCAACTTCCCTTTTTCCTTGGAGTTTCTGAGTGCCTCTCTTCCCCTTCTTAAAGCAGGAGGTGACTGACCTAAGATGACACCATAGGCTAATTTGCCTTCCCAGTCACGTACAGGAAACTTCAAATCTATGTTCCCCTCTCAGACCCCATCCCTAGAATGTGCTTCCAGGGCTAAAAATGAATCCACTTCCCTTTCTTCCCTAGAGCGGCCATATAGGGAAGTGCTTAGCCTCAGGACCTTGTGTCTAATGAACTTTTCTCCACTGCTCTGAAATTCTGTGATCTGAGGAAGCCAAAATACAGCCTGACTCTTCCCCTTGAGCAAAATAACTGAGCAGAATTTCTTCAATAGCCCCTTGATTCCAATGCAAGAGACCCTAAGACTGTAAATGCAAAATTATGGCCCAACTGCTTTCAGTCAAAAAATGACCCCACTATATATAGTGAATGAGATCATTGCTGACACCAGGTTCCCTACCACTGAATGAAATGATCTCATTCATTACACTGGACTCATATCCCTTTTCACTTGGATGACAGTCAGGCGATCACCACCGCAACTACCCCAACTAGGAGACTGATGTAAAAGAGTAAGCCAGAACCCTCTGTGGGTTGAAAAAATCCACTGGTTCAACCTGAGGTGCTTGTCTGATAGGTTTGACATATGCTTTCTAGGACACTTCTCCAGTGCTGATTATTGTTTGCCTTAATTAGTCCTTAATTTTCTCAATTGAATGTAAGCTCCTTGAGAGCATGGACTGTTTCTTTTTTTTTTTCTTATCAGCCACTGGTGGCATAGTGGGGCAGCCAGGTAGCTTAGTGGACAGAGTACTGAGCTTGAAATCATGACTCATAGTCATGAGTTCAAATCCAGCCTCAGATATTAAGTAGCTGTGTGACCCTGGACAAGTCACTTAACTCTTTTGGCCTCAGTTTCCTCATCTGTAAAATGAGCTGGAGGAGGAAATAGGCAAACCACTCTAGTATCTTTACCAAGAAAACCCCAAATGGGGTTATGAAGAGTCAGTCACAACTGAAAAACAGCTAAACAAGAGATAATCTCAGATGGATGGCAGTAGAATGAAGGCGACCTGGGAAAGACTTCTTGGGGAAGACTGGATTTTAGCTGAGACTTGAAGGAAGCATGGAGGTGAGGAAGGAAAGAACGTCAAGCATGGGGAACAGCCAGGGTAACTACAGACTCAGGAGACTGTCATGTAGAAGGAACAGCAAGGAGGTCAATGTCACTAGAGAGTGGAATGGTGTGAGAAGACTGGAAAGGTAGGAAGGGGGCATGTTACGAAGGGCTTTAAAAACCAAACAGAGGAAGTTCCATTTGATCCCAAAGGCAACAGGGAGCCACTGGAGTAGACTGAATGGAGGGACGGAGTGACATAGTCAGACCTGCATTTTAGAAAGATCACTTTGACAGCTGAGAAGATGGTTTGGAGTGAGGAGAGACTTCAAGTAGGGAGATCAACCAGGAGGCTATTGCAATAGTCCAAGAATAAGGTCATGAGGGCTACACCCCAGGCTCCCTCAGTCTTACTCAGTGACTTGGTGTGTGCCCCTTTCAGGGCTCTGAACTAGGCCCTCATTTTTTTTCTCCCTATGCCTTCTCACTTGGTTACCTAATCAGCTCCCATGGGCATAATTATCATCTCAGATCTTTATATCTGGTCCTAGTCACTCTCTTCTGAACTCCAATCCCAAATCACATGACATGTCCATAAGAGAATTCGTTATATTCCAGCCCCCATTCTCCTTGCCCCCCATATCCCCCAACCCTCTCCAGAACTTCCCTATTCATTTCTGGGCTCTACTCTCTGGGCTCCTTTGACCACCATAGCCCCACAAGGCACTTGCTCTGCCCCTCCCTCTTCTACCTTCTTTTTGGATGTTGCCTTCCCCCATTAGAATATAAGTTCTTTGAGAACTATCTTTCTTTTGGCTTGCATTTGCATCCTTGACACTTAGCACCATGCCTGACTATACAATAAGCATTTAATAAATGCTTATTAACTTGTTGACTTGCACCAGAGTGTTGGCCACATCAGAGGAGAGAAGGAGGCATATACCAGAGATGTTACAAAGGTAGTCGTCCTTTGGTCAATACAATCATCAATAAGTCATCAAACGGTCCTTGGCAATAGACCAGACATGGGGTGGGTGGGTTAGAAAGAGTAAGGAGTCAAGGATGACACCTAGTTTGGGAGCCTGGGTGACTGAGAGGATGCTGGTCCTCTCCACAGTACCAAAGAAGTTTGGGAAAGGGTGTCGTTTGAGGGGAGAGAGGAGTTCAGTTTTGGACATGGTGAGCCCAAGATGTCTACTGGGCATCTGATTCAAGATGTCCATTAGATGTGAGACTGAAGGTCAAGAGAGGCCAGGACTGAATAAATAAGAATCAATAGCATAGAAGTGATCATTGACTCCATAGGCACTGATGAAATCACCAACTGAAATAGTTTAGAGGGAGAAGAGGAAAAGCTCAGGACAGAGCTTAAGCAGACTCTGCCTGGATTTGGCATTTGAAACATAACATGAATGCTCACTGCTGTCATTCACTGATCATCTCATTCTCCTCATTTTTCAGCGGAGTTTTGATAGAGATGGTCCTGGGGCAAGTTGCCATCCAGAGATTACTCTTATATTGAATGTTTCACAAATTATTACACAGGTAGATAAATTAACTGCTTATTTATAACTGAATACAAAGTATTGTGGTGCAAGCTTTGGTAGGCTCGCTGAAAGCATCCTTGGGACAATAACTCCAGTAGCAGACAGGATGACGGTGATTAAAGGTACCACATCCTATTACCACACGGTTTTGATTTCTTCTGCTACATCTCTGCGTTTTGAGAGCTCTTCATTCACATAGCTTAAAGGATTAAGGATAGTGGCATCTGGTTAAAAGCTGTTCTTAAATTTTATTCACAAAAGGAAAGCCATCATGCTATGGAAAACAGAAATTGACATCAAAAATGTATACATGTATAAAAGATGGTATATAAAAGCGTCTTTTAGCCAGTTAAAATGGCTACAGTCTCAGAAGAAACCAGCTTTAAGATGTACAAAGTATTTTACCCATACGTTATCTCATTGTATCCTCCCAGCCCTACTAGATAGGTGCCATTATTATCCCCACTTCACACAAAGAAACTGAGACTGAGAGAAATTAAGTGACTTGCCTAAGGTCACACAGGTAGTAACAGTGCCTGAGGCAGGATTTGAACTCAGATCTCCTTGACTTCAATTCTATCCTTTATGCCGCCTACTTCAGTGGTATGGGATGGATCAAATGCACAGTTGAGATGAAACCTAAAATACATAATCAGCAATTGTACAGATTGCTTTATATTTTGATAAAGCTCTCCTCCCAGAAAATGTTAACAGTAGTTGTAAGTTAAATTACTGAATCCACTTCTGTTAATGTATACTTTGGAGTGTTTTATGTTAAGCCTTTCTTGTGTGAGTGTGTAGGAATGAATTACCTGTCCCATCCCTGAC
Source organism: Phascolarctos cinereus (assembly GCF_003287225.1). Classification (NCBI taxonomy): domain Eukaryota; kingdom Metazoa; phylum Chordata; class Mammalia; order Diprotodontia; family Phascolarctidae; genus Phascolarctos; species Phascolarctos cinereus. The sequence continues at coordinate 15,355,946 of NW_027555958.1, read as the reverse complement.
TCATATAGTACATTGAGTAGCCTTTTGCTTCCTACCTTTTGGGGCACCCCTAGACTTATGAGCCTTTATCTAATTTGCTAAATTAAAATCATCCCAAGATAACAGCAAGGGCTTAACAAGCAGAAAACTATGAGGAAAAGGCAGAAACTCCTCTCACCAGAAGCCTGGCTCCCCAGGACTAAATCTGGTCCAAACCAGGCCTTGTCTGGACTTAATTTTAATCCACTTTCACAGTCAACCATTCCAGTATCTGCCTCAATCAACCATTCCTTCTGCCAGCCAACCCCAATCTGATGAGACACCAGGCCTCCTTTTTAATTCATCAGGTTGCCTGAGGAATTCATACATGTCCATCTTAGGGTATTCATTTGCCTAAGATCAGGAAAGAATAGATACAAAAAGGGAGGACCATTGGTGGGATCCCCATGGTAAAGAAGGACCATCATCACAACCAATCATGATACTACCTGGAGAGCATCAACAGATCCCCTTTTCAAAGAGGAGACTTGCCCTGATTCAGTGGCTCCTCCAGCTCAACAGTCAATAAGGATGCTCTTCACTGTCTCACAGCGTGAGTCCTAGGATTGCCAGTTACCCTTGGCTGGAGGCTGGCTCCCCAACTCCTACACCATCAATCAGAAAACCAAAAAGGATGGCTCTTGCTTCATGAGCAAGGCAAGAACAGAGATCCCTAGTGCCCCTTTTTCCTTTCTTGCTTCCAAGTGGCTAGTCCAACCTTCACAATTGACAGTAGGATGGTACTTTACAATTTACAAAACACTTTCCATGCATGATCGGGCCATCCACCATACCTAGAATACACTCCTTCCTCACTCCCGCCTCACAGGGCCCCTCTCTTCCTTTAAGATGCTCCATGGAGCCTTTCAGATCCCCTCACCTACAAGTGCCTCCCCGACGAACTATCTTGTCATTCCTTTGTATGTATTCTCTATATATTGATTCTGTAGACACTTACATATGTAGCTGTCTCCCCCATTAGACTGTAAGCTCTCTGGGAGTCAGGCCTGCTTCATTCTTTATTCTTATCCCATCATCTAACACAGTGCCTGGCATATTGTAGGTGACTAATAAATGCTTGTTAATTGAGGCATTTTCTCATCTGATTCTTGCAATGACCTTGCAAGGTAGAGAGTGGAAGTATTTTTATCTTTATCTTACGGATGGGGAAATGGAGACGGAGAGAGGTGAGGCAATGTTCCCAAGGGTACAGAGCTGGGAAGTGGCTAGGCCACAGTTTAAACTTGGGGCTTCAGATCCCAAACCCAGCCTTCTTGTCATTACCCGCTTAGCATCTGCCTCTCATGGCACAAACCCTCATAACCTGGGTTAGGAACCTTGAAGCTCTCCAAGCCTCATCCAGCAGCACTGACTGGCCAGCCCCAACACAACACAGGTCTTTGTTTCTTACATACTTCTAATGTTAGAGTTTATCCAATGTCAGTCAAATTTACTGGGGTAAGAGAGTGGGCCTCATAGGGGTTGTGGTGTGTAACTCCAACTCAACAAGAATTTACTTGGCACTGGGCTGGGATAAAAAAAGGCAAAACCAAAGCAGTCCCTGCTTCAAGGAGTTTGTAGTCTACAATGGGAGTACATGAAGCCTTTGAAATAAAACCCAACTTGGGGTGCTGATTGGCATAGGACTTGAGTGTGAATCCTGGCTCTACAACCTGTATGACCTAGGGCAAGTCCTTAGCCCCTCTGGACCTCAGCTTCTCTATCTGTAAAAGAAGAGGGTTTTAATGGTTTCCATTCCAGTTCTGGGTCTATAACCCTATGACCTTTCTGGATCTCAGCTTCCTCATCTATCAAATAAAGGGTTTGGAAAAGATAGCCCAAGGTCCATTCCGGCACCAACCTAGCATCCTGTGATGCCCAGTTCCACTAGGAGGCATTTTTCCAATAGCAATAACTCCCTTGCATGACCCATCTCTGCTCCTTCTTGCATCTTCACTCCTGGCAAGCACTTACAAACTGTGCGTGTAGCCAGTGGCCAGAGGAATGACTTGAAGCTACTGCCCAGTCCCACATGAAGCTAGTGACTTTGACCTCATTCGTTTGGCACTCCAGGCAAAGGAGCAAACCAATCACATTTATCCTTTGGGTGAGATACAGAAAACATCAAGTCTATGCCATTGACTGCTGAGAATTCGCTCAAGAGAGGGGAGAAGTCTTCTGTTTCCTGCCCCTATTGGCTGTTCCATATTAGAATCATATGCTATTTAATCCATCTTTCTTCTATCATCCGTGTGTGGATATAATTAATGGGGATCCTCGCCTCCAAAGTCGAGCGTGAAGAAACTGACACTAGCTGCCAAGAAGTCTCCAAATCCCAGTTCAGGAACCAACGGGCCAAGAGGGGGAAAATAATTATGAGACTATCATTCCATTGTGCTTTCCTGATCTCATTTCACTAGTGCTGAGCTAGAGCATAAAGCAGCCTGCTATGACTAAGAATCTGGCTTAAGCAGCTGGAGCAAGCATTCCCAAAGAGCTCTAGTCTTATAAACTTGACGATCACAGAGTATAATAGCTGGAAGAGACCTGGGAAGATCACAGAGTCTAGCTTTCTTATTTTATAGACAATAAACTACTGAAACATCCCACCCAACCCCACCCTGGGGAATGTAAGCTCTCTGAGGGGAGAAACTGTTTCCTTTTTGTCCTTGTGTCCAGAGCTCAGTGCCTGACACATAACAAATCCTTAATGAATACTTGTTGAATTGTGTGGTATGGCACAGTAAACAGAGGGCTGGGCGTCCAGTGAGGAAGACTCCTCTTCCTGCGTTCAAATCTGGCCTCAAATGCTTACTAGCTATGTGACCCTGGGTGTCCCTTAGTGTCTGCCTGTCGTGGCATAAACCCTCATAATCTGGGTTAAGATTCACTTGTTTGCCTCAGTTTCCTCATCTGTAAAATGAGCTGGGGGAGGAAATTGCAAACCCTTCCAGTATCTTTGCCAAGAAAACCCCAAATGGGGTCACGGAGAGTCAGATATGACTGAAACGACTACACAGCAATGGTACAGTCAATGAATTTTGGAAGAAAGGACCCGATTTTGCATCACAACTCTGTCACGTATTAACTGTTTGATTTTGGACAAATCCTTTCACTTCTGTGAATCTCAGTTTCCTCATCTGTAAAATGAGAGGATTAACCAATAAGGATAGACCTCTAAGGTCCTTTCCATCTTGAAATCTGTGATGCTGTGATACTATGACTTGAATTGAATTGAATCGGGAAGTAATTGGCCATAATCACATAGCCAGATAGGATTAGCTCCAGCTCAGCCTCTTCCCCAAAAGAATGTGAGCCCAGCATCAGGGGCTGAGAAGATGAAGGAGAAGCGGATAGAAACCCTTGTAAAATCATTTCTGTCAGGGCACAGTGTGGAATAAAGGAAAGATGTCTATATTTGGAATACTTGGTTCTCTAGATTCTGGGTTTGAATTCTGCCTTTGACATCTACTAGCTGAGCAACCATGGTCAAGTCACTTGATCTCTCTGACCCTTGGTTTCCTTATCTGTAAAATGAAAGACTTCAACCAACTGGCCCCTGTGGTCCCTCCCAGTTCTAAATCTAAATCCTAAGGCCCTGTGGTTGAATTCCAGCTCTGCCATTTACTCTCTGAATATTATCACTTAGCCATTCTGGGCCTCAGTTTCCCCCTCTGTAAAATGAGGAGGATGGACTATATGACCTTCAAGGTCCCTTCTGGCTCTAAATCTGTGATGCCACCATCCCATAGAAGTAGGGTGAATAAGGAGGGAATGTTCGTGTATGTGCCAGACACTATGCTAAGTAAGCCCTTTAAAATATATAGACACAGAACTGAACAGAACCAGAGCATAATAAAACAGAACAGGAGTAGTGGGACATCCATTCCAAGATTCAGGTGGGGAATGGGTATTTTAAAGGGGATAGAGGCTAAGGTCTGTGAAAGAGGTCTCATTTCAAATGGGCTTCTTTTCAGTGAAGAAGCCAGAAGAGGAAGGAAAGGAGGGAGGGGATCTAAGAAGATTCACTCTGGCCCTGAACAAGGGAATCTTCTCAATTCAGGATGGAGCTGATCTACAAGCCATTACTTCTCCCAGTGAGCTTTTCAGCCCAAAATAGAACCGTGGTGATTTTCCCCTGGCAACAGTTCCCACAACTTTGTCAGGAGTTCTTGCCTTAGTATTTCCCTGCCTTGGCTTTACCAAGGCCAGCCCAAGCACCCCTCATCTCTAGGCTTCCAAGCTCTCTAGCTTGTGGCAAAAATCCAAGCTAAAAATATTCTAAGCCTTGATTTAGGTGCTCCCTGGATCTGTTTAGGAACAAAAAGGAAAAAAAAAAGCACTAGGCACCTCCCACATACGAAGTTCTATGGCAATCAGAGATCTAGGGTTGGAAAGGACGTTAAAAGCCACAAAGTTCAGTCCACTCATTTTATAGATGAGAAAACTGAGGCCTAGAGAAGCCAAATAGCTTGCCCAGGATTTGAACAAGGTCATAGGATCATACAAAGTTTGAGTAAGAAGGCATCTCAGTGAGCATTTAGTCCAGTTCTTGTATTTTACAGATGATGAAACTGAGGCTCAGAGGGGTTGGTTAACTCACCTTAACACAGGTGATAAGTAGCAGAGACAGGATCTGATCCCATGTCACCAGTGGGGGTGCCCTGCGTCCTTGTCCGGGCTGCTTGACTGTTCAAAGGGTTTGAATTCAGTTGTGGCCAGCGGTACCACTTCTTCTGATGAGGGCCTTGCCTTCTGTCCTGCTAATATCCTCCAGGCTTTGCCATATACTTTGATCTATGACCCTGAAGTCATTCGAAACCCACCTCTTCTCAAAAGTCATTTAAATTACTCAAGTAACCAAAGCACCACTGGGCCTTGCCATCCAGCTTCCTGCTTTATGCTTAGAATTTTCCCTCTGCCCTGAAGCTAAACTTTTTTTGTGTGTTATCTCCTCCATTTAGAGTGTGAGTTCCTTGAGAGATCATTTTCTCTTTGTAACTCCAAAGCTTAGCAAAGTGTTTGACATAAAGCAAACCCTTAGTAATTGCTTTTTCATTCATTCATTCATTCATTCATTCATTCATTCATTCATTCATTCATTCATTCATGTCTGCTGGCTCCATGCCCTGCCTTCTAGGTGCTTACAGTCTAATTGGAGAGATTAGAAATAGACAGCCTTTTTATAAAACCCTATAGTACAAAGACAACATGTACCTGATGAAAGGTAACAAATATTCAGAGGAATGAGAGCTCACTTCTGACTGGGATGTTCAGGGAAGACTTCAGGAGAGAGGACAGACTTGAGCCAACTCTTTAAAAATGGGTAGAATGTTAAAAGATGGATAAGGCCCCCAGAAAAGATATTCTGGGCAGGAGGAGGAGCATGAGTAAGTAATAAGTCATGTTCCTGTAGCATCTTCATCACAACCACTTGGTGAGATAAGTAGGACAGGTATTATCATCCCCATCTTACCAAAGTGGTAACAGGCTCTCAGAGCCTAAGGGTCTTTGTTATAAGAGAGACCTCAAAAGATACCCAGTACAACCAAATTACAGCAGATGAAGACACTGACACCCAAGGAGCAGAAGTTACTTGCTCAAGGTTACACAGCTAGTATTTGGAGTAGGATTTAAACCCAGATTCTCTGAGTCCAAAGCCAGCGTCCTACCCTCTACATTAGTCATGCTGCCTGAAGGCCAAGTGGTGGAGAAAGATGGAAGCATGTTCTGGAGAGTAGTGACTTTGCTACAGTGGCAAACTTATTTAGGAGACTAAGTGGGAGACAAGGCTGTAAAGGGAGGTTTGGGTCAGACTGTGGAGGGCCTTGAGGGCCAAGCTAAAGAAGTCAGATTTTATCATGTAGGCAACTGGGAGCCATCGGAGGCTTTTGAGAGAGAGAGATGCTCAGAACAGAGCTTTAGGAAGAAGACTCTGGAAATAATTATTGGAGAAGGAAGAGAACAGGATAAGGGACCACTTAAGAGGCATCACGTGAGAAGATATCTCTCCTTATTTCTTCATAGAGGTGGAGTACTATGGGTGTGGAACACTACATATACTGCCATACTCCTTTGATATTCTGGTTCATTTTACAGTACTTTTTTCTTCTTTATTCTTTGTTATGCAGGACGGCTGTCTGGGAGGGGAAGACAGGAGGGATGTATTGAGAAATGAACCTGATGGCAAAATAAAGGATATTTTTAAAATGAATTTTGAAAGGCTATTGCAATAGCACATGGATGAGGGGATAAGAACATGGTGATGGCACCGGGAATGGTAGGGATGATAATAGTTAGCATTCCTATAGCATTTAAGGTTTATAAAGCACTTTAAGTGCATTATTTCATTCGATCCTCACAACAACCCTATGAGATAGGTGATGTTATTCTCACCATTTTACAGATGAGGAAACTGAGGCTAAGAAAGGTGATGTGTCTTGTCCAAGGTCGCATGTCTGAAGGTGGATTTGAGCTCAAGTCTTCCTGACTCCAAGGCCAGAGCTCTAGCCACTGTACCACATTAGAAATAGTTCAGAGGGTTGATTGATGGTTAAGGGGAAATTGGTGAACACAAAGCTGACTCTGATATTTCTAATCCAAGTAACCCAAAGCTCTCATTCTACCTTCATTAATACCTCCTCCGTGCTCCCAGTGAATTAAAAGAGAGTGGCCCATCAGACCCCTGGGCAGGAAGGAGGGGAGGAAAAGGCCAACTCTTAGAAGCCACTTCAGAAATTCGGTGATTGAATGCATGAACGAATGAAAAAGCATTTAGTGAATTCCTGCTATGTAGGAGTCCCAGCGCTGGGTGTGGGGTGCAGAGGGAAAAGTGAATCACTTCCTGCCCTCAAGGAGTTTACATTCTAGTGGAGGAGAAGAATCTACACAGGGAGTGATGGACGAAAGGGAGCTTTGGTGGAGGCACCACCAAGGATGTTAAGTAGGACCACTGGGCATTCACTTTCAGTGGTGCTGGTGGTACTGACTCGACTCCTGTTTCTAGCAATTTTCCTCCTGCTCCCCACGACAACCCCACATTCCCTCTCACTGTTCTCTGAGCACTTTCTATAGCGGCCGAACTGGCCTCACTGCCCTTCTCCAAATCTGTCCCTACTTTCCCAAGTCCGTGCTTTAGTTCATGCAGGTCCCTCCACCTGGCACGTTCTCCCCCAGTCCAACCCTTCTGGGCCAATTTCCACCCACCCATCAAGGTCCACTTCAAACTGCATCTTATTCCAAGAACATTTTGCATCCCTTCTGAAAATGTGAGTTGTTGCTACCAGATCCAACAAAATCTGAGAATGAATGAAGCCATGTGGTCTAAGGATTGGGCAGAAGACTCTAGTGCTCTGCAAAAAGGGCCAGTTTAAGTACCCCAGAGCTCAATCAACAGAAGTTACAGTAGGCAGCTTCTCCCTGGCATGAACATGCTCTTAATGCCTGGGAACATGAAGTGAGCCAGACATCGCTGCTTACTCTAAATCATGGCATCCTGTATCTAGAGCTAGAATGGACCTCGGAGGACATCTAATCCACCCTCCACATGTTACAGATGAGAAAACTGAGGCACAGAGAGGCAATGTGACTTGCCCAAGGTCATACAAGTAGTAAGCAGCTGAGCTGGGAATTGATCTCAGGTCCTGTCTCCAAATCCGGCAGCTTCCCGCAGCTACTGCTCACAGCCTTTCTGCTCAGAGGAGACAGTTCTCTCTCCATGGCAGATAACAATATTGCTACTGAACTATAACTCTTCTCCACCCTAAAACTAAGAAGCCCTATTGTACTATTGTTCAGATAATCACCTACTTATGCAGGGCGGTGCCCAGGCAAGGGTCTCTGAGGTGTCCCTGGGCCAAGAAAAGAGCAGCTGCCAGCCACAAGAAGTAGCAGCTGCCAAGCAAATGCAGGAGGAAGGGAGAGGTCTAGATTTAGAGGAAGGGTGGAGGAGTGTGTGGACCAAGTGCAGTGGACCAGGCCTTGCCCTGGCAAACCTGACTTCTTTCCTCTTTCAGGAGGGCCCCATTGAAGGAACTAGCCTCCGTCTGGAGAAGCTCATAGGTCTCTGGGAGCCAGGCAGGTAGATTGTTTTAACTCCTGCAACCCCATAGGCTTTGTCACTGTTTGTTTATTACATGTTTGTTGAATTGACATTGACATTGAACAATGTGAATACGACTAGAGGGGAAAAGAGAGGAAATCCCCTGCCCTCAAGCAGCTTGAAGTCTAGGGGACAAGACATGTACACTCATAGTCAAAAAAACAGGAGAATGTGAAAGTATCAATATCCAATTTGACAAATGTGTAATAAGCACTGTGTGTAATATGCAGATAGTGAGTGGCAGACTGCTTTGTAGTCAGAAAGACCTGGGTTCAAATCCTGCCTCTCAGTCCCCACCCCCAATAACTATCAAGGCTAAGTTAGAAAAGCTGCAGATCTGCATCACTGGAGATTCTTTATATCAATGAAATCAGAAGTCCAAACCAAAGAAAATTTCCAGAGTGAACACAGTGTCCTAGGGATACAGAGAAAAAAACATGAAGCAATTCCTGCTCTCAAGGAGTTTACATTCTACTGGGGGAAATGACATAGAATCATAGACAGAGTTGGCACGGACTTCATCTAGTCTGACACCCTCATTTTACAGTTGAGGAAACTGAAGCCCAGGGAGGTGAGATGATCTGTCCAAGGTCACACAGGCTTTGCACAGACAGAGCTAGGATTTGAAACCAGTTCCTCTGGCCCCAAATACAACATTCTTCCCATGCCTTGTGTAAACAGAGAAGTAATGGGAAAAAAAGATATGTACATGATAATATAACTTGAATTTTGGGTATGCTAACAGCTGGAGGAATCAGGAAAGGCCTCTTGTCAAACATGGCCCTTGAGCTGCAAAGGGAGAGAGGAGTCCCAAGAGGTGGAGGTGAGGAAGGAGGGCATTCCACACCTGGGGAGCACCCTGTGCAAAGGGATAGGGGCAGGACAGCAAGTGGACGAGTTTGACTGGACCGTGGCATCTATAAGGAGGAGTAATGTACAATCAGCCTGGGAAAATAGATTGGGGCCACGACGTAAAGAGTTTTAAATGCAAAATCAAGGACGATGTACTATCTTGAGGCAATAGGGAAGCAGTGAAGCTTATTGAGCAGGAGAATGAAATGGTGAGATTTGTTCTTCAGAAGCATCAGTTTGGCAGCTGCTGGGAGGATAGATTGGGGAGAGGAGAAGCTGGATGCAGAGAGATGATTCTGGGCCATCATGTTTGGTTTGTAGTGCAGGTGTGCTGGTGGGAAGAGCAAAGACAGAAACAGAGTACATGGGAGCATCCTACTATAAGCAGTGGGTGGACCTCAGCATTAACCTGTGCCCTCTTAACCATGGCCCTGTCACCTGGGTTGAGACAGAGATCGGTGCAGAAGAGGTAGGGCCAGCCTAAGTCAATCAAGAAACATTTATGTATTTTTTGTATTATATTATATTTATATACATATAAAATTATATATTATATATATAATACAATTACATATATATTATATGCCTTTTGTATGCTAGGCACTATGCTAAGTGTCTAAGGTGAGAAACCAGATGCTTCATAAAGTCTTGCTGAATTGCTTTGAATTTAATTGACTTTTCTACCCACTCTCACCTCTCATCATCTGTTATGTTTCCATCTTTTATGTGTTGTCTTATCCTTTAGAATGTGAACTCCTGAAGAGCAGGGACTGCCTTGGTTCTAATTTGTATCCCTAGCACATAGTAAGTGCTTAATAAATGCTTTGTCACTTACCCACTCATTCATTTGTTCATTTGTTCATTCATTCATTCCTGTTGTGTGTTCTGAATATGGACTGGTTTTGACTCCAGTTACACATGTTCTATGTGCCCTGCCTTCAACACTAAGGTAGGATACAATTGCAGGGGCTCACCAATAATTGACCTCTCTTCTTGCACATGACATTCTTGGAGTTAGGGCTTCCTGAACTCAGAGAGCACAGTTGGTTACACCAAATAATACAGCAATTAGTACTTTACCTTCTAGCCAAGAAAACCCAACCCTCCTTTTTTTTTTTTAACAACATTGTTTGCCTGGGAAGTCTTCTCTAATTAAGAGGAGCTGGGTAGAGGTTTGCCCCACCTTCAGGCACCTGCTCTCAGGCTCTCCCTTCTACTTCAGGCTTTCAAGGTATCTGGGTCTTTGTCTTGGCTCCTTCACTCTAAAGCAGTATGGCACAGCAGAAAGCTTACTGGATCAGGAGTCAGGTGGTCTGGGTTCAAATTCTGCACCTGCCACTTACTACCTGTGTGACCTTGGGCACTTCACTCATCTGAGCTTCAATTTCCTTAACTGTTAAATTAAGAAATTGGACTAGATGGCTGGTCTATAGGTTCTGTAACTTTTACTGTGGTCCTCCTTTATCCAATTCTTCAGGAGAGAGCATTCCCCCAGTCTCCTCAACTTTCTCAAGTCTCACGTGGGCCCTGTCCTGCACCCCTTTGCAAAAACCTGGGTGTCTATGCACGATGGTGTCAGGCATCCACTCCAGATCCATTTCCTGGGAGCTACCCCCACTTGGGAAGTTCTCTGCACCATACAGCGGCCCAGCAGCCAACCCCCAAACACAGAACTGTTTCATGAAGCATGGTCTTAAACAGAATGCTCCTTCCCAGAACGAAAGGTAGAGATGGGGGAAAGGCGGAGGGGGAAGATGACGCTGCCAGCTCTCCTACTTCCACCCCCATCCCCAGGGATGGGGAAGGGAAGACTTCAAAGACATGTGAGCTTGGCTTTCTGCTTCCCCTGAAAGAGGATTCAACTGAGTATTTTCTCCCAGACTCCCCAGGCTGGAAGGTGCCTCAGCAACCATCAAATCCAACCCGTTCTTGAATAAAGAAGCCACTAGTGGTAGAGCCTCTGGCCCGAGACCTCAAGGAAGAGCATCTTATTCCCTTTGCAGGCAGCCCCCTCCCTTAGGGTCAGCTCTCAGGTTAGGATTTCCTGCTGACCCCAAGCCTAAATCTGCTTCTTGACACTTTCCCTCAGTGCTCTCAAGTCCGTCTGCTGAGACCAAACAGAACAAATCTAAGCCTTCCTCCATGTGACAGCCCTCCAAATCCTTAAAGATAGCCAGTGTGCCCTGCCCCCCATTCCCCAGTCTTTTCTTCTCCAAGCTAAACCTGCCCAGTACTTTCAACTGAGCTTTACTGGACATGGAACCAAGGATTAAAGTTTCTCTTCCTGTGTCTGAAAGGCCTGTCTCTTTCCCCCTCTTCCTAAAGAAGGGACAGCAGAAATCCCATGAGGGGCAAGAAGTCAGCAATCACACTGAGGGCAGGGTGCCAGGGCTTCCACACAGGCGCAACTGGGACAATGTGAAGAGGCAGGGGCTGCTGTCACCCCTGCCACACGGCTTTTGTTCTACAAAAGGTTCAGGGCTATCGCAACTAAAGCAAGAGGGTGTGAGGCAGCAGAAGATGCTGCCGCTCCTGGCTGTCACCTACATAACTGAGCAGCATCAGCCATGGCCTCTGGGGGGAGAGAATAGGATGTGGTGACTCCATTATCAAGATGAGGAGAGATCTGGAGGGGGGCGGGGAGGAGAGAAAATCCCGAAAATAACCAGTCCTGAGTAGCATACTCATTGTTCTGCAGAGACAGACCCTGGTGGATTCTGCTCATCCATCCTCCTCTGCCTTTTCCCCATCCCTCCTTCTCTTCCTTTCTGTCTCTGTCTCTGTCTTTTTCTCTTTGTCTCTGTTTCCCCTTTTCACTTGTCTCTTTTCTCTCTTCTTGTTCTCTCTCTGTCTCTGTCTTGTCAACTTTACCAAATCATTTCTCTTTAAGAGTTTATTTGCTCTTTGTTTCCAAAGAAACCAATTTCTACATGACAGCACGGTTGTTTATTGAAATACTAGGTTATGTCCTCAGAAAAGATGAGGCATATGGATGGCAATGTCCCCAGAGAAAGAGAAAACAGAAACAGAGAGAGAGAGAGGCAAAGGCAGCGATAGATAGACATTTATAGTTGCTGGGAACATTCTCAGCACTGGGAGTTAGGAGCTAGCCAAAAAAGAGATTTTGTTGACTCATGTTTTATAACTTCCCCAAATCAGAAAAAGTCCAAGTGACTCTAGACCAAAGAACACCAAGCTCAACTGATTCTGTGGACATCCCTGTAGGGGAAGGGCTGGAGTTAGCTTCAGGCACCTTCAGTCCCTTTTTTCTTTCCAAGCAGATTTGAAAGAAACCCTTCACTCCAGGAGTGGAGGGTCATGACTAGAGCAAAAGTCACATCTAAACGGAGGACTTGGAAACACAAGGTGCCGCCCACGGGAGGATGGTGTAAGCCAAGAGGAAGTAATTAGTTCTGCTTCTCAGCACTTCATCTTCTACCCCAGAACCTAATAAAAGAACTTAAACCCACTATTAGAAGGGTTAGATTATGATTCGGTGTTTACTGGAAGGGTTAGACTATGATTCGGTGTTTAGGTCATTTCTTTCCTACTAGAAAGGAAGCTGGTTGAGGGGATTTTTTCTTTATATCCTCAGCACCAAGCGCGTGCTCTGTAGATAGTAGGTGCTTAATAAATGCCCATTCATTTGAATCAAAATGAATTGGAATGAAATGAATTGAACTATCTGATCTCATTCTTATGATAGTCATAGAAATTACTTTTTATTAAGAATTTCAAAATTAATATGACGATACCTCCACGCTTTTTAGTGGCTCTTGCCTGCTTCTTCTTCTCACTCTCACCACCATCCAGCCTTTGCTGATATCATTCCTTGGCCACCAGAGTTATGTCCCAATATCTGGGTTACCAAGGCCTCATATTGTTTGATGTCCTGATGGGACCTGAAGCATTCCTGGGAAAAGGAGAGTCCTGAGTAACTCGAGATGCACTGGGGACAGAGTTGCCCTTGGAGTCAGGAAGGCCTGAGTTTAAATCCTGCCTCAGCCACTAATTAGCCATGTGGCACTGGGCAAGTTACTTATTATACCTATCTCAGCCTTGGTTTTCCCATCTGTAAAATGGAGAAATACTGTGCTTACCTCATAGGGTTATTGTGAAGCTCAAATGAGATAGCATGTGAAGTGGCTTGCAAACCTTAAAACAGAAGCAACAATACAAAGAGGACAGAGAAGTTGGGATCCATCCTTCAGTGGATCTTTTTTTGACCATAGCTCCCCATCTAGTTGGTCTGGATCTGGCAATACACCTCAGAACCTTTCTTGGGGAGCTCCAAGCAGGTAGCTGTTGAATCAGCTCCTCACTGGCCTCAGGGTCCCAGCAGAAAAGGGGTGTCCACCTGGCATGGATTACTAAGCATCCCCTGCCCTCCTCTGCTTTAGCTGCTTTACACAAGGCCTCCCAGTCAGACACGTCCTCAACATATCTCTCTAAACATCCATATCCTCTTACTTGTGTCAAATTATCAGCTTTTGTTGAGGAGTTAAGAGACCAAGAAAGTGGTCAACGAAGGGAAGCAGGGCCTGTAAGCTCCCTTCTTCTTTCTCACTCTAAAAACAAAGGGGCCCAGTAGAATGAGCACTAGATTGGGAGTCAGAGGACCTGAGTTCAAATATTGCCACCTATTTTCTGTGACCACAGGCAAAACATTGAACCTCTCTAGAATTCTGTTTCCCTAGCTGTCAAATAAAAGGATTGGATTAGATTGACCTCTGAAGTCTCTTCCAGATATAAATATATGACCCTATGATGCCCTCAGTTTGAGGACCATTTTCCCCATTCCATCCTTCATGGAGAAGCAAGATGGTGCCCCAATGGTGTTATATTGGACTTTAAACTGGCAGATTGGTTTCTTCCCTTTTTCTCCTCATTTTCTATGTCATAGCTTGTCATACTTGGCACCAAGGTGTAGTGGGAAGAGCCCTGGACAGGGAACCTAGATACAAATGGTGTCATCCATGCTTATGACCCTGATCTATAATATGAAGGGTTTGTTTTAAATGATCGAGGAAATCCCCTCCTGGTCTGACAACTATGTCTTACGTGAAGTGCTCACAATTGGCTGGTTCCTGACTTTATCAAAGAGAATTTCACCAATACTTGCCTTTCTAAGGCAGCCTGGGGACTGAACCTATCCTGTTTCATCAGCCTAGGGGATTCCCAGATGAGAAAAGTCCCTCTACCAAGGCGGATTGGTGTTTTCTCAGCAGCTTCGGTCTTTGTCCCATGTGGCACTGAGAGATTCAGCAACTTACCAGGATCACATAGATAGCATATGTCAGAATCAGGACTTGAACTCAGGTCTTGATGTCTCTCAGGTTGCCTCTCTGTCCATAGTACCACTGTTCTCTTTCGAAGGTGGGGTGGGGAATGGTTCCACTAAGAAATAATTACAGAGCCTGGATCTCTCTGGGTGAGACCTTTCTGCATGTTTGCCTCAAAGGGTACCAGGGAATGCTCATTGATTGACTAATGTTTTACAGTCAGGGTACCTCTCTCTATCTTTAACCCTTCTTGAGATAAAGTCCCTAATGGAAAATAGACTTTCTTAGGAGAAAATTGCTTATGGGTGGCTCATTGTTGGGTTCAGCAGTCATTTCCTGAGCAACTACTTATTTTTGGTTTTTGTTTTTTGTTTGTTTGGGGGGGGGCAATGAGGGTTAAGTGACTTGCCCATGGTCACATAGCTAGTAAGTATTATGTATCTGAGGCCAAATTTGAACTCAGGTCCTCCTGAATCCAGGGCCGGTGCTCTATCCACTGCCTAGCTGCCCCCTGAGCTACTACTTATTATGTGCAAGGCTTGTTGCTGGCTGCTAGAAATGTAAAAGGGAATAAGACAGAGTCCCTGCCCTTAAGGAATTTATAGTCTAATAAGGGAGCTAAGGGAGCAGCCAGGTGGTGCTGGAGGGTATAGAGTGCTGGGCCTGAGTCAGGAAGACTCATCTTTGTGAGTTCAAATCCAGCCTCAGACAATTCTAGCTGTGTGAGACCGAGCAAGTCACTGGGCAGTCACAGCTGTTTGCCTCAGTTTCCTCAGCTATAAAATGAGCTGGAAAAGGCAATGGCAAATCACTCCAGTGTCCCTGCCAAGAAAACCCTGAATGGGGTCACAAAGAGTCAGACCCAACTGAAAAAATGACTAAACAAAAAAAGAGAGATAAGAGAAGGAGAGGGCTAACTATGGGACAAGGCAGATTGTGATCAACCCCAGAATAAAGATGCTAGGGCAAGTCAGTCTCCTGGCCTCGGAGTCAAGGGAGACCTGGGTTCAAATCCCACCTCTGACACTTTTCAGCTGGGTGAACATAAGCAAGTCACTTAACCCCTTCGAGCCTCAGTTGCTTCATCTGTAAAATGAAGATGACAAGGCTTTCACTACCTGCCTCACAGCATTTTTGAGAAGGAAAATGTTTGGTAAACTTTGATAGAGTTTTTATCATAAAACTTTAAAAAAAAATTTTTTACCAGCTGTATGACCTCTGAAGTCCCTTCTACCTCCAAGTCTGTGATCTCAGGAATGTCCCTCCTTGTCACTGTAAGTTTGTTTATATAGAGCCCGGGAACTGTCCCTAGGAAACAAGGGCTGTTGCTCTGGAGACAGAAAGATCAAAATGAAACTGTCTCTGGCCTCTGAAAGCATTCAGAGGAGACAACGCTTGTGTGTGTGTGTGTGTGTGTGTGTGTGTGTGTGTGTGTGTGTGTGCGTGTATGTGTGTGTGTAGCTACATATGTGTGTATGTATGTATATGTAAATTATGTAGATATATAGGTATATATCTATATCATATCTCTACATATCAATGTGTAAAGAGATACACACATATGCATATTTGCATATATGCACATATTTATTAGAGGAATAGGGATAGCTAAGTGGTGCAGTAGATGGAGTGCCAGGCCTGGAGTCAAGAAGATTCATCTTCATGAGTTCAAATCCAGCCTCAGACCCTCACTAACTGTGTGATCCTGGGCAAGTCACTTCACCCTGTTTGCCTCAGTTTCCTCATCTGTAAAATGAGCTGGAGAAGGAAATGGCAAACCTCTCCAGTATCTTTGCTAAGAAAACCCCAAATGGGGTCATGAAGAGTCAGATGTGACTGAGAACAGCTGAACAACAACAAATAAAGACATAAATAAAGCATATATATATATATATATATATGGAAGAGCCATCTCCCTTCCTTATATGCATATGTGTGTGTGGGCATCTATCTACATACATCAGCATAGAAGGAAAAGAGATGGCCCTATTCCTTTGCTAAAAGGGACTCAAAAACAAGTCCCATTTCTGTTCTTTCCATGTCATAATAACTATGCTTTATGTTCCAATGGTCATTAGCACCTGGGCCCTGGCAGGCTGGCTGATTTGAATAAGCCCTAGGAGAAAGCCTGAAATAAACCAGAACCAAGGTGTAGGTGGGGCCAAACACAAGACATATTCAGGTAGTTAGAGAGGAATCCACTCACAATTGGACCATGTCTAACTGCATAGAATGGAGGGCTCTTGGCACTCTGGTAACATGAGTGAATATTCAAAAGATAGGATAGAGGCAATCACGAAAGGCTTCATGGAAGAGGCATCGTGTGAGCTGAGTCTTGGATTTCAACAGATGGGACAAAGAGGAAAAGGGCAATCCATGTGTCCAGAATGGCAGAAAGTTCAAGCTGGAACCCTAGACGCCCTCTGGGCCAACTCCCTCATTGAGCAAAAGGCAGGAGTGAAAAAACATGGATAATGCTTGAGGAAAGACAAGGTGCTCCACTGGGATGGAGCACAGAATATGTGAAGTGGAGCCGTAGCCAATTAGAGAAGGTATATAGAGGTATAACTGTAGCCTTGAATGGCAGGCTAAGGAGTCTAGACTTTATGCAGCAGGCAGTAGAGGACCACTGAATGATTTTGAGTAGGGAGCAATGTCATTTGAACTGTCCTTTTTGTTTTTTAAGCTGGACCCACCATTTCACCAGTGTAGGGAGCTCCCAGGAAGGAAATCCCCTGCACCAATGCAGAGCAGCAACTGCTCTGCACCCTGGAGTTTGGAGACATTCCTGGAACGCCAGAATGCTAAGTGGGTCACACCGCCAGCCCGCTGTACATCAGCGAGATTAACTTGGCAAATGTTCTGTAGGATGGATTGGGTTGCATACAGAGAGAAGTGGAAAGAACAGTTGGAAAGCCTTTAGAATAGGTTAGGGGAGAAGTAACAAAGGCCTGACCTAGAGGGAAGAAGGAAACTGAGGCTGTGGCTTGTCACCTTCTTACCTTTCCGTCTTTTTACACATTACTCCCTTCTGAGAACTTGGTTCTCCTTACAATTTCCCACTCGATCCCCCATCTTCCATCTCCATTTCCTAAGTGTTTGCACTGACTGTCCCTCGTGCCTAGAATAAGAGCATTTATTACCTTTTTATTGTATATTTATCCCTCCTTACCTTCATTTTTGGTGCCTCCTTCCCTAACCTCCTGTGCCATTTCAATCCAGCTACACTTAACATCTATGTTGTATTTGTAATGTCTTCTCTTTCCTTTTATGGTTTATATTTTTGTATGTATTTATCGTCTTCCCTATTTGACTGTAAGCGCTTTAAGGGCAGGGGCAGGTCTTTTTGTGTGTGTCTTTACATCTCCAGTGCCTGGCCACAGTGCCTTGTTGATTAATGCTTGCTGATTGATTTCAATACCTGGTTTCCTTTAAGAATCAGCAGGAGCATTCATTACCTTCCACCTGATTTCCTTCTCTGATTTCCAACCCCTCCCCCTCCCATCCCTCTAGCTCCCTAGGGCCCTTCCTCTCCAAATCACTGTATATCTACAGTTCCTAGGCCCCAGGCTCACTATTCCAACCCACAGACCAGGAAACAAAAAGATAATTCCTCCATTTGAACATTCTACACACACACTCAGTTCCACTCCAGCCAATTAAAGAAGGCCTCGTCATCACCGTCATCACCGTATAGTAAGCCCACAGGGAAAAGTCTGGATGGAGGGGAGGGAGCTCAAAGGCCCTTGGGGCATTTCAGGAAACAGGTTCCTGAACCTGGGGACATCCAATATAAACATAAATCTGGGATACATTTAGAGCAGAATGGAGCCCCTTGTGAGAGGAGGCTTCCTGGGCTGTGGGGTATACATTTGTAACATACCCTACAATGGTCATCTAGCTTCTGCTTGAAGAGGATCACAGAGCATGTACTCTGAGGACTGGGCCCTTATCGGCCAGTCTCCACATCACAGTCATTTTGCATGTGTCATCTCCCCTAATAGAAGGTAAGCACCTTGAGGCCAAGTACTCTCTTTGTACCTCCAACCCTGCACAATGTTACTGAGGCAAATGCCTCAACCCCCTGGGTTTCCCACCACCATTGACAAAGGGCCAGTGGGTCAGAGGGTCTGAGTGGAACAGGAATGAAGGAATTATGTTCCTTCATGAAAGAGATGGAGGAGGAGGGTCAATGTATAGCCAGGAAATGGAAAAAAAAAATGGACAGATATTGGCAGGAAGGTTGGGGAAAGGGGCCCCTGGTGGGTCAGGGTCAGGCCTTTAGGTGCCCAGAGGAGCTCTGAATAATTCACACCACTTGATTCTTTGGAGGCTCCTGATAGAAACTGCCCTCTCTATAATCTCTGCTTCTCCTCCTCCTCTCCCTCCATCCCCCAATAACTGCCCGTCTGCTGCATCACTGTTCTGGAGTGAGCGGAAGAAATAGAGGAGGCAATGAATGCATTTCCAAGTCTCTGATCCTATGATCTCATCTTCCACATGCCATCTTGTTGATTACTGGCAATGTTTCGCCCACCACCCTGTGATGTGGGTGCCAATGACTCCTAGCGTTTTACTAAGATGGAAACTCCAGATTCTCATCAATATATAGCTAGGTAATAAATACAACAGGGAGATGGCAACATCTGCCAAACCGCACAGTAAGTCATTAGTAGCTGAGCTAGAAGAGGATCCCAGGAGATGCCGTGTTCTGTTCTTTGTCTCCACCCTAAGAGATTAGTTACCAAGAGGAGCCAGGCCAGAAAATGTCTTGGCCCCCAACTGCCATCCCAGAGATGGGACAGCAATGAAAAGCCAATCAAAAGAAACTGTGCCTCCCCCAATGACGGGGGCAGCAGGGCACTGTGGGAATGACCCTGGGAGGAGAGACGAGAGAACTAGATTCAGATCCCTCTTTGCCACTCACTACCCATGCCACCTTGGGCAAGTTACTGCACCTCAGCTTCCTCATCAGTAGAAGAAGGCAGTCAGGCCAGATGACTTCTAGGATGTTTTCCAGCTCAAAGTCTATCTTTCTATGAGAGATTGTAACCTCTAGGCTTCCACCCAAGCAATGTGTAGCACGTGGAGAGAGGAAGGTTTAGGGTTGATGTATGGAAAATCTTCCTAACCATTGGAGTGATCCAAAAGTGGAATGAATATCCTCAAGAAGGTGTGGGCTTCCCCTCGCTGAAGGTGATTGTCTTCAAGGAGCGGCTAGATGACCATTGGAGGGTATGGTGCAAAGGGGATTCTGGTATACCGCACAGCCCAGGAAGCTTCCTCTCCGAAGGAGCTCCATTCTGGTCTCTAAATGTACCCCAGATTTATATTGACACAGGAAGGGGTAAGGGAGTCTGACCCCAAAGAAAGTGGCCAGGCACTCTTTCTCCTTTCCCCAAAAATGTGGGTAATCAAATCCCTTCTAGAAAAAGTACTGAACGAGTATTTATTCCCTCTACCACATAAACTTCTAAGAACATCTCAGAGGCACACACAGACAGAAAGAGAGACACAAGACATCTCCTTAGCTTATGAAACTCATTCTATGCCCAAGGAAGGCAAAGACATCTTCGTGGACAAGTGGAACAGATGTTTTCTATCTATACATAACTCAGCCCTGCTCTGTCCAACAACCCATCATGGCCATTTCTCCTTCCCATTTGGGCCTCCTTTTCTTTTTTCTTTCAGCAGTAGGATCTTCCCTGGCAATGGTAGGAGTCATCTCCAAGAACCTTCCCAACTCTGGTCAGCAAATACCTGACTCCGGATATCTGGAACTCTTGACCTACAGGGTTACCGCTAAATATGCAAACACCCGTTTCTCAGGATTACTGGTCACATACCAAGGCAGAAGAGGGCAGTCAGGGCCCTGAGGTCCCACCTTAGACTAGCCCAGACAAGCAGACAGGTCTTCATTGCCATGTACTTCTTAAACGAGTCAGGTCAGGAGAAATGAATCTTCTCCCTCCTTGCTGGAAGCCCTAGGGAAAAAGACCCAGAAAAACAGTCCCCAATAAGAGATGGGGTCATTTCTCCTTGACTATTTCCACCTGTTCGCTGCGGGTGTTCTCCTCCCCCTCCCCCACCCAAGGCTCTGTCCTGGGTGCTCTTCTTCCTCTATGCTCGCTGGGTGACCTCGTTAGCTCCCATGGATGCAATCATCACCTCCAGACAGAGAATTGTCAGATCTACTTATCCAGCCCTAATCTCTCTTGACTCCAGTCTCACAGCTCCTAATGCCTCTCATACGTCTCAAACCGGATGTCCCATAGAGATCTTAAACAGAAGATGTCCCAAATTACTCTCATTATCTTCACACACACACCCCGGACCCTCCCTTCTTCCTGATGTCCCTGTCATAGTCAGTGTTAGCCCCGCTATCCTTCCAATCACCCAGGTTCACAATCTGGGTGTCCTCATCATTTCCTGGCTGTCGCACCACCTTCCCCCATAGCCAGCCTGCTGCCATGTCCTGTGGATTTGATTTTTGTGATAGCTGTCATATTCCCCTTCTTTCCTGACACTGCTCTCAGCCTCACCTCATCACCTCACACCTGGTCCATTGGAATGGCCTCAAGGCTCCCCTGCTCCAGTCCACCCCCACTCGCTATGGAAGTGATCTTCCTAAAGTGCAGGTGTGGCTATGTCACTCTCCTATTCAGTAAACTCCAGTGGCCCCGATCACCACCAGGATCTAATGTAAAATCGTCTGTTTGGCTTTCGGAGCCGCCCATAGCCTGCCCCTTCCCATCTTTCCCATCTTCTTACACCTCACTCCCTGAATGCACGCCACCTTCCAGTAACTGTCCTCTAGATGCTCCTGTGCACTCTGCGCATCCCAGTGCCTGGAATTCACTCCCTCCTCATCTCTGCCTCCTGGCTTCTTTGGCTTCCTTCAAGTCTCACTTAAAAAGCCTACTTTCTGTAAGAGGCCTTTCCCCAAACCCCTTAGTGCCTCTGAGACTATTTTCAATTATCCAGTAGTTGCTTGCAAATTTTCTCCTGCTCTAATCCTCCTGCCCACCTTCGATTGTAAATCACTTGAGGGCAGGGACTGTTTTTGTCTTTCTTTGTGTCCTTAGCCCTTCGCACGGTGCCGGGCACATCCACTCACTAAATGCCTGTTGACTTGAATTCTCTGCCTCTCTTCCTTGACCTCTCCTCTCTCTTCTCCTCCTCCTTCCCTCCCCCTCTGCCCTCTTCTCTCCCTACCTCTCATCTCCCTTGTTCTCTCCTATCTTCTTCCTTCTCCTCCCTCTTTCCCCTAACCCTCTGCTGTCCTCTCCTTTCCTCTCCCTCTCCCTCCTCCCCTCTCCTGCCTTCTTCCTTCTCTCTCTTCCATGTGTCCTTGAATATTCAGGTAGTCCCTGAATGTCTCAGGAAATTCCTCCAAATGCTGATTCAAATCTCTTTGTTCAGCTTTGTTCAAAGGGGAACTAATTAAATTACTGGAGGTTCAGACATTCATTGTTCACTGGCTCAGAATTCCTTCAGAGAGCCAAAGGCTTTCTACCAAACAAGCTTTTCTCCTTTCATGATTTCTTATAATGATGGGAGTTTCACAAGCCACCGCAGGTGGGGGGTGTAAGAGGGGAGGGAAGAGAAAAACTGGAAGGGAAAGAAAAGGCAAATCAAAGGAATGGAAAAACCAGCTAAATTCGTCACCCAAAAACGCCTATCAAACATGAATTGGTCAATCAGTAGATTGGGCCAACACTGATATGTCTGTGGTCAGCATAATAATTTTTTTTAACTATCTTCATTAAGTTTAACTGTCTTTATTAAGAACTCTTAATGTTGGAGGAAGTACTGTTTGGTTGGTTTTTAATGAGTAAAAGAAGGGCAAACACAAGTATTAACAGGCTAACCA
The DNA here is from genome assembly GCF_003287225.1 of Phascolarctos cinereus. NCBI lineage: Eukaryota > Metazoa > Chordata > Mammalia > Diprotodontia > Phascolarctidae > Phascolarctos > Phascolarctos cinereus. Next base: position 15,333,820 of record NW_027555958.1, on the reverse strand, counting down.
AACCCTAACTCACTTCCCCTTCCTCCATAGCCACTAACTACTGTGGTTCTGATAAATCTACATTAGAACGGAAGCTGGCCTCAGCACTACACCTTCTCACCAACATGGGGTCTCCCTGAGCTGGATGCAGGCAGGATCGGGGTTGAGCACTGGGGTCAATGCTGAGGGAGCTGGACCACCTACAGGAAGGCTCTTTTGTCTTATGCTTCTTTGTCTGGTTATGACCTCTGGAACACCCTGCCTGGGGGATAGCCCCTATAGACCCATTCTCATTAGTACTACTTCCTGAGGCATATGTAAGTGTATAACAGTAATGGACAGCATGCCCCAAATACTCCCTGGGCTACCTTTCTTTACCCTGTTCCCTGAAAGTCCTCCCTCTTTGTCTTCTATTGAATTCCTACCTATCCTTTAAAATATAATTCAAATGCTTCCTCCTCCAGGAAGGCCTCTCTGACTCCCCTGTCAGTCACTGGGGAGGGGGATGGGTCACTGTATACAGCATGCACCTAAAGAAACTTTTAAGGAATTTTCCTGATGTCTTGCTTTGAGCTCAGAGTTCCAGAAGGAGTCAGGTTGTAAGGTTCTATCTCTCTGCCTGACACCAACCTTCAACTCCAATGACACCCTCACAAGGAAAACATTCTAGCATGTTGCAAACCCCCCAGGAAGTCTGAAGAGAAGGGGGGCTTCCAGATGCATATGTGAAGGTTGCTTGCCAACAACAGGAATTCACTGATCCTGCTCTGAAGACAGAAAGGGAGGAAATGGGCCATCAGTCTCTTTTCTGTTTCTCTTTTTCCCAGGGTGCTCTTGGTGATACATCTCAGGTGCTGCTACTACACAACACAAGGGCTTTTCTGATCAATCAATCAATCCACAGGCATTTATTATTAAGTGCCTACTGTGTGCTAGGTGGCACACAGTGGATTGAGTGTTGGACCTGGAGTCAGGAAGACTCATCTTCCTGAGTTCCAATCTGGCCTCAGAAACTTACTAGCTGTGTGACCCTGGGCAAGTCACTTAACCTTGTTTGCTTCAGTTTCCTCATCTGTAAAATGAGTTGGAGAAGGAAACTTCAGTATCTCTTCCAAGAAAACCCCAAATGGGGCCACGGAAAGATGGACACTTCTGAAACAACAAAGCAACAACAAAAACTACATGCTTGGTACTACAGATTCAAAGACAAAATGAGATGGTCCCTGCCCTCAAGGAGTTTACAGTCTAATGGACTGCCCAGTTGCTAGTGCCCTCCCCCACAAAGAAGCTTTTATATATTGACTTTTCTGAATACATCTCTAGCACATAGTAGGTACCTGATTAATTGATGAATAATGTGTTTAGTTAAAAGCTAAAAATATGAAAGAACAAGAGAAAATTTCTGCTGGAGAAACAAAGAGGCTGTTGGACTCTGGTTGTCAATCCTGGGACAAGATCCTTTGCGATAGCCAGTCTTCCATTCCAACTGGCCATGGTCTATATCTGTTGTACTTTGAAATTGACATTCCAACTCCCTATGCCTTCACCCATTTCCTAGGCCACTGTCTCCTCCTCTCCATTTGTTTGAATTCCTAGCTCCATTCAAATCTCTGTTCAAATGTCTCCTAAATAAGGCCTTTCTCCAACTTCCTGATTGTAAGCACTCTCCACTCTACCCCTCCCAAATGAGTTATTTTGTGTTTATGTCGTATATTCGTATTTACTCAACTGCTTTTTTTTTTCTCTAAGTAGAACGTAAGCTCCTTAAGGGCAGGACAGTTTTGTTTCCATCTTTCTCTCTCCAGTACCTGCCATGGTGCCTGGTCCCATGGGTGCTTGATATGCTTGTCGAATGAACCAATAGAATGTAAGCTCTTTAAAGGCAGGAGCAATTGTGCTCTGGACTTTGTTTCTCCAGTGCCTAGGATGTTGCCTGGCTCGTAGTTGTCGTTTAACTGAATTTTGAATTGATGTTTTGACGCTTCTGTGTTCCATAGACTTCAGTGATCATCTTCTAGAAGTGGTGGGACTGGAGGGAGCCATGGAGATGGGGCAAATCTACACTGGACTGAAGAATGCTGGGAAGAGGCTGGCTCAGTGCACCTCTGTTACCATCAGGTATTTGGCCCCATTGCTCAGTAGACTCTGGGGGTTTCACCTCCTACAAAAGACTTGCTAATTACCACAGAGAAATCTTGGGAGGGTGGAGGAGAAGAGGGTATTGTTTCCATCTATTCTAGTTAATAGCAATAAAGAAAACACTGTAAGCTCCATGAGGGCAGGCATTGTGTTAGAAATTGTTCAATAAATGTTTGAAGAATAAGTGAAAAACAAGGAAAAGAAAGAAGGAAACCGGGGTGGGGAGGAGGGGGGAAATAGCTCTACGACTAGCCACTATTAATTCCTGCTGGCATCATACCTAGACCTCCAAAAATGACTGACTGACTGACTCTCCCTCTCTCTCTCTCTCTCTCTCCTCTCTCTGTCTCTCTCTCTGTCTCTGTGTCTCTCTGTCTCTGTCTGTCTCTCTCTCTGTGTCTCTCTCTCCCTCACTCCCTCTCTCTCTCTCCCTCTCCTTCCCTCCCTCCCTGCCTTCCTCTGTTCCTTCCCCCTCTCCATGTACATATCTCCCTTTTTCTCTATCTCTCATCTCTCTCTCTCTCTCTCTCTCTCTCTCTCTCTCTCTCTCTCTCTCTCTCTCTCTCTCTCTCTCTTCCTTTCCTTCTCAGTCTCTGATTCTGCCTCTGTCTTTCTGTCTCTGTTTGTCTATCTCAAACTCACCAAGGGCAAGTCCCTAGGGCTGCCACATGCCACTGATTATGGGACTTAAAAAAGCTCCCCTACTCTTTCTTCTGTAAACTCATGTCCAGGAGAAGGCTTTGACTCTATACTGGCATCCCAATTCTTCCTTTATTCTTCTAGTAATCTCAGTCTACTCCCAGATGGCCCTCTTTTCTCCAGATCCAGTCTTTGCTTTCTAAAGCGGCAGTTCTCAAATTTGGGGGCCTCAGGACCATTTTACAATCTAAAACATTATTGAGAACCCCTCCCAAAGAGTTTTTCTTTATGTGGATTGTAGCCATTGATATTTACCATTGTAGAAATGTAAAATCTTAATATTGTGCAAAAATAGTTTTGAACTCAAGGACCCCTAAAAGGGTCTCAGGGACTCCTTGGGGGCACTGGACCTCATATTGAACACCATTATTCTTGATATAGCATCCTTTCCTGGAACTAGGAAGGCATTCAGGAAGCTCCTGAATTAACAAATATAAGAACAGGCAGAATCAGGCAGAATCAGAGCCAACATATGTTTTATACAGACCAGAGATATTACCTCACTGCCATGATCTAACCTATCACTCATCATAGAACTGAGGCCCCCTCACCTTGCATAACTGAAGGAGCTGTAGTACTTGGCAAGAATCCTGGGGTGAACCAAAAACCCATTCCCCATCCCACCCCCTTCAAGGTAAGCTCCTTGAAAGTGCCCTCATGAAGAGCACCCTACTTCCTCCAGTTGGCCTTTGGAGACTGCCATAGACTCAGAGAATCACAGGTCAAGAGCTGTAAGCCATCTAGACCAATCATATCCTTCCACAGATGGGGCAACTGAAGCTTAGGGATGCTGAGTGATACTACCACAGAATCCCAGATCAAAGGCAAACCCCCTCAATTTACAGAGTGGGAAACTGAGGCTCAGGGCAGTCAGATAATGTATCCAAGACCACACAGGGGAATTTGAACCCAAGTGCCTTGTTTCCATATCCTGAGCTCTCTGCCCTGTCTTACCCTGACAACTGCCCCAGCTCCTGTGAATGGCCCTACTGTCTCTAGATACACAAGTCAAGCACACCTAACCTCATTACTACCCCTACTACAAAAACTCACTGTTCTTCTCTTTTATTGTTGCTGTTATTCTGGGTTCCAGGACAACCAAGATGTTGCCTATGCAAGTGGATGGGGAGCCCTGGCTGCAGGCACCCTGCACGGTGAGTGCAGTCCGTCTTTGACGCTGGCCAGAGGAGCTATCCTCCCGGCCTCCAATGACCACAGGCTTACTGAGAAGAAAACAAGCTTACAGTAGGACATAGCAAGATTAGCAGGACAGGCTTAAAATAAAATGATCAAATAAAGAAACCTCAGAGGTCCCACAGTACAGCCCCACACACAACAGGGAACTTTTCTGGGGCATTCTAGACAGGCAAGTTTCCAGACTGAGTGAAAAACTGCCTCCCTCTAATCTCAGCCAGCTAGTCCTAATTTGTCATCTGAATCTACATGGAATCAGTGTGCTCCATACAGGAGAGAGAGAAATCTTCACACCCGGGTTTCTCCAAGTTTTTATTCTTTCAGCCAATCAATGATTTCATCAGCCTATAAATAGTTATTAAGAGTCTACCATTTGCTAAGAGTCAGTATGCCCTTTCATGACCTACCCCCAGTGGAGGACCAAATGAATCCTAAAGGGATTTTACCTCCTGGGGCCATGTAGAACCCATGGAATCCCTCTTCCATGGAACAGTGCTTCAAAACCTTGAAGACCGTGTCCTTCCCAAGCTTTCTGTTCTGCAGACCAGCCATTCCTCATTCCCTAGATCAGTACTGATGTGGCACCGTCTCCTGTCCCTTGGCCATTCAAATTGTGCTCTTCCGCATGGACACCAGCTCCCCAACACCTCAACCTACTGGCCAGAATGGAAAGAATATATTCCAGGTGTGATCTGACCAGGGTGAGAGGAGTGGGGAGCGAGGGAGTATAGTGAAACTGTCACCATCTTGGGTTTCTTTTCACATGAACTATTTTGTTTTACTTTCTTTTTGTTTTAAATTAAATTTTATTTTAAATTCTGCATTTTCTCCTTCCCGCCTCCCCCTCTCCTAGCCATTGAGAAAGCAAGAAAAACACAGCCTGTTATAAATACACATAGCCAAGCAAAACCAATTCCCACGCGAATTGAATATATTTGATGTGTCTACATGTATGTGTGTATATATGTGAATACACACACATACACATACATACACACGGGGCAGCCAGGTGGTCCAGTGGATAGAGCACTGGCCCGGAGTCTGGAAGATCTGAGTTCAAATCCAGCCTCAGACTCTTACTAGCTGTGCGACCCTATTTGCTTCAGTTCTTCCTCTGTAAAATGGGAGAAGGAAATGACAAATCACTCCAGTATCTTTGCCAAGAAAGCCCCACAGACAAGTCCATGGGGTCACAAAGAATCAGACACTACTAATGCACATATATATGTATGTGTATATACACACATAGACATGCGCACACACATATATGTACAAGCATGTGTGTATATGTACAGATGTGTGTACACGTGTATTTGTGTATGTGTGTAGGTATACATATGTATGTGTGAGTGTGTATCCTCAGTCTGTACTCTGAATTCGTCGGGGCATTTTGTCATGAGTCCTCTGGAATTGTTCTTGTCCGCTGTGCCCATCGGAGCTCCTAACCCATACTCTTCTCCCTGGCCTCCCAAGCCCTCTGTCACCCCGCTCAGCTCCCTCATCCTGGCCTCAACATTGACATTGTTCATTCCTGTCTCCAGGACTCTGCCCCATTCTAGCTGGAAGCTTTTCCTTTTTGTGCCAGTTATTTGCTTTTCCTTCCTCCAAAACCTATCTAAAAACCCACCCCCTCCAGAAGATTCCCTCTACTCCCACCCCAGGACAGCCAGTTTACCCCTTCATCCTTAATTGACTTAATTTACCCTGAATTTGAGCAGGCAATGAGGAGAGCCCTGGGTCTGGAGTAAGAAAGCACGGGTTCAAATCCTTGTCGCTTATTATGTATGTCCCTTCAGACAAGGGACATCACTCTCCTCAGCCTCAGTTTCGTCATTCGTCATTCGTCACCCCATAAGGATGGGTTGGGGTCCCTCCCTGTCCTAGATTCTCTGGTCTTATGTGAGACCTTGGGCAAGTCACTGCAATCCCTGAGGCCTCAGTTTCTTCACAATGAGGGGGTTGGTTCTGGGATCCCATGGTCGGAGGGGCTTTGGTCCCATATCACTCTAAGCCAAGGTGAAACTGAGGCTCCCACCTGATCTTGAGACACCTGGTACATCCTTCAAACTTCTGCCCAACCAAGCTCATTTATCAGGGGCCTGGTGATATCACAGAAAACATATGGACCTGACCATATGTCCTGGGTTCTCATCCTTGCGTTTCCACTTGCTAGTTGTGTGACCTTGGCCAAGCTTGCCCATCTGTGAAGTGGGTGGGTTTGATCTGGTTGTCCCAAAGGTCCCTCCCAACTCCGACTATCTCTGAGGCTATGAATAGCAAGGACACGAGACAGGTGCAGACAGATCTCCATGCATGGGAAGCTCCTGCCTCTCTGGGCATCTCTGCCCATCACCACCAGCACTGCCAAATCTGTCCTGCCCAGAGCCAAGTCGCCTGTTCTGAAGCTGGTCAAGGGCAGCTGTCGTTCTGGAAGGGAGCCCTCAGACAGCATGGTGCATGGTACAACAGGAAAAGAAGAGAAGAGCATTCTGGTGTCAGACAGGCCTGGGTTCAAATTCTGGCTCCTCCATCTTAATGTGTGACCTTGGGCAATTTATTTCCCCCTGCAAGACTCAGTTTCCTCCTTTGTAAAATGAAGAACCATAGATCACAGATTCCGAGCTAGAAGAAACCATAACAATCAGCCAGTCCAAACCCTACCCCCCTCCCTGTTAAACAGATGAGGAAAAAGTGCTGAACTTGGGAGCTGCAGGACATGAATTTGAATCCTGACTCTGCCACTTACTCCCTAGGTGACCCAAAGTAGGTCATTTCCTTTTCTGGCCTCAGTTTCCTCACCTGTAAAATGAAAGGATAGAACTCAGTGACCTCTAAGGTCCTATCCAGCTGACCCTAAGGTCCTAAGGATCCTAAGAAACTGGGGCCCAGAGCGATCAAGTGACTGACCCACAATCACAGATGGGTTTGAGGCAAGATTTGAACCCAGGCCTTCCTGATTCCATACCTAGCCCTTTATCTACTATATCACACTGTGTCTCTGTTGGGCATGAGCTAAGTGGCCCCTTCCAGCCCCTTGTTCTCTCTCTCTCTCTCTCTCTCTCTCTCTCTCTCTCTCTCTCTCTCTCTCTCTCTCTCTCTCTCTGTCTCCCTGTCTCTGTTTGTCTGTCTGTCTGTCTGTCTCTCCTCCCCCTACCCTCCCCAGCCATTTGTTCCCGTAGGACTCGTGTATATGAGCTATTCATTCACTTCCTCTCTTTCCTTTCAGGCTAAAATCACCCACAAAAACCAAGTGCCCATGTTGCTGGGGCCACCTCCGAAGCCTAGCTTCTTCTTCCTCAAGAAGCAATGTGACCGGGACTTCTGAAGGGAGTGCCAGAGGCCTCAAGCCAACCCAGGAGGTGGAGGAGAACTTGAAGTCTACACACACACACACACACACACACACACACACACACACACACACACAGCACCCTCAAGTAATGGAGGCAAAGAGATTCACCAGGACAGAAACCTACCAGACTGGGGGTGGAAATATCCAGGACTGCTGAGTGAAAATAGCTTCTTGATTGGTGTAGGGCTCAGAGGACACTCTTGTCCACCAGCCCCCCAACTCCTGCTAGGCCCCAGGTGGTTCCCTTTAGAGGTAGGGGCCTATATCTGACCACCTGCCACCGTCCACCCCAGAGGGCCCACGCAGAGCCAGCATAGGACTCCTCACAGGTGGCAGAATCTAGACCGAGCTGAAAGACAAGACCAACCCCCTCCTTCCCAGCCACTCCCAGGCCGGAGAAGTTGGACAAAGCTCCATCTGTGCGGATTCAAAATGGCCCACAAGGTTTCAGAATACGACTCCTGGCAAAGGCCAGCAAGTGTATGTCCATCTCCCAGTCGTCATTTGAGCTCCAACACAGTTTTCTGAGAAGGCAGCAACGGGGGGCAGAGGCTGGGGAGCATTCTGGGTCCGGAGAATGCTGTCAGTTGGAGTGCTTGTCAAACTCCTTTCCACCAGGCAGAGTCTGTTGGGAGCAGGCCAGCTGCCTGGGCAGCCTCACACACTGCAGGGCAGGTCTTCAGTTTCCTAGCCATTGAACACCTGGGTGGGAGGCAGAAACACTCGAGGCTTTATTTTGCCAAACAGTGTAATAACAGCACAATGTGAAAACCTTCCTGCCACTGCCTTCTCACTGCTTCAAGACAAACCAGGTTTCCTGCTGGAGTTCCAAGGCCTGGTGGTGAGAGAGAGACAGGAGGAGATGGAAGGAGAGATGAAGAAAGAAAGAGGGACAAAGGGAGAAAGGCAGAGAGGGAGAGAGGCGGGAAAAACACAGAAGAAGAGGGAGGAAGCAGGGTTCAGCACACACCAGCAGACAACTCGTGTTTGCTTATTTACACACACACACACACACACACACACACACACGCCCCTCTCCTCCTCTCCCTATGGGGTATTTTATTTATATATTTATTTATAGACTTAAATTGATTGATAAAGGCCAATATAATGAAAGAAGGGAGTATGTGTGTGTATGTGTGTGTGTGTGTATGTGAGTGAGACAGACAGAAAAAAAGAGACAGAGAAAGAAAAAGAAAGAGACAGAGAGAAAAAGAGAGAGGGAAGGAGGAGGAGAGAGAAACAGGGAGGAGAGAGAGAGAGAGAGAGAGAGAGAGAGAGAGAGAGAATGAAAGACAATGAATAGTAGTTGTATTTGTGTGAGAAGAGCCACACTGGAGTCAGAGGAACTGGGTTCAAATCCTGCCTCTCTCATTTGAGTCAGGACTTGAGAAGTCACCTGCCTAAATCTCAGTTTCCTCATCAGCAACATGAGAGGGTTGGACAGGATGGTCTGAAGTCCCTCCCAGCTCTCAACCTATGGATCCTATGGCTAAGACACGGCCCAGGGTACCAACTTTAGAGGCTATTAAGAACACCACGAGTGCCTTTGGTGCCAGGATGAGTCCCTGAATCTGTTTCTCCCCTCAACATGGCACACGTCCTCCCTCCTCCCAAATAAGGACATCTTTCATGCCATTTTCCCAGGGCTTGATCTGTGGTACTCAGTTTAAGATTAAAAATTCCAAATTGGGTTCCTTTGCTGGATTTGTATTCAATGGGCAATAGATTTCTTCTACAGCCTCCCCTTCCCCCTTTCCCCTCTGCCCCAACCAAAGATTCTGCCATCATATATTTCCCTGATCACAAGGATCGAGGGCCACAAAAAGTGATCTCTCCTGAGCTGGAGACCCATGGCCTACAGTTCATATCCTTTTCAGATGGACATGCTGGGGGTGAGGAGGGAGGGCAAGGATCTTTAGTAAAGAAAACAGCCCTACAGTTTGAATACAACCCATTTGAGTCACTATCATAGATCCAGACCAACTTCACGTGGGAAAACATTTACCAGCCAAACTGGTCAGTCAATCACTGAGGCTGGCTTTAGGAAGTAAAGGTCTGGATCCCAGGTCTGGTTGAAGACAGAAATGCTCCTCAGTCCAGATCTGGAGGAAATTATGTCTTGTAACAACTGTAGTGTAAGAAAATCAATTAGCTCTCCTATTTACTCTCTTCCTGGTAGAAACCACTGGTGGCAGTGCCTTTGAAACAGCATGTCCTCTCAGAGCAGGGATTCTTGACCTGGGGTCTATGGGCATTTTAAAAAAAATTTTGATAACTACTACAATATAATTTGTTTCCTTTGTAATCCTCTATATTTTATTTTATACATTTAAAAACATTATTCAGAGAAGGGGGTCTATAGTCTTCCAACACTGCCAAAGAGGTCCAAGACATTTAAAAAAAGGTTATGATCCAGGTCTTAGAGGGACAAGGAGATGAGAAGCTTCATCCAGGGACATCTTCAGACTTCCAGGGCAAGACTAGAGGGATTTCAGAGCTCAATGACCCGAAGTTGATTCCAAAAGTTTTCTCTTTCCTCGAGTTCAAAATTGGAACAAAGGATGAGTTTGCCCTGCTCAGAGATTTCTCCCAAGGAATGAATAATATATGATTGAATGTGTGAATGGAAAGCATTATATTAAGTGTCATAGTGCCATTAAGTGCCAAGCACTATGTTAAGGGCTGAGGATATAAACAGAAAACCTAAATGGTCTCTGCCTTGCTCTCAAGAAGCTTACATTATAATAGAGTAAGACAATGCACAGAAATGCTACTCTGCCTAGTGTCTCCTTCTCCAACAACAAGAGGCTGAGACTAGGAAAAGGGAAGCAGGACTTTGGACATAAGTTGAGCCTGAATTTGAGAGAACAAGTACCAGAGATTGTGGATGTGATAACTATGAAATGTACCTGTAATCAGCTTTGGGCTAAAACACATTCTCTCTCCATCTAGGCCTTTTACACCCAGCCCAGTAGTGTGGCTGAGTGTGGGAATCTGGGGATGAATCATAGCATCCCAGATCAGGAGGGAACCTCAGACACTGTCTAGTCCAACCCATATCTAAAGAAAAATCCTCTAACTTTCCTGATGAATGGTCAGCCAGCTTCTACTTAGAGATTTCCAACAAGGGGCACCCCATGCTAAAGCAACTGCAATATATTTGGTACCTGGACTGAGATTCAGGTTGAAATGATAGGTCTGCAGCTAAGTAAAGGCTGGCTCCATGACCATTGTTTTCAGATCCCAGGAGGTCCTGGTTCTAAGAATTTCAGAAAAGCGCTTGCCTAGGTACGTGTATAGTCCAGCCTTGCTCCCAAACCTCCTACAGGTGGTTCTTTGTCAAGAAGAAAACTTAATTTTCAGAGCCCCACAAATGAGAAGCTGATCTTGAGACTGAGCATTTGAGACTGAGACTGTTGGAGACATCTCACAGTCAGGATTTAGAGTGTTACTTATTATAGATTTTTTAAAATGGACAGATGACTAGATTAGATGGGTAGATAGATAGATGAATGGGTGGATGGATGGATGGATGGATGGATGGATGATTGGCTAGATAGATAGATAGATAGATAGATAGATAGATAGATAGATAGATAGATGACTGAATAGATGGAGTGATTTAGAGTATTACTTATCATAAATCAAAAATTGATAGGTGACTAGATAGGCAGATAGATGACTGGATAGATAGAATGAACAAGCAATAGATAGATAGAGAGGGAGAGATAAATGGATGGATGGATGGATGGATGGATGGATTGAGTTGGATGGATAGATAAATAAAGATAGATGATGGATAGATGGCTGGATAGATAGCTAGATGATAGAGAGATAGATGATAGAGGGGTAGATAGAGAACTGAAGGGGATAATATCTGAGGACCATTGATGTAGAGCTGAAAGGACCTGTGGAGGTTAACAACCTCATTTTACAGATGAGGGCACTGAGGACCTAAAAAGTCACAGGATAATCAACCTAGGGCTAGAAGGGCCCTAAGAGGACGCCCAGTCCAACCCCCTCATTTTACAAATGAAAGAACTAAGGAGCTTGAGTGCCTTGCTCTCATAGGCAGTAATGTTTCTTTTTTTGGGGGGGAGGAGTTAGGCAATGGGGTTAAGTGACTTGCCCAGGGTCACACAGTTAGTAAGTGTTAGTCAGTAATGTTTCGTATTCATTCACTCAACAAGCATTTATCAAATCCTGGCCCTGTAGCAGCAGTGTGACAAACAGGAGCTGCAAAGGCAAACAAACAAACCCAAAACAGTCCCTGCCCTCAAGAAGCTTTTGTTCTATTACTAAGAGATCATTTAGCCCAATCTCACCCATTTCACAGATGAAGAAACGGAGACCCAGAAAGGTGAAGGGTTCCACCACGTATCAACAAGTGAAGGACTCAGATTACAAAGCATAGACTTCGTGTCCAGTGTGCTTTCTATCCCACCACATTGCTTGAGATTCATTCCACAAATCCTCCCCAAGTAGACAGTCACCAATTTCCACAACACCTGTCTTCCTATGCTATTGACTTTACAGAAATTCTGTGGCCATTATTTTATCCAGCCTTGAAAACTAAAAACAAAAATTGTACACACACCCACGGGCACACATTCCAAGCTTGCCCTCCTTTCTCCATGGTACTAAGAATGAAACTGATGTGCTTTGAGATGTTGTTGTTGTTGTGAACAGGTGGGCAGGAAGGGGCTGCCTCCCAAGATGGTTTTATCATCCTTGGGAGCCCTCAGAGACCTGAGAATGTAAATGATGGAAGGTGAACAGTCACTAGCTTCTCTCAAGACAGTTCTTTCCACAGATGGAAAAGATACATTAAAATTGCCAAATAAGTTGGGAAACGTTTGGCAGAAAGCAGGAGCCTCTCGCCAGACCAACCTTATATAATATGTGTGTGTTATGTAACATGCAGAATACTTAATATGGTGTATATATTATGTAAATGATGTGTCCTTTGAAGTAATAATGACAAATATAGACCCACTGATCTCACATATTCAATGACAGATTAGAACACGGAAGTCCCTTTGCCAGAGAGTCTTAAAATGTAGCCCCTCCTGGTGGACCTCATCGATTGCCAGAACTGCATCCACCTCCCCCATCTCCTGGCTTTCTAGTCCCCTCTCCTCTTAGCTGCCTTCTCTACCAGATAGGCAGTGTCTTCAGCAAACAAGTGAGAGAGGGCAGGACCCACCAGAAAAGGAAATCCTTCAAAACCTCCTAACTCTTCCTCTTGGCCAGGTGTGTGTGGCTGTGAACTCTACTCCACTTGCATGGGAATCATTCCCTTTCCTGACTGCACTAACCATGCTTACCCAGAAGGCTAGAAGTGACCGGAGCCCACTGGTTGGAAGTGAGGTGGTCATTAGCTCTAGCACGGAACAGGCTCTCCTTTGCCTCCCTCCCCCAAATGCTCTTGGCAGGGGCAACTGGAGCCGCCAGAAAAGAAATACCACCGAGACTACGACCAAGACAGAAGATATCAGGCCACTGGTAGCAGCAGCTTGGTCCAGTGAAAAGCTGGCTAGGTTTGAAGACCTGGGTTCAAATCCCAGTAGTACCACTAATTACTTATAGGACCTTCCCTCCCTTCCACTGCTTTGCTCTAGGTACAGTCAAGTCAACCACCCTTCCTGGAAAGGAAAAGTCAATCAATTACCCTTTGACACCAGCCAGTCAGTCAACAATCTGAGCAGCGTCTGTTAAAGCACTTATCTGCTGTAGACTGTGCTCAGTGTTGGAGATTGAAAGAAAGGAAAAAAGCATAGTCTCTGCCCTCAAGGAGATTACACTCTGATGGGAGAGACAAGACGCAAACTCAACACGCAAAGTATGTACAACATCAATGGGAGACAATCCCAGAAGGAAGAGAAGTGGGGACCAGGAGCCCCCTGAAGAAGGGACAGTTTGAAATCTGCATCCTGGCTACCCCTCCCCAACATGTACTGTCCTCCCCCATGAAAACATCAGCTCCTCAAGGTCAGGGACTGACTTGATTTCTGTATTTGTGACCCCAGTGCCTGCCACAAAGCAAGTATTTATTCAATGCTTTTATATTTATTCATTCCTCTGGGCCTCAGTTTCTTTGTCTGCAAAATGAGGGGGGAGGGTTGGTCTAGGGGACCTTTAAGGTTCCTTCAGCTTCCTAAGTCTATGAACCTAGCGCAGGTACAAAGATCTTCTCAGAGGGTCAACATGAAGCGGCATGATGTAGTAGTCAGTGCACTGGCCTCGGACCTACCTTACCTGTCCCCTGGCCCAGAACCCATCCCACCTATGCCCAAGTACAGAACCCATCCAGATGCTTAAAAAGGAAAAGAAAAGAAAAGAAAATCCTTTGGAAGCATCTCATTTCTGGCATTTTTGTTGTCTTCAGTGATTTCCTCAGGGTCACAAAGCCTCACCGTGTCTGACCCTTCATGACCTCATTTGGGATTCTCTTGGCAAAGATACTGGAGTGGGTCGCCATTTTCTTCTCCAGCTCATCTGACAGATGAGGAAACTGAGGCAAACACGGTGAAGGAATTTGCCCAGGGTCACACAGCTAGTTAAGTGTCTGAAGCCAGATTTGAACTCATGAAGCTGAGTCTTCCTGATTCCAGCTCCAGGGCTCTATCCACTGTGCCATCTAGCTGGCTCTCTGAGAAACTCAATGAAGAAATTAGAAAGACGGGAGGGAAAGTGGAAGGGAATCTCATACGATCTTGGGCCTAGACTGAATTTACAAATGGCACAAATTTATAAGAAATGCATATCCTAAAGATAACCAGAGATGTGAAACACACACATACACACATATACACACATACACATATATATACACACATATACACACACTTACAGACACACACACATACACACACTTACACACATACATACACATATACGCATACTTAAATACACAACCCCTCCAGATCCCTCCTGTAGATGAAGTACAAAGAAATCGGTATCATCCCTTGACTCGGGCGATAATTCTTTCTCCCTTTCGCATTGTGTCTCTCTTTGCTGCATAAAGAGATGCTTCCCAGCCAAGATTAAGAAGGTGAGACTCCGCCTGTCACTTTCCCTGCTCAGTCTGCACCTGGAGCCTTCACTTCCAGCCCCCAAAGTCTGGGAAGGAGAATGCCCAGAAGAGAACGACAGGGGTAATGGGAAGGCCCTGCGACCGTGCAATGTGGGGATCCGCAGAAGTAGCTAGAAAAGTTGAGCTTGGAGATGAGACATCTTGGTTGGGGGGTGGGGGTGGGGAAGCCCACTGTCTTCAAATACATGAAGGGCTCTTCAAGGAAAGAAGATTAGTCTTTTCTGCTTAGCCCTAGAGGGCAGAACCAGGAGTTAGAGATGGAAATTATAATGAAGCCCATTAGGCTTGATGCCAGGAAAAACTTCCTAACCTTTAGAGCTGCCTTAAAGAGGAAAGAGCCGCCTGACCGAGTTATGGGTTTGCTCTCGATTGAAGGCTTCAAGTAAAGGCTGGAACAGCCACTGGTCAGGCATGCTGTGGAGGGGATTGTCATTGCCTAACATCCTGGTCTGGATGAGCCTTCTTGCTCAGAGAGTCTATGCCTGCAACATTTATTTTCGGCTATCAGCTAATGATGAACCAATTCTACTTTCAAAAGACATTTGAGAAGGTGAGGTTCCAGTCAACACTCCCAGGAACTAATTCCCTGTGAGAACATATCAGGGAAGGCCAATGGACAGCCTAGGCCACCTGCCACCATCCGTACAATCCTGACCTTCTCGAAGAGGAAATGAGACACATGCCCTGGGAGAATGCATAAGCCATGACCTGTCCCAACAGCGCCATACATGACAACTTCCACTTTTCAATTTCCCACCACTGTGGGAATTTCAGGGAAAGTTCTGATTTTACCTCCATCCCTCCTAAAATCCTAGATCAATTTTTTCCAGCATCAAAGCACTAATCTCCTCAGCCTCAACATTGTTGTTCCATCAAAACATGTTATTGTTTTCTTTACCAAAGAACCCCACAGTTCTGGGTCACATTTAAAACCACCATTCTTCATAGAAAGTAGAAGCAATGTCACTTTGGACTCTGCTATATTCAGTTCCAAAAGATTCATATGGCCAATGCATTTAACCAATCGGTCAACAAACATTGATTAAGTACTTACTGTATGCCAAGCACTGTCAGATACTGAGGATACAAGGACGAGAAAGAAATGGTCCATCCAGTTTGAGCCATTCTTTCCAAAGTTCACTAAAATATAGATAAAAGCCCTGGAAGGGACCCCAGGGACCCTTCAGCCAAAGGACCATAGGCTTGGTAGTAGACCTAGATTTGGAAGGGAACTAAGGAGTCAACTAATCAACTCTTTCATTTTCCAGAGGAAACCAAGGCCCAGAGAGATGAGATATCTTGTTCAAGAACCACAGATTTAGAGTCTCTTCTTGTTGTTCAGTCATGTGCAACTTTTTGTGGCCCCATTTCAGGGTTTTCTTGGCAAAGATACAGGAGGGGTTTGCATTTCCTTTTCCAGCTCATTTTATAGATGAGGAAACTGAGGCAAAGAGAGTGAAGTGACTTGCCCGAGGACACACAGCTACTAAGTGTCCAAGGCTAGATTTGAACTCATGAAAATGAGCCTTCCTGATTCCCAGCCCATAGCTCTATCTACTACACCACTTAGCTGCCCAAAAGGGATTTCAGAGACCCCCGGCCCCAATCCACAGAGCAGGAAACAACCCTAAAGAGGTCAAATGATTCTCACAATTTCACATAGGCAGTAGGTAGAAGAGCTAGTATGTGGACTCAAGTCCCCTGACCTAAATTCAGCAGTCTTTGCACCACATCACCAAAAGCCCCTGATTTCTGGCAGAGTCAGTCCCTGGCACCTGGCCCAGAGTCTCCCCAACTTCCCTCATGTCTTGGTGCCATAAATGTCAATGCTCAACAGTCCTCTCCAGCCCATAGCTGGAAGCAGAGCCCCTGAAAGGAACCTCCAGCAAAGAAGGGGCCACATGTGATCTTAATTAGTGATGAGCGTGGGTTGGACCATCTGTGTCCCAGAGAACCGAATGGCAAGCTGCCTTCCGTATGCCAGGAAAGCTAAGCAATGGAGAGAGGAGGAGAGAACCCAGAGCTGGGATCAGTCTAGGGGTAAAATCAGCAGCACGGAGAGCTAGGCGAGGCCACAGAGCAAAGCAGAGCATTGGGTACTGATGGTGACGACCAGCCATCCTCTTCTAGGGCCCTGGAAGAGCATCTGGGCTCTTCAGCCATGTCGCCCTGTGACGAGCATCTACCAGGAGCACCTTGATATGTAGAGAATTGAATTATATTTAATCCAACCCCCTCGTTTGTAGATGAAACTGAAGCACAACCCAGGAAATGATTCGCCCAAAGTCATATCTTCAGCATCTATGGAAAACGCCATGTCACAAGTGAGGTCAGGCTATGGGGCTATGCTTCTGGCACTTCCATTACGTGAACTCCCTTCCCTGGGGTCCAAGACATGCCAACCTCCGTGTCCTGGTGGGCTAGATGATGGTGAGATACCAACACGTTAACTCAGGCCAGGCAGACACTTGGGGGTCTGAAAGACACTGATCTAACAGGGACAGTGGGACCACTCAAACTGGGGGATTTGCAGGAATACCAGAGAGGTAGAATTGGAAAGAAGCCATGGAGGGCTGCTATAAATATAGCCAAGTAATTTATACAATCAGGGAAATGCAAGTTGAGAAGGAAGGTGGCTTCCAAGGCTAGAGGGGGATCTCTTGCAGATCATTTCTCTCCCTCCCTGAAAGCGGGGAGGGCGAATGAAAGATTTCTAACCAACTACCCAGGAACCTGAAACCACAGGATGTAGCAGCCTTCAACTTCCCCGACATCTGCTGGGTGAGAGATACAGCTAAATATGAATCATCAAAGGGCCTTCTAGGTCACATAGAGGACGGCTCCGCGAGGGAGAAAAGTAGAGAATTCAAGGAGGGCAGCAATCCTCAGGATCTACACCTTAATGATCGCCTTGGGGGGGGCCAAGGAATAAAAAGGAGCCCCAGGAGGCAGGACGAGGCATGACGGGAAAGCAGGGGAATAAGGTCGAGGTCTAGCAGATGAAAAGACCCAGTGATCTTTCTGTCTTCTTTTAATATTCAACTGAGCAGGGAAGGAGAGGCGAGCATGCCAGTCACTGCCCACAAATGAAAAAGGGGGCTGCCAGAGGCTCGGAAAAGCTTCAGTTGAAGCCATCTGCTGTGGAGAGGAAGGAGAAAAAGTCCAGGCTCTAGTGACACGGTTACTGAAGTTTCAGGGATTACGGGATCATAGGTCAAGGGTATAAAGGGATCCCAGAGACCATCTAGACCATCTTACAGATGAGGAAACTGAGGCCCCCTTGGGATCATGGATCCAAAGCTAGAAAGGATCCCAGAAACCATCTATTCTATTACTCTCCATTTTACAGATGAGGAAACTGAGGCCCAAGAAGATTAACTGACTCAGGCTCATGGATTAGAATCTCAGAGGCCGTGTAGCCCACCACCTCATTTTACAAATGAGGAAACATTTGTATATCCAGGTGGGGAGTGTTAAAGGTAGGATTTGAAGCCAGATCCTTGGACAGCAGAGGCAAAGTTCTTTCACCTATACCGTGGTCCCTCTCTGATCTGGCCCCACATTCCCTGCTCCTCCTGCACCCCCACCATCTGAGAGCCACAGACCCCCTTCATTCCAGCAGGCCCCTCTGAAGCACCAGCTGGGCTGTGTCCTGGGCGGCAGCACCGGCCCAGAGGGAACTGGGAGCAGAAATGTGGGGTGTTCGACAGCTGATGCCCAAGTAACAAGCAGTCAAAAAGGGGGGGGATGAAAGTAGTGAAAGTCCACAAGATTGTCTTATCCGTGTAATACAAAGATTGCATTAAAAGACACCTATAGATTAGACAAGATGCCTAGGGGCAGGTGGGCAAATGGAGAAATGAGTATGGTTATCGAGGGGAAGAAAGGAGAACAGAGGTACTCTTTTACAATTGTTTGGGTCAGGATGTGGAGGATAAGGGGGAGCAATCATGAGAAGTAGAAGTATAATTAAGTGGAAAGAAAGTTCCCTCTGGAACCCAAACGCTAGAGTTGGACTGCTTTCCAGATATGGGATTTTAACCAGAAGTTACGGACAGCAGAACAATTAAAATAGCTATCTGTTCCCTCTTTAGAAGGGAGAAAAGAAAGCTTTCATTTTTAATGCAGTGTGTCTGTGGGATACGGGCTGATGAATTAATCTGCCCATTTCCGGGATGTCAGATACACTCCAGGACAAAGGTCATACCTTGTGCCAAGAGACTCAGCAAAGAGAGCTGTCGACGGGATGGCAGGTGTTTGGGGAAAGGAAGAAAAAGTGGATGGTAATCTGTTGGCAAAATTAAAATGAGTTCCCTATCGATGTGGTCTTTGGGTCCAAGATAGGTCTTCCAGTCTCTGTTATAGTGATGAGTTTAGATAGGAAAGTAGAAGTGTGTAAGTCCATAGAAACTTACAAAGTCACAAAGCCTTGGGATGTGTTGATGAATCCAATGGATGGTTGAAAGTTCTCCTTAATTCTTCAGACAACAGTGTGAATAAGGGACCGAGAGTCCAAAGACCTGGGTTCAAGTCCCAGCTCTTACAATTTCCTATCTGTATCACCTTGGGCAAATCACTTAACCTCCTGGACCTTAGTTTGCTCATAAATAAAATCAAAGGGTTGGAATAGGTGGTTTCTAAGGTCTCTTCATGCTGTAAAGCTATGAACTACGTGTATGTATGTGTGTATGTGTGTATATATACACTTGTATATATGCAGGTGTGTATGTATATGCATCATATATATGACCTATATGTATGTATGTGTGTATACATAAGTGTGTGTATGCATGTGTGTATGTATGTATGTATATATCCATATGTATGTGTGCATACATTATATATACATTATTATATGTTATGTTATATATAATGTATATATTATATATACATATATACATTATAGACGTGTGTGTGTATATACATATATACACATACATATACATGAAGGTTATATTTACTGCCTTCGCTAAACCAGTAGCCAAAGAGTTTAGCTTCCTTTATTCTTTTAGCCAGACTGGAAATAACCCAATTTCAATGTAATGCCTGAGATTGGAGTGTCCTGGGGTAGTTATTTTGGGTTTCTTGTGGGTTTTTTAACAGTTGGGTTACAAGAGTGAGCTGCACTTTATAAATGTGACTGGAGAATACTTTAAAAGGCGCATTGGACACGAGCCCTGATATCTAGATAAATAAGAGAGGCAGGCTGCCTAGACCACCTTGCAGATGCAAAGACCAGGCACAATCCTAGATGTAGAGCTAGGAGAGAAATCAGAGATCACTGAGTCTAATGCCCCCACTTTCTAGAGAAGTAAACTGAGACCTAGTGGGCCACTCAGCTGCTAAGCATCAGAAGTGGGATTTGTGAAGCTGGGCCCTTTGACTCCTGGGCCAGGTCCCTTTCCTTGTGCCACAGACTTGGAACTGGAAGGAACCCCAAAGGTGATTTAGCCCACCCCCCTCATTTTATAGATGAAGCCCAGCAGGGGTAAAGTTTCCCATGGTCTCACCAGAGCACATCAGGGGAGTTCAGCAGAGATCATCTAATGCAATTCTTCCATTTTACAGATTTGGAAACTGAGGTCCAGAGACATCATAGCCTCCTAGACTTGGAAATGGAACTCCAACTCCCTTATTTCATAAAAGAGCCAAGTGAGGCCCAAGGCCACCAAGTGAGTTATTAGAACCAGGATTCAAACTCCCAAGTGTTCCGCCACCAAGTCCAGTCTACCTCCCACTGTACTAAAGTTGACTGCTCTGAGGTCACCCTCCCTACACTTAACATTTGCAAGATGACTCCCCTCCAGATGTTTTATCACCCAGATTAAAGAGATCTTTTTGAGGAACAGGAAAGGCTGGTGGGGTGAGGAGACTGTGAAGTACGCGCTACGGAGCAATCCTGGATTTAAAAGAAAATTGCTGAAGTGAGCTTCATTTTGAGGAGAAGCAGGCCTTGACTGAAACGGGGAGCAGTGGGCCTGTTGTACATGGCGTGAATTAGAATCTCGAGGCTTCCAGATTCAAAGAAACCTCGGAGAATATTTAATCTAACATAGCTGAACTGGAATTAATTCTTCAATAAATGGTCATTCAAACCCTGCTTGAAAACCTTGGGCAATGGAAAGCTCATTCCCTACCCCCGAGACACTCAACTCCATTTTTGGATAGCTGTCACCATTAGGAAGTTTTTCCTTACTTCAAGCCAAAATCTGCCCTTTTTCTACTCCTACTCATTGCTCTAGCTTCTGACTTCTCGTGCCAAGGAAAACAAATCTAAGCATGATGGCTCTTAAAATACTTGCAGACAACTATTATCTTCCCACCAAGACCACTCCCAAATCTTCTCTTGTCAAGACTGAACATCCCCAGTTCTTCAAAAGGTTCTTTCTTGGGCATGCCCACCAGTGCCCTCACCAAGCTGGTTTCCCTTCTCCTGGTGTACACTCTACCTTGTCAATGTCCTTCCTTCAGTTTGGCTCCCAGAACTGACCCCAGTGCTCCGTTCATAGACTGACCACTGCAGAATACTGCATGCAGGAGTCTCACCTCACTCATTTTGGGCATTATACCCTCTCTTCATGAAGCTTAGTATGGCATTCCAGTTTCCGGCTGCCATGTTGTATTGTTGACTTAATGTTGAACTTGCAGTACATGAAAACTTACAGACTAATTGCAGCTGGTCATTCAATTATTTGAGCCCAAATGAGCTTAGATTAAACAAAAAAATGTGTCCTGATTAAATTTCCTCTTATTAGATTCCATGTGTTATTCCATGCTAACAGTATCTTTTTGGATACTTACTGTCACATCCAATGGATTGCCGAACCCTCCCAAATCTGTGTTACTCATCAGTTTGAAAAGCATTCGATCCAAGACATTGATAAAAAAAAAATGTTTAACCCCATGGTTAAACTCCAATTCCTGGAAAGAATTTGAAAACATATTTTTGCACACAGTTGTCTGCAAGCACTTAGAAAAAGGAAGTAGGGATCATTGTGAGCTAGCATGGGTTCATTAGGGCTATCATGTAAATCTGGCCTTATTATTTCTCTTGACAATGTGAATAGCGTGGTAGGTTAAGAGGATGCCAATGAAAGGCTGTACCTGGATGTTAACAAGGTATCTGACAATTGTTCAGTTGTTTCAGGTGTGTCTGACTCTTGGTGACCTCATTTGGGGTTTCCTTGGCAAAGATACTAGAGTGGTTTACCATTTCCTTCTCCAACTCATTTTACAGATGAGAAACTGAGGCAAACAGGGTGAAGTGACTTTCCCAGGGTCACACAGCTAGGAAGTGTTTGAGGCCAGATTTGAACTCAGGAAGATGAGTCTTCCTGTCTCCAGGGCTGGCACGCTATCGACTGGGCCAGACTGGATGACAGATATGGACGGTATGGATTCACAACTGGATGAAGTAGCTGACCCACAAGGGGAAATTCATGAATTCGTGTCAGCTGAGAAAAATGTCTTTGTGGAGTGCCAAAGATTTCTTTTGCAGTCAGGCTTTCCAACTTAGGGTTTCAAGAATTTATCTGCTTCCCCTTTTCAAAACCTGGAGTCGCTCAGTGGCGTTTTTCCCGTTTTTCACAGTTTTTCAAAAGTCGCTCCTATGACTCAGAAATCATACCCAAAAGTCCTTTCTGTGGCTGGGAGAGAGTCCGTCAAAGTTAGCAACTTGAAATCAGTGAGCATAGCTCACTTCTTCCTCTGACTTTTGAAGGATGAAATTGTCATCAATAGATGTCCACACAGCCAGCCTGCCATCTTTACTAGGCCCTGCCTCCATGCTGAATTTGTGATCTCCTCTTGGAAGTTTTTATCCATTTCTTTTTTCTGGCAGGGTAATGTATGATATACTCACAGAATCACAAAATTTCCAAGGAGGGAGGAAGATCAGAACCCATCTAGTCTAAGTTACCTGCTCCTGTCCCAATACTGCTTCTGTTTATCTCTCCATTGATCCTCAATGAAGCGTTCTCCCTCTCTGGTTCACGAATCTCTTTGCTGTCCTGCTTGTCCATCTTCTCCCCAGGCTCCTTGCCGCTGAGGCCAGAGGTCATGTCCTGGAGGACTTAGCTTTTGCAGCTCCAAGTCTCCTGGGTCTCCCACTCCAGGCTATGCTGGAGTCAGCTCCCCAGAGCCGACAGACAAAGTTTCTGCATGAATGCTACAAATCAAGGCTTGACCGATCATTTTGTCCATTAGCATTCTAGACTTAAGAAAGTGATGGATGAAATGTTAATCATTCAGATTAAACTTCAAAAGTGTTGCATGGGTACAGTTTTTTTTTTTCCTGGCAAGCCAGTTATGAAGCATTTCCCAGCACACACCTGCTCTAGACCCCAGTTGGTGAGTGTGTCCCATGGCCCACCATTCCCAGGTTGCCATCTTCTCACCAGCTTCCCTGTTTCCACCCACACACCCTCTGCTACTCTCTCCAGCCTCCAGTTCTGGAACCAGAATCAAATCAATACTGCCATTGCTCCTAGGAAAGGTGGCGAATCCATTCCACTAAGGCTCCGCTCACAATTCCTATGACTTTCCAAACCAGAGAATCCTTCCTGGCCACCATTACACTCTAGGTCTTGTCTTCCCCTACTAGAATGTAAAGCTCTTTGAGGTCAAGGACTGTATTTGCTTTTGTATTTATAATGCCAGTACTTCTCAAGGTGCTGGGCCCACTTAATAAATACTTCTTCATTGATTTAGTCATTCTTTTTTCATATTTTTGTTTATTCATCGGAATATAGCTCCATGATAATAGCTAATAACTGTTGACGTTTATATGGTACCTACTATGTGCCAGGCCCTGTACTAAGCGCTTTTCAAATATTTGATCCTCATGACAACACTAGGAGGTAAGTGCTATTATTATTCTCTTTTTCTAGGTGAGGAAACTGAGGCAAACAAAGGTTAAGTGACTGCCCAGGGTCACACAGCTAGTAAGTGGCTGAGGCTGGATATAAAAGTGCTGCTCCACTGCCTGGATTCCAACCACCCCTCTGATGCCTCTTACCTGTGTAACCATGGGCAAATCCCCTTACCTCCCTAAGGCTCAGTTTCTTCACCTGTAAAATAAAGGACCTTGGAGGTCCCTCATCACTCACCTCTGATCCTGCAATCCAGCAATCTCTCCTAGCTAATCCATCTCTTCTGAACATGGTGTGTCCTTCCATTGCCATATTCCAGTGGTGAATTACATCCCACCATGTTCCAGTGATCCCCAGGAGGTCAAATATATCTCCTTGCATTAATAGCTCTATTAATAAATATTACATCCACTCTGAGCACATGTGTACAGACATGGGTAGTGTCCCTCCTCTGCTTGGATGTTGTTTTCCTGGGCTTGGGGACTGATGGTCTTCTTCCTATGACTTACCAGATAGTTGGGGGGACATCTGAAAGGAGGGTGCATGACCATCTCTTAGATGACCTCTATCCTCCTTCTAGTTCTAAATCGAGAATCCTCTGGTCCCTCCTTTTCTACTTTGAAAGTCAAAGTTGGGAGGGGGCAGCAAACTGTCTCTGCCCGTCCACTGTGCTGGGAGCTCCAGACATTGGCACCTTTATAACTGGGTCCTTCTTCTGCCTTGCGTTCACCATTGTAGAAAGGGACATTAGCCTGTTTTCAGTTTAATGATCTCTTGGTTGTATACAGACCAGGGACGGAGTGCTACTTCTGCTGGAGAGTGTCCAGCATTCTCCTTGATTGGAAGCTCTGATCTCTTGCAAAGTGCCACTGGGTAAATGTGGTTGCTTCTATTCCTTCTCTGGATTTCATTTTCGCACCGTGAACCGCATTGGATTTTTTTTTCCTTTTGAAGTTATTGTTCAGTCATTCAGTTGTGTCCAACTCTTCATGACCCCACGGACCATACTGTCCATGGGATATTCTTAGCAAAGATACTGGAGTGGGTGGCCATTTCCTTCTCCAGCGGATTAAAGCAAACAGGGTTAAGTGACTTGCCCAGAGTTGCACAACTAGTATATGTGTGACGCTGGTTTGAACTCAAGTCTTCCTGATTCCAAGACCGATGCTGTACCCACTGCACCACCTGGCTGCTTCTTGAATTTCTTCTCCCCTTTTTCAAAGAAACTCTTCATTCTCCCTTAGGAGCCAAAAAATAGGAAAGCAGAAGGGAAACAGATAACGAGAGAAATCCCTGCAGCAAGTGTCTCTAATTTCCAAGATATATAAGAAACTGATTCAAATTTATAAGAATGACAGTCACTACCCAAATAGTAGATAGTCAAAGAATATCATCAGGCAGTGTTCTGAATAAAAAATATAAGCTAACAATAGTCATATCATTAATAATTAGAGAAATGTAAAATAAAGCAACTCCAAGGTTCTGCTTCACACCCACCAGACTGGAAAAGCTGGGGCAGCAAGGTGGCACAATGGATAGAGCACAGGCCCTGGAGTGAGGGGGACCTGAGTTCAAATATGACCTCAGACACTTGACACTTACTAGCCGTGTGACCCTAGGCAAGGCACTTAACCCCATTACCTAGCCAAAACCAAAAAAAAAAAAAAACACAGACTGGGAAAGCTGACCAAAAAAAAGAAAAAAAGGCTAGAAGGGCCTTGGAGAAAACTAATGCTGGTACACCCATGCATTGTTGGTGGAGCTGGGAATCGGTCTGGCCATTCTGGAAAGTAATTTGGAACTA
Source organism: Phascolarctos cinereus (assembly GCF_003287225.1). NCBI lineage: Eukaryota > Metazoa > Chordata > Mammalia > Diprotodontia > Phascolarctidae > Phascolarctos > Phascolarctos cinereus. The sequence goes on along the minus strand of NW_027555958.1, from coordinate 15,308,684 downwards.
TGCCCAAATTATCACTAAATTGGGCACACCTACAACCAGGCATATACTCTCAAAGACATCAAAGAAAGAGGAAAGCAATATACAAAAGTATCTTTTGTGGTAGTAAAGAACTAGAAACTAAGGGAGATAGTGGTACCCATCACTTAGGGAATGGAATTATTGTAAACAAATGTAACAAATTCCTACTGTGCCATGGGAAATGATGAAAAGAAGAAACCTGGGCAGATTTGTATGAACTATTGCAGAGTAAAGCAAGCGGACCCAGGACGAGAATTTGTGCAATAGCACTATTGCACAAAATGCACAACTCTGTAAGACATAAGAATTCTGATCAGTGCAGCGACCAACCGTGACTCCAGAGGACCACTGGCGAAGCAGGTCACCCATCTCTGGAGAGGGAGGGGACCGACTCTAAACGTCAGACGAGACAAGCATTTTGGGGCACGGCCAATGCGGGACCTTGTTTTGTTCAACTATGTGGATTTGTAATAAGGGGTTTACTTCTCTTTTATTTCTTTCTCTGAGGGTAGGAAGATGGAAAGAAAGAACAGAGAAGCTACTTAGTTGAAAAACTATTTTAATTTTTTTAAAAAGAAAGCTTTGTTCCTATCTCTTGACCATTATTGAGGAGTCAACGGTTCATGTATATTGAAGGAATTGTCTTAGTAGTCAGATTCCTCTTACAACACTTGTTATTTTAATCAAAATGGCTCCACAGGGGAGAAAATGAGAGGAAAGAAACCTTCCCTCCACTCCTTTGCCCTCCTCTTCCATCAAGGAGAGCAACCTTCATTCTGTGCCTCATCCATCGACGAGTGCCAAAGAGTCACGTGAACGAGGCTGGAGAGGCCGAGGGAGTTGTTCCTTGGCACCAGAAACAGCACAAACATGGCAAGATCCCTGTGGGTCACGGCCGCGTTTCCTTCCCCCACCATCCTCACTAAGACTGAGCTCCTCTGTTTTCTGCAGATCTCACTGCCAACTGGAGGGCAAAGTACCTGTTTGCCCGTTCACTCTCTAGGGGGGATCCTTAGAGAAGGTCTTTTTTCTCTGGCACTTTCCCACCTTTTCTCCCATTCCTATAACACTTTCCTCAAAATAACCCCATGAGATAGATAGGTGGTGCACGTAAAAATGACGCTTACATATGTAATGAATGATTTGAGGCTTACAAAGCACTCCACAAATTAGGGCATTCCAAAAGTCTTAGTGAGGTTTTAAGCTTTGGGGGTAGCATGTACATTATATTATCACCCCCATTTCATAGATGAGGAAACTGAAGCTCAGAGAGCTGAAATGTTGAGGTCACAGCTAGTAAGTGTCGGGGCCGTGGCTGGGACCCAAGCCTCCAGATTCTAAGCACAGAGCTCCGTCCATACTCCACGCTGTCTCTCATTAGCCGAGGCATTATTTGCTCAAATGCCTTTGACTTGCAGTGAGCAAATTCCTACCCATGTCTTCAAGAGGGGAAGATGAAGAAGCTAACCTGGGAAAACCACCACCAGTGGGGAATGGCCTTCTTCCACCTCTTCCTCTTTCCCCTTCCCAGGCCCTGGACACCCAAAGGCCATTTAGGGCAGCAAGGTAGGAAGAAGATGGTGGTGGTTTATACCACTTGGATGAGCTAGGTGTCATCAAGTACAATCAGTGGGATGGAAGACCACCAGGCCTTGCCATCTGCCCTGTGGACACGCCCTCTCGCCCAGGCCTTTTACCATCTGTCCTGTGGATGTGCCCTCCAGCCCAGGCCTTGCTGTCTGCCCTGTGGACACGCCCTCTGGCCCAGGCCTTTTACCATCTGCCCTGTGGATGTGCCCTCCAGCCCAGGCCTTGCTGTCTGCCCTGTGGACACGCCCTCTGGCCCAGGCCTTGCCATCTGCCCTGTGGATGTGCCCTCCAGCCCAGGCCTTTTACCATCTGCCCTGTGGACACACCCTCCGGCCCAGGCCCTTTACCATCTGCCCTGTGGATGTGTCCTCCAGCCCAAGCCTTGCCGTCTGCCCTCTGCTGCATCATCCAGACTCCCGGGGCTCCCCAGGAAGCTTGGACTCTTATCTGTGTCGTCTCCTCCTATTTCAGGTGAGACCCTGGAGAACAGGAACTGCCTCACTTTTTTCTATTTGTATCCCCAGCACTTAGCAGCGGGCTTGGCACGTAGCTAGAATTTAATAAATATGTTTTATTTTTCCTTCAGACAGGAAAGATAACAGCTAACATACGCAGAGCTTACTACGTGCCAGGCCCTGCACCAAGCGCTTTACAAATATCATCTCATTTCACCCTCACAACAATCCTGGGAGGTGGGTGCTGCTCTTATCCCTATTTTACAGATGAGGAAACTGAGGCAGACAAAAGTCAAGTGACTTGCCCAGGGTCACACAGCTAGTAAGTTTTTATCCTCTGCACTGCCTAGCTGTGGGATGACCTTGAAATCAGATGTTTGCTGTTGTTCAGTCATTTTCCAGGTGTGTCTGACTCTTTGTGACCCCATTTGGGGTTTTCTTGGCAAAGACACTAGAGTGCTTCACCTTTTTCCTTCTCCACCTCATTTTTTTTTCTTTAAGCAATTGGGGTTAAGTGACTTGCCCAGGGTCACACAGCTAGTAAGTGTCAAGTGTTTGGTCTGAGGCCGGATTTGAACTCAGGTCCTCCTGACTTCAGGGCCAGTGCTCTATCCACTGTGCCACCTAGCTGCCCCATCCACCTCATTTTACAGATGAGAAAACTGGGGCAAATAGGGCTAAGTGACTTGCCCAAGGTCACACAGCTAGTAAGTGTCTGGGATCAGATTTGAACTCAGGTCTTGCTGACTCCATATTGTACTCTATGCAATATAGTGGTGCCTACCTAGCTGCTGAAGTCAGGTGACCTAGATTCAAATCCTGCCTCTGATATTTACTACCTCTGTGACTTTGAGGAAGTCATTTAATCTCTCTGTGCCTCAGTTTCCTCATCTGTAAAATGAAAAGCTAAGCCGGGGGCCTTCAGCTCCTGACCTGTAATAGTATGATCCGGGAGAAGGTCTTCTAAAGAAGTCCAGCTTTTTTTTTTCTTTCCTCATCTCCATTCTCACCATCGATCCGACAACTGACAAAGTCTCCTGGCTGCTTGCCTCTTTTGCTTGTCTCCTGTCCTCCCTAATGGAGCACCCCAGTGATGCTTGGGTAGGGGTGACTCATCTCCCATTTGGCAGGAGGCAAATCTTTCTGGTCCCCATGAGCCGAGGATCCCTTCTCCCTTCCCTCATTCTCCCCACAGCTTCCCCTTCCCCCACCTCTTTTTGGTGAGGTAGCTGTACAGAACATTTCCTTCTTCCTCCCTGGCACTCAGAACCTGAAGGAAACAGTACCAGGGGAATGAAACTTTTGTTGGCTGAGAAGGAGATGACAATGGCTTTCATCAGCCTCAGGTAGGAATATGTTTTCCCGGCCCAGCCAGGTGTTTATGCAAAGCCAGTCATTTCCAGGCTCACTCCTGCAAACTAAGCCTTGGCCAAGACTTTCAGAATCTGCTCGTCTGCTCAAAATCCCATGTGTGGGCTCCCCAGGGTTTATATAAGCAGATCTGGCAGCTTCTTCTTCGAGAGATGAATGGCCAGCCATGTCATGTGGGAGAGCTCTCACACACCTTGCCTAGGGAACATTGATCTCTCTCTAAAAGAAAATCAAAGCTGTATATCTTTAGTCTGTGATGCCCCTTGGTCCTCTCCATCATCCATTCTTGTAGGACAAGGAGGACATGAAAAGGAGCATTTCCCAACATTTCTCGGGGACCCAAACATCACAAGATCAGACTTAAAGATGTAAGGAACTTTAAACAACACCTAATCCATCATCTTGCAGGTGAGGACGATGAAGCCCAGATGTGGCCAGGATTATACAGCCAGGGTTATCCTGCTGGGTTGTGAGGGGGGGTGGGAAGGGAATTTAGAGACCATTGTGTCTGAGTTCCTGCCCCTTTTCCTCTTCTTTTCTCCATGGGGGTCCATTGCTTCAAGCCAGGCTCCTCTGTTAGAGCCACTGGCTTAAAAACATCTACTAAGGAGGTGGAAAATGCCATATGAGGTCTGAGGGTCAGCACTGATCCCAGGAAAGGAATCGCTCAGTTCTGACTCTTACTACTTGTGTTCCTCTCTGGGCCTCAGTTTCTTCATCTGTAACATCTGGAGGTGGGAGTAGATGGTCTCTGAGACCACTTCAAGACCTAGTTCTAGGATTCTTTGATCTTTGGAGTGGGGTACCTTTTTGTAGCTCTCCAATGTGATACCCAGGTTAAGACCTTTGTGAAACCAGCCCTAGTGGATAGTATCTAGCAGAGGGTCAGTTGTGGGGTGGGGGTTGGGGGGAGCCTAGGAATGAAGAAGGATGAGGGAGTCAGGGATTCCCATCTTCCCCTGAAACAGCTTACTGAGGGTAGCTGAAACCACTTCAACCCGAGCTCTGGGGAAAGCAGCCAGCACCACCCTCTGAGTGAGCTGTCCCTCCTCTCAGTAAATAACATTTACAGACATTTGGCAGATGTCTAAAAAGGTAGGTGCCCGCGGGGAAATGATTCTGCCTCCTAATGTTCTCGGAGAGAGCTCCAGACCTTTTCCCAGACTCCTGTTTTGTTAGGGGAGGAGGCAACTTTAGGACAGAGGTTTCAGGAAACCCAAAGGGGAGAAACTGAAGTGTCCCCAGAGCTGGAAGGGACATCAGAGGCCACCTAGTCTGAGAACCAGAGAGAGGAAGTGACTCAGGATCATAGATCCAAAGAAGAAAGGGATCTCATTGGCCATCTAGTCCAATGATCACATTTTACAGCTGAAGAAACTGAGGCAGAAGTCCAAAATCACACAGGAAGTATCAGAGCTAAGATATGAACCTAGCTCCTCTGACTCCACCATCCCACAGAGTCAGCATGCCCCAAAACTCAGCTTGCTGCATACCTAGCTACACAGCCCACTGATGATGATGGATCTGAAGAAGAAGGAAGAAACATTGCAAGGGGGAAATTGTTTGCAAGGTGTTCTTCTCTGACTATGAGGAAAAGAGCAAGTGTGGTCCAGCGAGGGAAGGAAATCCCTTTCAAGTAAGACACTTCCTGACATTCTCTGCTTAGCTCTCTGGGATGCCACCTGGAACAGATGTCCAGGCCTCTTCTCTGATGCTTTGAAGGAGGAGATAGAGACAGTGAATCCCCCTACATCCTTCCTAATACCTCTTCTCTCTCCTACATTTCATGGCACACAGCCACAGATACTTCTTGGGCTCAGGGGAATCACAGGGATTAAAGCCGGAGCAGATCTCAAGGACCTTCAGCCGAGGTTGGCCAAGTAGCCAAGGTGGGATCTGAACTCATGTCCTCTAACTCAAAATCAAGCAGTCTCTCATCAACACCACATCTCTGCAAACCGTAAGGAAAGAATACTGCACCTGGCATCAAAGGGCCTGAGTTCAAATCCCATCCAAGCACCCCAAAACCTCTAGGTGTGCCTCTCACTGCACTATTGATACTTACCAGCCAGAGAACACTGAGTTCGTCACTTCCCCTCTGCAGACCTCAGCTCCTCATCTATAAAATGAGAGGGGGTTAGACAAGATAGGCCCTAGGGTCTCTCCAGCTCTGGATCTAAGATCCTTTCGATGGACCAGCACTTAGTAAGCACCCACCAGGGACGGTGGCAAATACAAAAGTACAACCGTCCTGGCCTCAAGGGGCTTATTTTCTCTTAGGGAGAATACAAGAGCTGGTATAATAAAAAGATAGCAATCCCAGATCACATCTATTCCTACAGTTAAGACCACCCCAAAGTCCCCATTCGATTCCTTTCAATATCTGACACAATCTTCCCATACACCCAACAGGCAGGGCAGGAAACAATGATCTGATGCTGCGAAGCCTTTCACTGTAACTTAGAATGAATCACTACCCTTCGGGTAAATTGCATTTGCCTCGGGCCTTCCCCCCCCACCCCGTCGCATTCTCCCCCTCTTTTCCTTCAGAGTTTCTAATACCATGGGCTCTCAACGTGACTGGGGAAAAAAATGCCCCGTTCCTACCTCTCAACATTTCCTTCCTTCTTCTCTTTCTCATGAGCACTGAAAAAATGTAAAGACTCTCCCCACTGGGAGTGAGTACCCCTGGTTTCTGGTTTCAGTTCTGCTTTTAACTATGTGATCGTGAGTAAAAGCCTTCCCTCCCCCCTCCCAGGCCTCAGTTTCCTCATCTGTAAAATAAGACTCTTAGATTAGCTCTAAAATTCTGTGATCCCATGGTCTGTTTCTCTCTCCTAACTTTTTCCTCCTCACTCCACGCTTCTTCTAGTATCCATTCAGCCCTTCCTGTCTTCATTCTTGGACTTTCTTTCCCTTTATTTCTTCTCACTATAATTTACTTGCCCTTTCTCCTTTTCTTCCAGTTCTCAGGTGTTCAGATATATAGGCAGACGGCCAAGGAACATCCTCAGAGGTCACGGGATCCTCATCTATGCCTCCAGACTTAAAATGTGTAGCAAAATACGTTCTCCATCGTGGCCTCCAAAATCTCCAAAAAAGGGTCCAAATCTGGGAGAAGCCTCAGAACCATCTGGTCCAGCTCCCTCGCTATGGATGAAGAAACCGTGAGGGCTATGACTTGCCCAAGGCCACTTAGTAAGTATCAGGAGTGGATTTGAACCCAGGAAATCCCCGAATTTCCCTTTATGATCCCATAGAAACATAGATTCAGAACTGGAAGGAGCCTGAGAAGTCAACATCTTGCTGTAGTGAGTAGAGCACTGGACTCGGGGTCAGGATGATGTGAGTTCAAATCCTTCTTCAGACATTATCTGGGTTACCCTGGACAAATCATTTAATCTCCCTGAGCCTCAGCTTCCTGGTCTCTGAAACGATGAGACTCGGTGTCCAAGGTCTCATTCAGCTCCCGTTCGCTGATCTGAAGGACAGGGGTGCTTGGATGGGGCAGGGGGGTAAGACATTTGAGCCTTTGGGTTCTGCTTGCTGAGGATGGGCACAAGGACCTGACCTTCAGCCTGTGTGTTAAAGGCCTTTTCTGCAGACTGAGAATAAACCTGTGAGACTGGCCCTTCCCCAGCCCCCACCCCACAGTAAACACCCATTCCAAACAGAAATGCTCTCATCTGCACTGAATGCAATGTAGGCATCTCAGAGAAACTGCCAAGTCAAGCCAAATATAATTTCCAAGAAGCTGTCTTAGTAAGAGAGGGGAATTGATTAAACTGCATTCTCTGCTCTCCTGAAAATGAGTGATGCCTTCCTCTCCTTCTCCCGGCAGCCTTGCTGAGTCCATTAGGCTGCCCTGGAAGGGAGCCAATGCTGGCTGGGGGAGGCAGGCAACGCGGGATGGCGGCATGGGGGGCGCCCAGGAATGGGGCTCTTGTCTTGGCAACCTTGGCCAAATCATGCTCCCACTCTCAGCTTTATTTTCCTCCTCTGTGACTCTCTGGAAAAGACCCAGATGTTGGGAAATAATGAAGGCAAAAGGAAAAGGGGACAGCAGAGCATGAGATGGCCAGTGTCATGGAAGCAATGAGCATGAGCTTGGACAGACTCTGGGAGACAGTGGAGGACAGAAGGGCCTGGTGTGCTGTAGTCCAAGAAGAGTTGGACACAGCTGAACAACAACCCTGGAAAAGAGAAGACTTAGGGCTGATGTGATGCCTTCACATTCGGTACTTGAAGGGCTGGGATATGGAAGAGACACTAAGCTTGGCCTGCTTGGCTTGAGAAGGGCAGAGCTAAGAGTAATGGGTAGATGGTGCAGAAGGGCTGGTTTGGACTTTGGAGGGGGGAGGGAATGGGGGTTAAGTGACTTGCCCAGGGTCACTCAGCTAGTAAGTGTCTGAGGCTGGATTTGAATTCAGGTTCTCCTGACTCCAGGTCTCTATGTACTGAATCACCTAGCTGCCCCCTAGACTTTAACTGGATTCCATTCAACAAGTATCATAGCAAGATGAAAGTAAACGAATCCCGGTACCCTCTCCCGGGTTTGATTCAAGGACAGATTTTTCTTACTATGACAGCTGCCCTAGAGGGGAATGATGGCCTGCCTGGGGAGTGTCCCTCACTGGGGACCCCTTGTGCAGCTTGCTGCAGAGATTCGAGGAGTGGGCTCATTCAGAAGTGACCTCTGAGATGACTTGAGGTTCTGTGACTCCATTCCCCTCCAATAACTGGCTTGGGGTCAGGGCCCAGCCTCTTCCCTCCCCTTCCCCTTTCTCCTAGCTTTGCTTTCATGGGAAGTGTGGGCTGTCTACTCTACAGCCCGGGGGCATGCCCTGATCCCAGTGTACTGTTTCTGTGTAAACTCTGGGTGTTAACAGGGAATAGAAGACAGCAAGGCCCCGGCAAGCCAACTGCTGAACTGTGTGACCTTCGTCTCCTGTCCCTGCTGACCGGCTGATCCTTTGAAGGCTTGGAGAGGAACTAGCAGTATGGAGTAGTGGCTAGAGCACAGGATTTGGAGTCAAAAAGATCTGGATTCAAATCCAACCTTAGTAGGTCTGGGCAAATCACTTCTTCTCTGGGCCTCAGCCTCCCCCTCTGTAAAATAAGATCTTGGACTAGATAGCCATGGAGGCCCCCTTCCGCTTCTAAATCTGTGCCCCTCTGATCTTTGTGGTCTTTCTAGAGGTGCCCAACTACATGGGATGCTGGCAAAGGCAGCTGATACCTCTTGATGGAATCTGGGGGTGTGGGCATTAAGACCTTCTCAAATTCACAACACACTGGGCCCAGAGAGAGGACACAGCAGAAAGTGACAAAAGAGAGAAATGCACCGTCACCTCTGATCATCCACCACAGAGCCCCAAGCTAAGGGAGCAGCCTGGAACCCTGGAAGGAGACGGAGGGAGATAGTATGAATCCAAAGCCCGCCTCCAGTGTGACCCTGGACAAGAAACTAAGCTTCTCTGGAAATTCCCTCATTTTCGTTCTCTGAAACATACAATGTTAGGCTTGGAGGCCTCTGAGGTCCTTTCCTGCTCTAGCGAGCTGGAAGATTAGTAAAGTGCCTGGTACATGCAGCAATCTCTTAATAAGTGCTTATTCTATCAATGGGGCTAGAGACCAAGAAGAGAGGAACCTCAATCACTGGACAGGAGGGTTCTCCAAGGCTTCCTTAATCTCCACATGGGCAGTCTGGGTCAGCAGGGGTTATGCACCAAGAGAACATGCCGCCATTGGGCCCGAAGGGCGACCAAGAGGTTTGAGGGGGAGAATGGGAGGGGGCCCAAGGGAGGCCTGTTCTCTCCTTGTCTTCTCTGAGTTGGTCCGTAAGCAGCCTCACTATTCTGGGGACAGAAAAGCAAATAGCCTGGCTGGGAATTTGCTGTAACCAGATTCCCAAAGCCCTGAAACCTGGCCCTCGGGAGTCTGCTCCTACTCGGGCCACTTGAAAGCCTCATAAGAAGTAAGTGTGAAGAAGGGAACTCGGCCTACTCCAGGGCCAAGGCCCTTGAACAGCAGCATTAGCATTTCAAAAAGTGAGTTGCTAATTACAAATTATTCTTATCTCTTTGTTCTGCGACACAATAGCCCCCTTCTTCCTTCCCAGCTCTGAAGTTACTGCCGGTTTTCAAAAGTCATAAAATTGTTGGGGTTTTTTTTAAAATGTTCCAATTACTCCAACTCTTCATTACCCTATTTTCTCCCCAATGGGGGACAGTTATTTGGATCACGTTGTCTTTAGAAACCACAAAAGTAGCAACAAATGGCCAATACCAGCCAGAACCAAGAGCCGAGGGGTAAGTGGGAGGGATGCAGGGGCAGAGAGATAGGGAGAAAGGGAAAGACCAGAAAGAACGTCTGGGGTGAGAACAGTGAAAGTGAGAAAGAAAGACCTAGAGAAGGGGGGGGTGGAGCAAGAGAGAGAGAGAGAGAGAGAGAGAGAGAGAGAGAGAGAGAGAGAGAGAGAGAGAGAGAGAGAGAGAGAGAGAAAGGGAAAGACCAAAAAGAACGTTTGGGGTGAGAACAGTGAAAGTGAGAAAGAAAGAGCTGGGGGGAGGGAGAGAGAGAGAGAGAGAGAGAGAGAGAGAGAGAGAGAGAGAGAGAGAGAGAGAGAGAGAGAGAGAGAGAGAGAGAGAAAGGAGAGAGAAAGAGGAGAGAAAGAGGGAGAGAGAGAAAGAGAAAAAAAGAGAGAGGGAGAGAGAGAGAGAGAGAGAGAAGCAAGTCCCTTAACCTCCCAGTGCTTCTAGGCAACTCCCGAATACTGAAAGCATTGATCATGGAGTGCCTGCTAGGTGCCAGGCACTGTGCTAGGCTCCGGAGATACGAAGACCTAAAATAATGAAACAGTTGAACTAGTAGGGCAGTTAGTTGTTCTACATAGATGCAAGGAATTTCCACACCAGGAGATATCAAACATGGATGAACTCAATCAACAAGCTCCTACAAAGCGCTAGAAACATGCCCTGGATTAAAAACGGTTTTCACTACCTACCTCACTGGTCTGTTGTAAGGATCAAAGGAGAGTGTGAAGGAGAGGCTTTCTAGAAATGTGTGTTATTGTCACTGCTGCTGTTGGGGGGATGGGGGTGGGGGTGCTGCTGTCTGAGAGAGGAGCGGGGGAGGGTGAGTGCGTCAAGGAGTGAGCAAAGGAAAATTGGAAAGGGGAGAGACCCTGGAGGATATGGGAGAGGAGGCAAGCTGATCAGTAAGACCATTGATCTAGGGCTGGAAGGTATCTCACAGGCCTCCCGGTCCAACCCCCGCATTTTACAGATGAGGAAACTGAGGTGGAGGAAGGCCACACAAGTCGCCTTGGGTTGGGAGATCACAGATTTAGAGCTGGAAGAGAATTTACCAACTAGCCCAACCCTTTTATTTTACAAATGAAGGAAATGATCCTCAAGGGAATGAAGAGATTTGCCCAAGGTCACACATAAGTATCAGAAATGGGAGTGGACTTCTCTGATTCTAGAGTTCTTTCCACAGCAGATTCTAGCCCTGGCCCCCACCACCACTTTCCAAGTCACTTCCTGTCTCAGTTTCCCCATTTGTAAAAACTAGGGAGGCGAACTAGCTGACCATTAGGGTTCCTTCCAACCCCTTGATACTACAAGGGGCAAGAGGACCCTTGGACTAGGGAGCACCAACCACTCATTTCTACTTAAATTAGGATCTTGAAGTTTAAAACTATCCCTGAAATAGAAAAACGTGATTTTCTTCCTTAAGATAAATAAGAGGCGGATTAGGGGGCAAGGCAGGAGTGGCCAAAGCCAAGTTTGCTTCTCCATTCCACCCAAGGCTGGCCCTGACAAGTCTTGGAATTCCAATGGTGACTCCCCTTACCCACACTCCACCCCTCACCCCAACCCTCTGCAAGGATTGGAGAGTGGAAGACCAAAGCAACCGACCAACCGAGAAGTCTCAGTCGCAAAGAGATGGAGCTGTTTCTGCACGGTCAACCACGGATGTTTGCTTAGTATTATCAGAAACTTCCAAGGCCTGGTGAAATAGTTCTCTGCAGGGACAAGGCCCTCTTTAAATAAGGGAGTGGGGAAGGGGCTAAAGTTGGGGCTAACCTACTTCCCAGACTGAGCTGGCAGAGATGTAATTATCCCAGAGCCCTAATCAGCACTGGGAGATTGAGTGGAAATCACTGGAGAGAGCCGAGGGAGGGCCAGGACAGGAGAGCTCCACCCTGCAGCTGCTCGCTGCCTTTGTCTTCCACCTTGGGTGCAAACAGAGCCCAGAGCCCAGGTAGGCTGCCATTCGAAGGAGACAAGAGCTCTGTTTATACAGGGGCTAACAAAGGGTAAGGAAAGCCTTTCGGATATTTTGGCTTGGGGGCCCCAGTGTAAATTTACACTAGGAGATTACTACCTAAAGAAGCTAACAGAGCCACTCTTCAGATGCAGGCAGCCACTTGAGAGTCACTGCTGGGTTACCTGGACACAACCCCATAGACTGAAAGCCACTGCCTCCAAGGTGGAGGCCTCTCAACTAGGGACTTCTAGGGGTCCTCAGCAGCAACCCACAACCCACTGATCCTCCCCGGAGCACACAAAGAGAATGTACAGGGACAGAGGTGGAAGGTGTCAGACTCTGAGTCAGAAGGGACCTTGGACATCACCCAGTCTGGCCCCTGTCCCAAATACAAGAACTTCTCCACAGCATTATTCTTTCAGTGACAGGAAGCTCACTGCCTGCTGCCTGGGTAACATTGGGAAAGTCACTTAAAACTTTCTAAGCCTCATCTCTGAAATGACAAGATAGGGCTGGTAAACCCTCTGACATCCCTTCTATCACTCAATGCCCTCAAAAAAAGTCAGTTCCTTTTTTAAACACCACTCATAGGGTCATCAATTGAATGCTAAAATTCAGCTTAGAGGGGCAGCTAGGTGTCACAGTGGATAGAGCACTGGCCCTGGATTCAGGAGGACCTGAGTTCAAATCCAGCCTCAGACACATAACATTTACTAGCTATGTGACCCTGGGCAAGTTACTTAACCCCATTGCCTAGCCAAAAATAAATAAATAATAATAATAATAAATTTTAAAAATTAAAATAAAATTAAAAAAAATTAAAATCCAGATAAGAGATCATCCTAGAAACCCAACACTCATTTTACAGGGGGTGGGACAGGGAGTGATATAGTCAGTGATGCTAGAAAGATAGACAGGGGCCAGGCTGTGAAGGGCTTTGAGAGCTAAACAAAAAAGTTTGCATTTTATCCTAGGCACAATAGAAAGCCACTAGAGTTGGCTGAATAGAGAATTACTTGGTCAGATTTTCACTTAAGGAAAACCCCTTTTGATTGTACCTTGTAGTATGGATTGGAGTAAGGACACTGAGGCAGGGAGACCATTGTTGCAATAGTCTAAGTGAGAGGTGATTAGAGCCTGAATTAGGGTAGTAGTGGCTTCACGAGTGAAGAGAAGGGGATGGATACTAGAGATGCTATGACTGCAAAAATGACAAGATTTGGCAACTGATGCCTATAAGGAAGGGAGGGTGAGGCATCAGGTTATCAACCTGGAGACTGGAAGAAAAGAGGTGTTTTCCACAGAAATAGGGAAGTTTGGAAGAGGGAATGGTTTTGTTGTTGTTATTCAGTTGCTCAGTTGTATCCAACTCTTTGTGACCCCATGGACCATAACTCGCTAGGCCCTTCTATCCTCCACTATCTTTCAAAGTCCAAGTTCACGTCCATTGTTTCTGTGACACTATCTATCCATCTCATCCTCTACTGTCCCCTTCTCCCTTTTCCTTCAATCTTTTCTAACATCAGGATCTTTTCCAATGAGTCCTGTTTTCTCATTATGTGATCAAAGTATTTAAGCTTCAGCTTCAGTATTCAACCTTCCTGCGAATAGCCTGAATTAATTTCTATAAGCATTGACTGTTTTGATCTCCTTGCTGCCCAGGGGCAGCAAAAGTCTTCTCCAGCACCACAATTCAAGAGCATTGATTCCACAATGCTTAGCTTTCCTCAAGGTCTGGCTCTCACAGCCATACATTGCTACTGGAGAAACCACAGCTTTGACAATACTGACCTTTGTCAACAAGGTGATATCTCTGCTTTTTAGTACACTGTCCAGATTTTCCATAGCTTTCCTTCCAAGGAGCAAGGGGAGGGTTTAGAGAAAAATATGATTAATTGTGTTTTAGACTTGTTAACTTTAAGATGTCTCCAAGATATCTAGTTTGAAATGTCCAATAGCAATGGGTGATTGGAAATGAAGCTCTGTGGAGAGACTAGAGCTAGATACATAATTTTGAGAGTCATCTGCATTGAGATAATAATTGAACCCAAGGAAGCTGATGAGGTTGCCAAAAGAGAGAGTTTAAAGCAGGGATATTTTATCTTACGCACTTAATTTTTTTCTTAATTATCATTTTATTACAACCAGTACGTAACACAAAGTATTACATATAAGCATTTAATATTTGTCTATTTTTTTTAATTTTATTTTCAATTCAGGGAACAAAACAAATGTTTCCATAACACAGTACAATAAAAAAGATGATTGCACATGAAACTGCAATTCTACCATGTATAACTTGCTATTCCCTCCAAATATAGTTATGTAAATTTCTTTTTTTCCCCTTTTTTCTTCTCCACCCTAGAGATGGGTACAATTAGACACAAGAATATATATATATGTGTGTGTGTGTGTGTGTGTGTGTGTGTGTGTGTGTGTGTGTGTGTGCGTGTGTGTGTATGTATGTATGTATGTATGTAAAATTGTTCTATACATACTTCCATTTATTTATCAGTTCTTTCTTTGGATACAGATAGCATCTTTCTTCATATATTCTTTATTTTTGTGTATTTATAATAGTCAAAATGACTTCCATTAATCGGGGAAGGACTGAACAAGCTGTGGTATATGGTCGTGATGGAATACTACTGTGTTATAAGAAATGATGAGCTCAATGATCTTAGAAAGGCATACAAAGACTTTCATGAAACAATGGGAAGCAAAGTGAGCAGAACCAAGAGAACACTGCATACAGTAACAGCAACATTGTTTTATTTTATGCACTTAAAAGCCTTCTTTTGAGAAGGTTTCATCAGACTATCATAGAGGTCTGTGATATACAAAAAAGTTAAGTACCCTTGGTAGAGAGGAAGAAAAGAAGGCCAAGAACAGAACTTTGGGGGACACTATAACCAGTTGCCTCCCACCTGTGATTTTTAGAAAAGTGGTTTTTTTTTTAAATATTGAGATAAAAATCTACATCTTTGAAATTTATACCTTTTAGCCCTAGATCTATTCTTAGGAATTATAACATAGAACACAGAATACCCCAAATTTGAAAAATCATCAGATCTAATCCCCACCCTATTCTCGCCTGAGTCTTCTCAGCTCCCATGTTATCCTAGGATCACAGGACAACAGAGACCCAGAAAGGACCCCATTGGCCATCTAGTTCAACTGGTATATTAAACAGATGAGAAATCTGAGGCCTAGTGAGGTTAAGTGACTTAAGATCAGAGGTCTAGAGCAGGAAGGAAGGAAGGAAGAGAGAGAGAGAGAGAGAGAGAGAGAGAGAGAGAGAGAGAGAGAGAGACAGAGAGAGAGAGAGAGAGAGAAAGCAGAAAGGAAGGAAAGAAGAAAGGAGGGAAGGAAAGAGGGAGAAAAAGAAACAAAAAAGAAGAAAGGAAGGAAGGAAGAGGAGAGAGAGAGGGAGAAGGGGAAAAAAAGAAAGAAGAAAAGAAGGAAGGAAGGAGGGAGGGAGGGAAGCTTTTAAGTATTTACTATGTGCCAAACATTGAGATTACAAATACAAGAAAACAAGACCATTCCTGCCTTCAAGGAGCTTACAGTCTACTAAGAGATGACATATACCTAAAATGCTTGGAGGGACAGACCCTGAATACCTGTGAAGCGCCATACAGATGGTCATAAAGCAATGTGCTAGGCCTGAGCCCAGGAATGGATAAGACAAAAGCTCACTGGTCAGAGCCCAAGATCACAAGGGTGGGAGCCAAAAAGAAGGAAGCTGAGCTTCAGGAGTGTCCCTTCCAGCGTCCCAGCATGGAGATGGCCATAACAGTAGCAAGTCTGCAAAGTCCTTGAAATCTCTCTCATTTAGAACCTCCCTGTAGCCTGGGAGGTGAGAACTGTAGGTCTCATCCACCTCTCACTATGCTAGATCTACAGCTGGAATAGGCCTCAGAGGCCATCTGGATGGCCATTTAGATGGCCAAATAAGGCCATCCAGCCCCCTTATTTTACAGATGGGGAAACTGAGGCCCAGAGAATTGAAGCAAATGGTCAAAGATCATAGAGGTCATCGCTCTTGAACTAGAAGGGCCCTCAAAGGTCACCTCCCCTCTTCTGCCTCCCCATTTTACAGATGAGGAAATGGAGGTCTATGGAGATTAGGCGGCTTGTTTAAAGACCATAGGTACCATACATAGATTTAGAACTGGAAGAAACCCTAGAAGCCAGAGACATATTGTCCAACTCTGTCATTTTACAGATGGAAAAATTGAGATCCAGAAAGGTGGATCTCTAGGTGGAAAGGATCTTAGTTCAATCTGGTCCATCTAGTTCAGTCTCCTTTTACAGATGAGGAAACTGAGGCCCCCAGTGTTTTATGGAAGGTAATATGGATTCTTTCAGCCCCTTCCTCATATGGTGTCATTCTGAGTTCCCTCCCCTACCCATCTGAGCCATATCTAAAGCCTTGGCCTGTGTTCTTCCAAGAATGTGGCTTCCAGGACTCCACCCCATACTACAGGTGTGGATGTTCAGTCCTGAAGTTTGCTAATCAGCCCCCAAGATCTCCAGGGATTAATTGACCCAGGAAGGGGATTGCTTTCAACCTAGCCGCTGGCCTGGCCAGGCAGAGGCGAGAAGTTTGGCCTGGTAACCTCAGATGCTGATGCCACCGCCTCCTGTAGCTTGGGTTTTGTTCCTGGAGAAATATTTGTTCTTTGAGCAAACAGAATATTAATATGTTCTAATCTGGAGCAAAGATACATTCTGCCTTCTTTTCTTCAGCCAGCTGGGTCCTCATTCCTCTGAAGGCAGTTCAAAGTAGAAAGCAAACAAAGTGTTTGCCAGAGGGCCAGGAGAGTATAACCCTTTCCTTTCTGGAGGACTGCCTTCACTTGGGATGCCTGGAAGGTCTCCCCTCTGCATGTGGTACCGAGGAAAGAGGGCTAGCCCTGGAGTCATAAAACGAGGTTCAAATCCTCCCTTTGTCCTCATGAAGTGAGTGACCTTGGGCAAATTCACCTGTCTGCAGCTCCATTCCTCATCTCAAATCCCAAGCTTTTCCCATTGCACACACCCCACCCCCAATGTTAGTGCCTTCCCTTGGGGATCACCCCCAATTTATCCTGTGTCTATCTTGCATGCACATAGTCATTTGAAAGCTATTTCTCCCTTTAAAACGTGAGAGCCTTGAGGAGGGGTCCTGTTTTTGCTTTTCTTTGTATCATCAGTGCCTGGCATATAGTAGGCACTTAACAGATGCTTGCTGACTGTTGACTGACTAATGTGTAAACTTAAGGTCTCCAAGAATGCTTCCAGATCTAACTTGATGATTTTACTTCGAGTCTCAGTTTCTGCATCTATAAAATGATAGAGGGCATCTTAGAGGTCCCTTTCAGCTCTGACTCTGTCGTCCTTTGAAACCTCTCTGTGCCTCAGTTTCCTCATCTGTAAAATGAAGGAGTTGGACTCGATGGCTTCTGAGGATGTTTCCAGTTCTAAATCTATGATCCTGGTCTGTCCTGGATTTGGAGTGGTTTGGTGTTTGAATTGGCTTCTTTCATTTAAGACGAGTCCGAGGCTGGATTCGAACTCGTCTTCCCATTCCATGCACTGAGCCAGGCTGCCCCTATTGCAAACCTCATCTTCCCAACAGACTATTGCTACCTGTAGAAATGAAGAGGTGTCTTGAGGGTCTTGCAGACCAATGTTAAGGCTCCCACTTAAACATTAAGTAAACAAACATTTACTAAGCACTTACTGTGTGCCCAGCACAGAGACAACCACTAGGAATACAAATACAAGCAGAGAAAGTCTCAGCCCTGTGGGAGCTTACATTCTGCTGGGGAAAACACTACTGGGAAAATTAACATCCAATACACTAATTTTTTTTTCCTTTTTTGTTTAGGCAATCATGACTTTGCCCAGGGTCACACAGCTAGTAAGTGTCAAGTATCTGAGGTCAGATTTGAATTCAGGTCCTTCTGACTCCAAGGCTAGAGCTCTATTCACTGCACCATCTAGCCATGCCTCCAATATACTAAATTTTAACACCCAAATTGGGCGTGAAAGCCTGCCCTGAAGTGTCCTAGGGAAAGAAGAGTAACACAGGACCAGCTTTTTCAGGCTCACCTCTAAGACAAGGTAATTTCCAAAGGCCCTACCTGTTCCAACTTGTACATCTAAAAACCACAGCTTACATTTATATCATACCAGAGTTACCTACATTATTATCATTGGATCCTCACAACAACCCTGTGAGATAGACTAGAGGTCTCATACGCATTTTGCAGATGAGAGAAGTGAGGCTCAGAGAAGTTAAATCATTTGCCCATGGTCACAATAGCCAGGAAGTGTCAGAGGTGTGTAATTCAAGCTACTTCACTCACTCATTAATTCATTCACTGATTTGTTCATTATCAGAGTGGATTTTGGTATCAGATGGGCCATTCAAACCCTCTTGCTCGGTCTTATATTCATTCAACAAGTCTTTTTTTTAATGTGATTGTTATATTTTGTTTTGACACCCCCTTCGTTTCCCAACCTATGCTTCCTCTCTCCCCTCTTCAGCACTGGAACATAGCCTGGGGCTGAGCTGTTCAGTTAAGTGAGGAATGAAATGAAATCTCAGCTAACCCCTTATCTAGCCATGCCCCAACCCAGCTTCACAAAGCATGCAGCATCTACCAAGAACCCAGTCTGGATCAGATGCCACTCACAATACTGGAAAGGATACAGCAATCAGTTCATATTTAGTTCCCTGGCCACCGCACTCCTATACAGGTGGCTCCTTCTTTAGAATGTGAGCTCCTTGAGGTCTGAACCATCTCACTTGGTCTTTGTATGCCCAGTGCCTAGCAAAGTGCCTGGCTCAGACTTGGCCCATAATAATTAATCTATTTATTCAACTATTGCCTTGTGACAGAGGAGAAGAAAAAAGAAGAAAGTCAACAAGTAGTTATTAAGCACCTACTATGTGCCAGGCACTATGCCAAGAGCTGGGGAAAAGAATAAAGCCAAAGACAGTCCCTGCTTTCAAGCTCACAATCTAATGAGGGGGAAAGAGTGCAAATAACTATGTACAAAATGATATAAAGAGGATAAATCCAAAATAACCAACAGAGGAACAATAATAGCATTAAGGGAGTCCAGGAAGGGCTTCTTACAGAAGGCGGGATTATAGTTGTGATCTTAAGGGAGCCAGAGAAGTTAAAAAGTGAAGAGAAAGGTGAGTTCCAGGTGTGGAGGACTGTCGGCTGCACATGGGCTGATAGTGGCAGTATCTGCAGTATTCCCCACCTCTACAAAAAACAGAAAAAGAAAAAGGAAGGAGGTGCATTCTCTCAGCTCTTTTCCCAGACCAAGCATTTATTTAGTGCCTACTATGTACCAGGGCAGCTAGGTGTTGCTGTAGATAGAGTTTCTTTCTTTCTTTCTTTCTTTCTTTCTTTCTTTCTTCTTTCTTCTTTCTTTCTTTCTTTTTTTTTTTAAAGGCAATCGGGGTTAAGTGACTTGCTAGTCTAAGGCCGGATTTGAACTCAGGGCCTCCTGACTTCAGGGCCAGTGATCTATCCACTGTGCCATCTAGCTGCCCCCGGGGCATTTCCTGGAGTCAGAAAGAACTGAGTTCGAATGTGACCTCAGATGCTTCCCAGCAGTGTGACCCCGGGCAAGTCGCTTAACCCTGTTTGCTTCAACTTCCTCATCTGTCAAATGAGCTGGAGAAGGAAAGGGCAAACCTCTCCAGTATCTCTGCCGAGAAAGCCCCAATTGGGGTCATGGAGATTGGGACATGACTGAACAACCAACAGGCATTGTACTGAGCCCAGATGATAAACCAAAACACCACAGAAACTTATTTTTAAGTATTCCTTTCCATAACTGTCTGAAAAATACATATATTTTTAAAATATTGCCCGGAAATCCCCAGCCAGTGGTCCTATTCCATCCCCCCGAGGGTCCCTGCCTTATTTTCCGGCAGCCGGTAAGCCTCCCTGCCTCTTTCTGAGCTCCCGCGGGGTTGCAGCTAAGCCGCACTGCCTGCCTGGTCCGTCCCTGGGGGTGATGCTGGCCCGGCTGGCTGGGGGCCCACACGGGCATCTCACCAGGCAGGCAGGCGGGGGAGGCGGGGGGAGACGGAGGCAGGGCGTGCATGCACGCAGGCGGCGGGCGTCCGACCTGCCTTTACCCAGCTCGCGAATTGGTTTGTTTCTATTTCTTCATCTGGGGTGGGGGTGGGCACCGCAGAGCTACGTTTTTGGGTTCACCCCGCCGGACAGGGGGGAAGAGGGCCCTTTATCTCGCTCACTTCCTGGCTCCAAGTTCTTCGAGGGACTGAACCTTCCCCAAAGAGCTGACATCGGATACAATTGTTTCCGATTGGCCTCTTGTGGGGTTGCAGGAATTCAGCCTCCAGCTCCCGCCCTGGGGGGAGGGGCGGCGAGCATGAAGGCGGGCCTCGCTTTACGTAAACAACCTCCCGGCTTCCACAAGGTTTGGGTCTCGCCCCTCCTCTTTGTAAATACGGTAAATCCAGTGATATTTCCATTCATTCTTCAAAAAAGAAAGTCTCGCCCCCTTTTATCAGTTGGTTAAGGGTGCTTTTTTTTTAGGTTGGATTTTCTTAAAGGGAGGCTCACAACTGTATTGGAAAAGGGGTCTTTTTTAATCAAGCAAGTCAACATGCATTTATTAAGCACCTACTATTTGCCAGACACTGTACTCGAGCTGGGAGTACAAAGAAAAGGAGAAAAAACACCCCCTCCCAAATCTACAAAAACCTGTTCCTGCCCTCAAGGACCTTACATTCTAATTTTTGTTGTTCAGTTCTGCCCTACTCTTCAAGATTCCATTTGCGGTTTTCTTGGCAAAGATACTGGAGTGGTTCACCATTTCCTTCTGCAGCTCATTCGACAGATGAGGAAACTGAGGCAAACAGGGTTATAAGTGATTTGCCCAGGGTCAAACATCAGGTGAATGCTGTGAGGCCACATTTGAACTCAGGTCTTCCTGACCCCAGGCCTGGCCCTCTATCCAATTTGCCACCTAGCTGCCCAACCTTTTAAGAGAGGTGCTATTATTATTCTCATTTGATAGATGAGGAAACTGAGGTGAAGAGATTTGCCCAGTCACATAGCAGGTAATGTCAGAGATGGAATTCAGCCCTAGGTCTCTGCTGACTTCAAGTGCATCAGGCTTTCTTTCCATCTTCTCACACTCTCATAGGATCTCATAGGATCATAGGATCATAGATCTCATAGGAGATCTTCCAATATTTTGAGGCACAAGGTGGATTTGAAGTCAGGAGCCCTGAGTTTGAATCCTGGCTCCGCCACTTACAACCTTTGTGGCCTCAGGTAAATCACCACCTCTCTAGGCCTCAGTTTCCTCATCTGTAAAATGAGACCATTGAACAAGATGGTTGCTTCCATGATCCACTGTCAGGTCCCCTGGGATGCCATGGTCAGAACTGGCTGTAGGTGAGCTCAGACTTTATCTAGTAGAGTGGGTGGTTTTTATGATGCTTCCTCCCTCCTCCCCACACCACCTTTTCCCCTCATATTCCCACCTGTAGGGCCTGCAGTCTTTAAACTAGTCCCCCCTGGGCACTGCAGGAGTCCAACCCTGAACTATAAGGAAGTGATGCCCAGAGGCCCTATGCCAGTTGGCATCTCCTGCAGCCTCACTGGGCATGGACTGCAGTAAACCTGCCATTTTTTTTTAAAGCCCTCTCAAAACCCAGGCCAGCCTCATGAAGAGGAGAAAACCCATCCCAAAGTGCTGGGAGTTGAAATCCCAGATCCATCTTCTCTCTCTACTCGGTAAAATCGAGTCTAGCACAGGCAAAGATGGCACTGACTTGTCCACGGAAATCTGTGCCTCAACTGGTGCCTGAATAAACAGGGAAGGAAAGGGGGAGGGGAGAGGAAGGACCTGTTCTCACTTCCATCGAGTGGATCTAACTGGGGGGGGTACGATTCCCCTTGGGGAGCCCTGAACTTTGCTCAGTTATTCTATACCGTGAACCCCTCATTAAAGCAATAACAGTTTATTCCAAACAGCAATTGCTGGTGCCTAGCAGACTAGGCTGCCTTGTTGTTAACAAATAAAAATTTAACCAAAATGTTGCACACGGCTCACCCCAGTTAATGCAAAATTCATTTCCTGGGTCCCTTGTGTTTCTGGGGAGTGTGATTTGCTGACCCTCCTGCCTGTTCTTCTGTGTGTTTCTGCTTTTGAATGGCGTTTCTATTTATTCTGGAAGCAAACCTAGGCCACAGGTAGGAGAAAACATCCCCTACCTTTCTCCCCAGAGGCTGGGTGTGTGACTCCCAGTCACTAACTAGCTCTGACCGAGTCTGCCTTGACAACAATGGAGAACGGGGCCATCTCACTCTGGGTCGAGCTGAAACTCTTCTTAATGAAGCAGCAGGCATGCACCGTCCATGCCTGCTGGCTATTTTCCGGTCAGCCAGTGTTTTCAGACCAGAAAAAAAAAAGTGCCAAGAAGAAGGGAAAAACTATGCCTTGGGGTTTGGGAAGTGGGAAGGGATTAGAGAAGCGAGGAGGGTCATACCATTTCAGAAAACTTTTCTTGTGGGAGCTAAGAGAAGAAGAAGAAAAAAGCCCCCAAAACCCCATTGTCCATCATGACTCATGCGGGCTGAAGGAGCAATCCCAGCCCTCCCTCTACTTCTTTTCCCTTTGAAATAATGATCTTGATATAGTAACTTTAAGCAGAAAGCCTGGGATGATGATGGCTCTGGAGAAAGAGAGACTTGGGCTCCTAGGGGCCCGACTGGGCACTCTGACCCTTACTAGCTTTGTGACCCTAGGCAAGTCACATCACCTACCTAAGCCTCAGTTTCTTTGATAAAATAAAAAACCAAAGCCAAAGGAGCTGGACTCCATGGACCCAGAAGTCACTTCTACTCAGATCAATGATGCTGTCTGGTTTTTTCAAAACATTTCAACAACCCTGTGGGCTAAAGAATACAATAAATGTTGTCTATTGAAATTCCCTACTGTGTGCAGAACACTGTGCCAGGAGCGAGGAAAGATATAAAATTTAGGAAATCAGCAAACATTTTAAAAAATAAATCTTTTGATATCTTTTGTTTTTGTATCACCTGTGTTTCCCAAAGGATCCTTTCCATTTCTTCCTCTGAGAAAGCCAGCCTTTATAATAAAGAATTAAAAAGATGGGGGAAAATGTTGAGGAAAATTAACTAACATATCCCAAAAGGCATATTATATGCAGTGTTCCATTAGATTGCAAGCTCCTTGAGGACAGGGAATATCTTTTATCTCCTTTTGTATCCCTAGCACTTAGCATAGTGCCTGGCACATAGGAGACTCTTCATAAATGTTTATTGATTGATTATTCCGCACCCATAGTGCAGGGGAAGATTTGCTTTCTTTGGGGTGGAGTTTGGTCATTATAATTAGGAGTATTCCATTTTGATTATTTTACGAAAAGCACTTCCTATGGGTTAGGCAGCCCTACCTCTCAAGGCTATGAGAGTGCCCCAAGAACTTTGAACACAGAATATCAGAGCTGGGAGGGACATAGAACAGAGAATACGGAATGCCCCCAGTGATTGGCTCTTTAGACCACAAATGTCAGAGCTGGGAGGCACCAGAACACAGAATGTCAGACTCTCATCTTCCAACACTGGCTTCTGCTTCTGAAAGACCTGAGTTCTAATGCAGCCTTTGTCCCATATGGGCTACCATAACCCTAGGTAAGTCATATATCCTCCTAGTGCCCCCAAGAAACTCTAGAAGACACAAAGCTTCCTATGGAGTGCCAACAATGCATTAGTAAATGGAGTCCTCCTGTTAGAAATTCCCTAGACCAATAAAATCACTTGGTTCTGCTCCCACCACCACCACCACCCAAAAAGAGTGCCAGGCATTATAGTCTCTGCTGAGACCACAAATACACACAAAAGGGACAGGCATTGAATGTAACATCAGCCCTTTTTCATATGTTGGTTAATTCTCCTGAACATTTTTCCTCATTCTTTTTTTAATAGAGGCTGGCTCTTTCAGAGGAAGGAATGGAAAGGATACTTGGGACATCCAGGTGATGTAAAAACAAAAGATATCCAAAAAAAATTTTTTTTAATATTTGTTGCTAATGCATTTTTGGTGGAGTTGTGAAATGATCCAGCCATTTTGGAGAGTGATTGGGAACTATGCCCAAAGGGCTATAAAATCTTGCATACCCGTTGAAATACCACTTCTAGGTCTGTATTCCAAAAAGATTATAAAAATGGGAAAAGGACCCACATGTACAAAAATATTTATAGCAGCTTTTTTTGGCAAAGAATTGGAAATTGAGAGGATGCCCATCAATTGGGGAATGGCTAAACAAGTTGTGGTATAATAATGTAATGGAATACTATGTGCTATAAGAAATGATGAGCAGGCAGGCTTCAGAAAAACCTGGAAAGACTTACATGAACTGATGCAGAGTGAAATGAGCAGAACCAGGAGAACATTGTATACAGTAACAGTCACATTGTGCGATGACTGACTTTGATAGACTTAGCTCTTCTCAGCAGTGCAAGAATCTAAGACAACTCCAAGACTCACAATGCAAAATGCTATCCACATCCAGAGAAAGAACTATGGAGTCTGAATGCAGACAGAAGCAGACTATTTGCTCTCCTTTTCCTTTGTTGTTGTGTTTTATTGCTTCATTCTCATGGTTCTTCCCATTAGTTCTAATTGTTCTTTACATCATGACTAATGGGGAAATATGCTTAATATGAATGTATAAGTAGAGTCTATATCAGATTGCATGCCATCTTGGGGTGGGGGGGAGAGGAGTGGGAGGGGGAGAAAATGTAATGCTCAAAATCTTATGGAAGTGAATGTTGAAAACTAAAAATAAATACATTAATTATCAAGAGAAAAAAAGTGTTGATTTCCTAAATTCTTTATCTTTCCTGGCTCCTGGAACAGTGCTCTGCACACAGTAGGGATTGATATGCTACTTATAATGGGGGGTGGGAAAATATAATATGTTTACTAATAAGTAAATACAGATATGGGGGTGGGGCAGGAACTAATCATCAAGGGGAAAAGGCTCAGTCCCTGCCCTCAGAGAGCTTACCATGTATTAGTAGGATGAGACACCCACTCTAATAAGGACAATATACAATATTATATGATAATTGCATTCAAGCCACAAAGAAAGAACTGAATGAAGTCCAAGAGGGACAATCTTTACAAACTGGTGGAGGGGGCCAGGTGAGAATCAGAGAAGGTTTCTGAGGAGGAAGGAGCTTTTACCTTGAGCTTTAAAGGATGGGAAGTAATTCAAATGGAGCAGATGGAGAAAGAAGGCACATGAGGTGCAAGGAACACCCTATAGAAAGAAGCATAAACGTGCAGCCCACGGGCCGGGCACAGAATGCTATCTAGCTTGTCTAGAGTACAAAGTTCACAGAGGGGAGTAATAGGAGATAGGGCTACAAAGGTTGGGTGACTAGTACAGTGCCTGGCACTTAGTGGGTGCTTAATAAATCCTTGTTGACTGGACTTATTGACTTGGTACAAGGGGAAAGCCAAAAACAGTACAGCCTCCACTTGGAAGGTAAAAGGCCATCTCATCTATTGGGGCTGGACGGATTATGGGCTGTTGTGCATTCATTGGTAAAATGGGGCCAAGCGGCTTGATTTGTGCTAGGCCTAGAGAAGAGGGGGTCAGTCAGAGAGCTGAGCTTTTTCCCTTGTTGAAGAAATCCTGAGAGCTGAGCCCTGGTGTAAGACCAGACCACACGGCCTGACCCTCAACACCAGTGTTCGTTCGACTGTATCACACAGAGGCACCAAATCTAACCAAATTGCTCTCACTCCTTGTTCCATGTCTCCACTGGTCTTGGGTTTCAAGAGTCCCTATGTTTGGATTGGATTAACCCATTTGTAGTCATCTTTAATAAGGGCGCTATGAAGACATAAAGGCCCACCCAGACTCCCTCTCCTGCTTGATGTTGGACTGAGAGTCAATTATTCACTGGAGCGTGCTCAAAGAACAAACAGTCCCATCTCTTTTTTTTTTTTCAGTCCAACATCAGTCCGAGGCCAGGATCATGGCAATATTCAAATTCTCCCATTCACTCCTTTTGTAGCTATTTTGAATGTTTTTTTTCTCTATTATTTCCTCCTGTTTTTTTTTTGCTAAGTAGAAATGCTAATCCTTTTTCATGAATTCATTTTTTATCCCACTCGATTTCTGAAGCTTTTAACTGTCCCAGCTTTGCCACTGGATTGCACATTGGAGTGTGAGCAGCCTAATATAAATTTTTTTTTATCATCATCATCATTTTCCCCCCAGTGAGCTTTCAGGGCACCTAGAGTCCTGAGCTTCCCCCCCAGACTCCCAGGGTTCAGAAGCAAGGTGGTTAATGCGCTCCAGAACACACAAGGAAGACTGGAAGCCAGCAGGAGACTCCTGAGAGGCTCAAGATGGCCAATGATCTCAAGATGAGGAAAAAATATCAGCTGCTAGGAAGGCAGGAGTGGCCAATGCTAGAAATGTAGGCATGACTTGATTAGCACTAACTCAAGAGGTCTGTGAGGTTACTGGGCACCAGTGTTCTCCGTTCCAGTAACAAATGAGTGGGTTGGAGAGGAGGAAGCTGTTCCAAGGGAGGTAAGTCATGGATGTCCATGCAATCCATTGCTATGGGCTCTGCTGATAGATCCCATAATGAGGGGGTATTTGCCTTGGCACTGGGTTTCATCTATGGGCAGGAAGGACAGAAAGACCATATTTGGCCCTTCAAATCTCCAGCAACCAGGCCGATGATGTCAGAGGAGGCAGTGAGGGACTTCTTTCAGACTTGCAATGAAGATGTAAGAGGGTGAAAATCAAAATAAAAAATAGGCTAGTGTAGTTATGGAACAAGAAGAAACAGGATCGGAGGAAGATAGGAGAGATGATTAAAGCAGAGGGGGCTGTGAAGAGTGCCCAGACCAAGCAGGGGAAGGGGTTCAGACTCAAATTCAGCCAGGAAAAGATTCCACAAGCATCACTCAGAAAACAAGCCCTCCTCATTTAATCTTCCCTGATCATGAGCAGAATTCCTGCCTGCAGCAGCTGGCGGGATAGCTCCCCACCCACCCACACCTCCAGGTACAGGACACTGTCATCCATCAGACGTGAGAGCCCTCGAGAAGTGTGACTGCCAACATCACACGCTGACAGGCTTGTTGTGTGTGCTTTGGTCCCGTCTACTCTTCGTGACCCCACGGGGGGTTTTCTTGGCAGATATACTACAGTGATTCCTCATTTCCTTCTCCAGCTCATTTGACAGATGAGGAAACTGAGGCAGACAGGGTGAAGTGACTTGCACAGGTTCATACAGTTACCAAGTGTCTGAGGCCAGGAAAAGGAGTCGTCCAGCACTCTATCCACTTCACCACCTAGAATTAAAGGATCTGAATTCACATTCTGCACCTAATGCTGACTACCCAGGCAAATGAGTTCCCTTTAATGGTTTAACGCCAGCCAGGGAAGGAGGCCCCCTAGTCAAGTATCCCCTGGACTTCGTCCTTGGATTCTATCCCCATGATTTCCTTGGAGGGTGGATACCCTCCTCTCTTCCTCTGTCTGTGTCTCTCTTTCCATGAGAGAAGTCAAACTCTTCCAAAGCACTTTATTAGCAAGAAAAGGGGATGAACTAAAACCTACCGAATATACGGTTGGCACATCAGAGAGCATGAAAACCTAAAATGGGGGAGCTTAACCTGGGGACCCTGAACATTTTTTAGTATTTTGATAACTGCGTTTCAATATAATTGGCTATATTTATAATGCTATGCATTTTATTTTGTGCATTTAAAAACACTGTTCTGAGAAGGGTCCATAAGCTCCCCAAATTGCAGAGGAGTTGTGACGCAAAAAAGATGACCTCCCCCAGATGGGTGGTGTGGCTGCCTGAAGCTCATTAGCCCTGTGCTTATCTATCCTCCATCAGACCTGACAGTGGCATCATGGGATCCTACATCTTGAGCTGGAAGGGCCCTCAGCCTTCTCTTTATACATGTAAGCCAACCAAGGCCCGGAGTGGGAAGTGACCAGCCCAAGGTCACCATGGTTATTGATAAGGTCAGAGGTGGGGTATCAATCCAGGTCTTCTCACTGCAGAGGACGTCCCATGCCGCTCCTTGCACCACATTATCCCCAACATCCCCTCGAGAGGGCCTGAGTGGTAACCATGGAGTCAGAAAACACATCTTTGAGGCCCACCAATGCCTCTTGCTTCTCTGTGTGATGGCAAACCCCTCGATTAGCCACTCTGAGCCTCAGTGTCTTCATCACCAGCTCCTTTCCTGGGCCACTTCAAAGCTGCTGCCCTCTCTGGCCTGGGGGTCATTTTGCTGTGCAGTCTTTATGCCAGAATCCAGCATTCTGAGAACAAGTGGGCGGAGGCAAGGCTTGTTTTGAACCTAGCTGTGGTTGTTCAGCTTTGAGCAGTGGTGGGTGAGGGGATAAAGAGTGTTGAAAGGATGGTCTGACTTGGAGGGGTGAAGCAAAAGGTTTACACCTTGTTCAGAGCCAAGTAAATGAAGCCACTTGTGATATGAACATCGCAGCATCTGGCTAGCCAAGGCTCATGTCTCCTTCGTCCATAAACACTGCCCACTCCAAGGCTTGATTGGCTTGAAAAGAAGGCCAATTTCTCACAGGCCAGGCTGAAAGCTCACGGAACTGGCCCCCGCAGGATCAGCTGAGGCTGGTCCATAACAGAGAAGCAACATCTTAACCCCTCAGTTCTCATTTCTCGCGGGACCCAGGTTCCTTGTAGTCTGAGACTGACAGAGGCTGACATCCTGGCCTGAGGCCCCCAGTCTGTACCATATCCTACAAGAGTTAGAATCATAAAGTCATGATTGCCCCAGGTCGTCCATGGAAGGAGAATCAGGGTTGCCATTGGGCTCCAGCTCCCCACTTCCAGACTCCCATTGGACCACACTGTCTCTCATGGATCCATTTAATGGGCCTTGAAGATCATCTGATTCAGCCTCATCCTTTTTGTTCAGTTGTATCCAACTCTCCGTGACCCCCATTTGGGGTTTTCTTGTCAAAGATACTGGAGTGGTTTGCCATTTCCTTCTCCAGCTCATTTTACAGCTGAGGAAATGGAGGCAGACAGGGTTAAGTGACTTGCCCAGGGTCACACGGCTGCTAAGTGTCTGAGGCTGGATTTGAACTCAGGTCTTCCTGGCTCCAGGCCTGGTCCTTAATCCACTGTACTGCTCAGCTGCCTATCCACAGATGAGGAAATCAAGATTCACAGAAGGTGAGTTGCCCAAGACACCACAGAAGCACTGAATGGTAGAACTGAAAGGCCTCATGGAGATCTAGTCAAATCCCTTCATTTAGCAGATGAGGAAACTGAGTCTCAAAGAAAGTAGGTTACTTGCTGGGGATCACAAAAGCAAGAAAGAGGCAGAGTTAGGCCTCAAAACTAGATCCTCTGACTCCAGAACTGCTACTCCATTGTATTTAACACAACGATACGTCATCAATATGGAATCTGCCATCGTATCCGCTTCTCCTGTTCTGAACATGGCCCAGAACCAGACAATAAACCAAAAATACCTCAGAGTGATCAAAACAGATGTTACAGAATCCATGGGCTTTACTCATAGGAAAGTCCCTCAAACTCTCACTCAGAGCTCATTTACTCTTATTTTATACATAGTCCTAACATGCCTAGGTTCCAGGCCCACAACAATCCTGAGAATATATATGTGGTGTGTTTGTGCGTGTATGTGTGTACAAGTGAGCACACCTCCCCTTCCCCCTACCCCCACCCCTCTACAGAGCACAGGGAGGACATAGAGAGTTTGATCACGGAGTTAGAGACGGTACCAGGGTTATGAACTCCATCTTGGTTGTGTCTAACAGATTTAAAGTTCAAAAGGATGTCAGAAACAAATTAGTTCCTACAATTTTATAGGTAAGGGAAGCTGAGGTGCAGAGGCAGGGAGGAGCTTACCCACAGTCACAAAGAAAGTAAGTAAAACAGCCAGGATTCAAACCCAGGTCCCTTGACTACAAGTCCAGTATAGAGAGAGATGGAGACAGAGAGGGAGACACAGAGAGAGATTATCAATGAACAGGAGATTCTCCGTTTCAAAGAGTTGTTCTTCACCTTGTCATCTCTTTCATGACTCTCACACACTTGTGTACAATGAACACTTGAGGTTTCCCATTGCTGGCTGATGGGCAACCCCGATAGAGCTGAAGTGGGCCTGAGATCATAGGATGGTAGGTTTGGAGCTGGAAATGACCTCAGACCTCGTCATGTTCAATCCCCCTCACTTTACAGGTGAGTAAACTGAGGCCCAGTCAGGCTTAAGTGACTTTGCTCAAGGTGACACAGCAGGTGGTGGGAGCGCTCAGAGGAGTGCAAATCCATCCCCTCTAATCACTGCCCCGCACTGCCTCCCTTCCAGGTGCCTGTCCTTTGGGATTCCTCCCAGAGTTTCCCTAAGAAGGCCACCTCCCACCACACACCTTCCATGTCGTCATTGCTAGGCAGGTCCAGAAGCCGCACAGGTCTCCGTGGCTGTGCCCAGGTGATACATGGCATCAGTTGAATTTAATTCAGCAAAGCTTACTGTGGGCCAGCCACTTTGTCACAGAGCTTTCAGGGTACAAACTAAGTCCCTGCCCTGAGGAAGCTTACATTCTACTGGAGGAAAAAGAACATGTACATAAAAATGCAATACAAAATGTAAACAAAGTAATTTGGGGGGAGGGAGAGCAGAAGAAAGGGGGAGGGTGGAAATCAGCATCTGGGCTTGGCACCCATATCTGGAAGAAGATGGGCTTCAGCATATCCCAGACCCCCCATACTTTGATGCAAGCTCTGATGGTTACTCAGACAAGCACAATCTTGTCTAATACTTTCTTTGGCCAAGTTCAACAATAATTGAGCTTGAAAGCGCACAACACACACACACACACACACACACACACACACACACATATACACTCTCACTCACTCACTCACCATTTGGGCATTCATCAATGCCCTGTGCTTATTCCCAGGCTTCTCTGTCATCTAAATCTCTCTGATTGGATGGATACACAGGGTTTATAGCTTCAAACATTAACCTCCCACGATACTGATCTTATACATAAGAGAAATTACATTTATAGCTTTGCTAGAACATGGCGTCCCACATGGAGTTTACTGCTTCCTCTTCCAAGCCTCTTAGTAGGTGATACACATTTTTTTTTAAGCAAAAGAAATCTCTTGTTTATATAATATCCTTTGGAGCACAGGCTCAGTGTGTGCCCTACAAGGAAATTCTAAAAAAGGAAATCTCCAACTTCTGGAAGTAAAGGCAATTATTGGGGGTGGGGGAGAGTCACTGGGAGGCATCTGGGGAGAAAGGGCAGGAACCACCATAGAGGAGTTGAACAGTGAGGATTTGCCCCTTTTGGAAGAGGCAGCATGGTACTGGTACTTCACTGGGCCTCAGTTTCCTCATCTGTACAATGAGAGGGTTGGAGTAGATAACAGCCTCAGTTCCCTTATAGATCTAGGTCTCTGATCCCAAGACATTATGATCCCATCAACATTAGATTTAATGTTAGAGGACCTGATTGACCAGTATGACCTTTGGCCAGTCACTTAACCTCTGGGTCTGGATTTCCTCATTGATAAAATAAGAGGGTTGGGCTAAATAATCTCAAGGTCCCTTCTAGCTCTCAGGGCTCACAAAACGGCCATAAAACTGTCATAAGCCAGAAGGGTTATTGGTAGATGGAGTTTCCTCACTGGGAGCTGCCTGCTGAAATCACTGTTCTGGACAGATACCTCCCCCCAATGACCAGAAAACGAGCTTAATAAGTCATATATTGAGAGCTAGGGGTATCTAATGGATGCCTTTTACACCGTGCTATTATCCTTGTCGTATGGAAACAAAACAAAACAAAAGAATGTTTCTGGTCTACTAGGGAGGTGGTTAGGGCAGAGAATGTTAGAGTTAGAAAGGAACCTTAGAATGTAGAAAGAATTTATCTTATTAAAAAAAAATTGATAGAGCCCTTAGAACTTAGAACATAGGCCCAGAAGAGACAGAACACAGACTGTCAGAGTTGGGAGGTACTGGGAACGTAGAATGTCAGAATGAGAAGGGACTTGACAACAGAGAATATCAGGATTAGGCAGTACCTTAGAGGCTGCTTCATTTGACATTGGGGGCAACTGAGGCTTTAGAGAAGTCAGGGTGACTTCCCCTACCAGGACATTGTGAGATTTTGTCACTGTGCAGCAGGACAAATGGCTAGGACTCCAGACACTAACCTAGAGGTTTGGGGGGGGGGTGGAGTGGGGACATGACCAAAGCCATTGAATCTATATATTTGATGGGCTCTTGTGAGCCGGGAGACTGAGAACTGCAGGGAAAAGATGCTGTCTAGAGACATAAAATGGGGGCAACTTTTACTTTGTTTCTGTTGGACCTAGAGTGCTAGATTCGAATTCTACCTCTCATACCCTGGGCAAATCATTCAATCTCTGTGTGCTGCTTAGGCAACTCCCTAGAATTTCCCAAATTCACACAGGGCCCCATGGTCCCAACTAGGCCCTCCCTACATTAACAAGATCCTGCCTGTATTTGTGAATACTGGTTTATGTTTCTGGCTCCTGCACAGCCCATGTAATGTGAGAGGCCTGTTACACTGGGTGCAGCTTTTGGTGGGAATTTTTTGTTTGTTTATTGCTTCTGGAGTCTCTTAAGTTGGATGGAAGGTAACATACTTAAAAAATAAAGCAGTGGGTACCAGAGTGAATAGGACTGGATTTTTTTTTTTAAGGAGAATCAAGTATTTACTATGAACAACAATAATTATTATATTAATAATTACATATAAAATTATAGTTAGTATTAATAATAGCTAGCATTTACGTAGTGATTTAAAGTTTATAAAACATTTTACAGAAATGATCTCATTTCTCATGTTAGACACACACATATACACACATACATACATACATATACATACACACACACCACACATACACACACACACACACACACACACACACACACACACACACACGGCATGGAGGTAGATGCTGTCATTATCTCCAGAGGTTACATAACTTGCCCAGCATCATGCAGCTAGTAAGTCTCTGAGGCAGGACTGAAACTCAAATCTTCTTGACTCTATGTATACCTCCAGCCCTTTAGTGGTAGGTACTAAGAATCTACTTTATTCTAGGCACTGTCTTAGGCAGTGTGCTGAGAATTTTTGTTTTTGTTGCTCAGCTGTTCCAGTCATGTCCAATTCTTCATGACCCTGTGGACCTCTGTCCGTGGGATTTTCTTGGAGTGGTTTGCCATTTCCTTCTCCAGTGACAAACAGAGGTTAAGTGACTTGCTCAAGGTCACACAGCTTAGGAAGTTTCTCAGGCTGGATTTGAAGTCAGGTCTTCTACTGTCATCAGCTAGCTGCCTCCAAGAATCCAAACCCAGAATGAGCTGAGAATAAAAACGCATAAAACAAAACGGTTGTCTTCAAGAAACTTACATTTCATCAGAGGAAACAACACATACACTAAGGTAAACACATTGTCTCTGGAGTCCCCTAAACCGTCCTGTGACATTTACTACTTGTGTGACCTTGGACAAGTCACTTTAACCCCTTGGGCCTCAGTTTCTTCATTTGTATTATGGGGGGGTGGCTTAGATTGCTTCTGAATCTTCTTCTAATTTTAGGTCTATGATCCATGGCCCTAAGTAACTATATCATATATACAAAGCAAAGCACAAAGTAATTTGGGGGCAGAGGTGGGAGACAACTAGCCACTGGGGCAGGGGAATCAGGACAAAAGCTCATGTAGGAGGTGGCATTTGATCTTAGCTAGGGGTTCTGAGGCAGGAATGAGGGGACAGTGCATTCCCGGACTTGGGGGGGACAGCCTGTGCCAGAAGGGAAAAAAAGAAAAGCCATCTGGGGTTCTCAGTGGCCCGGGCTGTGCGCTGGGAGTCTCTTCTGTTTGCTTCCCCATCACACCTTTCCCTCTCCCAAGGGTGCTAGCTAGCTTTATCTCTTAGGTTGCTAGTCAGGGAGGCATGCCAAGTCACACCGGGAGAAGAGCTCAGACAGCACGCTCCCCAGCATACATCCCTGGCTGCTGGCTCGTCCTGCCGGAAGAGTACCATACAGCCTTACTCTGCACCATTGTGTGAGCTCCCAACATTGGGGAGGGACCTGGGGGAGGGGAAAAGGCTGATTTGTTTACTTGTTTGAAGGAACGTGGCGTTAAGAATCCCAGCAACTGCAGTTAATGCCTATTTGTTTGGCAGACCCCAGTAGCCCTCCATCTTTCCCCAGCTGTACAGGACTGAATTCCAAAATGCAGCATCTCATACTCCTTAAATTGAAAACAAACAGCCCAGCAAGGCTAGAATGCTAACTACCGAGCCTGGTTTCCAAGGGATTCATGGTTGGTTGACTTTATGGTGTGACTTCAGCAAAGATTTCAGGATCAGAGTAAACCCTCTGAGCTTCAAAGGGACCTCTGGATCACGTAGTCAACCCCCGCCGCCAGCCCTGCCCCCTGGTTTTTCTTTTTCTGTAGAGGAGGAAACTAAGGAACTTGATAGGAAGTGACTGGGCCAAGGTCACACTGAAGGTAAGCAGCAGATTGGAATTTAAACCCAGGTTCGCTTCCCCTCTTTGGAGGCCCTTTGTAAAATGAGGGCATTAAAAGACTTCTGAGGTCCCTGAATCTGTGGCCCGTGGCCTCAAATTTCAGGGCCCTTTCCCCTCCGTTTGCCCTTCGTTTGCTTGTGTCAGATAAACAGTGACAGAAACAGAGGAAGAAGGGCTTTGGGAGCCCTGCTCACCTACTCTATCCTGATTTTCAGCTCTGCCTAAATTTATGGGGGGGGGGCAGAAATAGGACCTTAAATCTAACTGTGAACTCAAGTTTTAGACACACAAGGAGGAT
Source organism: Phascolarctos cinereus (assembly GCF_003287225.1). Classification (NCBI taxonomy): domain Eukaryota; kingdom Metazoa; phylum Chordata; class Mammalia; order Diprotodontia; family Phascolarctidae; genus Phascolarctos; species Phascolarctos cinereus. Next base: position 15,274,012 of record NW_027555958.1, on the reverse strand, counting down.
TTTTGAGAATCTCCTTCCCTGCTCCATGTCCAGGTTAATCAATGAGGGTCTGCTTAAAAGCCATTAACAATAAGTGACTCGGTTCCCACTGTGTATTTCTCAGTGGGCCACATGCCCAGGTCGGTCAGCGAGTTTCTTTTTTGGCCAGAATGACGAATTCTTCCATTCTTTCTTCCATTCTGAGGAGATAACTTTGCACCGTTTGCTGCAGCTGTGAATGAAAGCCAGGCTGCAAAGGAAGCAGGGAGCAGCCCCAGCCTGTCCCCACCCTTCCCCCACCCCTCCCCCACTCTAGGGTGGGGGGAGGAGAGGAAAATAAAAGGAGTCCCCTGCATCCCTCAACAAGCAGAGACTAGGAGGGTCCCTTGAGAAGAGCGATGGGGTCTTGGAAGAACAGGAGTGGGGGGAAACAGTTGGAAAAGAAACGCTTGTTCATTGATCGATTAACTGATTATAGACTTGGGTTCAAGTGTCCGTTTTTCTAGTCGCCTTTCTGTGAAGACTTAGGACAAGTCATTTCACCGTTCAGAGCCTCAGTTTCCCCATCTGTAAAAACGAAGGGTACTAATTTCTAAGATCCCTTCCAGGTCTGCATCTTCTGGCGTAGTTCAGCTTTCATTCAGGTCTCTAACCTGCCCTATGCTAACCTGCGTTAGATTCAACCCCCGTCTTATTTTCCTTCTGTCGGCCCCTTTAAAGGCTTCACTGACTCAGCGAAGCTTCTCCCTCAGGTCGCGTTTTTTTATGAATGAAAAACGTCCGAACCACATTATGTAAACCAGAGCGCGCTGATTGGTCCGCGCCCTCGGTGCATAAATTATGTAAAACGACCCCTCTCCCCCGCCGAGGAGGCGGGTCGGAACACGCAATCGGCCCAATCCTCAGCGGGGCTGGCGGGTCGGCCCCACGCCATTGGCCCACAGAAGGGGTAAACAAGCCTTGACGGACAGGCGCGGGCGGGACTGCGGGCCAATGGGAGAGGCGGAGAGGCGGGAGGAGGGGGGGGGCCGGGCTGGGCTCGGCGGGGGGCTGCGGAGGCTCAGCCAGTTCGGGGGCGGCTGCTGCGCTCGCTGGGTTGGCGGCTGCGGCGCCCGAGGGAGCTAGGCGGCGAGGCGGCCCGAGAGCGGCGGCGGGGCGGCGCGGGCGGGCAGGCGGGCTTCGGGACAGCGCCGGGCCGGGCCGGGCCGGGGCCAGGGACCGGGGCGAGGGAGGCAGGCAGCCGGCCGGTCGGAGCCCCTGCCCGGGGTGTTCCTGTCAAGCGGGAGCGCGCTCAGGCGGCGGCGGGAGCGCGCGCAGGTGAGGCCCGGGCACGCGCCCAGGTGCGGGCGGGGGCGGGGCCCCGCCTCCAGAGAGGGCGGGGCCTAACGGAGCCGGGGGGCCGTAACGGGTCTGCGTCTGCCGGTCACGGACATGGACACGGACACGGCGCGCTGCACAGCTGGGGGGGCAGGTGAGGTGGGGGGGACAGCATAGTGGGAGGGGGTCCTGACTCCCGTGCAGGGGTACGTCAGGGGGCCGAGGAGAGGTTGGGGGCCTTTGGAAGGGGCACATGGTAGTTTGGGGGTTCCTGGGGCCCTCGGGGATTTGGGGGGCGCTCAGGGAACCAGTTTGGGGGTTTTTTGAGGGGGGCTGGAGAAGAGTTTTTGGGCCGCCTCAGAGGACTCGAGAAGTTAGGGGTTCCCAGAGTGGATCTGAAAGGAGCTTGAGGGCTCTCTGAGAGACCTGATGGGAATTTGGGGGACGTTAGGGGAGTTGGGGGGTTCTGGGAATGATTCAGAAGGGTTTGAGGGCCTTGCAGGCAGTTAAGGGGATTCCTGGAGGGACGGGGGTTGAGTTTGGCTACTCCTGGGCTGCCTAGGCGCTGGTGGGGGGAGCGTGAAATTCGATGGGGTCCCCAGTGGTGTCTGAGATGGGGTGCATTAGGGAAGGTTGGGGTCCTTCACTCATGGCTTAAGGGGAAGTCCCTGGGAGCCTGAAGGGGCTGAGATTGAAGTATGATCTTGGGGTGCACAGGGCGGGGGGTAGACTGGGGTGATCGCCGAGCTACAGGATCCTTAGGAAAGCGAAAGAGAGTTTAAAGGGGTTCTGGAGTCGGGAGAGGGGAGTTACATAGATTCAAAGCCATGGCTAGGGAGCTGAGTTTGGGGGCCTGATTATGGGGCCCCATTTTCTGGGGGAGTTTAGGGCTGAAATTAGATTTGGAAGGAGGTGCCGCGGGCGGAGATGATACATTTCTAGGGATGCAGCGGGGCCGGCACCCCGCACCGTTGAGGTGAACGTGGGAGAAGATTGGCCGCGGTTGCGGCTGCAAGTTTTTATGAATGTGGGTGACTTTATGAATGAAGCGGGTTTCTTTTTCCAGCTCGCCATACACCGCCGTCCCCCCCCCCCGTGTGAGTGTGTGTGTGTGTGTGTGTGTGTGTGTGTATAGCTTTGAGCTTTCTGCCTCAAACGGGGAGGGGGAGGGGCTGTGCCTTAAGGCAGTTAGTGAATTGGAGGTGGGGGCGGGGGCACATCGGAAGGAGTTTTCTTGAATGGGGAAAGCTGGGAATTTGGTGGAAGTGTGTCTTGTTTTGTGAATGGGGCCCTACGCTAGGGATCCAGTTACAGTCTCTACCTGCTGCTGCTGGCTCTGCCATTCATAAAAGCAAAGCCAGATTTGTGTTGTGGGGGAGGGGGCCTTCATTGGACTGTTTGACTTAGTTTTCTTGGGTGCAAAAAGAAGGAAGTAGTTTGAACTCCAGAATGAATGTTTGCTTACATTCTAAGTAATTAATTTAAACAAAAAATGGAGTTTATTTTCTGGACGCTTAACTGTTAAGATCTGCTTAAGAGAGATTACCTCTGAATCTGGAAAATATCTTTGTATTTCATGGTGAAGGATTCTGTAATGTATTTCATAATAAGACTAAAAATATCTCACCGCTCTTGTCCCCGAACACACACACACACACACACACACACACACACACACACGCACGCACACACTCTCACACACACTCTTAAACCATAGACTGTGACAGATTGTGGGAAGTGGGAGAGAAATGTCTTCGAATTCTTTTATATTCTGCTTGAGCATTCGAGATTTTTGCATAACCTTTGGAGACATTGGAGAAGGGGGGAGGGTAGCCTGAAAGTTTTCTTTCTGTTTGGATAGAGAGGGTTTCTTTTTAAATTTTTTTTCCTTGCAAAGTTATGAAATGTGCGCTGTGCTTCATCCCTCCCCTCCTGCCTTCCTTGGCTTTGTATTAATAGCTGATCGGAATTGCCAATAGTCAGAGAGGAATGTAGAAGGCTTGGGAATCTCCTTAGTTTTGAACATTTCGTCTACTTTTATAACTAGTGTTCAAAACAATCTCATGGTTGGCACCTACTGGAAAATGTATTATTTTAACTCAATAGGAAAATTATTCTTTAATCCAGGGAGATCTGAAATCATAATAGTTTAATAAATCAAGATTCTTTCCCCTTCTTGGTTGCTTTTTGCTGCCTTTTAGAATGTATCGGAAAGAAAGTATCTTCTTAAAATTATGATTTTGTTTTTTCCAAATTAGGATAGCTATCTGATGACTCTGATCCTCCCTTCTTTCAAATTGGCTAAAAGAGTTTTCATTTAGTTTCCTTACTGCCTTTTTGGGGAAATAAGCTTAACCAGAAATAAAATTCTGCTTAATAAACAACTTCACTTTTGTGAATCTGTCAGCTCACCAGCCTTTTGAAGTGCCAGAAAGCTCTTGGAAGTTTCTCCAAAGGCATCCATTCCATAGTTTTCTTTGAACTGGTGTCTGCAGTTTATATCACAAAGGTGTGGCCCCTGCACATAAACTGATGGCTTGGAGTAGATTTGGAAGGTGCAAGTCAGGAATGAGAATGAATTGAAATGAGATAGTTGTGTTGTTGAAAATTTAGGTGCAAAAATTTTCCTGTTAAATGTTCAGCTGAGATGCTTTCTCTTGGTATTTGATTTTCAGTTCGGCTATCACTGAATACTTGAGCTCTGCTCTTTGCTTCCTCCACTGGCCTCTGTCAAGATTCTACTTGTCTATAAATAACCACGATGAACACCCTCACTACCATTTCACCACGACCTTCGATGAATCCTTTTGAAATGTGGATTATTCCTCCCCCCCTCGGGGCTCCATTCCTGTTTTGTCCCAGGGTAGCTCGCCTCTGATTAAAATCTGTCAAATAGGCAAATAGATTTGCCTTTTAAATGTTGTAGTTTGGACGCTTTTAATCTAGCCCTGCAGTTAGTGGCTGTAAGTGACCTTTGAGAGCCACCTAGAAAGGGAATGTTCTCTTTGAGAGCTTAAAGAAGCTGCAGCTTCGAATTCTTCATGTCTTTCTGTTTTTTCTCTTGTTTCTAGATTGAAATCGTTGAGATTCACAAAACAACAGGACCCCTTTAACCCAGGAATTACTCAATGCTAAAACCTTTCAGAGGGATATTAAAGACATTAGAAGCACAATGGATGGTTTTTATGATCAGCAAGTCCCTTTTATGGCCCCCGGGGTAAGTTTATGTGGCCTTTTGTTTGCGTTTGGAGTCCTTCAAATGGGAGCCTTCTCTTTATGTAGTTAATGGTGCCACCTCTCTCCAAAGCTTCGCGCTTAAGAGCAGTCTTTAGCATGCAGCTCTTCGCTTCTTTCAGAAATCTCACCCTGAGGACTTTCGAGCAAGGCCTGTGATTGACAGAAAGAGAAAGTTCTTGGACACCGATCTGGCTCACGATTCCGAAGGTAGTATGCTGGGCTGGATTATAGCATTGCTTAAACCGAGCAGCTCGGAGACTTCTCCTTTTCCCAAGTAGCTTGTAACTTCTTCTTTTGTTTTATTGTTATTTTCAATTCCAGAGTTGTTTCAGGATCTCAGCCAACTCCAGGAGGCCTGGTTAGCTGAAGGCAAGTTTCTCAGCTGTCCAGCTTTTGCATGCAAAATATTTGACTGCACATTTTCATATAAATGGAAAGGTCTAAAATGTCTTTTTTCCCCACAGCACAAGTTCCGGATGATGAACAGTTTGTCCCAGATTTTCAGTCTGATAACCGTAAGCACCTTCCTACTTATTGTTCGCTGGTCTCATTTGAACTCTCACTGATAAAAAAAAATAATCCTAGCTGACCTTTGTATAGTCCTTCACTGTTGACAAAAGTCCATTCATTTTCTAGACATTCTAACATATCATCATCGTTCTGAATAGTCCTTATTTCAGCTACTACGAGAATCTCTAGTGAAATATCACTTCACTGGGTGTTTGGGGAATGGGGTTAGCTGAATTTTTTTGCTTAACACACATAACACTTATGGGTTCATTGCTTACCCTGGTCATACTCTGATGTCTTGTTGAGATGTGGCAGCAAAATTGCATTCTCAAAGGCTGCTCTAGGCCAGTTCAAGTTCTCCCAGCTTGGGGAGGAAGGCTTTGAGGGTGGACCCAGGGATGAATTCCAAGTGTGTTGTCTGAGGACCACCTTAGCTAGCTAAGTTTGATAAGGCTCACCACCAGGGAACTGAAGGTTGGAATCCCAGCAGTCCTTAAAGATGCAGCAGAATTTCAAAGGGATTGTATGTGAAGGTAATCTTATTGAACTATTTCTGAAATGTATGTATACCCTGGAATCAGGTACCAGAATCATTTGAGGATCTTGTGGTGAGGGTCTTAGACCTTGCTGAACCTTGGTTCATTGCTGTAGGCTGATAGTGCAGATCGGTACATAGAGGTACCCATTCAGGTACCTCAGCTGCCTGGCTTGAGAGGTTATTGAGGCTCTGCCCTGAGTTCATTTTCTGGGTATGGCTTTCTCTGACAAGTGCCCATGCTCTCCCCACTCCCCCTAATTCTGGTTAATGAAAGATCACGGGTAATCGTTGTTTCAATTTGTGATTATGAAGGCCACTGGGTCTTGTTTCTACCTCGACATTAAAGGAGGATGAGTGCTGTGGTACATGACCAAATATTGATAGGGCATTTGCTTCTTTCTAACCCTGATGCCCTTACTCTGTCAAATGTAGGCTTTCCAGTTTCCTCATTTGCAGACAGTTTTCCCCTTAAAATGAACATTAATTGCTCGTTACTTCAGGGGCAATAAAACATAATGGTGAAAACACCAGGCGGCTCTTCACGGCTACAGTGAGATGGTTCCTTTGGCCCTCGTTTTTCACTGCTGCCCTCCACAGGTTTGGTAGCTTTTATGGGCCAAGAGGCCGTCAAGGACAGAGCTTGCTGATGAAATTTGAGCAGTGCAGAGCTGCTGGAGAGAGCATTAGTCACCAGCAAGTGAGCACGGCTAAGAGAAAATGGAAGAAAATGGTGCCCCTCTGGAGAGTTGCATCATGGAGAAAATCATGGCTCTTAGTCATCGTTTGTGATAGCAGACACCTGAGCCAGGCAGGGATACAATTTCTCCCTCTCTACCGAGGAAACTGTTCACAGTTTGGGATCATTTCTGATCAAAGGGGCATTTTGTGTGTGTGTGTGTGTGTGTGTGTGTGTGTGTGTGTGTGTGTGTGTGTGTGTGTGTACGTACATGCACACACAGAGGCAGCCTCTCTGGGGCAAGCCCTCAGGAGGGATATTCTGAATCACTAATTGTTAGAACAGAGGTACCAGTGAAATATTCCTTAATAACAGGCCTCATCTCTAAGGCACATTGCCATGAAACTTGAAAAGGAAACAGAGTGAGCCCATAGGTGAATGGCTTCAGCTCGGTCACAGCTTGCTCTATGAAAGTAAATACGTGTTAATCATTGCTCTTTGATTGCTTTAAAGTGATTGGGAAGTTTGCCACTAAATGGCTGAAGACAACTGGAATTCTCTGTTTTCTTCCAAGATGAAAGGCAGGGGATTTGTAGGCCGGCTTTGTTCTGTGTTGGTGATGGGGCCCAGCCCTTCCAAACTGCCGACCGTGTGGGAGGTGGCTTTTTTGTCTTCTGGCCGGGGCTCCATGAAATGCCTTCACGACACTGTGTTTCTTTATAACCTAAAGAGTGATAAGGAGAAGTGAGAGGACTGGCTCTGAATTCATTTCACATTTGGGAGCAGAGGGAAATAGACTTTCAGGTGGTTGCTAGCACATTCCCAATTTGCATTTGAAGATGTATTTATGAGTTTATATTACAGGCCAGCTAGGTGGTGCTGCAGCAGATAGAGTTCCTGGCCTGGTGTCAGGAAGATACGTCTCCTTAAGTTCAAATCTGGCCTCAGACTCTTATTAGCTGTGTGACCCTTGGCAAGTCACTTAACCCTGTCTGCCTCAGTTGCCTCATCTGTAAAATGAGCTGGAGAAGGAAATGGCAAACCGCTGCACTATCTCTGCTAAGAAAACCCCAAATGAGGTCATGAAGAGTCAGACAGGACTGCACAGCAAGTAACAACAGTGAAGAGATCAATTAGTTTTGATTCTTTGGAAATGCAGGTTTGGTTAATAAGTTTTAATCACTTAGACGCCTTACTTGAAATGCAGGCGCTTTGGAGGGCAGCTTTCCTGTTAATGAAGCATTTTATATGTTTTGGATTGCTTGATTTTCTCTCTAGTTTTTAAGTAGGACAGTAGCATGATGCTTATGGTTGAGTATTCAACAGTCCTTTCTGTAGGGTCATAGAGTAGAAGGGAACCCTTGAGGTTGGCCATCCACTATCAAACACGAGTCCCCCTGTAACATTTTCAGAAAGTGGTCACTTAGCCTCTCCCTGAACACCTCCTTTGATGGCAGCCTTGAGCAGTCCATCCGTTTGTGGACAGCTCTAATTACAGGAATTTCTTCTGATACCACACTGAAATTGACCTCCCTAGAATCTTCAGTCACTGGTCTGAGTTCTGCTCTCTGGGGCCAGACAGAATCATTCTAATCAGTCTTTCCCTTGACAGCCCTTCAGATATTTGAGGACAGTGATAGTATCTGTTTCTACATCCCAGCCTCAAATCTTCTCACCCTGCCTCTAGCCATTCCCCTGTTTCTGATCCTTATGTGGCAGGATTTCTGGTCTCTCCACCATCCCATTTGTACTCCAGCTTGGTAGTTCATTCATCTAGACACAGTCCTATGGACGGGATCTGACCTGGGTGCAGTGGGCAGTGGTACTATGACCTCCTTCCTTCTAGATCAGGGATTCTTTACCTTTTTAGGGTCAGGGACCCATTGACAACAGTCGGGTGAAGTCTATGGGCCCCTTCTTAGAATCATGTCTTAAAATGTACAAAGTGAAATATATAGGATTACAAAGGAAACTTATTGAAATCAGAACTTAAAAAAAAATTCATAGGCCTCAGCTTAAGAACCTCTATTTAGACGCTAGATTTGCGTTGCAGTCGACAAAATCCCTCAGATCTTTTTTAAATGGACACCTTCCTAGTGAGATGTCTCCCATATTGTGTTTGTATAATTGATACTTTGAACCCAAGTGCAGAACTTTGCATTTATCCCTATTTCCCTTCGTTATATTTGGCCCAGTATTCCAGCCTACTGAGATGTCCTCAGATCCCAACATCCTGTCATCCAAAATGTTAGCTAGCTGTCCTTCCCAGCTTCATCTGTGGACTTGATAAGCACACAGCCTTTCTTCATTTAAATCCAGGGTGGGTGGGAATGTTGAACAGGATAGACTTAAGGACAGAACTCTGTAGCTTCCCACTAGACACGCTTCCTTGTGTAGGATATTCAATTTCAGTTCAGTTTAGCAGGGCATTTATTATGTGTCTGTTACTCCTCTTGAGTCAGCTTCTGGAAGATCACATGATCTTGCCAGAGGTGAGGGAGGGGCTCATTCAAGTTGAATGAAGCCTGACTGTGGTTGTTCCTAAGTGCTCTATTTTACAGTGTCAATTAAATCCCTGCACAGTCATCAGTGCTGCAATTACAGAAAGATGAGAATTTTTAACTATTGTTTATCTGTGACCTGTCATTGCTAACCACTAAATTTCCTGTGAACCATAGTGCATTCATGAATTCACCAAAAAAAGTAGGAACATTAGCCAGCAAGGAGACATTTTATTAATGGAAACATGATAAATCATTGTTCTCCAAATAATGAGTTAGGATAAATGTGTTTCTGTGCCTTTTCCCTGCCTCGTGAGAGGATACTTCATATTCTGCTTAACTGTGACTTAAATAAATCAAACATTGATTCTTGTGAATACCTCCAAAGACCCCCCCCCTTCTGTGTTTCCTCTGGTATTTTCCCACCCAGATCCAAGAAACCTAGTTCTCCTGGTAAACATCTCCAACTAGAAACTTTGTGGTGGGGTTCAGTGTTATTATTTCCTACAGATGTGAATGACCCATCAGCGATTTCTGTTGAGTATCACTATTCCTTGTCACCTAGGCCCTAGCCTCTCAGGGTCTTCTCATAGAATTGTGGACCGTTAGATAGAAAAGACCTTTTAAATTAATCCCATAATTGTACAGATCCAGAGAGGTTCAATGATGTACTCACTGTCGTACTCTTCGTAGGTTCTGTGGATGTGAGAAATTCTTTTTGAGAAAAGAATTGAGTTGGCCTAAATGATGTCTGGTGTCATTCCCAGCTCAGAAGTTCTTTTCTTCTATAAAATGACAATCTTGAGCAGAGAAGAGAAGGAAATGCTTTTTAAAAAAATAGTTTGCAGAGTGCCAGAGAATAGGATCTATGTAGCCCATACAGACACCTGCAATTCTCGGGATTGTTTCATATCCCTGGATACAGACCCAGATGGGTGTATCTTAAGATACACCTTTAAGCAAAGAGGCCTAAATCACCTAAATCATAGTTCTAAGCTTGGCTTATTCTGTAATCTTATGGAAATTATTTAACTTCTCTTTACGGTTACATTTCTGCACCTGTGGAGTGAGGACATTTTAACTTACATACATATTCCGTGATTTCATAGATGTGGGTCTTCCCTCCACTGAGTCCAATTGCACCCCTTCCGTACTTCAACACACCAGTTTCTGGAGTTACTGTTGTAGCTCTTTCTAGTGGTGAGTCCCTCTCCTCTGGGGCAGCTGCTCAAATGCCAGAAATGCAGAGCCCAGCACTGGGCCTCTACACAAAACCTTTGTAGCCTGGTGGGCACTTGCCAGAGTGTGTGTTCCACAAACATCCTTCAAAGGCCAGGATCATCTGGTCTACGCCCCACAGTGAGGGATCGGGGAAGGACGTCTCCAGACATGGCGCTAGGATACCTGGGTTTGACGACAGGTCACTAGCTGTGTGATCAGGGACATAGTACTTCACCTGTAAGCCGTGGTTTCTCCATCTGTAAAAATTCCTGTAATACTGTTTTCACTCACATGACATAGAGATGTTGTAAAGAAAGAATTGTGTAAAACCTTAAGTACTGTGCAAACGTGACATACAACCGTTTCATCTCTATATTTGAAAGAAAAGCTTGCCAAATTGGTACAGAAAGTTTCTTCAAGATACTCCAAAGGAAAAATCACTTGTATTAAGCAGTACATTCTTGCTGTTCGTGAGAGCACAGAGACTTGGGGCAGCCCATAGATCTCTAGATTCCTACGCATTTCTCAGAATGAGATGGAGACTGAGGCGACTTAACTCGGGTTATTAGAAGATTACCTAGTATCCCGTGATGAGAGGCTATCTGAGATATGGAAAAGGGTGCTAGCTAGACTTGGATTCAGGGGCTGGGACTTACACCACAGCTCTGGTCCTTGCTGTGAGACTTGGGGTGAGTCAGTCAACTTCTCTGTTTCCTCATCTGAAAAATGGGGGTGATCTCATAGGATTGTTATGTAGTAAGTACTCTGTAAATCTCAAACTGAGAGATAAATGTGGATTATTTCTTAATCAACCCCTTTCATATTTAAGAGACTTGTTAGATTGACTATTCAAATAGGAAAGATGTGACTGTTAATTTTAATGAGAATTTAAAAATTTTATTATTATTATTTTGCTTCTCAACCCTTTATAAAGTCATTGAATGTTATGTAAGGGTCTCGAATAAAGGCTGAGTTTCAAAAAGGAAGGCTAGATGATCATTTGCTGTAAGAGGCAGCATCTAATAATATGTTACTAGACCAATAATCAGAAAACCAAGGAGCTTTGTGGTTCTGGGAAGGTTAATAAAACTCAGCCTAAATTTTCTCATTTGTAAAATGGAGACCATGAAACTAGGGCTGCCCCCTCATGGGGTGCTGTGAGCCTTGTGCCTCATCAATCTTAATGTTGAGTTATTTGCTTTCATGGTAGAGCATTTAATTTGGACCACAGTCTTAAATCCAGGTAACCCATTTTTCTCAGATCTGAGTCTCAGACACAAGTGGAAAAGACCAGAATTACAGGTAACTTGCTTCAGGCTAGTCAACAAACTACTAGGCCTGAATATTGTTCAGTAAATCAAGTATGGTGGAAGGAATGGGACAGGTTTGTTCCATTATTGTGGTGTGAATTCTGAAATGTAAGGTGGGGGTTTTTAACCCTGTTTGAATCTCAGTTTATTTTTTACCAGCTGGTTAGAGTCCTGTAGTAGCATAGGGAATTTGTACCGTGATACAATGCCTTTTCCGCCAAGAATTCTGATAATTTTGAATTTGCTCTTGTACGTGGGAGGCATGCGTCGGGCTTGTTTCTTTGCTTTATCTGAAGGGACCACCCTCAAGGCCTTTGCTACTGAAAGATTGACAGAGAGAATGTCCATCGATTGTTTAAGTGAGAGTAGCAGACTTGTTACTCTTAATTCATTCTCAGAAGCGAATGCTTTTCCATGTGATTAGTTGCTTTGAGGGCAGAGGACAAAGAAGAGAGGACCAGGTAGCTAGAAGCAAAGATGATCTTTTATCTTTGTGTTTCTCCTTATGAGATGCTGCCATTATTGTTGGCCAACCATTGCCATTCTTTGCTTTCTCATTTTGGTCAGTTCCCAGTTCCCCCTTCCCTAACTGAGCCAGCTCTGTAGCAAAATTCTCTTTCATCAAATTCTAGTTAATTTGTCTTAGTAAAAGCAAGAAAAGTGAGAGAATTCTGCTCGAGACTATCTTTGCTCTTACTCCTGTAGCAGAACCCAGTGGCCTTCTTCCAAACCTCCCTGGGTTTTGGGGTGGGCCTTGGGAAGGGGAAGTGGGCAGTTGGGCCTGCCAGGCAAGTCACTTGTGCAGGTGCCAAAGGGCACAGGATCCTGGCAGGGTTCGCAGAGTTGACCCTTCTCCCCTGCTCTTGGGGCTCCTTCTCTTTCACACCGTTCAGAAGGAAAGAAGCTGAGGATTGGGTTCTGTGATCTGGTCACAGAAAATCTTCCAATCCCAATGTCTTGCTGTTTTCACTGACCCCTTATCTCTTTCTTGATTCCAGTCCCTGTAATAGTATGTTGAGGTTTTTTGTTAACCTTTTTGTAGTGAGACTGTTTGCTCAACATTTTTTTCAGCGCCCTTTCATGCACACAGTGTGCCCTTGAGGCGTTCAGAGTCCCCATCTGTGCCCTGGCACAAAATGCTTTTCCAGTTGGCATCCGGGGAGAGCGGAGTTTTGTCATGTTCAGCGCCCATCTTGTGGGTGAGTGCCAGTAATACCAATGCCGGGCCCAGATTCAGTTGTCGTAGATAGTTTCATTCTGTGAACTCCTTCAGTTCATTGACAGGGTCCTGGTTGTTGGTCTGTGACTGGCACTTTCAGCACAATACTCTGAACATCATGGCAGTTGCCAAACCTCTCTGAAGGTGAGCGTCTTACTGGAGCACCAGCTGTGCCAGTCTATTCATGTGCATGTTGACACATGGCCATGTATGCTTCCCTCGTTCACCCTGTAGCCATAATGATAGATAAACCTATGGAGGGGCAGCTGTGTTGGTGTACCTGGACCAGCCACAGCTATACCTTTTAGGAAGGAATGATTGACTCGTCATGGAAGATATAAACTATGATAAATGAATAGTTTGGTTAATAAGGAGAAGAGAACCTGAAGTAAAGACTTTGAGGAAGGATCCCAAACATGGAGGGAAGAGGATTGCAGGCAGAAAGGAGGCGACCTAAGAGGCTGCAAGTGGAGGGGCTAGAGAGATAGGGCAAGGATCGCCTGTGGTCGGCCAACCATCAGAATTTGGTCTAGATCCTGAGGCCATCTGGGGCTGTTGAATGGGGAAGGTTTGGTCAGAGACACAGACTGTCCTAGAGAGATACTGTGTTGGGAACATCAAGAGTGGATTTGGGGGGTAGGGTGGCACCTAGAGCAGTCAGGACCGGTGGACCAAAGCCTTGATGGCGGGTGGGCCGAGACAGAAAGGTGCATACAAGAATCATAAAGAAACAGCCTTTGAAATAAGAGCTGACGGCTAGATTGGACATCTGGGGAATCACCTCATCTCTCACGACACTTGGTTACCAGACTAGCTGGCTGCCTGCCCTCACTTCTGGAAGGATTCCGGCTTGGAAGAATTGTCTTAGAAGCCGGCACAATGGTTTGTCTTGAACAGTAAAGCCCACGTCAGAGTTACCATTCTCCAGCCCCGGACTGGGGGCCATATTCGGGACCGCCTTCCCCTTCATTCTGAAGTTCAAAGGGAGGAGCTGTTGTTGAATTGTTGTGGAGGGGCACTTGAAGAAGGCAGCATCCAGTAAGCAGGGACTGCTGGGAGCCCGTCGTGTGGGGACGTTGGTGAGTAGAGCCCTCTGCAACCTGTGAGCTGACTGCAGAGCAGGCCCCTCACAGAAAGCAGGCCTCAGACTCGCCCAGCCCTGAGCACGAGGGCCACATCACTGAAGAATGTGTCTCTCTGCTGGTAGCCAGCAGGCAGATTTAAACAACTCTTTGGAGCAAAGCTGCACAAGTTGGTTTTTCTTTGGCCCTCTTCCTTTTGCCAGAGGGCACTTCCGGAGCTCCCTTGGAGCTGCCTTGCCCAATCATTCCTGACTTCAGCAAGTGCTGGGCCGAGCTGCATCCTAGGGAGCAGAGCAGGCCATTCCTGCAGCGTTTGAGTTTCTTGCATAAACGCTGCCTGCAGTGTGAGGTTCCCTTTGCAGACAGCTGGTCTCTGTTATGATCCTAAGTGTCATTTCCCATTTCTTGGACTGCAGTGTGGAGGCCCCCCTTCCCCCTGCACTCCCCTCTCCCGGGAGGGGAGCATTCCAAATTGGTTGTGAATGGAGGGCGGTGCCCACTTGCAGACTTTTTCAGTGAATGACCGGACCCCATTGTGCTCCTCGTGGAAAAACAACCAACTTGAGCAGCACCGAGACTGTTAGAAAGAAATCTGCTTGTGATTGGCAGCTGGCTGGCCTCCAGAGTCCTGCTCTTCTGGCTTCCCTGCTGCTGTTGCTCAGCCAGGCTGGGCTCAGAGGAGGCCTGAAAGGGCCGAGGGGAGCTGTGGCTGCTCCCTGGTCACCGCCCCCCTCCATTCCAGGGAAAGTTTCTGTGTCTCCATGGCAATGCCTCTGCAGAAGAGAAAGAGTGTTCTCCTGTTGGGGATTGAATGGCAAATTGTACCTTCTTCTCAAGTAGGCCCCTTTCTCGTGCCAAGCTTCGCCCTCGGACTCTACTTCTCTCCAGGCCAACCTCTCTGGCCATTCACAGACACTGCCGCCTTCTGTCCTCTCCAGCTGATGGTTGATGTCCATGTTTCCCCTCGGACCTGACTTCCCCGTTTCATCGGTTTGTACCGCTGTGCAGAGTACCCAGGTGTGAGCCTTCAGGCCTTGCTTTCTCAAATGTTTTCCAAAGTGCCTGATATGCTGCAGAGGCAGAGGGCCTGGCTTCTAGTTCCAGCCATGCTATTTTACTACGTGTGTGACCTTGGCCACGACTTCACCTTTCTAGGTCTCTGTTCCTTGTTTATAAAATGAGTAGATTGGTCTGAATGGGGTCTGAGATCCCTCATCCCTTCCAGTTACAAATCTGTGATCCATCTACCAAACGATGGCCTTTCTACATCTTTTTTCCCCATCACTGCTAAAAACCCTTATCCAGGGCGTAGGAAAATGCTTTAATTCCCAAAAGAAACCTCAGGAAAACACTAGGACCATCCCAGCCTCTGTAGCTGTCAAAACAACACCAGACCAGCATAGCCCCAGTAATCACAGGAATGTTAGAGGCTGAATTCTAGAATTCAGATACTCTAGAGGTACAGATTCGTCACCAGAAGGCCTCACTGGGATGATGGGCACCAGGCATTCTCCCCATAGCAGGGGGGCGCAGTGGGAGAAGATCTGGGGGTGGGAGGTAGCACCTGGTTTCTAATCCCATTTCAAATACTTTACCTGTCTGAGCATCAGTTTCTTCATCTGTGAAATAGTGGTAATGATTTCTGCAGCATTCATCTGTCTAGTCAGGAGGTCCAGCGGATGTTTTCACCCTGCCTTCACGTGCTGCAGAGTGCTGTAGACTTGCCAGCAGAGGATAGAGTGAGTTGTGGTTGTGGGGGTGGTGTTTGCAGTTTTCTTTCTCCCGGTGACTCAAGAGGGGTGGGACAGGTGTCGTCCTCATATTGTAGATGAAGAAACTCATCAGGGCAAATACATGACTTGGTCCTGCTGACATGCAGGGCTGGTAAGTGTTAGGGCTGCCACTTGAACCCAGACCTTCCCACTGTCAGCCCAGTGGTTTTCTCTTTGTCGTTGGGCTCAGCAGAGTAACTCGTGTGATGTTCTGTGCTCTGTGTGGGGTGGCCGACTTTAATATTCTAGAGTCTCTACAGCCATTGCTATTGGGAAATTCCCACCCTGGGCATTTGGTAAAGATCTTCTAATGGTGCAATCTTGGGTGGATAAAACCCACTGCAGGAAATTGTCCCAAGGTCAGTGAGCTCTGTTCTCAGTCCTTAACCCTGATTCCTCCCCACTAGAAAGGCCCCATCCATCTGCTTTTGTGCCCCAAGGTACATGACCAAATCAGGCCTTCTATTTTCTGCAGTACGTCTCCCATGTTAAATTGGTCTTAAGCAAGAATGTCTTCCCTTCCTCATTAGAAAAAAAGAGCAGGCCTGGGCATTTTGTCCTTGGGTGTCAGAGTCTGAAACCTCAGGAGGTAATGCAAGCTATCAGATGGGGCAGAAGATGCTGATATTTTTTTATCCCCTAAAGGACAGAGAGAGAGAGAGAGACTTAAACTTACATAAACACTTTTCAGCCGTATGCGGGGGAAAGCTTTACAGATGTCTGTCTCTGTCCTGTTAGACCAGGAAGTAGATGAACCTTTTTCCAAGGTCACAAAATCAGTGTATCGGAAAAGACAATTTTCCAGAGGACTTGAGTGTCCTACTCCTTTTTCGAAAGAAAACTTAAAATGCAACTTTATTCTAACTGTAGACACATCAAATTCAAACTGACTTTGTTTCTCCTCTCAGTCATTCTTCTGTCTATATATAGGTGTGTCTCGCGTGCACACACACACACACACACACACACACACACATACACAGAGACATATAAACATATGGGCAGCTAGGTAGCACAGTGAATAGTGTGCCGGGTCTGGATTCAGGAAGACTTGAGCTCAAATCTGGCCTCGGACACTTACTAGCTGTGTGACCCTGGGCCAGTCACTTCACCCTGTTTGTCTCAGTTTCCTCATCTGTTAAATGAGCTGGAGGAGGAAAAGGTAAACCAATTCAGTATCTTTGCCAAGAAAACCCCAAATGGAGTCACAGAGAGTTGGACATCACTAAAAAGTGATTAAACGAAATGTGTGTGTGTGTGTGTGAGAGAGAGAGAGAATATATAAGTAGATACAGAGTGACCCAGAAGTCATAAGTTTTCATGGCTATAGTATATGTCTGTACGTTCTATAGAATTCTGCATTTATGTTACACACTCAACATTTATTAAGTACCTGGTGTATGCTGAGCTCAGGAGATACAAAGACAAAACTGAAGCTGGCCTTTCCCTATAGACGCTTGGGCTCCAGAAGTTGTCACCATCTCGGTGATATGGAGACTTGGGGACGACTTGACATGACAGTAACATGGAGGCTTTCTCTGAGGCTTCAGGGCAGGCAGAATGCTTTCCTGTGTTTCACTTAGATCTGCTTGTCTCCACAAGCCTCCCAGGGTTGTTAGGACAAACAGGTCTCTTTATAAAGGTGGGCTGTGATTATCGAAATGGGAATTAATATCTTCCTAAAAGAAGAAACAAGAGCCTGACCTGTGATTTAAATGTGGCCTTCTCTTTAGGGAAAGCATGCCCCCCTAGAAGCAGCCCAGGAAAAGTTGAACAGAGTATGTGGTTTAAAAGTTGGCCTAGAAGATGAGGCCCAAACGGAACTCATCTCTTTTTAGGATTAAGCCTGGAACTTTCAGGCCCCCCAGCTCTGTCTCCCTGCCCTAGGAGTGCCGAGACCACAAGAGAAACTGTTTTAAGATGTGAGGGGATAGGGAGGCAAATGTATTCATGAAATGTTTGAGGGTCAGATGCCCATAAGGCAGAAGTTCCTTTAAGGCAGAAACCATGACCTTGGTTCTGCTTCTGATTCTCATGGGAGTCCCTGTTTCTTTTGCCACCCCCACCCCCACCTTGGCACTCTGCTAGACAAGGAAGAGTGGGAAACAGCTGGGCCCTCACTACATAAAGACCTCTTTTGTCCTAATTTGAGATTACTTTGGTGTAGGGAACTTCCAGTGAGGAGCTTCCCTCCACCAATCCAGTGTGACCTCTGTTCTGCAATTGACCTGCTGCTTGGAGCCCAGGAATGCTGGGCTCTGTTTCTAGCTCTGACTTAGGAACTAGCTTTATGACTTGGGTACCACCATGTTCAAGCTCAGCCACTCTTTGATCTTTTCATACCCTCTTCTCCCCCCACCCCTGCCCCAGTTCTGTTGTCTGCCTTACCCTCTGTCATATCACCTTCTTTCACTGCCATAATCCTTAACCAAGGCCTGGTGAAGTCCTGTAACTCTCCCAAATAAATCTCTGAGGAAATCCTAGAGGCACCCTGAGCCTCTGTCTCTCTAAGTGTCATACCAAGCCACAGTAAGCCTAGGCACGTCTATCATCAGCCGCCACTCTGGGTGTAAAGATTGGAGTCACCGAAAGACCTGTCATCACAGAGGTGTTGAATCTCAGCCGTGACAGTCCCTTAACACAACTGAGACCTAAATGACAATAAGAAAAATACCACAGTGGTGGAAGAGTGCAGAGTTAAGGGGAGTCAACCAAGTGCAGTCAGCTCACTGGGGTGAAAAGAAATCTTTTCCTCCTACTGCTACTCATTTATTTCCCTAACTTAGAAATCAGGTTTCGTATCTGGAAATCTCTCTGAAATCTGCGGGTTCTAGAGGGGATGGCGTACAACAGTGCTGACGTTGTTCTGCCAGCTGCAGCTGGCCGTGTCGCCTCCTGACTTAGTGTCACCAGGGTTAAAATAGAGTCCCCTTTGTGTGGTGAGCCTTGTTTTTAGAGTATTTCGGTGCATACGCTGGCCTGGGACAGTCAACCCCAAGACGTTGATCCATAGGAAAGCCACATGGCTTCTCGTATAGGAGGTCATTAAAAGTGTAACTGGGAGCTGAGACAGAATTCCTTCCTTATTGGCTGTTTTAAAGTGTATTTTTAAAATCAAACGCAGACATTTCAGGTCGTATCCCTGGAACGTAGTTGGCTGTCGGCACCTTGTCTTACCCTTCTCCTTCAGGACCGTTTCCTTCATCTTTTACAGAATGGCCTTGCAGCACGGGCATGAGGAGCTGGCTGACTGTTAGCAGGAGATGTTTGATATTTGAAAAATGGAACATCTGGGGGAAGCCATTGAAATTTTGTGGAAAGTTTTTTGAAAGTTGAAAATGTCAACACGATGTGCTCTAATGGTTTGACAGTTCTTAGTGATATTCCCAATATTGTTTTAAAAATTCGCATTTGGAAGAGTCTAGTTAGAGCAGGAATTCAAGGAAGCAACATATTCCCCAAACCTGCAGCAGTTCTGTTTTTAGAACTTATGCTCCCTAACTAAATTTGGTAAAATTTCAAAGCTTTATTTTTGGAAACTGTTGCCAGGCAGAGTCCGTGTTAACCATCCAGACAAGTTTGTGCATGCCCCGTGATGTTTTGTTTGCCCAGCACTCCTCCTGGCTTCGTGGTGCCACAGCAGAGCTCCAGCTCTCCATCCGAGCACCTTGACACCCCAGGTCAGGCAGCCCCTCCCCTGCTGTTCATGGTCCTTCACAAGCACTGCGGGCACATGTGTTTAGCAGGGATGGGCGGGTGATACAAGCCCCTGGTGATGTGCTTACTGACAGCCTTTTCCTGATGGGTGTTTAAAGTCATCTTCCTTTTACTTAAACCTGTCCCTCCTTTTTGGGGTTAGATAAAGCGCTTTGTAACACATCCTTGAGGGGTGTCAGCTGCTGTTTCTGTGCAGCTGTCAGTTTGTCTGGAGCATGGCACCTATCTTGAAGATTTAGGGAAAGCCACCTCTTGTGGCGCCTACCCATGGAATGCCCACAGGCCCTTGCATGCAGAATGAAAGAGGGAGAGGAAACTGGCGGCCTGTTATCCCCAAGTAGACCCCTCGCCTTTGTCTGCTTCTCAAGGCAGCGTGGCGTGTGGTGGCCACATTTCCAAGTCTTGATGGGGTGTTTACCACTGACACGTGGCTTTTGCCAACTGGAAACCTTCAACAAGTTAAGAGCATGTTTAGGAAGTACTCACTTTTATGTTGCATGTTAAGACTTACAGTATGATCTCACAACAAACCCCAATGAAGTAGGAAGTTCAAAGATTATCCCCGTTTTACTAAAAGGAAAACTGAGTCTGAAAAAAGCAGAATGGTGGCTCAAGCTCTCTTCGCTAGTAAGTGGTAGAGCAAGCATGCTGACCCAGGGTCTAACTGCAAATCCAATTAACCCTTTGTCCTCTCATGCTGCCATGGCTCTGACCTGATTCTTAGGATAGAATTTTCATCCGTTCATCCACTTAGAGATAGTAGGGATCTTAAAGGCCATCTGGTCTTCATTTCATAGGGGAGGAAATGGAGGCATAAAGTAGCTAAATGACTTCCCTGGAGTCACAGCTAGAAGGTGTCTGAGGTGGGATTTGAACCCAGGTCTTCCTGACTCCCAAGTCTAGTGCGCTCTCTACTGCATGAGGAAATTGAGTCCCCAGAAGTTGCATTGCCTTGCTCAAGGTTACAAGAGAAGTAAAAGGAAGAACCAGGGTTAGAACTCAAGTCCCGTGATGAAAAGCATTAGGCGTTTCCCAAGTTCAGCCTTCCACATTCCTATCTAGCTGGCAGAGAGGGGCTTTTTCAAGACCCCCAGACATTAAAAGCTCAATAGCCTGGTCTTGGATGACCCAGTTCTTTGGTCAGGATGAGAACCAGGGCACATGAGGAGAGTCCTGCTGCTGGTGGACAGGGAGGGACAGTGTCCTCATCTAGACTAGAGGTGTCGAACACGATGGCCACCAGCAACAGTGCAGGCGACATTACTCTCTCCAGCCACTAGGTTCAAATGTGATTGGGAAATAGTGAAATAAATTAAAACGTAGTAGAACGTAAACTATGTTCATACGTTCTAAGTCAGTCTGCGGCCTGCAGGGATGCTTGGCACGGTTTAGTGGCCCTGTTTCTGTCAGAGTTTGACACCACTGACCTGGACCAACCTAACCTCATCATTTTAGACACAAGGACTCCAAGATCCAGGCAACCTATGACTTCCCCAGGGAGACATCTCTTTCATTCACCGATATTTCTCCCCCTTCATTTCCACAGACTCCTACATCTGCTTCCTCCACTTACCTCGCCTAGTTGTTTTCTTCCTCTATCCCACCCCCATGTTAACTGTGGAAGAATGGGTAACTGTCACTTTCTGTCTAAAGGGGTTCGAGGCAGGGTGAGAGGGGGACGGAGGCTTGGGGCTCACTCCTGTCATGTCTGTCTCATATGGCCCATTCAGGGACCATGCTTCTAGAATAGGACAGAAGTGTCCAATTTTGGGATTTTGGACTATCATCATAGGTGTTTCGAGTTTGTTGGAACTTGTTGTCCAGAGGCCTAGTGTGGTCGGAGCTTAAATAATGGAGACCCTGCTAGACTGGAGAAGCAGGAGGCTAGATTCTCTCCAGAATCCCCCCCTAACACAGGGAGAACCTGGCTAGTTGAATGACTGAGGGCATGACTCCACTTCTGATTTGGAAAAGTGAGGGACGCTTACCTCAGGGAAGGAAGAAGTTAAAACACAAAGAAGGACCAAGTCTTTAAGGGCAGGCAAAGCATACAGACAAAAAGAATCGGCCTTTTCTGCAGCCCAAATCCTTCAGTACGTGGGCCCGTAAATGATGCTGTCTGGGACTCTGGGGCAAAGTGAGAGCTTGGTGGATTCAAAAATGCCAAAAGGCCGGTCTTTGGACACAAGGTTAGAAAACTTCCCCTTGAATTAAACTGTCAGTCATCCTAAAAGGCCTCTCCTCTGGATTTGATTCAGGTTGATGACAAAGGGAAGCTTGCTGGCAGACTTGGCCGGGGGGGGCCAGCAGCTTGTCAGGGAGTTCACATCCGCAGGCTTGGACTCAAGAGCAGGTGCCACAGGAGGAATGAGCATTTCTCTAAATGGACCAACTAGCTCATTCACTCCTCCTGTTGTAAAAGGACCATGTTGCTTCTTAGGCAGGTATGTTGACTTCCTTTTTCCCCAGGTGCTATTTAGAAAGGGATCCCAAGACATCTAGAGGTTCTGCCTCATTGTGCAAACTAGTCAGGGTCTAAGAGATCATCAAAAAGAGGTGGGGGGTTTTAGGAAATCTGGCAAGAGCAGAGTGGCCCAACGTTGCTGTTATGACCAGGAGAGCCCTTATTTTTGAATCATGGACCCTTCCTCTTGCCCCCCAGCCTGGGAGTAATAGGATCCTTGTAGACAGAATAATAAAAAGATAAAAATTATGACTGCCCACAAAGAAAACAAGGTGGATAGAAAATTTCTATTTATGCAGAGTAGGAAATGCAGTTTGACCCTTTCATGCCATATCTCTCCTCGATCTCTGTGTGAGCTCACATGGAGGTCAGAAGAAGCATTACAAGGACATTCAAGGTTTCTTTGAGAAGCATAGGAATCGATTGGGAGACATGGGAGATGCCAGCTCAGGACCTCCCTGCGTCTAAGAAGGTACTGTGCTCTATGAGTAAAGCAGAATCACAGAGCGAAAGGGAAATGTGAGCTACACAAATCTGGGGACATCTCCATCCCAAATGTTCGAGCAGACTATTTGTGCTGGGCCTGTGGCAGAGCGTTCCAAGCTTGTCAGACACACCGTACCTTGACCCCAACATCGTGATGTCATTGTCTTCGAGTACGAAAGATGACCAGCAGTCCTCCCTCTCAGAGCCCAGCTCCTCGGGGAAGGCTCTCTACACTTGTCTCTTTCGGATCTTCTCACTTCTTAGGCCCCTTCAGTGGCTTCCAAACTCATCACTCGGCTGAGCTCTAGTTGAGCTCTTGACAGCATCCAGTGGCCTTTTCTCAGTTGTCTTCACTCTTCTTGCCCTCTCTGTGACGTGTGACACTTTTCTCCTGGGTGTGTGTGCTGGCTTTTCATAATGCCGCCCTCTCTTGGGTCTCCTGCCTATTGAACTGCCACTTTTCCATCATATTCCTTACCCTGACTGAGAGTGTATCCCCAAGCTCCGTTCTGGACCTTCTCTTCTTCTCCCTCCCGATCAGCTCCCGTGAACGCAGTTGCCATCACGTTGCCATTCCCCCTTCCAGAGCTGTCCATCTTGCGAGTTCCACTTCTCCATCACCAGCTGCCTGTTGGACATTTCCATTTAGTTGTTCCATAGGTATCTCAGAATCAAGTATCCAAAACAGAATTCGTTACCTTTGCCCCCAAATCTCCATCCCTCTTCTTTCGAGTATGCCACCATCCTTCTATTCACACAAACTGGCAACATCACCACCGGCCCTTGACTCCTTGCTCACCCTCACCCCGCACATTCAGTCAAGTGCCCGATCTTCTAAATTCTGCATCTACGGCCCTTCTCGCATCTCTCCTTTCTCTCCACTCCCATGGCCACCAACCCAGGCCAGGCTTTCGTTACCTTTCACTGGGCTGTCACAGTAGGCTCCTTGTTGGTGGACCTGCTCCAAGTCTCTGCCCTTCCATTCTAGCCTTCGCCCTCTTGCCAAAGCCCGGTGGCCTGGCCATGTTACTCCCTTGCTCAGGAAGCTCGAGTAGCTCTCAGTCACCTCCAGAATCAAATGCAGATGCCTATATTGGTCTCAGTTGTTTCTCAGCTTGGCTCCAAGCTACTTTTCCAGCCTTATTCTTGGTTACTGCCCCTCGGCAAATGCTCAGGCCCAGCTCTCCTTCACACATGGCACTTCTCCCCCTGCTCAGTGCCTCCATGCCTGAAGTGCATGCCCTTCTCTCCTCTGCCTCTTAGAATCCCTCAGTTAGCTCCGGAGTTCCTCATACTTCTCCGTGAGGCCTTACCTGCTCTCCCCAGCTGCTAGGGACTTTCCCCCAGAGCTGTCCTGGACTGATGTCGCTTCCATTTTGTCCACGCTTGTCTCCCCTGTAGAATGGGAGCTCCCTGAGGGCAGGAGATGTTTCTTCCTCTCTTTCTTTCTCTCTTTTTGGGGGAGGGGTCATCTTCATTGTGCCCGACGTGTGGCACAGTGTCTGGCACGTTGGTACTTAGTAAGTGCTTACTGGTTGATTGATTGATTGGGCAGCAGCCCAGAAGCTGAACAAATGGCACGCGGAGAGTGACTGAGCCCAGAATGGGCCAGAAGGAGAGTGGGCTCGCCTAGCTGGGGGAGACTGCGGGGCTTGTAACGACTCCAAGCTTCTCCCTGGAATTAGGGCCCATCTCTTTAGCGAGGTTTTTCCAGGCTATGTGGCTCTGAGTCATGACAGCCCTTCAGATGCAAGACAGTTTTTTGTTTTTTTAAAAGTGTTGCTGTAGCATGGTGTAGGGGAAGCAGGGCTGATTGGAGTCAGAGGACTTGGGTTCAAATCTTACCTTTGACATTGCCTCGGTGATGTTGGGCAAGTCATTTAACTTCTCTGGGCCCCACTTGCTCATCTGTAAGATGAAGGAGCTGGCCTCGATGCCCCCTGACGCCCTGTCGTGGCTGACTGGGGATCCTCAACTTGACTCGTGGGTCTCAGCCCAGTCTTCAGTGGGCCATTCCTGACATCATCTTTGTAGGACTGTTCTTTGCTTTTCTGTTCTTCCCCAGTTACCTCCCATGGCTTCCATCCTCTCTGTGTTTGTTCGTTTGAAGTCTAAGTAGGTCAGCGAGTTCTCTGTTTCCATCTCGGTTTCTTTAGACAGCTATGAGGCTCCGCTGGCCTCCTTTTCTTCTCTGTAGTCAGTTCTAAGATGGAATGGTTACCTCCTCCCAAAGATCCCTATCGTGACTAACCCAGCAGATCCAGAATATACTTTCCCTTTGTTGCTTTTTCTGCCTTTTGACAAGTGAAGTTATCATTAAAGCAAGTTCAGTTGGTAGCTGGCCACTCTGACTATCTGGGGCCTCCTATGTCTGGATATCTGAAGTGAGTCATGCCTCTTTGCAAAATAATCTTCTCAAATGTAGACTTAAGCATTGTGACTATACAGAGATGACTCTTCTTGGACTTACTTAGTGAAGTTGGTTTTTTTGGTCCACACCTGTGATTTTGCAAGTGTGGGGAATTCCTGGTGTAGAGACGTCCTCTGCTGAGGCAGATCTAAGATCTGCATCTTATGTAACCAGGAGTTTAGAGAGTTGTCTGGGGCACTGAGAGATTTAAGTGACTTACCCAGGGTGACACAGCCAGGAAGCGTAGAGGAAGCACTTGGACCCAGGGCTTCCTGAGGGACTCCAAGGCTGGCCTGTAGCCACTATCCCATTCTGCCTTTCGGTTTTGAAAGATGAATAGACTGAAAAACAGGAAGGAAAGAGAAAGAAAGCAAACACAATTCAAAGACATTTTCACCTTACATCATAATATCTCTCTGCTCCTTCCTATTCCTGCCAGAGGAAATGATATTTGGAACCTCCAGGCCCTTTCTTGGATGGAAGTATTGGTTTGCGTTGAATGTTTCATTTCTTGTATAGTAAAGACATTAAAACAACAACCGCCATTTTCCTTTTTTACTTAAATTATTTTTAGATGTAGCTCTGTGGGCAGTGGAGTATTATTTGGTGTCCTGATTCCTTGGGATTCTGCAGATCTTTTAGATAAACACAGTTCTCTGGACTCTTATTTTACTTTATGCCACATTGTACGTTGTCTTATGTATTATGATTATTTGTAAATTTGCCTTCGCTCCCTTGCTAGATTGCAAACTCCTTGAGGATAGGAAGCAGGTCCCATTTGTTTTTATCACATCTTGCCCCTAGGGGCACTAGACCAAACACTTGTTTGCTCAGTGGTTACAGTGAATAGATTTCGGCGGCAGCTCTGATGGAAGGCTGGATCTCCTGTAAGCAGCTTGATTTCATTACTTTGTACAGTAGTGGAGTGGTCACCTGGAATAACTTTTGTAGACTGTAGCTTAGGTATTTTAGGGATATGAAAAACACTTAATATCTCAGCCTCGGAATTCTCATCTACAAAATGAGGGGGTTAGGCTGAAGGACTTCTGAGGTCCATTCCAGCTCTAAATCTGTGATCCTATAATCAGCTGAATGTGGGGATGCCAAACAGATGTTACCATTTAAAGGCCAAGTGAGGCTTTCAAGACCTTGCCACAGAATTCTTCTTATTTGGGAGTTTTCCATAATGTCTCTAAAGTCTAGTTGGGAGACAGATTGTATACTAGAATTTTCCCCTGGCCAGTTCTGCTGATCACTGCGATGGAGAGTTAAATGCCTGAAACTCTTTTGGAAGTAAGCAGTGAGTCGGGGGAAGGAAATTTTGGTGAATAAGAAGAGTATTGCCAGAGAATTGGTTTATAATAGAAGCTAATACAAGCTCACTCGTTAAAAATCTGCAGAGAAAGATGTTG
Source organism: Phascolarctos cinereus (assembly GCF_003287225.1). NCBI lineage: Eukaryota > Metazoa > Chordata > Mammalia > Diprotodontia > Phascolarctidae > Phascolarctos > Phascolarctos cinereus. The sequence continues at coordinate 15,248,161 of NW_027555958.1, read as the reverse complement.
GAAAATTACAAGAAATATTGCTTCATTAAACATGGAAAAACAGCACTGGGGGAAATGAAGCTCCAGAAAGTTTGTCATGATAACAACTGAGCCAGAAGACTTATAGGTGAAAGGAGATGGAAGACAGCGGATGGAAGTGAAAGGGGACAGAAGAGCCAGCGTTTGTATCATGACCTGGAGTCAGAAGGATTTCTGGAAGTTGAATCCAAGAAGAGTTGCATCCTCCAATAAAATACAAGATCCTTGAGGGCAGGGGCTGTTACATCTTTGTGTTTATAGCCCCTTGCCCAGCACAGTGTCGCCCACTTGGCTAGCACCTAGTAAATGTTTGTAGAATTCAGGTGGAGTGGAAATAACACATAAGAAAGATCCTGGCAAGTGTTGTTGGACCTAAGGAAACTTGTGGCTCTAAAGCTGGAGGACTTGGGTTCAGATCCTGCCCCCGATACTTCCTGTCTGTGTGGCCTTGGGCATCTGACTTCACCTTTCTGGGCTTAGTTTGCTCATCTGTAAAAATGAGGGAATAGGATAAGAAGGCCTCTGGGGTCTCTTAAAATCCTGTGATCTCGTAAAAATATAAAGAAGGAATATATATGAGCATCATTTTGGAGCACTGGATACATGTATCCAAGTAAGATCTTTGTACTCTAAAAGAAAGAAGAAGCTCCCAAAGAGATGGTGAGAGAGGGGACATCGACAACCACCGATCTAAATGCCCATTTTTTCTTCTGTTTCAAGTCTTTTGAGAGTGGTATATGTATGTTCTGATAATATCTCAGACCACAGATAGGAAATTGATTTAACAGATCACCTCCTGAGAGTCAGACAGATGAGCGGTCTGAAGAACGTAAGGAGTAGCGGAGGTCGTTGATTACAAGAGCATTTGACTTTGTAGGGCCAAAGTCAGCCTCAATGGCTCTCCTCCCACAAAAGGTCCTTCCTTATAGTTAGATGGCACTTGAAAAGATCTGGTGTGTTCCACAAGCTCGCTGAGAGTTAACCTGATTTTTAAAAAATCTTCTGAGAATTGCTAGTTTCTGATCTGCAGCCAGAGAGTTATCAGGAGCCTTTGGATATTAAAAAGATGGACAGGCAACTTGGGAGCATCGTCGATGCGACGCAGGTTCCCAAATGCAGTGCTCTCCAGTGTTAGCTTCCTGTTCTGTTCTGCAGCTGGCTTTATTGGCCACAGAGTTCCACGATGCAATAACAGAATTGGAGAGTTGGAAGGGACCCCAAGGGGCACCAAGTAACCCCTACACACAAGGACGTCCCTTGTAATGTCCCTAAGAAGTGATCAGCTTGTCCAGTCCACCTCAGAGCTCTCCAGAGAGGAGGAACCTACCGCCTTTGGACAGCTCTGATTGGCAGCAACTGTTTCCTGAATTCCAGCCTAAATCTGTGTCTTCGTTAGCTTCCACCTCTTGTCCTGGTTCTGTCCCAGGGGGCCAGACGGAACAAGCCTCAGCTCCCTCCCACAGTCTTATTTTAAAAGCAGCCCTGAGGCTTCTCTTCCCCAGCTCAGTAGCCTAGCTCCTTCACCTCGTTCTCAGATGACCTGGACCACTACCATCCCCATTGCCTTCCCCTGGCTGGTCTCCAGCTTATCACTGTCCCTCCTAAAGTAGGAATTGAGCAGAGTGCTCTATAGCAGAGGGCAGAGGGAGAAGCCGGGCCTCTCAATACAGCCTCAGATCCAATGAGTTTTTTTGACCACCACATTGAACTGCTGACTCAGACTGAGCTTATGGTGCCCTTAGACCCCCAGCTCTTCTTCAGATGAACTGCTTCCCTCATCCTGTATGTGTAGGGTTAAGAGCGTATGGTTATCATCAGTGAATTTCATCTTATCAGATTCAGCCCAGTGCTGTCGCCTCTCATGATCTGTTATGAATCCTGACTCTATCATCCAGCTGGGCCTCCCAGCTTTGTGTCCTATAAAAATGAGCATGCCATTTATGTCTTTATCCCAATCACTGATAAAAAATGTTCAGTCACATAGGGTTAAGTACAGATCTCTGGGCCTCCCCACTGGAGTGTGCTCTACCCTAGTGCCACTGAGTGAGAATTAACTACGTGTTGAGTCTCGGCATTCAAGCCCAGATGGTGATGACCCGTTACCCTCATGTAATTGTAATGACTAGTAGTCCATAACTATCTGTCTTCATCAATGAATAAAACGGGATGCTTTATCAACTTCTGTTTCAAAGCCTAGGTGAACTAGATGGATGGCAGTCCCCTCATTTACAAGTTTAATAACCCTGTCAAAAAAAAAAAGAAATAAGGTTAGTCTGGCATGACCTGTTCTTTGTCATCACCTCTTCACTCACTAGCGATTCATCTTTCTGATATCGAAGCCAGAACTGTCCCAGAAGTCCAAGTGAAGTGCACTGCCTTACAGTTTGCAGATTCTGCTCTCTTACCGCCTTAGAAAATTGGGGCCACATTCACTTTTCTGTGGTGGTGCCTTGCCCCTTTCCTGTGGTTTTCGCATCTGGCTGACACTGGCACAGCAGGCCTATGTGGTAGTTCAATGCTGGAGGAACTGGTTCCTTTGGGCCCCAGGGTTTGAATCCATCGAGGACAATGAGGTACCTTCTTATTAATCTGACTTGTCTTAGCTATCCAAGCCCAAGGAGTCATTTTTTTCCCTCTTGTTTCCAGTGTTTCTTGGCAGAGAAAGCAAGCCAAATAAAGATTGAATAGCTCTGCTTAATTGGCAGCCAGGAAAGCAATTACAGTATTAGACAGCATTAGAAGATGCGTAAGGTCCAGGAATAGGGCCGGGATGGAGAGTGGTTCTGCATCCTCCTTCAGTCAGACCACATCTGGAATGTCGCGGTCAGGTCTTGATGCCATGTTTTAGGCAGGATATCAGTAAGCTGAGGAGTATCCAGAGGAAGGGGACGAGGACGAGCAAGGGCTTGGAGATCATATTGTATGATGGTCAGTTGAAGGACCTGAGAATGGTTGGCCTAGAGCAGACCCAGGAAGGATATAACAATTCACCTCCCTTTAGCTGTCAGAAAAGCTGGCTCCTGGATAAAGGACTTGTTCTGCTTGGCTCCAGAAGGCAGAACTGGGAGCGGTGTGGGGGAGTTGTAGAAGCAAACTTAGGGGTGAAATAAGAAAAAACTGCCTTAAAATAGAAGGGATCACTTTAGCAGGTCGTGGGTTCCACCTCATTGGTACTCCCTACACGGTAAATTCCAGTCAGTCCTTGGATGAGATAGCAGCTTGATCAGCTTTGAAGTCCATTACAGCTTGGCCCCAACCTACCTTTCTGTATTGGTGCATCACTGTTTCCTTTCCTGTTCCCCGTGATCAAGCCAACTGACCTTCCTGCTTTCCTCACCCACTCCATTCCATCTTCTGTCTTCTGGCCTTTTCTCTGGTTGTCGCCCTAGCTCTGGAATCCATTCTCACCTTACCTCCACCTTTGACAATCCCTTGTTTCCTTCAACTCACAGCTGCTTCCCCCAATTTACCTTGTATAGCATAAAAGATAGAGTGCTGTCACACTTCCTTAATGAAATCCGTGTCTCCCCAGAAGAGTTTGGCCCAGAATTCTGCACATCGCAATAGCCAAATGGTTGAGTGGGTGAAGACTGCATGTGCCAAGGCTTGTGAGGTGCCATTGGATAGGTAGACGCTTGAGTTACTCTGTGAGTACCTGTACCTTGGACAGGCCCTACTTGAGCCCAGAATTTAATAGAAGAGTAGACTGACTTGCACTTGTGAAAAGGGCTTTCAGCAATTCTGGACCACCCCTTGCTGTCAGGAGTCTTATTTTCTTTTCTTTTTTTTTTGGGGGGGGGCTAGGCAGAGGGGTTAAGTGACTTGCCCAGGGTCACACAGCTAGTAAGTGTTATGTGTCTGAGGCTGGATTTGAACTCAGGTACTCCTGAATTCAGGGCCGATGCTCTATCTACTGCACCACCTAGCTGCCCCAGGAGTCTCATTTTCTTGATGATACTGTAAGGACTCCTGGTCTTGGGACACTGAGATCTCAGGAAAATCCCAATTGTAGGTGACCCAAATGGCAATAGAAGAATCAGATTTTTCTCTGATTTTTGCACATTTATGTTTATCGAAATGTTTATTGTCTTTTACTTTAAAAGTTCTTCCAGTGGTGCATAAACTGTTCTAGTAACCTCAGGAACTATATAGTTACCATCAGGAAATATTGTAGAAATTATGGCATTAAATTCAGAGCAGACAGTGAGGTGTGTGATCTTCAGAGTGCACTTGCTTATCTTTTGTGACCTGTTTTTTAAAGCGCTTTGACTCCTGCAGATCTGCCACCAACTTGCGTAAGACAGTGAGGGACCCCAGCAAATACAAGATCGTTCAAAAGGTTTCAATGAACAAGCATTTATTAAGAGCTTACTACGTGTCAGGCACTGGGCTAAGGGGCTAGGAATACAAAAGAAAGGCAAAAGCAGTCCCTGCCCACAAGGAGCTCAGAGTCTAACAGAGGAGGTGCTATTGGAACATTATGTACAAATAAGACATATAGATATCTGGTCAACTGGAAATAACCTCAGAGGAAAGGAGGGCGTGGGCAGGGCCAGCCTGGGAAAGACCTGCTGTGGAAGGTGGGATCTGGGCTGAGCCTCTTCAGAAACCAGCCTCTGGACAAGGAAATGTGGGACATAGACTTGGCTAATAAAAGGGTCAGATGATGGTTCCATCTTTAAACTGCTTTGAATTGGTTTAGAATGGCATGTTCTTGCCTTCGGGTGTGTGGCTCTCTGTCACTTGGCTTGACATGAGTTCTGCTTACTCAGTGACGGTTTGAAGGAGGACACATGGATTTCCTGTTAATCTGTTCCCTTCTCTCTCTTTCTCTCTCTTTTTTGGTGCCTTCAGTGGTGTTTCATGCCCCGCCTCCAGCCAAGATCAAGCGTGAGCTGCACAGCCCATCTGCCGAGCTGTCCTCCTGTAGCCATGAGCAAGGCCTTGGTGCTAACTATGGCGAGAAGTGCCTCTACAACTATTGGTAAGTAGCTGGGGGGCCGGGCCAAGGCCCCATGGGAGCGTGGGATGTATGGGGCATCCTCTCCAGGGCCCAGCCCATTAGGAGATGCAGAGATCCCTGCGGCTCAAGGAGCCTGAGAGGCTAGAAACAATCCCCTTCAAAGCCCTCCAGTATGTGGATCCCTCCTCCTCTCCTGCCCCCTCCCCCTTTAGGTCTGTCCTATGTTAATGTGAACTTTAAACGCCAGAGATGTGATCTAGAAATGGGAACAGATGCAGAAGGCCTTGCCGCTGTGCCCTTTACTTAAGGAATATCCAGGCCTGTGGGAATAGGGGTTACTTGAAATCATCCTTTGCTCTAAATACAGTAAATGTAGATCTGCCTGGCAAAGGAGGGTATGGGAGGGGAGAAGTCATGTTATTTCTAGTAATGTTCTAGCAGAAATAAACTCTTGGGTAGAAAGCCTGGTTCATTCCAGGTCATTCTAACAAAATACATTATACAGTATATAATATATTAAAGGGAACCTATGGGTGGTATATGTGTGTTTCCTCATCCTCTGAAAAAAAAAAAGCCCTAATGATTATTTAAAAGAAAAAACCGGAAGCAAGCAAGGGCTAAAATTATCTTTGAGAAAATCACTCCAAGTGTTAAGTCTGTGATGTAGCCACTTTTCTGAGGTACAAGCGTTCCCTTGGGGCTGCCAGCAATTTCACTGTGTTAATGCTCTCACTTCCTGGCAACAATGAGATGCAGAGAAGCCTTGGAAGGGGCAGGGGGGGCAGGCTAGCGGCCTACTTGCTGCATTACGGTCCTTTTCCTTTTTTCTTCTGTTTACAGTGCCTACGATAGGAAGCCCCCCTCTGGGTTCAAGCCATTAACCCCTCCCACCACCCCCTTGTCACCAGCCCATCAGAATTCCTTGCTACCCCCTCCCGCTTCTGTGCAGGCTTCAGCCCACGCTGCCACGGCAGGCCCTGTGCAAGGTGTAGGCCCAGCCCCTGCCCCCGTCCCCGTTCCCGCTCCAACTCCCGTCCCTGCCCCCCACGCCCTTCATGAACCCAGACAACAGCAGCAAACCTTTGCCATCCCTCGGCCACCACATCAACCCATGCCGATGCCAAAGATGATGCCCGAGAACCAGTATCCATCTGAACCAAGGTAGGCTCCAGTTTGGGTCCACATCCCTGCCCTTTGGCCTTTCTCCTCTGCCACGTGCCCAGGAATGCCGCTATCTAGTCTCTTGCTGTCTGAGCCCTGGGTACCAGCCCTCATAATGTCTCGGTCTCCTTGGGCATCAGAGACGTGCCCTGTGGTTCATAGACATCTTGCCATCTTGGTGAAGATGGCCAGGAAGGGGGAAATGATGCTGTCCCCATTGGAGAGAGGCAGATAGAGACGTTCACTGTTAGACAGGTCAGCACAGGGCCCTCCCCCCAGCCTGGGGCTCACCTCGGGCTTCTTTCCTCCTAGTCTATCACTAACAGCCAGCCAAGGCCTGGGGGTTGTCTGCCTGGTGTTCTCTCATTGCCTTGTGCATTTATAGTGGGGCAGGTCTCCAAAAGCCAGTCTCAGCAGACAGCTTCATTACTTATCTTAGCCAAGTACCTTATTTATAAAAGGTGGTGTGGTGCATGCAGTGAACAGAGCTTTGGATTTGGAGTCAGGCAGCCCTGGGTTCAAATCCTGCCTCAGACATTCACAGTGGCACCGAGCCTCTCTGGGCCTCTGTTCCCTCATCTGTAAAACAGAAAGGTTCGTCTCAGCAGCTCTGAGGTGGCTTCCAACTCTAAACCCGGGAGCCTGTTCGAATGACCCACCTCACAACAGAAATCTCCTGCCTCTGTGGCAGTGCTTTCTCTGCTTTCCTACGAGAAAGATGGAGGTACAGAGACCCGTCCAGGATCATGGAAAAGCCAAAGCTGGCTTCTGCACTCCCGGCCAGTTAAAATCCAGGGCTTGAGGTGTTTCTGAATTCACTCCTGTCTGACATCTCCTCTCCCCACGGAAAGCAGTAGGACTGTTGGAGGTGAAGTGGGCTCAGATTGCATGTCAGGTTCCATAGATGAGTCACGGACCCACCTGGGGTCTTCCCAGCCATGGGATGTGGGCAGGTCACTTACTGGCTCCTAGCCTCAGTTTCCCCACGTACGAAGTCATCCCTCTGATACCTCTCCTGTCTCCCCACTTTCCTTCCCTGGCTGCTAGGAAGATCAATGAGAATAAGAGGTTTGTAAAAACCACGAGGTTGCCTCAGAAATGGGAGCTGGGGCAGTGGCAGCCTCGGGGCTGCTGCTGCCCTGGTCCTGACCAGTAAGATGGGCCGCCTTCCCTCCTGGGCTTGAGAAGGGAAGGGCCTGGCTGAGGCCTGGATCTGTGGTGTACCGGGAAGGCTGCTGCCACCACCTTTGGTTTTAAATGAAACACCAGGTTCTTCCTTCCCTTCTTTTCCTTTTCCCATAAAGGCACCAACAACGTAAACTGAACGTTGACAGTCTTATTTCTGGTGGGGGATGGCGGGAGTGGTTACTAACAGAAGACCCCTCTTGCCTTGATTGGCTAGGAGATGGTGAGGCATTTACTCATTCCACAAGTGTGTACTAACCATCTGTGCTAGGTGCTGGGGACACAGACAGACCGAGAGCAAGGGGGAGGCTCTACTCTATCTGGACAACCATTGCTCAGGGGAAGTGATTTCAGTTAACATTGGTAAACATTCGGGAAGGCCCTCTTATTTCTGAAGCACCTTGGATGCGGTCCAGAAGGAGCATGGCGTAAGAGCCCAGCTTCCTAACTCCTCACCGGCCTCGCTGATCCAGCCTTTGAGATGAAGCCTGCCCAAGCCCAGCTCTGCCACTGTCCCCTTAACGCTGGATGAGGTTCTGCCCACGGGGAGCTTAGAGTCTAGTCTGAGAGAGAAGAGCTGTACAAAAGCCTAGCATATAATTGGGAGTGTAGAAGGTGTCACAAAGACAAGGTTCCCAGCGCTGTGAGATGTCAAAAGAAGGAGAGAAGAGTTCCAGGCTTGGGAGCCAGGGAAGGCCAAAGTTGTTAGATGTGTTTAGAGAACCAGGATATTCCAGCTTGCCCGCCCTGGGGTCTGTCTGAAGGAGGCAACAGAAAATGGAGGGGAAAAGCTTGAGTGGATCCCCAGGAGGAAGAAGGGCCTTCCATGCAGGGAGCGAGCGAATAAATTCCGTTCGGTTCGGTAAACATTTATTAAGCGCCTGCTACGTGCCAGGCACTGTGCTAAGTGCTGGGGATACAAATAAGAGAAAGACGGACAGCATCTGCCTCAAGGGGCTTGCAGTCTAATGGGGGAAGACCACACACAAAAGGAACCTGGGGAGGGGGCAGGGGATCCTGGGGACCTGCTGATGCCAACATTTGAGCCCTCTACGAAGGAAGGCTTTGGAAAGAGTTCATTGCCTTCCAGTCAGAGGGGAGAGGCAGTGGAGAATTCATGAATTCACGAAAGTAAGAAGAAGCATTTATTAAGTGCTAACTGTATGCCAAGCACTGCTAAAAGGGCTGGAGTCCTGAACACCAAAGTAAAGTGCCCTGCTCCCCTGGTTAGCCCTGGGATCAAATATAAAGCCTCTGTTTCATGTCAGAGGCCCTTCCCAAGCAGACACTTCATTGGTTACTGGTTTTCTTAATATTTACTCCCCTGCAAACATTGGCTTACTCCCTGTTCCTTCATCTTTGACCACCGGGCCTTCCTTTGCTTCAGGCCTGGAATATTCTGCCCGCTCCCCCTTGCCTTTTAAGATTCAGCCCAGATCCCACCTTGTGCCTGCCCATCCCAGCCAGGACCTTCCCTCTGAGACCACCTTCCACACACTCTGGAGATGCTTGATGTCTCCAGTTAAGTACGAGGAAGAAGATTCAGCAAAGGAGCATGATGAGAAGGTGCAGTCGGACAGGTAGGAGAGCCAGGAGAGAGCAGAACTCCAGGAGAAGAGGGTGCTTAAATGGCCAAGGCTGCAGAGAGGTCGAGAAGGATGAGGCTGGAGAAGAGAGCCCAAAAGTGCGTTTACATACTTTCCCCAGTAATGATGAGCCATCCAGCTACCCTGACCCAGCCCTCTAGCTTCCCTGGTGGCCAGTATGATGAGTACATTCAGCTTTTGTTATTCAGTCATGGAGTTGTATCCGGCTCTGCAGGACCCCCTGGACCATGGCACACCAGGCCTTTCTGTCCCCCACTATCTCCTGAAGTCTCTCCAAGTTCATGTTCAGAGCTTGCAGGACACAATCTATCCATCTTATCCTTTACTATCAGCTCCTCTTGCCTTCAGTCTTTCCCGGCATCAGGGTCTTTTCCAGTGAGTGCCATCTTCTCATTATGTGTCCAAAGCATTTAAGCTTCAGCTTCAGTATTTGACCTTCCAGTGAATCGCCTGAGTCAGTGTCTTTAGGTATTGACTGATTTGATCTCCTTGCTGTCCAAGGGACTCTCAAAAGTCTGCTCTAGCACCACAGTTTGATACTGTCGATTTGGCCGCGCTCGCCTTTCCTTATAGTCCAACTCTCACAGCCATACGTTGCTATTGGAAAAACCATAGCTTTGAGCATGTGGACCTTTGTCAGCAAGATGGCGTCTCTGCATTCCACTGTCCAGATTTGCCACAGTTTTTCCTTCCAAGGAGCATGGGTCCTTTAATTTCATGGCTATAGTCACTGTCTGCAGTGATCTTTGAGCCCAAGAGTATACAATCTGACACTATTTTCATTTCTTCTCCCTCTGTTTGCCAGGAAGTGCTGGCATCACTTCTTGCCCATAGTGTAGATGTAATGATCATCTGAATTTAAATTCACCCATTCTCATCCATTCGGGTTCACTCACACCTGAGATGACAATGTCTAATCTTTCTGTCTCCTGTTTGACCACATCCAGCTTACCTTAGTTCGTAGATCTTATATCTCACATTCCAGGTTCTCACGCAGTATGGATCTTCACAGCATTGAGCTTTCCTTTTGTCACCAGAGGCATCCGCAGCTGAGTGTCCTTCAGCTTTGGCCTCACCCATTCGTCAATATTGGAGCTGCTTGTAGTCGTCCTCTGCTATTCCCCAGTAGCCCATTGGACACCTTCCGACCTGAGGAGCTCATTCTCCAGTGTCATCTCTCTTATCATTTTAGTCCTATCCATGGGGTTTTCTTGGCAAAGATGCTTTAGTGGTTTCCATTTTCTCCCCTCCACCCCACCTCCGTGGATCACCATTTGTCAGAACTCTCCACTATGACCTGTCCATCTTGGGTAACCCTGCACAGCCTACCTTCTGGTTTCATTGAGCTATACAGGCCCTTCCACCATGACGAGGTAGTGATCTGGGGGTGACTGGAGATAAAGCTGGGCTATCATTCTCCTAGTTTCACTAACATTGCTTCTCCAACCACTGTTGCTTGTGTGGGAGATTTATGCAAACAGATAGATGGAAGTCTTCTTAACAGTGTAAATTAAGCTCCCATCGTTAGAAATTAAATAATATATTCTTGTGGAGAATGTTTGTGCTGTGTAGTTGAAGAAAAAATGGGGACCCTGGGCAAAATTGTGAAATGTGTCTTTGGTCTGCTGGTTCTTTGTGTCTTTGAGGCACCTTCTCACTCCTTAGTGGTGTCTCTCCCACACCATCCCTCCACTAAACAAGCCAATGATAGGGCATTTCTGTGTGTATTACTGTAAGAGAAGTGTGGGGGCAAGTCAAATGGGAATCTCAGAAAAAGATGTTGAAAACTAGGAATTGGAGCATCATAGTCCAGAAGTATTGGGGGCCCGAGGTGGGATGGGGTGACATTTGTCCCCTTAATTATCCGAGAAAGAAGAATTGGATGACATGTCTTTCTTTCTCAAATTCACCTTATTAAGGGATTATACTCCCTGGAATGTACTTTTGGAGCCTGGCACTCAGGCCCCCCTGGTTCTACCTGCCCTGGGGAGAATAGGGAAGAGGCAGTACCAACCCCAGCTGCATGCCTTGGTAAAGCAGGGCCTTCCATAGGGTACAGCGGCCCAGAGCAGGCCCCTGCCTGGCTTTGAAACCTCTGAGTTAGCCGCCTGCTAACTGTTGCGAAAGCTTTGAGATCCTGGGACCCTGGGCTCTGCCACTCACCCTGCCCAGTCGTCGCCACGCGTGTGCTCAAGCTCCCTCCCGCCTTGTCTTCCTCGAGGAGAATGGAAACTTTTGGAGAGCAAGAACTGTCTTGGTTGTTTCCCTTAGCATGGGCCCTAGCACCTAGTAATAAACGCTCGTTTGTTACCTTATCCATAAGTTAATATTGGGCCCTGTAAAAGGCCAAGATGCTGTTCTTGTAAAATGAGCAAGAGGCCGCTTCCCCAGTGACCCTTAACTGTGTGTTCACCAAAGGCCGCCTGCCGTTAAAATGATTAGGTATGCTTGAGTAATTTGACTTCGACATTTCATTTCTGTAGCATTAAAGCATATGACTGACATTCCCGAAGGGAGGGGATCCACGTAGACGTAGCAAGAACTACCAGGAGGAAGCTCGTGAGGGAGATGCCCAGGGCAGCGGGAGCATCTCGGCCCCCCATGGGGTGGGACCAGTGGATGGGAGGTGTCCAAGTGGGGGGAGGCCTGAGTGTCCAGAGATCATCTATTTTAGACTTCCTCAGATTGAGCCAAGATTGCTGTCTCCCAGCCCCTTCAGAAGCGCGTGCCAAAGGAAGCCACAGACAGCTGTTCTTGGTATGGGTCCACCTCTCGCTGCCCCCTCGGTTGGCATCAGCTCTAACCCAGTTATCCCCCACGTAGGAAGAGCTGAGAGAATTCAGGTGTTTGTATCAGGCGGTGCGGTCCCCTCTTTGTAAGAGGAGAATATTAATCACTTTAGAGTTATCTGCCTTTCCATTTGGCGGTGATGAAAGTGGAGGTAAAATACCACTTTTGGTGGCCCAGATGGAGGCTGAACGGTGAGGTGAGGTTCCCAAGGTTGCCAGTCACGAAGGGGCCTCCTGGCCCAGTCGGGCTCGTTTTCCCTTAAGTTTGCCTGTTATTGATGTGCTGATTGGCCATGTTTTCCCCACTGTATTCCTGGGAGCCGAAGAATGCTTGGTGATGTACGACCAGCCCTGCCTGGGGCTGCTTAAGGATTACCCCCAAGTTTAGGCACATTGTACCAGCGGTAACATAGGAGGTCCTGGGTTCAAACCTTGACTCTGCCGCATGCTGCCGTACCTCTCTGGCCTGTGAAATGGAGAGAGGAGGTGACCTCCACAGAATCCCCATGCAGTTTTTGCTCCTTGTTTGTTTCTTCACCCGCTCATCCTACGCACCTTGCAGTCCGGCTCCCAGCCCTCCCCGTTCTGTTGCAGTTGCTCTAGAGGAGGCTCCCAGAAGCTGTTGGTCGCCAGATTCAGCAGCCTCTACGTCCTCTCTTTCTTTGGTTTGACATTGCTGACTCCACCATCCAGTGTGAAATTCTCTTCTCTCTGGACATCCGGAACATTAGGCTGTCCCGGTTCTCCTGTTACCTCCTCCAGTTACTGCTCTGTGTCCTCTGGCTCTCCTTCTTCCTCCCCCATCTCCAAATGTGGGCACAGCCCCGAGGCTCAGTTCTCAGCCTTGTTTTTCTCTCAGCAGCTCGGTTGGTCTACCCCCAGCTACTAGGCCAGTCTTCCTAAACCACCAGTTTGTCCAGCTCGTCCTACCTGGTCAAAACCCTTCTGCCGGTCCCACTGCCTCTGGAATTCAAGGGCAGATCCTTTCGTTCAGAGCTCAGGTCCTCCACAGTGGGGTCCTTACTGCCTTGACTGTACAGGGAGCCAGGTACCGAGCAGTCGTTAAGCACCTGCAGTGTTGAATAATGCTGCAGTCGGATCTTCCTCTACTTTCTTACACAAACCCTATTCTCTGGCTAACTCGTGCCCCTAGCGGTGCTGTGCGTGTTGTCCCGCCACGAGGTACTTGCTGCTTTCCTGGGATGTCTACCAGCCTCCTGCTCTCCGTTTGTCTCAGTCTTACTCTTGGTTCACGGCTCAGTGCCGTTCCTGCGCGCTCCCTGACCCGCTCTCCTGACAGATTTTTTTTTTCCTTACATTAGACTTCAGATTGGTGAAATCTTAATCCGAAGTAAACCTTACTCTCTCTGGGATACAATGACACCTCCAAAGAGAGTAAAATCCCCTTACTCACCAGAAGAAAAGAAAACCTGTTTAATTCATAAACAGTTCAACAAATATTTGTTAAGTTGCTTACAGCTTGCAAGGCATTGTGCCTAGGCACTGAAGGTACCATGACAGAAAGTTGATAGCCCCTGCCCTCAAGGAGCTTATGGACAGTGGAAAGAGTGATGGATTTAGAGTCAGAGGACCTGAGTTCAAATCATGGCACTGTCCCTTACCGTCCGTGTGACCTTAGGCAAGTCATTTAATCTTTTGAGACCTCAGTTTCCTCATCTGTAAAAGGAGAGGGTTGGACCAGTTGACCTGTGAGGTCCCTCCTAGCTCTAGCTCTGTAAGCCCATAGGCTTCACCTCTCCGGGTAATAGTATTTGAAGCCTCAATGTACAACGGAAAAAAGTACCAAACTTGGAGTCACGGGCCATGAGTTTGAAGCCAGATTCTGACACGTGCTACCTGTGTGATACTGGACAAGTCAGTTAACCTCTCTGGGCCTCAGTTTCCTTATCTGTGAAGTCAGAGGGATGGCCTAGATGGCCTCTGAAGTGTCTCCCACCTCGAGCCTGTCCTTATGATCCTCTAAGAAGCATCCTACTCCCACCAAAAGCCTGCTTACTCTGCTTCTTACTTTAATACTAAGCACTTTAGGGAGGGCTTCCCAGTTCATACAAGATTTGAAGTAGTACATTAGGAGGAGTCAGGCAAGACTTTAGATGGCTCGACAATCCGCCATCAAAGGAAGTGACTGACAAACTGTCCAGAGGAGACTCAAATCCCCAGGTGGCTCAGGGACCCCATCAATATGGACATCCCTCCCAGGGACGCGTCCGGGCCTGCCGCAGCCGTGTGTCACTTTTGTCCAGATCCTCCCACGCAGGGTTTGTCCCGATGTCTCTCTTCTCTTTTGGTCAGTCCTCAGTCATGACTCTGTGGAGGCAGTGGTGTTCCATAAGACAGCACTGAGACACCGTGGCCATTGCAAAGATCTCCCTGTGTTTCAGGGAGAGAACTGGCGTGTTGAGAAAACTTGGCAGTTTCCCAGAGGCAGTCCAGCCTGCTGTTTCCCTTCTGTTCGACTCCAACCCAGCTCATAATCCATTTATGCTGTTGGTCTTATACTGTTTACTGATAGATGAGGTCTGTGGATTGGCCATCCAACAGGAACTCGAAATCTTGGGGCTTTCTATTTCAGAGGCAACATCACTGTTTTACAGCAAAGCACCGTAATTGTCATACCTTGTGCTATACCTGTATCCCTGAGAGGTGGAGTCATGGTGCACATAATCCTGCTTATGAAAGCAAAGTAGAGTTTAATGCATTTTCTAAAAGATTTCCATTCCAAATGCTTAAAATCCTCCCTGCTACCTCCTAATTTGCCAGAGTAAATAAATAAATAGACACCTAGTTGGGGTACGTTTCTGAGATCCGGAAAGTTCACTTACGTGGACTGTGTCACCAGGTTGGATAACTGGGATGTATCGGGTTTATTTGACTATCCCTTTCTCTTTGCATTTATTGTAGGTCTGCTTGCCCTGTCAGCTTTATTCCACTTCCCAAAATTATTTTTCATTCTTTGAAGTCTTAGCGAGAAGGAAGAGCCGGATCATGCTGTCCCAAACTGGCAAAGAGATGGTGGGGCTGATTGCCTCTGGTAGGGACCTCACACCGTCACGTGGAAGATACAAGCGAGGATCCGAGGTTACTGGAGCACCAGCTTCTGATGGATAGTGCCGCTTCTTTTCCCATCCTCTTTCTCAAGGCGTTCCCTGCCTGTTCTGGCTTCCCTGCCTCTCGGATCTTCACCCTGCTCTTAGCACGGTCAGCTTTCCACTGTCCTCTCCTCCTGAATCCCTTGCCCTCGTCCTGTTGCTGCTCATTCCTGGACAGATTTCAGCCCTGAATTACTCCTCCTCCCTCCTCCCCTTCTACTCACTACTGAATAGAGGTGGAGGGAGTCAGACTGTGCTGTCTGGGCATTATGATACACATTCAGCTGCTGCAGCTTCAACTGGGCCCTCACTGTAGCAAGGCAATGCTTTTATTCTTCCCTAATTGATTCCATATCTTATTCCTCGCAAAAGCATTTCCACACGTTCTCTCAAGCCTACCACACACACCTCTCCTTCCACCCTCTCCCTCCTAGTTGAGGACCTTGCCTCTTATGTTACTAAAAGAGTTGAGGCCATTCGACCTGAGTTCCCTCTTCTCAAGACCCTTTGACATCATCTCCTACTCTGTCTTCCTTTCTCCCAGTCTCTGAGAAAGAGGGAGCCTTTCTCTCTGCCAAAACTAATCTTTCTGCGCATAGTCGTGATCTCATCTTCTCCAGCAGATCAGAAGCTCAGTCATCTTTGCGCCACTCCTCCCCTTCTTTCTCTCTGTTTAGCTTTTCAACTTTGCTCTGCCTGACCTGTCTTTCCATTCTTGTTGCACTTTGCTTCCCCTTTTGTTCCCTGTGATTCTGCCAAGCTGACCTTGTCTCTTCTTCATACGCAGCATCTGCCTCCTGTCGCCAAGCCTTGGCGTTGCCTGTTCTTTCTTCCTCACTCCAGTCTTGTTGAATCCCTCTCTTCCTTTGAGACACAGATCACATCACTTTGTGCGCGAAGCTTTTCCTGATCACCTCCGCTGCCAGCGCCCTCCTTCCCTACACCACGTGGTGTTCGTTTGCCTCTTTATTCTGCATGCACTTATAATCTCCTTGATGTAAGAATGTAAGTTCCTTCCAAGTAGGGATTATTTCATTCTTTGGATGCGTGTTCCTGGTGCTCAGCATTTCTGCCTAAATTCACTTGAAATCCATTTTAGCTTCATGTTAAATTTTCTGTTTAAAAAGGTTGCCTTAATTTTTTTCTGACCCCTGTAGAAAAAAGTTTTGAGGCCCTCTCTCAAAGTAGATTACTAGAGAAATGCTTCTTGATTTTAAAGTTTTAGACCCACATTCATTCATTTATTCATCCAGTAAACATTTCTTAAGAACCTACTATGTACCAGGCACTGTCCCTCATCTAGTATAGGAGTTATGATCTGTCTCTGATCAAATTCTATGGCACTCTCTCCAGTTATGTAGTTGCTTCCTGTGTTTGGCCCCCATTACACACCCTGTGGCTCATTAGAACTATGATCTGTCATCTTGAAGGTGATAATTTTTTAATGAAAATATTAAGAATATAAACTAGAATTTGATGGCAGAGTTTTGGGGGTTTGTTTTTTTTTTCAGGTCAAAAAATGATCCTTCCCCTTTTTTTGTCCAACACCCATTCCTCATTCCACCAGCCAAAGCCTTCATTGTCCTCGTCAGTGCATATGCACAATGCCCATTGAACAGCCCTGTTTTCATAAGGGCAGAATTCAACACGCAAGACATTGCACCTTTGCCTGGTGCCAGTTTGGACCTGATGCCTTGACATTTAACTTCACCCATTTCATGGAACAAATACCAATCCAAATTAAAATGTTCATTTGTCCCTCTTATAAACTTGCAACAGGACTTTGTTAATGACATTTTTAAAAGATACATGATGGAGATGTTATGTCAATATAAAAGTCTGTCTCTGTGTCCTGAGATCTCTTACCTTGACCTGTATGTACATGTGCATATGTGGTTTCTTTTTCCTCTTTCATCTGTCTTCTGTCTTTTTCTCTACTAGTCTTCTCACCTCTATATTTCTTCCTTTCTTTCCCTCTTTGTCCCTTTCTTGATTTTTCATAATACAGACTGTAGAATAGAAGGGAGATTTTTTTTTTGCATCCATTGAATATAGTTTCATGTTCTTTGTCCTTAATTTTCAAGGATATATAAGACATAGATTTCTCTCTCAAATTATATAGCTGTTTTCTGTGTATTTGGCCCTCATTACACACCCTGTAGCTCATTAGCCGCTATGAAGCTTCTTTAAATTTCTGCCTAAATTGACTTTAAATTTTCATTTTAGCATCACATGAAATTTTCTGTTTAACAAGGTTGTTTTAATTTTTTCTGGCCCCTATAGAAAAAGGTTTTGAGGCTCTGTCTTGCAAAGGTGAGTTTTAAGATTTGTAGACTGCCAGAGAATTTTTAATAGAAAGGTAGTGCAGTTGATAGAGTGTCAGGCCTCGAGTGTAGAAGACCTGAGTTCAAATTCAGCCTCAGATATTTACTAGCTGTGTAACCTTGGGTAAGTCATGCGACCTGTTTGCCTTACTTTGCTTGTCTGTAAAGTGAGGGTGTTAATAGCACTTACCTCCTGGATTATTGTGAAGATCAAATGAAATAATATTTATAAAGTACTTGGTACAGTGCCTGGCACACAGTAGGTGCTATGTAAATGTTATCTATGCTGATGGTATTGACTAGGAGAGAGGTAAAGAGCTAGAAAAGCTATCTCTCCTAAAGAATAAAAGCTATATCAAGTATCTGAGTAGCCTTCGGAGTTGGACAAGATTAACTATGGACACAGTGCGAAGCATAGAGAAGTTTTCTCTCTCTTTTGGTTTTTGGTTTTTGGAAATAAGAGAAAAAAACTCAAGTGAGGAGTAGAAATCCCCCGAGGAGATGCCAACTTTTAGTTTCTTACTTGTTCAAGCTGAAAGAGGGAGAAACTTGAAGACGGGGAGTGAGAGGCTGAAAATTCCTGTCTGAGCCAGAGGAGCCAGGCCATGGGCATCTTGCTGGAGAAGCCCAAGCTCTCAGGGGTTCTTGGAAGTTCCAAAGGCCTTTGCCTCGGGCCTAGCAAGGGTGGAAATGCTTAAATATCCCCACTTCAGTCCCAAGAAAACCAGGGATTTGTGACTTGGTGATTGTAAAATAACCAGCGTTTGTAATGCACCATCAAGCTCCACCTTCTTTGAAGGATTCCCAGTGAGTTAGAAAGACCTGTTCTGATGTGGTGATGGTTGCAGCCATAAGGATAAGGGACAGAGATACGGATTGTTCCTAGCTCCAGAGCACAGACTCTCGGCTCTGGGAAGGTACCATAGAGGTGACGCAGCTTGACCTTCTCTAGCCTGCTCCCCTAAAAAACACTGAGCTTTATAATAGTCCTGTGAGGTAGGAAGGGACAAGCCTTTTCTCCATATTATAGGTGAAGAGAGATTGAGAGGTGAAGTGCCTTGCCAAGGATTACACAGCTTGTGAGCATTAGGATTCGAACCTTGGCCTTCCAGGCTTTACAGGTCTAGCATGGAAGCTGCTAGGCCGTACTGCCTCACAGGGGCCCCACCATGTCATCATTGACTTCCTGCTCTGAACATCTCCACTAATGGTGAGGTGGTTCCTTTCATTTTCAGCCGTTTCTTAATGTTTTTCCTTGGAAGTTGAGCTGAATTCTGCCCATCTATAATTCTTCCCCATTTTCTGGTTTGCTGGGGGATAGGGGAGAGGGGGAGAATGCCCGCCCTTGGAAACCTGATAGAACAGGTCTAGGGGATTTTTTTTGGCTTTCTTTTAATGAGCATTTAATAAATGCTTGTTACCTGACTTTCACCTGGATTGTTGAAGTAGCTTTCTTTTTTTTTCTTTTTTCAAATAGTATTTTATTTTTTTCTCCAATTACATGTCAAGAGAATTTTAACATTAATTTTTACAAGACTTTTCCGTCAAAATGTTTCTCCTTCCCTCTCTTGTATTATAAATTTGACTAAATTCTCTATGTATTTGAGAAATAAGACACTTGCTGTAAAGATTGTTTCCCAACTTTCTGTTTTCCTTCTAATCTTGGTTGCATTGCTTTTGTTTGTGCAAAAGCTTTTTAATTTAATGTCATCAGAATTATCCGTTTTACATTTCATGCTCTCTCTCTCTTGTTTGGTCACGAACCCTTCTCTTCTCCATTGATCTGGTAGACTATTTGTGGCTCTTCTGATTTGCTGATGGCGTCACCCTTTATGTCTAAATCATGGACCCATTTTGACCTTATCCTGCTACACGGTGTGAGATGTTGGGCTATACCTAGTTCGTGCCCTGTTGTTTTCCAGTCTTCCCAGCAGTTTTTGTCCAATCGTGAATTCTTATCCCAAAGGCTGGGGTCTTTGGGTTTATCAAACACTGAGTTACTGTGGTCATTGACTACTGTCTTGGGTACCTCATCTGTCCCACTGATCCACCACTCTGTTTCTTAGCCAGTACTAGATTGTTTTGATGATTGCTGCTGGTAGAGCTGATCTGATCCTTCTTCCACCTGAAAGACCTTCAAAACAGGTTCAGGTCCCTACCTAAGCCTTCTCTTCTCTGGGAGTTCCTCCTTCAAAGCGTTACCTTGTAGCGTGATTTCAAATCTCCTTTCTTTAGGAGCCTGTTTAAAGTGTCTGTTCTTTAAGCATACCCTTGGGTAATAGTGTTAGTCAAGTTCATCTAGTTTAATGGAGGATATAAAAATAATGGATAAGGAGTCAGCAAAGAAATATAAGTAATCTTTAGAGAAATCATAGGGAGCTCCATAAAATCGGGCCCTTCGTGTAATTCAGGACCTTTTCTGACATAACTATAAAACAAAAAAAGAGTGCATGAATATATGATCTCAAATGCAACATATTATTAAGAAATTCGTTTTATGCTAACATCTGAGCTTCAATATGTTTTCAAACTTTTTGCAAAACATTTTTTCATATCTGATTTAAATTTTCAAAATTTAAAAAAAAAAGATCTTATTTACTCTGCAGAAGACTGCTAATATTTTGTATTTGTGCCTTGAAATGATGAATAGGCTTTCCTTTCAGAGGCTTAAGTTTGCCTCACTGCTGTTCTAGGCTTCATATTTCCATTTTCTCGAGAGATCAGGAATTTGTTTTTTGTGGGTTTTTTTTTTAAACTTAAATAAACCCTGATCTTTCCTGTTGCTATTCTGCTTTATCAATAGACACATTGTATATCCAGGCCTTCAGATATCATGCCAACGTGTCTACACCCTTGATCACCTCACTGCTCCTGTGTTTGAACTACAGAAATCGATTAAACATTTCTTAAGCCTTAGGAGGATGTTATCTTTGCAGACCTTTTAATATTTTATGGAAAGGCAAAATTGAATCTAGGCGGGGTTGGCAGGCTGTGCTGAAGAGGCTTCTTGGAGTTCAGGACTGAGGCTTTTGTTTTTTGGGTTGTTTTTTTTTTTTTTTACAATGGCTTTTCTCTAAGTCCTATCACCGGAGAAGAGTAAACAGTAATAGGAAGTAATAGATGGTGTCCATCAACTTCTCTCTTCTGGGGCTGTTTATGATGAATGTGGATTGCATTCCCATGCCTGTAGCTATAATCCCACCTTTGTCTTATTGCAATCTGTATATTCATTATACACCTTCTTTTCTTTCCATTTCCTTCCGACCTTCCTTATTTTTGGCACATCTTTTTTGTTTTCGCCCCTTCCTTTGTGACCCTAATGAAAGCATTAAATGGTATTGGTTTCTTGGGGGACTTCATGGTTATCTTGCCGCTGACTTGGGGGGTGGCCCCCGGGGCACTTGGGTGTCCCGCTAACAGTTTCGTCTAATGCACGCTTCTCCCATTTTTGCCGTGAGCATTGTGTTGACTGTGTGTATTGGCAGCGATCAGAGTAAAGGAAATGCAGAAAAAGCATCTGGTGGCTTTCTTAATGTAAACCAAATGTTGGTAGCGTGGGTGAGCTCTTCGGAGGGAGGCGCCATAGAAATATGACAAACAAATAACCAATTCCTTAAATAAACGGGTAGCAAAGCAGCCGTCGGCTGTAACTCGATGCAGTTGGGCTCAGGATGGCGGGGTTCTGCCGGGGGCCAGGGCTGGAGGAAGGGCCCCCATTGTGTAGCTCACAAGACACTCGAGACCCTTCCCAGGACTGTGGGGAGGGGGAGGGTTCAGGCAAAGGTCAGGGTACGTCTGCCAAGCTCAAGGACGGGGACCGAGTCAGTCCCCTGGTCGGCGTCAAGCTTGCTCCTGAATATGGCGGTGTTCCATGCTCTCCCTTGCACTTTACCTTTCTCTCTATCCCTCTCCCAACATGCTGTTCCTAAATGGCCTGAGTTTTAGAATCCGTGCAGTAATTAGATGCATCTGATGTCTAAGCTGCCTTCAAGTTGCGTTCAGTGATTTCTGGCTGGTGGCCATCTGAAAATGCCTTTTCCTGACAGGGCTGTACCAGCCGAGCTCTAGGGTTTCATCCTGGAAGGAGAGAGGGACACAGAGCGGAAGTCCAGTAATCCGGGCCTGTCAGCTGCAAAGACTCTGGTTACAGGCCACGGGGACCAGGGCTGTCTCAGTGCCATCAAAAGCAATTGATTGATAGAAAGTGCCTTTCAAGGTGTTTGGAGGAGGCGGGTGGAGGACGGGGAGGGAAGTGGAATGTGAGGAGAGAGAGAAAAGGCATGTCCTCACCCTCCAGAGAGGCAAAGAGCCTTGGGAATAACCCTTCCTTTTCTGGCCTCGTCCCTGTTCCCTGTTTGAAAATCCCTTTCAAGTCACGCTGTGCCCGTGCCCACTCCATGTCAGACATTCGAAACTCAGGTTTCAGACGAATGTGCCCTCAGCGCCCATTAAGAGACCACCATGCATGGAAACAAGTGTGGAGGTGGCCGACCTGGAGAGGGCCATGATCCCAACCACCGACCCCCTCAACCCCAGCCTTGGACACACTTGAGTGAACTCAACTAGGGGTCGGCCTGGTCCCCACTGATGTGGGTGTGATCCGTTGGCCACCTATTGCTCCCATTGTCCATGTTCTAAAATGATATCGTTTGCGCTGACAGTGTTTTGGTAAATGCACCAGACTGCCGCATAAGCAGCGGGTCCTTCTTTCCAGCACACTCATCTGAAAAATGCATTTTTTTAAGTGAAATTCTAGCACCTCGGGATTGGAAGGGTCATCTGGACCAACCTGGGGTGACCTAGGGCCTCCATCCCCTCTGTCAGCAGCACGTGGCCTGCAGCACAAAGGAGACGAGCCCACGTTTCTTGTTTCTCTAGTGCTTTGGAATCTGCAAAGCACTAGACTCATCGGTCTTAGTCCTGTTTTATGGATGAAGGAAAGAATGATGAGAAGACCCCCCAGGAGGTGCAAGCTTCCAGGCTCCTAGGGTGCAGGAGCCCATTCCCACTTTGGACAGCACTGATGGGGAAGACAGTCCAATGTGACGGAAAGCAGGCTGGCACTGGTATCAGAGGTGCCTCCAGTGCTCATTACCTGCGTGACCTTGGGCAAGTCCCATAACTTCCCCGGGCCTCAGTTTGCTCATCTGTAAAAATGGGGGTTTAGACTAGGTGGTCTCTGAGATTCCTTCAAGTTCTAGATCTTGAGGTGGCGCCATGGTGCATAGAGCCTGGAGTCAGGAAGACTCATCTTCGTGAATTCAAATCTGACCTCAGACACTTATTAGGTATGTGACCCTGGACGAGTCACTTTACTGCCATCTGTGCCTCCATTTTCTCATCTGTAAAATGGAGATAACAGTAGCACTCGCCTCACAGGGTTCTTTTGAGGATTATTATATGAGATGATAATTGTAAAGCACTTAGCATGTAGTAAGCACTATACAGATGTTAGCTGGTATTATTAGCTGTTATCAGTTCTAGAATATTTGCTATATTATGTAAAACCTGATCCTCTAGCTTTCCACCCATTGTTTCTAGTTCTGCTGTCTGGAACCAAGCAGAGCAAGGCTTCCTTGTCCCCTTGACGGTCTTCCTGCTGTCTGCCAAAGCTCTCCGCTTCTTCGCCACCTTCTTCGTCAGGGTTTCACGCCCCCTCCTTCTCCTTGCTGTCATCCTCTGGAGCAGAGATTCACCACCCTTTCTGGGTCACGTACCCCTTTGCCAGAAGGCTAGTGAAGCCTCCAGACCCACATCTTCTCACAGTCATTCTTTCAAGTGCATGAAATCCATAGGATTACAGACGAACCAATTATATTGAAATGCAGTTCTCAAAATATTTTTAAGAACAAGTTCCTAGACCCCAGGTTCAGGACTCCTGATCTAGACCCTCTCCAGCCCAGACAGGGTGAGGTGGGTAGGACCAGCCTCTCGTTCTAGAATTTATGCATAGCTAAAGCAGTGGCACCCCTGAAGGAGACAGGAGGCAGCTTGTGCCAGTCAAGTTAAGCCCCTTGACCCGCATCTTCCCTCAGACCCAGATGGTGACAGCCCAGGAGCCTTGCGAATAACCAGGCTGTCAGCCCACATCTTAGGGAAGCAGCGCTCGTGGAGGTGCAGCCTGGGGATGGCTCCTGCAGGGCCTGCAACCACAGCAAGGGAGGACCCAGAGAAGGAAGGCCTTGGCACTGTCAAGCGGGTCAGCCTTAGAAATGACATGACTTTATCGGAGGAGATGATACTAAAAGGCGTTCACATCTGCTTCCTGCTACCCCGTGGAGCCGGGGACCCCACCATCTGGCTGCGGCTGAAATCTTCACTGTTGTCTCCCCCATAGAACGGGAGCCCCCGAGAGCAAGGACCACCTTGCTTTTTTATTTGTACCCCTGCACTTTCTTCAGTCAGCTCCAACCTACAGTTCCTTTCTATGTGAAAAATTGTCTAGACCAGGGGTCAGCAATGGTTTTCACATTTTTAAATAATGTGTTATTGTATAAAAGATGGGAAAAAAATGTTGGCCCTCAACTGTAGCTTGCTGACCCAAAGTCTAGATGGGCTGTCTCCCTGTCCGAACGCAAGTTTAGAGTTTCATATTTGTCGCTGTTAAATGTAAGCTGGGCCCAAAGCCAGGCGGTCTTAGGGTTTTGAAGTCTGCTCCTTCCATACGCTGTGGGCCGTGTCCTTCTATGATATCTCTAGTTGCACAAGATGACTGCTCCTTCTTCCTCCAGGTTTCAGAGACAGATGTCTGAACCCTGCCACCCCTTCCCTCCTGGTGACAATCGTCCGGGCTACCACCGACAGATGTCCGAGCCCATTGTCCCTGCAGCTCCCCCACCACCTCAGGGATTCAAACAAGAGTATCCTGACCCTCTCTACGAGCACGGCGTTGCAGGCATACCCGGAGTGCCGCCGACACGTGGTTACCAGTCGCCAATGGGCATCAAGCAAGAGCCCAGGGATTACTGCATTGATTCAGGTTTGTATGAGGCCATTCATTCCAAGAACAATTTCTGAGCACCGGCTGAGTGCAAGGCACTGTGCTACGGCTTGGTGGGGGGGGGGGGGCGGTGGTGATGGTGATGGTCCTTCTCAGAGAGGACTGATGCTGTCATGAGGGTGATGTCCTAACTGAGGCTTACTGAGGAGACACAGGAAGGCTAGATCGGTTCCCCTCAAGGAGTTTATAATCTAGTAGGTGAGACAAGACACTCGGAGAAATAACTGCATAGGGAAGGCCACCTGCCAGAACAGAAGGAGACAATACTTAACATTGGAAGAGAACTTTAGAGATGGTCTAGTCCAGGGCTTCTTAAACTTTCTCCACTTGCAACCCCTTCAGCACTTTGTAAACTGTGGGGTCACAGCTAGAGTCCATCCTCCCACAAGAGCAACAGTGCCCCCATAGCCTCCCCAGATGGGAAGGGAGGCGAGAAAAACAGCATCTCTCATAAAAGAAGAAATATTCTAATTGAGCATGGCAAAGGGTTTCAGAAAATGGAGAAGCCGTAAATTCCAGTTCCAACAGCAAGTCTGGCCCAAGCCTCTCTGTCCTTGGCCCTGCATGCACCTGGTCCAGGTTCACCTGCACATCCTGAGGTTGCAGCCTTGCGTGCTTCAGATTTGGGTGGTTCTGCTGCTCGTATCCCCTGGTCGTGTGGATGACAGACAGGCAGGCGGGCAAGGGAAAAGAAAGAAGCGGGTCAGGATCACCCCAGTGGGGCCTCCACCAGGCCCCTCAGGGACCTCCCTATAGGATGCTATGGAGACAGATGGAGTTCCCAAATAAAAGCTCATTTAGGATCTAATTTTTAGGAAGCCATTTCCAGAATTGATTAGGCCTGAGAGCAGCACAGTGAGGTGTATTTCGTTACCGCTTGTAGCCTTGTTCCCAGTTTTGTGGTAGTCTGCTGGAATCTGCCAAACTCTTGAGGGTCTCAAAATAGCTTTTCGAAAGAGAGATTCACTATTCAATGTATCACTCTCCTTTTTATAATGAGAGGTTTTCTGAGAGTGGTCTGTAATTCAGAGCTGCAGGTAGCCTAGCTCTCCCTGGAAAGACATACATTGTCAGTTGCTTTTCCATGTCCCTGTGTAGTCTGTTGTGATGCCTCCTACCTGGAAAAAGGTTCCAGTGATCTCCCAGAGCCATTCGGTCACACGCCTCAGAAATGTGGCCCGGGAAGGCAACGGAAAGATTGGTGTTGAGTTACAGAAAGTCTTGTTAAACCTTCAGCTTAAATAAGCATGTTAGAACCCAGCCCACGTTTGAAAATGCACCTGCGTGACCCACTTTGGCAAGTGGTATGAAGTGAGCCCTTTCGGGAAGAAGGGACTGGAATTTGTCTCTTGGCTCTCTTCTCTCCTTTCTCCTTCTCTACCCTGGACAGCTGGGGGCTCCATTCTGCTCTGCCCCCAGACCTCGTGATGGGACGTTTCAGAGGCTGTGGCCTCTGCACTAGCCCTGACCGCCTTGTGCCCTCGCTGGCCCAGGCTACCCAAGGCAGAGCGATCTGGCTTCTCTTTGAGGGGCCCGATGGAAGGAGAACTAGAACGTTCTGCCATCCTCCCCCCATCAAGTTCAGCACCTGTTAGAAGGAGTGAAAAATCAGCCAGTCAGGTCTTGCTGGCTGCTTGGGGCCAGAAAAACACAAAACCCCAGGGCGGGGCATTTGTCACTCTCAGATTTCCATGACAATTCTCACCCAGCCCTTTCTGATGCTGCTTCAGGGAGCTCCTGTGACTCAGAGTAGCTCCTCCTGGGACCTGGGAAGCAGATTATTTTCAGCTAGTCCTGTTTCTCAAATAGATTTTCAGACAGTTTAAAGTAAGATATGCAGGTTGCCATATCCAGGTTCCTCAAATCTGAGCCAGATTGTGGTGGCCTGGAGAGTGGGGAGGTAGGAGCTGGCACCCACAGCATGGGCAGGGTCATTGCCTGTTACTGACGGGCAGTGTGGTCAGAAGCTCTCCAAAGAAGAAGGTGCTTGGGTAGAAGATGGTAGAAATATCCTTGCCAGACCCTCCAAATCTCCCAGTCCTGCTAGCTTTAGGCCTGTCTTTAAATCCCCTAATCTCTTTAGGTCTAAAAATATTCTGACCTCTGAATGTGAACATGGGCAGTCAGATGGAGCAGATGGGGAGACTTCTCAAGCAGTCCACAAGGATTGCAAAGCTTGCTTCTTTTTCTTAATATTAGACACTTTTTTTGCATTTTCTTTCTTTATTTTTAGTTTTCAACATTCACTTCCCTAAGATTTTGAGTTCTAAATTCTCTTTCCCCTCCCCAAGACAGCATGACTGTCAGACACTTTAAAAATGAAGTGTATTAATCTGATGTCGCCGTTTCCACAGATAGTAATAAAGGTGCTCTTGCCTCCCCCTGACAGGGTGGGCTGCTGGCACTCTTCTGGACCCTCCACCTGACCTTTTGTTTGTCCAGGACTGCCTCTGATGCCCAGATTTCTCTCTTTGGCACAGTTAAATGGGAAGGAAACAATGAACCCCCGAGCAGAGACCTAAGATCTTCGTCTCTCCCCCTGCCCTTCTTGCTCCCGTCTGCCTAGGCTGATCATCCTTGTCCATTTCCCACATTGTGTCCTGGGATTCGTGCTTTCGTGGTTCCCATCATGGGACTGAAGAGGCCTGTCCTTGTGTAGAACAGGTGGTTTAAGGGGCCAGCTCCCTGTCACATACCCCCCCCATAGGATTCAGCTGTCAAATGCACATTTCCATTCTGTTGCACAACTGATCCCGCTTTGTGCTTTGCTTTCAGAAGTGCCTAACTGCCAGTCATCCTACATGAGAGGAGGCTATTTCTCCAGCAGCCATGATGGTAAGCAGTTAACCTTTTGGGCTGTGTGGCCCCAAATAAGTCCAGAATCGTGCATGTCAAAAGCTACCATTTCCTGTCATAGGCTCAGCTGTGTTTACATAATGGGTACAAAGGTTAGTTGAGCTGTAGGAAGCACGGAGGAGGTTTCTGAAGCTTCGTGTAGATGCTGAACCATGGGGAGGTCATACTGACACCATTTTGTTCTTCTTCTCTCATATGACAAGAGACCTCCCTCTCTTCTCTGCAGACGGCATGCACTCACCTCCTTCAAGGGCCAGATTTCACTGCACTCAGCACAGTTCCTTCCCATTAGCTGATGGTCTTCCTGGGCAGCTGGAGCTTGACAACACACTTCACATGGTAGCCAGGCTGGTTTTTGAACAGTGGACGTGTTGGACATTAGAGTGTCAACTCCTGGAGGCCTGGGACTATTCTCATTTCTGTCGTTGTGTCTCTATCACCTGTCACCGGGTTGGGTGTGTGATAGGTTCCTAATACATTTGGGCTAGGTTGAATATCATTGTTGTATTGAGAGAACTTCTGGCTTGGGGTTGGACCTCTGTGGATTTGAATTCCACTGTGTTGCAGCTTCCAGTAGCATCATTAGGCATCAGAGGAGGACTTGAAACATTCGGAGAAGGTGAAGATTACATCACCTTTTTTAGTATCACTGAGAAGAGTTGGGATTCTGTTGCTGACAATAGTTTTATGCAGACAAAGGAAGGCCGAGGAATAAAGTTTTTGAATTGTGATCCTGACTTAGCTTTATCTCAGAGTAGACAGGGCTAAGGATAACAAAAATGAATTCCATTTATCATTGCCTTGATAAGTAGCTGTCGCTCTGAAGGGGGCCACGTGGTGAAGAGCAAGCCATTTATAACTTGTCTTAGTGAAGGCAGAGGAGGCTACCTGTAGCTCAAGAGGTAAAACAGCAGAGAGAGAACAGAATGTCTTGTCACTCGTGGATGAAAGTGTGCTGCCAACCTCCTGTCAATTAGTTACCTGCTTAATCCCTGAAAGGTCTGAAATGTCATCAGTGTGGGCTCTCCCAGGGTCCTGATGAGTACTTTGGCCCCTCACACCTCCCTTTGTAGCTTGCCTTCATGGATTATTTTGACCCAGATGTAAGGTTAGAAGCACCTTGAGTCTAACTGGACAGCCCTCAGACTGCAGATGCAGCAGCAGGGCATTGCTAGTGAAGGTTTCGCTGATATCATCCATCAGATTGAGGGTCCCCTCTGCACTAGGCTGAGGCATTGGAGAGGGTCTGGAGAAGGGGGCAGCAGCTATATTGGAACATAGGTTGCCTTGTTGATGAGGCTTCTCAGGCTCCCCTTCCTGAATAGAAAGCCAGCGCTGTTTCAGGGATGTCCTTCACGTAGGGTTACAATATTTATGTCTGCTCACGTGAACCTCCTTTCCATAGAACTGGGAAATTTGAGTGGAAGAGGTCATAGGCAGTCCTAAGAAGGACTAGGTTTTATGGGAGTCATTAGCTCAGAACACCAAGATTCATGGTAGATTGCAGCCCCAGACATGGTCATGTTGGGTTCTGAGAGAGTGTCCACTCGCTAGCAAGAAAGAGCTGCCCATTGGCCCCCTGCCTCGGCCAGGCACGGTTACGAGGGGCTCGCTTCCAAGCTCCTTCAGCTGGTGTTGGCAGTATACAACTGAGGGGCAGAAAAAGAGGGTGGGAAGTGTTTCATATAATTGCCCCATTTAGGGAAAGAGCACGTACCCAAAGAGGGTGTTTTTGGAGAGGCATTGGATTGCTCTGTGCCCACAGCTCAGCCTGGCTGCTTTCTTCCTGTCTCCTCACAGTTCCATCCCCCAGACAAACTTGAGAAGTCAGGTGTGTTCTTCGAGCCCAGTCTAATCAACTACCTTAAATTAGCCCGCCATGTTTTTCCCATCCGTGGATGATGCCCATAGAAGCAGTTAGAAAAACAAGTGTCTGCGATTGCATCTGTGATCAATCTCAGTGATACTATTCTCTCCTGTTG
The DNA here is from genome assembly GCF_003287225.1 of Phascolarctos cinereus. NCBI lineage: Eukaryota > Metazoa > Chordata > Mammalia > Diprotodontia > Phascolarctidae > Phascolarctos > Phascolarctos cinereus. The sequence continues at coordinate 15,219,166 of NW_027555958.1, read as the reverse complement.
CAGCCACCTGGAACCCTTTAATGCTTCCCCGCCTCCTCCCTAAAACAAATACCTCCTTCCTGTCCACAACCAGTGCCACCGCTAATGCAGATGTAACTGACATTTCACCCAAACTCACGGCAACTGCCAGATGTTTCAGCAAGAGGCATGAAGCCATCGACAGGCAGGCCTACACCAGAGGGGTTCAGGAAGCCATACCTAGTATCTAATTTAGACTCTCTTTTCTTCCTTTCTATACGGTGTGTATTTTAGTCTTTGAAAAAGAAAAAAAGACCCTAAAAATAACCTGCTAAGTTAAGCAGGCCTGTACACTTTGAAATATGGCGTTGGACTCTCCAACTTAGATTCTGAGTATATGTTTTCAGAGCTGAAACATAAAATTAGTGGATAGGAACAGATTTGGAGAGAATATGTAATTTGGCATTCTACCTGTGGCCTTAGATTACAAAAATAAGACCAAATAACTGACATTTATATAACACTTTGAGGCTTTCCAAGCACTTAATATATACAGGGCGTCCCCAAAGTCTTAGTGCAGCCTTCAGTAGCTTAATGACTTTTGAGACATACACTCTGTGTGTGTGTCCGTCCTGCCTTCCAGGTGTGCGGGTCCCCTGTCTTCCATGTACATGCACATGCGTGTGTGTGTGTGTGTGTGTATACGTGTCTGTATGTGTGTAGTATGTCATTTAATCCTCACATCCATCCCAGAAGCTCTGCAGGTATTGTCCCTACCTCACAGAAAAGGAAGCTGAAGCTCATAGCAGTTAGGTGATTGCCCATGGGTATACAATCCAGGCCCTTCCTTACTCAAGTCCAGCCTCATTCCACTGTGTGTCTCTGATTTGTTGTTCAGTTGTATATGACTCTTCAGGACCCCATTTGGGGTTTTCTTGGCAAAGATACTGGAGTGGTTCTCCATGTCCTTCTCCAGCTCATTTTACAGATAAGGAAACTGAGGCAAACAGGGTGAAGTGACCTGCCCAGGGTCACACAGCTAGGAAGTATCTGAGGCCAGATTTGAACTCAGGGAGAGGAGTCTTCCTGAGTCTAGGCTCAGTGCTGTATCCACTGCACCTTCTAGTTGCCCATAGCTCTGATCCAATTCCTCTGTATCCTATAAGGCTAGGAGGTTGTATGGTCCCTTTTGTTTGCTTAACATTCATTCAGTGAGTGAGTAGTATGCACTGTGCATCGGATGTACCTGTCCCCACCTTCAGGAAGCTCCCAAGCTAATAGAGATCAAGAAAGGACACAGGGACCTACAAGAAAAGGCAGGGGATGAGACGTGCCATGTGAACAGCCCAGAGGAAGTGCTGTAAGGACTCAGAGAAGGGGAGCATCCCTTCCAGCTGAGACCATCAGGGAGAAGGTGACTTTGGGTCCGGCCTTCAGAGGGACGGGTAGGATGTTTATAGAGAAGCAAGTTGGGAGGAGGAGCAGAAAGGTGAGGCAAAGGAAGCAAGTTGGGAGGAGGAGCAGAAAGGTGAGGCAAAGGAAGCTCCAAGGGTCGAGTTGACTGAAATTTGGAAGAGCAGTGGTAAGTCTGCAGTTGTCCAGAAGCCAAATTGGATATGAAGAGCCTTGAATGCCAGGCTAAGAAGTGAAGCTTTATTTAGGGGACGCTTTGAATGTTGCTGAGCATTGGAGAGATTCTATGAAAGCCATGATGGGGAAGAGGAATAGGGCAGGGGGGTACAGCATTGGAGCTTAGGCATGAAGGGACCAGTGAAGAAACTGTTAGTTGTCTAGGTAGAAGTTAATAATGAACTGAACGGGGGGGGGGGGGAGAGCCGGTTCTAGTCTCCCAGTGCGTGGCCCATCAGGATGCTCTTTGGAAGGTCTGATCTCAGACTAGAAGAAATGAAATGAAGGAAGGGAACCTTGTGGGGAAAATCCAAGGTGCCATCACAGAGTTGGAATGAAAAGCTTCACGTGGTCTGACATGCACCCTAGGCTTGGCGAGGACGGGTTTCAGAGGGGTCAGAGGAAAAGTCAGATCACAAGGGATGGGATGACCCAAAGGAAACAGCTCCACTGAGGAATAAACAGGAAAATTGTCTGAAGAGGCTGACGTGAACGCTCAGAGAACTCAGCAGCCAACGGGACCAAAGAGAAAGGTGGTGTGTAGTGGAGACAGGCAGCCCAAACCCTTGTCCTCAAGTCCCACCCGTCACCCACCCTGGCTGTGTGTCCCAGGGAAAGGTCACAACCTTTTGGCTGCAGACACTCTCTACAACCAAGCAGAGAAGATGCTGACCTGCGTTGGTGGGTGGAGTTTCCTCTCCAGGAAGGACCCATTGCCAGTGCAATCTCAGCTCTAGGCCAGTCTCTTTCTGCAGCAGATGGAAACAAAGGTGGGTAACAGAACAAATCCAGAAATATGCGTATCATGGTGTGAGAAGAGTTCCAGGGGTTGAGGATGACAGAGAGGGGAGAGAAGAGGACAGGAGAAGGGCTTGGCTTGCTGCTCAGGGCAGATGGACCCATCACCAACAATGGAGAAAGGGCCGAGGTGCTCATTTTTAGGCTGTTTCTGTTTTCTCACCCAAGAAGAAGGACTGTCAGACTGGAAAGGACAAGACAAAAAGCAAATAAGAAGGGATAGTGATCCAGGCTGGAGCTCCATGGCGAGTAAGTTTCCCCAACAACGCATGTGGAAGCGTCTCTAGTGTTAATTCCTAGCTGTCATTGATGAAAATGGGTCACCTGACCCAGATGAACTGCATCCTTCGGGGCTGAAAGGACTGGCCCATGGGATGTCAAACCATCATCACTGATAGATGAAAAATGGTGAAAAATGGGAGAGTGCTGGCAAAGGTCCCAGTTTTCAGAAAAAGGAGAGGAAAATGAGAGTCTTACAGTAAGGTTAACGTTGTTTCGTGGGAAAATTCTGAAGTAAGTTATCAAAGAGATGATTAGTGGACATCCAGAGAAGGATGTGATGATTCTAGAGCTCTAGCACGGGCCCATCAAGAACCAAGTTATTACAGGCCTTGTTTGCTTTTCTGAAAGGTTATCAAGGTGTGGACGCAGGGTTTAGCAAAGCATTTGGTAAAGTATCTGATGAGCTTCTCAGACTAAGGAATTAGAGGATCCTAGAGATGGGTGAATGGCTGGACTCAAAGGACAGTCCTTGATGGTTTGATGGCAGCATAGAAAAGAGCAGTACAAGCATCTGGGTCTGGCTGGCCCTGGGCTGTTCAACCTTCTTAGCAATGCTCTGGATTAAGGTCTGTGTGGTATGCTCAGCACCTTTGTAGATGACCCAGCACTGGAACAGGGAGCAAACACTGGACGTCGGAGTCAAGATCCAGAAGAATCTTTACAGGCTCGAGCATTGGGCTGCATCTAAGAAGATGAAACTCACGAGGGATTAACTTCCAAAGAAGCTACTTCGCAAGTACAAAATGGCAGCATCATGGTCAGAGAGTAGTTTGTTTGAAAAAAGATCTGGAGGCTTCAGTGGACTTGAAGCTCAATGAGACCAGAGGCTGGCATGGTAGACAGAAGTGCCATTGCAGCCCCTTGGGCTGTGTTAGAGAGGTGTGGGCTGCCAGGAGCAAGGAGGTACAAGAGAAGTCCTAGAGAGACCATGCCTGGAGCATTAGGTTTACAAAAGATGTTAATAAGCTTGACGGTGGCCAGAGGAGATGTTCAGGATGATGGAAGGCCTTGAGTCCAGGCCACGTGAGGATCCATTGAAGCTACTGGGAATGAAAAGACTTGGGGGGGGTGGGGGGGTACACTGCTGTGTGGAAAAGAATGGAGTCCTGTTGTCTTTGTCCCCAGAGGGAAAAACCAGGAATGCTGAGAAAGCTTATAAAGAGGCAGATTTTTAGGCTTGATATCAGGAAAACCTTCCTTAGAGCTGGCAAAGAGAATGTTGGGATGCCTGCGGAAGCAGCAGGTTCCCCGCTCCCTTCCCCTCTCCTCCGCTGGAGATCTGTTAAATAAAGGCCAATGACTAATGATGACATATGTAATGGGGGTTTTGTTTCCAGGTATGGGATAAACTATGATTCTGTGATTCAGTCCTTATTGCTTCTGTTCAGTATAGAAGTGTGTACGTGTATGTGTGTGTTTTTGTACATGAGTGTATATGCGTGTGTGTTTGTGTATGAGAGTGTGTGTGTGTGTGTGTGTGTGTGTGTGTGTGTGTGTGTGTGTGTGCTTCTAAGGCCATTTTCTTTCATCCTGCAGACTTTAGAAAATTGTTCCTTTTTTGTCAACTAGCATTGATCCCAATACTACAGACTGACCCAGGGATAGGATGGGTCCCTATCCTTAAGATAGGGAAGATTTGGAATTCAGAGAGTTGGGAATCAAAGATGGCAGCCTCAGGCCCCAGGAGTTCCTACTTACACACACCAGGAGGGCACGTTTTGTCTCTTGCTACCATTTCTGTTCATGAGAAGGGTAGAGAAAGGGAACCTAGACTTACATTCTCTTTCCAGAGCCCTACCTTCCTTCAGCTCTGTCCAAGAAACCAGTTGTGTAGAGGCCTGTCCCAATCCCTGCAGGTCTGAGTTCTGTAAACACCCCACAAGCTGCTTCAGTGGAACCTTGTATTCATGCTGACTATAAATTCGGAAGAGACACCTCTGACTGAAGGAGACTGGGGGCGGGGAGATGGACATTCAAGAGAGAGAGCGCCACAGGAAAGCCACGGGCAGTGTGTTTCTGCTGTGGACTTCCACGGACTCCGTGGTATAGGGGTGGGCCTGCGTGTAGAGCACTCAGAGGAATTCCAGCAGCTTTGTATTGCTTACTGAGCAGTTGATCTGGTCAGTGCTCTGAATCCTGCACTCAGAGGCCAGGTCTCAGAGTTAAAACCCCCCAGCTTTCCTTTTGGCTTGCTTCAGTGTCACAGAATCTGGGGTTTCCCCCCCCAGCCCCCTCTTTAAAACAATGTAAAAGCTCTCATTGGTCCATTCTAAGCGGATGATTGGGGGAACAGAAGGTTGTCTCAGATTGCTTTTCATGACAACAAATCGCTTCAGTGACCAAACTTGAGAGAGATCTTAACCTCTGGAACCATGGGGTCAAAACAGCTTTCGGCATTGGAAAGGGTTTTTCTTAAAATGTTTATTTTCCTTAAAGGGTGGCTGTGCTTTTATCTTTTTTTTCCCTACTTCACAGTATTTCTTTAGGTTTTTAAATTAATTTTTATTTTTTTTCTGAGACTCAATAGGGTGGACATTTCCGTATACACAGTAGAGCAGAAAAAGAGGGTTGTGCATGAAGCTACAAGTCTTTTGTGGACAGCTGGCTTTGCTTTTTATGAGATAATAAATGTTGTCTCTCCTGCTTGTCTGGCCTTCTCGTAGTTTTCCTTCTGTTGTTTGCCTCTGTTTTTTTAAGATGCTTCAGTGACCCTCATGTTTTTGAGAGGGAATTGGCTGCCTCTCTCTCCCTGTTCCCCTCCATGGCTTGCATTTTCACTCCTTTCAGGGCTGATGCTGCTCCAGTCAGAGGGGCCAGTTGCACAAAAAGTGGGAGCCACCTTTTGCGGACGTTCTGTCCCCTCCCCTCCAAGCAGTGATTGTCCACGAGGAGGTGGATACCGTGGAGGCATCCCTCAGGGGTGTTCGCTGCTTCTTTTCAGCTGCTGATGCCATCAGAGGGGATGGAGTTAAGTTAGCCCTGGAGCCAGAAGGATCTGCGGTGCACACTCTACTTCTGACACTTAGCAGAGACACAAGTCTCTGTATGCCTTCTGAAGGTCACCCAGTCATGGTGTTTCAAAATGTAGGAGGGTCACAGTCTTCATCAGGGGAGAGATTTCTCACACCTAGGAAATGGACTATCCTTTGCATATTCGTGCCTCTGATCTTACCTGGAAATGCTGGAGATAGCTTAGGGTGCCCCATCATGATCCTAAAGAGAATTCCAAGGCCCTGGAATTTCAGGTCTTCTTTTGAGCCTCTCCTTTTCCTCCCATAATTTTCCACCATTCTTGGAAAATCTTTTCTTTCTTTTTCTTTTTTTCTCTTTTGGAGACAGTTGGGGTTAAGTGACTTGCCCAGGGTCACACAACTAATAAATGTCTGAGGCCAGATTTGAACTCGGGTCCTCCTGACTTGACTTCAGGGCCAGGGCTCTTCCCACTGTGCCTCCTGTCACCTTTCTGAATTTCTTAGAGAGATGCGTGACCCTGGACAAGTCATTTGTCCTATCTGGGCTTGCTGTTCCTCAGCCACACACCTGGTCACCAGGGTCCCCCAGGCTCAATTCTTATTCACTCCCAGATGCTTTTCTATAGGCCTCCAGCTATTTTGGTGGCTTTTTCCTGGACAGACCTTCTCTTGAGTCTCATTTTTGGGGTGCTGTAGGAAAACATTTTGTTTGACCAGCCCAACGTGTGAGATTTGTGATGCTGGTTTTCTTTATGCAGAGTTATCAGAAAGGTTGAAACTAGCACTCGCCCAGGAAGGGCCCACAGGGTCCTAGGTGTGTGGCAGCTCCCTTCAGGCAGGCCTCTTCAGATCATGGCAGAGTCGTAGGTGCCGGGGCAGCAGTCATGCTTAGTCCTTGCTGGATTTCTAAGCGAGGTGTGAGGAAATGTGCAGTTAACTCCTTTCTTCCTCCCCACAAGCCCTGTCAGTCTTACAGCAAGAACTGATTCCACCTGGGGACTGCGGTTCAGTCAGCTCTTTCAGAGCATGAAGGCAGAAGTTTTTAGAAAACCCTCAAAGTCTTTCTGAGCCTAGATGCAGCAGCACCATACCAGGAGATTGTATCATCTTATTTCAGCCTTCAGAACTAAGGGTCTAATCTAGAACTACATCGAGATCTTTAAAAACCAAACGTTGCCCTTTTCTCTGAATCTCCCAACCAGGTTTTACATGTGACAAAGATCCTCGATTGTATTTTGATGATACGTGTGTGGTACCAGAAAGGCTGGAGGGTAAGTCAACGAAAGGAGGGAAGGAGGGAGGGAGGGAAGGAGGGAGGGAGGGAAGGAGGGAGGGAGGGAAGGAGGTCAAACAAGTTAATGAACTTTCCCCCAAACTGCCTCAACACCTTGGAATGGCTGAGCTACAGGCATCTCTTTGTGCGAGCAGGCAAAGTCAAACAGGAGCCCACCATGTATCGGGAGGGGCCCCCGTACCAGAGACGAGGCTCCCTGCAGTTGTGGCAGTTCCTGGTCACTCTCCTCGATGACCCAGCCAATGCCCACTTCATTGCCTGGACGGGCCGGGGCATGGAGTTCAAGCTGATAGAGCCAGAAGAGGTATGCGTTTCATCAGCCGGACAGGCCAGTGGTTGAGTTTATTCTGACTTCCTCTGTTGTTTCTGTGTTTGGAGGCCTGCTGACCCTCCCTGCCTTTCCCAGCTGGGCTCAGTTCTTGACCACAGACATCTCATCTCAGAGGCCACCTTCTAGAGAGTTCCCAGTGAGCCTTGGTATCTCTACCAAAAGGCTTCAGGGAAGGGCTGGTTTTGCCTCTGGCTCTGCTCTTCCCATTGAGACCCCCATGTCTGGGGTTGTGGGGGTAGAAGCCCATCTGTGCTCTGTTTCTCTGCCCCACTTGGCAGCCCCACGTGGGAGGCTGTGACAGTGGGCTGTGGCACCATCTTTGTCTAAGCCCTGCTTGTCGGGGGCAAGCCTGGCCTCGAGAGGCAGCAGGTGACGAAGCTGTCCAGTCAGTCGTGGGGACTTGAGCCTTAGGATGGTCTGTGGCATCAGAATGGTTTGCAGATAACCCAAACCTCCATTGTAAATAACACATTCTCCTCGCTGTTTACTCAAACTCTGGCCATAAAGGCCTCCACATGGAACCGTTCCTATTTCCTCTTGCCCCCAAAATAGACTCCGAGCTCTTAATGAGGAAGGAAAGGGCTTGCAGCTCTGCTCCCCTTTCCTCAGTACTCTGTGAATCGAGAAATCAGGCTGGGCTTTGGATCCGGCATCTTGCAGAAAGGCCAACTTTTGTCTTCCAGTTATTCTGAAGTGTAAAAAAGTTTTAGTAGAAGAGAAGAGAGAAACCGGGCTATTAGAAAGAAATAGAAGTGTTCTCTGTTCTTTATCTGAGGGCTGGGTGGCCCATTCACTGGGCTAGGCTAGGGTAGTAGATAGAACGCAACTTTAGCACCTTAATAGGAAAATCTGGCGTGTAAATTAATTCAACTCAGCAAATACTGAGCACCTGCTGCATGTAGGATGCTGTGTTAGGCACTTGGAAAGCTGGAAGATTTTGATAAAATATGATCCTGGGCTTCATGGAGCTCTAAGGAGTCATAAGAGTAAGGAAGACTCACAGGCAGATTGCCCCTACACAGTGTGACCCAAGTTCATTAATGAGGTTCAAGGGGAACCCTTGACTGTTGGAATTCAGGGAAGGCTTCATGTAAGATGTGACTCATGTTGGGCTTCAAGAATGGGCTTGGCTATCAAAAAAGGGAAAGGATGGCAGGAGCAGAGGCCCTAGTGGTAGGAAAGTGTGAGGTGTGTTGGAGGAGGGAGGAGGACAGTACAGTCTCTCTGGAGCATGGAGAGCCCAGGCTGGAGAGTAAGTAACAAGAAACGAGGCTGAGACGCTGATGCCCAGTTGTGTCTGTTGTGTGGGCCAGTGTGTTTGGACTTTCTTCAGTCCATGACTGTAAGAGATTGGAAAGCAGGTTCTTAGGGCCTGAAGTCATTGAGTCCTGATTAGAGACTATACAGCATGCTTCCCTGGAAAGCCGCAGCTCCAAAGAAGACTCCCCTGGTTATTCTAACCTGTATTATCAAGACATAGAATGAGTCATTCTGTTTCCATCAAGACCCAACCCAGCTCTGGAGCCAGAAGGGTGATTCAAGGATGATGGTTAAGTTACATAAGCTGCATTAGGGTTCTGGTGGAGAGAGAGAGAGAAAAAAAAGGGGTGGCTGATGGCTCACAGATCCCTCACTTAGCTCTCAGACTGTATGCCCTGTGTCCCCTCAGCCTCACAGACACGGCCGAACGAGGGGAGAGCCTGGGACCTTGACTTCAGCAAACCTTGCTGGGACCCACATTGTCCTGTGGGCGGCCCTTTTATTACAGCAGGCTTAGACTTAAACAGACTGTGCAGCCGCAGGTGCACCGGGCTCTGAGCCTCTGTCCCAGTGAGGATAGACTCTGCCCTCTGGTCAGTAAGGAAGAGGGGGAGCCAGAAGACCAGCCCAGCTTTCTCATTTAATAAGGAAACTGTCCTCTAGAGAACTAATGGGACCATGTGGCCAAGACATCAGGGAGGGAATTAGTCCTGGTTTCTTAAGCACCTACTGTGTGCAGCCCACAGTGCTGGACCCTTAAACCTTCTTGAACTAATCAACTTTTCTTCTTCCACCTGCCCCCAACTCGGTGATGCCTCGTGTCCTTTTCCCATTCATCCATGTCCAGATTTGGTTCCACTAATAACTTCTCCTGCCCTCTAGAACATTCCTTTATAAATCCCCAACGTGGGTTGGGGGTCCTACTCTATGCAGTCCCAGGACAAAGCTGGGTTTTCCAAGTAACACCTTGGAATTGCTGTAAGGAGACATCTCATGAGTAGTTTGAAGGGTGAAGCCAAGGAAAAAGCCGTTGGGGACGTAATTGTAGGCAGCTGCGGAGCTGAGTGGTGCATGCTGGGTAATTAGCCACAATATCCATTACACTGTGCAGGGAAATGGCGGTCCCCCTAATCAAATGTCTTTTGATAGTCATCCAGCTTAGCACCCTCTCAATTATGACAGACTCTACTTTAATCTGGAACCATTTTAGCTGTGAATCTGCATTAATGAATATTTGGGGGTGGGGGAGAAGGGTTGGGAGAACATGTGGCAGATCACTGATTTGATTCATAGACTGTAGAGCCAGAAGGGACCTTAGTGATCACTTGTCCAGTCCCCTCCTCTTAAAGATGAGGAAACTAGGTTCAGTGACTTGTCCAAGGTCATGAAATAAATTGGTCCTGTCTGGAGCTCAGGTCCGAGCTCCCCAGTGCCTGTCTTGTGCCCTTCCCCCCTCCCCTGGGTGAATGTTTAAAAAGCAGTGTTAAAAAGGAATGTTTAAAAAGAGCCTTCCTTGGAAACAACTGGTCCTTAGGTCATCCTAAAGAGGACCCAGTCATGTGTCTGACTCTGTAGAGCCTGAATAGTTGATCCACCATCCACAGTGGGCTTCTCTCTGTACTGCTGGCTGCCCGAGCAGCCGAGCCTGCAGCCCTCTGTGTGGGACGTGCTGTGTGCCAGGCATTGCCAAGGACGAGCTCTTGAGTGGGCTCAGCCAGGCGCGGGTGGGTGCTGAGCGAGGACTCGTCTCTATGGCTACCAGAGCAGCCTGAGATCAGGGCAGACACTCCCAGGAGCTCTCCCCAATGTTCTGCCTCTGTGAGTGAAGTCGGGGTAGAGCTGAGCTGTGGAGCTGCAGGATGTGCTGAGAGCACGTGCATCCTGGGGGCTGGGAGGGCAGGTAGGCTCCGATATAATCGAGCATGTCCACCAAACTGTACACTAGGAGGGGGAAGGGACCATTTTCTGTCTTATCCCTTCTCCCTCTAGTTCCTTTTGGTTTTTTTTTATTTATATCTTTTCTTCTCTATGGGTTGCCTTGACCAAAGAATTCATCTCTTAGTGGCCAGCCCCCTGAGGAAGGGCCTCCCAGTATGCCGGTGCATCCTGGACAGTAGAGGCCTGGCTGCCACAACCAGTCTGTGGAGACACAGGTTGGGCATATGCTGGTTGTAGCATAAGAAGCTTATGTAGAAGCTACTGTGATCAGAAAAGGAGAGAGACCAGGGCTGTAGAGGAAACACAAGAGCCCCCAGGCTTATGGGCATGCTAATAGCCATAGGTTGGGAAGAGGGCTCCCGGCGTGCCCTCAGCCTCCAGAAGAGAGGGCAGTTGTGGGCAGGATACCCCTAGGATAAGAAGACTAGAGGGAATGGAGTGGGGGCAGTTCTGGAGCAAGCTCCCATGTTAATTAGATCACGGAGCCATTAATGGTACAAAGGGTTTCCATTCTGTAGCATCTGATTTTTTTTTCTAATTTTCTTAAGCTGCTTGACTATTTGACCTTTATGTTGAATTCATATCTGAGTAATACAGCACAGCCCATAACAGGTAATTAAGGCTAAAATTAGGGCGATACTTTTTCTTCACCTAAAGTGAAATCACTTATGCGTGTACTGGCTTCATGTCATTTAAATCTTTATGGCCCCAGCACCTTGGACAGTGCCTTCATGTACATGTAAGTCAATTTGGTGCCTAGACCTCTACCAGAAACTGAGTCTCGAAGTTCAGATTCAGCAATGAAGACCTTCATTTCTCTAGATCTATTGAATTTGAGCCTTGAGACAGATATGGTAGAGGTCTGGGCACCAAATTGACTTCTGCGTACATTTTTTCTTTGCTGTGGGCTTATGCTTTTACAGTTCATTTTCATATGCTAAATAGGAATGGAGAAACTGTTGATGATGACCAAGCCAGATTCCTTCCCCACTGCCCTGTAGAACGCAGGCTCCTTGAGGGCAGGAATGGGTTTTTTTTGTCTTTGTCTCCCCAGCACAGACCCTTAGTGCCATGAGTACCCAGGACAGAGCATACAGGTCTGATTACCTTTGGTTCTCTCCCTTCCTACACCACATGTTTAACATTGAGTTTGTAAAAGCACAAAGATTTGCAACTGATCAGTCAGCAATTATTTTGTGCAGAAATTGTTTCTAAAATGTAGCTAAAGAAGTGAAAGCTCCTGGCTGGATCACTTTGGGGATGGTTTATTCTCCATGACTCTGATAGGGAGGATCCTTCTAAGGAAAAGCTGAAGTGATTAGTGTTTGTGGGGTTCAGTGTCTCTCCCTGTATCTTCATGTGAGATTAAAAGATGGCTTTGCCTGCTAGTCCATCAAGCCGCTAGAAAGGCTTCCTGGCTGTTTGCTTCAGTTTGTCTGCTCAGGCCTCAGATTACATCTCCTCGTCAGTGTGCCTCAGGTGGACTGGGTGGGATTTAATGCACTGCAGCACTGTTTGGGAAGCCCTGTTAATTTTTCATTAGATGGATAATGGTGCTCTAAGCTTTCAGGCCCATTCTGAAAGTCCCCTGGGAGCCTCGGATTGGACGGCCGCAGACTCAAACCATCTGATTCCCCTTCACTGTGGAAGCTGCAAGAAGTGAATGTCTCCCGGCCCCTCTCCAATCTTATTAGAATTGAACTTTTGTTCTCTTAGCCCATTAGCGACTCACTAGTGTGTTTCTAATGTTTCAGGGATGACCATTCTAATTATTCCTTATTGACTGCTACAGAAACCACAGCACTTAACGGCAGCATGCTGATGGCTCTGGGCATTGGTCAATAATTCAGACATGGAAGAACAGAAGCACGTCAGCTTCCGCTGAGACAGGAGCTGAACCCGCTGCAGCCTGAAAGGGCTTGTAGTCGTTTTACTCAAGGCCCCTCTTGGGCTTAGTCTTGGCATTTTGGCTGCAGAGATGGAGCCCTTTTGTTACCACGTCAGGAAGGTGTGGCGCTGCCCAGGCCGTAAGCGCCAGGGCACAGGTAAGGCCCGTGGGGCCCACTTGTCACCCTCTGCTTTCCTCTTTCCTCAGGTTGCCCGACGATGGGGCATCCAGAAGAACCGACCAGCAATGAACTATGACAAGCTGAGCCGCTCTCTGCGCTATTATTATGAAAAGGGCATCATGCAGAAGGTAGGGACCCGGGAAGCCCCCGGAGAAGCCTGGGGGAAAAGAAAGGACTCCCTACAAAATGACTTTTCTGAAATGGGCCTGCTTATGCCAGCCAGAACAAGAGCCTGTGAGAGTGGGAGCATTAGCTCAGTGATTCACAGTGAACCAGGAAGGCTGAGATTTCCTGGAAAATCCAGACGCTCTCCCTGGAGTCATAGAGCCAAGAATTGAGGTGACGTCTAGGATGTGGCAGTGCCTGCTTGGCCCCAGGTCCCGCTACTGCCAGATTTCCTAAAAGCGGAATACATGCCGACCAGAAAGGAGATTTAGGGCTAAGTTAGAACATTTTTGGAAAGAACCGTTGAAGTTCCTTGAATGGGGCAAGTGAGAGAGTTTGGAGGCCAAAAATAGAGTAAATAGCAGATGAGAGGGACGAGAAATTAGTGACCCTTCGAATTATCTCACTACTCCTTGGAGGCGGGCATTTATGAACTCCTGATGTTTTATATTGCAACATTTTGGGTGGATATGCTTGCTGGAGAGCTTACTGCCCATGCTGTGATCCTCCCGCTCAGAGAGCCTAGGTGACTTGCCTTAGGTCACACAGCCAGGGAGCATCATGCCACAGCGTGCCTCTGAACTCTGGTCCTCTGAGTCGGTGCTCTTCCCACTGAGCCACACTGCCAAGGTCACAGGCCTACCTCTCCCACTTGCTGGCTGCGTGACCCCAGATGACTGAGACTCTTAAGTTGTAGAGAAGGCGCTAATCTACATTGATAGGAGGAGTTTTCTCTCCAGAATGTTGGCCAACTCAGTGAAATCACAGGTCCAGTCCCTAAACCCTATTGTGAGGGCATCTTGAGAACATTCTGTCAGCCCCTGCCTGGCATGGTGGGAAGGGGAGTAGAGGGCAGATGTGAAGAAGAGGAACAGTCCCAATGTTCTCTGGTTCTCTTCCCAACCTTGTTGCTCCCCCCGCCAGGTGTGATGGTTCAGAGACTATAGGAGGCTCATGCCCTTCTTCTTTCCCTGCAGTGATGGGGGCAGCCAAGCCATGAGCATTAGGAGACCCATTGACTTAGTGGGTAAATAGACAGGAGCTATTCCCATTTACAGACTCCTAAATTTTCTGAGAAAGCACTTGGTCTCTGACAGTGAAATCAGCTTGTGGTCAGTGGCTGTCACATGTCATGTGGCCCAGGAGTAAGTAGGAACCTTAAAAAGGTAGACGAGACCCAAAAGTTGGTGCACACATCAGGTAGAACCATTTGTTTTAGAGGTGATAAGTGGAAATAGAAGTAGTATGATTTCAGGGCAGATTGAGCTGATCATTAATATGTCACCTTCATTCCTGAAGACTCTCTTCCAAGAGTCAGCCAGTATCGTAGAGGAGCCCATCACAGATGTCAAGCCCTCAGGTTTTGTAATGTTGCTCATGCCCCAGAGAGTGCTGGACATAGCTGACCACGTTCACAGATCCAACTTGTCATCTTCCAGAACTGGGGACTGTGGCACTTTACTTTTCAGCTAGGAGCTTCTGAAATGATCAGAATCATGTCTCTGTCTGGGCACTGTAATAAACAAACTTCTTAAATCGAGGCTCTTGAAGCAAAGCTATTTTCCCCCCGTTAGAGATTTTCTTAGAGCCGGCCAATAAAGTGAGCACACACTGGAATGTGAGTCATATTGAGGGGAGGCAACTTTCATTCCTCCATGATGGTTAGGCTGAATAACTGAAGTCTATAGATGATAGGAAATGTCAGTTTTATGGTTTTAGCCTCCCATCTGTCCCACCTAGTCTTCTCTAAGCTTTCAGCTGAGTCAAAAGTCTCTCTCTCTCTCTCTCTCTCTCTCTCTCTCTCTCTCTCTCTCTCTCTCTCTCTCTCTCTCTCTCTCTCTCTCTCTCCCTCTCCAACCCCTCGGAGATGCTAAGGAGAGAATAGAGGGGAAATCCTCAAGGCCTTGGCTCATTCATTCCAAACTGAATAGGCAAGAGTTTGAGATGCTACTACATTACTCAGAAATCTTTACGTAGTTTCTCAATTGTCTGACTTTAGCATAAGGAAGTGATGGCCTGGGGAATGCAGAATATCCAGTGATCGTAAGATAATTTTTTCTTTTACCTTGGAATGTGTCTCAGGCCTTCCACTGAGCACAGGTGCTCTGATCTGGGGATTCATAGCATTTCAAAATCTTAAGCCCATGCTGTGGAGCCTGAGTTTGAGATCAGCTGTGAAAGCATCAGGTGTCTCCATCGTGGCCCCCCAAGTCCCCTCCATTCTGAAAAGATGGTTGGCATCACTTGAAGCAAAACCATGTTTTACTAGGTTGTACACTGATTCATTCTTTAGTGAACAGTAGAGCAAAGTCAGTTTTAACCTGCCGGAGGGTGTAGGTGGACTGAGACCCTCAAAGGCAAACAATGAAAGGAAAAAGTGGTGGTCTTTATTAATAGGGTAACGGCTAGGGAGAGATGTCAACACGGAGCAGAAGGCAAGATGTGGTGGGGTCAATCTGGACACTGTAGATGCTGCCCTTTCCCTGGTGGCTCCCAGAGAGACACACCACCCCCACCCACACCTTCCATCCTTCATGTGCTATTCAGGCCTACAGACGGATGATGTGTTTCTTCCATCAGGTGGCCGGCGAGCGGTACGTCTACAAATTTGTCTGCGATCCAGACGCTCTCTTCTCCATGGCCTTTCCAGACAATCAGCGTCCCTTCTTGAAGGCCGAGTCCGACTGCCCCCTGAATGAGGAGGAGACCTTGCCCCTGACTCACTTTGAGGACAACCCCGCTTACCTCCTCGACATGGATCGTTGCCCCAGCCTCCCCTATGCAGAAGGCTTTGCTTACTGAGTGGCTGAGTCAGCAGCTCCAATGCCAGATTTAGCAGTTCCCATTCAGGCAAATGAAGGCAGTGATTTTCTTTGATTATTATTATTATTATTATTAATGTTGTTGTTATTATTATTATTGGTTGTTTTGGGGGAGTTTTTCCTGCCATTCCCAAAGCTTGCCCCTGATTATTCTGGTGGGCCTCGGCCTGGATGGGCACCCTTGAAGGAAGGATACTAGCCAGGGAGGTGGGAGCAGGAAGGAGCCACAACATGTGGCTGGAGCCTCAACTGTCACCCTAAAGAAGTCAGGGAGAAGAGGATGCCAGTGGGGTTTGAGTTCATGTCAACTACTTCATACTGGTAAGTGTATGCAAAGCAAAATGTTGGGGACAGATGGGCCTCATGGACTTGAGGAGGCTGTGGCAGGAGAAAGTTGTTGTGACAATTGCTTTGCATTGATCAAGGCTCATAGGTACCTTCCCGTTCTGCTGAAGGAGCTCTAATTTGCACAGACAGTGAGGTGAAAAAGAAATTCTACTCTGACCGAAAACTAGCTAGGCTCAGCTGGGGAGAGAGGCTCCAATCACAAAGACTTGGAACTCCATAGCTCTGAGTTTCAGAGCGACAAGACTTCAATCGGAAATGAAGACTCAACCTGTTCTCTCTTGGCTAAGAAAGAGGACGCAAAATCAGGACAGTGTTACTACCCACTTAATGGCTCTCAGGTCCTATGTCCTCGACTCTCCCTAGGAGCCTCTCCCCTCTCCTGTCACCAGTGGAACAAGCTGCCTTCATCCTCTTTCCGATCACCAGGCTCTGCTGGGGATGGCTTTACTTTTAGAGGGTGATTAACACTCTTGACAGTATTGGGTTTTGCTTTTGATTTTGGAATTTGGGAGTGGGGGGGGGGAATGCTTGTTTTGGCAAAGCAGTTTCTAAAAACTGGTTTTTGTAGTTTTGGTATCTAAAGCAAAAATCCTTTCTCTCGGGAGCTCAGCGCCACTCTCCTTAGAGAGGGCTGTGCTGACCTTCCCAAGATGCTGCAGCAGCTTGAAAAGGGCTTTGTTCGGGGTCCACCAGAGCCAGGCCCGAAGCCCATCTGCCGTCTGCATTAT
Source organism: Phascolarctos cinereus (assembly GCF_003287225.1). Lineage (NCBI taxonomy): Eukaryota > Metazoa > Chordata > Mammalia > Diprotodontia > Phascolarctidae > Phascolarctos > Phascolarctos cinereus. The sequence goes on along the minus strand of NW_027555958.1, from coordinate 15,202,572 downwards.
GCTTTCTGCACCCGCTACCCTGATGGAACATTCGCACCTGTGTTGTACATTTTGGAAGCTTACGGGGCAGCATGGATACTCTTCCTAGCTCTTCTGTGTATAGTTACCCATATTCACTGACATATTCTCTCTGGAAAGTGTATGTACATAATGCGTTTCATGTCAATTTGGAACCTGGTCACAGTGTGGGAACCTTGGAGGTTATTTCTGTGGATATAGCTGATGACTTCCATTTCATCCTTCTTCCTATCAACCCTGCATACAGGATTCATGGGGTTTGAGACGCGCGTGATGCCAACAGGTAAAATAGTGCCATGCCCCGCCATGCTTCCCTTTTATATCGGTCTGGTCCATTCATCGATTATTTTTTCTTTGTCAGTGAGTCAGCAACTAAACAAGGCTCAGAAGACCTTGAAGCCTAGTTAGGGCAAATGTCGGTTGTTAGGCGGTGCTCCCGTGCCGTAATCTGAGGTGTCCGTCTCAGCTCCCCCGGCCGTCGAGTATAATTAGAGTGAACGGATGAGTCTTTGTGGGGATGACGCTTTTGACTCACTATCAATAAAATGTGCTCGGAGTTATTTTTCCATTGATGGGTGATGGGCCACGCTTGGCCAGCCACGTGGTTTCAAATAGTCCCCCTCATCCCCAAGAGCACACTGGGAGCTGGGTCATCAGCTGAGACGAAGGGTGTAGTCTGTGGCTAGGAACAGAGTGTTTCTCTGTGCAAAGCTAATTAGCCCATAGAAATTGAACCTGTGACCTTGGCCTAATTAGCACCATACTGTAATCAAGAGAACTGTTCCAGACGGTGTAATTATAGCTCTCTAACCTACACATACTCTATACATATATGTATTTTATTCCCCCCTCCCCCCCCAAAAAAAAAGCTGGCTAAAAATTTATTTGTTGTAAATGCTGTATAGAATTTGTCTTCCTTTCTTTTTACTTTCACTGGTTTGGGATTCATTTGGATGGGTTTCTTCTGTTTTAGTCAGGGTGACGCTAATTCTTTGTAGCCTGAGCTCTCCTCCCAAGGCATAGGATGGTGGCATTGGTGTGGCCTTCCCAGGAACCAGACGCACTGAGCTCCTGGATGGCCTTGGGTTCTTTTCCAGAGTGGAGAACGTCTCCAGGGCAGAAAGGGTTGAATCTGAGAGTGGGTTTGGAAGCCTTTCCCCTGAGCAGGGCCATCTGCACCCTGCCAAGCTGCATTACATTCTGTACTGTGTACAATAAAGACGTTTGCTTTGAGTTCACTCTCCTCTCCACAGCGGCCTCCTTCTTTCCTCCAGCGTCGGCGTCAGTCAGCAAACAAAAGCTGCCTTTCCTACCTAGAACCACCCGTGAACGTTCTGGTCATGCACCAGGGCCCCAGCTCAGAGGATGTCTTGGGAGGAACCAACCAGGTTCCCTCCACTTGGACACTGGTGAGCCGGGGCCCCTTCGTCTTCATGGTTGCCTTAGGATTGGTTCTTGGTGAGGCCGCAGGAACTGTGTGAAGAGACTTTGTTTTCTTCTCTTTGTCTCCAAAGCATTAGAGAAGAACCTTAGGTCCCTCTACTCCACACTCCCAACTGGAGTAAAACAGTCCTACGGTTGAGTCAGTCATTTCTAGAACATGCATAGCGGCCGAGTGGTATCGCACATCAGTGGTTGTGAGTTGAAGCCCAGACCCAAACGTTTACCAGCTGTGGGACCTGGGGATAGATGCAGACTATGAGATTCAGGTCTTCCCTCTGGGAAAGGGCATGGTATAGTGGAAAGAGCGCTGAATTTGTGATCAGAGCACCTGGGTTCAGATCCCAGCTCTGCTACGTGTGGCCTCTGACCTGATTACAGCCTTCCTTGGCCTGTTTCCATGTCTCGCAAGTGAGGGAGTTGGATCGGGTGACCTTCAGGTCTCTTCAGGTGCTCTGGATCTAAGCGCCCAAGTCCCCTTCCCTTTATGAGCATCCGGGTGGTGTCTTCTCGCTCTAGCTCTGCAAAACCGAGACGCCTCCACTTAGTGTGTCTTTCAAGTATGAGAACATTTATTTGATAGAGGAGGAAACTGAGGCTATGAAAAGTTCTGAGACTTGCCCGTGGTCACCCAGGTAAGTGACAAGGCCTGAAGCCTGGCCCGGCGACTTCAGTGCCCTCTGAGCTCGCCACACAAACTTCGCTGCCACCTTTGCGGAGCTTCCAGTCTAAAGGGATGCATGACCCGAACAACCAAAATGGGTCCTGAAAAGGCCCGCCTGAAGCCCACCAGAGGAAGGGCCACCGTGACAACTGGGTTTTCTAGTTACCTTTTTAAAGGTTCTCTCCATTTCTAAATTTTTTAGCAGCTGGTTCTTTAAAGTCTGTCCTAAAAGTCTAGGGGATCTTTTTATTTTCCCCAACTGTGTAAAAGGAAGTCCTTTGCCCCAGAACCAACCTGTCCTCTTCCACTCTTTCCAAAAAGCCTAGAGTACCAGAGATTGAGGGTCTTGTCAGGGATGTCTCGCCTTTCAGTGCCTTCTCCTCCTCCTGGCCTCACAGCTTTAAACGAACTTGGGCTTTCAGAGCTCTTGTTACGAGGGAAACAACACCATGGCCTCCCCTAGGGCTTAGAAGACAAGGCTGCCTGTGCACCTCCCAGCTGTCTGAAGGGCTCTGAAACCGTAGGAGCCTGGTGATAGCTGGTGGGCCCCTGGAATAAAGACTGCTAAAGAATGAATATGTGTCCCTGTCAGATCAATCTAATGGCTTCGTTTGATGAAGAAAAAAGGTTCATTGAAGGGAAGGGAAGGGAAGAGGGAGCTGGGGAGGCGGGCCCTCTTGGCTCCGGGCATAATGAGGTTTGTCCAAGTCCTTCCATTATCCAAGGGCTGATTCTCCAGCTCGTGTCCTGTATCAAGGGTTAAGCTAATAATGTCTCCCAAAGCACTCCCTCCCATTTAGGGGTTTGAACTAGGACAAGGACATACAGGAAACGTGATGTGTAGTCATGATTGGTTTCTCCTTTCGTGAGCCTAGGGATGTGGGCTGACCTGTGATTTCGCTGATCTAGGGAATTCTGGATGAGCAAACTCCCACCAATGCAGTTCAGCATTTTCCTACAATTTAGTCTTAGAGAGTTGCTTAGCAGTAAGGTTGAATGACTTGTCCAGGGTCACGTAGCCAAGCCACTGTTTTCCAAAATGGGACTCAAACTGGAGTCCTATAAAACTGACTGGTTCTATCCACTATGCCATAGTGGATATTCTTTCCATTGCCAAGAAGAGTGACTTGAGTGAAACACAAGCATTTAGCTTGTCAAGACCTCCCCTCTACCCTACGAGGACAGAAACTCTTTGAGGGCAGAGACTATTTAATGTTTATCCTGGTATCTTCCCCACTTAGCCCAGTGACTTGCAGAAGGTAGGTGTGGAATGTTTGTTGACTTAATTGAACAGCTGTTAGAACTCAGCCACATAGCCAGAGAACTTGATTCCCCCTTATTTTCTAGCTATGATAATAAGACTTTCCTTCTGCCAGTTCAGCTTGGGAGCTTAATTCCAATGTTTATGCATGCCAGCAGTACACTAGGCAATCCAATCAAACAAGCATTTATCATGTGTAAGGCTCTTTTTTGATCATGCACCCAAATCTATATAAAACTTTTTTTCTTGGTGGGTATGTTCAGGAGGGGAGGAGTGAGGTAGATTTTCCTAGTGGTACCTGCAAAGTTGCTACTGTGGGTATCAGAGTTAAGGTTAGGCTATAATTGCCCTGAGAGACTAACACCTGACTGAGAAAAAGGAGGGGGTTGGGCAGAAGGGGGTGGAATGGTGGGGGGAGGGGGGGCATTTGAGCTATAATAAGTGAAGGGGACAGTGTAAGTGTGTTGGAAAATAAGCCCAGTGAGTGGCCCTCTGGAGAGGATGGTATGCAACTCATCTTCCCACTCTTAATTGATCACACACCTTTGGGGTCTTGCCACAAGTGGGGCCCCCACCCTAGAGACCACTGTACTATGCCTGGCTGCCTCTTCTTCATGAGCCAAATGGGATATAATAATGTTCCGTTTTTTGGTCTCTAATTAGGAAGTAGAATGAGGCAAAGAAATTATGCCCCATTAACTGGCAGGTTCACGAGTGGGTGCCGAATGAAAATCAAAATGGTTCTCATGTACAAGGACAGCTGATCCCTTTCAGTGGCAGGAATTTAGCATGGCCAACAACAGGGTCTGAGGTTGCATTAGGGATTTTTAGGCCTGTGCACGTTGCTCTTGAAGCAAAAGTGAAGGAAACGAATTGCCTCCAAACCCAGGACTGATCATATCAATATTTGTTGGGTCTATGGGCACAGAGAAACGGGGTGTTTAAAATCTGAGAGAGCAGCGTAGTCTAGCCTTTGTCAATAACACCAATGAATTCTGACCTTTCCCCTTTCCTCAGGTCAGTCACAATGAAGGAGCTTGGCAGAGCCCCAGGCACGAACAAGGGTAAACTTCATTCTCTGTCCGTTGTTCAGAGTGCTTCATAATTTGGCTCCAACCTATCTTTCCGGGCTTATTACACATCACTCCCTTTTATGCACTCTGTGGACCAGCCAAACTCGTCTACTGGTGTTTCCCTAAACCCTAAAACTCGACCTCCTGCCTCTGCTTTTCCTAGGTGGTCTTCTGTGCCCTCCCCCCTCCCTCTGTTGAAGGCTCAGTTCCTGTTCCATTCCCAATGGGAAGTCTTTCCTTAGAGTTTGCTCCGTACTCAAAGCGACCATGTTTCCGTGTGCAGTATCTCCCCCTACCAGAGGCTGGTAGGACCAGGATAGGAACCATCTATGTTGTTGTTTGTCTTTGTATGCACAGTGCCTTACACATGATAAATGCTTGTTTGATTGGATTGCCTAGTGTACTGCTGGCATGCATAAACATTGGAATTAAGCTCCCAAGCTGAACTGGCAGAAGGAAAGTCTTATTATCATAGCTAGAAAATAAGGGGGGAATCAAGTTCTCTGGCTATGTGGCTGAGTTCTAACAGCTGTTCAATTAAGTCAACAAACATTCCACACCTACCTTCTGCAAGTCACTGGGCTAAGTGGGGAAGATACCAGGATAAACATTAAATAGTCTCTGCCCTCAAAGAGTTTCTGTCCTCGTAGGGTAGAGGGGAGGTCTTGACAAGCTAAATGCTTGTGTTTCACTCAAGTCACTCTTCTTGGCAATGGAAAGAATGGAGCTAAAAAAAACCCACAAAGATACTTTTCACCCAACACCTCAAGGTCTAGAGGTACCATACCAGCTCCTGAGAGGATCTGCACAGACTAAAGTGAGGTCGTATAGAACCTTAAGCAGCAATGAAGAGAAGGGGAGGGGGGGGACAGTTTACCTTGATCAGCTGCACCAAGTAAAAATTGTCAAATGGAACCCTTCAAGGGAAATGGTGAATCATTTAAAAGAGGACTAGAAAAAAAGAGCCCTGGAAAATACACTGTGGAAAATAATCTGCGCTTGGCATGGAATAAAAACTAATTGTTCTTTGGGAATTGCCTCTAATTGCTCTGATGAAATTTCTCAGCTGTTTTTTCTCTCTCCACGCCCTTCCACTGTTAAGTCTTTTTGAGATATTCCCACTTTGACCTGTGTATATAATGCCTTTCTCATAAGACTGCTCAATACTTTTTTTTTAAAAAAAGAAACCACTATATGAATGTAATGGAATACTGTTGTGCTATAAGAAATGGTGAGCAGACAGACTTCAGAAAAACCTAGAAAGACTTGTATGGACTGATGCTGAGTGAAGTGAGCAGAACCAGGAGAACGTCGTACACAGTAACAGTCACGTTGTGTGATGACTAATGTTGATAGACTTAGCCCTTCTCTGCAATGCAAGGATCTAAGACATCTCCAAAGGCCTCATGATGGAAAATGCTATCCACATCCAAGGAAAAAACTATGGAGTTTGAATGCAGATTGAAGCATACTATTTGCTTTTTTTTCCTTCTGTTTTCTTTTGTTTTCTCTTTCTTGTGGTTCCTCCTATTGGTTCTAATTCTTCCTTACAACATCACTAATGTGAAAATATGTTTAATAGGAATGTATATGTAGAGCCTATATTAGAGGAAGGCAGAGAAGGAGGGGGAGAAAAATTTAAAATTCAAAAGCTTATGGAAGTGGTGGTTGATAAATCAAAATAAATTAATTTTAAAAAAAGAAACCACTTTCCTTGTTGCTTACAGCGTTTCCCTCGTTTGCCTGATGCCGCATGCCTGGGGGTGTCCAGGAGGACCAGCACCTCTGATGTGAGGGCTTGCTCAGCCCTTCTCAGGGTCGCTCATCCACTTTTGGCATTTACCTGGCGCTCCATGAAGCTGTAGCACGAGCAGTGGCCACACCCCAGTAAACCATCTCAGCTAATGGGTTAAACCAGATCGAGGGGAACTGACAGGCTTCAAACCTGTTTGTGAGTTAGGGGGATGTCTACCTCAAGCACAGGGAGACTTCCCCCAGCAGAAAGGGCAGATCAGAACAGCTTGTTCCAATGGCCATGAAGGCTGGAGCAGGCTCTCTGGAACACTTAGAACTTGGTCAAGCATCAAAAAGACCAAGGTCAGGAGGCAGCTAGTGGCACAGGGGACAGAGCACCAGCCCTGAAGTCAGGAGGACCTGAGTTCAAATTCGACCTCAGACCAAACACTTGACACTTACTAGCTGTGTGACTCTGGGCAAGTCACTTAACCCCAACTGCCTAAAAAAACTAAAACCAAAAAAGCTATCAAGGTCATCCACTGCGTCCAGGGCCACCATCAATTGTCTTGACTTTTGTCTTGTCACTGGACTTTGATGACTCTGGAGGAAAGAGTAAGCTGAAGACTTTGTGCAGCTCTGCCTCACATAAATCCAGTTCGTCCACGAGTCACAACGTCACTCCTGATGTCTTTGGTCCTGTTTAATACAGAGGAGGAACATTTCCCTGAGTCACGGGAACTTTCTTGGCTTCTCAGTTACACTGTTGACTCAGATGGAGCTAATGGGCCACTGATATGTGCTCGTCTTTTCCCCTTGACTTAAATCTCTTCTGCCTATATAAATGCAATTGATTTTTAATCTACACATACGATTTTTGCATTTGTCCCTATGAAATTATGTCGCATTTGGCTCATCATTCAAATTTCTTGAGGTCCTTTTGGATCCCAATTCTGCCAAAAGATTCCTACATTTTTTCCTCCTAGATTCATGCCAACTGCAGTTTGGTAAGGCTTGTTATCTTTGCCTTCCTCCTAGCCATGCATAAAGATCTTGAATGGTATGGGACCAAGGAGTGTACTGTGGCTCTCATCCTAAGACTCCCCTCCAAGATGACAATCAATGCCCTTAGCTCAGGTCCAGTAATTCAGCAGTTGGGAATCCACATCCCCGTCCTGGCATCCATCTCACATCTCCATCTTCTCCCCAAAGATATCTCTTCGAGATGGTTGGACACTTGCTGCCAAAATCCAGGTGTAGTGTCTACAGCATTCCCCTGATCTACCACTCTAGTAACCTTGTTGTTATTTTTCTAAAGTGCTTTTGGGCGTGAAATAAAGTTTCCTTCTTTTAGGAATCGGAATTGGAATTACTTGTTTGTGATTACTCTCTTGGGTTCTGCTGCCATTCAATTCCTGTTCAAATACCTTCACTCTGCTGAGGATGGGTGAAATTTCACTTTCTCAGGTGTATCTTCTTTATGTGATAGGGGGACTTTGCAATGCCCTGGAGATGGACTCCCTCATCTCTACCGTAGCAGCTAGTACGGTGGATAGAACACTGGGCAGGGTGTCAGGAAGACCTGAGTTCAAATCTGGCCCCAGACACTTACTAGCTGTGTGCCGACTTACTAGTAAGTCACTTAACCTTTGTGTGCCTCAGTTTCCCTAACTATAAAATGAGGCTAATAATAGCACTTACCACCCTGGGTTGTTGTGAGGATCAAGTGAGATAATATTTGTAAAGCATTTAACACAGTGCCTAGAATGTAGTAGTCACTTAATAAATGCTTACTTCTTTCATCTAAGGGCATGCCGTAATCTGGATAGTGGGCATTCTTATGCATTTGTTTTTTCTTGCATGGACTATTAAACTGGTCTCTTTTGAGTGGATCTCCTTGAGAAGGCCCCATAGCATTCTCAGGCTTCATAATAACAGTAATTGTTGTGTTTCTGTAAGTACTTTGTTTTGCAAAGTTCTATACAAATATGATCTCATTTGATTTTTACAACAAATTTGGAAGGAAGAGAGGAAAGAAGTACCCAGTGAAGAAATATTGAAAAGGTAGGCTGTCCATTTTATAGATAAGGAAACTGAGACTGAGAGAGGTTAAGCGGCTTGGCCAGGTTCATACAGCTAATAAGTGCTTGAGGCTAGATTTGTACTCTGGTCTTGAGGCTCTAGGCTCAGCATTCTATTATGGTGGGTGAAAGATTGTATAGAAATTGTACTAAATTGTATTAAGTCTTGTTACTGGCAGATTGTAGCAGAATTATCTAGGAATCTCTACAAGTGATTTGGAACCAGAGAAGCAGAGCCCCTTCAGAGCTGTCTTGAGAATGAGGCCTCTTCCAGAACATCCAGGAGACGATATCTCCAGGGACCAGATGACTATATGGAACATCTGGGACTCAAGACAAAATGTGATGATTAAATGGACATTGGGGGAGCGTTACTAGGATACAAGGAGACTTGATGTTATTGAATATTAATGACCATCATTGTATTACTTAGGCCTTTTGTTTCATGGTGTTTATGTTTGCTGAGTATTCTTGGTTACCTTGGTGACATGTAAATCTCTCTTCTCAAAATCAGACCATTGTAATTTGATTTGTTGCCTGTCATAAGTAATTCTGATCATGAATATATGAAAAATATTATAGATTTTGTTTATAGATAAGTGATCGGGGTGGGGGGGTTGGCTGGCCCTTCCCCCATGAATCAAAAGGGGAATTGTGGGAATTGAGTTAATCACACTGACTCCATCTTATGACTCAATTCTGAAGCTGGCTCAGTTCCCTTTCTATTCAATCGTGGGTCTACTCCAATTTCTTTCTTGTGACAAAACTGTATTCAGTTGTGGGAATTGTGAGAAAACTGTATTGAACCGTTTGAACCTAGCCCTGCACGGCTGAGAAGCTGGACCACCTCTCCCTGTTGCTTACAGACCCTTAAGTAAGGATCTAGGTTATGTTGACCAGAAACCCAGTCAGATCTAAAGATTGATACAAGGAGTTTTCTCACAATTATACATCTCCAGCAACCCATATATCTTGCTTGAAAACTGGCTCCGTATTGGTCAATAAGTTCCTGTTTCCATGTTCCTTTGATTGCTTAGACACTTGCAGGGAGTGGGATACCTCTATTTCTGTTTTCAGGGAATTACATCTATACACTCTCCCCCTCCCAGCTTGGAAAGTCCCTGATCGTTCCTCCAACTAGAAATTAGATTACTTAATTTTATATCCTGGTCAATTGTTTTCCTTTAATTAATTGGTTTTATTTGATGAATTGTTTTTAATGCATAAAAAATCTGCCTCCCCCCTGTATTCAGAATTCAGTGCCAAGCTGAGGAGTCCTAGTCCTGATCTGTTATGTAATTGGCATGTGTTGCTTAACAAATCAATGTGCTCAAAAGCTCAAACCTTTGTTTCCTCGGTCATTTTCTCTTTTACTTGCCTTATCCACCGTACAACCTAGCTGCCATTTGGCACCATCACCCAAACAAAGGAGCACCTGGAGCACTTCGTCACTCATCAGCTGTGAGGAGTTCATCTTCCATTTAGACTCTGGGTAGGAATTCTCCATATGGTAGCAAACATATCAGGTAAACATATGTCATTCTGTTTAGTACCTTTAACATTGAAGATGGGCACTTTCTTGAAGTCTTATAATTTTAGAGAATTGATTAGAACACTAAGATATTGCACCAAGGGTCCATGAAGCTAGGATGTGTCCCGTGAGACTTGAACCCAAGTCTTCTTGTTTTCAAGGCCAGTTTTCTAAGTATGATGTCACTCCTAGATTCTCTTGGGAGGAGACAATATATACAGGGGAGTATTGGGCTGGCATATTTTGGTTTAGAAAATTACAAGGATGGTGAATGAAATAGATTAATACCCTTTCTGGTAGCAATGGCAGTATTAATTTGGTTATAGTCCTGGAATTTGTAAGTGAGGGTGCAGGTAGAAAGGATGCATGCATTACTGTAAGTCAACTGACAAGAAAATGGTGGGGGGAGGGGCGGTAAACTTCCTAGATGTAGTGGGCCACACAAGACTCAATCTTCACAATCTGGACAGTGGAGCCCCAAGATGGAAGGTCCAGAGTTTGATCTGGAAAGCACATCAAGAAAGGAAAATCTCTTACTAGCTGTGTGACACGGGCAAGTCACTTAACCCCAATTGCCTCACCATGAAACAAAACAAAAAGGAAAATCTGAGAAGTATGTAGTTGTCTGAAAACTGAAGAAGAAATAAATCTGCTCACCATATTTCAGATACCTGTACAAGAACATTTGTAAAAAATTTTAAAAACTGGGGAAAATATCAAATGTTGGAGGGGATGTGGAAAAAATGGAATACTAATACACTGTTGGTGGAATTGTGAACTAATCCAACCATTTGGAAAGTGATCTGGAATTAATTCCCAAAGAGTTATAAAAACTGTATATATCCTTTGACCCAACAACACCACTATCAGGTCTGTTTCTCAAAGTGATAAGGAAAAGAACTTACATGTTCTAAAATATTTACAGCAATTCTCTTTGTGGTGGCAAGAAACTGAAAATTGGGGGGATGCCCATCATTTGGGGAATGACCAAACAAGTTGTAGTATATGATTGTGATGGAATACTAGTGTACTATAAAAAATGATAAACTGGTTGATTTTAGAAAAACATGGAAAAACTTTCATGAAATGACGAAGAGTGAAATGAACAGACCAAGATGATGTTGTGCACAGTAACAGCAATATTGTTTGAAGAATAGTTATGAACAACTAAGTTATTCTGAATATTAAGACTATTCATGTCAACTACAAAGGACCTATGAAGGAAGATGCTATCTACCTCCAGAGAAAGAACTGATAAATAGAAGCATGCATAGTATGGTTTTATAGATCTATCTATATGTGGAGATATAGGTAGATATAGATGTAGATGTGTCTGTGTCAAAATGGTGGCCTTCTCTAGCGTAGGGTGCGGAGGGAGAGAGACAGTTTGGAACTTAAAATGTAACAAAAAATTAAATTAAATTTCAAAAAATTTCAAAAACGAGAGAGATATGTCAATAGGAAAAGTTTACAAGCCATCGACATGGAAAGGGTCAAAATTCAGGGAGAGTGGAGCAAGCATTCTAAGTGCTTTATGAACATCTCATTCAATTCTTATAACATCCCTGAGAGATAGGTGCTACGATTCCCATTTTACAGTTGAGAAAACTAAGGTATACTGGTTAAATGACTGCTCAAGGTCACACAGACAGCAAATGTCTGAGGGTAGATTTTGAGCATAGGTCTTCCTGACTCCAGGTCCATCACTCTATCCCCACTGTACCACACCTAACATTGTGGTCAAACTTGGAAATGATGAAAAAGAAAAAAAAAATTCTGTAAGCTTCCAGGAGGAAAGCTTTAACCTACCAAAACAATACCAATTCTGATTCAATTCATTTCAAGCAGTTAAGCCCCTTCTGCGTTTCAGGAACTGTATATACGCTGAAGGTATAAAGGCAAAAGGGGGCTTCAATTGTTCTACAACAATGAGAAATAACAGAAGAAGCTGACATATGATAGCACAGAGTTTAGGAATAGATCTCACACTTGGCTTTTGAGAATATTAAGCTTTTTTTAAAAAAAATGAGCATGCATAGGGGCAGCTAGGTGACATAATGGATAGAGCACCAGCCCTGGAGTCAGGAGGACCTGAGTTCAAATCCAGTCTCAAACTAGGCACTTGACATTTACCAGTTGTGTGACCTTGGGCAAGTCACTTAACCCCAATTGCCTAAAACAGAAAAGAAAAGAAAAAAACGAACATGCAAAGACTGAGATGACTGTAAGCAATCCTGAAAGAAAAAAAAAGCCCAGTGTCAGCATAGTTTTATGACTTAGAGGATCAGCAGAAGTAAATGATAAATATTTGAATAGCTTAAAAGTTTAAGAGAACAAATAGAAAAACTCTTAGAAAAGATCTGAGACACACCCTGAGCTAAGTACTGTGAACACTGGCTATTTCATAATTATAATTAACTAAATAGAGTCTTAGAGAAAGAAAAAAAATAGTTGTATTGCTTAGGATAACTAATGAATGAGACTATTGGGCATTTTTTTTTAAAAAGAGGTAGATATGAAACTAAAAATAATGAAAAGAATTAAAAGACATTAATTTTTAAGGCAGGAAGAAAAAGGAAAGGAAAATTCTATAATGAAACTCCTATCTTTAACAAAAGAGGTTGGGTTTTGGTAAAAGTGTGAAAGTTAATAGAATAAAATATAATAATTTTATAGTGTTTTTGTTAAATTTGGTAATGGATTAGAATTACTGTAATACAGTAAGGAAGGCTTCATTCATTTTGGACAAAGTAAATAAATTAACAATAATTGAAGATAAGGCAAATTAAATAATTATACTTTTAAATGTAAATGGATGAAATTTCCTGCAAAAAAGAAAAAGGATAGAATGGACTATTAAAAAAAAATATGTTGCCAACAGAAAGTGTATCTGATGTCAAAGGATATACATAGACTTGACATTTAAGATAGGGTAAATTTTATCTGCTGCAACATGCTCAAGAAAATCTGGAGTTGCAGTGATATCTGAAAAAGGTGATTTCAAATTAAAAGGATTGAGAGAGATTTGGGGCAAGGGAAAAACATGATTTCATTCATATAGGGAATTCTTGTTGAGGAAACACCCATACTACGTCAGCAACTTTTCAGGCTTAGAGAACTGTCTGGAAGAATTGAGAGGTTACATAAATTTGAACCTAGGTCTTCCAGAGTCTGAGGCCAACTCTCTGTTCACTACACTAGAGTGCCTTGAAAAAGATTAGCAAAAAAAAAAAAAAGCATGTGACATGTAAAGGTACTATTAAGAATAATAGCATATCAGTATTCAAGATGTATACACAAAATAGATAATAGAGCGGTAAAATTAATAAAGAAAAATTAGCTGATTTGCAAGAATTAGATAGAAAATCAATATTAGTAGAAGAATTTCTGTGATATCAACATCCAGTAAGAGAGCATAAATCAAACAGGAAACATGACTTGAATATAGTGCTGAAGAAATTGAATTTCAAAGACATGGAAAAACTAAAAGAAAAACAGTCCTTTTTCCCTCCAAATATATGTGGATTTTTTTTTAACTAACATGGAATATTCACAAGAATCAATCAAATGCTAAGCCACAAAAAAAAATTATAAATTCCAAAAGGCAAAAATATTCAGTATTGTATCTATGAGTCATAATGAAATAAAAGTAGAAATAAACAATGAAAATGTCCTGATCATTAAAAGCTGCAAATTGTCACTTATAGAAATTATTAAATACCCAGCTTCAAGAAAAAATACAGAAAAAGGATTATCTCAAAGAAAATAACATAAATACGATATGTCAAAGTTTATGGGATGAAGCTGAAGTAGTACTAAGAAGTAAATTTATCTCTGAAAATATTAAAGAGAGAAAAAGGAAAAATAATGATTTGCATTTTTAGTCAAAGAAATTAGAAAATGAATATTTCAGTATACCAAAAGCAAGCATACAAGAGGAATTTGACAAGATATTAAGAGAGAAATAAGTGAACTTTAAAATCAAATTGATAAATATAACCAAGATCAAGCTTTTAAAATATTTCAATATATCTCTGATCTCATTAATGCATTTATTTCCACCAATCATGTAAATTACAACCCATCATCCATTCATGCCCATTCTGTTCAACTCTTGCCCATGTTCATGTTTCATGTGTAATTTTTTTCTTTGAAAAGGCCAATAAAATCGGTAGACATTAGTAAATTTATTTTTAAAAAGAGAACAAGAAAAATCAAGTTACTAGAATCAGAAATGAGAAAAAGAGAGATCACAATAAATGCAAAAGAAAAATATTTTAAGCTTTTAGAGACTGCCTTATGCCAATAAAACTGACAATTTAAAAGAATGGGTAAATATTTACAAATATAAATAATATCATCACTGGCAAAACAAGAAATAAGTAACCTAAGAGAGTCAGTTTCCAAAGAAGAAATTGACCATTAATGAACTGACATGCCAAAAGGATTCACAAATGAATTCTGTCAAACATTCAAGACACAAATAATCTATTACACAAATTGTTTTCAGCAATAGTGAAAGGCAGAAGAAGGTTACCTAATCCTTTCTGTGAAGTGATATGGTTCTGATTGCCAAGCCCAAGAATGATAACAGCAAAAAAACAAAAACAAAACCCTACAACTGTAGGTCAAAACCTTTAATTACTATTGATAATAAAAGTAGTCATTAAAATGTCATCAAACATAATATGATAATATAGGAAAACATTTATTCCTTATGATGAATTAAGATTTATATGAGGAAGGCAATGGTAGTTTAGTTTAATATTAGGAAAATAATCAGTGTAATAAATCATATTCATAAGAATTCAAAATAGGCTTTTGATAAAAGCAACCTTTTATGCTTAAAAAACACTAAAAAATGAGGGAATAGTAAGATTTTTCCTTAACATTTTATCGTGTTAAAGCATTTACTTGAAACCAAGTGCTAGCCTCCTGTGCAATGGGAAAACAGTCATTTCAATTAAAAGGAAGAAGGCTTTCACTCTACGTTATTATTTGGCACCGAATTAGAAATTCTACATGTAACACTAAGGCAAAGGAACAAAATAATAGGGTAATAAGCAATGAATGACAAAGAAGAAGCTATACTATCTCTATTTGTAGATAACGCGATGGTATATTTGGAAAACCAGAACCGCCCTACCCCCTCAATTGAAGTAATAAATGATGTTAGGAAGATAAACCCATAAAATTATCTCATTTTCATATACTGTATCACTAGCAGAAACCAGGAAACACTTGATGGTTTAAACTATACCAGTTACATAATAACAAATTGAATCAACTAATGGGCCAAGATATTCACAAGATTCAAAGAAATGCAAACGTATTTTTTGTTTTTCTTTACAAGTGTACCCGTCAGTCAATGAACGTTTGTTAAGCACCTACTATGTGCCAGGCAAATGTTCTATCACTGATAGAATGTATGCTCCCTGGGGGCAAGGGCCCCTTGATTGTTGTTTTGTTTTTATAACCTCAGTAGTTCTGTGCACAGAGTAGGCCCTCAATAAATGTCTGCTTTCCAAGGGTTTTTCCAAAGACTTTGGAAAAGGCTTTTTGAAACAGAGAAATTGTATTTCTTAATGTTAGAATTGGGGCAACTGGGTGGCACAGTGGATAGAGTGCCAGGCCTGGAGTCAGGAAGACTACTCTTCATCAGTTCAAATCTGGCCTCAGATATTTACTAACTGTAACCCTGGGCAAGTCACTGCACTCTGTTTGCCGCAGTTCTGCATCTATAAAATGAGCTGGAGAAGGAAATAGCAGACAACTCCAGTAGCTTTGCCAAGAAAACTCCAAATGGGGCCATGAAGAGTTGGACACGATTGAAACGACTCAACCATAAATATTAGGATTGGTAGCTAGGTGGCACAGTACCAGCCCAAGAAGCAGGAAGACTCATCTCCCTGAGTTCAAATCTGGCCTCAGCTGCTAATTGTGTGACCCTGGGCAAGTCACTTCACCCTGTTTGTCTCAGCTTCCTCATCTGTAAAACAAGCTGGAAAAGGAAATGGTAAGCCACTCTAGTATCGTGGCCAAGAAAACCCCCCAGAAGGAGTCATGAAGAGTTGGAACTACTGAAACGATCGAACAACAAACTGGATTGAACTGAACCATGGGACAATTTTTGCAGAAACACCAATCAATCAATCAATCAATCAATCGACAAGCATTTATTGAGTATCTATTATGATCCAGACACTTTGCTAGGGACTGGTAATACAAAGGTAAAAATGAAACAGACCCTGCCCTCAAGGGGCTTACATTCTATCGGGGAGATAACATGTACATTTGTTGTTGCTCAGTCATTTTTCAGTTGTGTCCAACTTTCCATGATCCCATTTGGAGTTTTCTCGGCAAAAATACTGGAGTGGTTTGCCATTTCCTTCTCCAGCTCATTTTACGTATAAGAAGGCTAGTAAGTGTCTGAGGCTGGATTTGAATCCAGGTCTTCCTGACTCAGGGCCTGGCACTTTATCCACTGCCACCTAACATGTACATACATAAATAAATACAAAATATGTCCAGTGTCAAAAAGAATGAATAAAATAAGTGGAGAAGTGTACAAAACTACCCAAGATAACGTAGAGATTTAACAAAATGCCAGTGGGCTACTTCATAAAATTAGACATGTTTCTCCCTGTTCTGAAGGGGAGGCATTGGAACTGTAAGAGATGTATTCTTCAGGGAGCAAAGACACACACAATCCAGATAGACGTGGATTCAGAGAAACAGTCACCTAAGGAAAGAAAGAACTTCATAGATCTTGACCTCTGCAAGCAGAGAAGGGAGTCAGGCTATGAAGAAGAGCAGACCTTGGGAACCCAGCTGAGCTACTATACCCAACGAAGGAGGTGTGAGCACTCTTCCTAATAAGAGATAAAGTTCTTCTGGTCCCTGGAGTACCAGGTGTTGTGAATTGCTTTTGCATTGCCATCATTCTCCTCTAAATTTGAGCCCACTCTTCCAATGGAAGATGCATGTTTGTGGAAAGCATACTCCAGGAATGTTTTGTAGCAACTGTTTTTATTATGCCATCTTAGTAAATGCCCTCGCTAAGAAGTAACTGAGTCTAATGGCTAATTGTTGATGGGAAGAATACCAGTGGGGGCTCGCAAGCTATAGTGTTAAGCATGTAGACCCAGAGGGTTACTCCTAGAACACGAAGTAACCACCAACTACTGAGGACCTAACCAAGGAGTGAGTATTAAGTAGGAGAAATAACCCAGAGGGGGATAATATATGGTCATTCAAACCATTTATATGGAAATTACAGGTAAGGGGAATTCTGAAAAAGCCACAAAAAGCCAAGTCAAGGAATAACTTGAGTCCATAGAGTCTTTATGCCATATTGAGAATGGAGGGATAAACAAAATTGCAGTGAATTTCAATGAAATATTGCATTAGGTTTTTCAGCTGCTACATCATAATATTATAGAGCATAAATTATATCCATTGACTCATTCAGTCTCCATAAGGTCAACTAAAACTCACCCCAACCTATTTCTCATTAAAGCAGCCATGGCTTCGATGGTTCCATGAAGTCATCAATTTGACTATTCCCTCCAAAGGCACTGATAACAGTTCATCCGTCTCATCTCATTTTCTGTGAGTCTTGTCAGAAGCCGCCTTAAAAAGACTGGAAACTCTAGCTCCTCCCTTTTCATAGCCTATGGACTGGCCAGCTCTTCTTGGATCAGTCTCCAGTCCTCTTTGATACAGGGCCCTCTTCCCCAGCTCCTGTCACAGAGACCAATGGGGTCCTAGCACATATGGCCCACTGGAAAGAGCCAGGGCAGGTCCAATACCACACATGCTCCATGGATGCTCTCCACCCCGAACTACAGAAGCATACTGTGTTGAGTTACCCATTAAGAGAATATTTCTATTGACCTGTCATTTAGAGACCTGTAGATCTTTACTTTGTTAGCTCCACGGTGACAATTAACAGACTTTAAATACCCAGTATTTTTAGTAGCCACTCATCTTTTCCAGGGCGCTGGCTCCTCTGCTTAAAAACCTTTTTCGATGGAGGATTTTGGTCTGCAAATTCTCTGAAGGCTTATTGGCTTCGAAAAGTTCATTGCCTGCCTTCAGACAGAATTCTTGGATTGGCTGAGGAATGGATTTGTGACCGAAGCTCACGTCTTTCAGACTAACACACATTCTAGTCCAGCCTCCGTGTTCTCTGGCTTTGGCTGAACAATCTGATTAGTACCTTTTGATAGGGGACTTTTTCTTCCTACTTTCTTGTGGCTTAAAGGATTTACCTTCTTAATCTCCTACATTTTGAAGTGGGATGATCATGGACTTGACAGTTTCAAGTGTGGATTTCTCCTTGGAACCCTTTATTTGCAGAGCCCGGCTTCTTCATGGTCATTCTGGGAAGCCTCCTCGAGTAATTTCTTGAAGCATTCCATCCCCCTTCTTTTCATTTCCGTGTCCTGAGGACCAGCGGTAATTCTAAGATGTGATCTGTTCGATCTGTCGTCTGGGTCGGTCATTTTTCCCTGAATTGTCTCTCTTTGTTCTTATGGGTCTTTTCAATTCCTGTATGGTCTGGATCTGCTCTTCAACTTCATTCAGACTGTCTGTAGCTCCCCTATCTCCTGCATCGCTTCTGGTTTTTTGCTGATTCAATCATGTCCTTGTGTGTTATTTTCCATTTTCATAAATTTTATCATCCCTTCCGAGAGCGTTTATATGAATTAAAATCTTCTTTTGGTCCCAGTTATCCATTTGAGCTTATCTCCTTGGCTTTTCTGGGTGCTTAGGATTGCATTTGAGATAGATTTTTTTTCCCTCTGTTTTTCCTGTAAGGAAGAATTCATAAATTTAACAGAGTTTGCCTTTGCTTTCTTTCCAATCTGTCCATTGTATTTCAGGTGAGTTTTGCTTTTCTTGTTGATTCCAAGGATTAGAGTCAGGAACTGACTTTGATCCTATTTCAGGCACTCACCATCTATAATATTGTGGGAGAGTCACAGAACCTCTCTGCGCTTCAGTTTCCTTAGCTGTAAAGTGAGGACAATACGTGTGCTGCTTCTCTTTCAGGCCTGCTGGATTTCAAACCTTCGATCCATCAACAGCTATTCATTAAGCACCTACTGTGTGGTAGGCATTGTGCCATAGAAATGTGAGACAGACACTGAAAAGGCCTGGCCTTGTGAGTTCACTAGTATAGGAAACATCCTCTAAGCAGGCAGGATGATACTGCCTTAGCAACTTAGTCTTCGATGGAGTTACCCAGGCACTAAAGAAATGTAAGTTATTTTTGGTAAGTCGTTATAGAAATTTGAGATATTTTTGTGGAGAGGCAATAGGGCAAGAGGAAAGAATGCTGTTTTTGGAACCAGAGCCTGGGTTCCAATCCTGGTTCTGTCTCCTATTTACTGGGTGACCTCAGACAACTCACCGAACCTCTCTGGGCCTCAGTTTTTCCTTGCCTTGCTGTTCATGACGGAATCATCAAACCAAAAGGAATAGAAGACTATTCCTATCTTAATAAGACATTTTCATGAAAGTATCAGAGCAGGGGTCTTAGCCTGGGGTCTACAGATACCCCATCCTCCACCAAGGAGTCTGTGGATAGATTTTAGGAAGTCAGTGAATTTGGATAGGAAAAAATTACATCTTTATTCTCAGTAACCTCTAAGTGAAATTTAGTATTTCCTTCAAGTGTTTAAAACAATTCTGGAAAAGGGTCACAGACTTCAGCAGACTGCCAAAAGGGGCCATGCTGCCAAGAAACGTTAATTAGAGTAAATGGAAATGAGCTTACACTTAACATCCTGCAAGATGAGACAAGTGGCCAATTACATGATCATCATTTCTCTCTTCTAAGGAGGGACTTTCACACCCATTTTACAGATGAGGAACTGAGATCCATAGGTGGTAAGTGACTTACCCAGGGTCACACAGGCACTGATTGGCAAAGCCAGAACTAGAATCTTCAGATCATAGACATGTAGCTGAGAGAGGTCAAACAAGGTCATCTAGTCCAATTCCTTCCTTTGTTACAGACAAGGAAACTGAGGTTGCAAGAGGTTAAGCTTAGCACAGAGCCCAGCACCTCACAAATATTTGCTTAATTTTTTGTTCCCTTCCTTCTGCTCCTTAAGTGACTCGAGCAAGGTCGTGCAGGTTCTACGTGGCAGAACTGGTCTTTGGATTACAAACCCAGTGCCTGCACCCACTGAGCCACACAGCCTCCAAGAAAGCTGACACCAGCCTCAGAGGGAAAAAGCATCCAGCTTCTAAGAACTTTTTCTGGAAAAGGTCAGATAGTCACAACATTTGTGGTACACATTTGCAACAGTTGTATTAACATAGTTGATGTCCCTCTACTTGACACAAACTGTTACTGTGAATATTCACATTTTGTGATTTTGCCAAAGTGTGTGACCCAGAGAAGCCATCGTGTCTCAATTTAAGATTAGTGAGACTGATGCCCATTCTTGAAAAAATGCCAACAATGTCTCCATCTTATCGGGTGAAAATGTGCCCCTTGAGCTTAAAAAACTTTTTCAAAGAGTCTAAGGCAGGATCCTGACCCTGAGTCTCACACATCTCCACTGCTTTCCGTGGTGCTCTTTCTAAAAAGGAGGGGCAGAATGGATAAGCCCCAGCAGCTCCATAGAAATGAGAATACACTATATCTATAATAGCAGAAAGATTTTAAAAGGGGAGAGAAAGCAATCTAAGGTTTTAGAATGAAGAAGAGTGTAAGTGTCCTCCCTTCTTCCCTCTCCCCTAGGGCTCCACCTTGGACTCTCTGTTCTGATACCCTTTGATGCTTATTCTTTAACTTAAATAATAAATGACAAATTATGACCCTCCAAGAAAAGTGGAAAAATTGCCAATAGTAGCGTTTACCATTATTTCAATTGGGTTGAGTAGGTAATGGCAGAGTTCTTTTGTTAATGCTTCAGATTATTTAGACCAGAGGTTCCCAAATTTATTTGGCCTACTGCCCCCTTTTAAAAAAAAAATTACTCAGTGCTCCTCTGGAAATCTACTTTCTTTAACTCTAACAGTTTTTTTTAATTTGCATCATTTCAAAAACTAATGTTTTTAAATGACACATCTTAAATTTAATAATTTATTGCGAATTTGTGGCTTTTTTCCTGCATTGAATTTTTGATGATGCAATATTGCATCACGTATCCGTATAGTATCATATTGTAAATAAGTCATTACACACACATATTCCTGCCAATGCGTGCTGGACTTCTCGATATGTGCAACATGATCACCTGCCAACATTTGCTTGTTAAGACTTGTTGGCGAACTTGACCACTGATTAGTTATAACTTGCATTTTGTGTGTTTATTTAGAAAGCAATGTAATCATTGTGATTTTAACTCTGTTACACAACAGATCAAATGAGTAGGAACAGTTTTTCAAAATTTTCTTCTCTTCTCTTCTTTCCTCATGCTTCCACCACCCCCTTATTTTTATTCAACGCCTTCAATTGCACCTGAGGCCACCACCACCACCACCACCCTCCCAACATTCCAGCACCCCCCAGGGCGTGGTACCACCCACTTTGAGAACCTAATGATTTAGAGGAAGAATTCTTAACCTGAGGTCCATAGACTTGGGGATCTGTGAATTGATTCCCAGAGGTCTATGAACTTGAGTAAGGGGGAAAACCACATCTTTAGTTCAATGTAATTGACTTTCTTTGAAATCCTATGGATTTTATTTCTACATTTAAAAAACATGATTCCTAGAAAGGGTCCACAGTCTTCAGCAGACAGCTGTCAAAGGGCACCATGACACAGACAAGGTTAAGATCCCCTGATGTAGACATTTGGGAGGCAAATCTGGATAGTATCTATCAAATATTGCATATTCATCCAAGTTGGGAGTAGAGCGCAATGGCCATGAAGGGCCATTATTTGAAGGGCATCATCCCCTTGTCCCACATGACAGAACCCAAAGCCAAAAGCAGAAGTCATCAAGAGGTAGATTTAAGCTTGATGTCAGGAAGCTTTTCCCAAAATGCAATGGGCCGCCTCAAATTGGCTCTGCTGCCTTGGAATCTTCCAGCAGAACTGGATGACAACTTGTTGGAGTATGGTATAGTGCCACTTTCTTTCATATATGAGTCATGGAGGTCCCTTCCAACTCTCAAATTCTGTGACTCTGGACCCTTTTCAAAAGCGCTTTTCCTATTTAAAATTTTTTTTCTTTCATTGTTAATGCCTTTTATTTTCCCTTTATATCATATTCACTTCCTCACACATTACACACACACACCCCTTTATAATAAAGAAAAAGAGTCTTGTATAACTGATCATTGAAGCAACTGTGTCTGACTGTATATGCTATGCTCTGTACCTATTGTCCCCCACCTCTCTTCCAGGAGGACACATGATATTTTTTAATATAAATTTATTTATTTTTAGCTTTCAACATTCACTCCCACAGGTTTTTGAGTTCCAAATTTTTGCCCCATCTCACCCCTCCCCCCACCCCAAGATGGCATACATTCTGAATACCCCTTCTCCTAGTCTGCCTTCTCTTCAATCTCTGCCCTCCTTCTCTTATCCCCTTCCCCTTCTATTTTCCTGTAGAGCAGGATAGACTTCTGTATCCCATTTCCTGTATTTCTTATTTCCCAGTTGCATGTGAAAACATTTTTTTAAAAACATGTGTTTCTAAAACTTTGAGTTCAAATTTTCTCCTTCCTCCCTCCCACCCACCCTCATTGAAAAGGCAAGCAACTCAATATAGGTTGTACATGTGCAGTTATGCAAAACACTTCCATAGTAGACATGTTGTGAAAAACTAACTCTGTTTCCCTTAATCCTATCCTGCCCTCCCATTTATTCTATTCTTTCTTTTGACCCTGTCCCTCCTCAGAAGTATTTACTTCTGATTACCTCCTTTCCCCATCTGCCTTCCTCTCTATCATCCCCCTGCTCTCTTGTCCCCTTCTCCCCCTTTTCCTGTGGGTAAGACAGATTTCCATATCCAATTGAATGTGTATGTTATTCTCCTTAAGCCAAATCCTATGAGAATAAGATTCCCTCATTCCCTCTCACCTTCCCCTGTTTCCCCTCCACTGTGAGAGACTTTTCTGTTTTTTTTGTGAGATAATTTACCCCATTCTACCTCTCCCTTTCTTCTTCTCCAATAATCCTCTCTCATCCCTTAATTTTATTCTCCAGATATGACCCCTTAATCTTCAACTCACCCTGTGCCCTCTATCTATCTATCTACTATATACATATAATTTTTTTCCTCAACTACCCTAATACTGACAAAGTTCTCATGAGTTACAAATATCATCTTTCCATGCAGGAATGTAAACAGTTCAATCTTAATAAGTCTCTTATGATTTCTCTTTCCTGTTTACCTCTTCATGTTCCACTTGAGTCCTGTATTTGAAAGTCAAATTTTCTATTCAGCTCTGGTCTTTTCATCAGAATGCTTGAAAGTCCTCTATTTCACTGAATGACCATTTTTTCCCCTGAAGGATTATACTCAGTTTTGCTGGGTAGGTGATTCTTGGTTGTAATCCTATCTCCTTTGCCCTCCAGAATATTATATTCCATGCCCTGCTGTCCTTTAATATAGAAGCTGCTAAATCTTGTGTTATCCTGATTGTGTTTCCACAGTACTTGAATTGTTTCCTTCTGGCAGCTTGTAATATTTTCTCCTTGACCTGGGAACTCTGGAATTTGGCTAATATTCCTAGGAGTTTTCCTTTGGGGATCTCTTTCAGGAGGAGATCTGTGGATTCTTTCAATTTCTATTTTGCCCTCTGGTTCTATATATCAGGGCAGTTTTCCTTGATAATTTCTTGAAAGATGATGTCTAGGCTCTTTTTTGATCATGGCTTTCAGATAGTCCAATAATTTTTAAATTCTCTCTCCTGGATCTATTTTCCAGGTCAGTTGTTTTTCCAATGAGATATTTCACATTGTTTTCTAATTTTTCATTCTTTTGGATTTGTTTACTGTGTCTTGATTTCTCATAAAGTCACTATCTTCCAATTGCTCTATTCTAATTTTTAAGGAAGTATTTTCTTCAGTAATCTTTTGGACTTCCTTTTCCATTTGGCCAATTTTTTTTTAGGGCATTTTTCTCCTCATTGGCTTTTTGGACCTCTTTTGCCATTTGGGTTAGGCTATTTTTTAAGGTGTTATTTTCTTCAGTATTTTTTGGGTCTCCTTTAGCAAGCTGTTGACTTGTTTTTCATGATTTTCTTGCATCACTCTCATTTCTCTTCCCAGTTTTTCCTCTACTTCCTTACTTGCTTCTCAAAATCCCTTTTGAGCTCTTCCAAGGCCTGGGACTGATTCATATTTTTCTTGGAGGCTTTGGATGTAGGAGCTTTGACTTTGTTGTCTTCTTCTGGTTGTATATTTTGATCTTCTTTTCACCAAAGTAAGATATGGTCTGACTCTTTTTGCTGCTTGCTCATGATCCCAGCCAATTACTTGAGTTTTAAACTCTTTGTTAAGGTAAGAGTCTGCTTCCAATGTGGAGAATGTATTGTCCCAAGCTTCAGGGGTTTGTATAGCTGTTTTCAGAGATACTTGTAGGGACCTGTAAATTTTCAGTTCTTCCAAGGTGGTATGATAAGGGGTGAGGTGTTTACTCCTTTCCTGGCCTGTGACCACAAGTATTCCTTTCTGTCCTGTAACTGTGAGGAAGGGCTTCTCTCCACAGCCATTCCAAGCTCCACCATGCCAGCGTTCCTCCTCACCCCAGCGCTGCCACCCAGAACTGTGACCCAGATCCAAACATGGGCAAAGCAAGAGATTCCTGCCTCAACACTGGCAAAGAGATCCCTGCAATCCCTCTCTGATCAGCCACTGGATTCCCCCTCAGTCTGTGGGCTGCAAGCTCAGGAAGCAGCTGTCCCCCCACCACCACCACCACCCAGGGTCATGCTCTTGGGGAATGAAGCTGAAACCCCACCTTCCTGTCTCAGCACCGACAGAAACAGACTTTTCCCACTGACCTTCTAAGTTGTCTTTGGCATTAGTGGGTTGAGGAGTCTGGAAACCTTCACAGCTGCCCAAGATTTCCTCTGAGGCCTGCTCCAGGTTCACTGCAGCCTACGTGCCCACACCACGCTGCGCACCCAGCCCGGCCCAATACACCTTTCTGATCAATCATCCAGGTTGTGTTGGGCTGGAAATTTGTTTCACTCTGTCTTTTTGTGGGTTCTGCTGCTTCAGAATTTGTTTAGAGCCATTTTTTATGAGTATTTGGAGGGGTCTGGGGGAGAGCTCAAGCAAATCACTACTTTCACTCCGCCATCTTGGCTCTGCCCCCCAGGACACATGATTTTTCCAACCACCGTTCCCTAAAGTGAGTGTTCACACAATGATTTTTAATGAATTATGGATTCTTAAATATGTGTCCTGGGCTCTGAGAATTTAAAGGCCAAATGAGATGAAAGTGTGTGCAGATCAGACATGTTTGAATGTATTTAAAGGTGTCATTCATGGAAAGATAATTACTCCAAATTTATTTCAGTTGAACAAATATTTATTGCCTCCTTCTGTGCAAGGCACTGGGCATACAAAGGCAAAATGAAACAGCCCCTGCCTTCACAGAGTTTGCATTTTACCGAAAACATAAAGGAAAAGAGTCCAATTCATCTTCTTACTGCCCATTGTGAACTCTCCCACGAAGACAATCACTTTGCTGATTTCAGGTATTAGAAAAATCATTGACAGTTGCAGAAACTGTAAAATCTCTCTTGACAATACAAATGGATTACTCGGAGACTTGCCAGGAGACATTTTAAGTACTTAAGAAGAATAATCAATTATTGAGCAAGGAAGCTATGTTATTCAAACAAAAGTGGAACAGACCATCATTGATTTCAACAATGAATGAAGATGACAACTCAGATATTGGATTCACTAATAGATACTTTTTTTTTGTAAATAGCATTTCCTTTCATGTAATTACGCTTTTTTGATAAAAAAAAAGATTTATTAAATGTGTAATTAAATAGGACATAATGTCTACACTTTAAAAAATATTTTTATAGTCAGCCTAGTATAAAGAATAGAGAGTACTAAGCTTAGAGTCATAAAGCTCTGGGTTCAAATCCTACCTTTGATACTAGCTCTGTGACTATGACCAATGATTTAATCTTTTTGTATCTCAGGCCACTCATTTAGACTTAGCTGTTCAAGCTTGGTTGCAGCCTATGCTAATAGAGGGAGTTCTCACACAGAAGTTCCCAATGCTGGCAAAATCACAGAGTCTTCCTAGATCCAGGCAAAAAATTCACAAAAGTAAATTCACAAAGGAGGAAAAACTTTGTCAGGTACCATGTCCTCATTTTTGGCTTGGAACATAGTGCTTGCAGTGGGATACATGCAGTCCCCACTGCTTGCTGTTCATGTCATCCCCATGTCTAAGTTGTAAGTTACATGAGGACAGGTCACAGAATCATAGATTCTGAGAGTCAGAAGAAACAGACATGGTGTCTTATTTGTCTTTGTATGTCCCTCAAGGCCTACCCAAAGCTGTGCACATAATTTTTTTTCTCACATGTAAAAATTTTTTTTAACTTTTTTTTTATTAAACTTTTGAGTACCAAATTCTCTCCCTCCCTCCCCTGTCCCTTCCTTGAGAAGGAAAGCAGTTTGATCTAGATTATACAGGTGCAGTCAAACAAAACATTTCCACATTAGTCATGTTTGCACAAAATTTTTAAGAGATGCCCACCAGATGAGAGTTGAATGAACAAGTGAATGTCACTGCCCTAGTCATTCAATATTGCTTCAGAAAGATTCTGTTTCATTTTTCACATTACCTTTCCCTGCTTATCTGACAGTGGCGATTTTCTCAAACAACATTTGTGGATGACTCGGGTCACTTTGTGTGCATATGGCATCTGAGTCATCAAACAAAGGAACCTCTCCTCCAGCCACCAGCCCAGGAGTTACCTCAGGTCCTCCCTGGAGGAGGCATGGCACAGCCTCCCAAAAGGCTACTTAGTATTCTCAGTGGTTGCCAAAGAGTACTCAGCCTACCAACTTGGTACCTAGCCCACCACGGCCAAGGCGAGTGGTTTCAAGCAGTGGACTGGGCGGGTTTGGAATATAAACTAGGAGATGATATGAAATATTGCTCAAAATACTGAAAATAGGAAATCCATGGCTCTAGTTCTCGTCCCTCATCCAGAATCTCCTCTTTCAACACCATGACCTCCCACATACGGAGGGCACAGGAACTCAATATACTGTGGCATAGTTCATTGAATATAGTGAAAATGGAAGGAAAACAGAGTCCCCCTCCCCCAACCATCTCCTGAAACTCATTCCACTTGCCCTCCAATGTCATCGTGGTACTGGGCAACAGTCTTGAGCCACCTATTTCTGTAGGTCGTGGTTGTTGCTGTTGTCTTTCCAAAAGGACCAATGAAATTGTGGGTGATGTCTTGACTTGGGGGTGAATTGGAGTTAAGTGAGACAGGTGTACAAAGTCGGCAGCCTCACTCTCTCTTCCTGAGTCATCAAAGTCCAATGGCAGGACAAAAGTCAAGATGACTGGCAGTGGCCCCAGAGGCAGTGGATGACCTTGGCATCTTCAATGCCTGACCAAGCTCTAAGCACTCCACAGTGCCTACTTCAGCCATCTTCATGGCCATTGGAACAAATTCTCATCTGCCCGTTCTGCTGGGGAAAGTCTTCTCATAGTTGGGATAGCCGATTCCCTAACTCACCGATGGGTTTGAGGCCTGTCAGTTACCCTCAACCTGGTTTAGCCCATCTGCTAAGATGGTTACTGGGGTGTGGCCACTGTGCATGTTACAGCTTCTTGGTGCCACTGGTGAGAGTTAGGTGAAAGGTGACCCAAAGGTGGATGAGCAGCCCTGAAAAGGACTCAGCAAGCCCTCATAGAAAAGGTGCTAGAGCTCCTGGAACACCCCATACACCCTGTAGGTCACATTAAAGATGAAGGAAAGAAGTGAGTATCCAGGACCTCTCTTGGAATCAGGGACTATACCAAAGAGAAAGCAAGGGAAACATAGGGGGAGAGAGTTGTTTGCCCTGCCGTCTCATCAACAGCCAATGGAATTTTCAGTAGCTGCCAGTTCCTGGCCAGGTCTCTGGGACCCATAGATTTGGGGATCATTAGTTGTGTCCATGGCTCATCGTCTGCTGATCCCAACCCTGACTCTGACTCTGACCAGGAGAGCTTGTGGCCAATCCCCAATCCCCCAGTCACTTGCTGTCCACCCCCAAGATGATCCATGACAACAAAGAGATGTGGGTCATTTTTTTCAGGTGGATGATGGGCAGATCAATGCTGAAAGCCTTCTACTTTGTAATCTGGCAGCTGCCAAGTGTCTCAGTTCTCCACATGTCAAGCAGGCAGTCCCAAATCTCATTAATCGCAGTAGCTGCCTCCTCCTGGTGCCCTGCATGGCGACCAGGAAATTTCTCTCAAGGTAACAGAAGGAAAAGGGAAACCTAGACATCTACGTCCATTCACAGAGTTCATCTCTTCCATGCCTTCTCTGCCCCCTTGGGAGCACGATGGCCCTCTTATTTCTCAGTGTCACACAATCCTATTTTCTTTTATCAGAACCTTTGCTGGGGCCTCTCAGCTCCCTGTGGAGATAAAAGCAGTGCTGAAGAAATGCCCTTTATTAAATGATGACCAAATACACAAAGCTAGCAATCTTTATATTGTGATGGGTCTGGAGAGCTGCTTTCAAGATATACTTTCTGGGAACCCATTGATTCTGAAAGCAGAACCATCTCTGCTTCTCCAGTTCTGCCCAAGAAAGTGAGATTTTCTGAGCTGGCAAAACAGTATCTTTCTTCTGGATTTTTTAAGGCTAACCTGCTCAGGGCATTTTTGTTTCCAAATCAGTGGTGAATTATAATACAATCTGACTCATTTGAATCCCACTCATTCTGAATCTGCCATGATGCAGTCCTGGCCTGCCTGATCCAAACTGAGTAAAAAGCTAAAAAGAATTACTTGCCTCATAGATTTTTACTGTTTCATAAGAAAATTAAGTTAGTCTATAGTCAGTAACATTTTGAACCATGAGCTCAAGAAATTAAGGATTCCTTCATTGTGACTTTAACTTTGGGTCCTCACAATGACATCTTATATGGTAAACACCATTTTTGTCTCAACTCAACACTTAGCAGGTGCCCTCTCTGTGCCAGGCACAGACACAAAGACACAAGTGTAACAGATGTTTCCCTCAAGGAGCTTACACTCTATTGAGTATAAGATACAACACACACATAACTAAGTGTGCAGCAGGAGGTTTTACCCCATGGAACATGGTTGTAGCAGCCATCCCATAAGTGTGCTCTGAGTTGCCTTGGCAACCTTGGGGACATATGTGGACCAGTGCTGAAAGCCTTTCACTTTCAGATGAATAAGAAGAGCTGCTAATTCAGTGGACCTTAAAAAAAGAGCAACTCAAGAGGCAGCTAGGTGGCGCAGTGGATAGAGCACCAGCCCTGAAGTCAGGAGGACCTGAGTTCAAATCTGACCTGAGACCAAACACTTGACACTAGCTGTGTGACCCTGGGCAAGTCACTTAACCCCAATTGCCTAAAAAGAAAAAGAAAAAAAAAGAACAACTCTGGGGGGCTTCATGGAGGACATGGCTCCTTGAAAGAAGCTAAAGGCTCTGGGAAGAGAGATAAGGAGGAGATGGAACACAGGCATGGCATACAGCAAACACAGGAAATGAGGAGTATTAGACTTGAAAACAGAGGACCTGAGTTTGAATCTCAGTTCAACAACTATGATGTTGGGCAAGTCACTTAACTTCTCTGGGCCTCTGTTTCTTCATCTTTAAAATGAGAGGATTAAATTAGATAGCCCTTTAAGGTCCCTCCTAGCTCTAAATCTATGCTCCTATGACCCAGCAAGTCTTGAGTTCAAGGAACAGCTCATGATACAGTCTGACTGAAACAAGATTATACAAAGGAAAGTAACATGAAATTAGGCTGGAAAAGTTGGTATGTGTGTTCGCTTGTTCACTTTTCTGAGTAAATGTTCAGAGGATCATGTCATTGTTGTTTGCTGTCTTTCCTTCATTCTCGAAGAGGATCAATGACATCACAAGGGTGACTTCCCCATGAATTGGATTTAAGTGAGGCAGAGCTGCACAAAGTCAATCATTGGAGTCCAGTAGCAAGACAAGAGCCATAGGATCATAACTTCATAGCCGGATGGGACCCAGGGACCATCCAGGCCATAGATGTCAAACTCAGCGTCATGCAGCCTGCAAAAGTGCCCAGTATGCAGAACCAGATGAAAACATAATTGGGAAATCTTTAACAAAATAAATAAAAATACAGCATGAATCATATCCATTTGTTGTTTCCTAAGACAAAATGCCACCCCAGGGATCTGTTTCTATTTGAATTTATGTTCACTGATCTAGTCTGATCTCCTTCCTTTGACTGATAAGGAAACTGAGGCCCTGAGAAGTTAGCAGACTTGCCCAGTGTCCTATGGGTTATAATTGTTCAGTCATTTCAGTCCCGTCTGACTCCATGACCCCATTTGGGGTTTTCTTGGCAAAGATAGTGGAGTGGTTGACTATTTCCTTCTCCAGCTTATTTTACAGATGAAGAAACTAAGGTAAACAAGATGAAGTGACTTGTTCAGGGTCACACAGCTAGTAAATGTTTGAGGCCAGAACTCAGGTCTTCCTGACTCCAAGCCTGGAGCTCTATCCATTATAGCACCACCTAGCTGCCCAAGCTAACAAAAGAAGCTGGTTTGAGCCTAGGTCCCCTACCCCTAGACACAGCATGCCATATTTTCACTGTAGCACATTGCCCACTCTCACTCCCTAATAGAATATATGCTCCTGGAGGGCAGGCATTGTTTTGGTTTCACCTTTCCATACCCAGTACTTCCCACTGCCTGGAACATAGAAGGTGGTTGATTATGTTTGTTAATCAGATGAATAAGTGAATAAGTGGGAACCAGATGGCGAAGGGCTTTAGATGCCAGGGAAAGATTAGATTTTTCCCTCTTAGCAATGAGCAAATACAAGAGTTTTGTAAGCTATTGTGTAACACCTCTCTGGTGAACTGTAATTGTACTTACCAGGGCTTCAGTGGAGACTTTGACTTTATTCGTGCCTATTTATATCCACATTTATGATGTGTTTTATACTTGAAAGTCATAAATCTTCTACGTTACAAAATAGCCGTAAATGTGAGCTTTTCTGTAAGTCAAGAGGCCTTTCCCTCTCACCTTCTCACTCAGTACCATGATTTTCTGGACTCTTGAAGTGTGTCAAGGACTCTTCTGGTGCCAGCAATAAAACAGGTATGTGTATAGCTAAGATGGCACCACTGAATTGAAAGCACCATCGCTCAAAGGGACGCCCTGAGGAAGCACTAACCACTCAGTGCCACCAGCCCCTGTGAGGACCAGGATTTGGCTTTCAGGTGAGAACAGATAAGAGATGGTTTTTGGAAAAAAGGCATCCATGGCAGAAGGGCTTAAGCTGAGACTCTTGTTCCTCTTCTAAGCCCTACAGAGTGAGGCCCTTCCCAAATCAATCTGGGATTCTGGAGGAGCATCTTGGATTAGCTTCATGTGGGGGCTTGTGGCCAAGTTTGTGGTGTTGGGTGCCCTCCATGGGTGACATCCCCACAACGTCAACCAACAATATGTCAACAAAGAAGCAAATGCCTGGATCTGGATCACGCAGATTTGTTTATGGAAATGGAAGAGTTTAAGACGGGGATCCTTAAGGATTTCAGTCTTAGTGATCGATGTGGATTATAGAAGGAAAGAGGACATCTCTGTGGGCTGTAAATAGCCCCTCCTGGTAATGTCTGGGTTTTGACCTCCCACCCTACCTTCCATCTTTTTATAGACACATCCAAAGGCCTTTTTTACTCATTACTGTTTGGTCTCAAAATCACAAGTGGAGAGAGGAAACCACCTCACCATCATTGGCTCCCACTGTCTGGCTGATCCTCTAGCAATTATCACTTGAACTGCTGGCCATTCACCAGGTGATCCACTGATCAATGACCTTCATGTGATGGTCCTAGGAAGCCTGAGACTCATGCAGTCTGATGCCTTCTCAGCATCTTCTCCTGGTGTTGCGGCCAGTCAGATCAAAACACAGACCAGGAGAGAGACAGAGATGGAGAAAGAGGGAGGGAGGGAGACAGAGAGCTGAGACAGAGGACAAGGCACCATGTCTTCCCTTTTAAAAGTTCAGGCATTGAAGAAAACAATGGCATCTCTGTCCTTTCCCTTTATAGTAAATGTGGAACTGCTCAGCTCTGTACTTCTTTGCCACATAAAGAACTCCTTCTCCTCCCCAAGACATGCTCGCCGTAAGTATTGTGCAAGTCACTGTAGCACTCAGGCTGAAAGTGACTTCTCCTCACCGCAGCACTGGTCTTGTGGGTACCTGCAATCATTTTGATTCCTCTGAGATCATGATATTCCAGATTCACAACTGTAGAGCATCAGCGGAGAAATGCCGATATTAAATGCATGTGCTTTGTCATCAAGGAGCCGCTCAAAATAATTTTTTAATTTAAGCTGTGGTTGTTTTTTAATTAAATCCACCCTGCTCTCCTCTTGTTTAATTCTGTTGTTGTTGTTGTTCAGTCTTTTCCAGTCACGAGTGACTCTTCATGACCCCATTGGGGTTTTCTTGGCAAAAATACTGGAGCGGTTTGTCATTTCCTTCTCCAGCTCATTTTATAGACGGGAAACCAAGGCAAATAGGGTGAAGTGACTTGCCCAGGGTCACACAGC
Organism: Phascolarctos cinereus; assembly: GCF_003287225.1. NCBI lineage: Eukaryota > Metazoa > Chordata > Mammalia > Diprotodontia > Phascolarctidae > Phascolarctos > Phascolarctos cinereus. The sequence goes on along the minus strand of NW_027555958.1, from coordinate 15,170,000 downwards.
TAGTAAGTGTCTGAGGATGCATTTGAACTCAGGAAGATGAGTCTGCTTGACTTCAGGTCCAGCATTCTATCCACTGTGCTATCCAGCTGCCCTGTTCAATTCCACATAATTATTGATTTGCTGTATCTATCCAAAATGGATGTACTGATGGACTAACTCAATGGGCTGTGCCTTCCAAATGCATACCATCATTTAGACAATATGTATTTTCATCCACTTGGTTTTCCCTGTGTGGATAGTTAAGCTGATCTGTTTTGAGTAGCCATGGAAGCCATTAAGGATGTCCTGTAGTGTCCTGTGGCTGGATGCATTTAGTAAAATGTTCTCCACAAGCAGAAGCATCTGAACTTCCCCATCTATGGAGAATCCAATGTCTTTTTGGGCTTTGTGCATGATATCTTCCATGAGAGTGGTGAATACCTTTGGTAAACATATATCTTCTGTTTTGTGCACCATTTGATATTAATGATCAGAGTATCATTGAACATAGCATTCTCTAACAAGGTGACATCTACCGAGGAATTTTGCTTGGTTATAACAATATGTATGTCTTGTTGGAAGGCAGTTTTTGGAGCTGTATTATCTCTACCAAGACAATTTTTTTCTCTTAGAAATCAACAAAAATAAATAAACCAGCACAATCGTGGACTCTACACTTTTCAGTCATATTGTGTGACCATGAAGATAGGGTCTGCTCTACAGAATGATCTCTAAAAGCCAGCTTGTTCCCTTCTCATATTTTCATCAAGGCTACCCTTAATGCAAACATAGACCATTTTCATAAAGACTTTATAGAGATTTTTAAAAGTAGGCATGAGGTAGTCATCTCTTTGAAGTCTGTGATCTTTTCCAGTCTTTTGTAATCTTGCCCCTCTTTGAGATCCCTTGAAAAATTTTTCCTGGGCACCTTGAAATTTGAGGTCCCTGTCTACAGCTTAGCTTTCCTCTGGATACAGATGATTAGATTCAGCTGCTGTTCTTCCTGATATTATTTTCATGAACACCATTTTCACTTCTTCCTATGGCATAGCAGGAACTGAGAGGCATTGGGTCCCAGGCTCAGTAGGTGGTTCTATAGTTGTCAGTGAGAATAGATCCACTTGGGAACCTAAGCAGATCTGTTCGGTATCACCTCTGTTTCAAAGAATCACAAAACCTCAGAGTCCAACCAATGGTTTGGACAAGTAGCCACACTATCACACACCTAACAGGGGTTGTTCTCCTCTGCTCAAAGACCTCCAGGGAGGGGAAGCCACCCTTTCCAAGGCAGCCCGTTCCAGTCTTGGACGGCTTTCATTGTTAGGAAATTTCTCCCGACAACAAGTCTAGAATTTCCACTCATTACATATCTTCCTTCCAGTTTCATCTACAGTTGCCTTCTGAATCATCTGGCCTAATTGGATCTGACTCACTGCTTGATGGGAGATTTAAAAATAAGGTATAAGGACCATCCGTCCGTTTGGGGTTCTTTTTTTCCTTGTTGTCCCATTTTGCCATATCATAGATCTGTGTTTATTATATACACTTCATTAGGAAGAATCCAGAATTGAATATTGAAGTGTTGAAAGCGTCTTAAGCCCTCATTTCCTTCCTTTAAGAATTCTAGCGCTTGAAGATTGTGGAGTGGCACCATGGAAGCAGCTCTGGTTTCTAGAGTTAGAAAACCCAGGTTCAAATACCACCTCTTACACTTGGCCTCAGTTTCTTCACCTGTAAAATGGGGGAGTTGAACCAGAATGGCCTTGGAAATCTCTTCCAGCTCTGGACCTGGGAGCCTATGAATAGGACCTAGGCAGCGGCTCTGATCCCCGACTCTGCCGCTAATTACTTGTGTGACCATTCAGTTGTTCAGTTGTTTTTCAGTTGCATCTGACTCTTTGTGACCCCATTTGGGGTTTTCTTGGCAAAGATATTGAAGTGGTTTGCCATTTACTTCTCCAGCTCATTTTACAGATAAGGAAACTGAGGCAAACAGGAATCACATAGCTAGTAAGTGTCTGAGGCTGGATTTGAACTCAGGAAGATGAGTCTTCCTATCTCCAGGCCCAGCGCTCTATACACTATGGAGCCACCTAGCTGTGTGACAATGGGCAAGTCATTTGTCTTTCTGGACCTCCATTTCCTCTGCTGCCAAATGAGGGCAGAAGAGAGGAGCAGCATGGTGTAGTGGGTCGTTTATCCTTTGTTCTTAAAGAGGACCATGACTTCAGGAAGGTGATGCCATGACATGCAAGTGAATTGGGTTTAAGTGAGGGAGGGCTGGGCAAAGTCACCAGCCTCACTTTCTCCTCTGGAGCCATCTGGGTCCCTTGGAGAGATATAGATCAGGAGGACTGGAGATGGCCCTGGATGCAGTGGGATGGAAAGCTGATGTCAGACTCAGAAAAGCCTGCCTTCAAATCACTCTGATCTATTCTGAGCCAATCATTTTACTTCTCACCGCCTCAGGCAGCTCTCTAGGACTTTGAGCTGGGGAGCAGGTGCTGATCTCTTTTGGTAGAAAGAATTTCCTCAACAGAATTTCCCTACTCCAATGAAATCACAGAACTAATAAAATAATAATGATGATGATAATAATATCTCATTTCTCACACATCCCTCACAAATTTGTGTTTGAAGCAGGTCAACAATATCTATTAGAGGCAATTGTCTAAATGACTAGTTCCTGCAAGTGGAGGCCAATCTCTATTGGTCAAAAAGGTTCCCTCCCCCAAGAGCTCCCTACACCCGTAAAATCCCAGGGCCAGTCTAGTCAAAAAAAAAAAAAGATAAGAACATAAGGGCATTGAATTAGAATCTCCCTCTCTAAGGTCTCTTCTGATTCTACCATTCTATGAGCCTAGTAGGGTGCTCTGCCCCCACAAATTGCTTACTGGAAGTTTGCAGAGTTGAAAAAAAATCCTAGCTACCTTAAGGTATGATAAATTAAATACTTTTGCTTGATGGCAGCATGCCAGAGCCTTTGTTTTTCACTAGTTTTGTCCATGAAAAATTAATATAATGGTAAAACATGCTTCCCTCCTCTCAGTAGAAAGACAGGGAAGAAGAGGAACCGCGAAGGCCAGAAATGAAACTCTCCTGACAACCCCATCATCAGATGCAATCATTTGATGCCAACTTTGCTCCAAGGGAGTTCTCAGTATGGAGGAAAGGGAGGGAAAGGCATGTGGGGAAATACCTGATATGAAAAACAAAAGCCGTCCCTTATCCGCTGGGGAGTGCTGACCAAGCTGTGTCCCACGACAAGCCATCTCACCTCAGTTTTGTCATCTGTAAAATGAAGAAGCTTGCCTTGATGACCTCTGTTGCATTCTAGCTTATTACGATTCCATGACTACAGAGTCATTGCCCCTGGCATTCCACTCATAGGATCACTAGAGCATAGATTTAAGCTGGAAGGAACCTTGGAAACCACCTAGCCCAATGCCCTCATTTCACAACTGAGGCAAAGAGAAGAAAGGTAAGCAGTCCAAGGTCATGCAGGTAACTAGGGGCTTTCCCTAGAGGTAAGCCATTCCCTCTACATCTACTGATTCCATTCAACTCCAGCCAGTCATTCTGGGTGTGTCTGTGTATCATTGGTTCAGTAACAGATTCTTAGCTGACCCAGGGTCCTGAGCCTAGGGCTCTCTCTCTCTCTCATTATGGAGTCCTAGTGCTGGGATCTCATGAACCAGGATCAGTTGGGGGGGGGGGGCGTGATCTCTAAAAAGAGAGGTCAGGCTCCTTTCTCATTAATTCTTTTTACCAGAGCTTTTTAGCCCCAGGGAAAATCACTTAAAGCTTAGGTTTGGGGCATATCTAGGATCTCCCCAAAACGCAGTTGAAAGGTACTCAATGTACAATGCATACCAAGTATAGTGATTTGGTATGAGACCTTTGCCCCTTTCCCCGAAAAGAATTTGGGTCCCATTTGTCTAAGGGATTCTCCTTGAATTCTCCCACTTGAACAAGGAGGTCTCCCCTGAGGCCACAATCTTATTAACTGGCATTCCATTGTAGCTATGCCCAATCTCCCAATTCTCTGTTACCCATAACCTAGCCTAGCCCTCCATTGTCTTACCTCCCTATGGTACCTGGCCACTTCACACCCTTAATCCTATGTAGGCTTCATTCCCCCTTGGCCACATGGTCCAGGTCTTTCTATTACCTCACAGTCCCCAAAGACTACTTGGCCATTCCTAGATCCCTCCCATAGTCTTTCTGTATATAAGGTCCATCTTGTCTCCATTAAGGTGCTCAGATTCTTATAATCTAGCCACTGCTCAGATTTTTATAATCTAGGCCAATAGCTCACAGAGATGCTCCGATTCCTTAAGAGTCTGGCTAATGTGGCAGATCTTTAATAAACCTTGTCTTTAGCTGAAAGAAAGCTTGGGTCAAATTCTTCAGGGCAGGGCTTGTGTGTCATGATCTCGGGGTCCCAGCACCCCTAAACTTCTAGACCTCATCAATAAGACAGCTATTTCTTTTTTTTCTTTGTATTTATTTAGTATTTTATCTTTCCTTTATTTTTTTTTTAGGCAATTGGGGTTGAGTGACTTGCCCAGGGTCACACAGCTAGTAAGTGTTAAGTGTTTGTTCTGAAGCAGTATATGAACTCAGGTCCTCCTGACTTCAGAGCCAGTGCTCTATCCATAGTATTTTATCTTTCCCCATGTGTGGGACAGAGACCACTTACTCAAAAATAAAAACAAAGACTTAGATACCTTGAAAGTAGAAAGGAGTTTATTGCTTTCTCATGAGAAAGGGTACCCCCTTAGTTGCCATTGTGGGCCAGGAAAGTACAATTCCTTACAGAAGTAAAGGCTTATTTATGCCCTAACACGAGCTCCTCCTCCCTAACCCTCTTCCCCTTATCCCATTGGTTGGGCTGGGGGGGGGGGCACAATCTTTTCATGGAAATTTAGAACAAAGGTAGTTACACAGCAGAGGAGAAGTGGTGGGAAGCTTTAGCTAGGGAAAACAGTTCAGGTTGGGGGCAGGGCTTATTCTTTCTGCTAAGCATTTAAAAAAAAACAGGGTCTGAGTGGGGGAGGGTTTTGAAATCATCAAGAAATATTAACAAGAACTATTGATTCCCTGAGGAGGCTTCACTTCTGAGAGATCATCTCTCACACCCAGTTACATGTTAAAACAATTTTTAACATTTGTCTTTAAAACTTTGAATTCCAAATTCCCTCCCTTCCTCTCTCCCCAACCCCCCTCTTGGAGAAGGTAAGCAATTCAATATAGGTGATACGTGTGTAGTCATGAAAAACACTTCCATAATAATCATGTTGTGAAAGAAAACTTAGACAAAAAATAAAGTTAAAACAAGTATACTTCAATCTGTATTCAGACATTATCAGTTCTGGAAGGATAGTATTTTCCGTCATTGGTCCTTCAGAGTTGTATTCTATCACTGCATTGCTGAGAATAGCTAAGTCGTTCACAGCTGATCATATTACAATATTGCTGTTACTTTGTACACAGTACATTTCTCTTTGCATCAGTTCATGTAAGTCTTTCCAGGTTTTTCTAAGAGCATCCCGCTGATCATTTCTTATAGTACAATAATATTCCATCATAATCACATACCACAGCTTGTTTAGCCATTCCCTAACTGATGGGCATCCCCTCAATTTCTAATTTTTACCCCCAGAAAAGAGCTGCTTTAAATATTTTTGTACATATAGGTCCTTTTCTTTTTTGCTTTTTCTCTCTTTTGGGATACAGACCTAGTAGTGGTATTGCTAGCTCAAAGGGTATGCCTGGTTTTACAGCCCTTTCAACATAGTTCCAAATTGCTCTACAGAATGGTTGAATCAGTTCACAACTCCACCAACAGTGCATTAATGTCTCATTTTTCCCACATCACCTCCGACATTTGTCATTTACCTTTTCTGTCCTATTTAGCCAATCTAATGGGTATGAGGTAGCACCTCAGAATTGTTTTAATTTGCATTTCAACAATCAATAGTTAGAATATTTTTTCATATGGCTATAGATAGCTTTGATTACTTCATCTGAAAACTGATTATGTAGGACAGCTGTTTCTTTCCTACATATGAGCAAATGTTTAAAACACTGGAGTGTTCCTTATAAGTACGCCTTGATAAAAACTGAAAACATGAAACAATACCTCTAAATAAACTCTCTAAGACACTAAAAATTTATTTTAATTCTATTTTTAATATACTGTCCCTGCCATATGAGTTTAAACCCTTCCTGGGGGACTTCACCCTCTTACATGCAGAAACTCACCTAAAGGCCAAGTTTTTGTCTTGTTAAGTACCTCCACTCAGGACTCAATTCTCTTGTAAATTTAATCGCCACCTCTGTGTTATCTACCTTTATAACCCCACCCACCACCCACTTAACTCAAATTCAATTTGGGTTCAGATTCAAGTTGATTCTATAAAAGCCTGTACAGACTAGACCCCTGACTGAAGACTAATTTTGAATGCTGTGAATAAGTTCCTTTACCGAGGCTGTATATTTTTCAGGGATGTCCACATAGACGATGAGGTTGATACAGGCACTGCCAGAGCTAGCTCAGTGTTTCAGAGGCTCCAAAAGCAAGTATGGAAGAGAAGAGGGATTAGGCTGCCTACCAAACTGAAGGTCTAACAGAGCCATTCTGCTGACCTTATTGTTCTTTGCCTGAGAAACCTGGACAGTCTACCAGGCCATGCCAGAAAATTAAACCGTTTCCATTTGATTGTCTTAGGAAGATTCTGACAATCACTTGGCAGACAAAGTACCTGACACTGAGGTCCTGTTTGAGCTTAACTGCCTAGCATTCAAACTCTACTGCAGAGAGTGATACTCAAATGGGCTGGCCACATGGTTCAAATGCCAAATATGCCTTTGCCTAAAAGACCATTTTATGGAGAACACACACACACACAGAGTGAGAGCCTATATGGGGGTCAGAAGAAGTAGTACAAGGACACTCTCAAGATCTCTCTGAAGAACTTTAGTATCAACTATGAAACATGGGAGATGCTGGCACAAGACCATCCAGAATGGCATGCCTGCCTCAAAGAAGGCACTGTGCTCTATGAGCAAAGCAGAACTGCAGTAGCTCAAAAGAAATGTGAGATACACAGATCTAGGGCCATCTCCATCCCAAGCGTTCAAACAGACTATTCATGCCCAATCTGCGACACAGCCTTCCAAGCTTTATTTGTCTGATCTGCTACAGTGGAACACACTGTGCCTTGACCCCAGAATAATGATGTTGTTGAATCAACAACAAGAATAACACCTGGAAACTACTCCCAACCCCCAACTAGGAAGTGCTGGGGAGGAGCTGAGGTGACCCTTAACCCACCTCCTCATTGAAACATCTTGTTGTTGTTCAGTCATGTAAGACTCTTTGTGACCCCATTTGGGTTTTCTTGGCAAAGATACTAGAGAAGTTTGTCATTTCCTTCTCCAGTTCATTTGACAGATGAGGAAACTGAGGCAGAAGGGATTAAGTGACTTGCCCAGGGTCACACAGCTACTAAATGTCTGAGGCCAGATTTGATCTCAGGTCTTCCTGACTCCAGTTCCAGCACTCTATCCACTGAGCTACCTAGCTGCCTCCTATTAAAATGTCTACCAATCACAATTGTCTTACCTTTGTCAGGGAAGGTACAGATGATGTACGTTCAGGCCAATCAGAAGGAATACACAACTATATTCAAAAGACCCTGTCAGCCCTCACTCAGGGTACACAGTTTAACTGTCATCCATTTCATTGACGGTCGTGGCCACTGTTAATAAGCTAAAAGTCTGTACTTCAGTCTACCTTTATTAAATTTACTCGAGACATCTCTTAGGAGGTTGATACTGTGAGAGTCAGGTAAAGGTTAAATTTCCACAGAGAAAGAGAATAATGCAGAGATTTAAAGAACAAAGGTCCCAGGAGGTGGTACACTGTAGGTGGGCTGGGCTTGACCAATAGGAAGCAAGTGGATTGTTCCAAGAAGAACCCCCAAATCAAGATAGGGGTCGAGCCAGCTCAGACCAGTTGGGGTCAACCTGAGGACACCTGAAAAGTGCTAGTGCGCCTGCTTAATGAGCTTCATTACTATTATCTGACACACCCCGCATAAAATTAGAGCCTCATTAACGAGTCATGGGACGTATGACCAAGGGAGGGGGAACATACTTGAGCATATCAAGGGGAAACATGTCAGGAAAGGTGTAACCTGGGAAGGGTTGGACCAATCCCGGCCTGGGAGGTTTCACACCGAATTCAACTGCATAAAAGCACACTTTCCCTTACACTCAGGGCCCACCCCTCCTGAAGAGGGGTGGAGCCCGCTTCTGGCCAGAAACGTCTAAATCCTCTGGACTTTCTTTATAATAAATTTTCTTGATACTAAATTTTTGGTGTCAAGTCTATTTCTAACAATACTTACCACACTAAAACATGAAACATTGTTTTGGACTATTCAACAGACATGTCTCCTTTGCCTTGACTGCCCACTGTCCAAAAAACTCCCTTAAGGTCAAAATCTTCTAGTGCCAGAGAACATCTCGAGCTCCTGTTAGGAATCCTCTTCCCTGAGGATGTAGTTGCAGAAAATTCCTCCTGCTGCTGATTAGTTGTACCTGAGGGAACTAGGAGACTTGCCCTCCTGGACTCATGATATTGCTGCCAAGGCTGCAAGCATTTCAGGATCATTATTCAGTCACCTATGCTCTGGGGAGGAAACACACAACAGAAGAAGCAGCCAGGGGACTGAGATCTGGGCTCAGCCTCCCTGAGGCAAGTACATGTCCCCACTGCCAAGGTAAGAGCAGCCATCGCATCCCTCGGGGTGGAAGCACCCCTTCCCCACTTCTCACAGATACCACTTGTGTTGTCTGGTGGCTTCGTTGCAGTCCTCTTTCAATGCATTCCCTTCCTCGTTCTGCCTTCGCGGGAGCTAAGAAATGACTGCATTGTCCCAATGCACCAAGTCCTTCAGCACTGAACCAAAGCAGATGGAGCTCACCACATGTGTCCCAGGGGAACTCAACTCATTTCCACTCAGGTGCCAACAGGTCCTGCTCTAGGCCAGAGCAGATTAGGGGAGGGTGCAAAAGAAGGCTTGAAGCTTAACATCCAATAAATTAAGACCTTGGCATTTGGTCCCATCACTTCCTGGCAAACAGAGGGGGAAGAAATGCAAGCAATATCAGATTTTATATGGGCTCAAAGATGACTGCAGGTGGCAACTGAAGCCATGAAATTAAAATATGTTCGCTCCTTGGGGGAAAAAAAAGGCATGGCAAACCCGGACAGCAGACTACAAAACAGAGACATCACCTTGTCAACAAAGGTCTGCGTGTTCAAAGCTATGGTTTTATCAGTAGCAACATATGGCTGTGAGAGTTGGACTACAAGGAAAGCTGAGTGTGGCAGAATTGATGCTTTGGAATTGTGGTGCTAGAAAAGACTTTTGAGAGTCCCTTGGACAGCAAGGAGATCAAATCAGTCAATGCTTAATGGAATTAATTCAGGCTATTCACTGGAAGGTCAAATAATGAAGCTGAAGCTTAAATACTTTGGCCACATAATGAGAAGGTGGGAATCACTGGAAAAGACCCTGATGTTGGGAAAGACTGAAGGAAAAAAGAGAAGGGGACAGCCAAGGATGAGATGGCTAGATAGTGTCATGGAAGCAATGCACATGAACTTGGACAGACTTCAGGAGATAGTGGAGGAAAGAAGGGCCTGGCATACCATGGTCCATAAGGTCACAAAGAGTTGGATACAACTGAACAACAACAAAAGCTGAATGTACTCATTATACAGGTCACCAGGGAAGCTAGAGGGCTGGGTCAGGGTAGCTGGATGGCTCAGTATAGACCCTTCATCATTATTGGGGGAAATGTACACACACACTTTTGCGCTCTTTTCTCTTTTTTTCTTAATAGTATTTTATTTTTTCCCAATTACATGTAAAGATAGTTTTCAACATTTATTTTTGTGAAATTTTGAGTTCCAAATTTTTCTCCCTCCTTCCTCCCCAGGATATAGGTTATACATGTACAATCATATTAAACGTATTTCCACAAGAAAGAAAAAGCAAAAAAAAGTGAAAATAGTCTGCTTCCATCTGCATTCAGACTCCATAGCTCTTTCTCTGGATGTGGATAGCATTTTCCATCACAAGTCTTGGAATTATCTTTGATCACTGTATTGCTGAGAAGAGCTGAATCTATTATAGGTAATCATCACGCAGTGTTGCTGTTACTGTGTACAATGTTCTCCTGGTTCTGCTCACTTCACTCAGCATCCGTTCACATAAGTCTTTCCAGATTTTTCTGATCATTTCTTATGGAACAATAGTATTCCATTACATTCATATACCACAACTTGTTTAGCCATTCCCCAGTTGATGGGCATCCCCTCAATTTCCAATCTTGGCCAACACAAAAAGAGCTGCTATAAATATTTTTGTACGTGTGGGTCCTTTTCCCTTTTTTATGATCTCTTTGGGATATAGACCTAGTACTAATACTGCCGGTTCAAAGGGTATTCACAGTTTGGTTGACCTTTGGGAATAGTTCCAAATTACTCTCCAGAATGGTTGGACCAGTTCCCAACTCCACCAACAATGCATTAGTGTTCCAATTTCCCCACATCTTCTCCAACATTTATCACTTTCTTTTTCTGTCATATTAGCCAATCGGATAGGTGTGAAGTGGTACCTTAGAGCTGTTTTAATTTGCATTTCTCTAATCAATAGTGATTTAGAGCATTTTTTCATTAGATTATAGATATCTGTAATTTCTTCCTCTGAAAACTACATATTCATATCCTTTGACCATTTATCAACTGGAGAATGACTTGTATACTTATAAATTTGACTCATTTCTCTACATATTTTAGAAATGAGGCCCTTATCAGAGACACTGGTTGTAAAAATGATTTCTCACCTTTCTGCTTCCTTCCTGATCTTGGAAGCACTGGTTTTGTTATGCTCTTTTCTCTGTCTTCATCCTCCATGACCTCTCTGCAGCCTTTGACCAGTACCAGTCCTCTTTTCCTTGAATCCTGCTCTCTGCTGGCTCTCCTGCCTGTCTGACTGCTTCCTCTCATGCTCCTTTGCTGATTTCCCTTCCAGGTTGCTCCCTCTAATCATGGGTATCCCCAATGGTCTATCCGGGGCCCTTTCTCTTCTCTTTCTCTACTATTCACTTGGTGATCTCATCAGCTCCCATGTATTCAACTATCATCACTATGCTGGTGATTCTCAGGTCTATTTATCCAGCCCTTACCTCTCTCTTAACCTACAGAGTTGAATCTCCAACTGCCTGTTGGGCATCTTAAACTGACTCCCCTATAAGGCAACTGAAACACAACATGAGCAAAATGGAATTTATTATGTTTTCCCCACAGCCTCCCTCTTCTACACTTCCCCATTATTGTCAAGGGTGTCCCCGGTTCCCCGGCTCAGCCGGGCCCTACATCCCATCCCTTGCCAGATCCTGTCCAGTGTAGCCTTTTAATACTTTTCCTGTATCCCACCTTCTCTCCTCTGGCGCGGCCACGCCCTGTGCCACCCTCATCACCTCCCATTTGGACGATTGCAATAGCGTCTGCTTGGTCTCTGTGCCTCATCTCTCCCTACTCGGGGCTGTCCTCCACTCAGCTATTAAGTTCATCTTCAGATTCTTCAAGATCACAAACAAAATCCCGTTTGTCTTCTGAAACCCTTCCTAACCTGTCCCTCACCTCACCTCTCCAGTCTTCCCATGCCTCACTCCCCTCTACCATTCTGCAGCCTGGGGACACTACCCTCCTTGCCCAGCCTTCCTAGACCTCCGACCTCTTCACCGGCTATCCACAGGCCTGGACTTCTTCCCCCACTCATCTCCACTTCTTGGCTTCCTTCAGGTCTCAGCCACAATCCTGCTTTCTGCAGGGAGCCTTTCTTCTGGGATTCCCCACAATTTACCTTGTATAAGCACTGTTCTTCCAAAATTGCTTGCATGTCACCTCCCCCACTAGAATATGAGCTCCTTGAAGGCAGGGACTATTCTTTGTATCCCCAGGGCTTAGCCCAGTGCCTAGCACACAGCAGGGACTTAATAAATGCGTGTTGACTTCATTTGGCTTAGGAAGGCATTCCAGATCCCAGGAGGTGGAATCAGCCACTGCTGTCTCTTGCGAAGGGAACATAAACCCAGCCACTGAATTTCTCTGCTGGAATCGGCAATTAAGCCGATTACTGCTTCCCACCTGGGTTGTGTTAAATGAAAATTGTGCTGCAGTGTCTTAGAAAAATGGCTTCTGAGAGACTTGGAAAGTCGGTAGGAATTGTTCTGAACTCTGCCTCCTCCACCTTTCCATGGAGGGTTTGCAGGAAGAGCTGAGGAGGCTCTGGGGGCAGCAGGGAAAGGAGCAGCGCCCGGGAGTCTGTGTGTGTGCTGCGGGTGTTCGTGTGTGCTGTGTGTGTTTGTGGGTGCTGTGTGTTTGTGTTTTGCATGCTGTGTGTGAATGTATGTGGGTGCTCTGTGTGTGCTCTGTGTTAGTGTATATGTGTATATGTTGTGTGTATGTGTTATATTGCTGTATGTGCATGTGGGTGCTCTGTGTGTGTACTATGTGTGCATGTGTCGTGTGTTTTTATGTGTTGTGTGTGTGCTGTGCGTTTGTGGGCTCTGTATGTGTATATGTATGTTGTGTGTTGCATGTACACGTGGGTGCTGTGTGTATTGTATGTGCATTGTGGTGTGTGCTATGTGTGTTGTGTGTACTGTGTGTGCTATATGTATGTGTGGGTGCTCTGTGTATGAGTGCTGTGTGTGCTTGTGTGTGTGTGCGTGCATGTGTGTGTGCTTGTGTGTGTGCGTGCGTGTCTGTGTGTGTGTGTTTGCACACACAGAAGAAGCCTAGTGAAAGCAGAGGAGGCAGGGCCAGAGGTCAGGGTCCAGGGGAAGAGGAGGGGACAGGAGACCTGCCAGGGAAGCAGGTGCTCGCTTTCCTCGTCTACTTAAGAGCATCAGGGCACATGTAACCTCAGGGCTGGCATCTGGGCCAGAGCGGTCACATACCAGCTAGGGAGTGGCGTGGCGAAGTGGGTGGGTACTGAGAATGAGGGTTTGTGGTCACAGGCCTGAGTCAGCCCGAGGAGAAGGAGAGAGGAAATGCCATGCAGTGGTTATGGAGGAAAAATGGGAGTGAAGAGGAGGAGATGTGGAGTAAGGAAGGCGACTCCGGCAGGCAGGGGCACAGAGAAAGCCAGAGAAGGCCTGAGTCAGGCAGTGTCCGTTTGCCATGAGCAAGTGCCCCAGCCATGTATCGAGACCTGGAAGACAGCATGGTGAAATGGAGAGTGTTCGGAATCTAAAGTGCTGGGTTTGAATCCTGATTCTTCATGCACACAGACACGCAGGCGCACACACACACCACCCCAGTTGTCCTGTGAAGCTTAGGAACACCACAGTGAGCTACACACAGCTTAAAGGGCAGGACTGAAGCCCAGGCCTGCCAAGCGCACCCTGCCCATATCAGCACACCTGTGTGGGTGCCTCCCTCTCACTTTTTCTCATAATTGCCCTCTTCTTCCTTCTGATGGCGTAGAATGATGTCAACTAGTCTAGATAGCACCAGCGTCTCTCGCTGTTGCAGCCCTACCTTAAAGAGGCCGCAATCAGCCTGGCATCTGGTGTTTCCTGGACTGTGCCCGGGGATGGCTCACACCTCCTCTCCCCCAGGCCTCCTGCTTCTGTAAACACTGTTACAAGTGGTTTCTTCACAGTGATCTATGGGAAGATTTGGCTGCCTCAAATTTGAGCTAAAATATTCCTCCTTCCTCTGCTCTCCCTCTTTCCCTTTGCCTCTCACTCTTTCATACACCACACACACACACACACACACACACACACAACACACACACACACACCCAGTCAGAGGCTCCCTCTTGATCAAAATGTCCTGGGTACATTTTAAGGACTTCTTACTTCTCTGGCTAACTGCCTCCACTCTGATGAGCTGGAAGCTTCACTATCTGACAGTGACCCCACTCCACGGTGTAGTCGCTAACTCTCCTTACAAACACACAAGCCTCAAAGTACAAACAAGTAGATGTGCAGTTTAGTAGAAACGAGTAGAACTCCTGTCAGACCCCATAGGAAACAGCCATATCCACTTTCTGCCCTGACCGTTGTTTAGTCATTTCACTTGTGTCTGACTCTCCATGACCCCATTGGGGTTTTTCTTGGCAAAAGTGCTGGAGTGGTTTGCCATTTCCTTCTCCAGTTTATTCTACAGATGAGGAAACTGAGGTAAATGGGGTTAAGTGACTTGGCTAGGATTACACAGCTAATGTCTGAAGTCCCATTTCAATTCAGGTCTTCCTGTGCACTATGGCGCCACCTAGCTGCCCCTTCCTCCCTGGTGACCTGCACTTCAGTCATTTTCAGGGTGCCCACAAGGCACCCAGTGAGCGGGTTGTCCCTCCTTCTCTGTGCTCTCTGCTTCCTATCTCCTCTAGCAGCTTTGATTGAGGTCTTCACATGCTGCCCTCTGTCCCGGAGAATCCCTCCAGCCATCTTGGGTTGTTCCATAACTGAACTTCCTCCCTCTTTCCTTGCTCCCAGTGACTGGCAGTTTCCCTTTTTTTTTTTTTTGTCTTGTGTTGCCTTGTGGTTCTACCTCAATTTCCATTAGATGGCGATTATCCCTTTTCCCAGGGGACCAGCCCTCTAACATGGCCAGTAAGGGAAGGCAGTACTTTGAGTCCATGTCTCAGCAAAGCGTGTTTACAGATCAAAGCTCAGCTCTAGACCAGAAAGCCTGCATGTTGCATGTTCTACATGTTGGATCCCAGAAGCCTCAAGGCATCAGACTGAAGAGGTCTCCCAGAGGGGTGGCGAAGGAAGAAGGATTGGGAAATGAGCATCACACACAAGGAACAGCTAGTATTCTAAGAGAGATGGACCCTAGAATGAGTGGAGAGGAATAATGTGGTAGCAAGGGGCCAGCTTGGGAAAGGCTTCAAATGCCAAGGAGGAGTTTGTGTAATCCTAGACTTAAGAGGGAGCCATTGGAATTTATTGAAAAATTGAGGGGCAGGCTCAGACCTGCATTTAGGACAATCACGTGGGCAGCTTGCTGTGTGGAAGACAGATTGGAGAAGGCAAAGATCTGGGGCAAGACAATCAACCAGGAGAACGTGGAGATGGTCCAGACGGAGGCAGGGGGGACCAAACGTGGGGTGGGCTGGGGACAGAGGCCGGGAAGGAGGACCCAAATGAAGAGCACTTCCAATCAGGGACAGGGCTCAATTCAAATTAGAACACTTTTATTTATAAAGCACCTACTCTGTGTAAGGCACTGTACTAGACATGAGGATGGAAAATAAAGATAAAAACAAAAGAGCCCTGCCCCCCAAGGAACTTGCATCCTGCTGGATGGTCCCAAGGCGTTTTCTAGCATAAACTTTTTTCTACTCCCCCACCCCCCCACTCCCCCATCCTTCCCACCCACCCCCATCTCCCCCTGCTCAACAGAGCCAACAGAATGTGAGCTATTTGAGGGCAGGGACCAAGCTTTTGCCTTTCTTTGTATCCCCAAGGTCAGCATGCTGTCTTGAACACAGCAGGTATTTAATAAATGTTCATGGACTGACAGGACCCTTCCTCAACCTGCCTGACTGTACATTTCAGCCTGGTCAATCCAGTTCCCCAGCAATGAGCTAGGCAGAGGCTGAGAAGCCTCTATGATGATTCTGCCTAGAAACCCTCACAGAATCCTAGAACTTTCCAATTAGAAGGAGCCTTGGTAGCGGTTTAGATAGAACATGGCTGGGGGACTAGACAGAAAATTCCCCCAGCTCTGCTTGAAAAAGGGGAGCCTCCCCTCCACTGGAGAGTTAATTTGTTTTGCAGTTTAGGAATAAGAAACTCTGGGGGGAGGGGTTGCTTGGGTGCCCACAACTTTAAATGAAGCCCCTGGTCTAAGCAGCATTGGAGAAAGGTTGAGACCCTAGTATGGGGTGGAGGCGTTTCCCCCTTAAGAATTTTCTTCTGCAATTCAGAAATCATAAAATGACAGAACCTGGACAGACCTCCGCAGCTGTCTAGTCCAACTTATGCCCCAAATAGACCCAAAGAGACCTCGGATGAGAGAGAATCCCCCACATATACCTCCCACCTCCCCAGGCAGCCTGGTTTGTGGCAGGACAGCTCCGCTTCTTGGGAAGGTTTCTCTGGACATCAAACCCCAGTTTGCCTCAACCACGTTGATCCCTTGCTCTCGGTCCTTCCCTCTAGGACCAAGAAGGCAGTCTGGTCTAGTGAGCAGAGCACTGAACTCAAGGTGACTGGCGTCAGATTCCACCTCAGACCTCACCAGCCTTTTGCAGGAGGACATAAGGACAGTGGGGCCATGCCACAGGGCAGGGAGCCATTTGTCCAGAGTCCTGTCATAGGTCCCCAGTGCTTTTCTGAGAAGCCTGACAGAGCCATTCTGCGGGGGCCTGAAAGACCCGGAGGTTGCCCAGCCTGACTCATCAGAGTCCTCCAATCTTAGGCGCAGGTGTCTAGACTTTTGGAACATCTTCAGTCTTACCACAATGTTACTTCATGCCCCACCCACAGCTGTTTAATAGAGATTTAGTCCGTTCTCAGGCCAGGACCCAGGTGCTTGGACAGCCCTTCCTTCCTTCCTTCTCAGCAGCTGGACAGCTTGGATCTGACTTCCCCCAGCCCCACCTTCCAGATTCCTTTTGTGGGTTGTCTTCCTCCCTTAGATGGTAAGCTCCTTGAGGGCAGGTACAGCCTTTCTTTTTCTCCTTTGGATCCCCATCACTTAGCATAGCACTTAGCACATAGGAGGGGCTTAATAAATTTTATTGCATTATATCCATCCCTCATGCTAGTTCCATCTTTTTTGGCCCATTCTAGTCTTTGGCCACTGGGCTTATGCTCCTCTTTTTATTTTTTTAATTAAAAATTTTTTATTCATTTTAAACTTGGATACATAAAGACCAAAAAGAGAACATTTCCATGTACACAGCACAACATAAAAAGAGGATTCACTATAAAACCATGAATTTACATTTCACACTGTTTACTTTTTTTGAAAAACTATATAAGTACTATACATCATTTTCAAAGCTACTCTGCTTTCTATGTGTCCTTAATTTTTTTTATTCTCTGCTGTGCACTTTTTATGTTTTTTCCCTCCCACCCCACCCTACATCTAATGGTAGATGGCTACCATTAGACACAAATGTGTATATTAAAACCTTAGGATCCATACTTCTATTTGTCAGTTCTTTCTCTGGAGGTGGCTAGCATCTTCCTTCATAGGTCTTTTGTGGTTGATTTGAGTATTTATAATACTCAAAATTACTTAGTCACTCAAAGTTGTTCTTAAGACAAATCACTGTTACCATATACAGTTTTCTTGATTCTGCTCATTTTTCTCTTCATTATTTCGTGCAAGTCTTTCCATGTTTTTCTAAAATCAACGAACTCATCATTTCTTATAGCACAGCAATATTCCATCATGATCACAATTTGTTCAACCATTCCCCAATTGACGGACATCCTTGCAATTTCCAGCTCTTTGCCACCATCCTCCTCTCTTTAACATCAACCTTGTCTGAGCAATGCAGCGAGTCCACGTGTGAGTGATGTGGTGCAGTGGAAATAGCCCTGGCTCTGGAGTAAGAGACCTGGGTTCAAATCCCACTTCTGATGCCTGCTACCAGGGTGGCCATGGGTGAGTTACTTCACCTCTCTTGGCATCATTTTCCTCATCTATAAAATGAGGGGGACACTCAGCATTCCATAGTGGATGGAGAGTTTGCTCTGGTGATCAGGAAGACCTGCATTCAAACCTGACACAGACCTAACACAGTGTCTCAGGCAACTCTAAGACTCAAGCTGTCAGAAGAGTTGTCAAGAAGCCATTTTGAGATTACCCTGCCCCCAATGAGATCACAGGTCTGCAGAAATAAAGAAGAAATCAAGAAAAGAAATTAGAGAATTGCACTAGATAACCTCTAAGGCGCCT
The DNA here is from genome assembly GCF_003287225.1 of Phascolarctos cinereus. Classification (NCBI taxonomy): domain Eukaryota; kingdom Metazoa; phylum Chordata; class Mammalia; order Diprotodontia; family Phascolarctidae; genus Phascolarctos; species Phascolarctos cinereus. The sequence continues at coordinate 15,152,002 of NW_027555958.1, read as the reverse complement.
TCTAGATTGAGCCCTAGGGTGCTGTGGAGTTAGGAAAGGTCGTCATTTTATTAATTAGGTCATTGGGAACCTTGGTGGGAGCCAATATAGGAAAGTAGCCAGATTGCAAAGGGTTAAAGAGTGAGCAGATATAGTGGAGGCAAGAAGTAGAGACTTTTCAAATCATGATTGGTTATAAACTACAGCATTACAACTAATTAAATCTTTTTTGGAACTATATTTAAGGGGCAGCTAGGTGGTGCTGCAGTGAATAGAGCATGCACCCTGGAGTCAGGAGGACCTGAGTTCAAATCTGACCTCAGACACTTACTAGCTACCTATGTGACCCTGGGCAAGTCACTTAACCCTAATTTCCTCCATATACATATATGTGTATGTATGTATGTATATATACACACATATGTATAATTTGGGGCAATAAACAATCCTAACTTCTCAGCCACTCCGAGTTTCTATTAGGATTCTTCATTCCATTCTTTTTTTCCTCTATGGTCATGATACGCATTCTGTTCTCATCCTGCTTTTCTTTCATCTTGCATGACTTCCTAAAGATCTCTCTGATTTCCTCATATTCTTCCTTGCCTTAATTGCTCATTGCTTTCATTGCATTACGGTATCCCATTACATTAATAGGCCGTGGTCTTTTTTTAACCATTCCTCTATTGTTGGACATTGAGATTGCTTCCAGATTGTTTTTTTTTGAGATTACAAATAGTCCTACATTGAAGATCTTGGAACAGAATGAATGCATCTCTGGCTTGGAAGGGGCTTCAGCCGCTGTCAGAGCGAATCCACACCAAGACACCCCACTTCAATATCTGATCAGTGGTCATCTTGCCTCTGCTGAAGTACATCTAGTGAAAGGGAATCTGCTACCTCCTGATGGGCTTTATATTTAGAGACAGCCGTGATTGTTAGGAAGCTTGGCTGACATCAAGCTGAAATGAGCCTTTCTGTCACTTCCGTCCATCATTCCCTGGTGTTTCCCTCCTGGACCCAACAGAACAAGTATAATCCCTCTTCCATGTGACAATCCAAATACTTGCAGACAGGTATTGTGTCTCCCCTCCCCATCCCAGAGTCTTCTCTTCTCCAGGCCCACATTATGTCCATTCCTCTTTCCCTTGATCCTCATATGGTGCAGATGCAAAGCCTTTCCTTATTTATTATAACGAAGCCCTCCTGCCCTTTTAGTAGTCATCATTTCTGTTGTGTAATCAGCATCATTACACTATAAATTATAGCCTGTCCTCCTCTGGACATTCTCCACATAGCCCTTTTTTGGTTTTGATAACCCAATAGTGATATTGTTAATCAAAGGGTATGATTATTTTTTATAACTTTTACTGCATATCACCAGATTGTTCTTCAAAAAGACTATGATTTTGCAATTTCACTAGTAATGAATAAGTGTATCTCATTCGTCTTTCTCCCCAGTACCACCAGAATTGTTTCAATGATCTTAATTATTTTTACCAAGTTGATGGGTGTGAGATAGAATATAACCTTTACTCTGCATCTTTTTTATTATTGAGGGTAAGCATTTTTAAGTGATTGTTGACCATTCCTGTCTCTTCTCTCGAATATTTCCTATTCACATTCTTTTGACCTTTCATCTATTGTAGACTGAGAATTACCTTTATAAGTTTTTAACAGTATACCTTATGTATTTTAGTTCTCCATCATATTTGCCATACTTTTACCAGTCTTTCATTTTTCTTTTTCTCTTAATTAATCTTTTTTTTTTGTTAAGTTATTCTTGATGGTGAAGGGCAGGAGACAGAAGAGATGGTTTAGGGGGCAAATGGATCAAAGGGAAACTTATTAGAAGGGAGGAGACCTAAACAAAGTGAGAGGGAATGATTGATGGGGCAAGCCTCAAGGGGAGGCAGGGAGAGTCATATAGGAAAGGGTGATCCTTGGCAAGGAAGAGACAGAAGGAAACAGTGGGCATATTAGGGAATCTGGGAGGATGAGAAGTATAAGGATGCATAGGAGGGACACTAGTTTACAAGTTGCCTGACCAGTCCATTGCTTATCAAGAACTATCTATCTTCAGAGCCTAACATCTATTCTAGTCTACTTTCCTCATCTGCTTGTAGAATATGCTCTGGGAATACTATCCCATACTGGCATTCACATTCACACTAGCAATTAAGTACCCAGAGGACATGTGGCTACTTTTCCTATGGGGGATTCTTTTGTGGGCTCTTGTCTTTCCAATGCTATAGATGATGAGCCCCCACCAGTGTATTTCCCTATTCCTTATCAATGAATGTCAATTATCAAGCACTTCATTATCAATTAGCCAGCTAGACTTAATTAGCTTTTAGAAACCTATTTATTTAGGCATATGGTTAGAAAAGTTGATATAAAATATCCCCCACATCAGAGATCACACTCTCCCTTAGAGTCCATAGAGAAGTATATTCAAGATTAAAGCAGCCTTTCAGAATCCTTTAGCTAGAAGTCTTTTTCTTCCCTTCATGAGACCTTCATAAAGTTCTCTTTATGTTTGATACAACTTTCTTCTTAGTTTTGGAGAGTCCTGAAGTTGCCTTTCTTCAGAGAGGCTAGTTTGTTCTCCCAATGTAGATAGTGCCATCAGCCACTGATGTTCTAGAGTCACTGTTAGGATGCCGTTGGAAGGTTCAACATCTTCTGGCATTTTGAAGATCACATCCTGTGGTTGATGTAGGAGTGGAGGGGAGTCAGAGGCTCTTCTCCTCCATTCCAAGAAATTCCTGGTCTGGGGCTTAACAGTATTGGCAGGAACTACTTCTGCCTCTGGACTTCCCCAACACTCAAATTCCCTGGGTCCTGAATTGTTTTACTATTCTACCCACGCCCACAGGGCTTGAGTCACTTCAGACTCTCAGTGCATTTCCCTATATAGCACCATTTCATTTTATCCAATAGTTTTCATTCTTTCCAAATTGATTAGGGATTTTTCAGTTTGTTTTTTGTTTTTTTTTTTTTAAGGCAATTAGGGTAAGACTTGCCCAGAGTCACACAGCTAGTAAGCGTCAAGTTTTTGGTCTGAGGCCAGATTTGAAAGATTAGGGATTTTTCACACCTAGTTTGGTAACTGTTCTGGAGTCTTCAATAAAGTATTGTCACCTGATTAAGATAATTAATTTGTAAGTATGATAGGGTCAATCAACATCCACCCTTGTGTACTACTGTTTTATCCTCTTCTTTTCAGCCCATTCAGGCCAATTTCTTCATGGTCCCTTACTTTTGCTCCTCTGAATATAATGAAAAGTTAAAAGGCTGAAATTATCACATAAGGAACCTCTTAGAAGCCTGGATTTCAGCATTGTCACCACAGTTTTTCAGAATTCAGCAAAATCTCACTTTCTAAGAACTGAAGAACCAAAACAGAAAAGGAAGTTAGGTTAACCCCAGAAGGAGGTTAGCTTAAAGTTAACTGAAGGGAAAGCAAAGCCTTTTTTTTTCTTTTCATCTTTATTTTTGCCAAACCATTTCCTATTATAAAGCCCAAGCTGTGATACCACAGTCCAAAATGCAGGGCAATTAATCTGTTGAACAGAAAGGCAGCAGCTGTTTCAGATAACCCTGATAAGAGGAGGAACCTCTCTCTCTCTCCCTCCCTCCCTCCCTCTCTCTCTTTCTCTCTCTGTATGTGTCTGTCTCCCTCCTCTCTATCTCTCTGTATGTGTGTCTCTCTCTGTGTCTCTATCTCTCTCTCCCTCCATCTTTCTCTCTCTCTCCCTCCCTCCCTCTCTTTCTTTCTCTATGTGTCTATCTCCCTCCTCTCTATCTCTGTTTCTGTGTCTCTGTCTCTCTCTCTCTCCATCTTTCCCTCTTCCTCCCTCCATCTCTCTCTGTATGTGTCTCTCTCCTTCATCTCTATCTCTCTGTATATGTTTCTCTATGTGTGTGTCTCTCTTTCCCTCCATCTTTCCCTCTCCTTCTCTCCATCTCTCTCTCTGTATGTGTCTCTCTCCCTCCTCTCTGTCTCTGTCTCTCCTCTTGCTCCTCTCTCTCTCTCTGTCTCTCTCTCTCTCTCTCTCTCTCTCTCTCTCTCTCTCTCTCTCTCTCTGTGTCTGTCTGTCTGTCTGTCTCTGTCTCTCTCTCTCCCTCCATCTCTCTCTGTGTCTCCCTCCTCTATCTCTCTGTATGTGTCTCTCTATCTCTCTCTGCCTCCACCTTTCCCTCTCCCTCCCTCCCTCTATCTCTCTCTCTCTGTATATGTGTGTGTGTCTCTCTCTGTGTCTCTCCATCTCTGTCTCTCTCTCTTTCCCTCCACCCCCTTTATATAATATATATGTATATATATATATATATATATATGTATGTATATATACATACATATATATATGTATATATATACATACATATATATACATATATATATATACGTATATATATATACATATATATATATATATCTGTCTCTCTGTGTGTCTTTCTCCCTCCAATAAAAAAACAAGGCTGTCAAGGACTTCTGGGCCAGTGTTTCTACACTGGCTCCTATGCTGCAGAACTGACTATTACCAGAAGGGAAAGCAAAGGTTAGACCTCTGTGGGGCAGAGCAATGTGGTTCTGGGAAACTAGGTTGCTTACATGGATCTCCCTATGTGAGTTGTGTTTCCTTGTGTAATGTGTGTCTCTGAAGAAAGTCCAGGGCAGTGACATTCTATTAGCTACTGTGCAGAGGTAGTGTGGCTTAATGGAAAAACCATGGGACTTGGAGTCAGGAGGACCTGAGTTCAAATCCAGCCTCTGCCACTTACTACAGTGTGACACTGAAAAAGTCACTTACCCTTTCAGACTGTTGGGGTGCTTGGGTGCTTATGCTTGGGTGCTTATGTTTGGGTGCTTGTACTTGGGCCCCAATTTCTCCCTAGCCTCAGAAACACTGTCCCTTGATAATCATTTAAGATCAGTTGAGCCCCAATAAGGGCCAAAAACCTAAATTAATCTTTTTCTCTCTGAGTGAACTAAGAACACCCGTTCCTGCATCAGCAAATTCTAGGACCAGATAGAGCTGATCAGTATTCTTCCTGTTTGTTATCACTGGGCCCAGGATTCTGGGACCAGACACTCTCTTGAATAATGGGACTTTTCTTATCTTGAGTTTCAATTGAGAACTGACCACTCCTTAACCACTCCCTAATCCCACCCTGAATCCCCTAGTTAGCATATTTGGCACATGTTTTATTGTATTTTATCCTATATAAACTTTAACTGTACTTCTCTAAGGTTGCAGGATTCTTTAAGAATCCTTGCCCACTGAAAAGCGTAACAATAAATCTTTGCCACCTTGAATTAAAGAATGCTTGAGTCTGTGAATTCATTCCAGACGACCCGTCCTGTACTCCAGTCTTTGAGGGGTCACAACCTCTCAACCTCTCAGCCCACAACAAGACCACCAGTCTCCTCATCGGTAGTCAAAACAGCATCCTCCTCAACAGCTTGTTGAAAAGGTCAACACTTTGGAAACCTTACTGTACCAGAGAAGTAGGAGTTAGCATTAAATGGCTTGATAGTAATGAGTCTTATGTCACAAGGGTAAGGAGAAGTGCATCCAAGGCGTCACCATGGATCAGTGGAAAGAACACTGGGTTGGGAGTCAGTGGCCCAGAGTTTGAATCCTACGTGTGATGATTACTGCCTGTGTGACCCTATTAGGCAAGGCACTTCACTCCTTCTGGGCCTCAGTTTTCTCATTCTACCCAAAGGTAGGCTCTTTTTTATTATCCCCATCTGACAGATGAGGAAACTGAGGAAGACAGAGGGTGAAATGACTTGCCCAAGGTCACACAGCAAGCAAGTAGCTGAAGCAGGATTTGCACTTGGGTCTTTCTGACACCATGTGCACACTCTGCCCACAGCGCCACCTCTCGGTGTCCCCCAAAACTAACCATTTACTGATGGTTAGTAATGGATTCCTTCAGTGCTTTCCTAGCTAGGTGAGACTCTGTTGGGCTGAAATGCAAAACAGCCTAACCCAAGGTTAAGTTGGAATAGTGAGCTGAGTTACCAGATCAACCTGTCCCCACTTCCCCATTCTGCTACTCCGTTAGCCTGACCTGTGGGATGGCAATGTCAAGACTTGTTTCCTGCCAGCAGGAAGAGCTAAATCCCTGAAGACAGGAAGACTTTGAAGGCTTCCCCCTGAAATCAGATTCTGCCTGCTTTTGGAAGGAGCCCAAGTGAGACTAGTCGGGACCAATGCTTTACAAGCACTCTGATTTTCATTTTAAATACCAGTTTGGCCCTAGTGTTAAAAATAAACTTTCACCTGCATCTCATTTTCTCCTTTGTTACCAAACCCATTGTTTGTTTGAATGAAAACAAAGTGGGGAGGGGCGGGGAGAGGTGGAAGGAAGGAGTTTTTTCAAAAGTGATTTACAGAGCTCAAGCTGAAGCACAAATTGGAGGGGCCAGAGCTGTTCATGAACAAGAGGGCTGCGGGGAGCATCACAAGGAATATCAAAACGCCATCAGGGCATTCAGAAAACCTCATCATAACCTGTGGGCCAGATGGCCCAAACACACCTGGCTGATAGAAGAGGGGGGATAGAAGTAAAAGAACTATTGTGTTCTTCTCAAGGCAAACCTTGCCTATTTATCAAAACTGTGAGCAGGGAAAAGGTAATTCCTGCCTGACGCAGAGGAAAATGAAGCTGAGGGGGCAGCTAGATGGCACAGTAGATAGAGCATGGGCCCCAGAGTCAGGAGGACCTGAATTCAAATCTGGCCTCAGACACTTGACACTTACTAGTTGTGTGACCCTGGGCAAGTCACCTAACCTGCACTGCCTAGCCTCAAAAAAAAAAATGAGACTGAGTTGGGAAGGAAGTTCATATAAAATGAAAAGCCAGACCAAGTTGGTATCAACAGGGCTGGAAAGCAATAAAATTGTAGCTTGAAGCTGGAAGGCTTCTTAGAGATCACTGAGTCCAATCCCCCATGTTTTATAAAGGAGAAAATGAGGTTAAGTGACTTTCCCAGGGTTACACAGCTACTAAATATTTGAGACACAATTTGAACTCAGATCTTCTTGATTCCAAGTCCAACTGTCTATTCCACTGAGGCAGTCAATAATCCATTGTTAGAGCAGAGACATTCAGGCAAGAAGGTCCCTACTAGACAAGAAAGTCAATTACATGCAGTCCTGAGTAGCTGAATACTTTGTATTAGATAGCTCAATCTATCTTCCCAAAGCCTCAATGGAGGGATCACAGAATTCCAGAGTGGGAAGAGAATTCCAGGCTCAGCAGATGACTCATCTGATCCATGCCTCCCACTGCCATCTATCAGAGAAGTGGTTATCTAGCCTCTGTTTGAAGACCTCCAAGGGGGCGGAACCCATGGCTTCCCTTTGATACAGATGCTGGGTCCTACCTCCAACCACTCCAGCAAGGGTCTTGCAACCTCTGCAACTCTCAAGATTCTGTAACCTCTTGTCAGTTGTCCATACCCCCTTCATGGGGAAAAAATTATTCATGTTTTGGATATGTTGTGTAATGCCTTATCTGTGTAGGCACCATGGTGTGGAAATAGGGTACTGGCCCTGGAGTCAGGAAGCTCTGGCTTCAAATCCCACCTTAGACACTCACTCACCAGCATCTCTAGCCTCTCTTCTGAGAGGCAGGAAGCATGCATCACCCTCAGTCCTCCGAAGTCTTGCTTGGCCACCTTTCTGAGGTCTTTCAATACTGTTTTCCTTTACATTCTTGTGGTCATCCTAGAAACCATTCTGCTTGCTTCCTCTGCATCCGTTCATAGATATTAGATGGCCTCTGAAGTTCCTTAGAGGTCTAGAGCTAGGATGCTATGACTCATCATTGCATCCCCACCAGTACCTAGGACAGGTCCTGGCATATAGTAAATGTTCAGCAGACACTCTGTTGAATGAATGAGGACATGTGTCCCTTATCGACAGCCAGAGGTCCAACCTATACCTGAATGAGAATTCCCTTGACTACAGCCCCAACATGTTGCTGTCTTCTCTTTACTGGAAGACACTACCTCCTGAGGCAACCTATTTTGTTTCGAATCATTTTAATACATTGTTGCGAAGAGTTTTCTTTCATCAAGCTAAAACTTGCCCTTCCCACCACTTCCACCCATTGCTCCCAGCTCTGAGGCCAAGAGGAGCCAGTCTAATCACTTCCTTCCTCCCCTCAAATAACCCAAGTACAGGTACCACCAAGATGAATGGAGAACAATTCATATTGATTCCACTTTGGAATCCTGCCTTTGCTTTTTATGGCCTCTGTGATTTTGGGCAAGCCATTTAGCTCTCTTCTGTAAAATGAAGGGGTTGGACCAGATGACCTCTAAGTAAGTTCTTTTCCAGCTGTAGATCTATGATGTAGATTCTCAAAGCTACCTTTCAGCTGACCTCCAACTTCATATCTCCAACTGTTTCAGACATCCCAAGCTAGATGTCCAGAAGACATCTAAGCTCATCATATCCAAAACAGAACTCATTATTGTCTTTCCCCCTAAACCTTCCCCTGCTGCTACCTTCCCAATTTCTGTAGAGGGCAACGCCATCCTCCCATTTCCTCAGGATGATACTAAAAGTCAACTTGGACTCCTCACTATCTTGTCACACACACACACACACACACACACACACACACACACACACACACACACACACACACTCATGCCCAATCTGTTGCCAAGGTCTATTGGTTTCACCTTTGCAACATCTCTTGAATGCATCCCCTTCTCTCCTCAGACACTGCCCACACCCTTGTGCAGACCCTCATCACTTCGTGTTTGGATTACTGCAATAGTTACTGTGGCTCCGCCTGCATCATCTCTGCCTTCTCCCATTCATCCTCCATTCAGTCACTAAAGTGATTTTCCTAAATCACAGAGCTGATTATGCCACCCTTTCCCCACCCCCACCCCTCCAATAAACTCTAATGGTTCCTGGATATATCATCTTTTTTCCCCCCTTTGGTCCTGCCTTTAGGTAGCACAATGGAGCTGGAGCCAAGAAGACCTGAATTCAAAATGTGCCTCATGAACGTAGCAGCTGTGTGACCCTGGCCAAGTCACTTATCCTCTGTTTGCCTCAGTTTCCTCATGTGTAAAGTGGGGATAATAAGAGCACCTCCCTCCCAGGGTTATGGTGAGCATCAAATGGCACGATATGTGTAGAGTGCCTGGTGACTCTTAAGGCTACGGTTATTGCTCTTAATGTGCAACATGTCCGGGACAGAGTTAATCTTTTTTATTGCCATCAAGCTGGGATGATAACGTCCTGAGGGGAGGGTCATTATTTTAAAATAAGATTAAAGGAGGCATTTGGGTTCTTTGAAAAGCCCAGAAAACCAAACGGGTTCTTTCCAATTCAGCAAGCTTTCCTCCAGGTGCAGGGATTACAAAGACAAATACAAAATAATGCCTGCCCTCAAGAAGCTTACATTCTACAAAGGAGAAACAATGTGTATGTGCACAAATGCCTTTAAAATATGCACAGAGTGATGGAGGAGGGCGCCTTCAGGGCATTTGGAAGAGCTTTGTGGACTGGAGGAGGTGGGAGCAGCACTGTCTTTTGAGGGGAGCTAGACAGCAGGAGGGAGAAGATTCTAGGCAGGGGAAACACGGTGAGCAGAGGCAGAGGCGTAGAGATGGGATAGGAAATACGCAGGGGGGGGGGAGCAAGGAAGCCATGTCAGCGAGAATGTAGACTGGACAAAGAGAAGTCAAGTCATGTGAAAGTCATCTGGAAAGATCATCTGCAGGCAGATCTTCAAATGACAACTAGAAGAGTTCACGTTTTTATCCTCGGGGAAATGGGAACCACGACAACTTCTTGAGCAGAGATCCAATGTGGTCCAACTCGTGCTTTAGGAATAATGACTCTCCATCTGCTAACTCCAAGTGTCCTCGCTCACTGATTGTCCTCTACGCCTAGAGTTCTCTGCCCCCTAGCTTTCCCAGCTCCCTTCAAGTCTCAGGAAACTAAAGTCTTACCTTCTGAAAGAAACCTTTCCCAATCCTCCTTAATCTTAGTTCCTTCCTACTAAGATTGCCCCCAACTGATCATGCCCATAGCTTGTTTGGACAGAGTGGTTTCCATATTCTCTCCCCAATCAACTGTGAGCCCCTTGACAGCAGAAACTGTCTTCTGTCTTTCTTTGTATTTCCAGCACTTAGCACAGTGGCTGGCACGTAGTAAGTGCTTTATTACTTTTTTTTTTTACTTTATTTATTTTTTGGCTAGGCAATGGGGTTAAGTGACTCGTCCAAGGTCACACAGCTAGTGTTATGTGTCTGAGGTCAGATTTGAACTCAGGTCCTCCTGAATCCAGGGCCCGTGCTCTATTCACCACACCACCTAGCTGCCCCAGTAAGTGCTTTATGAATGCTAGTTGACTAACTGTGGGACAATTTGGGAGACTGGAGGCAAGGAAATCAATTGGGAATTATTGCAATAGTCCATAAGAGACGTGATGAAGTCCCAAAATAGGGTGGAGAGAATGGGATGGAGGCAACGATGCTGAAGAATGGCAAATGACTGGATCTGGGGAGAGGAAAGAGAGGGAAGAGTTGAGGATGATTCTAAGGTGGCGAACCTGAGTGACTAGAAGGATGGTGGTGCCCTCCACAGAGATGAGGACTATTTGTTCTCTTTTTGAAAGCATAGAATGAAGGAATATTTCTTTTCCTGATCAAATATTGAATCTTTAGTTAGAAGACAATGTGATAGAGTGGAAAGAACATTGAGTCTCTAGAGTCACAAGACCCTGGTTCAAACTGGACTTCTAATGCTCACCTACTTGGGAGCATGGGCAAGTCATTTTCCCTCAAAGAGCCTCAGTTTTCTCACCTATAAAATGAGACTGTGCAATCTGTACTCCCTACTGTGAAGCAGGTAACTTTGTAAAACTTTAAGTGTGATCCAAGTGTGATCCAAATGTGAACTATGCAGAATGTCTCTGAAAGCCTTATGGCTTCAGTGAAAGAACCCTTTAGATGTTCAGCCTGACCCTCTTCTCATCTCTGAGAAGGGGCTCCCTCCTTCTGTTTCCAAACCTTTGCCCCTTGCCAAGCTCCCCAGGGTGGAGGGGTGGGGTGGAGGGGGGGGAGGGCTACAGCATTCAAGGGAGCTCATTCAGGAATCTGAGATGCTGCTATGACAGCCTGGCCCTGAGCTCTTTCCCAACCAGGGTTATCAGACTCACCCACTTCTCTTTGATGACTCATTGCTCCCCCAGAGAGGGACTTTTTCAGAATGCTATGGCAGCAATTTTAGAATATCAAGAATACTTTAAACAGACATCAAGTGATAACAACTAAAATCTACCCATAATAAGAAAAAGGGCTGAGTTTTTTTTTTTAATCTCTCTGATCTGAGTACTTACTTTCAATTGGGGAAGCACTGGGCCGTCCAGTAGGATGTGTTTCCCAGGTTTCTAGGTAGGGCTGGAGCCAAAAGACGTGAAAGATACATAAAAAATAATGAGGCTTTAAGGAGAGATATGCCACCCAAGGGGCAGAGACGAGGAATTGTGGGTACAGAACACACGACATCCGTTTTCTTTTCAATGTGTTAATTTTGCTGAATTCTTTTCTTTTTCCTCTTTCTTCTTCATTATAAGGGATGGACCTGTCCCTTGTAATAGGATCTCACTGGAGGCTCTCTGGGAAGGATATTTTGGGAAATGTAGGAGATGTGAAAACAAAGGATAAGAATAAAGATATATGCAAAAAATAATGGTGTGGCTGAAAGGCAACATGGAGAAGGGGAAAGAGAGCAGGCTGAGGATTCAGGAATATCTGCCACATTTTATAGGTGTGACCTTGGACTAGTCATTCAACTTCTCCTTGCCCCAGGCAACTCTCTAAATTGCTGGGAAAGTGCTGGCTCTGCTTGTCTGTTTTCTTAACAGGAGCTCCCCACACCAAGGATGGGGCTTGCTCATTGCAGGTGTCTCTGTCACAGATGTCAGAGGCAGCTCTGCCACTTACAGGGGTGGGAGGAGGTTGCTGGTAAATATTTAACAACAGGCTCTCCAGAAAAAGAAATGCATATATGACAACTTTTAAGATTAATCTGCATTACTAACATTTTTCCATCACTTTCTTAAAGCCTAGACAATCAAGAAAACAACAAATTAAGCCTACTATCTGCTGGTTCCTGAGGTACAAATATTCACATTGCAAATTTAACAATCAGCTTTTCAGGCATTAGAGCTGGCTCCTGCACAGCCCTGTCTCAGGACCTCAGTTTCCTCTCCATATAGTATTGTAAATAGAGCGCCAGACTTAGAGGCAGGAGGCCTGGGTTCACAATGTGCTGGGGACTGCAGGCAAATTCCTTAGCCTCTGTTTGGTCCACCAAGAAATGGGGATAATAATACATTGCACTGGCTATACACAAGGTTGTCATGGAAAGCACTTTGGAAATGTTAGAGCAACAGATAAATGTACATGGTGGTGATGAGGAGGAAGTCAGGGAGGGGCCTGGGAAAGAGAAGCTCAGTGACCCTTCCAATTTTAATACTTTATGTCTTATGAAATATCCATGAAAACATCTTCCCCACCTTCCTAGAAGGAGCTGGTATGCAAAAGTTATTGTAAATAAAAGTCTGATAGAACTCCTGATCCGTGGCCAGCAGCACTGGCGCGGCTTCTACTCTAGCCAAAGACAGGAGAGTAGAGCATCATGTCATTGGCCTCAGCTCCACGCAAAGTGAGCCCATAGAGTATTGACTTTGGACTCAAAGGACATTGTTTCTAATATTGTCTCTGATGCTTTCTTCTTATGGGACACTGGGCAAGTAATTTCCCCTCTCGGGGTCTCAGTTTCCTTCTCTTTAAGATGAAAGGACTGAATTTGACAGTCTTTGAAGCCTGACAGATGTACAGCAATGATCCTATGACCTCCCTGTGCCTCAGTTTCCTCATATATAAAATCAATCAGTTGGGCCAAATGGCCTTTGAGGTGCCTTCCGCTCTAGGTCTCAAAGCCTCTTCAGGAATCCAAGGGGAAAACTAAGGGGAAGGAGGAATATGCCTTCCTTCCTGATCTGGGGCCAGACTCAAGGCAGTTTTTTAGGCCTTTAAGGAAAACCTGCAGAAAGGCCTCACTGGGCTAACTACCCCCAGAAATACCCACCTTGGGCAGTCTGAAGGTAATGGAGAGGGGTCCAGGATTCTGACAGCCCTGCAGGCGGCAGGGACAAAGGACAATAGCAGATCCTTTGGCCCTGGGCTGTGTACAGTGAAGCACCTTCTGCTTTTCCCCCTTGGCCAGTATCAGGGTGCACATCCTGGGTAAAAACATCAGCTTTCTCGGTGGATTCTGACCCCTTCATTCTCTGCCTTGTGGTAAGGGGAGGAGAAAGGCATGCGGTGGCATTCTGGATTCTACCAGTGACAGCAGAGGGCAGAAGAGAGCTATGACAGAGAGACAGACAGAGATGAAATCCACCCAGGTAAGGATGGAGAGGGAGCCTCAGAGGGCAGGTAGGCAGGTGTGCCCAGCAGGCAGGCAGACTGGAGGAGTGAAGCTGGGAACCCCTCTCACCCTGACAAGGGAGGAGGTACAAGAAATGGGGTGGGGTGGGGTAGAGCCTGTGCAAGTGACGCTCTAAATCTGGAGCAAAGAAGATTCAGGGACAGCCCAGTAACACTATATGCCAGGCAACCTGCTAAGCACTGGGGACCCAAAGACAAGAAAACTTTCACATCCATTTTCACATTTGATACTCACAACAATCGTGTTATGGTGATGATATTATTTCCATTTAATAGATGGGAAAACTGAGGCTCAGAAAAGAGAATTCACACACCAAACATCAGACAGCCAAGAGCCAAGACCAGAATGAGGTCTCCTGACTCTCAGGCCAGTGCTCCATCTGAGGTCACAGCATCAGGAAATAGGCAGAGAATGACTTGGTAAGCTCACCCTTGAAAACGACCCTCCCATGTGTTTATACTTAGCAATGTCACAAGCATTAAGGAAAGAACCACCTTCAGCGAGATACAAGATTAGGAAGACTTGCTTCTATATCCATAATGCTAGGGACCCATCTGTTCCACGCCAGTTGTCTTAGTATCTTCCTGAGTATCCAGTACAGCACAGATGTTTAATAAATGAATGAAAAGTCCTTTATTATGCACTTACCATGTTCCAAGAACCTTGCTTGTGAAATAGTTCTTGGATGGATAGATGAATGGATGGATGGGTGGATGTATGGATGGAAGGATGGATGGATGGATGGATGAATTAACAGACCTCTTCTGGCAGGTCAGAGTGTTGTTAGGAAAGACATGGAGATCTTTTGCCAATATAGCATAATTTTCCTTTCTCAAAATGAAGATCAGATGACCTCCAAGGTCCAAACCACACTGCAGCTGAATGTCAAGAGAAGTAAAAGCTATCAGAAGCCCAAGAGAAGATGAGGAGGAAGAGGAGGCAGAAGAGAAAGAGGAGGAGGAGAAGGAAGAAAAGAAAAGGAAGAGGTAGAAGAAGAGAGGAGGAGGAAAAGGAAGAGGAAGAAAAAGGAGAAAGTGAAGGAGGAGAAGGAGGAGATGAAGAAGAGAAGGAGGAGGAGGAAGAAGAGGAGGAGGAGGAGAAAGAAGAAGACAAAAGGAGGACGAGGTGAGAAGGAGGAGAAGAACTAATAACAGATAATGTACTCTTTAATGTTTGTAAAGCATTTTACAGACATGATTCTCATCCAAGCCTCACAGCAACCCTGTATACAAGTATAATCATTGTCATATTACAGATAAGCAAACTGATGCTCAAAAAAGGTGAAGCCACTTGTGATTTCAGGGGCAGGATTTGAATATGAGCCTTCCTAACATGGCACAGTGGAAGGTGTCCAATTTGGAGTCACACCTGGGTTCGGGTCCCAGCTCTGCTACTAATTATCTGTATGACCTTAGCCGACTCACTCCACATCTCTGGGCCTCAGACTACATGAACTATAAGTCCCTTTCTAAACCTAAATCTATGATTCCCTGATGACAAATCTAGCCCTTTATCCACCCATCATGCCCCACAGCCCCTGGGTAAATTGTGTGAATATATGTAAATTATAATAATATTCACCAATGATGAGAACACTTCCAGTGTTCTCTTTTCATAATGTAAAGAAATCACTTTCTGCTGGATTGGTTTGAGTCAGTTCAAACTTTAGCCCATTCTACCTATAAGAGGATCACAGTACCATTTAGAGCTGGAAAACACCACCTAGTGCAACCCCCTCATTGTACAGATGGGGAAACTGAGGCCCAGAAAGGTCAAGAAACTGCCTAAGGTCACAGGTTGTTAGTGGCAAAGTCAGGATTTGAACCCAGATCTCCCTGCAAATGCAGCACTCTGGCCACGGTGCCACATTGTCATGGAGGAAGTTGGCCACACCAAACTGGCTTGAATGCTTCTTCCTATAGGTCCTTGAAGGCCTCTTTGTTCTCTGAGACAAATTGGGAGAAACTCTTGACCTTGGGGTGGAGCCTGTGTGTGAGCTTCACATCTCTGTCTGGCTTCATGTGACAGAAGCGCATCATGTTAGCTATTTCCTGGGCTCCAGGGAATCCCAGCTTCTCATAAGCTTCTGGGGTGATCTGTGAAGGAAAAGAGAGAGAAAGAGAGCACAGCAGGAAACGTTACTGCCCTGCTAGCATGTTAAATTTAGGATACACATTTTTTAAAGGTAAGTTGTATGTAATCGAGATTTATAGTTTCATGTAATTCTCCTTTTCTGTTCTTTGTCTATGGAAATGTTCATCTGTGTCAGTGTTTGTTGATGAGATCACAAGATTGTAGATTTACAGCAGGTGGAGATCTTAGAAGACATTCAGTCCACCTCCATATTTTACAGATGGGGAAACTGAGGCACAGAGTGGTACATTGGCTTGCCCAAAGATGCATAGGTAGCAAGTGAGGGATCACAAGATCTGTCTTTAAAGGGACCTAGAAGGGACCTCAGAAGCCATCTAGTTGAACCCCTTCATTTTATAGTTGGGGAAACTAAGCCAGAAGCAACTTGCCCACTGACACATATTTTTTTTTTTGAAGAACATTTTAGAAAGAAACATTATTGGCCAAGTTCCAAACAGTGCCAATGAAAGATTCACACACTGGATTGTTATCAAGCCAAATCCTCACTTGAATATCAGCTGTGGAAGAGGACCTCAGGGGTCACCTGGCCCAGGTCACACCCAAAGCAAGAATTCCCTCTATAGACAAGCAGACAAATAGTCTTCCAGACTCCCCTTGAAGACTCTCTGGGGCCTTTTCTCCTCTCCCTCTACTCCTTTGCCTTTAACAGTCCATTCCAGGCTCATTATCAGAGCTGCAACTAGCAGCTCTCCCCAGAAGACACAGACCTGTATTTCCAGCTCTGACCTCTCTCCTGACCTCTGCTCTCATCTTCACTACCACCACCGGCCCGCCCCCCCCCCCACAGACACAAAAGTATCACCCGGATTTGAGCTCCACAGGTTGAAAAGTGACCCCATTGTGTAATGTCTTCCTAAACCTGAGCCTCTGACTTCCCCCTCTGCCTAGGGAGCTACCATTCCTTCATCCAATCTCCCGTTTGTAAAGCCTTCTTCTCTTTGACCGTGCTCCCTCAGCACTCACATGGTAGCAGTTACTAAGCCCTCTTGCTAGTCCCTCACAATGTCCCTGTCCCGGCTCGCTTCTCCTCCATTCCCACCATCTCAGTAGAGTTCCCCAGGACCATTCACCTGCTTCCTGCCTTAGCTTCCTCTCTCCTCCTTCCAATCCACTCTTTACTCTGCTACCAGCCTAACTGCCCTTTTACCTAGATTTAGTCAAGCCACTCCTCTCATCAAAGTCCTTCAATAGCTTCCCATTGCCCACGGGGTAAAGCTCAAAGTCCTTTACCCAGAATTCAAAGGCCTCCACCATCTTTCTGAGCCTTACGTGCTGTATTGCTCCCCTCTGCCTGCACCCTGAGCCAGCCAAACTGGGCTACTCTGCACCTGACATCATGGCATTGGCCCTGGAGTCTGAGAACCTACCTTCAAACAAATCCTACCTCTGACGCGATGGCCTGTGAGACTTTGGACAAATCACTTCATCTGCATGGGCCTCAGTTTCCCCATCTTTCAAATGAGGAGATTGAACCTAATGCCCTCTAAGGTTCCTCCTACTTCTGGATTAATGACCTTCTGTGCCTGTGCTGACTCTCTTCCTTTCCCCTGGAATGTCCTCCCTACCCCTCTTCTCAGCATGGTCAGAGAGAAACAGAAAGAGAAAGACAGAAAGGGACATCGGGAAAGCGAAAAGAAGAAGAGAGTTGCACAGAGAGAGAGAAGAGAAGGAGAATGTGTGACCTGATTGCACGTGTATAACCTATATCAGATTGGTTGCCGTCTTAGGGAAAGGGCAGGGATGGTGGGAGGGAGGGAAAAAATTTTGGAACTCAAAATCTTAAAATAAAATTCTATTTACAAGAAGGGAAAGAGAGAAAGACAGAGAGAAAAACAGAGAGGGAGAAACGAGGGAAAGAGAGAGAGAGGGAGAGAGAGATTTACTAAGCACTTACTATATATAAAGGCACTTTGCTAAGTGCTAAGGATGCAGACAATCCCCGCCCTTAAGGAGTTTACATCCCAATAGGAGGAGATGGTGCAAAATGGGAAGCCCCACTCCTCTTTAGGGCTCCTGTCTCTGCCTGGGCCCCACTCCTCCTCCCTCCTGCTTCCCCCAGAATCTTTCCCACAATCCATCCCTCCTTCCTGGGGCATCTTCACTTCCTCCCTCTCTGCTGACTCCTTCTGTCTGCCTGCAAACCTGCCCAGGCACAGTCTCCACTCCTGCCCTCTTTCTACCTCTTCCAGCTCCTCTCTCCTCCTATCTCCCTCCTCCTTCACTCATAAAGTCCTAGCAAAGCTGTCCCACACTAAGCCTGCATTGCCTCGTCCCCCACCTCGGGTCTTGCCTTTGCTCTCCCCGAGGTCTCCAGTGATTTCCTAGTCTCCAGTGATTTCCTAGTCCCCAGATTCAATGCCTTCCATTCATTGTGGCTCCAGTTTAGGGTCCTAGAGATAATGCCACAAGGAGCTCATTTTGCAGATTTGGAAACTGAGGCCTTGGAAGGTTCTGTTCCTTCCTTTGACACTTCCTGCGGGACCTCAGGGCCTCAGTTTTCCCTTCTGTAAAATGAGAGGGCTGGACAATATAGACTGTGAGGTCCCTTTCAGCTCCATGTCCATGACTGACGTCTCTTCCCCTCTTCAGGCCTCAGTTTCCCCATCAGTAAAACAAGGGGGTTGGATTAGATGGCCTTGGAGATCCCTTTCCAAATGTCAAGTTATGATCCTTTCATAATGCAAATCATTTTTCTCATGCAAAAAGCCTGGGAGAGGTTCAGATACCATTCGTTTGCCTGTCCTGAGAAATCTGCTTTTGCAGCAGCTCCAGCTGCTTATTAATGAGACACTGCTTCCACTGGCCTCCTCTCCACATCAGAACCAAGTCAGGCAATGGCCTGAGTGGTTTCCGGGTACCCAGCACTCGGAGTCTTCTTGACTCCAGGCCCTGCATTCTATCCCCCCAGCCACAAGCTGCCCCAAAAGACACCTTAGAGACCATCCAGTCCAATGTTCTCATTTCACAAGGTAGTAAACTGAGGCCCCAAAAGGTAAAATTACTTTCCCCAGGTCTCACAGAGAGTCAAGTGGCAGAGGAGGGATTTGAATTCAGAGCTATGGCTCTGTCACACTGCCTCTGCATTCGCCATCTTTGTGACCATTGGCCTTCCCTATACTTTAATTCCTTCATCTGCAACGTGGAGATAACATGCCTTGCACTAACACGCTTTGTAAGCCTCAAAGAAGTGAGAGCCTTGCTCCTGGACTCACTTGTCGTGCACAGATGCCTCTGGCTCTCTGTTAAGGCAAGAACAGCCTTCCAGAAGGGTCAGCAGAAGTGCCTAAAAGAGTCACAGCTTTCCTTGCCATTTCTAGGCCAGTAGACTAGCCCACACACCACAAAAAACTTTAAATGGAAGACCAGAGGCTGGCTCACTGCTGGGGTTGGGGCGCCACCATGTGGCCAGATCCAGTCTCTCAAGCCTTTTAAAACTATGGTCATTGTTCATTGTTGAAAACCCAAACGGATAATTCGGCTTTTGGGATCCTTATGTGATCTCAGAATCAGAAGGGACCTTATAGATGATGGAATCCAGCCCTGAAGGCCATGTTTATCACAAAGGCCTGTGTCGGGTAATCACAGCCTGGCAGACACCCACAGCAGTAAGCAGTGTGACCATTTTACTCCTCCACTCAAAAAGCCCTCTTTTAAAAGCCTTGTGCTTCTGTCATTCAGTCAGGGCTGACTCTTCATGACCCCTTGCACCATAGCAGGCCAAGCCCTTCTATCCTCCACTATCTCCCAAAGACGGTCCAAACTCATGTTCATTGCTTCTATCCTCTACCTTCCCCTTCTCCTTTTGTCTTCAATCTTTCCCGACATCAGGTTTGGGTTTTTGCTCGTTTTGTTTTTTTCCCATGAGTCCCATCTTCTCATGATGTGGCCAAAGTACTGAAGCTTCTTTACTGCCCCCAAAATAAAATGCATGCTCCTCTGCTGCTCACTTAAAGTCCTTCATGCTCTGGCTCCAGCCATCCCAGCTAGGCCACTCCTTCAGAACATTCCAGCTCCCAGTTACATGTAGCCTCCCGGGTCTAGAAAGAATCAATGCATGCCTAAATGCATGAGCCAATGAATTAATGAATGAATGGAGTGGGTGAAGGAAGGAAACCATGAATGAAGGAATGCAAAATGAATGAATGCATCCATGGATCAGTGAGTGAACAAATATATTAAATAATGTAATTAAATGCCCACTATGTAAGTGCCAGGTACTATGCTAAATTCTGGGAACTCAAAGAAAGGCAAAAACACAAATACTTCCTGCCCTCTAGGAGCTCACAATCTAATGGGGGGGGGGAGACAATAAGCAAACAAATATATACAAACAAGCTATCTACAAAATAAATAAAGAAGTAAATAAGAGAGAGAAGGCACCAGAATTTACAGAGATTGGGGTAGGCTTCCTACAGTACATGGCACTTTAGTTGAGACTCGAAGGAAGCCAGTAGGTGGAGATGACAAGGAACACCGTTCCAGACATGGGAGACAGCCAGAGAAAATGTCTGGAGCTGAGAGATGGAGGGTCTTGTTCCTGGAACAGCCAAGATGCCAGGAAGGCTGAGCAAAGGGTACCTGGGCTGAGGTTATAAGGTGGAAGGTGGTTGTAAGGTGGAACAGGTTATGAAGGTGGGTTTAGTCGCTCAACCTCCCTCAGCTTCCTCATTGGTAAAATGGGGGCTGCTATAGCTTCTGCCTCACAGAGTCACTGTCAGGTTCAAAGCAGATAATATACATAAAGCACTTAGTGAATCTTAAACCTTGATATAAACGTTAGCTATTACTAATTCTCTTTTTTTATTACTATTCTTAGGCAATTGGGGTTAAGTGACTTGGCCAGGGTCACTGAGGCCACATTTGAACTCAGGTCCTCCTTACTTCAGGGCCAGTGCTCTATACACTGCACCACCCAGCTGCCCCTATTACTAATTCTTAAAGTACAAGGATTCTTCCCCATTACCTATGAAATCCCATCATCAATCACCCACTAACAATGACTGGCTTGTCCCCACCCACAGACTTTCCCAGAATTCCCAGGTGAACAGATGCTTCCCCTCAAGTAGGAGAAAAGGGGTCCACAAGCACTGTTGTTTCTGGCCTGTCAAGGCTCACCTTGGCGTCTTTAATCACTTTCCCCAAGACCTTGGACAGGATGTCTGCATACTGCTGAACTGTCAGGGCTTCTGCACTGAGACCCACGGCCTTGCCCAGGAACTCTTCTGGGGATCGGAAGATACTAACGACCGCCGGTCCAACGTCAGCAACAGAGATGCCATCCATGGGGATGTCCTTCATAGGCACCACTGGCCAACACAGAAGAACAATCAATTACAACAGACCCTCCCACAGCACGTTCCTCCCAGAGCCCATTGGCCACTCAGATGCAGTGTGGGCTGGATCACCATAAGGGGTTAAAAGCCTCACACAGGTAGGAGATCACAGTCCATCAATGAGCATTTGCTTCTAGCTCTCTGGGGCAGTAGCTGGGTTAGGCCCTAAGGCTGCGTGGACAAAAGCCTGGAAGTCTCTGCCTCCTGGGACCTTGCCCTCTATTGGGAGAAACAAACCATGCACACAATAAACGCAAGGTAATTGGTGGGGCACGTGGGGGCACAAGCACCTGAGGGGCACCGCAGGTAGTGGTCCCTGAGCTAAGCTTTAAAGTGAACTAGAGCCTAAGAAGCAGAGGGAAGAAGGGAGTGCGTTCCAGGCATGGGGGAGAGAGAGTCCTTCAAAACGAAAAGTGTCCCCCGAGGAACCTCTGACTTTTCTGGGGCCAGCCTCTCTGGCCACAGGCTGTCTGTGTGCTACAGCTGACCTATAGGAGGCAGTGTGGTAAAGGGGAAAGATACTGCCTCTGGAGCCAGAGGACCTGACTCCAAACTTCAGACATTGGTCAAGTCCCTTTAGCATCCTGGGCCTCAGTTTTCTCCTGTGTAAAAGGGGGAAGTGGACCAGATGGCTACTGGGAGCCTTCAGCTCTAGTTCCTGTCTAGTTCCCCCAACCAGCCCCCATAATGGGGAATCTTCCTTACAGCCTGGCTCATCCATGCTCCCCACCCTACCCACCTGTGATGTCAGAGGCAGGAAGCTCACCATACAATGCTGAGGGAGACCCTGTCAAACACCTGGACCAATTCCACATCAGGACACAAGTCTGTTGTTCCTCTTGTCTCCTCCATTAGAACATCAGCCCCTAAAGGGCAGTGATTTCGGAGGAGAGGCTTCATCTTTGTACCCACAGGACGTAGCCCAGCTGTGGGGCTGGGTTATTAGCATTCGTAGACCAATATATTTATAGATTAGCAACTATAGATTGATTGATATAGTGACACTTAAAAACCTCTTCTTGACTCATTAGAGGCAACTTTGGCATCTCTGCAGTCTGGAAGTTCCCGAGGCCTGGGGTAGCCCAGGAAAGGGTAGCAGATCATTCACGGATTCATTCATTCCAAAATATTTGCTAAGCAAAGCGTTGAGTGCCTTATCCTGGCTCTCTTCTGCTTTGACTGGTCTCAGGCTGAGACCAGCTGCTGGTCCCAGATCTTAAGGTCCCAGATCTAGGCCTGAAACGGACCTCAGAGGCCAACCCCACTCATTGTACAGAGGAGGAAACTGAGGCACAGGGAGCTTAAGTGACTGAGAAGAACACAGAGCTGGAAAAGACCTCAGAGGCCTCCCTCATTTTACAGATGAACAAACTGAGACCCAGAAGGTTAAGTGACCTGCCACTGTCACATGGATAGTAAGTCTCAGAGGCAGGATTTGAACCTAGTCCTCAGACCCCAAATCCAGGGCTCTTTCCACTAGCGGACACTGCCTCCCATGTGTTTTATACATCTTTGCACCTCCCTCCCTCACCCCACCAGGGCCTTGCATGGGATCAGAGACTAGAAGGGATCCAGAAGGGACCCCAGAGGGGGTGAGGAAGTGATGAGACTTGCCCAAGGTCACTCAGCCAGCAAGTGTCTGGTAGAATATGAATCCAAGGCTTTCAGAGTTCAAATGCAGTCCTCTGTCCACTAACAATCATACTGCCTCTCACTAAATATTGAATGAATGAATGAATGAATGAATGAATGAATGAATGAATGAAGGCATAGCGCTGATCCCTGCTGCCTCTCACATACCCAAATTGTAGTAGTCGCCATCAGATGCCTTCACTGGCTTCAAGCCTTTTAGAAAGTTTTCATAGTAGGGTACCCTGACACTGGTCATGGGCACGCCGAGATTCCAGAAGTATTCTTCCACCTCTCCTTTGCCATCAAAGTGTGGCACCTCCAGTTTCCCTTTGGTCAACTTCTTGACATTCTCCAGGCCACTGTATACCACGTGCTTCAAGCCCAGCTCTTTACTGGCATCGGCTACGATTTTCCCCTGTGAACCAAAGATATGAAAATACAAGGAATTTTCCATTGCTTTTATGCTAATTCCTGTTTTCTCATTTTTCAAAGTTATTGCTTTCACATCTGTTCCCTGAGTATCATCAATGTCATGAAACCCCACCAGATAAGAGAGAGTAAGAGTAATAACAAAAGAAGAGCAGCAACAATGTGGCAATTGGAGATGGCTGGCCTTGGAGACATTCAAGTTGCCTCTCATGCTTCCTGCCTGGGGCCCCCTGGGCAGGGCATTCACTTCTCATCACCCCAGGCTGCTAACTCTGGAAGACTATGAATTTGGGAGCAGGTGCCCATCTGCTTGGTGGAGAGAGTTCCTCCTGGGCCAATGAAATGCCAGGACCAAGCCCCATCCCAATGGGGGCCACGGAAAACCCAACAGGGAGAGATGAAGGGAGGGAGGGAGAAGAAGCAGAAAACTGAAAACCGAAGAAAAAGCTCGAGTCCACAAATGTGGCAATGAATGCATTATTTGAATTCGCCTCTCATCATACCATTGGGCTAGAACTAAAGACTTTATTTTACATAAGTACAACTTTCACATACTATGAATTTGAATACGTGCAGCTACTTTAGGGAATTCATTATTTGAAGGAATGGAGACCTCACAGTACTCCACCCAGGGAAGGGTGCTAGGCTTCTTTTCGGGGGGGGGGGGGCGCGGAGCAAGGGATAAAGATTCATAAGACATAGTACAAAGAAGTACAAAGTTCAAAGAGCTTTCAGATCAGTAAGTCAGAGACCTCCTGACTGTCTCTCCCAAAGGAGCTTGGTAAAGGGTGTGGAGGAGGGAGAGAAGGGTACAAGCATTTATTACGTACTATCTTTGTGCCCAGCAATGTGCTAATGAAAATGGTCTCACTGATGGATGACAGCATCATTCACAAAATAGTCCACCTTTCTGTAGCACTTTCAGGTTTATGAACGTCAGCCTGCCTGGCCTCGGAACCAGGAGAAACTCGGTTCCAGTCCCACCTCTGACACATCCAGGTAGTGAGCCCCGGATTTTCATCATTTAACCTCCAAGTGTTCTAGGCAATTCTCACGCATGACAAATGGCAGAGAAGCTGCCAACCTGCTGTGACCCAAGGGGTTTCCTCATGTGGGCCATCTCGAAGCTGATGAAATCATGCCCCATTTCTTCAACTTTTCCTTAAAGGTTTACCAAACAGCTTCCTCACCACAACAACCCTGCCAGGGTCTCATTCTTATCACCCAGAAGGAACTGGTTGCTAGGGTAGATGTGATGGGAGCCTTGGGGAGAAATAATTACTCTATCTAAGAAGCTGTGAGGGAGCAGGAGAAAAGCCAGGCAGGGTGAGTCATGCAAGCCAGATTTGAAGAGAGCAGAGTTCAAAGGATTTGAAGAAAGGACTGGTAGGATTCAGGATTTAGGATTCAGGCAGTGGCAAAGTGTGTAGTGTGCCATACTGGGAGTCAGGAAGACCTGACTGAGTTCAAAACTTGCCTCAGCCACTTACTAGCTGTGTGATCCTGGGCAGGTTGATTGGCCTTTCTCAGCCTCAGTTTCCTCATTCGTAAAATGGGGACAGTAATAACAGCACCTACTCTGCCTTCTAGGATTGTGGTGAGGATCAAGTGAGATAACACATAGAGGACTTTGGAAGCCTTAATGTCAAGAGAAATGCCGGCCATGACTGTCATTATTACATAGTTCAAAATCTTCCTCAGAAGCCTGCTGTCTTCTACAACTTGGAGCACACTTCTGTCCTCAGTTTTCTCCTGTGTAAAATGTGAAGGGATGCACCTGAAGACCTCTAAAGTTCTTCTCTGCCCCAAAGGTATGACCCCAGGATCCTAAGGCAGCCCACACTAGAGGCCTTTGTGCACAGGGGAAGTGACCCCTCCTCCCATTGCTTGGAAATGACACAGACTGGACTAAATCACTCCTAAGGTTCCTGCCAACTCAGACATGGGGATTATTAGCCCCATTTTACAGATGAGGAAACTGAATCTGAGAAATTTAATGACTTGCCTAAGATCACACGACTGGGAAATAACAGAGCACATGTTTGCACCTTGTTTCACCTTGGGCGAGTCACTTCATTTCCTGTTCATCTGTCAAATGGGACGATTGGACTAGATGGCTTCTGAGCTCCCTTCCTGGATCTACAACCAGGCTTCCTAAACCTTCTTTTTCTAGGACAGCTCCCAGCCTTCAGGAGGAATGAGCTTTCAGAGTCTGAGGGCTTTCAGCAAGGCCTGAGGGCTTTCCTCTGAGCAAGTGCACAAACTTGATTGTATGGATTCCTCAGTTTCCCTTTCACTAACAATGAAGATGAAGACTGGACCTGTGAAGATATTGATTGCAGGGAATTCTGTCTATCACATTCAGTTTCTGGCACTTTCTCTGCAATTTATCATTTTAGGGAGTTTCCTAGGGCGCTGGGAGGCCTTGGTCTTTTGAGCTTCAAAGCCAACTCTCCTCTGACCTTAGCAGGGCAGCCTTTAGCTACTTAAAGATTTTTTAAAAAACGAAAAACTATTCAAGGTAACGAAGATAAATGACTGGAGAGCAAGTGTTGTCTTTTTGTGTGTCTTCAACCCCTTGGAAAGGCTGGGGAAGCCTAGGGGCCCCTTCTGGGAACCACGTTTAAAATAATCGAAGGATATGCTACATTTTAGTTAGAGGCTAGTGAAAATACAGCCGTCATTTCCCCTTCTGCTGTGGATAAATGAGGTATTATTCCACTACATTTTTTGATTCCTTCACTCAAGCCAAGACATGCACTTCCCGACTCGAGACTAATAGAGACTACATATTTGGTAGCTCTCTCTCTCCCTTGCACAGAATCACAAGTGACACAGGATTTAGGGAGGGGCTGGATCCCAAGCAGAGTCCTATGGGATATTTCTAATCATTCGTGTAATTCTTGACCCAAAGTGCCCAGCTCTGGGAACTGACCTAGGCATATGTTTTTTTCTTACTTATTATGCTTCTACCTGGAGTTTGCTCCAAGGAATCCAAATAACTTAGACATAGCTAAGGTCCAACTTTCCCTAAATGTTTGTAATAGCATCAACAATTCCCACATAAGAACTCAGGGTAATAACTTCACATTAAGCCTTTATCTCACTCCAAGTGAAATCTCTCCCTTCCACAAAGTTCTAAATAGTCAGAGAGATAGAGAACAGATAGAGGAATGACATATAGAGATGATGAGAAAGATGATAGATTGATAGACAAAGGGACAGAGACATGACAGATAAATAGATAATAGATAGATGAGAGACAGAAAGAGAGAGACAGAGCGAGAGAGAGACAGAGAGAGAGAGAGAGAGAGAGAGAGAGAGAGAGAGAGAGAGAGAGAGAGACTTGACTGCCACTTTGTGGGTTAGGCTTTTCTTTGAACCTTCTAGACAGCAATCCCCTTTCCCCGTGGACTTGCATTGCCTGTAATAGAGGGATGGCAAGGTCCTTTTCTCTTGCTTCCCCAAATCATGAGCCCCCCTCATTGATCCTCCAGCCACAGAAGCCACATGGGTAAATCGATTCTTCTCTTTCCCAGGTGCAAAGTTACCTAGAAGTTATCCTCCCCTCTCTAAAAGACCAGTACTTTGAATACTTGAACTTAGGCTCATCCATGAGGCAACACTCATGGCTGGTGGGGGCAACAAATCTTCCCTTTGTGGGCAGAAGACTAGATTCTGGGACAACGATGCCTAGAAGATTTGAAATCTCTCCTCTTCTACACAGGAGATTGGGTTGTTCAGGAAACAACTAGCTCTTTATAGCGTTTTCTGTGGGTAAAGTTGGGGGAAGCCATCGATTGGGGAATGGCTGAACAAATTGTGCTATGTGATTACAAAGGAATACTATTTTACTATGAGAAATGATGAGCAGGATGTTCTCAGGAAAACCTGGAAAGCCTTAGATGATCTGATACTAAGTAAATGTACTGTGTACAAAGTAACAGCGATATTGTGGGATGATCAACTATGAAGGACTTGGCTATTCTCAGCAATACAACCATCCAAGACAACTCTAAAGGATTTAATGATGAAACATGCTATCCATCTCCAGAGAAAGAACTGATGGTATCTGAATACAGATTGAAGCATGCTTTTTTTACTTTCTTTATTTTCCTTGAGTTTTTGTTGTTGTCATTGTTTGTTTTCTTTCACAACAGGACTATTAGGGATATGTTTTGCAGGACTATACACGTAGTGTGTAGTCCTAGATCAAATCGCCTGCCTTCTTAATGAAGGTGGGGGGAGGGGTGGGGAGGAAGGAAGGAAGGGAGAGAATTTGGAACTCAACATTTTGAAACAAGTGCTAAAAATTGTTTTACATGTAACTGGGGGAAAATAGAAGCTAAAAAAACAGAACGACCTAGCTCCCTTCTCAGGCCAAGTGGGCAGGTACACACTGCATCCACCATGTGTTCCTGTAGGGACTCTCCCAGAGCCCCAAGCACCACCATCTCTTAGGTGGGGAAATCCATTCTTAGGCACTTTCCTCTTTGGCTACATTGA
Organism: Phascolarctos cinereus; assembly: GCF_003287225.1. Classification (NCBI taxonomy): domain Eukaryota; kingdom Metazoa; phylum Chordata; class Mammalia; order Diprotodontia; family Phascolarctidae; genus Phascolarctos; species Phascolarctos cinereus. The sequence goes on along the minus strand of NW_027555958.1, from coordinate 15,124,464 downwards.
GCACATGTTGATTCCAGCCATGTGATGGTACTGAAAGTCCCCATCAATGCTCCTAGTGGGGTAGGGAAAAAAAGAGAAATCCCTTCTCCTATGCCATATACTAAGAAAAAAGCAAAAAGGGACAAGAGTAGTCTGTCTTCCTATCACTCTTACTTACAGGCCAGTACAAAGGACTTAGAATAAGACCATCCTCATAAGTCCCAGCTGGTCGACTGTCCTGGGAGCAGCCCCACTCATTGGGAACCAATCAGGAGGCAGAACTTGTCCTTTCCAGGTGCCAGTGCACCTCTGTGGGGAGAGATAAGCTCAACAGGATGGAATCCTGCCTTATCAACACTTCTTGTTCTGATTAGAATGAGAAGCATCAGCTTTGGGCACAAGACAGTAAAGTCCTGAGAGTTTACAAATGTAGATTGGACTCTTACTGGGGCATGAGACCCCTGCTCTTCAGCACTGGACAGGGGCTGCCCGAGCTCTAGAGCCCCTTCTTTGATGGACATACCCCTATTCCCTACCTGCTGCACTTCCTTCTCCTTGCTAAAGTCATCCCAGTAGGTGGTCAGCAGGAAGGCACCATAGGCGCCTTTTAATGCTCCCTTCACAGCCTCTTGGTCATTCAGGTCACACTTCACCACTTCAGCTCCCAGGTCTCGAAGGGCCAGGGCAGCAGGTCTGGTCACATCCCGAGTCAATGCTCTTACAGAAAAGTCTTTGTCCTCCAAAATGGCTCTAGCAACAGAACCACCCTGAGAACCTGGTGAGGAAGAAAATCAATTTAAAAGTGAACAAATGTCTTGAGAAATGAAGGAATGAATAAACATGCATACATATGTGTGTGTGATTGTATATATACAGGTTGTATGTGTGTGTGTGTGTGTGTGTGTGTGTGTGTATGAGGAATCAGAAAGGGAGGCTCTCAGAACACTTGGCTTAGGGTCAGGAATCCTGGGATTGGTGTGTTTGTACCAATAAATGTTACTTGTGTTAAATTATTCCACTTTTCTAATCCTCTGTTTCCTTATCCATAAAATGGAGCCAATAATACAAACACTACTAAGGGGATGGATTGGAGCATTACATCCCAACTCTTCCTACCCTGGCCCCCACTTATATAAAAAGGATAGAACAAATCTGTCTTGGACTCCTCCTTTTGGGGGCCCCATCCGTCCTCTGGGACCTCCCACCTCCCCACTCTGCTCCAGCCCTCCTATGAGGAGTAGCAGCCAGGGGCATGGGGGAAGAGGGCTCAAATGAAATCTTCATGTAAAGCACTTTAGAAATGCTAGTTATTTTTCTGCTTATTAGCTGCAGCAGCAGCAGCAGTAGCCTACCATTTCCAGTCTGGTAATGCCTTCATTCCCTGAGCCTTCTATTCCCCTCCTGCTAAGCTCCAGCAATGTTTATGGAGCCCTATCAGAGTGTGTTGGGAAATGTTTAACAACCAGGCTGGGTGGGGTGGGGTGGGGAGTGTATACACCCCACACTTTAACCTTTTAAAGTGCCTTGTTAGCATCTTTTCCACCACTTTCTTAAGTCTAAAACAATAATAAAATAATGAATCAAACCCTGATTTATAGCAGGCACTCATTTCTGACCCATGATCATTGACCCTGAAAATTTCACAATCTCTTCTGCTGCAGGATGAAGCTCATTGTACCACCAGATCCTGCTCAGATGCTCAGCCACAAGGTGTTAGTTCATGAGGTAGCACACCTGGGAATTGGGAGGGCAGGGTCCGTATTTAAATTGCAGACTCAAAAAATAGCAGCTTGAAGACCCAGTGGAATCAAAAGAGCTGTGAGCTGTTGATGCTCTAATTTGGTGAAAGGGCCCCTTCCAGCCTTCTTTTTTCTCCAGCTGTTCTGGAACTGCTAGCTGGCACCCTGGACACTCTGCTCCCCTATCTAAAGTCCAAGAGCTTTGCCAGCTGGGTCAGAAGCTTCTTGCCATCTTCCAGGACCCACATAAACAGCAATGTTTGGCTCTTAGTGATCACCATTTCCTTTGCCAAAAACACGCACACCATGCCTTTAAAACCAGGTTTAAGAATTTTACCAAGAGAAAAAGTCAAGTCCACTGTCCTATCATTTGTGGAATCCCTCCAGCTGGACCTGCAGTCAGGAAGACCAAGTTTGAACTGGCCTCAGATACTTACTAGCTAGGTGATCCTGGGCAAGTCACTTTGCCTCTCTTTGCCTCAGTTTCCCCAACTGTAAAATAACCTGTAAGTTCCCTTTCTGCTCTAAATCTGTGATCAGTCTCTTGAGGAAGGTACTACCCTTGTCATTTCTGTTACACATGAGGAAACTGAGGCTTGGAGAGATTGTGACTTTCCCAATACATTATTAATGTCTGAGGTGGGATTTAAACTCAGATCTTTCTGTCTCTAAATCCAACACTCTGTGCACTACTCCATACTGCTTCTTGTCAGAAGAACACATTTCCTAGCTCTTCCCATTCACCCCAAATCCCCCACATAGGCATTTGCTAATTCCTTTTCCAACTAAGAAAATGAAGGGAAGAAGAGAATTGAAGACACAGCCTACCTTGGCAAATAAAGCACAGATTTACACAAGCCAAGGCATGATCCAAAAAAGTAAACAAACAGGGCAGCTAGATGGCGCAGTGGATAAAGCTCTGGCCTTGGAGTCAGGAGGACCTGAGTTCAAATCCAGCCTCAGACACTTGACACACTTGACATGTACTAGCTGTGTGACCCTGGGCAAGTCACTTAACCCTGATTGCCTCACCAAAAAACAAAAAAATGAACAAAGTAAATAAACAAAGAGAGAAAAATACGATAGGGAACTCTTTCTGAGAACATTTCCTAAAATCAAATCAAATTAAATCCTCCTTCTTGCTGCCAACACAAGAAATTCAAGTGGATTCTTTGTTAAAGGTCCCTAGAAGAATCACAGCTTGAAAACTGAAAGGGAACTGAGAGATCAATGAGTCCATCCCCCTCATTTGATAGATGAGGAAACTGAGGTCCAACTCTTAAACACTTGCCCAAGGTTGAACAGGGACATCAGGTCCAACCACCTCCCATTTTACAAGTGAAGTAAGTGAGGTGCAGAGGTGAAGAGGTTTGCCCAAGGTCATACAGGTAGTAAGTAGCAGAGGAAAGATTTGAACCCAGGTCCTGTGCCTGCTATGCCTCATCTGCCTCTGTTCTTTACACAAGCCATGCTCCTACAGTCATCCGATGATAGATAGCCTAAGCCTGCCCCCACAGAAGCATGAATAAAATCTTCAGACAACCTTCCCCCAATGGAAAAAGGAAGTTCTTTTTACCTGTTGCCCCAAACACAGCGATGACTTTCTTGCTTGTCATGTTGCTGAGCCTAGAATCAGTGGAAGGACAGGCTGTGAGAAGGTCTGCCCCTGTCCAGCTTCAGCACCAGACTGGAGAGTCCTGCCTTTCACTGTCCGGCCTCAGATTGCTCCGCCCTATCCTGCCTTGTTCTCAAGCAGAGCAGAAGAAGAGAGATTAGGTGAATTCTCTGACTCACCATGATACTGCAGTTTTCTCCAGTAATTAACAGTGGAAAGAAGGCCTGGGCCAAGAGTCAGGAGAGACCTGGTTTGAATCCTACCACGGACACTTCACTGTGTGACCCTGGGCCAGTCAAGCAACCTAGGTGAGCTTCAATTTCCTCACCTATAAGAATGAGCAAGCATACTTGTAGATATAACTAAGGCAAGATGGTCAGGGCTTTTCACTAGGGCTCCCAAATCCAGGAAGCACAGAAAGTACTATGCTCTTTGAAGTGAGTAGAAACAACTGAGCTTAGCACCTAGTTGGCAAACATTGGTTAAAATGGGAAATTATCTAGTGCTAGTGTAGAGGTGGTGAAGTGAAAGAATGCATGGCCTGGAGTCAGGAAGACCTGAATTCAAATGCTGCCTCAGGCACTTTACCAGCTATATGACCCTGGGCAAGTCACTTAACCCTGCTTGCCTCAGTTTCCTCATCTGTAAAATGAGCTGGAAAAGGAAATGGCAAACCACTTCAGTGCCTTTGCCAAGAAAGCCCACATGGGGTCGTGAAGAGTCAGATGAGACTGGACCAACTGAACAATAACACAATTCTGAGAATTCTGGCAGAATGGGTGATTTGGGCAGCGTGGGACACTCTTGGTATAAGTGCTCCTTCCACCAGGGCAGATGCATTCCAACCCCTAAGGACTGCCTTGAGGACCAGAGAAGTTGACCAACATCCCACGGTTAGGAGATGTCTGAGGCTGGAGGAGGTAGAAGGACTTACTGACTCCACCCTCAAGTACCAGATGCAGGATGATCCTACTGCATCTAGACTGCTTAATGCCAATGTGCTCTGACTTGCCCAATCCTTTTCACATCACCCTGGCACCTCCACCCAGTTTGTTGGCCTCCGTCTTGTCCAGCCTGCTTCTTGATTCCACCTGACTGGTTTCTCTTTCTTTCACTACTGGGGTCCCCATCGACGGCCAGCTGTATCTCCTGACCAACCTTTGCTGGAAGCATCATCCAGGTTCAGCTCATCCTGCTCAAGGTAAAGAAGCTAGCCTTTGAACTTGGGTAAGCACCCTCTTTTAAAGTTTCTTTTTAACTGTTAATGATGAGATGTTGATTCTCTATGTAAAGCAATTTGGAAAGGAATTTAACAATTTCGCAAAACTGCAGTCACCTGATTGGTGATGGGTTTGTTTCAAGTTTCAAATTGGTGAACTTGTTGTATCACTTATGTCAAGCAACTTTTCATAATTTGGCGATTATTGGTTATTGTTTTAATGTGTAAACTTGCCAAAAAGCCTCTTTGCGTTTTGTCTTGCCGAGAATTTGCAATTACATAGAAATCACCAATGATTGGCTTTTTACACCGGGACAAATTTTAAGTTTGAGATGTAAATCCTGGAAAAGTTTTTACTAAGCTGTGATTAATGAAACTTGCTGCTTGAGGGAAAAGCTCATAGGATTTTCTTTTGAGTTGTCTGATGGGTCATAATCCATTGATAATCAATAATTCACCATCTAAGAGAAATGCCACAAGCTACTCAGAGAAGGTGATACTGGTGGGAAGTCAGCATCAGGAAAAGCTGAGAGGACAATTTTAGCCTCAGTCTAAGTTGGGATCCTCCCAGCTTGGTTTCTCCACTATATTCCTTTGAAAGGGAGTGTTACCCACCTGGCTATTCCTGAGTCTGGCTTATGAGGTGGATTTAATACTGCATGGTTGGAAAACTGAATTATCTGAATCCAAACAAAGCTGAGGATGTTTCATCCTCTCACAGTTGGGCCCTAATCTAGTCACTGCTTTATATCTGGGCCCTGAAGGCTTTTTTCTTTTGTCAGATTTGTGTCTTCCAGACTAGGAGCCATTAACCTACAGCTGGTAGCAAACAGCAGGAACCATCCAATGTCCTCTTGTCCTTCCTTGGATGCAGCCTGTGCTCTGTTCCAGTCAACTTCTTTGGGACCTCCTCAAGGCATGGACAGCTCTACACTCCTTGCCAGCAGGAAGCAGTTTCAGAAGCCACACTTTGCCCCTTACCCCAAAAGAATTTCAGTCCCATTCCTTCGAGGGGGGAGTGATGAGGATGGGATCTAGACCTCAGAAAGGAAAAACCCTGGACTTTACCACTTGGCCAAATGTCTGGCATTCACCTGAGGCTATAATCCCATCAACTGGCCTTTCTTTGTGGCTATACCTAATCTCCCCTCCATCTCTTACCTCCCTATGGCCCCTGGCCATTTCCCACACTTAATCCTAGTTAGACTCCATTGTCCAGGTGCCAGGAGTTCTGTTCACCCCAGTTTACTGGCCACTCCTATCCACATCTCCTTGGACCCCTCCTCCCATCACCCCAAACTGCATGGCCACTCCTACATCCTTCTCACAGGCTTTCTTGTCCATTTTGTCTCCCTTAAGATGCTGGGATTCTTATAATCTAGCCACTGCTTAGATTTTTATAATCTTATACTCTAGCCAATAAGCCAATAGCTACTAATGTTCAGACTCCTTAAGAGTCTGCCCAATATGATGGATGTTCTAATAAACCTTATCTTTGGCTGAAAGAAGGCTTGGGTCACATTCTTTTGGACAGGACCCGCATGTTGTGATTTGGGGGTCCGAGCACCCCTGAAACCCTAAACTGCATCAGGTATGCCACAAGGTTGTCATGGAAAGCACTTTGGAAATGTTAGAGCAACAGATAAATGTACATGGTGGTGATGAGGAGGAAGTCAAGTGAGGTGGCTGGGAAAGAGGAGGTCAGTGACCCTTCCAGTTTTAATACTTTATGTCTTATAAAACATCCGTGAAAAGATCTTCCCCACCTTCCTAGAAGGAGCTGGTAGGCAAAAGTTATTGTAAATAAAAGTCTGATAGAGCTCCTGATCCATGGCCAGCAGCACTGGCGCGGCTTCTACTCTAGCCAAAGACAGGAGAGTAGAGCACCACGTCATTGGCCTTGGCACCACACAAAGTGAGCCCATAGAGTACTGACTTTGGAGTCAAAGGACATAGGTTCTAATCTTGTCTCTGATGCTTTCTGCCTATGGGATCCTGGACAAATAATTTCCCCACTTGGGGTCTCAGTTTCGTTCTCTGTAAGATGAAAGGACTGAATTTGACAGTCTCTGAAGCCCCTGACAGCTCTACAGTAATGATCTATGACCTCCCTGGGCCTCAGTTTCTCCATCTGTAAAATGAGGGGATTATACTAGATGATCTCCTATCTTTTCCAGCTCTAGATTTATAATTTTGTGAGCATTCTAAGCCTCAGTTTCCTCAACTGTAAAATGAAGGGGCTGACCAAGAGGGTTCATGAGGTCCCTTCCAGCCCTAGAGTTATCATTCTATGCCTCAACTTCCCTGTGCCTCAGTTTTCTCATATAACATATATCATATCATGTCAGGTCAGGTCACATAACATAACATAACATAACATAATAATAGCTAGCATTTACAGGGCACTTGAAGGTTTGCAAAGTACTTTGTATACATAACTCATTCAATCCTCTCAAAGACCCTGGGAGGTAGGTGCTGTTATTATATTATTATTCCCATTTTACAGATGACATGAGTGACTTACCCAGAGGTGCACAGCTGGTCTAAGTATCTCAGACAAGATTCAGATTGGGGCCTTCCTCATCTCAGATCCTCTTTACCGTCGACATGGCCTCTGAAGTGCCTTCCCACTCAATCTGTGATCCTGTGACCTCTCCGGCCCTCAGTTTCCTCATATATAAAGTCAATCAGTTGGGCCAAATGGCCTTTGAGGTGCCTTCCGCTCTAGGTCTCAAAGCCTCTTCAGGAATCCAAGGGGAAAACTAAGGGGAAGGAGGAATATGCCTTCCTTCCTGATCTGGGGCCAGACTCAAGGCAGTTTTTTAGGCCTTTAAGGAAAACCTGCAGAAAGGCCTCACTGGGCTAACTACCCCCAGAAATACCCACCTTGGGCAGTCTGAAGGTAATGGAGAGGGGTCCAGGATTCTGACAGCCCTGCAGGCGGCAGGGACAAAGGACAATAGCAGATCCTTTGGCCCTGGGCTGTGTACAGTGAAGCACCTTCTGCTTTTCCCCCTTGGCCAGTATCAGGGTGCACATCCTGGGTATCAACATCAGCTTTCTTAAGCACAGTGGATAATTTTGATTGCATTAAATTAAAAAGGTTTTGCACAAACAAAGCCAATGCAACTAAGATTAGAAGAAAGGTAGAAAGTTGGGAAGGAATTTTTACAACCAGTCTCTCTGATAAAGGCCTCATTTCTAAAATATATAGAGAATTAAGATAGATTTATAAGAATTAAAGCCATTCCCCAACTGATAAATGGTCAAAGGATATGAACAGACAGTACTCAGATGAAGAAATTAAAGCCATCTATAGTCATATGAAAAAATCTCTAAATCGTTACTGATTAGAGAAATACAAATCAAAACACCTCTGAGGTACCACATCACACCTATCAGGTTGGCCAAGATGACAAAACAGGGAAATGATAAATGTTGGAGAAGATGTGGGAAAATTGGAACACTAATGCATTGTTGGTGGAGTTGTGAAATGATCCAACCATTTTGGAGAACAATTTGGAACTATGCCCATAGGGCTACAAATATGTGCATACCTTTTGATCTAGCAATAGCACTTCTAGGGCTATATTCCAAAGAGATCAAACAAATGGGAAAAGGACCCACATGTACAAAAATAGTCATAGCAGCTCTTTTTGTGGTGGCAAAGAATTGGAAATTGAGAGGATGCCCATCCATTGGGGAATGGCTGAGCAAGTCGTGGTATATGAATGTAATGGAATACTATTGTGCTATAAGAAAGGATGAACAGGCTGACTTCAGAAAAATCTGGAAAGACTTGTATGGTCTGATGCTGAGCGAAGTGAGCAGAACCAAGAGGACTTGGTACACAGTAACAGCCACGTTATGCAATGACTAATATTGTTAAACTGAACCCTTCTCAGCATTACAAGGATCTGAGACATCTCCAGAGACCTCGGGATGGAAAATGCTGTCCACATCCAAAGAAAGAACTATGGAAGTCTAATCGCTCTCACTTATTTTTATCTTCTGTTGAGTTTTGTTTCATCTTTCTGATGGTTCCTCCTATTGGTTTTAATTTTTACTTACAACTTCACTAATGTGAAAATATGTTTAATAGGAATGTAAATGTAAAGCCTATATCAAGTTGTGTCTTGGGGAGGGTGGGCAGGGAAGAAGGGGGGAAAAATTTTAAACTCAAAAGAATATGGAAGTGATTGTTGATAAATCAAAATAAATTAATAATTTTTTTTAAAAAACCATCAGCTTTCTTGGTGGATTCTGACCCCTTCATTCTGTGCCTTGTGGTAAGGGGAGGGGAAAGCCAGAAAGCTGTGCCATTCTGGATTCTACCAGTGACAGCAGAGGGCAGCAGAGAGCTATGACAGAGAGACAGATGAAATCCACCCAGGTAAGGATGGAGAGGGAGCCTCAGAGGGCAGGTAGGCAGGTGTGCCCAGCAGGCAGGCAGACTGGAGGAGTGAAGCTGGGAACCCCTCTCACCCTGACAAGGGAGGAGGTACAAGAAATGGGGTGGGGTGGGGTAGAGCCTGTGCAAGTGACGCTCTAAATCTGGAGCAAAGAAGATTCAGGGACAGCCCAGTAACACTATATGCCAGGCAACCTGCTAAGCACTGGGGACCCAAAGACAAGAAAACTTTCACATCCATTTTCACATTTGATACTCACAACAATCGTGTTATGGTGACGATATTATTTCCATTTAATAGATGGGAAAACTGAGGCTCAGAAAAGAGAATTCACACACCAAACATCAGACAGCCAAGAGCCAAGACCAGAACGAGGTCTCCTGACTCTCAGGCCAGTGCTCCATCTGAGGTCACAGCATCAGGAAACAGGCAGAGAATGACTTGGTAAGCTCACCCTTGAAAACGACCCTCCCATGTGTTTATACTTAAGCAATGTCACAAGCAATAAGGAAAGAACCACCTTCAGTGAGATACAGGATTAGGAAGATTTGCTTCTATACCCATAATGCTGGGGACCCATCTGTTCCACGCCAGTTGTCTTAGTATCTTCCTGAGTATCCAGTACAGCACAGATGTTTAATAAATGAATGAAAAGTCCTTTATTATGCACTTACCATGTTCCAAGAACCTTGCTTGTGAAAATAGTTCTTGGATGGATGGATGGATGGATGGATGGATGGATGGATGGATGGATGGGTGGATGGATGGATGAATGGATGGAAGGATGGATGAATGGAACAATGGATGGATGGATGGATGAATTAATTAATTAGCAGACTTTTTCTGGCAGGTCAGAATACTGTGAGGAAGGACATGGAGACCTTTTGCCAACATAGCATACTTTTCCTTTCTCAAAATGAAGATCAGATGACCTCCAAGGTCCAAACCACACTGCAGCTGAATGTCAAGAGAAGTAAAAGCTATCAGAAGCCCAAGAGAAGATGAGGAGGAAGAGGAGGCAGAAGAGAAAGAGGAGGAGGAGAAGGAAGAAAAGAAAAGGAAGAGGTAGAAGAAGAGAGGAACAGGCAAAGAAAGAGGAAGAAAAAGGAGAAGATGAGAAAGAAGAGGAGGAGGAGGAGAAAGAAGAAGAAAACAAGGATGAGGAAGAGAGAAGGAGGAGAAGGACTAACAACAGATAATGTACTCTTTAATGTTTGTAAAGCATTTTACAGACATGATTCTCATCCAAGCCTCACAGCAACCCTGTATACAAGTATAATCATTTCTATTTTACAAATATGCAAACTGATGCTCAAAAAAGGTGAAGCCACTTGTGATTTCAGGGGCAGGATTTGAATATGAGCCCTCCTGACATGGCACAGTGGAAAGTGCTCGATCTGGAGTCAGACCTGGGTTCGGGCCCCAGCTCTGCTATTTATTATCTGTATGACCTTGGCCCAGTCACTCCACATCTCTGGGCCTTAGACTACATGACCTCTAAGTCCCTTTCTAAACCTAAATCTATGATTCCCTGATGACAAATCTAGCCCTTTATCCACCCATCATGCCCCACAAACCCCAGGTAAATTCTGTGAATATACGTAAATTATAATAAAATTCGCCATTGACGAGAACACTTCCAGGAATCTTTTCATAATGTAAAGAAATCATTTTCTGCTGGATTGGTTTGAGTCAGTTCAAACTTTTGCCCATTCTACTATAAGAGGATCACAGTACCATTTAGAGCTGAAAAACACCACCTAGTGCAACCCCCTCATTGTGCAGATGGGGAAACTGAGGCCCAGAAAGGTCAAGAAACTGCCTAAGGTCACAGGTTGTTTTGAACCCAGATCTCCCTGCAAATGCAGCACTCTGGCCACGGTGCCACATTGTCATGGAGGAAGTTGGCCACACCAAACTGGCTTGAATGCTTCTTCCTATAGGTCCTTGAAGGCCTCTTTGTTCTCTGAGACAAATTGGGAGAAACTCTTGACCTTGGGGTGGAGCCTGTGTGTGAGCTTCACATCTCTGTCTGGCTTCATGTGAAAGAAGCGCATCATGTTAGCAAGTTCCTGGGCTCCAGGGAATCCCAGCTTCTCATAAGCTTCTGGGGTGATCTGTGAAGGAAAAGAGAGAGAAAGAGAGCACAGCAGGAAACGTTACTGCCCTGCTAGCATGTTAAATTTAGGATACACATTTTTTAAAGGTAAGTTGTATGTAATCGAGATTTATAGTTTCATGTAATTCTCCTTTTCTGTTCTTTGTCTATGGAAATGTTCATCTGTGTCAGTGTTTGTTGATGAGATCACAAGATTGTAGATTTACAGCAGGTGGAGATCTTAGAAGACATTCAGTCCACCTCCATATTTTACAGATGGGGAAACTGAGGCACAGAGTGGTACATTGGCTTGCCCAAAGATGCATAGGTAGCAAGTGAGGGATCACAAGATCTGTCTTTAAAGGGACCTAGAAGGGACCTCAGAAGCCATCTAGTTGAACCCCTTCATTTTATAGTTGGGGAAACTAAGCCAGAAGCAACTTGCCCACTGACACATATTTTTTTTTTGAAGAACATTTTAGAAAGAAACATTATTGGCCAAGTTCCAAACAGTGCCAATGAAAGATTCACACACTGGATTGTTATCAAGCCAAATTCTCACTTGAATATCAGCTGTGGAAGAGGACCTCAGGGGTCACCTGGCCCAGGTCACACCCAAAGCAAGAATTCCCTCTATAGACAAGCAGACAAATAGTCTTCCAGACTCCCCTTGAAGACTCTCTGGGGCCTTTTCTCCTCTCCCTCTACTCCTTTGCCTTTAACAGTCCATTCCAGGCTCATTATCAGAGCTGCAACTAGCAGCTCTCCCCAGAAGACACAGACCTGTATTTCCAGCCCTGATCTCTCTCCTGACCTCTGCTCTCATCTTCACTACCACCACCGGCCCGCCCCCCCCACCACACACACACAAGTATCACCCGGATTTGAGCTCCACAGGTTGAAAAGTGACCCCATTGTGTAATGTCTTCCTAAACCTGAGCCTCTGACTTCCCCCTCTGCCTAGGGAGCTACCATTCCTTCATCCAATCTCCCGTTTGTAAAGCCTTCTTCTCTTTGACCGTGCTCCCTCAGCACTCACATGGTAGCAGTTACTAAGCCCTCTTGCTAGTCCCTCACAATGTCCCTGTCCCGGCTCGCTTCTCCTCCATTCCCACCATCTCAGTAGAGTTCCCCAGGACCATTCACCTGCTTCCTGCCTTAGCTTCCTCTCTCCTCCTTCCAATCCACTCTTTACTCTGCTACCAGCCTAACTGCCCTTTTACCTAGATTTAGTCAAGCCACTCCTCTCATCAAAGTCCTTCAATAGCTTCCCATTGCCCACGGGGTAAAGCTCAAAGTCCTTTACCCAGAATTCAAAGGCCTCCACCATCTTTCTGAGCCTTACGTGCTGTATTGCTCCCCTCTGCCTGCACCCTGAGCCAGCCAAACTGGGCTACTCTGCACCTGACATCATGGCATTGGCCCTGGAGTCTGAGAACCTACCTTCAAACAAATCCTACCTCTGACGCGATGGCCTGTGAGACTTTGGACAAATCACTTCATCTGCATGGGCCTCAGTTTCCCCATCTTTCAAATGAGGAGATTGAACCTAATGCCCTCTAAGGTTCCTCCTACTTCTGGATTAATGACCTTCTGTGCCTGTGCTGACTCTCTTCCTTTCCCCTGGAATGTCCTCCCTACCCCTCTTCTCAGCATGGTCAGAGAGAAACAGAAAGAGAAAGACAGAAAGGGACATCGGGAAAGCGAAAAGAAGAAGAGAGTTGCACAGAGAGAGAGAAGAGAAGGAGAATGTGTGACCTGATTGCACGTGTATAACCTATATCAGATTGGTTGCCGTCTTAGGGAAAGGGCAGGGATGGTGGGAGGGAGGGAAAAAATTTTGGAACTCAAAATCTTAAAATAAAATTCTATTTACAAGAAGGGAAAGAGAGAAAGACAGAGAGAAAAACAGAGAGGGAGAAACGAGGGAAAGAGAGAGAGAGGGAGAGAGAGAGATTTACTAAGCACTTACTATATATAAAGGCACTTTGCTAAGTGCTAAGGATGCAGACAATCCCCGCCCTTAAGGAGTTTACATCCCAATAGGAGGAGATGGTGCAAAATGGGAAGCCCCACTCCTCTTTAGGGCTCCTGTCTCTGCCTGGGCCCCACTCCTCCTCCCTCCTGCTTCCCCCAGAATCTTTCCCACAATCCATCCCTCCTTCCTGGGGCATCTTCACTTCCTCCCTCTCTGCTGACTCCTTCTGTCTGCCTGCAAACCTGCCCAGGCACAGTCTCCACTCCTGCCCTCTTTCTACCTCTTCCAGCTCCTCTCTCCTCCTATCTCCCTCCTCCTTCACTCATAAAGTCCTAGCAAAGCTGTCCCACACTAAGCCTGCATTGCCTCGTCCCCCACCTCGGGTCTTGCCTTTGCTCTCCCCGAGGTCTCCAGTGATTTCCTAGTCTCCAGTGATTTCCTAGTCCCCAGATTCAATGCCTTCCATTCATTGTGGCTCCAGTTTAGGGTCCTAGAGATAATGCCACAAGGAGCTCATTTTGCAGATTTGGAAACTGAGGCCTTGGAAGGTTCTGTTCCTTCCTTTGACACTTCCTGCGGGACCTCAGGGCCTCAGTTTTCCCTTCTGTAAAATGAGAGGGCTGGACAATATAGACTGTGAGGTCCCTTTCAGCTCCATGTCCATGACTGACGTCTCTTCCCCTCTTCAGGCCTCAGTTTCCCCATCAGTAAAACAAGGGGGTTGGATTAGATGGCCTTGGAGATCCCTTTCCAAATGTCAAGTTATGATCCTTTCATAATGCAAATCATTTTTCTCCATGCAAAAAGCCTGGGAGAGTGTTCAGATACCATTCGTTTGCCTGTCCTGAGAAATCTGCTTTTGCAGCAGCTCCAGCTGCTTATTAATGAGACACTGCTTCCATTGGCCTCCTCTCCACATCAGAACCAAGTCAGGCAATGGCCTGAGTGGTTTCTGGGTACCCAGCACTCGGAGTCTTCTTGACTCCAGGCCCTGCATTCTATCCCCCCAGCCACAAGCTGCCCCAAAAGACACCTTAGAGACCATCCAGTCCAATGTTCTCATTTCACAAGGTAGTAAACTGAGGCCCCAAAAGGTAAAATTACTTTCCCCAGGTCTCACAGAGAGTCAAGTGGCAGAGGAGGGATTTGAATTCAGAGCTATGGCTCTGTCACACTGCCTCTGCATTCGCCATCTTTGTGACCATTGGCCTTCCCTATACTTTAATTCCTTCATCTGCAACGTGGAGATAACATGCCTTGCACTAACACGCTTTGTAAGCCTCAAAGAAGTGAGAGCCTTGCTCCTGGACTCACTTGTCTGTGCACAGATGCCTCTGGCTCTCTGTTAAGGCAAGAACAGCCTTCCAGAAGGGTCAGCAGAAGTGCCTAAAAGAGTCACAGCTTTCCTTGCCATTTCTAGGCCAGTAGACTAGCCCACACACCACAAAAAACTTTAAATGGAAGACCAGAGGCTGGCTCACTGCTGGGGTTGGGGCGCCACCATGTGGCCAGATCCAGTCTCTCAAGCCTTTTAAAACTATGGTCATTGTTCATTGTTGAAAACCCAAACGGATAATTCGGCTTTTGGGATCCTTATGTGATCTCAGAATCAGAAGGGACCTTATAGATGATGGAATCCAGCCCTGAAGGCCATGTTTATCACAAAGGCCTGTGTCGGGTAATCACAGCCTGGCAGACACCCACAGCAGTAAGCAGTGTGACCATTTTACTCCTCCACTCAAAAAGCCCTCTTTTAAAAGCCTTGTGCTTCTGTCATTCAGTCAGGGCTGACTCTTCATGACCCCTTGCACCATAGCAGGCCAAGCCCTTCTATCCTCCACTATCTCCCAAAGACGGTCCAAACTCATGTTCATTGCTTCTATCCTCTACCTTCCCCTTCTCCTTTTGTCTTCAATCTTTCCCGACATCAGGTTTGGGTTTTTGCTCGTTTTGTTTTTTTCCCATGAGTCCCATCTTCTCATGATGTGGCCAAAGTACTGAAGCTTCTTTACTGCCCCCAAAATAAAATGCATGCTCCTCTGCTGCTCACTTAAAGTCCTTCATGCTCTGGCTCCAGCCATCCCAGCTAGGCCACTCCTTCAGAACATTCCAGCTCCCAGTTACATGTAGCCTCCCGGGTCTAGAAAGAATCAATGCATGCCTAAATGCATGAGCCAATGAATTAATGAATGAATGGAGTGGGTGAAGGAAGGAAACCATGAATGAAGGAATGCAAAATGAATGAATGCATCCATGGATCAGTGAGTGAACAAATATATTAAATAATGTAATTAAATGCCCACTATGTAAGTGCCAGGTACTATGCTAAATTCTGGGAACTCAAAGAAAGGCAAAAACACAAATACTTCCTGCCCTCTAGGAGCTCACAATCTAATGGGGGGGGGAGACAATAAGCAAACAAATATATACAAACAAGCTATCTACAAAATAAATAAAGAAGTAAATAAGAGAGAGAAGGCACCAGAATTTACAGAGATTGGGGTAGGCTTCCTACAGTACATGGCACTTTAGTTGAGACTCGAAGGAAGCCAGTAGGTGGAGATGACAAGGAACACCGTTCCAGACATGGGAGACAGCCAGAGAAAATGTCTGGAGCTGAGAGATGGAGGGTCTTGTTCCTGGAACAGCCAAGATGCCAGGAAGGCTGAGCAAAGGGTACCTGGGCTGAGGTTATAAGGTGGAAGGTGGTTGTAAGGTGGAACAGGTTATGAAGGTGGGTTTAGTCGCTCAACCTCCCTCAGCTTCCTCATTGGTAAAATGGGGGCTGCTATAGCTTCTGCCTCACAGAGTCACTGTCAGGTTCAAAGCAATAATATACATAAAGCACTTAGTGAATCTTAAACCTTGATATAAACGTTAGCTATTACTAATTCTTTTTTTATTACTATTCTTAGGCAATTGGGGTTAAGTGACTTGGCCAGGGTCACTGAGGCCACATTTGAACTCAGGTCCTCCTTACTTCAGGGCCAGTGCTCTATACACTGCACCACCCAGCTGCCCCTATTACTAATTCTTAAAGTACAAGGATTCTTCCCCATTACCTATGAAATCCCATCATCAATCACCCACTAACAATGACTGGCTTGTCCCCACCCACAGACTTTCCCAGAATTCCCAGGTGAACAGATGCTTCCCCTCAAGTAGGAGAAAAGGGGTCCACAAGCACTGTTGTTTCTGGCCTGTCAAGGCTCACCTTGGCGTCTTTAATCACTTTCCCCAAGACCTTGGACAGGATGTCTGCATACTGCTGAACTGTCAGGGCTTCTGCACTGAGACCCACGGCCTTGCCCAGGAACTCTTCTGGGGATCGGAAGATACTAACGACCGCCGGTCCAACGTCAGCAACAGAGATGCCATCCATGGGGATGTCCTTCATAGGCACCACTGGCCAACACAGAAGAACAATCAATTACAACAGACCCTCCCACAGCACGTTCCTCCCAGAGCCCATTGGCCACTCAGATGCAGTGTGGGCTGGATCACCATAAGGGGTTAAAAGCCTCACACAGGTAGGAGATCACAGTCCATCAATGAGCATTTGCTTCTAGCTCTCTGGGGCAGTAGCTGGGTTAGGCCCTAAGGCTGCGTGGACAAAAGCCTGGAAGTCTCTGCCTCCTGGGACCTTGCCCTCTATTGGGAGAAACAAACCATGCACACAATAAACGCAAGGTAATTGGTGGGGCACGTGGGGGCACAAGCACCTGAGGGGCACCGCAGGTAGTGGTCCCTGAGCTAAGCTTTAAAGTGAACTAGAGCCTAAGAAGCAGAGGGAAGAAGGGAGTGCGTTCCAGGCATGGGGGAGAGAGAGTCCTTCAAAACGAAAAGTGTCCCCCGAGGAACCTCTGACTTTTCTGGGGCCAGCCTCTCTGGCCACAGGCTGTCTGTGTGCTACAGCTGACCTATAGGAGGCAGTGTGGTAAAGGGGAAAGATACTGCCTCTGGAGCCAGAGGACCTGACTCCAAACTTCAGACATTGGTCAAGTCCCTTTAGCATCCTGGGCCTCAGTTTTCTCCTGTGTAAAAGGGGGAAGTGGACCAGATGGCTACTGGGAGCCTTCAGCTCTAGTTCCTGTCTAGTTCCCCCAACCAGCCCCCATAATGGGGAATCTTCCTTACAGCCTGGCTCATCCATGCTCCCCACCCTACCCACCTGTGATGTCAGAGGCAGGAAGCTCACCATACAATGCTGAGGGAGACCCTGTCAAACACCTGGACCAATTCCACATCAGGACACAAGTCTGTTGTTCCTCTTGTCTCCTCCATTAGAACATCAGCCCCTAAAGGGCAGTGATTTCGGAGGAGAGGCTTCATCTTTGTACCCACAGGACGTAGCCCAGCTGTGGGGCTGGGTTATTAGCATTCGTAGACCAATATATTTATAGATTAGCAACTATAGATTGATTGATATAGTGACACTTAAAAACCTCTTCTTGACTCATTAGAGGCAACTTTGGCATCTCTGCAGTCTGGAAGTTCCCGAGGCCTGGGGTAGCCCAGGAAAGGGTAGCAGATCATTCACGGATTCATTCATTCCAAAATATTTACTAAGCAAAGCGTTGAGTGCCTTATCCTGGCTCTCTTCTGCTTTGACTGGTCTCAGGCTGAGACCAGCTGCTGGTCCCAGATCTTAAGGTCCCAGATCTAGGCCTGAAACGGACCTCAGAGGCCAACCCCACTCATTGTACAGAGGAGGAAACTGAGGCACAGGGAGCTTAAGTGACTGGGAAGAACACAGAGCTGGAAAAGACCTCAGAGGCCTCCCTCATTTTACAGATGAACAAACTGAGACCCAGAAGGTTAAGTGACCTGCCACTGTCACATGGATAGTAAGTCTCAGAGGCAGGATTTGAACCTAGTCCTCAGACCCCAAATCCAGGGCTCTTTCCACTAGCGGACACTGCCTCCCATGTGTTTTATACATCTTTGCACCTCCCTCCCTCACCCCACCAGGGCCTTGCATGGGATCAGAGACTAGAAGGGATCCAGAAGGGACCCCAGAGGGGGTGAGGAAGTGATGAGACTTGCCCAAGGTCACTCAGCCAGCAAGTGTCTGGTAGAATATGAATCCAAGGCTTTCAGAGTTCAAATGCAGTCCTCTGTCCACTAACAATCATACTGCCTCTCACTAAATATTGAATGAATGAATGAATGAATGAATGAATGAATGAATAAATGAATGAAGGCATAGCGCTGATCCCTGCTGCCTCTCACAGCCATTTTCGAACATACCCAAATTGTAGTAGTCGCCATCAGATGCCTTCACTGGCTTCAAGCCTTTTAGAAAGTTTTCATAGTAGGCGGGTACCCTGACGCTGGTCATGGGCACGCCGAGATTCCAGAAGTATTCTTCCACCTCTCCTTTGCCATCATAGTGTGGCACCTCCAGTTTCCCTTTGGTCAACTTCTTGACATTCTCCAGGCCACTGTATACCACGTGCTTCAAGCCCAGCTCTTTACTGGCATCGGCTACGATTTTCCCCTGTGAACCAAAGATATGAAAATACAAGGAATTTTCCATTGCTTTTATGCTAATTCCTGTTTTCTCATTTTTCAAAGTTACTGCTTTCACATCTGTTCCCTGAGTATTATCATCCTCATGAAACCCCACCAGATAAGAGAGAGTAAGAGTAATAACAAAAGAAGAGCAGCAACAATGTGGCAATTGGAGATGGCTGGCCTTGGAGTTGTTCAAGTTGCCTCTTATGCTTCCTGCCTGGGGCCCCCTGTGCAGGGCATTCACTTCTCATTACCCCAGGCTGCTAACTCTGGAAGACTATGAATTTGGGAGCAGGTGCCCATCTGCTTGGTGGAGAGAGTTCCTCCTGGGCCAATGAAATGCCAGGACCAAGCCCCATCCCAATGGGGGCCACGGAAAACCCAACAGGGAGAGATGAAGGGAGGGAGGGAGAAGAAGCAGAAAACTGAAAACCGAAGAAAAAGCTCGAGTCCACAAATGTGGCAATGAATGCATTATTTGAATTCGCCTCTCATCATACCATTGGGCTAGAACTAAAGACTTTATTTTACATAAGTACAACTTTCACATACTATGAATTTGAATACGTGCAGCTACTTTAGGGAATTCATTATTTGAAGGAATGGAGACCTCACAGTACTCCACCCAGGGAAGGGTGCTAGGCTTCTTTTCTTGGGGGGCGGGGGCGCGGAGCAAGGGATAAAGATTCATAAGACATAGTACAAAGAAGTACAAAGTTCAAAGAGCTTTCAGATCAGTAAGTCAGAGACCTCCTGACTGTCTTCTCCCAAAGGAGCTTGGTAAAGGGTGTGGAGGAGGGAGAGAAGGGTACAAGCATTTATTACGTACTTACTTTGTGCCCAGCAATGTGCTAATGAAAATGGTCTCACTGATGGATGACAGCATCATTCACAAAATAGTCCACCTTTCTGTAGCACTTTCAGGTTTATGAACGTCAGCCTGCCTGGCCTCAGAACCAGGAGAAACTCGGTTCCAGTCCCACCTCTGAGACATCCAGGTAGTGAGCCCCGGATTTTCATCATTTAACCTCCAAGTGTTCTAGGCAATTCTCACGGATGACAAATGGCAGAGAAGCTGCCAACCTGCTGTGACCCAGGGGGTTCCCTCATGTGGGCCATCTCGAAGCTGATGAAATCATGCCCCATTTCTTCAACTTTTCCTTAAAGGTTTACCAAACAGCTTCCTCACCACAACAACCCTGCCAGGGTCTCATTCTTATCACCCAGAAGGAACTGGTTGCTAGGGTAGATGTGATGGGAGCCTTGGGGAGAAATAATTACTCTATCTAAGAAGCTGTGAGGGAGCAGGAGAAAAGCCAGGCAGGGTGAGTCATGCAAGCCAGATTTGAAGAGAGCAGAGTTCAAAGGATTTGAAGAAAGGACTGGTAGGATTCAGGATTCAGGCAGTGGCAAAGTGTGTAGTGTGCCATACTGGGAGTCAGGAAGACCTGACTGAGTTCAAAACTTGCCTCAGCCACTTACTAGCTGTGTGATCCTGGGCAGGTTGATTGGCCTTTCTCAGCCTTAGTTTCCTCATTCATAAAATGGGGACAGTAATAACAGCACCTACTCTGCCTTCTAGGATTGTGGTGAGGATCAAGTGAGATAACACATAGAGGACTTTGGAAGCCTTAATGTCAAGAGAAATGCCGGCCATGACTGTCATTATTACATAGTTCAAAATCTTCCTCAGAAGCCTGCTGTCTTCTACAACTTGGAGCACACTTCTGTCCTCAGTTTTCTCCTGTGTAAAATGTGAAGGGATGCACCTGAAGACCTCTAAAGTTCTTCTCTGCCCCAAAGGTATGACCCCAGGATCCTAAGGCAGCCCACACTAGAGGCCTTTGTGCACAGGGGAAGTGACCCCTCCTCCCATTGCTTGGAAATGACACAGACTGGACTAAATCACTCCTAAGGTTCCTGCCAACTCAGACATGGGGATTATTAGCCCCATTTTACAGATGAGGAAACTGAATCTGAGAAATTTAATGACTTGCCTAAGATCACACGACTGGGAAATATCAGAGCACATGTTTGCACCTTGTTTCACCTTGGGCGAGTCATTTCGTTTCCTGTTCATCTATCAAATGGGACGATTGGACTGGATGGCTTCTGAGCTCCCTTCCCGGATCTACAACCAGGCTTCCTAAACCTTCTTTTTCTAGGACAGCTCCCAGCCTTCAGGAGGGATGTGCTTTCAGAGTCTGAGGGCTTTCAGCAAGGCCTGAGGGCTTTCCTCTGAGCAAGTGCACAAACTTGATTGTATGGATTCCTCAGTTTCCCTTTCACTAACAATGAAGATGAAGACTGGACCTGTGAAGATATTGATTGCAGGGAATTCTGTCTATCACATTCAGTTTCTGGCACTTTCTCTGCAATTTATCATTTTAGGGAGTTTCCTAGGGCGCTGGGAGGCCTTGGTCTTTTGAGCTTCAAAGCCAACTCTCCTCTGACCTTAGCAGGGCAGCCTTTAGCTACTTAAAGATTTTTTAAAATACAAAAACTATTCAAGGTAATGAAGATAAATGACTGGAGAGCAAGTGTTGTCTTTTTGTGTGTCTTCAACCCCTTGGAAAGGCTGGGGAAGCCTAGGGGCCCCTTCTGGGAACCACATTTAAAATAATCGAAGGATATGCTTACATTTTAGTTAGAGGCTAGTGAAAATACAGCCGTCATTTCCCCTTCCGCTGTGCATAAATGAGGTATTATTCCATTACATTTTTTGATTCCTTCACTCAAGCCAAGACATGCACTTCCCGACTCGAGACTAATAGAGACTACATATTTGGTAGCTCTCTCTCTCCCTTGCACAGAATCACAAGTGACACAGGATTTAGGGAGGGGCTGGATCCCAAGCAGAGTCCTATGGGATATTTCTAATCATTCGTGTAATTCTTGACCCAAAGTGCCCTAAAGCCCTCCAAGCTTGGGCACACCAGCTCTGGGAACTGACCTAGGCATATGTTTTTTTCTTACTTATTATGCTTCTACCTGGAGTTTGCTCCAAGGAATCCAAATACAACTTAGACATAGCTAAGGTCCAACTTTCCCTAAATGTTTGTAATAGCATCAACAATTCCCACATAAGAACTCAGGGTAATACATTCACATTAAGCCTTTATCTCACTCCCAGTGAAATCTCTCCCTTCCACAAAGTTCTACATAGTCAGAGAGAGAGAGAACTGATAGAGGAATGACATATAGAGATGATAAGAAAGATAGACAAAGGGACAGAGAGATTACAGATAAATAGATAATAGATAGATGAGACACAGAAAGATAGAGAGAGACAGAGCGAGAGTGAGAGCGAGAGAAAGAGAGAGAGAGAGAGAGGGAGAGAGAGAGAAAGAGAGAGAGAGAGACAAAGAGAGAGAGAGAGAGAGAGACAGACAGACAGACAGAGAGACAGTCAGACAAAGAGAGAGAGACAGAGAGACAGACAGACAGACAGAGAGAGACAGACAGAGACAGAGACAGACAGACAGACAGACAGACAGAGAGAATGAGAGAGACAGAGAGAGAGAGACTTGTACTGCCACTTTGTGGGTTAGGCTTTTCTTTGAACCTTCTAGACAGCAATCCCCTTTCCCCGTGGACTTGCATTGCCTGTAATAGAGGGATGGCAAGGTCCTTTTCTCTTGCTTCCCCAAATCATGAGCCCCCCTCATTGATCCTCCAGCCACAGAAGCCACATGGGTAAATCGATTCTTCTCTTTCCCAGGTGCAAAGTTACCTAGAAGTTATCCTCCCCTCTCTAAAAGACCAGTACTTTGAATACTTGAACTTAGGCTCATCCATGAGGCAACACTCATGGCTGGTGGGGGCAACAAATCTTCCCTTTGTGGGCAGAAGACTAGATTCTGGGACAACGATGCCTAGAAGATTTGAAATCTCTCCTCTTCTACACAGGAGATTGGGTTGTTCAGGAAACAACTAGCTCTTTATAGCGTTTTCTGTGGGTAAAGTTGGGGGAAGCCATCGATTGGGGAATGGCTGAACAAATTGTGCTATGTGATTACAAAGGAATACTATTTTACTATGAGAAATGATGAGCAGGATGTTCTCAGGAAAACCTGGAAAGCCTTAGATGATCTGATACTAAGTAAATGTACTGTGTACAAAGTAACAGCGATATTGTGGGATGATCAACTATGAAGGACTTGGCTATTCTCAGCAATACAACCATCCAAGACAACTCTAAAGGATTTAATGATGAAACATGCTATCCATCTCCAGAGAAAGAACTGATGGTATCTGAATACAGATTGAAGCATGCTTTTTTTACTTTCTTTATTTTCCTTGAGTTTTTGTTGTTGTCATTGTTTGTTTTCTTTCACAACAGGACTATTAGGGATATGTTTTACAGGACTATACACGTAGTGTGTAGTCCTAGATCAAATCGCCTGCCTTCTTAATGAAGGTGGGGGGAGGGGTGGGGAGGAAGGAAGGAAGGGAGAGAATTTGGAACTCAACATTTTGAAACAAGTGCTAAAAATTGCTTTTACATGTAACTGGGGGAAAATAGAAGCTAAAAAAACAGAACCACCTAGCTCCCTTCTCAGGCCAAGTGGGCAGGTACACACTGCATCCACCATGTGTTCCTGTAGGGACTCTCCCAGAGCCCCAAGCACCACCATCTCTTAGGTGGGGAAATCCATTCTTAGGCACTTTCCTCTTTGGCTACACTGAGCACATGTTGATTCCAGCCATGTGATGGTACTGAAAGTCCCCATCAATGCTCCTAGTGGGGTAGGGAAAAAAAGAGAAATCCCTTCTCCTATGCCATATACTAAGAAAAAAGCAAAAAGGGACAAGAGTAGTCTGTCTTCCTATCACTCTTACTTACAGGCCAGTACAAAGGACTTAGAATAAGACCATCCTCATAAGTCCCAGCTGGTCGACTGTCCTGGGAGCAGCCCCACTCATTGGGAACCAATCAGGAGGCAGAACTTGTCCTTTCCAGGTGCCAGTGCACCTCTGTGGGGAGAGATAAGCTCAACAGGATGGAATCCTGCCTTATCAACACTTCTTGTTCTGATTAGAATGAGAAGCATCAGCTTTGGGCACAAGACAGTAAAGTCCTGAGAGTTTACAAATGTAGATTGGACTCTTACTGGGGCATGAGACCCCTGCTCTTCAGCACTGGACAGGGGCTGCCCGAGCTCTAGAGCCCCTTCTTTGATGGACATACCCCTATTCCCTACCTGCTGCACTTCCTTCTCCTTGCTAAAGTCATCCCAGTAGGTGGTCAGCAGGAAGGCACCATAGGCGCCTTTTAATGCTCCCTTCACAGCCTCTTGGTCATTCAGGTCACACTTCACCACTTCAGCTCCCAGGTCTCGAAGGGCCAGGGCAGCAGGTCTGGTCACATCCCGAGTCAATGCTCTTACAGAAAAGTCTTTGTCCTCCAAAATGGCTCTAGCAACAGAACCACCCTGAGAACCTGGTGAGGAAGAAAATCAATTTAAAAGTGAACAAATGTCTTGAGAAATGAAGGAATGAATAAACATGCATACATATGTGTGTGTGATTGTATATATACAGGTTGTGTGTGTGTGTGTGTGTGTGTGTGTGTGTGTGTGTATGAGGAATCAGAAAGGGAGGCTCTCAGAACACTTGGCTTAGGGTCAGGAATCCTGGGATTGGTGTGTTTGTACCAATAATGTTACTTGTGTTAAATTATTCCACTTTTCTAATCCTCTGTTTCCTTATCCATAAAATGGAGCCAATAATACAAACACTACTAAGGGGATGGATTGGAGCATTACATCCCAACTCTTCCTACCCTGGCCCCCACTTATATAAAAAGGATAGAACAAATCTGTCTTGGACTCCTCCTTTTGGGGGCCCCATCCGTCCTCTGGGACCTCCCACCTCCCCACTCTGCTCCAGCCCTCCTATGGGAGTAGCAGCCAGGGGCATGGGGGAAGAGGGCTCAAATGAAATCTTCATGTAAAGCACTTTACAAATGCTAGTTATTTTTCTGCTTATTAGCTGCAGCAGCAGCAGCAGTAGCCTACCATTTCCAGTCTGGTAATGCCTTCATTCCCTGAGCCTTCTATTCCCCTCCTGCTAAGCTCCAGCAATGTTTATGGAGCCCTATCAGAGTGTGTTGGGAAATGTTTAACAACCAGGCTGGGTGGGGTGGGGTGGGGTGGGGAGTGTATACACCCCACACTTTAACCTTTTAAAGTGCCTTGTTAGCATCTTTTCCACCACTTTCTTAAGTCTAAAACAATAATAAAATAATGAATCAAACCCTGATTTATAGCAGGCACTCATTTCTGACCCATGATCATTGACCCTGAAAATTTCACAATCTCTTCTGCTGCAGGATGAAGCTCATTGTACCACCAGATCCTGCTCAGATGCTCAGCCACAAGGTGTTAGTTCATGAGGTAGCACACCTGGGAATTGGGAGGGCAGGGTCCGTATTTAAATTGCAGACTCAAAAAATAGCAGCTTGAAGACCCAGTGGAATCAAAAGAGCTGTGAGCTGTTGATGCTCTAATTTGGTGAAAGGGCCCCTTCCAGCCTTCTTTTTTCTCCAGCTGTTCTGGAACTGCTAGCTGGCACCCTGGACACTCTGCTCCCCTATCTAAAGTCCAAGAGCTTTGCCAGCTGGGTCAGAAGCTTCTTGCCATCTTCCAGGACCCACATAAACAGCAATGTTTGGCTCTTAGTGATCACCATTTCCTTTGCCAAAAACACGCACACCATGCCTTTAAAACCAGGTTTAAGAATTTTACCAAGAGAAAAGTCAAGTCCACTGTCCTATCATTTGTGGAATCCCTCCAGCTGGACCTGCAGTCAGGAAGACCAAGTTTGAACTGGCCTCAGATACTTACTAGCTAGGTGATCCTGGGCAAGTCACTTTGCCTCTCTTTGCCTCAGTTTCCCCAACTGTAAAATAACCTGTAAGTTCCCTTTCTGCTCTAAATCTGTGATCAGTCTCTTGAGGAAGGTACTACCCTTGTCATTTCTGTTACACATGAGGAAACTGAGGCTTGGAGAGATTGTGACTTTCCCAATACATTATTAATGTCTGAGGTGGGATTTAAACTCAGATCTTTCTGTCTCTAAATCCAACACTCTGTGCACTACTCCATACTGCTTCTTGTCAGAAGAACACATTTCCTAGCTCTTCCCATTCACCCCAAATCCCCCACATAGGCATTTGCTAATTCCTTTTCCAACTAAGAAAATGAAGGGAAGAAGAGAATTGAAGACACAGCCTACCTTGGCAAATAAAGCACAGATTTACACAAGCCAAGGCATGATCCAAAAAAGTAAACAAACAGGAGCAGCTAGATGGCGCAGTGGATAAAGCTCTGGCCTTGGAGTCAGGAGGACCTGAGTTCAAATCCAGCCTCAGACACTTGACACACTTGACATGTACTAGCTGTGTGACCCTGGGCAAGTCACTTAACCCTGATTGCCTCACCAAAAAACAAAAAAATGAACAAAGTAAATAAACAAAGAGAAAAAATACGATAGGGAACTCTTTCTGAGAACATTTCCTAAAATCAAATCAAATTAAATCCTCCTTCTTGCTGCCAACACAAGAAATTCAAGTGGATTCTTTGTTAAAGGTCCCTAGAAGAATCACAGCTTGAAAACTGAAAGGGAACTGAGAGATCAATGAGTCCATCCCCCCTCATTTGATAGATGAGGAAACTGAGGTCCAACTCTTAAACACTTGCCCAAGGTTGAACAGGGACATCAGGTCCAACCACCTCCCATTTTACAAGTGAAGTAAGTGAGGTGCAGAGGTGAAGAGGTTTGCCCAAGGTCATACAGGTAGTAAGTAGCAGAGGAAAGATTTGAACCCAGGTCCTGTGCCTGCTATGCCTCATCTGCCTCTGTTCTTTACACAAGCCATGCTCCTACAGTCATCCGATGATAGATAGCCTAAGCCTGCCCCCACAGAAGCATGAATAAAATCTTCAGACAACCTTCCCCCAATGGAAAAAGGAAGTTCTTTTTACCTGTTGCCCCAAACACAGCGATGACTTTCTTGCTTGTCATGTTGCTGAGCCTAGAATCAGTGGAAGGACAGGCTGTGAGAAGGTCTGCCCCTGTCCAGCTTCAGCACCAGACTGGAGAGTCCTGCCTTTCACTGTCCGGCCTCAGATTGCTCCGCCCTATCCTGCCTTGTTCTCAAGCAGAGCAGAAGAAGAGAGATTAGGTGAATTCTCTGACTCACCATGATACTGCAGTTTTCTCCAGTAATTAACAGTGGAAAGAAGGCTGGGCCAAGAGTCAGGAGAGACCTGGGTTTGAATCCTACCACGGACACTTCACTGTGTGACCCTGGGCCAGTCAAGCACCTAGGTGAGCTTCAATTTCCTCACCTATAAGAATGAGCAAGCATACTTGTAGATATAACTAAGGCAAGATGGTCAGGGCTTTTCACTAGGGCTCCCAAATCCAGGAAGCACAGAAAGTACTATGCTCTTTGAAGTGAGTAGAAACAACTGAGCTTAGCACCTAGTTGGCAAACATTGGTTAAAATGGGAAATTATCTAGTGCTAGTGTAGAGGTGGTGAAGTGAAAGAATGCATGGCCTGGAGTCAGGAAGACCTGAATTCAAATGCTGCCTCAGGCACTTTACCAGCTATATGACCCTGGGCAAGTCACTTAACCCTGCTTGCCTCAGTTTCCTCATCTGTAAAATGAGCTGGAAAAGGAAATGGCAAACCACTTCAGTGCCTTTGCCAAGAAAGCCCACATGGGGTCGTGAAGAGTCAGATGAGACTGGACCAACTGAACAATAACACAATTCTGAGAATTCTGGCAGAATGGGTGATTTGGGCAGCGTGGGACACTCTTGGTATAAGTGCTCCTTCCACCAGGGCAGATGCATTCCAACCCCTAAGGACTGCCTTGAGGACCAGAGAAGTTGACCAACATCCCACGGTTAGGAGATGTCTGAGGCTGGAGGAGGTAGAAGGACTTACTGACTCCACCTCAAGTACCAGATGCAGGATGATCCTACTGCATCTAGACTGCTTAATGCCAATGTGCTCTGACTTGCCCAATTTTCACATCACCTGGCACCTCCACCCAGTTTGTTGGCCTCCGTCTTGTCCAGCCTGCTTCTTGATTCCACCTGACTGGTTTCTCTTTCTTTCACTACTGGGGTCCCCATCGACGGCCAGCTGTATCTCCTGACCAACCTTTGCTGGAAGCATCATCCAGGTTCAGCTCATCCTGCTCAAGGTAAAGAAGCTAGCCTTTGAACTTGGGTAAGCACCCTCTTTTAAAGTTTCTTTTTAACTGTTAATGATGAGATGTTGATTCTCTATGTAAAGCAATTTGGAAAGGAATTTAACAATTTCGCAAAACTGCAGTCACCTGATTGGTGATGGGTTTGTTTCAAGTTTCAAATTGGTGAACTTGTTGTATCACTTATGTCAAGCAACTTTTCATAATTTGGCTATTATTGGTTATTGTTTTAATGTGTAAACTTGCCAAAAAGCCTCTTTGCGTTTTGTCTTGCCGAGAATTTGCAATTACATAGAAATCACCAATGATTGGCTTTTTTACACCGGGACAAATTTTAAGTTTGAGATGTAAATCCTGGAAAAGTTTTTACTAAGCTGTGATTAATGAAACTTGCTGCTTGAGGGAAAAGCTCATAGGATTTTCTTTTGAGTTGTCTGATGGGTCATAATCCATTGATAATCAATAATTCACCATCTAAGAGAAATGCCACAAGCTACTCAGAGAAGGTGATACTGGTGGGAAGTCAGCATCAGGAAAAGCTGAGAGGACAATTTTAGCCTCAGTCTAAGTTGGGATCCTCCCAGCTTGGTTTCTCCACTATATTCCTTTGAAAGGGAGTGTTACCCACCTGGCTATTCCTGAGTCTGGCTTATGAGGTGGATTTAATACTGCATGGTTGGAAAACTGAATTATCTGAATCCAAACAAAGCTGAGGATGTTTCATCCTCTCACAGTTGGGCCCTAATCTAGTCACTGCTTTATATCTGGGCCCTGAAGGCTTTTTTTCTTTTGTCAGATTTGTGTCTTCCAGACTAGGAGCCATTAACCTACAGCTGGTAGCAAACAGCAGGAACCATCCAATGTCCTCTTGTCCTTCCTTGGATGCAGCCTGTGCTCTGTTCCAGTCAACTTCTTTGGGACCTCCTCAAGGCATGGACAGCTCTACACTCCTTGCCAGCAGGAAGCAGTTTCAGAAGCCACACTTTGCCCCTTACCCCAAAAGAATTTCAGTCCCATTCCTTCGAGGGGGAGTGATGAGGATGGGATCTAGACCTCAGAAAGGAAAAACCCTGGACTTTACCACTTGGCCAAATGTCTGGCATTCACCTGAGGCTATAATCCCATCAACTGGCCTTTCTTTGTGGCTATACCTAATCTCCCCTCCATTGTCTTACCTCCCTATGGCCCCTGGCCATTTCCCACACTTAATCCTAGTTAGACTCCATTGTCCAGGTGCCAGGAGTTCTGTTCACCCCAGTTTACTGGCCACTCCTATCCACATCTCCTTGGACCCCTCCTCCCATCACCCCAAACTGCATGGCCACTCCTACATCCTTCTCACAGGCTTTCTTGTCCATTTTGTCTCCCTTAAGATGCTGGGATTCTTATAATCTAGCCACTGCTTAGATTTTTATAATCTTATACTCTAGCCAATAAGCCAATAGCTACTAATGTTCAGACTCCTTAAGAGTCTGCCCAATATGATGGATGTTCTAATAAACCTTATCTTTGGCTGAAAGAAGGCTTGGGTCACATTCTTTTGGACAGGACCCGCATGTTGTGATTTGGGGGTCCGAGCACCCCTGAAACCCTAAACTGCATCAGGTATGCCACAAGGTTGTCATGGAAAGCACTTTGGAAATGTTAGAGCAACAGATAAATGTACATGGTGGTGATGAGGAGGAAGTCAAGTGAGGTGGCTGGGAAAGAGGAGGTCAGTGACCCTTCCAGTTTTAATACTTTATGTCTTATAAAACATCCGTGAAAAGATCTTCCCCACCTTCCTAGAAGGAGCTGGTAGGCAAAAGTTATTGTAAATAAAAGTCTGATAGAGCTCCTGATCCATGGC
Source organism: Phascolarctos cinereus (assembly GCF_003287225.1). Lineage (NCBI taxonomy): Eukaryota > Metazoa > Chordata > Mammalia > Diprotodontia > Phascolarctidae > Phascolarctos > Phascolarctos cinereus. The sequence goes on along the minus strand of NW_027555958.1, from coordinate 15,094,830 downwards.
CAGCAGCACTGGCGCGGCCAAAGACAGGAGAGTAGAGCACCACGTCATTGGCCTTGGCACCACACAAAGTGAGCCCATAGAGTACTGACTTTGGAGTCAAAGGACATAGGTTCTAATCTTGTCTCTGATGCTTTCTGCCTATGGGATCCTGGACAAATAATTTCCCCACTTGGGGTCTCAGTTTCGTTCTCTGTAAGATGAAAGGACTGAATTTGACAGTCTCTGAAGCCCCTGACAGCTCTACAGTAATGATCTATGACCTCCCTGGGCCTCAGTTTCTCCATCTGTAAAATGAGGGGATTATACTAGATGATCTCCTATCTTTTCCAGCTCTAGATTTATAATTTTGTGAGCATTCTAAGCCTCAGTTTCCTCAACTGTAAAATGAAGGGGCTGACCAAGAGGGTTCATGAGGTCCCTTCCAGCCCTAGAGTTATCATTCTATGCCTCAACTTCCCTGTGCCTCAGTTTTCTCATATAACATATATCATATCATGTCAGGTCAGGTCACATAACATAACATAACATAACATAATAATAGCTAGCATTTACAGGGCACTTGAAGGTTTGCAAAGTACTTTGTATACATAACTCATTCAATCCTCTCAAAGACCCTGGGAGGTAGGTGCTGTTATTATATTATTATTCCCATTTTACAGATGACATGAGTGACTTACCCAGAGGTGCACAGCTGGTCTAAGTATCTCAGACAAGATTCAGATTGGGGCCTTCCTCATCTCAGATCCTCTTTACCGTCGACATGGCCTCTGAAGTGCCTTCCCACTCAATCTGTGATCCTGTGACCTCTCCGGCCCTCAGTTTCCTCATATATAAAGTCAATCAGTTGGGCCAAATGGCCTTTGAGGTGCCTTCCGCTCTAGGTCTCAAAGCCTCTTCAGGAATCCAAGGGGAAAACTAAGGGGAAGGAGGAATATGCCTTCCTTCCTGATCTGGGGCCAGACTCAAGGCAGTTTTTTAGGCCTTTAAGGAAAACCTGCAGAAAGGCCTCACTGGGCTAACTACCCCCAGAAATACCCACCTTGGGCAGTCTGAAGGTAATGGAGAGGGGTCCAGGATTCTGACAGCCCTGCACGCGGCAGGGACAAAGGACAATAGCAGATCCTTTGGCCCTGGGCTGTGTACAGTGAAGCACCTTCTGCTTTTCCCCCTTGGCCAGTATCAGGGTGCACATCCTGGGTATCAACATCAGCTTTCTTAAGCACAGTGGATAATTTTGATTGCATTAAATTAAAAAGGTTTTGCACAAACAAAGCCAATGCAACTAAGATTAGAAGAAAGGTAGAAAGTTGGGAAGGAATTTTTACAACCAGTCTCTCTGATAAAGGCCTCATTTCTAAAATATATAGAGAATTAAGATAGATTTATAAGAATTAAAGCCATTCCCCAACTGATAAATGGTCAAAGGATATGAACAGACAGTACTCAGATGAAGAAATTAAAGCCATCTATAGTCATATGAAAAAATCTCTAAATCGTTACTGATTAGAGAAATACAAATCAAAACACCTCTGAGGTACCACATCACACCTATCAGGTTGGCCAAGATGACAAAACAGGGAAATGATAAATGTTGGAGAAGATGTGGGAAAATTGGAACACTAATGCATTGTTGGTGGAGTTGTGAAATGATCCAACCATTTTGGAGAACAATTTGGAACTATGCCCATAGGGCTACAAATATGTGCATACCTTTTGATCTAGCAATAGCACTTCTAGGGCTATATTCCAAAGAGATCAAACAAATGGGAAAAGGACCCACATGTACAAAAATAGTCATAGCAGCTCTTTTTGTGGTGGCAAAGAATTGGAAATTGAGAGGATGCCCATCCATTGGGGAATGGCTGAGCAAGTCGTGGTATATGAATGTAATGGAATACTATTGTGCTATAAGAAATGATGAACAGGCTGACTTCAGAAAAATCTGGAAAGACTTGTATGGTCTGATGCTGAGCGAAGTGAGCAGAACCAAGAGGACTTGGTACACAGTAACAGCCACGTTATGCAATGACTAATATTGTTAAACTGAACCCTTCTCAGCATTACAAGGATCTGAGACATCTCCAGAGACCTCGGGATGGAAAATGCTGTCCACATCCAAAGAAAGAACTATGGAAGTCTAATCGCTCTCACTTATTTTTATCTTCTGTTGAGTTTTGTTTCATCTTTCTGATGGTTCCTCCTATTGGTTTTAATTTTTACTTACAACTTCACTAATGTGAAAATATGTTTAATAGGAATGTAAATGTAAAGCCTATATCAAGTTGTGTCTTGGGGAGGGTGGGCAGGGAAGAAGGGGGAGAAAAAATTTTAAACTCAAAAGAATATGGAAGTGATTGTTGATAAATCAAAATAAATTAATAATTTTTTTTAAAAAACCATCAGCTTTCTTGGTGGATTCTGACCCCTTCATTCTGTGCCTTGTGGTAAGGGGAGGGGAAAGCCAGAAAGCTGTGCCATTCTGGATTCTACCAGTGACAGCAGAGGGCAGCAGAGAGCTATGACAGAGAGACAGATGAAATCCACCCAGGTAAGGATGGAGAGGGAGCCTCAGAGGGCAGGTAGGCAGGTGTGCCCAGCAGGCAGGCAGACTGGAGGAGTGAAGCTGGGAACCCCTCTCACCCTGACAAGGGAGGAGGTACAAGAAATGGGGTGGGGTGGGGTAGAGCCTGTGCACGTGACGCTCTAAATCTGGAGCAAAGAAGATTCAGGGACAGCCCAGTAACACTATATGCCAGGCAACCTGCTAAGCACTGGGGACCCAAAGACAAGAAAACTTTCACATCCATTTTCACATTTGATACTCACAACAATCGTGTTATGGTGACGATATTATTTCCATTTAATAGATGGGAAAACTGAGGCTCAGAAAAGAGAATTCACACACCAAACATCAGACAGCCAAGAGCCAAGACCAGAACGAGGTCTCCTGACTCTCAGGCCAGTGCTCCATCTGAGGTCACAGCATCAGGAAACAGGCAGAGAATGACTTGGTAAGCTCACCCTTGAAAACGACCCTCCCATGTGTTTATACTTAAGCAATGTCACAAGCAATAAGGAAAGAACCACCTTCAGTGAGATACAGGATTAGGAAGATTTGCTTCTATACCCATAATGCTGGGGACCCATCTGTTCCACGCCAGTGTCTTAGTATCTTCCTGAGTATCCAGTACAGCACAGATGTTTAATAAATGAATGAAAAGTCCTTTATTATGCACTTACCATGTTCCAAGAACCTTGCTTTTGGCATTGTTCTTGGATGGATGGATGGATGGATGGATGGATGGATGGATGGATGGGTGGGTGGGTGGATGATGGATGGATGGATGATGGATGGATGGATGGATGGATGGGTGGATGGATGGATGAATGGATGGAAGGATGGATGAATGGAACAATGGATGGATGGATGGATGAATTAATTAATTAGCAGACTTTTTCTGGCAGGTCAGAATACTGTGAGGAAGGACATGGAGACCTTTTGCCAACATAGCATACTTTTCCTTTCTCAAAATGAAGATCAGATGACCTCCAAGGTCCAAACCACACTGCAGCTGAATGTCAAGAGAAGTAAAAGCTATCAGAAGCCCAAGAGAAGATGAGGAGGAAGAGGAGGCAGAAGAGAAAGAGGAGGAGGAGAAGGAAGAAAAGAAAAGGAAGAGGTAGAAGAAGAGAGGAAAGGAAAGAAAGAGAGAGGAAGAAAAAGGAGAAGATGAGAAAGAAGAGGAGGAGGAGGAGAAAGAAGAAAGAAACAAGATGAGGAGAGAGAAGGAGGAGAAGACTAATAACAGATAATGTACTCTTTAATGTTTGTAAAGCATTTTACAGACATGATTCTCATCCAAGCCTCACAGCAACCCTGTATACAAGTATAATCATTGTTATTACAGATAAGCAAACTGATGCTCAAAAAAGGTGAAGCCACTTGTGATTTCAGGGGCAGGATTTGAATATGAGCCTTCCTAACATGGCACAGTGGAAGTCCAATTGGAGTCACACCTGGGTTCGGGTCCCAGCTCTGCTATTATTATCTGTATGACCTTAGCCGACTCACTCCACATCTCTGGGCCTCAGACTACATGAACTATAAGTCCCTTTCTAAACCTAAATCTATGATTCCCTGATGACAAATCTAGCCCTTTATCCACCCATCATGCCCCACACCCCTGGGTAAATTGTGTGAATATATGTAAATTATAATAAATTCACCAATGATGAGAACACTTCCAGTGTCTTTTCATAATGTAAAGAAATCACTTTCTGCTGGATTGGTTTGAGTCAGTTCAAACTTTGCCCATTCTACTATAAGAGGATCACAGTACCATTTAGAGCTGGAAAACACCACCTAGTGCAACCCCCTCATTGTACAGATGGGGAAACTGAGGCCCAGAAAGGTCAAGAAACTGCCTAAGGTCACAGGTTGTTTTGAACCCAGATCTCCCTGCAAATGCAGCACTCTGGCCACGGTGCCACATTGTCATGGAGGAAGTTGGCCACACCAAACTGGCTTGAATGCTTCTTCCTATAGGTCCTTGAAGGCCTCTTTGTTCTCTGAGACAAATTGGGAGAAACTCTTGACCTTGGGGTGGAGCCTGTGTGTGAGCTTCACATCTCTGTCTGGCTTCATGTGAAGAAGCGCATCATGTTAGCTATTTCCTGGGCTCCAGGGAATCCCAGCTTCTCATAAGCTTCTGGGGTGATCTGTGAAGGAAAAGAGAGAGAAAGAGAGCACAGCAGGAAACGTTACTGCCCTGCTAGCATGTTAAATTTAGGATACACATTTTTTAAAGGTAAGTTGTATGTAATCGAGATTTATAGTTTCATGTAATTCTCCTTTTCTGTTCTTTGTCTATGGAAATGTTCATCTGTGTCAGTGTTTGTTGATGAGATCACAAGATTGTAGATTTACAGCAGGTGGAGATCTTAGAAGACATTCAGTCCACCTCCATATTTTACAGATGGGGAAACTGAGGCACAGAGTGGTACATTGGCTTGCCCAAAGATGCATAGGTAGCAAGTGAGGGATCACAAGATCTGTCTTTAAAGGGACCTAGAAGGGACCTCAGAAGCCATCTAGTTGAACCCCTTCATTTTATAGTTGGGGAAACTAAGCCAGAAGCAACTTGCCCACTGACACATATTTTTTTTTTGAAGAACATTTTAGAAAGAAACATTATTGGCCAAGTTCCAAACAGTGCCAATGAAAGATTCACACACTGGATTGTTATCAAGCCAAATCCTCACTTGAATATCAGCTGTGGAAGAGGACCTCAGGGGTCACCTGGCCCAGGTCACACCCAAAGCAAGAATTCCCTCTATAGACAAGCAGACAAATAGTCTTCCAGACTCCCCTTGAAGACTCTCTGGGGCCTTTTCTCCTCTCCCTCTACTCCTTTGCCTTTAACAGTCCATTCCAGGCTCATTATCAGAGCTGCAACTAGCAGCTCTCCCCAGAAGACACAGACCTGTATTTCCAGCCCTGATCTCTCTCCTGACCTCTGCTCTCATCTTCACTACCACCACCGGCCCGCCCCCCCCCCCACACAGACACAAAAGTATCACCCGGATTTGAGCTCCACAGGTTGAAAAGTGACCCCATTGTGTAATGTCTTCCTAAACCTGAGCCTCTGACTTCCCCCTCTGCCTAGGGAGCTACCATTCCTTCATCCAATCTCCCGTTTGTAAAGCCTTCTTCTCTTTGACCGTGCTCCCTCAGCACTCACATGGTAGCAGTTACTAAGCCCTCTTGCTAGTCCCTCACAATGTCCCTGTCCCGGCTCGCTTCTCCTCCATTCCCACCATCTCAGTAGAGTTCCCCAGGACCATTCACCTGCTTCCTGCCTTAGCTTCCTCTCTCCTCCTTCCAATCCACTCTTTACTCTGCTACCAGCCTAACTGCCCTTTTACCTAGATTTAGTCAAGCCACTCCTCTCATCAAAGTCCTTCAATAGCTTCCCATTGCCCACGGGGTAAAGCTCAAAGTCCTTTACCCAGAATTCAAAGGCCTCCACCATCTTTCTGAGCCTTACGTGCTGTATTGCTCCCCTCTGCCTGCACCCTGAGCCAGCCAAACTGGGCTACTCTGCACCTGACATCATGGCATTGGCCCTGGAGTCTGAGAACCTACCTTCAAACAAATCCTACCTCTGACGCGATGGCCTGTGAGACTTTGGACAAATCACTTCATCTGCATGGGCCTCAGTTTCCCCATCTTTCAAATGAGGAGATTGAACCTAATGCCCTCTAAGGTTCCTCCTACTTCTGGATTAATGACCTTCTGTGCCTGTGCTGACTCTCTTCCTTTCCCCTGGAATGTCCTCCCTACCCCTCTTCTCAGCATGGTCAGAGAGAAACAGAAAGAGAAAGACAGAAAGGGACATCGGGAAAGCGAAAAGAAGAAGAGAGTTGCACAGAGAGAGAGAAGAGAAGGAGAATGTGTGACCTGATTGCACGTGTATAACCTATATCAGATTGGTTGCCGTCTTAGGGAAAGGGCAGGGATGGTGGGAGGGAGGGAAAAAATTTTGGAACTCAAAATCTTAAAATAAAATTCTATTTACAAGAAGGGAAAGAGAGAAAGACAGAGAGAAAAACAGAGAGGGAGAAACGAGGGAAAGAGAGAGAGAGGGAGAGAGAGAGATTTACTAAGCACTTACTATATATAAAGGCACTTTGCTAAGTGCTAAGGATGCAGACAATCCCCGCCCTTAAGGAGTTTACATCCCAATAGGAGGAGATGGTGCAAAATGGGAAGCCCCACTCCTCTTTAGGGCTCCTGTCTCTGCCTGGGCCCCACTCCTCCTCCCTCCTGCTTCCCCCAGAATCTTTCCCACAATCCATCCCTCCTTCCTGGGGCATCTTCACTTCCTCCCTCTCTGCTGACTCCTTCTGTCTGCCTGCAAACCTGCCCAGGCACAGTCTCCACTCCTGCCCTCTTTCTACCTCTTCCAGCTCCTCTCTCCTCCTATCTCCCTCCTCCTTCACTCATAAAGTCCTAGCAAAGCTGTCCCACACTAAGCCTGCATTGCCTCGTCCCCCACCTCGGGTCTTGCCTTTGCTCTCCCCGAGGTCTCCAGTGATTTCCTAGTCTCCAGTGATTTCCTAGTCCCCAGATTCAATGCCTTCCATTCATTGTGGCTCCAGTTTAGGGTCCTAGAGATAATGCCACAAGGAGCTCATTTTGCAGATTTGGAAACTGAGGCCTTGGAAGGTTCTGTTCCTTCCTTTGACACTTCCTGCGGGACCTCAGGGCCTCAGTTTTCCCTTCTGTAAAATGAGAGGGCTGGACAATATAGACTGTGAGGTCCCTTTCAGCTCCATGTCCATGACTGACGTCTCTTCCCCTCTTCAGGCCTCAGTTTCCCCATCAGTAAAACAAGGGGGTTGGATTAGATGGCCTTGGAGATCCCTTTCCAAATGTCAAGTTATGATCCTTTCATAATGCAAATCATTTTTCTCCATGCAAAAAGCCTGGGAGAGTGTTCAGATACCATTCGTTTGCCTGTCCTGAGAAATCTGCTTTTGCAGGCTCCAGCTGCTTATTAATGAGACACTGCTTCCACTGGCCTCCTCTCCACATCAGAACCAAGTCAGGCAATGGCCTGAGTGGTTTCGGGTACCCAGCACTCGGAGTCTTCTTGACTCCAGGCCCTGCATTCTATCCCCCCAGCCACAAGCTGCCCCAAAAGACACCTTAGAGACCATCCAGTCCAATGTTCTCATTTCACAAGGTAGTAAACTGAGGCCCCAAAAGGTAAAATTACTTTCCCCAGGTCTCACAGAGAGTCAAGTGGCAGAGGAGGGATTTGAATTCAGAGCTATGGCTCTGTCACACTGCCTCTGCATTCGCCATCTTTGTGACCATTGGCCTTCCCTATACTTTAATTCCTTCATCTGCAACGTGGAGATAACATGCCTTGCACTAACACGCTTTGTAAGCCTCAAAGAAGTGAGAGCCTTGCTCCTGGACTCACTTGTCGTGCACAGATGCCTCTGGCTCTCTGTTAAGGCAAGAACAGCCTTCCAGAAGGGTCAGCAGAAGTGCCTAAAAGAGTCACAGCTTTCCTTGCCATTTCTAGGCCAGTAGACTAGCCCACACACCACAAAAAACTTTAAATGGAAGACCAGAGGCTGGCTCACTGCTGGGGTTGGGGCGCCACCATGTGGCCAGATCCAGTCTCTCAAGCCTTTTAAAACTATGGTCATTGTTCATTGTTGAAAACCCAAACGGATAATTCGGCTTTTGGGATCCTTATGTGATCTCAGAATCAGAAGGGACCTTATAGATGATGGAATCCAGCCCTGAAGGCCATGTTTATCACAAAGGCCTGTGTCGGGTAATCACAGCCTGGCAGACACCCACAGCAGTAAGCAGTGTGACCATTTTACTCCTCCACTCAAAAAGCCCTCTTTTAAAAGCCTTGTGCTTCTGTCATTCAGTCAGGGCTGACTCTTCATGACCCCTTGCACCATAGCAGGCCAAGCCCTTCTATCCTCCACTATCTCCCAAAGACGGTCCAAACTCATGTTCATTGCTTCTATCCTCTACCTTCCCCTTCTCCTTTTGTCTTCAATCTTTCCCGACATCAGGTTTGGGTTTTTGCTCGTTTTGTTTTTTTCCCATGAGTCCCATCTTCTCATGATGTGGCCAAAGTACTGAAGCTTCTTTACTGCCCCCAAAATAAAATGCATGCTCCTCTGCTGCTCACTTAAAGTCCTTCATGCTCTGGCTCCAGCCATCCCAGCTAGGCCACTCCTTCAGAACATTCCAGCTCCCAGTTACATGTAGCCTCCCGGGTCTAGAAAGAATCAATGCATGCCTAAATGCATGAGCCAATGAATTAATGAATGAATGGAGTGGGTGAAGGAAGGAAACCATGAATGAAGGAATGCAAAAATGCATGAATGAATGAATGCATCCATGGATCAGTGAGTGAACAAATATATTAAATAATGTAATTAAATGCCCACTATGTAAGTGCCAGGTACTATGCTAAATTCTGGGAATGCAAAGAAAGGCAAAAACACAAATACTTCCTGCCCTCAAGGAGCTCACAATCTAATGGGGGGGGGAGACAATAAGCAAACAAATATATACAAACAAGCTATCTACAAAATAAATAAAGAAGTAAATAAGAGAGAGAAGGCACCAGAATTTACAGAGATTGGGGTAGGCTTCCTACAGTACATGGCACGTTAGTTGAGACTCAGAGGAAGCCAGTAGGTGGAGATGACAAGGAACACCGTTCCAGACATGGGAGACAGCCAGAGAAAATGTCTGGAGCTGAGAGATGGAGGGTCTTGTTCCTGGAACAGCCAAGATGCCAGGAAGGCTGAGCAAAGGGTACCTGGGCTGAGGTTATAAGGTGGAAGGTGGTTGTAAGGTGGAACAGGTTATGAAGGTGGGTTTAGTCGCTCAACCTCCCTCAGCTTCCTCATTGGTAAAATGGGGGCTGCTATAGCTTCTGCCTCACAGAGTCACTGTCACGCTCAAAGGAACTAATATATGCAAAGCACTTAGTGAATCTTAAACCTTGATATAAACGTTAGCTATTACTAATTCTCTTTTTTTATTACTATTCTTAGGCAATTGGGGTTAAGTGACTTGGCCAGGGTCACTGAGGCCACATTTGAACTCAGGTCCTCCTTACTTCAGGGCCAGTGCTCTATACACTGCACCACCCAGCTGCCCCTATTACTAATTCTTAAAGTACAAGGATTCTTCCCCATTACCTATGAAATCCCATCATCAATCACCCACTAACAATGACTGGCTTGTCCCCACCCACAGACTTTCCCAGAATTCCCAGGTGAACAGATGCTTCCCCTCAAGTAGGAGAAAAGGGGTCCACAAGCACTGTTGTTTCTGGCCTGTCAAGGCTCACCTTGGCGTCTTTAATCACTTTCCCCAAGACCTTGGACAGGATGTCTGCATACTGCTGAACTGTCAGGGCTTCTGCACTGAGACCCACGGCCTTGCCCAGGAACTCTTCTGGGGATCGGAAGATACTAACGACCGCCGGTCCAACGTCAGCAACAGAGATGCCATCCATGGGGATGTCCTTCATAGGCACCACTGGCCAACACAGAAGAACAATCAATTACAACAGACCCTCCCACAGCACGTTCCTCCCAGAGCCCATTGGCCACTCAGATGCAGTGTGGGCTGGATCACCATAAGGGGTTAAAAGCCTCACACAGGTAGGAGATCACAGTCCATCAATGAGCATTTGCTTCTAGCTCTCTGGGGCAGTAGCTGGGTTAGGCCCTAAGGCTGTGGACAAAAGCCTGGAAGTCTCTGCCTCCTGGGACCTTGCCCTCTATTGGGAGAAACAAACCATGCACACAATAAACGCAAGGTAATTGGTGGGGCACGTGGGGGCACAAGCACCTGAGGGGCACCGCAGGTAGTGGTCCCTGAGCTAAGCTTTAAAGTGAACTAGAGCCTAAGAAGCAGAGGGAAGAAGGGAGTGCGTTCCAGGCATGGGGGAGAGAGAGTCCTTCAAAACGAAAAGTGTCCCCCGAGGAACCTCTGACTTTTCTGGGGCCAGCCTCTCTGGCCACAGGCTGTCTGTGTGCTACAGCTGACCTATAGGAGGCAGTGTGGTAAAGGGGAAAGATACTGCCTCTGGAGCCAGAGGACCTGACTCCAAACTTCAGACATTGGTCAAGTCCCTTTAGCATCCTGGGCCTCAGTTTTCTCCTGTGTAAAAGGGGGAAGTGGACCAGATGGCTACTGGGAGCCTTCAGCTCTAGTTCCTGTCTAGTTCCCCCAACCAGCCCCCATAATGGGGAATCTTCCTTACAGCCTGGCTCATCCATGCTCCCCACCCTACCCACCTGTGATGTCAGAGGCAGGAAGCTCACCATACAATGCTGAGGGAGACCCTGTCAAACACCTGGACCAATTCCACATCAGGACACAAGTCTGTTGTTCCTCTTGTCTCCTCCATTAGAACATCAGCCCCTAAAGGGCAGTGATTTCGGAGGAGAGGCTTCATCTTTGTACCCACAGGACGTAGCCCAGCTGTGGGGCTGGGTTATTAGCATTCGTAGACCAATATATTTATAGATTAGCAACTATAGATTGATTGATATAGTGACACTTAAAAACCTCTTCTTGACTCATTAGAGGCAACTTTGGCATCTCTGCAGTCTGGAAGTTCCCGAGGCCTGGGGTAGCCCAGGAAAGGGTAGCAGATCATTCACGGATTCATTCATTCCAAAATATTTACTAAGCAAAGCGTTGAGTGCCTTATCCTGGCTCTCTTCTGCTTTGACTGGTCTCAGGCTGAGACCAGCTGCTGGTCCCAGATCTTAAGGTCCCAGATCTAGGCCTGAAACGGACCTCAGAGGCCAACCCCACTCATTGTACAGAGGAGGAAACTGAGGCACAGGGAGCTTAAGTGACTGGAAGAACACAGAGCTGGAAAAGACCTCAGAGGCCTCCCTCATTTTACAGATGAACAAACTGAGACCCAGAAGGTTAAGTGACCTGCCACTGTCACATGGATAGTAAGTCTCAGAGGCAGGATTTGAACCTAGTCCTCAGACCCCAAATCCAGGGCTCTTTCCACTAGCGGACACTGCCTCCCATGTGTTTTATACATCTTTGCACCTCCCTCCCTCACCCCACCAGGGCCTTGCATGGGATCAGAGACTAGAAGGGATCCAGAAGGGACCCCAGAGGGGGTGAGGAAGTGATGAGACTTGCCCAAGGTCACTCAGCCAGCAAGTGTCTGGTAGAATATGAATCCAAGGCTTTCAGAGTTCAAATGCAGTCCTCTGTCCACTAACAATCATACTGCCTCTCACTAAATATTGAATGAATGAATGAATGAATGAATGAATGAATGACGGCATAGCGCTGATCCCTGCTGCCTCTCACAGCCATTTTCGAACATACCCAAATTGTAGTAGTCGCCATCAGATGCCTTCACTGGCTTCAAGCCTTTTAGAAAGTTTTCATAGTAGGCGGGTACCCTGACACTGGTCATGGGCACGCCGAGATTCCAGAAGTATTCTTCCACCTCTCCTTTGCCATCAAAGTGTGGCACCTCCAGTTTCCCTTTGGTCAACTTCTTGACATTCTCCAGGCCACTGTATACCACGTGCTTCAAGCCCAGCTCTTTACTGGCATCGGCTACGATTTTCCCCTGTGAACCAAAGATATGAAAATACAAGGAATTTTCCATTGCTTTTATGCTAATTCCTGTTTTCTCATTTTTCAAAGTTATTGCTTTCACATCTGTTCCCTGAGTATCATCAATCTCATGAAACCCCACCAGATAAGAGAGAGTAAGAGTAATAACAAAAGAAAAGCAGCAACAATGTGGCAATTGGAGATGGCTGGCCTTGGAGTTGTTCAAGTTGCCTCTCATGCTTCCTGCCTGGGGCCCCCTGGGCAGGGCATTCACTTCTCATCACCCCAGGCTGCTAACTCTGGAAGACTATGAATTTGGGAGCAGGTGCCCATCTGCTTGGTGGAGAGAGTTCCTCCTGGGCCAATGAAATGCCAGGACCAAGCCCCATCCCAATGGGGGCCACGGAAAACCCAACAGGGAGAGATGAAGGGAGGGAGGGAGAAGAAGCAGAAAACTGAAAACCGAAGAAAAAGCTCGAGTCCACAAATGTGGCAATGAATGCATTCTTTGAATTCGCCTCTCATCATACCATTGGGCTAGAACTAAAGACTTTATTTTACATAAGTACAACTTTCACATACTATGAATTTGAATACGTGCAGCTACTTTAGGGAATTCATTATTTGAAGGAATGGAGACCTCACAGTACTCCACCCAGGGAAGGGTGCTAGGCTTCTTTTCGGGGGGGGGGCGCGGAGCAAGGAATAAAGATTCATAAGACATAGTACAAAGAAGTACAAAGTTCAAAGAGCTTTCAGATCAGTAAGTCAGAGACCTCCTGACTGTCTCTCCCAAAGGAGCTTGGTAAAGGGTGTGAGAGGAGGAGAGAAGGGTACAAGCATTTATTACGTACTTACTTTGTGCCCAGCAATGTGCTAATGAAAATGGTCTCACTGATGGATGACAGCATCATTCACAAAATAGTCCACCTTTCTGTAGCACTTTCAGGTTTATGAACGTCAGCCTGCCTGGCCTCGGAACCAGGAGAAACTCGGTTCCAGTCCCACCTCTGACACATAAAGGTAGTGAGCCCCGGATTTTCATCATTTAACCTCCAAGTGTTCTAGGCAATTCTCACGGATGACAAATGGCAGAAAAGCTGCCAACCTGCTGTGACCCAAGGGGTTTCCTCATGTGGGCCATCTCGAAGCTGATGAAATCATACCCCATTTCTTCAACTTTTCCTTAAAGGTTTACCAAACAGCTTCCTCACCACAACAACCCTGCCAGGGTCTCATTCTTATCACCCAGAAGGAACTGGTTGCTAGGGTAGATGTGATGGGAGCCTTGGGGAGAAATAATTACTCTATCTAAGAAGCTGTGAGGGAGCAGGAGAAAAGCCAGGCAGGGTGAGTCATGCAAGCCAGATTTGAAGAGAGCAGAGTTCAAAGGATTTGAAGAAAGGACTGGTAGGATTCAGGATTTAGGATTCAGGCAGTGGCAAAGTGTGTAGTGTGCCATACTGGGAGTCAGGAAGACCTGACTGAGTTCAAAACTTGCCTCAGCCACTTACTAGCTGTGTGATCCTGGGCAGGTTGATTGGCCTTTCTCAGCCTCAGTTTCCTCATTCGTAAAATGGGGACAGTAATAACAGCACCTACTCTGCCTTCTAGGATTGTGGTGAGGATCAAGTGAGATAACACATAGAGGACTTTGGAAGCCTTAATGTCAAGAGAAATGCCGGCCATGACTGTCATTATTACATAGTTCAAAATCTTCCTCAGAAGCCTGCTGTCTTCTACAACTTGGAGCACACTTCTGTCCTCAGTTTTCTCCTGTGTAAAATGTGAAGGGATGCACCTGAAGACCTCTAAAGTTCTTCTCTGCCCCAAAGGTATGACCCCAGGATCCTAAGGCAGCCCACACTAGAGGCCTTTGTGCACAGGGGAAGTGACCCCTCCTCCCATTGCTTGGAAATGACACAGACTGGACTAAATCACTCCTAAGGTTCCTGCCAACTCAGACATGGGGATTATTAGCCCCATTTTACAGATGAGGAAACTCAATCTGAGAAATTTAATGACTTGCCTAAGATCACACGACTGGGAAATATCAGAGCACATGTTTGCACCTTGTTTCACCTTGGGCGAGTCACTTCATTTCCTGTTCATCTGTCAAATGGGACGATTGGACTAGATGGCTTCTGAGCTCCCTTCCTGGATCTACAACCAGGCTTCCTAAACCTTCTTTTTCTAGGACAGCTCCCAGCCTTCAGGAGGGAATGAGCTTTCAGAGTCTGAGGGCTTTCAGCAAGGCCTGAGGGCTTTCCTCTGAGCAAGTGCACAAACTTGATTGTATGGATTCCTCAGTTTCCCTTTCACTAACAATGAAGATGAAGACTGGACCTGTGAAGATATTGATTGCAGGGAATTCTGTCTATCACATTCAGTTTCTGGCACTTTCTCTGCAATTTATCATTTTAGGGAGTTTCCTAGGGCGCTGGGAGGCCTTGGTCTTTTGAGCTTCAAAGCCAACTCTCCTCTGACCTTAGCAGGGCAGCCTTTAGCTACTTAAAGATTTTTTAAAAAACGAAAAACTATTCAAGGTAACGAAGATAAATGACTGGAGAGCAAGTGTTGTCTTTTTGTGTGTCTTCAACCCCTTGGAAAGGCTGGGGAAGCCTAGGGGCCCCTTCTGGGAACCACGTTTAAAATAATCGAAGGATATGCTACATTTTAGTTAGAGGCTAGTGAAAATACAGCCTTCATTTCCCCTTCTGCTGTGGATAAATGAGGTATTATTCCACTACATTTTTTGATTCCTTCACTCAAGCCAAGACATGCACTTCCCGACTCGAGACTAATAGAGACTACATATTTGGTAGCTCTCTCTCTCCCTTGCACAGAATCACAAGTGACACAGGATTTAGGGAGGGGCTGGATCCCAAGCAGAGTCCTATGGGATATTTCTAATCATTCGTGTAATTCTTGACCCAAAGTGCCCAGCTCTGGGAACTGACCTAGGCATATGTTTTTTTCTTACTTATTATGCTTCTACCTGGAGTTTGCTCCAAGGAATCCAAATATAACTTAGACATAGCTAAGGTCCAACTTTCCCTAAATGTTTGTAATAGCATCAACAATTCCCACATAAGAACTCAGGGTAATAACTTCACATTAAGCCTTTATCTCACTCCAAGTGAAATCTCTCCCTTCCACAAAGTTCTAAATAGTCAGAGAGATAGAGAACAGATAGAGGAATGACATATAGAGATGATGAGAAAGATGATAGATCGATAGACAAAGGGACAGAGACATGACAGATAAATAGATAATAGATAGATGAGAGACGGAAAGAGAGAGACAGAGCGAGAGAGAGAGACAGAGCGAGAGAGAGAGACAGAGAGAGAGAGAGAGAGAGAGAGAGAGAGAGAGAGAGAGAGAGAGAGAGAGAGAGAGAGAGAGACTTGAACTGCCACTTTGTGGGTTAGGCTTTTCTTTGAACCTTCTAGACAGCAATCCCCTTTCCCCGTGGACTTGCATTGCCTGTAATAGAGGGATGGCAAGGTCCTTTTCTCTTGCTTCCCCAAATCATGAGCCCCCCTCATTGATCCTCCAGCCACAGAAGCCACATGGGTAAATCGATTCTTCTCTTTCCCAGGCGCAAAGTTACCTAGAAGTTATCCTCCCCTCTCTAAAAGACCAGTACTTTGAATACTTGAACTTAGGCTCATCCATGAGGCAACACTCATGGCTGGTGGGGGCAACAAATCTTCCCTTTGTGGGCAGAAGACTAGATTCTGGGACAACGATGCCTAGAAGATTTGAAATCTCTCCTCTTCTACACAGGAGATTGGGTTGTTCAGGAAACAACTAGCTCTTTATAGCGTTTTCTGTGGGTAAAGTTGGGGGAAGCCATCGATTGGGGAATGGCTGAACAAATTGTGCTATGTGATTACAAAGGAATACTATTTTACTATGAGAAATGATGAGCAGGATGTTCTCAGGAAAACCTGGAAAGCCTTAGATGATCTGATACTAAGTAAATGTACTGTGTACAAAGTAACAGCGATATTGTGGGATGATCAACTATGAAGGACTTGGCTATTCTCAGCAATACAACCATCCAAGACAACTCTAAAGGATTTAATGATGAAACATGCTATCCATCTCCAGAGAAAGAACTGATGGTATCTGAATACAGATTGAAGCATGCTTTTTTTACTTTCTTTATTTTCCTTGAGTTTTTGTTGTTGTCATTGTTTGTTTTCTTTCACAACAGGACTATTAGGGATATGTTTTACAGGACTATACACGTAGTGTGTAGTCCTAGATCAAATCGCCTGCCTTCTTAATGAAGGTGGGGGGAGGGGTGGGGAGGAAGGAAGGAAGGGAGAGAATTTGGAACTCAACATTTTGAAACAAGTGCTAAAAATTGTTTTTACATGTAACTGGGGGAAAATAGAAGCTAAAAAAACAGAACGACCTAGCTCCCTTCTCAGGCCAAGTGGGCAGGTACACACTGCATCCACCATGTGTTCCTGTAGGGACTCTCCCAGAGCCCCAAGCACCACCATCTCTTAGGTGGGGAAATCCATTCTTAGGCACTTTCCTCTTTGGCTACATTGAGCACATGTTGATTCCAGCCATGTGATGGTACTGAAAGTCCCCATCAATGCTCCTAGTGGGGTAGGGAAAAAAAGAGAAATCCCTTCTCCTATGCCATATACTAAGAAAAAAGCAAAAAGGGACAAGAGTAGTCTGTCTTCCTATCACTCTTACTTACAGGCCAGTACAAAGGACTTAGAATAAGACCATCCTCATAAGTCCCAGCTGGTCGACTGTCCTGGGAGCAGCCCCACTCATTGGGAACCAATCAGGAGGCAGAACTTGTCCTTTCCAGGTGCCAGTGCACCTCTGTGGGGAGAGATAAGCTCAACAGGATGGAATCCTGCCTTATCAACACTTCTTGTTCTGATTAGAATGAGAAGCATCAGCTTTGGGCACAAGACAGTAAAGTCCTGAGAGTTTACAAATGTAGATTGGACTCTTACTGGGGCATGAGACCCCTGCTCTTCAGCACTGGACAGGGGCTGCCCGAGCTCTAGAGCCCCTTCTTTGATGGACATACCCCTATTCCCTACCTGCTGCACTTCATTCTCCTTGCTAAAGTCTTCCCAGTAGGTGGTCAGCAGGAAGGCACCATAGGCCCCTTTTAATGCTCCCTTCACAGCCTCTTGGTCATTCAGGTCACACTTCACCACTTCAGCTCCCAGGTCTCGAAGGGCCAGGGCAGCAGGTCTGGTCACATCCCGAGTCAACGCTCTTACGGAAAAGTCTTTGTCCTCCAAAATGGCTCTAGCAACAGAACCACCCTGAGAACCTGGTGAGGAAGAAAATCAATTTAAAAGTGAACAAATGTCTTGAGAAATGAAGGAATGAATAAACATGCATACATATGTGTGTGTGATTGTATATATACAGGTTGTGTGTGTGTGTGTGTGTGTGTGTGTGTGTGTGTGTGTGTATGAGGAATCAGAAAGGGAGGCTCTCAGAACACTTGGCTTAGGGTCAGAAATCCTGGGATTGGTGTGTTTGTACCAATAATTGTTACTTGTGTTAAATTATTCCACTTTTCTGATCCTCTGTTTCCTTATCCATAAAATGGAGCCAATAATACAAACACTACTAAGGGGATGGATTGGAGCATTAGATCCCAACTCTTCCTACCCTGGCCCCGACTTATATAAAAAGGATAGAACAAATCTGTCTTGGACTCCTCCTTTTGGGGGCCCCATCCTTCCTCTGGGACGTCCCACCTCCCCACTCTGCTCCAGCCCTCCTATGGGGAGTAGCAGCCAGGGGCATGGGGAAGAGGCTCAAATGAAATCTTCATGTAAAGCACTTTACAAATGCTAGTTATTTTTCTGCTTATTAGCTGCAGCAGCAGCAGCAGTAGCCTACATTTCCCAGTCTGGTAATGCCTTCATTCCCTGGGCCTTCTATTCCCCTCCTGCTAAGCTCCAGCAATATTTATGGAGCCCTATCAGAGTGTGTTGGGAAATGTTTAACAACCAGGCTGGGTGGGGTGGGGTGGGGTGGGGAGTGTATACACCCCTCATTTTAACCTTTTAATCTGACTTGTTAGCATCTTTTCCACCACTTTCTTAAGTCTAAAACAATAACAAAATAATAAATCGAACCCTGATTTATAGCAGGCACTCATTTCTGACCCATGATCATTGACCCTGAAAATTTCACAATCTCTTCTGCTGCAGGATGAAGCTCATTGTACCACCAGATCCTGCTCAGATGCTCAGCCACAAGGTGTTAGTTCATGAGGTAGCACACCTGGGAATTGGGAGGGCAGGGTGCATATTTAAATTGCAGACTCAAAAAATAACAGCTTGAAGACCCAGTGGAATCAAAAGAGCTGTGAGCTCTTGATGCTCTAATTTGGTGAAAGGGCCCCTTCCAGCCTTCTTTTTTCTCCAGCTGTTCTGGAACTGCTAGCTGGCACCCTGGACACTCTGCTCCCCTATCTAAAGTCCAAGAGCTTTGCCAGCTGGGTCAGAAGCTTCTTGCCATCTTCCAGGACCCACATAAACAGCAATGTTTGGCTCTTAGTGATCACCATTTCCTTTGCCAAAAACACGCACACCATGCCTTTAAAACCAGGTTTAAGAATTTTACCAAGAGAAAAAGTCAAGTCCACTGTCCTATCATTTGTGGAATCCCTCCAGCTGGACCTGCAGTCAGGAAGACCCAAGTCTGAACTGGCCTCAGATACTTACTAGCTAAGTGATCCTGGGCAAGTCACTTTGCCTCTCTTTGCCTCAGTTTCCCCAACTGTAAAATAACCTGTAAGTTCCCTTTCTACTCTAAATCTGTCATCAGTCTCTTGAGGAAGGTACTACCCTTGTCATTTCTATGTTACACATGAGGAAACTGAGGCTTGGAGAGATTGTGACTTTCCCAATACATTATTAATGTCTGAGGTGGGATTTAAACTCAGATCTTTCTGTCTCTAAATCCAACACTCTGTGCACTACTCCATACTGCTTCTTGTCAGAAGAATACATTTCCTAGCTCTTCCCATTCACCCCAAACCCCCACATAGGCATTTTGTTATTCTTCTTCCAACTAAGAAAATGAAGGGAAGAAGAGAATTGAAGACACAGCCTACCTTGGTAAATAAAGCACAGGTTTACACAAGCCAAGGCATGACCCAAAAAAGCAAAATAACTAAGAGAGAAAAATATAATAGGGAACTCTTTCTGAGAACATTTCCTAAAATCAAATCAAATTAAATCCTCCTTCTTGCTGCCAACACAAGAAATTCAAGTGGATTCTTTTGTTAAAGATTCCTAGAAGAATCACAGCTTGAAAACTGAAAGGGAACTGAGAGATCAATGAGTCCATCCCCCCTCATTTGATAGATGAGGAAACTGAGGTCCAACTCTTAAAACACTTGCCCAAGGTTGAACAGGGACATCAAGTCCAACCACCTCCCATTTTACAAGTGAAGTAAGTGAGGTGCAGAGGTAAAGAGGTTTGCCCAATGTCATACAGGTAGTAAGTAGCAGAGGAAAGATTTGAACCCAGGTCCTGTGCCTGCTATGCCTCATCTGCCTCTGTTCTTTACACAAGCCATGCTCCTACAGTCATCCGATGATAGATAGCCTAAGCCTGCCCCCACAGAAGCATGAATAAAATCTTCAGACAACCTTCCCCCCAATGGAAAAAGGAAGTTCTTTTTACCTGTTGCCCCAAACACAGCGATGACTTTCTTGCTTGCCATGTTGCTGAGCCTAGAATCAGTGGAAGGACAGGCTGTGAGAAGGTCTGCCCCTGTCCAGCTTCAGCACCAGACTGGAGAGTCCTGCCTTTCACTATCAGGCCTCAGATTGCTCTGCCCTATCCTACCTTGTTCTCAAACAGAGCAGAAGAAGAGAGATTAGGTGAATTCTCTGACTCACCATGATACTGCAGTTTTCTCCAGTAATTGATAGTGGAAAGAAGGCTGGACCTAGTGTCAGGAGAGACCTGGGTTTGAATCCTAGCACTGACACTTCACTGTGTGACCCTGGGCCAGTCAATCAACCTAGGTGAGCTTCAGTTTCCTCACCTATAAGAATGAGCAAGCATACTTGTAGATATAACTAAGGCAAGATGGTCAGGGCTTTTCACTAAGGCTCCCAAATCCAGGAAGCACAGAAAGTACTATACTCTTTGAAGTGAGTAGAAACAACTGAGCATAGCACCTAGTTGGCAAACATTGGTTAAAATGGGAAATTATCTAGTGCTAGTGTAGAGGTGGTGAAGTGAAAGAATGCATGGCCTGGAGTCAGGAAGACCTGAATTCAAATGCTGCCTCAGGCACTTTACCAGCTATATGACCCTGGGCAAGTCACTTAACCCTGCTTGCCTCAGTTTCGTCATCTGTAAAATGAGCTGGAAAAGGAAATGGCAAGCCATCCAGTACCTTTGCCAAGAAAACCCCAAATGGGGTCATGAAGAGTCAGATGAGACTGGACCAACTGAACAACAGCACAACTCTGAGAATTCAAGCAGAATGGGTGATTTTGGCAGCGTGGGACACTCTTGGTATGAGTCCTTCTTCCATCAGGGCAGGGTCATTGCAACCCTTAAGGACTGCCTTGAGGACCAGAGAAGTTGGCCAAGGTCCCACAGTTAGTCTGAGGCTGGAGGAGGTAGAAGGACTTACTGACTCCACCCTCAAGCACCAGATGCAGGATGATCCTACAGTGTCTAGATGGCTTAATGCCAATGTCTCTAACTTGCCCAATCCTTTTCACATAACCCTGGCATCTCCACTCGGTTTGTTGGCCTCCGTCTTGTCCAGCCTGCTTCTTGATTCCATATTCCTGGTTTCTCTTTCTTTGGCTGCTGGAGCGTCCATCGATGGCCAACTATAGCTCCTGAGCAACCCTCCCTTTTCTAGAAAAGGTTTCCACTTAGCCTAAGAGGAAGCCTGGTGTTGTTTGCTCCTCATTTCAAAGACATCGTGAAGTCATGTCTTGACTTTTGAATGAATTGGATTTAAGAGAGGCGTTGGCACACAAAGTCATCAGCTCCATCCTCTTCTCAAGTCATCCAAGTCTAGGGTCAAGACAAAATTCTAGCTATGGCCCAGGATGCAGTGGGTGACCTTGGACTTTCTAAATTAGGGTCTTTCCCAGGCCTCAGTTTGTCTGTGGCAATGGCCATTCAGTGACTAAGGGCTAGGTAAGAATTGAGACCAAAAAAACAATCGAGACAAAATATATTAATCTGAGAGGCGAAGACCCTCAGAATTTCTGGCCTGAGCAGAAATTTTTTGGTAAGGCAATCAGGGTTAAGTGACTTGCCCAGGATCACAAAGCTAGTCAGTGTCAAATATCTGAGGCCAGATTTGAACTCAAGGTCCTCCTGACTCCAAGGTCAGAGTTCTATCTGCTGTGCCACCTAGCTGTGTCACAATTAGTCTTTACGTTCATTCTAAGCCATCAAAATCTAAAAAGTAAGCCCCAA
Source organism: Phascolarctos cinereus (assembly GCF_003287225.1). Taxonomy (NCBI): domain Eukaryota; kingdom Metazoa; phylum Chordata; class Mammalia; order Diprotodontia; family Phascolarctidae; genus Phascolarctos; species Phascolarctos cinereus. The sequence goes on along the minus strand of NW_027555958.1, from coordinate 15,073,196 downwards.
GTTAAGAATCCTTGGACTAAGTAGGCATCTGAGGTTGAATTCTTTTTTTTGTTTTTAATTGCATTAGCAATTAAACTGCCCTGCCCTAATCTTGCCCTCTTCTCAAACAAAGCACAGCTAAGCAAAGCCTTCTTTGACTTACCAGGACATTGGTGTTTTCTTCATCAATTAACAATTAAATTATGGATTTAATTAATTAATTAATTGATTGATGTAGACCGGACCTAGAGTCAGGAGAGACATGGGTTTGAATCCCACCACTGATACTTAGCTGTATGATTCTGGGCAAGCCAATTAATAGTTTCCTTACCTATAAGTATGAGGATACTTGTAGATATACTAAGGCAAGGTGACTGGGACTTTTGGCTAGGGCCCCCCAAATCTTGAGGGCTCAGATATATTTTGTCCAGTCCAAAAAATGTGCTTCACGACCCTTCAAGTATAGTGTAAATATCAGTTGTTTGTTTGTTTGTTTGTTTGTTTTTTAAGCAGGAAGCAAGTATTGAGGGCAGAGGCCTCCAGCCTGGCTCTGGTTTCCCTTGCACGGTACAAGTGACCCTCCTAGGCCGACACCACCACTCCCCAACTCATGCACAGGGGAACACACACACACACACACACAACTTCCATTTCCTCCCCACACCACCATTGCCACCTCTAGGGAAAGTAAAAGGCCCACTTACTGGGAGACGTAAGGCTCTGGATAATTTGTCTTGTGGGGAAAGATGGAAAGAATGAGCCAAGTGCACCTCATTCCAGAAGGCTAGATGTGCTTTCTGACTTCCAAAACAAAGATATGAAAGCAAGTATTTGGGAAAAAGAAAAAAAAAAGGTTGTTTCTATAAAGCCCTATAAAGCTGAACTAAGAGAATGATTTATACAATGATGATGTTATAGAGAAAAGCAACTTTGAAAGACTTTGGAACACTAATCAATGCAGTGATAAACCAGAAATCCAAAATAATAAGGATGAAACTCACCACTGCCCTCCTGATAGAGAAGTGATGAATGTGGGATGCAGAAGATGCACATCTTTGGATGTGGCCAATGTAGGGAATTTGTTTTGCTGGACTATGGAGATATTTATAGGAGATTTGTTTTGTTTTTTAACTTGCTTATTGGAATGGAGGAAGAGAAGAAGTGGACTCAAGATGCAGAATGAGGCATATATATTTGGCCAATGCAAAGATTTATTTTGGTTAAGTTTGCATATTTGTTGCAAGGATTTCATTTTTTGTTTGGTTTTTTATTCTGTTGTTGCTGCTTTAATGGGGAAGGAGGAGAATGAGAAAGCAAATAGATGTCTGTTAATTTAAAATAACAGAAAAAAAACAAGAAGAATGAGTATGTGTTGGGAAAACCTTAGGAAAATTAGGGCTTCTGGTATTATTGGACAAATAGTCACCATGGTATAACTGTTAGGTTGTGCTTGAATATCAAGACCCCAGATGTGGGATCAAAGTGTTGAATGCAAACCTCTGTTCAACTACTTCCTATCTGTGTGACTTTGGGCAAGTTACTGATCTCTGTGGGGGTGATAGACTCACAGACCCTAGATTTGGAGCTGGAAGGTACCTCAGGGGCCATCTAGTCCAAACCTCAATTTACAGATGAGGAAACCAAGAAAATGGGGAGTTCCTGTGAGTTGCCCAAGGGCCCAGAGGTTGAATTCATCAGGACCAGGTCTTCCAATTCCAGAACCAAGCCACTTCATACAGTACCATGCTGTTCTGGAAGATCCTCTCCATGATTCCTATAGCATTGAAATAGTATTAAGCCACCTCTTGAAAGAATCATTTGGATCTAATTGAGAAGCTTTATAGAGTAGTAGAAAGAGTGCGAGATAGGGAGTCCATAAGATCTGCATTGCTATCTGTAAGGTGAATTTTAGTGTGTGTAAAGTGGCTTTTTTGTTATTCTTTCTTAGACATTTCTTCCCTAGATTCATAGCCATAACAATCTCTACTTCCCAGGTGTTATGAATTCTCACTATCATGATTCAAAACAGTTTCTACCACGTTTGCACAGTAGATATAGAGGTGAAGTGATGTAAAATGTCGAGGCTAATGCTGGCAGCATGCTTTCTTTGTTGCCCTATAAATCAAGTGGGCACTGATCAGTGACTGGGGACCCCCATAAGGGTGAATGTGCAGGCTGAATGTTGTGCGTGCCTAGATCAGCCCCCATCAAGGCTTGGGAGGGGGAATCTGTGTGTTTGCCTCAACTGGTCCCCATTGAAGCTTGAGAGGATTTATGGGAGTGTGCAAGTTGTGCCGGTCTCGATTGACCCCATCGAGACAAGGAGTGGTTGCTCCCCCCTTCACGCCAGCCCTGCAAGAAGGGTTGTTAGGGAATGCTTTAGGAATTGGAGCTTCCATGATCAGCAAACTGCCTTTCAGAAGGTTAGACTAGAATAAAGTAAGCTTATTTAACCCATTATTATGACTCCATTCCTGTCTTCCTGTCTGACAGGATCAAAAGTGAACCTGCTAGTGAGAGAGGTACTAGAAGTCCTCCTGTGTCTCCTTCCTAAGAAATGGTGTAGTTGACATGTTTACTTGTTCAACATTATCCATCCCACCTCTGACACCAGGTGAGTGACTTTGGACATGTCAGGGGCAACCTCTCTGACCCTCAATATCTACATAAGTAAATGGAGTATTAGTGTATCTGATGCAGTTTAGGGCTCCCAGGGTCCTGGGACCCCAATATCACAACACGTGGTTATTGCCTGAAAGAATTTGACCCAGCCAAAGATAAGGTTTATTAGAACATCCATCTTATTGGGCAGACTCTTAAGGAATCTGAACATTCAATCACAAAACCTCCCAAATCTGCCAAGATATTTTTAGCCGTTCTAACTTTCCTCTTTAACCTCCATGGGAGTGAATGGAATGCTGAAGTAGTGAAGCCCCCTCAGTGTAGACCTCGCCCTATATTTCTCAGAAGCTGCCTCACTGAGAAAGCAGTGTCATGAGTAGATCAGGTGTCAGAGCCACATCCTGTTCTTCTGGATTCTATGCCTCCTCAGGTCCCCTCCCTAGCTGTTGAAGCAAACCATTCCTTGTTTTGAGCCCTTTTGGTCCTTGGTGCTGGGGGAGAAGTTTCTGCACTTAGACTGTGAGCTCCAAAGTCCAGCCAATGGGAAGAAGAGCCAGTGAGTGGGCGGGCGTTCCGAGTTAGGGTCTATATAAACTTGCTCTGAGGTATACACACGCACACACTCCCTTGCTGGCGCCATCTTAAGTGACACAGTGTGTGTCTTTTCTCATGAGAAAGCAATAAAACTCCTTTTTGCCTTTCTTAAGAAAAGTCTCTAACTGATTATTACAAGAGGGTTCATAAACACCCCACACAGGAGAATTCAGGGGTGTAGAGGGAAGGGAGTAAGTAAGCCTCAGGGAACCAAAAAGCAACTGCCATTTTCCCCAATTCCCTAGCACCAAGAGAACTGACAGAATTGGGCATACACTTCCAGATAGGGCATCCATCCATCCTTGTCCTCTATGCTGCACAAGGTATACCCAGGTCCATGGCCTCAAACTGACCCAGTGGACCGAGAGCCTGAGCGTCAGGCTGAGTGCAAGACAGCCTCGTAACTGTCTGCCCAGAAAGCACCAAGGCTTGGTGCTTGGAGAGCGACCCCAACTGCAGAGCAAGAAGGGGGGAGGGAGGCTTATATACCTTCCAGTCTTGGCTGGAGAAGAACTTGGGGTTAGGTAGTTTCCCCATACAGGCCACCAAAATGATGTGGTTGAGGGGTTCAGGGGTCCTGGGACCCCAAAATCATAACATGCGGTCCTGTCTAAAAGAATTCAACCCAAGCCTTCTTTCAGCCAAAGACGAGGTTTATTAGAACATTCATCATATTGGGCAGACTCTGAAGGAGTAAGCTATTGGCTAGATTATAAGAATCTAAGCAGTGGCTAGATTATAAGAATCCTAGCATCTTAATGTAGACTTTATATACAGAAAGCCTGTGGGAGGGATCTAGAAGTGGCCAAGTAGTCTATCAGGTAACAGAATTCCAGGGAAATGCAGCCTAGATAGGACCAAGGGTGGGAAGTGGCCTGGGGCCATAGAGAGGCAAGACCTGGAGGGGAGATTGGGTGTAGCCACAATGAAAGGCCAGTTGATAGGATTATAGCCTCAGGTGAACACCAGAGATTTGGCCAGGTGAGAAAGTCCAGGGTGTTTCCTTTCTGGGGCCCAGATCCCAACCCCATCATATCCTGTACCTATCTTTTGGGGTAGTTGTAAGAATGGAAAGAGGTTATGTCTGTAAAGTATTTCACAAACCTTTACATGTTATTAAAGTGCAGCTATTTTTATCAGGAACTGTTAAGTGATGTTTTGGTGATGAGATCTAAGCAGGTTCAGAGAACTGAAAAATTTGAAAGTTGGAAGGGATCTCATCTCATTGAGTCCAGCCCATACTTGAAAAGGAAACCTAAAAGCCTACAGAAGATCAAGACCTCTTTCTTTTCCCTTGGGTGTCTACCTATCCCTTCAACTATATAGTCCTCACAACTCAATGGATAACTGTACATAGTGCCCTTAGTAAGGAAAAATAATTTAGGGTTCACCAAAGAGTCAAGCAACCCTCCTTCCCTTCCCATCAAGCCCTTGACTCCTCTGAAGAACTTGTAGAGTCCTTTTGACTTACAGTACTGACCTGGGTGGTACTCCCAGGAAGAAGAAATAACTCAAGATTTATTAAAGAGCCAAGCGACCCTTTCTTTCGGATGGGCCAGCTATTTCCCTCCCCAAAATCTGAGCAGTCCCCATGACTTTGGATACTATGCTGGATAGGCCTACCCACACAAGGAAAACAGACTTGGAGTTCCTTCCTCTCCACTAAGGCTGTTCTTCCCTGAACCTTGATAAATTCCTCTGCTTGCTCCCCCCTGTTAGTCCCTCCTTCATTAACCTCTCCTCCACTTTGGCTCCTTGTCTCAGGGCTTTGCCAGGCCTTCTCTCTCGTCAGTGATCCAACACGCTACTACTAGTTTTGCCAGTTTCTTCTCTGCTCCAACTCCCAGAGGTGTGACCCTTTGCCAATTCCCAACAACTTCACCCAGCTGCCACTTCCTGAAACCATCCCTGGTAAGTGCTTCAGTTCTCACCACTGCAGACTGCTGATCATGGCTCCACCTTCAAGGTACACAACCCTAGGGTCTTTCCCATGGCTTTTGAGGTCTTCCTCACTTAAGCATAGCAAATTGAGTTCCCCTCCCATTGTCCCAGGAAATGGCCCTAGTTCTTGAGAATTACAACCCTTTCAGAATGAATGCCAGAATGCCTCAAGGTATGAAGTTTCCCAACAGTCTCCCTCCCAGGGTGTTGATGTTCTTTTTTACCTTCTTAATAAGGTCACACAGCCCTATTCTCCACATACAAGGCTTCCCCAGGACCCCAAAGCCTTGGTTTCTCACTCTTGGTTGAGTTACTGTTGTGGTTTAAGGGTACTAGGAACCCTGAAATGCAAGGGTACAGAGTATGAGTCTGCTTCAAGAGCATTCAACCCCTCAAGCCTTCTTTCAGTCCCAGTGTCAAGTTTATTGTAACACCAATACAAGTGGGCCAGATTTTAAGAATCTGAGTCATTTAATGGGGAAAAGATTGATATTTTATACAGAAAGACTGTGAGAAGATCTAGACGGGATTAGGAGTGGCATGTAGCTTGGGGTGGGGCCAGGTGCAGACGCCCTGCAGTGAAAGGATAGTTAATAGTATTAATTGACTGGGATGGGCCAGGTGCCTCAGGTGAACACCAGGGATCTGGGTTCAGGGCTAGGTTCCTGAAATTTGAAAGTTCAGGGACTTTTCCTTTTAGGAGTCCAGGGCAAATATCCCCCAACATTACCACCAAATGATCCCATTTGGTTCTTTCTTTTCCAGGCACCTGAGCAGTTATGCTTCATACCAAGTCAGAACCTCTGTCTAAAACTTTGGGAGCTTCTAAAGGTACTAGAAAGTGAGAACCTTTTAATGGCTTCTAAGAATCAATGAATATGGAGAATAAAGAGAAATATGGAAAAATTTATATGAATTGATGCAAATCAAAGTGAGCAGAACCAGGAAAATAATACACACAATGACTACAATGATATAAATGGAAGGAATAATAAAAATCAAAACTAAATGCTGGGTAATGATAATGACCAAGTGTGGCCCCAAAGAAAAGGTATAAGCATATATATATATATATATATATATATATATATATATATATATATATATACATACACACACACATATACATATATATACACACACATACATATATACATATACACACATATATATTTGGCAGAGGTGGTATGGGTGCTGAAAATTACTTAGGACATTGGATTTGTTTAAAGTATTAATTACCTTTGCTTAACTATCTTTTCTTTTTCTTTTCAATCATCAACCAATCAACAACTATTTATTAAGCATGTACTATACTACCTAGCACCATGCTAAGCAACAACTCCAGAGGGGGGGAAAGGGAGAGAGAAAAGGAACGAGATGGAAAAACCAAAGACATCTCATCACTTTTCCACTGACTTTTCCATACTCTTTAATAGCTACTCTCAAAATGTCCAAATGGAGCTGGAATGTCACAGAATTTCTTCCAACAATGCAAATGCCAGTCTATCCTATGTAACTCTGATCCATGGCCACCAGAGGGGTCCACTCCGGCTACTGCCTTCCCCTCTAAGGCTGTATTTCCACATAGCCACCACAGGCAGCTAAGTGGCACAGTCCATAGAGCACTGGGCTAAAGTCAGGAAGTTCTGGGTTCAAACGTGGCCTCAGATATGGGTTGACTTCGTGACTAGGCAAAACACATTTCCTCATACGTAAAACAGAGATAATGATACTGATGAGGGTGGGGCCCAAGCCAAGATCTTCCGCCCTTTGCCCCAAAGGGAATCTGACTCACAGGCCCCAGACCCTCATCTCCCTTGAAAGCCCTAGCTTACCTTTAGATCTTATTCAGATGCACCTTCAACCCTAGCCCTGAATAGAATCTGGCTCCCTCTTGTCTATAGGCCCAAGAAAGGCCTTCCTTTGTCTCCTTTGGAAAGTCCTAGCCCCACCTTGATTTTGTGCAGATGCCTTTCAAACTTCTGCCTTCCTGTTCTTCCATTATCTATTCCCATTGTCTATTCAATCTCACCAACCTCCCCAATTAGAATTGTTACCTACACCCTTTACCCAACCCCCTTCTCTGGCCACCCAAAGTTACTTTAGTATTTAAGATCCACCTTGGCCCTCATTCAGATGCTGAGAATCTCACGCTCAAAAGGCTGAGAACCTCTCATGCCCGCTCATCCTTACGGGCGTCACCCGGCCTATATGTTTTACCACCAATAAACTTTTCCTCTGGCTGAAGAAGATTTGAGTTGAATTCTTTCAGGCAGGGCCCGGTACCGCGATCTTGGCGTCCCAGCACCCCAAAACCCCTAGACCTCTTCAATACCATCTCACTCAAAGGGTTGTTGTGAATAACATTTGTAAAGTGCTTAGCACATAGTAGGTACTTAATAAATGTTTATTTCTATCTCCGTGTATCTTACAGATGCGTAGTAATGCACATGTTCCCTCTCCCATGAGGATGGGACAGGGGTGGGACATGTGGCCTTCTGGGTCTTTTGGCTGGGTTTCACAGAACAAATCCTTTTATTAAGGGGACCCCTCCCCTGCTCGCTCCTCTGGGGAAGCTCCTTGAGGACAGGGACTGTATTTGCCTTTCCTTGCAACTCCAGAGCTCAGTGCAATGCAGGCATATAGTAAGTCCCCGTATTTACTTTCTGTCCCTTGAATTGCCTTTTCAGGCATTTTGTGCATATTCATATGTGTTTGAGTTGTGTTCGTGGGTAGGCTATAAGCTCCTTGAAGGTAGGGATGGTTTCGTTTCTATCTTTGTCTCCCCGCCCAGTGACCAGTGCCTAACCTAGGGCCTGGCAAACAGGAGGGAATTAACAAATGCCAGCTGATCGCCGATTGCTTGAGCAATCCTCGACACACACCGCCAACTCTGTTTCTTAAGTGCCAGCAGAACGTACCATTAAGACTTTGTCAGTTTGTTTCAGTTTCTCTCACCTCTGCTGTCCCTAGGGATGGACACACTGGCAGACCAAATAAATGATCCTAATCACTACATCCATAACATTCTGGTGCCTTCCTTCTCTTACTTCCATCTTATTTCTCCCACAGATAACTCATTTGTACTTAGCTTTTGTTGTTGTTGTTGTTGTCTTCCCCATTAAACTGTGAGCTCCTTGAGGGCAGGGAATTTATTTTCCTTCATTCTGTATCCTCAGATCTTAGTATACTGTCTGGCACATAGTAGGTGCTTAATCAATGTTTATTGACTGACTGATTGACAGTTCCCTTTCACCCCTTCTGACCACCCTAGGTGATTCAGGGTTCTGCCCACAGAATGGGGTTATAGGATCACAAATTTGGTGCTGGCAGATACTTCAGAGACCAACTTGTCCAACCCCTCATTTTAAAGAGGAAGAAACTGATGTCCAGGTCCACTAGCTGTAGGTTATAATTCCGTGACCTTGAATGTTGGTTATATACTCATGTGTCTTCTTCTAGGACACGGACTTAATAGATCATGTTTGACCCCTGTTCCCAGATCATTTATTTTCCTCTTCATTTTGGAAAAGTTCTAAGGATACTTGATCCCCCAAACCTGTAATATCCCAGTGAACATGCAGACTGGTTCCACAGATGACATTCTGTCCCAGTCAGTTAACTATGATGGGTCCTTTGCAAGAAGCACACTCCTGTCTCCTATCGCTGCCAAGACAGTGAGTGGCTCCTAAGGTGCTCCGAGGAACAAGACTCGATGCACAAAGAAGGCAGATGCAGAATATACCCCCCCCACCCCACCCCAGAGTCTAGGCTGACGCGTCTGCCTAGAGCATGTTGGCAACAAGCCATGGACTGGATGGTGGTTAGAAAGGCTGGCACCTAGGAGTTTTTGCATACATATCTCATGCCTTCCTAAGGGGTCAGCCCAAATAGGGACATCTATTTGGGTCCCTGGTGGACCCATTGGGAGGTGAATGGAGTATCACCCATTGTGGTAAAAATCAGAGGGATATTCACTGAAGAAAGCCCCTGTCTGAGACTATCTATCCATCCTGACTCTGGACCACAGAAGCTGGTTAGCCTTTGTTGTGTCATGGACCCCTCTGGCAGCCTGGAGAAGCCTACAGAGCCTTTCCCAGAATAACACTTTTACATGTATAAAACACAATGAAATAAAATAAAATGTATGGGATTACAAAGGAAGTCAATTCTATGAAAACGCAATTATGAAAGGCACATCCACACACCCAACGGCAGAACGTCTTGATCGAGGCTTGAGCTGCGATTGGGACATTTCCCTCGCTCGTTGCTTTCTCCTCCACACATCGAGTACAGGTATCTAGGAACACTTGGCGAGAAGATCCATTTTCCCATCACTTTCCCCAGTTGTTACTGTGGGGTTGTAGTGCACATAGTTCCCAGATGGTGGAGCTCTTGGTCTCTGAGCAGCCACACACTACTTAAATAGCTTTAAATGAATTAATGTCCATATTTCAATCAAATAGCCTCAATTCACCTGCTTCCTTTGAGAAGTACAAAAGGTTCAAGAATGTGGTTGGTGCCAGCATGGTGGAAAGGGTTTTAGAATCAGAAGATCTGGGTTCAAATGCCAGCTCTAATATTGATTATCTTGGAACCTCAGTTCCCTTTTTTTCCTCATCTGTAAAATGAGAGGATTGGATTAAATCTGTAATCCTAAAATCAGGAATCCACTGGTGATTAAGAAATCCTTGGGTATTCCTTCTTCATTAACTCAGCCCTGGATCTAGCATTAGTCCTTGAGGAGCCTGAGAACATCAGAATACTAAAAGGTAAGGCCAGATGACTCCAGACCTAGGGAGAACAGTAACTCTGGACCTGAACAAAAACAGAAAAGGGCTTGGATGTACTCCCCTTAATACAGGCTGTACACTTAGCAAAACTGTGGATCCCACTTTATGAAACCAGACAAAAATAACAATTATAATAATACAGTTCATTTGAAGGAGCAAAACAGAACTTCAAGGAACAAGCTAGAAACCGCAAAGTAGTCAGTGTTTGCTCAGATACCAAAAAGGGTGATGTAAAAATAAATTTCCCTTTCTCAAGAGAAATAATAAAAAAAAAATTAGGTACTAGGGAATAGTACCTCCAGGCCTCGAATTATATATATGTTGCAATATCAAAACTGGTATTTGTTTTAAAAAATTAAGGTAATCAATGAAAAGATCTAAACAAACAAGAATTAGAAATTATTGAACTAAGAAAACAAGTGTTGGGTAACCCTGATAGGCATACATTGCTTGGGGTATGGCCCTCCTTTCAAGAGTAACTACGGAGAAAACTGGAAAGTAGTTTGGCAAAAATCAAGTTTAGACCAGCACTTTATACCATATGCCATAACAAATTTAAAATGAATGTGCAATATAAAAATAAAGGTGATATTATAAAAATATTAGAAGAGAATGAGCTCAGTTAGCCTTCAAAACTATGATTAGAGGGAGAAATTCTAGTCAAACAAGGGATAAAGGAGATCACAAAAGATAAAATAGATCATTTTGAACATATGAAATTGAAAAGGTTATAGATAAGTAAAAATCAATGTAGCTAAGATAAAAAGGAAAAAACTACTGAGGGATATTTTTATATTAAATATCTATGATAAGAGTCTGATACTAAATAAGACACAAAAGTATAAAATTTATAAGGAAAAAAAAGCCATTCCCCAATGGATAACTGGTCAAAAAGGATATGAATAATCAGTTGTCATAAGAACTGCAGACTATTAAGAACCCTGTGACTAATTATTCCAAATCACTAATAAGAAAAAGTAATGCAAATCAAAACAACTTTTCTAGCAGTACTTTTTTGGGGCAGAAAAGAACTAGGAATAAAGTAGATGCGCATTGTTTGGGGAATTCTAAACAAACTGTGGTGCCTGAATGAAATAGACTCACTACTTTGTTAAAACAATTGAAGGAACAACTCAGAGAAACATGGCCTAACTGATGGTACAGAACCAGCAAAAAACCCACTCAGGGACCACAGCAAGAAGAGACTGAGCATTGCAATGGGAACGGGCAAGGCTGGCCCTGGAGAAGATCTGCGACACTGTAGCACCTTCCTTTCACTGCAGAGGCAGAGCTCTATCTAGGAAGAATATTATTTACTGTAAGACAAGGTCAATGTATTGGGCTGCTTTTGTTTGCTTGTGTTTTGCTGAACTGCTTTTTTTCCCCCTTTTTTAATCTTTGTTACAAGACACAGTTTTCTTCCAAGGTATCTGTTTGGAAACAAGGGTGATATAAAAACAAAAGGCATAGATAAGAATAAGAAAAAAATTGTTTAATGAAAAAAATGTGTATACCCCACAAACATCCATTGGGTAATGCCACTCTGCTGCCTTTACGTCAAACAACCTTGTGCCCCCCAGGTTCCTCCGGCAGGAGGACGAGGAAGTTCATTGCAGGGCCCACAGCCACAGTCGCAGTTTCCATGAGACAAGCATGTAGGCCACCTGCTTCGGAAGGTCTCTATCCTATTCTCCATTAAGATGCAGCCTTGCCTAGGAGGTCTAGGAAATGTGTGGCTCACCAACATTACCTAGGCAAACTTATTATCATTATTATTATTATTATTATTATTATTACTGTTACTATTATTATTGCTCTTTAAGGTTTACACAGCACTTTATAGAGCTCTCTATTTGATCCTCCAATAACCCTGGAAGATAGATACAATTATCCCTCTTTTGCAAATGAGGAAACTGAGGCAGACAGAGATGAAGTAACTTACCCAGGGTCACACAGTTAGTAACTCTGAGACAGGATTTGAACCCAGGCCTTCCTGACTCCAAGTCCAATGCTCTACTCATTATGACACCTAGCTACCTCAAGATGCTGGCAGAGTGATAGGGGGCCCAGTCTTCTGCGTAGGCTATTTCTCTGAGCAGCTGGTCTACCTGGTTGGAAAATTTGCCACAAGGTGGCAAGTAACAAATCAAGAAGGCTTTCTTCAGTCCATAAGTGGACAGTGGCCTGAATTCTCCCTGCTATCACCTAAGCATTTTCTCAAGAAAGGGTTGCACTGTACCGCATCCTCTGTCCCGGCTATTGACCTAAAGCAAATGACCCAGATCATGCCCATCACATGGAAATCTTCCTCAAATAATAACGATTGGTAATCACAAGGATAACTGTAATTGTGGATAGCTGATGTTCACACTGTGCTAGGATTTCAGGTTCTTTGCACGGACGTATAATGGTGAGGTTGACCAATGAGACCTTGAAGCCAGCACAGATAGTCTCTGCCTGTATGCTTCCTTTGACCATGCATGGCTGAGGGCCTGGCAATTGTGTTCTAGCCACCTGCAGAGCAAGAACTCAGGAGGAATAGAGCCACAACTGAGCATGGATCCCATCCATCTCTTGGGCTCTTTTCCTTCTTGGTGGTAAGCAGGCCACAGACTGCTTCAGGCTGCCAAATTGGCAGTGGCAGCCAGCTGTGCTCCCTCAACCCCAGTCGGGTGTCCACAAATACATGGTGCCTCCATTTCTTCTGAGTTTGCTCTTTCATTGATGTTAGGCGACTGAGTTCTCTGCAGTGCATGGATCCAGGCATCAGCCTTGAGAGTTCCTACCGGAGACCAGAAGCCATAGTAGAGTCAGTCTACTATAGAAGGCAGTATCAGTGGCTGCTGGAGTGACGGTGGCCAATGACAGAAGAGGAACCTGCAGGTGGATGTGGACATACTGTCACCAAAAGGTAGTGGAAGCTGCAAAGATCATGGAGAGAAGGGTCAGATATGGATTCAGAAAAGTGGCCGCTTTTCAGAACTTCACAGAAAGAGGAACCTCATAAGGACTCCATGAAGGGAAGAAGGAGGCAGGAGTAGAGTCATACCCATTGACCACATGTACTCTTCCCACACAGGCCTCATTGCCATAATACTTCAACTTTGAGCTCACTCTCCCCCGGGAGCTTGGATGGGTACCCTATTTGGGGATAACTTCTTGGTAAATTCCTTTCCTAAAAGCTAACTGAGTCTTCTGGCTGACAGTCAGTAGGGAACCCAATGGTGAGTGGCACATGAGAAGCCACAACCACTCACCATTATCCCTAGAATCCAGAGGGTAGTAATAGTAAGCTGCCCTTTGGAGACCCAGACCACCAATGTAATTGGGGCAGGGATCAGGCTCAGATAAGGCACCTTCTCTGATTCTTACAATAGTCTTTTAAGGGAGTGACTACAAGTATTTTTAGACCTGCAGGAACTCAAGTTCAAAGTCTAAGTGACTTATCCATGATCAATAATTAGCAGCAGAGAGAGGATTTGAACCCAGGGTTCTTCTGGCTCTGTATCTGGCGTTCTTTAAGCTTTGGGTTCTCATAGGGTCTGCCATATGTCAGATTGGTCCTTCATGTTAAAACGGTCTATAGGCTTTCCTGCTTCCACCAGCCAATGGGCAAAGACACTCACAGAGAAGTCCCTAGCTTCTGTACAAATAGCATCTTCCCCCACCAAGGAAAGGTGTTTGCTTTCATTTCAGTCCCCAGGCCACCTGTGCCAGCTCAGGAAGGGGAGGCATGCCAGCTGGAAGGGGCTGGTGTGTTGGCTCTGAAGCCCACAGCAAGGCTCTGGTGCACAGTACACAGAAGGGGCACCCAAGGCCAGTTCACATCACCAAGGTTACCGGTTTCACCTTACCGCCTGTAGGTTGGCTCCAGCTCAACAAACAAGAGATGGGATGAGTAAAGACCTGGTGGTGGCCAGTTCTGATGGTTTGGCACATTCCTATTGGGCAGCTAAGTGGCATCGTAGTGCATAAAGCACCAGGCCTAGACTCAGGTAGGTAAATCTGGCCTCAGACACTTTCTAGCTGTGTGACCCTGGGCAAATCCCTTCACCCTGTTTGCCTCAGTTTCCTCATCTGTAAAATGAGCTGGAGAAGGAAATGGTCAACCACTCTAGCATCTTTGCCAAGAAAACCCCAAATGAGGTCATGGAGAGTTGGATATGACTGAAACAACTGAACAATGTTGCTACGGAAGTTCCCAAACTGGGACACTATGTGGAGATAAGACAATGTTATCTCTTTCATGGTAATGGTCAAGGCAGAGCTCTGTGCTATCTGACCCACATTCTGGAAGACAATGTTACTCTCTTCTATCTGTAAGTTCCTTTCAAAGTGACTAAAAAATGACAAATGTTAACAGGGCTCTGGGAGTACGGGAAACGTTGATTCACCTCCGATGGCTCTGTCAACTGGTTTGGCCATTTTGGAAAGCCATTTGGAATTAGGCCCCAAAGTTACTAAACTGTACTTACCCTTTTGACCCAACTAAACCACTACTAGGCCTATATTCCAAAGAAACGAAAGAGAAAGGAAATGGACCCATATATACAACACACATATACACACAGAGATAGATAGATAGATAGATAGATAGATAGATAGATAGATAGATAGATAGATAGATGGATAGATCTCAGCTCTTTTTGTTGTAAGCAAAAACTGAAAACTAAGGGACTATCCTCCTATTGGAGAACAGCTAAACAAACAATCATATATGAATATAATAGAATATTATTGCGCCATAAGAAATGATGGTGGAAGCTGGGAAGACCACTATGAACTGATGCAAAATGAAGTGAGTAGAAATAGAACATTTACCCAATGACAACATTAGAAGACAACTTCGAAAGATTTCAGAACTTTGCTGGACCCAGGGAGGAACCATGGTGCCAGAGAGGTGATAGCCTTAAAGTACACAGGGACACAGACACTTTTAGGCCCGGTCAATGCAGGGATTTGTTCTGACATCTATCCACGTTTGTGATGAAGGGTTTAATTTTCATTTTTGTTGTGGTTGGTGAACTGGGGAAAATAGGGCTGTGGGAAGGGCAAGGGCTCACATGGCAGTCAGAAGAAACAATATAGGGACACTCTCAAGGTCTCTCTTAAGAACTTTGGAATTGATTGTGGGACATGGGAGACCCTGGCACCGAGACTGGCGCCCACATCAGAGAAGGGGCTGCATTCTCTGAGCAAAGCAGAATTGAAGTAGCTCAAAAGAAACACGAGATGCACCCAAATGTTCACATGGACTATCTGTGCCTGACCTGTGGTAGAGCATTCTGAGCTCATGGTGGTCTGACCAGCCAAGGGCGGACGTGCCATAACTTGACTCTGTCACAGTGATGTCATTCTGTTCCTCTTTGGGAGCAAAGGCCACCAACCAAGCGTGTAAATATCAATAACATATTTTAAAGTGACTCAATCCACCAGCTCCTAGAGAATCACACCTTGAACTTAGCATTCCAACATCTGAATATGAGATCACAAATACCAAAGATCCTTGAAAGGAACCCTTGTATTTTTTTTTGGGGGGGGAACCTGCAAAGATACCAGGTGAAACCGAAGGCTGGGTGATTCCATCCAGGTCTCTGGTAAATATCTGGCCCCTGGGAAACCTGAGCTCCTGCTCTGTACACCACACTTGACCTAAAGTATGGAACAGCGGAAAAAACACTGATTCTAGAGGCAGGACCAGGTTCCAAAACTGAGTGTTCTTTTTGTTTTGTTTTGTTCTTTTGCTAGGCAATGGGGTTAAGTGACTTGCCCAGGGTCACAAAGCTAGTACTCGTCAAGTGTCTGAGGTTAGATTTGAACTCATGTCCTCCTGCCTCCAAGGCTAGAGCTCTATTCACTGTGCCACCCAGTTGCCTCCTGAGTGATCTTGAGCCTCAGTTTCCCTCTCTGTAAAATGAAGAAAGCTGCACTAGATGGCCTCTGAGGTCCCTTCTCAATCTAGCTCCAGGATCCTGTTACTAGCTTCAGCTAGAAAAATAGAAGCTTCTGGAGGACAGGAAGCACATTGCTGGGGCGTCCCCCTCTTCTGGATAGTATCTGGGTTTCAGTGACACAATTCTCTCCTGCTTCTCCTCCCACCTGTCTGATAGCTCCTCAGCTCCTTTGCTGGCTTATTGTAAATGTTACTTCAGATTTTTTTTTCCAATATATCGATCTGGTTTGCTGCAGCTGGTTTGCTTCTTCCTCTTAGAAAACTGTTACAAGGGACGGGCGAGAGGAGCGAAAACTGTAAAAGCTCAGCTCAGACACCATCTTCAGACTGAAATCTTCTCTCCTCTCCCAATTGCTGACGCCCTCCCTCTCCAACTACATTGTATTGAATTACTTTATTGTATATATTTGTATTTGTTCACTTTACGTGCTGTATAGATGTTCTTGTTTTCTCCCCTACTAAGGTCCTTGAGAGTAGAGATTGTTTCATTCCAGAGCCCAGCACAGTGCCTCCACATAATCAGTGCTTACTAAAAATGTAGATTTTTTATTTTTAAAATGAATTATTATATCTAGCTCTATAAAACTATCTTGTTGGTAATGTGATCCATATAGCATTAGATCTACAAATTATCATCATATTGGCACAGCCCAACCATGAGCATTGACTATTTCTCTAGCTATTGAAGTATATTCTTTATTTCTTCAAGAAGTTTGACTCTATACAAGCATTGAGCACACTTGCGTAGACTGACCCCCAATATTTTATGCATTTTGAAGTTCTTTTTTCTTGAAAAGATTTCTTTCTCTCCCTGCCTCCAGAACTTCCCCCATGCCCAGCAGTTAGGAAATCAGCATTGGCTAAAGATATAACATTGGGTAGTAAATGGCCCCATAGATAATCCACTTTCGTTTTGACTTAGTTGGAACAGGTCACTCAGCCACGAAGTGTTTCCCTTTTGGGGAGCCCAAACCCAAAACAGCAGTGAGGACTTTAGGAATCTCACTGAAAAGGAGAATTGGCCTGATTTATTGGCTGACAATTCCTTTATGCATCTTAGACATTTGTTTAGAGCCTCCCAGGAGTCCTCATTTTGTGCTTTTTCTGAGGTTAAAATCAAATCCAGCCAGTCCCCAATAACATTTGTAACTTGAGCATTTGTATGAGAGCTGAGAGAGAGCCCTGTGGAACCACCTTTGTGGAGGCAGACCAGAGCTCGAGTTCACATTTTCTCAAAGTCAACTCCAGGTGGGGACAACGAGGCAAAAGACACATCCTGAGATTGGATCCAGCCCACTCAAGCCCGAGCTCTAGGTTCTAGCGTTCAGGCAGCCCTGCTCGCAATAGGACATTAAAGGAGGATTTAGTTGAATTATCATGCAGCCAGGTTGTTCCCACTCGACTTCTGTGATGCCAACACACGTCCACACTCTGGGAGTGTCTCAGAGCTGCAAGCCACACAGGGCCCCTGCTATCCCCCAGACCCCATCTCCCTTGTCAACCCCTCCCGGTCTGGATGACACCATCTGGATTCCAGAATAGACCCAGACACTCCAAGGAGCAGCAGCACAACTCCCAAGTCTCCAGAGGCCAACCAAGCATTTATTTGCCTTTCCTAGAAATCACATGAGAACATAGCCGTGTTCTGGCTCAGTGCCCAGGCTCTCTTTCCTTTAGAATGCTTCCTCCCACACTCTGCTCCTGTTTCTTTTTCCTTTTCCTGTGGTTCATCTCCATCAGCTTTAAATTGGTTTCACTAATTTCTACGAATTAACTGTTAGGCATTTATTAAGGGACCACCTACTATGTGACAGGCCCTACTATGTGCTAGGTCTACAAATATAAAAGACAACAATCCCTGTTCTTAGAGTTTACATTCCTGCCGGGGATGGGGGTGAGGGTGGGTGGAGAAAATAGCTTGTTCCCAGATAAGCAGATACAAGCTATCTGCAAAACGGGGATTTGTGGGAGGTCGGCTTGGGCTGGCGGAAGAAGCAAACGCCTTTGGAAGGAGCTGCGGCTTTTAGGGAGCGGGAGGTTCCCAGAGGCGGCCCAAGTGAGGAGGGTAAACATTTCGAGAAGCCATCTCATGGAGTAGTGGAGGGGGAGCACCGGGTGATCAGCCTAGAAAGCCGGGCTTGAGCCCGCTGCTGAGAGACGAGTTCGATTGGTGTGCCAAAGGCAACAGGGAGGCATGCCAGCGCCTCCAGCACAGAAGTGACATGTCTCCTGCTCGCTTTAGGAAGTCATTTGCAAGGGACGAAGGGAGAGGCTAATGCACCAGGACAGTGGGGAGGTCGGGAGAGGCTCCCCTGGGGTGCGGGCTTAGAAGGTGGGAGGGGCTGCAGGTACAAGTGGCCAAGGACCGCAGGAGCCTAGAGCAGGCAGGCACATCGACACTGTCTCCTAGATGCTCCCCCAGCCCCCCCCCCAGTGCCAGGGATTGTGCAGAGCCGGAGAGCCTGCCCTCAGGGAGCTCACTTCCGCCTCCCGGGAGGGCCTTCTCCGAGGAGGAATCTACCCTCTTTGGGGCTGCTGTGGGAGGTCTCCAGATGGACCTAGAAATCCTAGAGTTGGTTAGAAACACAGGGCTTTCTTTTCCTTTTTTATGCTGAAGCGCACGTTTAGGAGGTAAAAGAAATAACCCCGAAACAAACATCAGGGTTCCAAGGAGGCTTTTTATGGAAACACCACCTTATTTTGCGTAGTGCAATCTAGGACTTTCTTTTAGGCTATAAACGTTTAAAGAAGACATCCACAATCCCCTGCAATGTCCAAAAGTCTCCCCCAAATTTTATCATTCAGTGATTCAGGGTCTAGCCAAGTGAGGTTAAAACGAACAGGAAACAGTCCACCAAATATCTCCGAGAAACGGCGCAGCGGGAGGTAATAACAGGAAACCGAGGTTCCTATCGGCCAGGCAGGGGGCACGGCCAGGGCAAAGGTCTGGAGCCGGGCAGTGACTGGGGCCCTGTGGCACAGAGCTCATCCATCCTGCGGCCCCCGCCCTCCCCACAGCTCCTATTTCCAAAGGCAAAGACGCCTTTGCACGAAAGAGGCCGCGGCACGCGAGATTCTAGGAGGAGGAGGCGGGCCGCGGAGACGAGCCGGGGAGACGAGCCGGGGAGAAGGGGCTCTCAAAACATGGCGCTCAGCTGCCTCGGCCCCGCCTCTCTTTCCTCCCGGTTCCGCCAACGACAAAGGCGCGCCCTCCACCCAGCTACCTTCCCGCCAGAGCGCGCGCAGAGAGCGCGGGGAGGTGGGGCGGGTTGTGACGTCACTTCCGGACAGCTCCCCACCGCCCACTGGGAGGAGCTGCGCCTGAGAGCGCGCGCACGCCGTTCGCCGACCTACGTAGAAAAGGCCCTCCGTCACTTCCGGCACGAGCAGAGCGGGACGCGGAGGCGGTGGCGGGAGGTCAGTCTGCGGCGGAGGAGACGGCGGCGTGCGCGGCAGCGAGCGGCTGAGGCAGCGGCAGCGGCAGCGGCAGCAGCGGATTCGGCGGCGGGACAGGCCAGCGAGGCAGCCCGGGGACACCATGAGCGACAGCGGCGAGCAGAACTACGGCGAGCGGGTACGTGGAGACGGCGGGGCGGGAGGGCGGGCGGGCCACGGCCGTTGGGGGAGGGGAGGCCGTTAAAGATGGCGGCGGGCGCAAGCCGGGGCCGGGGGGAGGGGAGGCCCGGCGGGGGGGGGGTGTCTGGTTTCTCCCCGCAGCCATCTTGGGCCCCGCGCCGCCGCCAAGGGCACAAAATGGCGGCCGGGCTGGGGGCGGAGGGGGGGCGGTGTTGGCGGAGGAGGAAACTGATCGCGGGAAGAGGGGCCGAGCGAGGCCCCGGATGTGAAGGCCGCTGCGGGAGGACGCGGGGGTCGTTCGCGGGCAGGGCCCCGTTAGACTGTGAGCTCCTCGAGGGCAGGGGTTCGTTTAGGCGTCTGTCTGGCACGCAGTGGGCGCTTAATAGATGCTTGACAGTGGAGGAAGCGGAATCAAAATAACTCGCCTCCAGGCCACCCAGTGGGGGAGGGGAGCTTTGAACGCCAAGCCATTGGCAAGTGTGGCACCGTGGGGACTTGGTGCTGGATTTGGAGTAGCAAATGCGGGTTCGAATCCTGCTTCGGGGCTCAGACCTTTGAAACCCGAGCTAAGCAAAGTCGACCCAGCGTCGGGGGGTGGGGGGCAATTGCCTTCAATTCCTTGACTCCTCGGTTTCCCGTCTGTACGCCACGAGGCGCAGTTGGGCTGGGGGGTGACTGGCCCCTTGTGCGTTTGCGGCTCCAAATCCAGCCCTCCGCACGCTTCCGTCTTCGATCAGATGAGGAAACAGGCACGTAGAGGAGGGTGACTTGCCGAACGCGGCAAGTGCTGTGAGCCGCAGACCCCGAAATCCGGAGAGACTTCTGTCCTGTGCCAGGCTGCCTCCCGGCAAGAGGACAAAGAATGCCCTGGCTTCCCCTGCTCCCCACCCCCCAGTAGTCAGTGCCCCTCGGGATCCTGTCTCAGTTTCCCTGAAGCATCGAAGGGCTTCTTCTCACAGCTAGGGGGAAAGGCGAATAATGTTGGGGTTAGAATTACTGAGGACCAGCTAATAGGGCGCTGTTTCAGTGGAGGCGCTGTGGCCCTCCTTTCCCCCTTCCGTTAGCTTGGATGCTCCATGGCAGACTTTTTTTTTTTTTTGGCTAGGCAGTGGGGTTAAGTGACTTGCCCAGGGTCACACAGCTAGTAAGTGTTACGTGTCTGAGGCAGCGTTTGAACTCAGGTCCTCCTGAATCCGGGGGCGGTGCTGTATCCACTGCGCCACCTAGCTGCCTCCAGACTTTCTGTAGAAACATTTTTTTCCGTTAATTGCCTACTTATTTCATAGACTAGAAACCTTTAAAGTCAACTAGAAATGAAAAATAATTCTTTAAACAGTAAGACTGTTTTACATTTCGAGTAACCTGACAAGTGAACCATGACACGCGTGAGTTTGGACTCCATCCATGGCACCTTGACGTGAGCTTTTCTGTCCACTTTATTTGCAGTTGGGGGTTATACAGAGAGCCCGTCTATGTCTAACCTGATCTCTCTGCACTAAATTCTAGTTGAAAGTGTAAGTTGTTGGTAGTAGCTGCGTTTACTTTGGGCCTGTTTCCTCATCTGTAAATGGGGCTCATCTTTCACTAGCTACCACACGGGATTGTTGTGGGGGATTTAGTTGCTAGTATTAATTAGGGCAGAGTTTGCCTTGGATTGGAACCTTTGCAAGAGGGGCTTTTTCCATCAGCGAGCCTTCATCAGCTCAGTTCCTGGCCCAGTGTAAGGAACATGACTGAGATAGCAAGGAAGCCACCTCCTTTGAAGTAGACCATTTCAAGGGCACAGGGTTT
The DNA here is from genome assembly GCF_003287225.1 of Phascolarctos cinereus. Taxonomy (NCBI): domain Eukaryota; kingdom Metazoa; phylum Chordata; class Mammalia; order Diprotodontia; family Phascolarctidae; genus Phascolarctos; species Phascolarctos cinereus. The sequence goes on along the minus strand of NW_027555958.1, from coordinate 15,051,947 downwards.
CACTGTGGTGCCTTCAAAATTGCCCTTAATATTTGGAACTCTTTTTTTTCCAAATTGTAAGCATAGGTGACAAGGATACACACCGTATTTTAGAAATGAGTTTTAACCTAAGCATTGTGTTTACTTATTCAGTGAAGAATAGGGATTTAGATGTTAGACAATAACCCCAACCTAATCCAAGAGTAGAAAAGTAGCCTTTGGTGATGGTTTTAAGATTTCTAGCTAAAATAATAGGCTTAGGAGTTAGGTTTTCAAGAGGTCCTTTTCATAAACAAACATCTTGAAAGCTTCTTTAGCCTTTCCGATTTGGGATATGGCTTGCTGTGTGTATGGTTCACTAATTGGCAATATAATGCTGAGTGGTAAGTTTCTTTAAATTGATGGACAGCCCTTTGAAAGAACTGGTGTTTTAGGCTGATCCTAATTTACCTTAATCTCAATCAACAGTGTACTAGGCACTGTGCAAGGTGCTAGGGATACAAATGCAAAAAGAAAAAAAAGTCTCTGGCCGCAAGCTTACTTTCTTGGAAGACCTTAGGAGTCGTTTAGTCCAACCTCCATATTTTATAAGTAAACAAAAAAACTGAGACGATGAGTGTCATTGGGCTGGAACTTGACTCCAAATCCATTTCTCCTCCCCCCCCCATACCACTGTGACTGCTCTAATTATGTTAAGAAACATGTGGCAAAGTTGAATCCGTCTGGTGTGAACCAGTAGTCATCTTTGCTGTCCATAGAACACAACTGGAAATGTTTCCTATAGGAAATAAATAGATATTAGTGGAATTTTGTACCAAATTGTTAAATAAGTTTATGAACTCTTGAGTACCCATGATTGGCTTCTGGTTGGCCCCCAATAGCTAGCTGCTATCAGACGGTCACTACAGAAAGTGAATAACATACTAATCTGTCCAGTTTGTCCCACGTTGCTTTATCCCTATACTATATAGACTTAGTTCAAAGGGATTGTTGCTTAACATGTCTTCTCTTTGCTCCGCTGTTCCCTTTAAGATTTGGGGATTGTCTAAACCTACCCAGTGACCTTTAAGTTGAAATACTACTTAAAAATTGCTCAGGAAAAAAAGATTTTAACTGAGTGGAGTAAGGTTGTTGTGCTTCATATGTAATTCATGTGAAGTTACCATCCCACCCAAAAAAATTGCAAATATCTTTTTTCTGGTGATTGAAGGCCAGGTGGGGAGAAAACACTGAACTCTAAGTAATAGCGGCCTAGTAGAATGTAACTAGTCATACCGTGTGTGTTTACATTAGGAAGACTGGGCATGTCAATTGAAGCATTACATTTTATAATAATTTTACTTTGATATCAAAATTTTCATCCTATGCTTTTTTCTTTGTCTTAAGGATAAAAATGCACTGTGCTAATGGGCCTTGGGCCTTTAAGGGTATTCTTAAATTCTGTCCTTCTAGTGTTAAATTAAGTTCTTTGCTGGAGTCTGAAGCAGAATAGAATTATATATAGGCTCCATTTTGAGAGGACTGAGGGTCACCTTCTGCTCTGATTGGGGCCTGTGTGAATTGAGAAGTTACTTAGTCTCTCTGAGTCTGTCTATTCAACTGTAAAACAAGGGGTTTAAGACTGACTGACGACAGTGCACCTAAAAAAGGTCTGTCCCTAGCAACTCTGATCCTAAGAGCCTGTGGTCAGTCCTGAGGACCTGTGAAGACATTGAGAGCGCTTCGATTTCCCTCCAGATATCTGGAGTAAATTTTAGCTCTACCTCACTCCCCTCATTTAGTCTTCTCATGGGAATTTGGCAAGCCCTTGAAATAGGCGGATAGTGTTAGACACAAATAGATTGTCTAGGGCATTGAATTGCCAAGGGAAGCTTGGTAACTCTTCAAGTTCTAGGGAACTGTTTAAAAACCACTACTGAGCTTAAAGACCATTACTGAGTTCTCAGCTCATGAAATACTAAGAGATCTTAAAAACGCAAAGTAGCAAAAAGATGATTGAATTTGGCAGTCACATGCCAAAGAGGACTAAGAAAAGTAGGGAGCTACTTCTGTACAAAAAGCTTTCTTCCTAACCTCAAAGTTCATTCATTTAGCATCTTCTCAAAAGCCTGAAAAACCAACACAAAACCACTGTCTTTAAAGTAAAAATGGGCTTCTGAGGTTATTACCCCAAGGAAAGGGAAGGGCCTGTAGTGTCTGTCCTCAACCTCAGGTAAAACCATCCAGTGCAGCGTGTTCATACCATGATTTAGGGTACACTCCTTCTCACTTGGGCCCCAAGCAATATGATTCACGTGTGATAACCAAATACTGCTGCAGCATAGACAGATGCACACTTTTACCTAATTCTGCTCCGCTGTAAAAGCCCTGTGCCAGGCAGTGTAATGTCCACTGTCGTGGATGGAACTCTCCGCCTTTTAAGTCTTTACAGGACCAGTTAATATTAGGCTGGCTGTGCATGTACTTGAAAATGTTTCTCCCTTGAATGGGGAGAAAAAAGACTCATCCCTTACAAAGCTTATTTCTTCACTAGATACTTTTTCTTTTGAATCCTCTCTGAATTTATTTTGGTGAGTCAAATTGGTTAGGTTGTGGGGAGGGGTGTTTGTTTTTGTTTTGTTTTTTAGATTGATGTTAATTGAATGGTTTGTGGTTCTTTTATTAAAAGGTTTGCTTTATGATATTTTCCAAAGTTCCCCCTCCTTTTTTGATAGCCCATATTACTTACCCACTATTATTCTTAATATATTTATGTTGCTTTTATTTTCTTTCTTGAACTTGACAAGGTATGTAAGCTTTGATTCATTTCTTTTAAGGTGTCTTAACCAGTCAAACTAGTTTGGCCCTTTTCATTGAAAAAGCTTAGCAAGATTTTGGGGGAGAAAAAATGAGTGCCTGTGTTAAGCTGTAATAGAAAGTTGGGTGGAAATAATAAGAAAATGGGAATGAAGATATAGGGAAAAGGTTGGCAGGGACAGAAGAGCTGGGCAGACTTGTTGCAGGCAGTGGCATTGAGGAAAGAGGAGCGTTAAAATGGCCCCAGTAGTGATATGGTCTTTGGGTCACTGCCTGCTCTTCTTACCATTGAGCAGTGCTTACCACTGTAGTTTCTGTGCTTAGAGGCCAACTGCAGGTGAATGAATACCAAACCTAAAGAAGACAGAAACTACAGGAAATGTGGCAGCAGAGGATCCGTGTGGGCCAAGCTAATGGTTGTGGGCAGCTATCTAGCTAAGGTCCTGGCTGCTTTCCATTTCTCTGCCTCAGATTGCCACCAAGAGACTACCAAGTAGTTCAGATGAAATTGGCCATGCACAAAATAATAGGATTTCTAGCCTTGGAATTCTTCCTTATAATGAGTCAAATGTATAAGATTGAAAGCTCCCCTTTTCTTGCTTTATTGCCGCTAGAGATGTTATCCCATTGTAATAATAACCCTTCAGATACATTTCACCACTCTCTTCTCCAGGCTTTTTAATGTTAAACTTTTAACCTTGGGTCTTCTTTTCCAACACTAACAATTTTCTAGTTTGAGCAGTTTCTAATCTCAAAGCATAGCACTTCACCCCTGTTTTTAAGGATATTGTACAAAAGTTCAAAAAATGTCAGCCAAATAGGAAATGGTGGTGTTGTCATTTTTCTGATACCTGACACCACAGTTCAGGATAGATTATTAAATAACTGCACGTTGTATGGTACTGAAGGAACTTCCTGGTTGAAGTAAATTTCTTTTTAAAAAAATAACCAAACCCACCATAAAGAACTTGGACAACCAGTGATAATGCTTCTGGTCGCTCAGTCTGGAAATGAAGTCTGACAGTTTAACTGAAATAAGTGAAAATGACAAATGACAAGGTAAGTAACTATCTGCTGTCTTTGTCGAAGATGGAAGGGAAGGCCTTAGAGTGGGTGCGTTTCATGACACTCACCTTGATGCCTACTCCAGATATCTCACTATGCTCATTTGAACAGAGGAAGATAGGTGTTCCTCAGTCTGAGTGAGATTGCTAAATGAAGAGAACAGAGCTATGGATGCAAAGACTTTGCATGAAAACTTGATTCTCATCCTTTTAATGAAAGAAACAACATAATTTTATGTCACCCTTTTAAATTTTGGTGACAGAATTGTGGTATTTAGGAAATTTGGTATAAATCTTTTTATCTGCCCTGTTTATAGATCATCTTGATGTGGGTTTGGCATTTATTCATTTTGTCATAGCTTACTCTCTGCACTTTGCACATTAAAAGCTCTTTGTAATTAACCTTCTCTTTACTGTGGCAAATTTGGTTCCTCAAAATGTTTCTTTAAATTCAGTGTATATATAACATGGAGTATCATTTTCTGATGATTGCAGTTTTAGCAATTTAGCTTCAGTGTATTTGTAGTGTAAGGTTACAGTAACTTCTGCATTAATTTGGGCAGTTATGTTAAAATGTGGTAGTTCTGTAGAAGGTTTATCTAAGGAGTGGTTGCTATTTCTGGGAAATGTTGAATGCTTGAAGAATATACATGTAAAGTTTGTGATACTGTGCCAGTTTGCAGGGTGGGTTTGGGGAGTTTTTTGGCAAGCAGGGTCACAAAAATAGCATCTTTGCTTGTGACCATTGGGTTAGTTTGTTGGCTCAGTCTTTATTTACTTTCATATTTGCAAGGGTCTGGGAATATAGCTAGAGTGGGTACTCCCTCCACTGACTGAATGAAACCATTGAACTACTGAGCAGGTGGTCTTCAATGAGTTGCTATGGCCCAACAATTGATGGATTCGGGGCCGTCTAGTTAGCCTCTTTTCCCTTCATCAGAAGCCTTTCCAGCTTGGTAGGACCTTGCCAGAGCTATTGCTCTGGTAGTATAGCCATCAGGACCACCATGCACAATTGGACATCACAGAGGGACTTGGGTGGAAGAGACAGCTTAGCGTTTTAAGGTCTTATCTTCTGTCTGTGGGAGCTCTAAGAGAACATCAATGCTGTTTACAGAGAACCAATTGTTGTAAGATTTCGATTTTAGGACAACTTGATATAACTATAGCCATTCATTTTTCCTTCTTTACCCACTTGAAAATCAGTTTTAAATTGCTTTATGAACATTTAGCTTTGTGTGTGGACTTGAGCATGTCAGTGGCTTGAAAAAAAAGCCATCTGTGGCAGTAAATTTTTCCTTTTTCAAAATTATACTAGTGGCATGGACTTAAAAAAACTACTGACCCTGCAAGATATGTTTCTTAGTTATTAAGGAAATGAACAATAAGTGGGATAGACTGTGAGCCTACGATCAACTTGGCATAAATTGCTGCGGTTGGTTGTACGGAGTTGGGGATAAGCAGCTAGTGTAGACCATAAAAACTAAGGTTTGAGGTGTCGTACCAGAAAACTTGCATTCCCAGTCGTTTATCTACCTCTCTGCCTGCTCCATCAATCAGGCGCCAAAGAAGAAACAAGCTCGGGCCTTTTGATTCCATAATTATGGTTGTAATTCTGCAAATGAGACACCTTCCCCATTTTTCTGTCAGCTCTTCTAAAACAATTACTTGTATTCACAAGCTGTCCCATAAATAAAGCCAATTTAAAATTATCTTAGACTGAACTAAAATGCCATAAACTGAGTTGAGGAAATTTTGAAACTCAGTTATTAAGTGCAGAAATATTTTTATTGCTTGTGTCTTAATCTGTGAAATGTGACCCCGTGTGATGGCATTATTTCCTAGCCTTGGTGCAAAAATAAATACCAGGTTTTTCTGAAAATAGTGTAGATAATATTTTTTCAGGTGAACTGAGATGACATGGCACATTAGTAAGAGCTTTATAGCTCACTTGTCTTCTAACTCACCGAATGCTGAGATTGCACCATTTTCGTGATGTTGGCATCATTTGGTGATGCTGAGCTACAGTGCAGTACTCCAGAGAGTACATTAATAACACTTGACTAAGTCAGAGTCGATTCACCTAAATTTGAGCGGGAACCTTTTTTTCTCCGTGGTTGCCAGTTTGAGTAATTTTCCACTTTTGTATATTCAGTGCATTTTAAAAATATCTTAATATTAGTTGCTTAGGTCTCTTTGAAAATGTTTTGGGTTTTTTGTTGTTGTTTTAATCTTTAGAATGAATTTTTTGAAATAATAACTGCTGTTGGATTCAGGTTTACTCTGCTCTTATTTTGGCTGTTCACATAGATGGTTAATGCAAAACAGTCTTTAGGTGTCTCCCCCCACCCCCACCTTGCCTTGGCTATTTCAAGTTCTCTAATTACTATCAATTCTAACAGAACATGCAGTGTAATTGATCAGACCATTCAATGTTTTTGTTTTGGGAACGGATTTTTAATGATGAAGTTAGCTAACAAAATTAAAATTAGAGACCTTTTCAAGGGTGGATTAAACAGTAATATCCCACTTTTTTCAGATGCCAGTGATATGATTTGATTCCTTTAACTGAAGCCCTTAAATATGCAGTGCAAAAATGTATGAATTAAATGAGTATTAAATAGTTCAGAAATGATAAGTGTGAATTACTTAAGCCCTGAATGGTTGTCGTTAGATGTGCAAACGAATTAGACTTCTTGTTCCTGCATTTTTATATTCAGGATGTCACTTTGACGAGAGACTGTGCTTAATGTGGCCTTTTGACATTTGAGCATTTTCTTTATTGATACCTCAATTTTCACACTGGGTCAACTTACTAGGGCTTCAAATGTTAATGAACAGCAAATGCTCAGTTGTGTCCTTCATGATCAACACAGGGATAAGTAACTATATCAGCAGTACAGACTGCAAGCTGACAATTCTAGGAGCAGCTGAAAACCTGATGTGTCAGTTTTTTGAACTGCATATTCTAGTTCTTAAAAGTCCAAACCAAAAAAACAAAAAAGGCTTTTTTTTCTAGTTTCAGTTTTGGCACTAGATTTTATCCTGGAGTTTTAAAATATTCTTCATCCTGTTCTTTTTCTATTAAGGTTAATGTTGAAGAAGGAAAATGCGGAAGTCGCCATTTGACAAGTTTTATAAATGAGAATTATTTGAAGCTCAGGAATAAGTGAAGCTGAAATTTGAAAAAAAAAGAATGCATGCTAATTATCAGACCAGAAGTCCCACTTATAGAATATTGAGCAGTTTGTGTGAAGTGGGGAAGATGAAAGAAGTCAGAATTTGAAACGGAAGAATGAAGAAAAGAAATAAAAGTGAAGTTAAGCTAAGAAGTAATCTGGAATGAGAAAGCACTACGCTAAGTACTCACTAGTCTGTTTCTGTGTCCCTGTGTATATTCTGCTAAGCGTGCATGCGTGGTCTGCGGCCCAGGGAGAGGCCAAGCAGGGGCTAGCCTGCCTCCGCCAGGGGGAGCATTTTTGATCAGGCAGCTTTAATGCCAACTGCCCTGACCAATGATGGTGTGAGCTCTGGTACTACTGCTAGTGAAATGCCCAGGCCAGGAAGGGGCTTTGTTCCCCCCCCCCCCATCCCTCTCCTGCTGTTGACCCCCCGCACTTTCCCTCCCCCAGACCCAAGAGGACCCGGGCTCTGGGACTTCAGGAGTGGGGAAGGTAATTGCTGCTACCACCACACTTGGGCACTTTTAAAGCCCAAACTCTGTGGGGAGTTTATTTTTCTTTTTAGTTTTAGCCAAAGCTGAGTTGTAGGAAAACCACCAAAATTGTCATAAAGTAAGAATAAGCACCCTTTTGCTCCTTAGGATCTGTTGTATTTCTTTGCCTCAGTATTTTGGTGGTCTCATTACTTTCTTGTCTTTCCAAATTACTTTTATCTTATCAACCAAATAATATTAGCATCACCCTTTACAGACCTGATTTCTGAATGTCATGCACAGTTCTCTTTGAAATTTCTTAAGTCTGTCTCCTGTGTATAGTCACTACACCTGAATAACAGAGTACAACCTCCTTGAAAATTCCCAGCTCGTCCTCACTGTCATCCTCAACCCTTAGTGAGGAAGGGGCCAGGGAATACACAAGTAGACAGGAACTTAGCCTTAGTCATCCCACCATCACCTTCCATGATAAATTTTATAGAGTATAGATGTCTGATCTGATCTAGTATCCAGCCACAGATTGGCTTGGCTGGTGCAGCTTATGGGTTTCCCCAGCTCTTCCTTGTCCCCCTACTTTGCCCCAAATCATCTGGGGAAATGTACCTGAAAACTCTGTATTTCAAGTGTGGGTTGCAGCAGTCAGAAGGTTAAAAACTTCAGTTAGGTAGAACAAAGAACCATTAACTTGTACTCTCCATAGGAGATTGCAGCCACTATATACCCTTATCAGGGTGCCTACCCAACACATGGTTTCCTATGCTCTTGGGAAGGGCAAGGGGATCATTTTCCCTGAGAAATTCAGGTAGCTCTCCATTTTAACTTTACTTTCCCCCCTCCACCCCTTAAAAAGCCTGCATCAGCCCTTAGTAACTCTTTAAAAAAAGAAACCTAAAACAATTTTGGTTCCAGGGACATACGCTTCACAGCATGGCAGATTTCTTAAATTCATGTCTCATGCCTAGGGGTTTGGAGTTTTTCAGTGTTTCTGTATTCTCTGAACGAAGTAAAAAATCTGTCCCTGGACAGTAAGAACCCAGCCAGATACTTGTCCCCAAACATTCTCTATGGCCTATTGCCAGGGATCACTTTTGGGGTGTTTCCTTCTCAGGACTTAAGAATCCTGAGGAGGAACGTGTCGGGGTGTTTCTCCCTATATATTGCATGCATATATATGTCATGGTGTCTATTTCATGATCACTTGTAGCTGTTTAAGGTCTCATAATCTGGGACCGTTAAGGCTACTCCATGAAAGATAGGATTTCAATTGCTCACCGATCTGGCATTTGGAAGGCCGTGGCTAACTTAATGTGGTTTATTGTTTGTTAGTCTCTTTAAGGTGAGACAAAGGGTGTAAATGTACAGTAATCCAATATTGGTCCCAAGAACACATTTTGTTTAGGGCACTTCTCTTCTGTGTACGGCCTTTCTCCTGGATTGGTGTTATTTTCTGCTCTTTGCTGTGTGACCTAAGTATTTGATTTCTTAGCTTACTCTGTGATCTGTACCTTCTAGGCTAGATTTTACATTAACATGTCCCCAGAATGTCTATATCTAGTTTAAACACGATTGTTACCCATATGCATCATCACCAATCCTGTCATTCCATTCAGTAAATTTACTTAGTGCTTCAAAGAGGTTGGAGAATAGTATGTTTGTACAGGCCCCTATGGGGGTAGTGAGAACTTTGGGATCCTGGCCCACTGGGACTTAGTCCATGCCAGTCCCCAGTATGTGACTTTAGCAACAACTTGGGCACATCCGCTCAATTAGGTTATTAGCTATAGCTCTGACTTAGTAATTGGAATTAATCTATAATCCATACAGTCTAATAGATTATCATTCATTATGAAACTAATAACAAAGAAAAGTCCAGGGGTTGCTGGAAGCTGGGAATAGTTATCCCATCCAGCATCTCTTGTACTGGGGATATTTTTTGTTTTTAGAATTTTGCCACTTACTTAGAATGAGGTTATGTGGATTTGGGGTGAGAGGGACAGTGTGGTGCCTGGCATCTTTATTGTGAACTTGGCCAGGGTTGTTCTGCTTTCCCCAGAAAAGCTATTTCAGACTGTATTAGTGAGTATATTCCTGGCTGTAGATGTTGGAGTTAGGCTCTCTGACCAAGCTTGCTAGGCTTAAAACTTAAACCTTGTATCAGTTTCAGATTCCTTGTACTTTACTCCTCCTTGGGGGTGGAATGGCACTAATATTTTTCCCTTTAGGGTTTTAAAATGGCAACATGTGCAGCATTTCCCAGGACACTTCTGTGTGACCTTAACTAGAACATAATTATGTCTTGGTTCTCATTTTCCATTAATTAGGATCCATTCCAAGAACCTTTGCCCTTAGAGGGAGATATATATATAACCTTGTACTTTCTTGGTATCAGTGAAATGTGTCACTTTAACATGCCATGCCTTTTTGTTTCTTGTGAGGAAAGGCTTGTTTTCTTAGATGTCACATCCTTTCTGTTCATGTCCAATTTTGAGAATGCCCTTGGTATTGCTCCCTTAGACAAGAGTATGACTGGGTATCCTTTCACCCATATAAAATTAGACTCATACTATCATGAGGAAACCCCAATTTAAGAAGCTTCATTAAGACCTCTGCAGTTTTTGTTGCTGCTACCAGACGAACCGTATTATCTCTGTATATCTAATGACTCGATCTTTATTCTTCCCCTCTTCCTCCCTCCCCCTTTTTTTGAGGGTTTAGGCGCAGGCCTGAATGAGTGCATCCCAGATTTTTTCAGTAGTGAAAGCCTGAAGGAAATCCATAGCTCTTTTCCGTTCTTTCCTTGTTAGATTTCCTGTCCTCAGCTCATCCAGTATTTAATCTGTTCTTACTGGCCTTTGTCAGATAAATCATTCAAATCATTGGCATCTTTGAGGTTTGGAAAATGCCGAGTGATTTAATAGCATTTCTTCCCATGATTTGAGTTCCTCAACTTCATTTGTTAAGATGAAAGGTCTCCTTTCTGTATCAGAAAAGTTCGTCTCTTCCCTTTCATGTCTCCTCAGTTGGATCCTTATTCTCAGATGTTATTGGAGAGGTGTTTACATCATCCTGAGAAGTTCCTTTGTTTTCTAGTGTTTCTAGTGTTTTCATTTGTTGCCTCAAAAGCTCAGGCGTGTGGTGTGGACTTTTTGGCCCCTGGTAATTCTCTCTACTTCTGCAGAGCTTACACACTTAATGGAAGACGTAGGCAGTTTCCTCAAGGTATTTATTGCAGTGTTCAGGTTCCCATTTCCTCAGTTTAGTATTAAATGGACAACAAAGAGGAAGCGAACAGGAACTGGCTTGTCCCATCATTCTGCTTTGCTTTCTAATGATTTCCTTCAGATAACAGATTCTGTAAATACCAATAGCCTTGAATTCACAGTTTCACAAACCTCATAAAGCCAAGTCTCAGTAGCTATGGGGAATTTTGATATGGCAGGCCTTACTACTCCTAAACCTGCTTAGGGAAGGTTTCAGTTTGAAAGGAGCAGGTGTCCTAAACTTACCTTGGACATTGCCATGGCCGAAACATCTTCACTTATTCTTGCTTCTCATCCCAACCCTGAGTTCCCTTCTAATGTCTTGGCCTCTGTAGGAGGTGAATTGGTCTGGCAGAACATGTGATTCCATGAAGCTGCTGTCATGTGCGGCAAGCTCTTTGTCTTCAGAAGTGGCCCTAGACAGAACATCAATCCTTTTTAACACTAAGACATAAGTGTTGATTTCAACTTCCCAACAAAAGAAACTTGTTTATAGCATCCTTAATAGAAGATTATTAGTTTTCTCTGCTTAAATACTTAGTGACAGTGAACTCACCCTGCCTTATCCCCTTCCCTATTTTGGACACCTTCTATTAGCCCTACTCCAAAAGGTCTCCCCGGCCCCTCTGAAATAGCTTTTCCAGATCACATACCCCTGGTCATTCAGTAATTATCAAATGCTTCCTAGTTTTGCAAGGCAAAAATTTTGCTAAAGGCAAACTGGGACAGTCTTCATGGAGTTTCTGGGCTCCGTTGTACTTGGCTAACCTTGGTTGGTTGTCATTTCTTACAATGGTACACCAGTTGACCTGCAGATGGGGTTTAATCAGCACAGCCTACACTGGGATTCCTGTCACCTTACTTGAGCTTGACTGTGTACTTCCAAATGTCTGGGGTATTTGGGCCCTGTTCTTGGACGCCCTGTCTTTTGAAGTCCCAGGTCTCTTTAACGTGCAGTTTGGCAAAGTGTGGGATTCTTCATTTGTCCCCTACTCAATTTCATCGCTTCCTGTCATGTAATTCTAATGTTTCCACTTGGCCGGATTTGCTTTCTATGTCTCCAGAGCATTGATTGAAATATATAACAGGGCCAAAGCTGGAGGTCGCTAGGCTAACTTCTAGGTGTCAGCTCCATAGGACAGCAGTTTTTGATCTTTGGCAGTCTGGTGAAGCCTACTAACCCTGTCTAAGAATTATATTTTTAAATAATTAAAGGAAATTCTAGATTTAGCTTGGTGGCTAATGGGGGGGAAATTACTTTTTTCCCCCCAATCCAAGTTCACAGATACCTTGAGGATCTAGATTCCCCCTAGTCAGGTGCCTTGCTATAGGTTTGCTGTTTTTTGTTATAGTTGTTCAGCTGCGGATCACTTCCACCTGCCTACATTTGTCATGGTGCACCAGAATATTGGGAGGGTTTTGTTTTGTTTTGTTTTGTTTTTTTCCAGAAGCCTTGCAAAATCAGGAAATGCTTTCATCCATAGCAATATCTAGCAAAAAAGGAGAATGAGGTTGGTTCAGCTAGACCTATGGAGTACTATTTAGAAAGGGACCTTAAACATTCAGTCTGTTCCCCCATTTCTCAAAAGAACTGAAATGGGGAGGGGGTTAGATTTGGGTCACACCTGGGACTTTCATCCAGGTTTCTTAAAAGTCCTGATTCCATTCTCGGATCTTACTAGGGAATCAGCATCAAGTTTATTGGTCCATTTTAAGAAAATATTTCTCCCCGGGGGCAGCTAGGTGGTGTAGTGGATAGAGCACCGGCCCTGGAGTCAGGAGGACCTGAGTTCAAGGTCAGCCCCAGACCACACACTTGATACTTACTAGCTGTGTGACCCTGGGCAAGTCACTTAACCCCAACTGCCTAAAAATTTAAAAAATTGAAAATTGAAAAAAAAATACTTCTCCCCCCACTAAAAGTAACTCAGGATGTCTGCTCATCTGGGGGTGCTATGTGATCGTTTTTGTAAGGGTCTTTGGTTTTCAGTTCTTTCTCCCCAGTTACCAGAGGGAAAGGCCAGTGTGGCATGCTAGAAACATACCTGATACCTGACCAAGATTACATGCCTAGCTGTGGTCTCCTGCAAAATTTATTTCATCTCTTTTGGCTTTGATTTCCTTATGAAACATGAGATTGAACTAAGAAAGAGGTTCTGTGGACTTGTTAACTATTGCATTGTGATTGGCTTCCTATATGTAATCCTGTGTATTTTATGAATCTGAAAACTCTTAAAGGGCTCCCTAGGCTTCACCAGACTGAATGCCAGAGGAGTCCAGAACACCACAAAAGGAGATGAAGCCCTGGACTCAGATAATTAATCATCTCTAAAGTCCTCTTCTAGCTTAGAAGTTAACTTTTTGTATAGGAACCCAGATAGATATGGCACATTTCAGATGGGTGTGTGTGGGTGGGTATGTGGTAAAATCTTGGGCTGTGATTCCCCTCTGATCAGCATTTCCAGTTGAAATTGAAAGCAAGATAGGAGTTGAATAGTTGTGTATTTTTCCCTTAATTAGATATTATACTATCTTTTTCCTCCAGTGGTACTCTTTCTCTTGGTTTTCTTATTCCAAACTTGGCTTTGTAGAGGCTATGTCATATGGTGGAAAATGCAGATTCAACTTGGTGTGACCATGGGCAGATCCCTTAAGCATTTATCTGTAAAATGGGATTAATATTACTTAGATGGACATCATATTTGTGAGGTAAGCATTTTGAAAACATTATAAATGAAAACCTATATTGCTTTTAGGAAAAGAAATCTTCCATATATCTCCATTTTTCCTTTTTTTCCATACTTTTAAGTAAAGCCTCCCCCCAGAGTAGGCAACTAAAGACGGTTGCATCCAGAGTACTCTGGACCATAATTGTCAGCAGGTTGTTTCTCTTTTGAATTGTGTCCTCACACCTTTTAACTTCTTAAAATAACCTTCCAGTTCTACCCAAAAATTTACTAGACTTCCAGTATTGTTAGGGAGGGCTGTTCTGTGGTTCCCTCTATTGTGCCTGTGCCATCTAAGGGTTTCCTTCCTTCTCTTGTCCCATGTTAAGACCCAGAAGGTCAGATTTCTTTGCTGCAAAAATGCCAGCTGAACTTTGTCCGTGGAGAACTATGCTCTCCTTGAGGGTGGTAGACTGGATTGGGAGGTTGAAGACCTGGGTTTGAATCTGCTGCTTACTCCTTTGTGATCTTGAGTCACCTCTGGCTTTCCTTGTGTTTTCAGTGGGCCAGGGAACTATGATTCCTAAATTCCTTCCAGCTCTGGTAGAAAACTGTCTTGCCACCATGGAGGATGTGAATGTACTAGGCTTTTTCCCTGTTTGCTTTGCTCTGATTTCGCTTCCTCTGGTCTCAGTTAACCTAGCAGGAATTGCCCCCTGAGTTTGTGTCTTAGCAAAAAGATCTTCACCAAGCTGTCAGTCTTGATCTCAGATACCACAGCTTATTGAGTTGGCAGCTCCTGGCTGGTCATAGAATTCGTTCTAGGGGCCCCCTCGTCTCATCTCTGTCTTTTTGCTCCGCTCCAGGTTTTGCTTGGATGGGCTGGCTTTTTCCGGTTCATCTCCCACAACTCCGTCTGGCCCTGACGACGCTCCTGTTTCACTTCTTCCTTGGTCATCTCCATGATGGCAGAGGGGCCTGTTGGTCTATAGGCTGTTATCCTTTCCTCTCCAAGTAAAACTCCATCCCCAGAGCCTTTGGGTTGTCTGCTCTGCTGCCTTTGGTAACAGGCTTGCCTGTTGTTTACCTCATCCATTTGGATCTTTAACATTGCCACCATACCTGGTGCCAGGGCTGTCGCCAACCCTGATGAGCTCCACTAGAGTGGGCTTCTCTCTTGGAGCCATTGCAGTCTGCCTCTGAGGGATGTGCCAGTCTTTCTTTATGACAGATGGAGGGGCTTGTATTGTATCCTTCAGTTTCTTAGATGTGGTTGAAGTTTCTCTCTGTTTCCTCTGAGAAATAAAGGAGAGCAAAAAATTCCAAGTTTCACAGAATTCTGCCCCAAACCAGTTTACCCACAGATTGTTTTGACTCGCAGAGTTGATGGAGCACAGAAGTCCTCCTTCCTTTCCTTGATTCGACCTGGCCCCTGTCTGGGGACCTCTGCCCAAAACCCTTTTTCTTTTCTTTTTTAAAAAACTCTTTTGGTTTTGCATATTACTCTTTTGCTTGGATTCTCTTTCCTCCACCCCCTTTCAGTGCCCCTTCCGGTGGAAGGCTTAGCTAGGTCTGGTCACAGTTGCATCCAGGTGAAACAGAATGGGGTTGATGGGATAATGTACTCACCCCAGATGGAAAACATTAATGTTGGATAGATGACTTCAGAACAGCCTTTAGTTATCCACTGAACAGGTGTTTGTGTAACCTCTTTGGAAGGGCAAGGGGGTCAGTCTGCCACACTGTTTCACTGCAAGTTGTTTAGATTGTGATGGCCAAGAAAGGGCACAAATTAAACTTGACAAATCTGCACTTAGGAATCCCGTTCCGCTTCCAGAAGTGGGAGTGCCCATGGATCTGGAAAATCCGCGAGGCACACCCCTGCAAGGTCACGTTCCAAGGAAGATTCCCGGCGCTCCAGATCCAAGTCGAGGTCCAGGTCTGAGTCTCGGTAAGTGAGCCCTGAGTTTGGAGGGGTTTACAGAAGGGGAAGCTGGGAGCTGGGGCGGAGGCTACTGAGTCTCAGTACAGAAGGAAAATGATTTTGTGCCTTTATAACTTCATTGGGTACTAGCTGCTCTTCAAAAAGCTGGCTTCATCCAAAAATGACTTCCAGGCATGTTCCTTGCTCCTTACACCCCGAATTTTGCCTAGGCTTCTCTATCAGTGGTGGCAAAGCTTTTCAGTATCAGTCTGTGTTCCCTTACTCAGGCTAGTCAGTCATCTCCTCTCCTAAACATATCTTCAGTCTCTGCTTTTAGAGACAGTGTGTCATAGTAGATAAGACAGATTGGGCATCTGAACGCCCTGGGCTCAAATCCTTGCTCTGCCACTACCTTTGTGACCTTGGACAAGTCACAAGAACCTCCAAGCCTCACTCTTCTTCCTAAAAAGAAAGGGGTCTGACTCAGTAGCCTCTAAGCTTCCCTTCCTTTTGTCTACGTTTTTTAAAAGCATTTGACCTTTACAAGCTGTTACCTCATCCTATTCACCTCTAAATTTTAAAAATCGAGCATTCTTCAGGTGTTTGTTTTCTCACCCCCTTGGAATCTGTTCTTCTGTCCCTCCTACCATAACTGTTCATTGGCGACTAGTGACCACCTTTGCCTCACTGGCATTTGACCCTGCTGACCCCTTAAGATCTCCCAGTATTCCCCGAAGCTACATTGCTAATCCTACCTACCTTTTTGACTTCTCCTGTCTCTGTACTGCCTCCCTCTGTTACTACTTCACCTGTACAGACCCTCACTGCTACATGTCTACGAGACATTTATTAAAAATTGCCTCCTAACTCTCCTTCCTAGGGTTGCTCGCTGCTCTCTGCAGTCCTTGTACGTCATTGCCAGAAAATCCTTCCTGCATTGGGTGTCATCAGGTCTCTTGGCCCCAAGCCCTTTGAAGGTCTTACTGCCTGCTAAAAATCTGTCTCACTGATCGTCTCCCACTCCCTCACCCTCCCCTCTATCTATTTCACGTGGTGCTCTGTGTTTCTCCTATTGTGAATTATTTGGCTGTGTTCTGTCCCCTTCCAAGACTGGCTCCACAAAGAGACCAGCTGTGGGGGAAAGGGCAGGCAGGTAAGGACGTGGATCCAAATAATCATAACCACAAATACTTTGTCCTGTAGATCGAGATCCCGAAGAAGTTCTCGAAGGCATTATACTAGATCACGTTCTCGCTCCCGCTCTCACAGACGGTCCCGCAGCAGGTCATACAGTCGAGATTACCGAAGGCGACATAGCCACAGTCACTCTCCAATGTCTACCCGTAGGCGTCACGTGGGGAATCGAGTAAGAAAAACTCACCAGTTTCATTGTTCAGATTTAGGCTGCCTAAAAGTGCGTTTGGCAGCCGCTCTTGGTGTCTCGTTGTTGAGTTATTTTTCCCACTGATTTGTGTTTGTGAGTAGTCATTTGACGTTGGTCCATAGACTATTGGATTGGTACCAGAAGTAGGGAACGGTTCATGTTTGGCAGATTACGAACTTGTCTTTGGTTTCTTGGTGGCCAGTGGTATAGTTTTAGGTTATGATATGGCCAGGTATTGGTGCTTTGGGGTATTCAGCAAACATTGCCCATTTTCTAGGAATATAGAGTGATTTTTAAGTACACCTTGGCAAAGGCTCAGTGCATGCTGATCTTACTGTGCAGAATGGTATGCTCAGGTCTGTAATTTTGACATCCATCGTTTTTGCTGTGCTGCCGTACTATATAGCTGCAGTCCGCTAAAAGCAAGCTAGTTTGGTATGTGTAGTAGATTGAGGTGCCACTTGACGACTGGCATTCCCCTGAAGCTCATGTTCTTTGCTTTGAGAACATGAGCATCTGGTGACATTTCACATAAGCATATAATTATTCCTTCATTCCATAATCTTCAGCCATCCAAGTACGCTAAAAATTATTCTCATCTTGCTGTTGATAGTAATCATTCAGTAATTATGTAATTGATTAGTGTTGATGATGATAGCGATTGTTATTTGTTGTCTCCTTAAACTGGCATGTTTGGGACCAAATTCCAAAAGTGAGAAGGCCTTTAGCACCAGTCTTCCCAGTTAACAGCTCTCTTAAAAGAACTGAGAACTTCTTATGTTGTTCGTTTATGCTTTTCTTTAAGTAACTTGAATCTTTTCAAGGCTGTTTTTAAGTCCCCTTACTTTTCATTATAGGCCAATCCTGATCCCAACTGCTGTCTCGGGGTGTTTGGATTGAGTCTGTACACCACGGAGAGGGATCTCAGAGAAGTATTTTCCAAATATGGCCCAATTGCAGATGTGTCCATTGTGTATGACCAGCAGTCCCGGCGCTCCCGGGGATTTGCCTTTGTCTACTTTGAGAATGTGGATGACGCCAAGGAGGTAAGGGGAAAGCACACCTAGAGCTGGGGGAGATCTTTGGGTACTTCATAGAATCACAGCAGGACATTTGCGGGGGGAGAGATTATTGACACAATTGGGATTTGCTGAAGGCAGCCACAGTTTTCAAAAATGAAACTAAGTATTTGGAAATAAACCTGAGATTTGGGTCTCAGATTTGGATGAGAAGGAAAGGACACATTTGAAAGCCATTAAAAATGAACCAAGAGTGGCCACCACCATTTTACAGATTGGAGTCCCAAAGTGGCCTCTGGAGCACATTTATTATGAAAACAAAATTTTTTTGAAACTTAGGAAGTGGGCTTTTGCGGATTGCTTTCAAACCTAACCATCAGTTGTAGCATTTTGTGTGGGCAAACTCGGTTCAATTTGGTAAAACAACCCCATTTGTCAGTTGCAAGTTGCCTGTATCATATTTTGTCTTCATGCCAGCAAGTGTGATGCAACAAACATCAAGAGATACTCAAAGCTAACCAAAACTTCAGGTCCTTGGAACTGAGTGTGGGTTTCACAACTTGTGGGATGCCAGGTGAATTTTTAAAAACTATATTAGTAGCCTCATTTTGGTCATATATGTGAATGCAAAGATGGCCAAGATTCTCGGGAAGGAGATTTAGGAACCCCTTAAGGCAGAGGTGGGGAGCCTACAGCCTCAAGGTCACATGTGGCCTTCCAGGTCCTTGGGTGTGGCCTTTTGACTGGGTACAAGTTTTACAGAACAAATTTTTTTATTAAGGGGATTTGTTTTGTGAAGTTTGGGGTCAGTCAAAGGACTGCACTTGAGGACCTAGAGGGCTACATGCAGCTTTGAGGCTGCAGGTTCCCCACCCCTGACTTAGTGCCTCATGGTGACTCAAGCTCATTTTTCATTCAGTGGGAACAAGTCCTTCCATCCCCAAGCCTGCCAGGGGTTTGACTGAGAAAGCCGTAAGGGCATGGGGTTTTTTCATGTCCTTTCGTGAAGAAGCAGATTAAGATTATTGCTTATGGTTCAGGGAAAGGAGATTTGGAAGGTGGGATGGTCTTGAGCAGGAAAAGCACTTTCTGCTATGCATGTGTTTTGAGATGGACCCAAGGTTGTAGGTTGCAATGAAAAGAATGTTTGGAAATGGGTTTTCTGCCCCTGGTGGGTGGTGTACATGCACGTAACGTGTGTACAGAGTCAAGGGCATTTGGGTTGTAGTGGGCAGGAGGCAGCCTCCTTGACTCTTCTGCCTGTCCCTGGGAAGGACTCTGGTCTATATGATACCTCCTCACTTGCCATCTAAATGCTAATGGTATCTATGCAGATACTGGGCCCCACAAGGAAATTGCCATCCCCATACTTTGATGCATTATTTACCAGGTTCTCATAATTCATCTGTTCCTTAATTAGTTGGTATGTGTTATGCTGGCTCTCCAAGATTCAGGTTTTAACTTTCCCAGTTAATAGTTGTATGACCTTAGACAAGATGCTGAGCATTTTTGTGACCTCTCTAGTAATGTGTAAAAGTGAACTGCGATCAGTATTACTAATTGTATTACTGACCATAATAGCCAGGTTCATAAGAATTATGTCAGAGGCAGTATTTGAACCAAGGTCTTTCTCATTGTGTGCTGGCCTTTGAACCACATCAGTCTACCTCAGCACCCCCAAGCAATTCCGTCACATTTGCAGTTGTGTGATAATTTTCCATGCTGGGAATTCCTCCACTGATGAAAACACAGGTCTGGATCTAAAAGAAAGAATGATAATCCTAATTACTAGTGCCTTGCCATTAAAAAAGCCATTCTGTACAGTGCTCCCATTTGAAAGGCTGCCCTCAGAAGGAGCTTGGTCCCCCTCCTAACAAGTCGCTTCCCTTGTTTGTGTTTTGAAGGCTAAAGAGCGTGCCAATGGAATGGAGCTGGATGGGCGGAGGATCCGAGTGGATTTTTCTATAACTAAAAGACCCCACACCCCCACCCCTGGAATCTACATGGGAAGGCCTACTTAGTAAGTGATTCTTGGTGCACTATCCAGAAACTTGTGCTGGGGAATAAAGAATTCTAATTTGCTCTCAGACGTACCTCTGGGCTTAGGGTTCTAGATGCATGGATGCCTGCAGTGTGTACTCTTCTCACCAGGGCCTGTCAGTGCACAAAGCAACATCTAAGGTGAGATCTAAGTCTTAAAGCCTTCAGGTGGCAGCTCTTCTGTGTCTCCTGCTACTTTCAGCACGGTTGCCTCTGGCCTCATGATTGTTGAGGTTCTTATAAATGAGGCTGTCCTTTAATGTATCAAGTTTTATCTCTTTTGGCATCCTTGATGGTCTGTGTTCAGATGGCTGAAGGATGTCCTCCAGAAAAATGGCGTGTTAACTGCGTTCCTGTTTTTAGTGAGAAGCAACACAACTTATTTGGGGTTATAGGCCCCTTTGTAAACCCTTTAATGCTATGTAGATCAGTGGCTGTCGTTTTTACCTCTTGTGAAACCTTTTGCAAGGGTTCATGGTTCAATATTAAAGTGAATCAACCTTAGCCACGTGTATCTTCCCTACTAGATGCCTACCTGGTTCTGTCGCTCTGGTGCCTTTTAACGAACAGATCGGGAGGGATAAGGAAGTATGGGTGCCAGAAGACTGGGCAGCATAGGAAATCCCAGTAGCCTGGCTACCACGTGGGTCACATTGTAAAGACAACACTCTTAAATGTAATGTCTTTTTCTGCCAAAAAATTTTATATACATAGTTACAAGCTGAAGAGTAATTATTACAAGTTGTAGTCTAGGTTATAGTTAAATAATGCTCATACTATGGATTATAGATCATAGGCCATGTTCAAGTTCTGTTCAAGATAGATTTTGGTGATTTTTTTTTCTCATGACCTATATTCAGATTTAAGTAGAAGTTGGTTAATTAAGCACAATTCAGTTTAAGGATATAAGAACCACTTGGAATGAAGTTCTTGGGAAATTTAGGTTGGGAGGACTGGTTTTATTTTAGTGAGATGGACAGTGCCTAAATGGATGAGGACTGGCTTTAGAAACAGGAAGATTTGAGGTTCGAGTGAGCCTTATTCTGACACATGCTAGCTATTGGACAGGTGTCAAGTCACTTCTTGTTGAAACGTGGATCTGGGTGGGTGGATTTGCACTCCAGGTGTTCTGTGTGTAGCCACAGTCTCATTACTACTGCCACCTCCTCCATTAGGGGATGGCATTCCTGTTTTCCTGCTCTGTCAAAAAATGAAGTCAGGCATGATTTATTCTTAATGAAGCTGGGCTCAATCAATCAAATGATTAACATTTCCTTTTCTAAATATACAATGAGCTGTCCCTTCTTTAATAGTTCTCAGGTTTTGCCAGGAATTGATGTTAAACTGGGGAAGACCTGAGTTCAAATCAGGCCTCAGGCACTTACTAGTTGGTGATCCCTGGGAAAGTCACTTAACCCTATTTACCCCAGTTTCCTCCTCTGTAAAATGAGCTGGAGAAGGAAATGACTAAAACCCCAAATGGGGACACGACTAAAAACAGTTGAACAAGTGTTTGACTTGTTCAAACATAGTTTGAAAAGAACCCTATATCTCTTCCTCTTTCTCTTTCCCCTTTGAAAGTGAATCTTCCAGATTAGTTTGCTACAGTTCTTATACAAGGTTTTGCTCTGATAAAATGTGTTTACCTTTGTTGCAGGCTCAGCCAGGTATGAAGTGTATGAAGTGTAGAGGCCTTTTTTCATATACATATAAAAAAAGTCTGGAACTTAACTTTTTGTTTTGTGTAGTGGCAGTTCCCGCCGTCGTGATTATTATGATCGTGGCTACGATCGAGGCTATGATGATCGCGACTATTACAGCAGATCCTACAGGTAAGAAGTTTTAATAAGTTCAGGTTGTTTGGGAGCTATCCAAATCTATGTGGTAGCCAGGGAGGTTACAACCTTTGCTTTATCCATAATGATTGTTGGGTAGACTTGCTTGTTCATTTAAAAATCATTCTAACAAAGTTAATTTAGTGTAAACACCTTTCATAGTATTTGGTAGTGTTTCATAGTACTTGAAATCTAACTGCACTTTTTCCATGTTTCAGGAACTTTCAGAATTTTGTAGTCATTTAATTTGCTTACACTCATACACTCAAGTTAAACTGCTGCCTTTATTAGATAAGTTCTGTTTTGTTTTAAGAAATCTAGGACCACAGATTTCATCTAGATTCCAAGGCAGTGTATCCATTGATTAACTCCTTGGCACAGGTATTCAGATCTCCTGTGATGTAGTCCTTTGAACAACACATAGGAAGTGAAGGGCAGAACACTCCATGAATAAGTAGGTACATTGTGGCACAAACTTAAAATTTTTTATTTAAATCTGTTTTAAACACCACATGAACTCTGCCAAGGAACATGTGATAATTTAAAAACACGAGAAAATATAAATGGGCAGGTAGAACTGAAGCCTTAGAATGCACAATGGGGCTGTTTGAGTCCATTAGCCAGTAGAGTCGGGCAGAAGCCCTTAACTCACCACGGACCATATTCTAGCCTGCCTGGTCTGTTCATCTGAGAGTCCTCCCTCAGAAAGCCCTTGACAGAAAACAGCACCTACAAGCACTAGGTGGACAATCAAACCTCCCACTTATTTTGAAAAAGAAACATTTTTTCATAATGAGCTTTTTAAATGAGGATCTTGGAAGAATTCAAGTGGAAAGAATTGTTCCAAGACCAAGATTGAGGTAAAGGGACTGGGGTTGGAGCGAGAAAAAATGAAAGGAGGAACAGGGGGTGAGCAGGTCCTGACTTCAGGCCTGAAGAGTCCAGGAGCCCTCCGTTTTCAGGGAGTCGATGTTTAGCTGTGCGTGCATTTGTGCATGATTTGTGTACACACCACACCCCCACCTCTTTTATGCACATTAAGTTTTGAGCTTTAGACGCTGGCTGAATCTTCTAAACATTCCATTCTGAAGGTTTCTCATATCATTGATGAATCTCAATTTAAGAGGCTTGGTTTGGGAGGGTGAGTTTTGGGCTGTATTGTTAGCAGTTTGTATATAAACATTTTAAGGCATTGTTGAATATCTGAGGGAGTATTGTTAGCTTAATATGATTTCCTTTGAAATTGTAAGGGATTATACTGAGTTGTATCCTACCAGGGAGCCCTCTTTGCTTTCCCGCATTTGTAACTATTTTGAAGGATGGATCAGCTTCTTTAATTTATGCTTTGCCATAACTAGCATGGAAAAGATATGACTTAGGGGTGACATGATTGCTGTCTTCAAGTATTTTTAAAGGGCTTGTCATGTGGAAAAGTTCTTAGATGTGTCCTGTGTCAGCCCTGGCCTGAGAGCAGTGGGTGGACTTGGCCAAGAGGCACATTGAGGCTTGATACGAGGAATCCCTTGCAAACAATGAGGACTGGCCCACAGTGGGGGGGGGGGGGGGCGGGAGGTCAAGCCCAGGCTGACATGGCTGGTGGCAGTAGAGGAGATGGCTTGTTTGGCTCCTGGTTGAACTAGGTGGCCACCGAGATCTAGTGCTGATTCTGTGATTGTGTTTGTTGTTTAATGTTATCTAATACGCTTATAATTCAATAAACCAAACTGCAAAAAAGTATTTTGCTTGTGTCTTTACAGAGGAGGAGGTGGAGGAGGAGGAGGGTGGAGAGCTGCCCAAGACAGGGATCAGATTTACAGGTATGCTAGGCGAGGTCTTAGTGTTGGGAAAGGTCTCAGAGCAGGGCTCACGGGAGCCAACCTTGGTCAGACCGAGGGGTTCTCCATGCAATGTTGATCTCGCCAAATTGTAAGCTAGAAAACGCTTTGTAAGAATATGTATCGAGGCTGAATGAAAAGACATGCCATATTAGGGTTATTGGACATTTACCAGCCTTTGCCAGGGAGTTAAGTAGATGCTGAAAAAAGGTTTTTTAAATTTGGTGTGAAATCACAAGGTACTAACTAATTGGATAGATAAAAGTGGCACTCCAGGGCAACTTCAAAGTTGATCTTTTTTAAAGTATGGCTAGTTTTCCTGTTTAGAGCCTAAGGCCCCAGAGCCTTGATCTCCATTCCCCCTCCACACACCCCTGTGTGCATCTTCTGTACTTCCCTATAGACTGGTAAACACCACCTTTGAAATTCAAGTTGGGTGTGATTCTTTTGAGTTATTTTAAATACCTAAGCACTCCCAACTCCCACATACACCTCTTATTAGATCAAAGGCTTGCTTTGGGAAAAGAGGAAAAGGGTGAAAATGGTTTAAAAGATAGTGTTTCTCCGTACTGCCCTTGGCCCTTATTTTTGTTTGGAGAATTGGATGTGCTGCTGAGTTACTGAGGTGCAAGGGTGTCTGTGCTGCTTGTCAGGATCCAGTGGGCAGGCAGCTTCGTTGGGATCTAGACCAAACTTTTGGTTACAACTGGGACCCTGTTTAGACAGGGGCATTATGAAAACTAAGCCCTTCTGGTAAGTCTGTTAATTCACCTTTGGAATAGGGAATTTTATATATCCCCAAGGGGTGGGGGCCACACTGCTCTGAACCTAAACTGAGCCCTGGGATTAATGAGAGCAATGCAAGTTACTGGAAGCACTCCAGAGTTGGGTTGGTTCCATAAGCTGTCATTGCCGAAGGATACCCACAGGTTCTTTTAGGTAACTGGTTTGTGTTGAGGATTAAATCACTTTTCATTTGTTTCCAGGAGGCGATCGCCATCCCCATATTACAGTCGTGGGGGTTACAGGTCACGGTCTCGATCACGATCTTATTCACCTCGTAAGTAAAGAATATTTGATTTGCTTTTGAGTAACAAAGATCGGTGGGCCTTCCTCGGTGTCTCAGGATGTTTGAGCGTAGCAGTTTTCCCCCAGTGTGATAACTTGTCCTTTTCCAAATCAGAAAGGGTTGCCTCTTACCAATTTTAATCTTAAGTCTCCTGATCCAAGCCTTCGCAAGCCACTGTGCTATTTATCAACTATCACTTATTTCAATATCTGTTAAGTAACCATTATATCCAAAATCCCATAACTTTGGGGTGTAATTGAATAGTGTCTATTGTTTCTCAGCACAAGAGTTACACACTACATGCAATTTTTGCCTTAAAAGTAATGTGCTGGTTAGAGAGATGGCAGGACAGGTGAGAGTTACCGAGGCAATAGAATGAAAACAATATAGCCATTGGCTGTAAAAGACAACGTTGTCTTCCCAATCGTCAACTGTCTCTGTAGAGCTCGTGTTATCTCCAATCTGGTGTAATACATCGGAAATCTGAGAAACATTAATTGACCAAGTTACGTAGTGTCGGTCAGAACTATTGGGGGAGGGGCCTGGGTGATGGGTTTAGATTTTATTTAATAGATAAAGCATTATTAATATTTTCACTACTCTCTCTCTCTCTCTTTGTGTTTGTTGGAGCAGGTCGCTATTAAAGCATGAAGATGGTGGATTTCTGAAATGGGATTTTGTTTAGTGGACAATATTTTTTTATTGTCTCCTGTTTAAAAGTGAACAGTGCCTAGTGAATAGGTGACTTTTACACCTTTTATGAAGACTACTTTTGGTGGAGTTGAAATGCTGTTTTCATTCTGCATTTGTGTAGTTTGGTGCTTTGTTCAAAGTTAAGTGTTTTCAGAGAAGTATGTTTTGCATGTATTTTTTTACAGTCTAAATTTTGACTGCTGAGAAGTTTCTATTGTACAAAAACTTCATTTAAAAGGTTTTTCTACTGAATCCAGGGTAACCTGAAGATTTGACATTTATGTAAAATGCCTCCAAATGGTAAACCAACAATAAACAGTTTGATTTCGACTTTTCTTTTCACCACATCAATGCTTAGGAAAACTGAATTTCCAGATTAGTCTATGGAAAACAAAGTCAGATGCCCTTTCACCCTTGCCATTTAGAGAGCACCGTACTTAATATATCTACAACTGAGTGTTAACGATTATAATACTGTGTAACTCTGTATTACTAGTATTAGAACTAAAGGTATTTCTATCCAGCAATTGCTTACTGCTTGTCTGAATGTTTGTCAAGCCTTTATGTAATCTGTGCAAATAGCAAGTGAGGACAATAGTTGCAGTCTAACAGAGTCCTCAAAGAAGGCCGGCCTTCCTCATGGGGCTGTTCTGGGGGTGGGGATGTCGAGCTTTCAGCTACCAATGAGTAACGGGACCGTCCACCACAAATGTAATCTTAACTTTTCGGCTTTAGATTACCAATACAAATGGGTGCTTCATAAAGGATGGGAGAAAGGAACACGGCAGCAGTTTGATGAGTGAACTGAAGACTTTGCCTGTTAAATTTCAAAAACTATTTTGAGATCTTAGCTTACCAAAGGAGGCCTGATTCACTCGACTGTTTTGAGAACTGTGTTTAAATAAACTGTTAATTAAAAAGAGAACAAGTTGGTGACACTTTCAGTTTACCTAAAAAAATACACTTAAGTTTTCCATTACTGATTCTTTTAAAAGAAAAAAAATTGCCTGCTCATTGCATTCTAGCATAGTTTGTTTGCTTTTAGAGCTTTCACAGTTGGTCATTTAGGGGTCTGTCCCATGATAGCCCCCAGTACAACCATATCTTGCTATATTAACAAGTTTAAATTTAAAGTGTCTCTTATTAGAGAGCAGCTAGGTGGTGCAATGGATAGAGCACAAGCCCTGGAGTTGGGAGGACTTGTGTTTCGATCGGGCCTCAGACACTTGACACTAGCTGTGTGACCCTGGGCAAGTCACTTAACCCCAATTGCCTTGCCATCTGGTAGCAGTAACTTGGCTTTCATATCATTGAAGTGTTCAAGGCAGAGTGGAGACCAAATATTTGCATGTCCTAGGCAGGGAGGATAAATCTTTTGTCCCCTTTTCCTGTCCTCAAGCCTACCTTTGGTCTAATGTTCATATTGACTGATAGATGTTAGGGGAAGCCCCAAGCTCCCTAGTAGGGAGCAGGGAGTTGTGGGGGTGAATTTGGAAGGTTCTGGGCTTTGGGGTAGTTATAGGTTGAATTTGGGAGAACTTAAGAGGAGTAAACTGAAAGAAATTGAGCTGAAGAAAGGATTGAGTGTAAGGATGTGAAGAGACATTCTGGACGCCAGTGTTCTGTTTATAAGTTGTAGTTTTTTTCAAAATGAAAATAGTTGGTCTGCTTCTACCCATTTTAATTGGCAACAAATGCTTCTAAGTGAATGATTTTGTGGCAAATCATCCATGCCAGGAAAGACAGGCCAGCCTGGCCACAAAGTTTATTTCCTGTCAGGGTTTATTAAAGGTTTTTTTTTTTTTACAGCCTGAAGGGCATTTTAGGGGGAGCTAAACACAGTGGTGTTGAACATGTCCAAATGCATAAGAAAAATTCTATTAAGGAGCCTCCAAAGATGGCCCTTTTGAACCAGAAAGATGCAATCTCCCAGGATGTTTCTGGACATAGTCACTTCCCAAAGGTTCTGGGATGCTGGGAAGGGATGGAAAAGGCGGAATCCCTCCCTGTATGCCTTTGGTCTATTCCTGTTGAGGTTCGGGGTTGGGAGGGGGGGGCATTACCTAAAGAAGCAGTGGATTGGCGCTGAGGATAGCGGTGGCGTTTCGGTCATAATCGAGTGATGAAGTCGGGTTCTCAAGAAGGGAGGGGTGGTAACTGAAGACTTCCTTTGTACACACCAGGGCGTTGGGCATGAGCGTGGGAGTTACTGGCCAAAAGATGTGAAGGTGGCAGAAGGCAACGGGCTCTTTGAAGGAAGTTGGGGGATGGGGTGTACGCATGAGGCTTTTCCTCCAAGTTAGGATCCTGACCAGTGAGTGGGGAAGTGGGTGAGTTATTGACTTCGTAAAGGAGCTACCACTCCAGTCTAAACCATAGAGTGGCCACAGGGAAGGAAGAAGAGCCCACCCAGGATTTCACAGAACACAGCGAGAGAGGCTTCTATCAAAAAGCATTTGTTTAATGAAAGGAAAAGCCAGGAGGTGGGGCGTAGATGGAGTGAAAAGGCTGAGAGGGTAGGAGGAGGGGTGCAGGTTGAAATGCCCGTTTATGTTTGGAGGTCGACACTGGGCAGCCTCTGGAGAAGGGGACTGGCACGTGGGAGCTGGGCTAAGTATTTGAAGGTTTGGCTTGTGGAGCAGGGATGAGACCTCTGTTCTGCTTGGCCACAGGGGACTGAGCCAGGGCCTAGGGGAGGAAGCCACACAGAGCCCTTAGGCTTGAGCTCGGTGGGCTGAACTTGGAGAGGTGGAGGCTGAGTGAGGTCCTTCAGCAGAGGCTACTGGAGCACTTGGAATTTTTTGAGTAGTTCAACTCAACAGCTCTTGAGTTTCCTTCTGACTCTAGAATTCTGACTGGGATTGAAAACGGGCGTTTCTAAGACATGTCTCCAGTGACAGCTGTGCCCCCACTTGTGCACCTTCCTAACCTGTTGTGTTCTGGTTCAGCAAGGGACGTTTGATCTCATCCTCTTGTTGGTGACCTTTTTTCTCTTCTTCGTCAGACCTCTGACAGGTCTGGTAAACTCAGAATATTTTGTTCTTCATTTGTAGTTGAAGGAAATGCTGAATTTCAGTAACAGGGTAGTGAACATAAAGATGTAATTTTTCTCACCTACCCGACTCCCGAGGTTAAGAATCCCTGCTCCAGTCCTCCCTAATCTCACTCTTGTGGGGGTAGACAAGTCTCTAACACGTGCTGGCGCCTCCGGGGAGTTCTCGACCATTTCCCAACAAGTGCTCATGCACAGTGGTCAAAGGAGAGCTCCTGAGGCTGATAGTGGGGTCTGGCTTTAAAAAAAGGAATGTAATTTGTCCCTTAGTGTCTTTGTAGTATGGTTATGATCTGAGTATCGTGCTTAATGTGTTCAGTGAAACAAATGTAAAGCACCTACTGTGCATGGGGCCAACGTGGTCCTTGTCCAGATAGATGATCTCTCACAGAGGGCGTATGATGTGTGATAGATGTAAAGGATGGGGCACCAAATCCCCAGTTCTCCTCCTCCTTTCTCCTTGGTCTGGGACAAGCTATCTGCAACTAGCTTTCTCACCCCGCCTGAAGGTTAGGATGATATCCCAAGGGACAATCTCATGGTTACAGCTATACCTTACAGTCCTCAGGGTAACCCCAATGCAGATCAAATATACTCCTGCCACCTACCACTTCAACTCCTGAGCCCCTGCAGGTGCGCTTCCCATTTATACAAAAGCAATAACACTAACACCTCTTATAAATGAAACATTCGCTAAGTGATAAAGCCCCTAGGGGGCAGCTGGGTGGTGAAGTGGATAAAGTGCCAGGCGTGGAAGAGTTCAAATCCAGCCTCGGACACTCACTAGCTGTGTGACCCTGGGCTAGTCACTTAACCCTATGTGCCTCAGTTCCTCATCTGTAAAATGGAGTGGAGAAGGAAATGGGAAGCCACTTACCAAGGAAATTCTCCAATAGGGTCATGGAGAGTCAGACACGACTGAAAAATGACTGAACAAGGCTAATCGGGACATCACAGTCCATCTAGAAACCTGGGCTACATTTTCCCACCAATGCACGTGGTGGCCGTGACCGTGGCTGTGGCGGGGAAGAGTGAGCCCATGCAGGAAGAAAACCCGGGGCACACCTTGTCAGCCACTGTCTTGTCTAAGAAGCTTCTCTTGTCTCATTCTGTATATTCTGTCTCGTCTCTTCTGCCTTCCCCTGGTCATCTCCCTGCTTGGCTTCTAATGCCTTAAGTCAGGGCCTCCTTATTAATGGCTCATCTCCACCTTTGGATGTGAAGCTTGAAAAAATTCCACTTTTCTGTCAAATACAGCCCCCAACAAGTCCTTATGTAATTGTCCCCTCTTCTTCAGTTAATTTGATTTATAACTTCTCAGTCATAATCTTCAAAACTCGCAAACGGTCATATACAAATGAGCTCACAGACCACAATAGTAATAGCTAGGTCATTTATACAGCATTTTAAGATTTTACAAAACACTGTACATACATGGCCTGCGAGTGGCAGAGAAATGGGTCTGGCCCACAGTTGAACATGGTCAAAACTGTTCCCTAAGGAGAGCAAGAGCAGCGAAGCCTGAGGTCAGTCAATAAACATTTATTAGTATGTGTGCCAGACACTATGCTGAGCACTGTGAACACAGAAAAAGGCTGCCCTCAGGGAGCTGCCACTTAATGAAGGAGATACTATGCAAACCCCTATGCACAAACACGGTTTAAACAGGACAAATGGGAAATGACTTCTGGCACCAGAATCCTATTGGACTCCAGTTGTCCATCCCCTCCTACCCACACGGCAATATCCATGAAGTTGTATTGACCTTTTTGCATCAGATAATAAGTTTACCTCATCTATTATCCATGTGCTCCTCATTGGGACGCAGACACTGAGGCCCTGACTCTCTACCGGTGAATTACTGGGCATGTCCTCACTCATTCTTTTTCTCTACATCGTAACAACTTGACGTGTGGCCCCTTCCTCCCCCTCCACTTTCAACTGTAATCCCTCATTTTTCAGACCAGAAAGCTTCTAGGCAAACGTGTTCTTCCCCGTCTTCCTGAGACTGTCTCTGGCCAAGCACCCATCATCATTCTGCTATTTTAAAGCATAGCCTAGAAAGCCAAATCATTCTCTTCAACAGCTCAAGAGCTAGCCATCTGCTCCCATTTCTTCCTCCATTCCCAGCTGCATTTGGATGTGAGGTTAAATGCCCCTGGTGACTTCTGATCCTTTGGTTTCCTGCCCAGGGTGTCGTGGTCCCTAGAGATGCATTCCAAGGTTTTTTTTAAGAATCACCAGAAGTGAGTGCTAGTTATCAGGTTTAACAAATCTTGACAGACTTTCCCTTGAATCCTGGATGTGTGTCCTAGAAAGGTGACCGCCTCCCTCCCACTTCATTCCTCTTCAAGGAAACATCCATCACCTCTTCCTCCCAGGGCCACTAGCAGGTTTTTTCAAACCAGGTTGCTTCTGTGGGTTCTTTTTTTATTTTATTTTATTTTATTTGTACAGGACCTCAGAACGTCATTCTTGGTCCTTGGATGCAGCCTTTTGACTGAGTCCAAGTTTTACAGAACAAATCCTTAGCTGAAGGGGATTTTTGCTGTGAAGTTTGGATTCAGTCAAAGTTCAACATGTGGCCTCGAGTCTGAAAGTTGCCCAGCCGTGGTCAAAACCAGCCCTGTTGCCTAAATCAGATGGGTCAGACCTTCTCCTTCTCTTTCTCCTCTGTGACCCATTCTTCCATTCCCCAGATTTGCACCAGTTTTGATTCTTTGCCTCCTATCCAGAATATTTTTACTACCCGTCTTCTTACTTGAATCTTTTTCTTTATCTAAGGTCATACAGACAGTTAAAGGACTGAGTCAGGATTCAAACCCGAGGCTTCATGATTCCAAGGAGAGTGCTGCATCAGGATGCCCCTTAAGACTAAGATGTGATTCCATCAGCATAGGGAGCTCCCCCTGTGGGAACTCCTTCCTCTTAAGCAGATTGCGACCCTTTCATGATTTAGAAGGAAATTCAGCAGCAGCAGCAGAGACACAGTGTGAATCCAGGGTTTTCTTGGTAGCCACACAATGTGGAAAGAGGAAGATGCCCAGCTTGTTGGGTGAAGCCCATCGTGCTGGCAGGGGCAGACATCATGAAACAGCGCACACGATGGCAAGCCATTAATGGTTGCTGGTCTCTCGTTTGCCAAGAGGGCCAATGACGTTGCAGGGTGATGTCTTGACTCGCCCATGAATTGGATTTAAGTGAGGCAGTTCAGGTCACGGAAGTCCAATGGCAAGACACAAGTCAGGATGGATGGAGATGGGCCAGGATGCAGTGAGTGACCTTGGCGTGTTCGATGTCTGACCAAGCTCTAAGCTGCCCACAGAGCCTGCTTCAGCCGCCTCTAAGGCTGTTGGAACAAACTGTTCTCATCTGCCCATTGCGCCGGGGAGGTCTTCACATGCTTGGGGTAGAGACCCTGCTAACTGACCAACAGGCTTGAGACCGCTCAGCTACCCTCAACCTGGGTTAGCCCATCCACTGAGGATGTTCAGGGAGGGCTAGCGCCTCTGCCGGGAGGGCTGCTGAGCCCTCTTCAAGGCTGCCCCTCCATCCACCTTTGGTGTCTACCTCTCCCCCAATTCTCACCTGTGGCTCCAAGAAGGTGTAGCACGTGCAGCAGCCATTGATGGTGCGACTGTCCAGAATTCTCACTTAGAACAGATCACAGTCCATATGTTCTATAGTCCAACCTGGGGAAGTAACTTCCCTAAGCCCTAGAGGCATCTAGGCGGCGCTGCAGCGGATAGAGTGCTGGGCTTGGGAATCAGGAAGAGCTGAGTTCAAATCCAGCCTCAGACACTAGCTCTGAGACCCTGGGCAAGTCACTCACTGCTTCGCTTTTCTCTGCTATAAAACAGAGATAATAGTAGCACCTGCCTCTTAAGGTTGTTGAGAGGATTAATGAGATAATAATTGTAAAGCACTTAGCACAGTTGACCCTTAATAAATGCTTATTTCCTTCCTTCCTCTAGTTTAAGGTCACACAGCAAGTTTGAAGCGGACTGTTTTCCAGACTTCTGGAGAGAGCTATTTCGTGCCTTTGGCTTGGCTTTGTTTTCTTATGTTTGGAAAAATGAATTCCTTCAGCGCCCTTTTTCTGCAGGAGAGAGGGAGAGGATAAGCATTTATACATCACCTGCCGCATGCCAGGTGCCATATTAAGCACTTTATGTTTAATATCTCATTTTATCCTCACAGCGACCCTGGGAGGGAGATGCTATTATTATCCTCATTTTACAGATGAAGAAACTGTGGCAGACAGAGGTAAAGTGACTTGCCCAGGATCACATAGCCAATAAGTGCCTGAGGATTGATTTGAACTCACATCTTTCTGACCCTAGGCCCAACGCTCTAGCCTTTGCACCAGTACCAAAATTATCGTGCCGAGACCATTGGACTTTGAGTAGGAAGACCAAAATTCAAGTGCTGACTCTCCCACTGACCAGCTGTGTGACCTTGGGCATACATTTAGTATCGCTGGGCTTCAGCTTACTCATCCGCAAAATGGGCACGATAA
The DNA here is from genome assembly GCF_003287225.1 of Phascolarctos cinereus. Taxonomy (NCBI): domain Eukaryota; kingdom Metazoa; phylum Chordata; class Mammalia; order Diprotodontia; family Phascolarctidae; genus Phascolarctos; species Phascolarctos cinereus. Next base: position 15,019,136 of record NW_027555958.1, on the reverse strand, counting down.
TACCAGTCTGCTTACTTCACAGGGTCATTGTGAGGTTCAAATGAGATACTACGTTAAGGGCCAGTGGCGGATAAATGCAAAATCTTATCATCCCATAGATTTTTTTTGGGGGGGGCGGTTGGTGATGGGGTCAGTGATTTACCCAGGGTCACACAGCTAGTAAGTTAATGTGTCTGAGGCTGGATTTGAATTCAGGTCCTCCTGAATCCAGGGCTGGTGCTCTATCCACTGCCCCACCTAGCTGCCCCCATCCCATAGATTTTGATATGAAACATTTCTTTCTTTTTAAGTGAAGGAAGAAGAAGGCCTTGCTGAACCCAGGTTCTCTTATTTACAAGGCAGGCATTTTAACCACAACGCCTGGTAGATGAGAACCTTAACTTATGATCTCCTCCGTTTGGACTTTATAAAAGTGTCAAATAGTAAAAAGCAAAACACCCAAGGCCTTGCCGGGATTTGAACCCAGGATCGCCTATTCATTCAGCAGGTGCTTTAACCCACTAAGCCACAAACACATCTGACTCTTTGCCTTAAAAGACTGAAATTTATTTTAAAACACTCTCTCACTGGCTTTTCTCTTTCACCAAGTCATAATTTTAAAGAGTAATGTATTTTGGGGGGAGGAAGAGAATAAAACTTTCATGGAAATAGGCACTTTTAGTTATGTTTTCTAATTTATTTTGTTCTTTTAATTTTTTTTGGAGGCAACTGGAGTTAAGTGACTTGCCCAGGGTCACACAGCTAGTACGTGTCTGAGGTCACATTTGAACTCAGGTCCTCCTGATTCTAGGGCTGGTGCTCATCTACTGCCCCACCTAGCTGCCCTTTCTAATTTATTTTGAATTCTGTTTTGGTCTCAGAATACAACACCAGAAAAAAAAATGTGGCCTTTTTGTATTCCCTAAGTACATCCTAAACTCAGTTGATAAAGTCACATGGGAAGAAGGTGTGACACCTTGAGATCCCTTTATGAGGGATGAACATGTCTCTGATGGAGTCAAAAAGACTTGTGATTGACTGAGCAAACTAATTAGCCTTGTTCTGGAAGCTTCACACAGCTAAGCCTCCCCCGCCCCAGCCCACAATAGGAAAGAAACATGAGAAACAGAGAAGTGACAATACAAATAATGATGATGATGGGGATGATAATGATTAGATCACTCAGTCAATCAACAAACATTTATTAAGTGCCTATTTGTGCCAGGCACTCTACTAGACACAGGGAATACAAAGACAAAAATGAAATAATAGTTGGAATGTATATAATGCTTTGGGCAGCTAGGTGGCACCGCAGTGAATAGAGCTCCAGGCCTGGAGTCAGGAAGACCTGAGTTCAAATGTGACCTCAGACACTTATTAGCTGTGTGACCCTGTGCAAGTCACCTAACCCTGTTTGCCTCAGTTTCCTCATCAATAAAATAAGCTGGAGAAGGAAATGGCAAACTACTGTAGTATCTTTGCCAAGAAAATCCCAAATGGGATCACAGAGAGCCAGACACAGCTGAAAAGATTCAACAACACGTAACGCTTTACATAGACCTCATCTGCTTCCTACAACAACCCTTGGAGGTAGATGCCATTATTTTGTCCCTTTTCCAGATGGGGAATGACTTGCCCAGAGCTGCATAGCTAGTAAGGATCCGAGGCCAGAGTCGAGCTGAGATCTTCCAGACCAAAGGCCTGGCGCGGTACTCAATTAAACACCGCACTGCCTCTGAAATGTGAGATAGCTCTTGGAGCTTGATGATGACGATTTCATATTTAGTGATTAACTCTAAAGAAGGAGAAAGAAGAAAACGAAAGAGGAGGAAGAGGAGGAGGAAGGAAGAAAGAAAAGGGAGGAGGATGAATTTGATCAGGTCAAAATTGTGAGGCATTGCAGGCTCAGGAGAGCTTTGTGAAGGACACGGCCAGAGGGGAGGAGGAAGGCATTGTTCTTTCTTCTGCCCCAATTCCCATTGGTTAATGCATCCATCGTTCTGAGGGTTCATTGATCAGAGAATTCTTGGCACGGTTGAAGGAGCCGAGACACAAACTCCAGGCAGATGTGGAAATAGCGAGACCGTCATGGAGGGAGAAAGCAGGACCATCGGAAGCAGAGATTTCTGGGACCTTTGAAGTTTTTCAGACATTTTGGCTGTAACACAAGCTTCGGTTTCCTTTAAGGGATCTCTAAGATTCCAGGTTACTGAGAGATAGTAATCTGTACCTGTGAAGGGAGTTCCACAGCAGGGACACACACTGATGAAATCCCAGACCTTGACCCATGCCCAGATCTGCTCCTTTATGAAAACCATGCTCGTTCACCTTCAATGCTATTTAATATAAACAGAGATGTTCATAAAACTGCATTTCTAGCCTTGTGCCCTGGATCCTATCTTCTCCTGTTTTCCCAAGGCCCTTGCCTCTCCCAACATCCCTTCTCGTCCCCTAATTTATTTAAAATAAAAGTCACTGCAGTTCCAAAGAACTCATGATGGAAAATGCTATCCACCTCCAGAGAAAGAACTGAGGGAGTCTGGATGCAGATCGAAGCAGATTATTTTCATTTTTTTTTCATGTTTCTGTCTTTTGGTCTGTGTTTTCTTTCACAACATGACTAATATGGAAATATGTTCTACATGATTGCACATGTATAATCTATATCAAATTTCTTACCATCTTTGGGAGGAGGGAGAGAGGAAGAAAATTTGGAACTCAAAAAAAATTTTAACATTAAAAATTGTCTTTATATGTAATTGGGAAAAAATAAAATATTATTTAAAATTGAAATAAGTGTCACTGACATATTTTGTTCTAACACCACTTACATTTCAATGAGTTATCAATGAGTTATCAAATGGCTCATTGTTTAGGTTCTGATGGCTTAGAACGAGTATAAACAGCAATCGTTTTCTGTTCTGGCTAGAAACTCTGAGGGTCTTCCCCTTTCGGAATGATACTTTTGTGATGGCAAACCAGGCCATCTTTTGTCTCAATTCTTACCTAGCCCTTAGTCATTGAATGGGTGTTGCCTCTGACAAACTAAGACCTGGGAGAGATCGCCATGTAGAAAGTCCTAGGTCACCCGCTGCATCCTGGGCTGTTGCCAGGCTAGTCGTCTTGACTTCTGTCTTACCACTGGACTTGGATGGCTCTGGAGGAGAGGGAGGCTGATGGCTTTGCATAGCTCTGCCTCACTTAAATGCAGTCCACTGGCAAGTCAAGACATAACCTTCATAAAGTCATTGGTCCTCTTGGAGACCAAAGGACGCACATCCTCAAAACAGAAAGTGCTAGCTAAACACCAGCCAGCGCATTGCCCAATCCATTCCCTTCCCTGACTCCTCCCAGAGAGCCATCCCACACAATGAGGTGGGATGGCCAGCAGAATCAGCCAACGTAGTGCCAAAGTCTCACATATATGCCATGTTCCATATCCACAGTCCTCCACTTCTGCAAAGAAGGGGTTCTCCCTTTAATTTTCAATCTGTCCTTAACCACTGTTCTCTCCCCTAGTACTCAGAAGCATGCTCAGATGTTCCCACCATTAATAAACCCTCACTAGACTCTACCATTCCCTTCAGTGATTACCCTATAATTTCTCCTCTCTTTTATAGCCAAACGCTTAGAAAAAGTTGTCTATACATGGCCTCTACTTCTTTTCTCCGTGTTCAGCTCCTTAACAACCTGGCTTCAGATTTCGTCCTTCAGTTGTTACCAGTGATCCCTTAATTGCCAAATCCAATGGCCCGAACCTCTTTGCAGAACTGGACACTTGGCACCTCTTTCTGCTAGACAGTCTCTCTTCCTTGGGCTTTCATGACCCAGCTTTCTCCTTGTTCTCTTCTTTGACTCCTTGGTCTCCTTTATCAGGTCGTCATCCACATTCCAACCTGTAACAGTGGATGGGCCCCGATGGTACCCACCAGGAATCTTTTAATTGCTAAATCCAATGGTCTTTTCTCAGTCTGGGTCCTTCTTGACCTTTCTGCAGCATCGGACACCATTGCTCACCCTTCATCTTAGATATTCACTCTCCCTGGGTTTTCATGGTGTTCTCCTGCTTCTCTTCTTATCCAGCTAGTCCTTGTCACTCTTTTTGCAGAACATCACTCATGCCCTTTCTTCTGGGTATGTCCCCCTAGGCTCTGTACCAGGACCTCTTCTTTTCTTGACACTTTTTTTTTTAAAAGATTCATTAATTAATTTGTTTTTAGTTTGCAACATTCACTTCCACAAAATTTTGCGTTCTTCCAATTTTCTCCCCATCTCTTCCCTCCCCCAACCTCAAGACAGCGAGCGTTCTGAACACCCTTTCCCCTAATCTGTCCTCCCCTCTCTCTCCCCCTCTTCTCTTATCCCCTCCCTCTTCTGTTTTCCCCTCGACACTCTCTTTATTGATGAACTAACTCATTGTCTCCCTTGGATTCAGTTATCATCTCTCGATGCAGACAACTCCCAGAGCCATCTCCTAGTCCCACTCAGAATTCCAGCCGCACACCACCTTTTAGACATGTCTTTTAGACATCTCCAACTCAACATGTCCAAAGAAGAGCGTGTTGGTTACACACACCCGTTCCCTTTTCTAGTCTTCTCTCAGGGATAGGGATGGAGACTAGGCCTGTGATTTCACTAATATAGGGAATTCCTGAGTGAAGAAACTCCCTCTACTGATGCAGGGAACACTCTCTTGGCAACTTAAATTCTGGGAAAACTGTCTAAAGCACCAGATAGCTTAAGTGACTGGTCCAAGGGTCATGTAACAATCTTCTCCCTAGAAAAGTAAAATTGGTTCTTTATCTTAGAAATATATGTGTAAGTATAATAAATATAGATGTATATAACATTTAGTATTAACATATATGTTTAATTTATACTTCATTTAGTCTGATTATACAGTGTAACTGGGTTACGTTTTATGGGGAAAATAATATCTGTCATAGATTTTGAATTTTCAACTCGGGTGTGGCAGCCTCATTGCTTTTTGCATTGCTACTTTGGGGGCCTGGAACAGGGTTCTTTTGGAAAATGTGTTGGAGGGATTATCACTGTTTCATGTCAGCATGTGATATGTTTCTTTTGAGAGCGGCAGAAAGGGGGCACTTCAGAGATCAAAGCTGCTCTATTGGAATTCTACTTTTCAACAACTCAGTTGTGGCCTGGAGTGTGCCAAGCAAAGGTCATCTGCATTCCACAGCACTGGGCACAAAGAAAGCGGGCCACAATCGCTACGCTGTCACAAGCCTCTCACCCTTGTTTGACCTCAGCAGCTCGACCCCTTTCCTCTCTCCTTCACCCATCTTCTGGTGCCAGGCATGACAAGAGTTAAGATGAAGATGAGATCTGAGGGTGGTGTTTCAAAGCTTGCCAAGTGGTTTATTAATATTATTTTATTTGCACCCTCCCCAAAGTTACCCAAATACTACAAAGAATTTGTGTTCTCAAGGCTCCATGCTATCCATGTGGGCTAGGCCAGTAAGACTCTTGGCCATGGTCTCCCCTAAGTTCACTATAGGAGGTCCACCCAACATGCTGGAGGCCTTCCTTGCTTTTTCTTCACGTCTGTTATCTCTCACCCTCCAACTAGCCCATCTTCTCTCCCTATTGTACATTTCCCCAATAAGGTTTTTCAGTTTTCTTCTTCCAAGTGCCTCATTGGTTCGAGCTTGCAGTCTGCTCATATCCACCCTGGGAAACCAGAAAGAGCATTGTAAATGACAGCTTTGCTCAGAGATCCGTTGCTGCCTGGGCCATCACTAGGGATTCGGGAACTCTGGGACAAGGCCACAGATCACACCTGGGATAAGTGGAGGCCTCAGCTGAACTGTGCACCATGGGGTGAGAAGACAAAGACCTGATGAGGGGGAGAGAAGTGTGTGTGTTGGAGGTGGGGGGAAAGGTTCACCCCGGACCCCATCTGGAAGCCTCTTATCAAAACTAATTATATTTACTAACTGAGAGGGAGCAGGAAGTCTGGGGTTCAATCCCAACATCCTCAACACATTCATACTGGCTGAATATCTTTGGACAAGTCATTGCAGAGGAATTGTTAACCCGTATGGGTAGGGGATGTTCAGACTACCAATGAGTTCACCTGTCTCATCTCATCCCCCCCCCCCAAAAAAAATTTGTTTATTAGGTAGATAAATGAAAAATGATGTTTAAGTGATTACTGTGTGCTGAACACTGTGCTAAACCACTGGGGATTCAAATAGAAAAGTGAGATTAGCCCTGCTCTCGAGCAGCTCACATTCTAATTGGAAGAGACAATACACGGAGAATTCAACTGTAGGGCAAATGGAAAGGTCCTGAGAGCCTAGAGGGTCAGAGGGCAGGGTAGCAATACCTTCCCAGAAACACAGTCATTGGTGACTCTGTCCACTCACCCAGATGGCATAAGAAACTATGTCTGCCCTTCAGGGACTGGGAAGAGAGGGACCTGGCACTACCCATGGTAAGAGGCTGCTAAGCTCTGTTGTTTCTGCCCAATAAGGACTCCAAGTGTTGGTACTCTGAGCTGAAAGTAGGATTGGATGGAATGTCAAGGCCTGCTGTGTGAATGGGGGCGGAGGTCCTGTCACAGAGTGTGCTATGAGTCTTGGGGACTGCATACATCCTTGAGAAAATGAGAACTCACCAGTACGCTAAGGGCTCAGCCTGAGGGGAGTCTACACCACAAGGTGGCGCGATGAGACTGGAAGACACTCAGATTTTTCTGCAAAGTGAAAATCGGATGGGAAAGAGAATTGTTGGTGGGCTCTTAGGAGTGTTCTGCGTTTTTTTTTCTGCATTATAGGTGGACCCTTTGTGAGGGACATGGGTGGGACCATGGGTTTATTTATGATAGACATATTTGACTTCTGCCTCAGAAGTCCTGCTGCTAAATGCATAGAGAGGCTTGCATTCCAACTCTCGGTCTTGGAGTTGGCTGCTTGAGATTAAGGAACAGCGTCAGAAAGGATGGCTAGGTTCTTCAGCCTGTCCCAACGTCTCCCGATGCCACAAAGCACCCGAAGCAGGCCCTGTGGAGAGGCCACAAGGAGGCCTCCCGGGGACTCATCTGCCCTGCAGCAGGCAAAAGGCTGGGAGCAGGAAGTTTTCCAGAAGCTGGATCTCAGAGACGGAAGGGACCTCAGAAGTCATCAAGTCCTAATGTACCTGAGCAAAAATCTCGGAGGATCATGGATTTTCGAGGTGCCCTAATGTTACAGGTGAGGAAACTGAGGTCCAGAGAGGTCATAAGAATTAGTTGGAAGGGACCTCTGAGGCCATCAAATCCCACTCATTCAATTTACATGGGAAGAAACTGAGGCTGAGAGAGCTGAGGTGACCTGTCATATAGCTAGTGAGCATCTGAGGGACAGTTAGAACCCAGGTTCAGTGCCCTAGCCACTACTCCACACTGCTTCTTGGATTTTTTTTTTCTGTTTGTTTTTTGCTTTTTAATGAGTCAGTTGGGGTTAAGTGACTTGCCCAGGGTCACACAGCTAGTAAGTGTCAAATGTTTGGTCTGAGGCCAGATTTGAACGCAGGTCCTCATCACTTCAGGGCTGGTGCTCTATCCACTGCATCACCTAGCTGCCCTTGTATGTGACATTCTTCATGCAGCCCAAGTTACATTAACTTTTCTGGTCGTCATATCATTCTCTGGAATTACGTTGAGCTTGCAGTCCACTAAAACCCCCAGATCTTTTTCTCATAAATTGTTGTCTAGCCATCTTGTACTTATGACATTTCTTTTTTTAAACCCAAACATGAGATTTTTACATACATATATCCCAATTAAATTTCATCTTATATTGAGCCCAGCATTCTTTTCAGATCATGATTGTATTAGCACTTTCTTCCAGCTTTGTGTCATCTGCAGGTCTGTGAAATGTGCCATCTATGCTTTTATCCAAGTCAGTGATAAAAATGCTCAAAAGCACAGGCCTGAGCACTGATCCCTGAGGAATTCCATCAAAGACATTCCAACGTGACTTCAAGTCCTTAAGGACTACTCTCGGAGACTAGCCATTCCGCCAATTCCAAATCCACCTGACTGATGTATTTTCATTTAACCAACAGCTTTCCATCTTGTGCATAAGAATAACATGAGAAAATTTTTTTTAAATTAAAAAAAAGAATAACATGAAAAACTATCAAATGCTGTACTAAAAATGTAGATGAGCTGTATCTCTAGGAGTTGGAGCTAAGATGGCAGTGTGAAAGGAAGTACGGAGCTTGTCCCTAAAACTCCTCCAAGCAGATTTAGAAAATGCACCAGACTGAATCTTGATGGGGGAATCCAAGAAAAAGTCACCATGAGTCATTTGTGCAGCCCAGGTTGGCATAGGGAGACAGAGGGGTCTGCAGACACTGGGGACAGGGTCTCGTCCAGAGGCTGCCAAGAAGAGCGCTCCAGAGCCCTGGGACTGTGTCCAAGGGCAAGATGAGGTACCACAGCTATACGCGGGCTTCTCAATCTCATGAATAGTGTGCAAACAGTGGCCAGCTGGCAGCTTTGTCATCTACCACCCAATTCTAGGTCACAGATCCAGAGTGGACTGAGGAATGGACCTGTGCAAAGGGGTGGCATTTCTGGGTAAGGAGCAGTTGGGGGTTCTGCATTGTGTACCAAGCAAGAAACAAATTCACAAGCAAGACCCAAAGGCGTAGCTTAAACCCTAGGACTGGAGCAGGGTCTCAGTTCCAGCTTCTGACCCATTCTGAATCCTGCAAAGGAATGACAAGAGCGGGAATCCCATTCCAAAAGCAAGCCTACAGCTTTGTCCTGCTGAACCTGTGGGGCTTCCCCACTGGCCCATAATGGTGGAGAACAGGCTGCTATTGCTCACACCCAAACACAGATCAGGAACTTGCTGAGTTCAGACCAGGGGAGCGGTGAGCAGACTGTGCCCTAGATCACAACCACTTTGGAAGAGCTGCAAGCTTGCAGGTCCCCAGCCTGAGGTGTCCCTGACGTTGTGGGATAATACAACACTAAATATCTCAAGGAGAACAGCAATGAGACCAGCGCAGACCTTGTCTCCTGAAAGAACACCGCCAAGTCAGAAGCGAAGAGGTAGTCTGAAAGAACGAGAAGGAAAAAAGAGCACGCCTCCATAGAAAGGTATTAAGGCAACAGGGACGCTCAAGACCCAAACCCAGAAGATGACTCCAAAAGATCTGCAGCAAAGCTTCAAAGAAAAACTCTGCTTGAGCACAAACTCAACTAGAATTCTTGGAAGAGATAAAGCAGGCATTAAAAAACAGAGTTCAGGGGACGGAGCCAAGATGGCAGAGTGAAAGCAGTGGCTTGCTTCAGCTCTCCCCAAACCCCTCCAAGTACCCGTAAAAAAAAAAGGCTCTAAACAAATTCTAGAGCGGCAGAACCCACAGAAAGACAGAGTGAAACAAATTTCCAGCTCAAGACAACCTGGATGGTTGATCAGAAAGGCGTATTGTGCCAGCCATGCACAGGCCGCGTAGCAAGTCTGGAGCAGGCCTCATAGAACTGAATCATGGGCAGCTGTGGTGGTTTCCAGACTTCTCAACCCACTAATGCCAAAGACAACTTAGAAAGTCAGTGGGAAAAGCCTGTCTCTGTGGTGAGAGAGAGAAGCCAGGTCCCCGTGCAGTTCCCAAGCTAGGCCCTGGGGTGGTGGCTGCTTCCTGATCTTCTGGCCCACAGACTGAGGGGAAATCGGGTGGCTGATCAGAGGGGGATTGCAGGGATCTTTCCTGGTGCATGATCCTCTTGCTTTGCCCATGCTTGGATCTGGATCACAATTCTGGGTGGCAATCCTGGGGCGCGGAGGAGCGCTGGGGTGGTGGAGCTTGTAGTGGCTCGGGAGAGCAAATCCTTCTCACAGTTCCAAGACAGAAAAGAGGGCTTGTGGTCACTCATAGACCAGAGAACAGGTCAGGAAAGGAGTAAACACCTCGCCCCTTATCATACCACCTTGGAAGAACTGAAAATTTACAGGTGCCTACAAGTACGTCTGAAAACAGCTGTACAAACCCCTGAAGCGTGGGACAATACATTCTCCACGTTGGAAGCAGATTCGTACCTTAACAAAGAGTTTAAAACTCAACTAATTGCATAGGATCATGAGCAAACCTCGCAAAAAGAGTCAGACCATATTATCTTACTTTGGTGACAAAGAAGATCAAAACATACCACCAGAAGAAGACAACAAAGTCAAAGCTCCTACATCCAAAGCCTCCAAGAAAAATATGAATCAGTCCCAGGCCTTGGAAGAGGTCAAAAAGGATTTTGAGAAGCAAGTAAGAGAAGCAGAGGAAAAACAGAGTGATGCAAGAAAATCATGAAAAACAAGTCAAGAGCTTGCTAAAGGAGACCCAAAAAAATACTGAAGAAAATAACACCTTAAAAAATAGACTAGCCCAAATGGCAAAAGAGGTCCAAAAAGTTAACGAGGAGAAGAACGCCTTAAAAACCAGAATTGGCCAAATGGAAAAGGAGGTCCAAAAGCTCACTGAAGAAAATAATTCCTTAAAAATTAGAATGGAGCAAATGGAAACTAATGACTCTTTGAAAAATCATTAAGTTATAAAACAAAACCAAAATGAAAAAATAGAAAACAATGTAAAATATCTCATTGGAAAAACAACTGACCTGGAAAATAGATCCGGGAGAGATAATTTAAAAATTATTGGACTATCTGAAAGCCATGATAAAAAAAAGAGCCTAGACATCATCTTTCAAGAAATTATCAAGGAAAACTGCCCTGATATTCTAGAACCAGAGAGTAAAATCGAAATGGAAAGAATCCACCAATCACCTTCTGAAAGAGATCCCCAAAAGAAAACTCCTAGGAATATTGCAGTCAAATTCCAGAGTTCTCAGGTCAAGGAGAAAATATAGCTGGCAGCCAGAAAGAAACAATTCAAGTATTGTGGAAACACAATCAGGATAACACAAGATATAGCAGCTTCTACATTAAGGGATAGCAGCTTCTACATTAAGGGACTGCAGGGCATGGAATATAATATTCTGGAGGGCAAAGGAGATAGGATTACAGCCAAGAATCATCTACCCAGCAAACTGAGTATAATCCTTCAGGGGAAAAAAATGGTGATTCAGTGAAATAGAGGACTTTCAAGCATTCTTGATGAAAAGACAAGAGCTGAATAGAGAATTTAACTTTCAAATACAAGACTCAAGTGGAACATGAAGAGGTAAACAGAAAAGAGAAATCATAAGAGACTTATTAAGGTTAAACTGTTTACATTCCTGCATGGAAAGATGATATTTGTAACTCATGAGACCTTTGTCAGTATTAGGGTAGCTGGAGGGGGGGGGGAAATATTATGTGTATAGGGAGATTGAGAGAAAGAGGGCACAGGGTGAGCTGAAGATGAAGGGGAGATATCTGGAGAATAAAATTAAGGGGTGAGAGAGGATTATACTGGGAAGAGAAAGGGGGAGGTAGAATGGGGTAAATTATTTCACATAAAACAGACAAGAAAGGGCTTTTATAGTGGAGGGAAAGTGGGGGAAGGTGATAGGGAATGAATGAATTTTATTCTCATCAGATTTGGCTTAAGGAGGGAATAACATACACACTCAATTGGGTATGGAAATCTATCTTACCCTATAGGAAAATAGGGTGGGGAAGGGGACAAGAGAGCAGGGGGATGATAGAGGGGAGCGCAGATTGGGAGAGGGGGTAATCAGAAGTAAACACTTCTGAGGAGGGACAGGGTCAAAAGAAAGAATAGAATAAATGGGGGGGCACAATAGGATTAAGGGAAATATATTAAGTTTTTCACAACATGACTGCCATGGAAGTGTTTTGCATAACTGCACATGTATAACCTGTACTGAGTAACTTCTTTTTCAATGAGGGTGAGTGGGGAGGGAGGAAGAGGGAAAATTTGGAAGCCGAAGTTTAAAAAACATATGTTTAAAAAAAATGTTTTCACATGCAGCTGGGAAATAAGAAATATAGGAAATGGGGTACAGAAATCTATCCTGCCCTATAGGAAAATAGAAGGAGAAGGGGATACAAGAAGGGAATTGGGAGTAGAAGGGAGGGGCAGATTAGGGGAAGGGGCATTCAGAATGCATGACATCTTGGGGTGAAGGGAGGAGCAAGATGGGGTGAAAATTTGGAACTCAAAATCTTGTGGAAGTGAATGTTGAAAATGAAAAATAAATAAATTTTTAAAAATTAAAAAAAAAATTTAAAAAGAGTTCAAATGGTTTTATAAATATTTTTTTCCCACCTGGCTGCCCTATTTCAGGACTTCTTGACTCCTGTCCTGGGCCCCAGGAAGCTCATTATTGAGGAAAGCAAAATCAAACCAGCTTTGGTCCTCATGCCTCATCTTTACCCCCTATGACTAGAGCATGGAGCCATAAACTCCAAAACCTCCCTTTGAGCAGGGGCTCCACCACAGAACATCTCACTTCCCTCCAGGCTCCACTCTTGTGGGACCTCTCTGACGTCTCTACCACAAGTACCTTTCCTCTCTTCTCTTCAGTCCCCTCTTGTGTATTGCCTTCCCCCAGTAGATTGTTAACTCCCTAAGGACACGCACTGTCTTTCTTCTTTTCCTATTTGTATCCTTAGTGCTTAGCACAGAGTCTGGCACATAGCTGATGCTTATCCAATGTTTGTTGACTATGGAAAGAAGAGTGCTATAGGGGAGAGAAGGGGAGGAAATAAATGAGAACTATAAAGGAAAGATATGAAAAGGGAATTAACAGCTCAGCACAGGAGATAGAAAACCTTGCCCCAGCCACAAACTCCCTGAAAATTAGAACTGACCAAATAAAAGCTGATGACTCCATGAAACAAGAAAAATCAAAACCAAGTTAAAAGACTAAAAAAATAAAAGAAAATGTAAGGAATCTCAGAGGAAAAATAAGTGAGCCGGAAAACAGGTTGAGGACAGAGAATTTGATTCATCAGACCTCCTGAAATTCATACACAAAAAAAGGAGCCTAGACATTATATTTCAAGAAATCTTAAAAGAAAACTAATCAGATCAAGAGGGCAAAGATAGAATAGAAAGAATCTTATCAGTCATCTCCTGTAAGAAACCTAGTGTTCATGGGGCAGCTAGGTGGTGCTGTGGATAGAGCACCGGCCCTGGAGTCAAGAGGACCTGAATTCAAATCTGACCTCAGACACTTACTAGCTGTGTGACCCTGGGCAAGTCACTTAAACCTGATTGTTTCCCCCCACCTCCTCCAAAAAAACCCCCACAACCAAAAAGAACCCTAGTGCTTAAAGAATTAGCCTTAGCATATCACTGTCCTGCTCGAAAAATTCCAATGGTTCTGCATTACCTCTTGGATAAAATAGTAGCTCCCCCCATGGTGTTTAGAACACTTTAAAACATGGCTCCATCCTACATTTCTGGAATTATTATACATCACTCTCTCTTTTTTTTTTAATACAAATTTATTTATTTTTAGCTTTCAACATTCACTCCCACAAGTTTTTGAATTCCAAATTTTCACCCCATCTCCCCCCTCCCCCCACCCCAAGATGGCATACATTCTGAATATCCCTTCCCCTACTCTGTCCTCTCTTCTATCTCTCTCCCCTTCTCTCATCCCCTTCCCCTTCTATTTTCCTGTAGGGCAGGATAGACTTCTGTACTCCATTTCTTGTATTTCTTATTTCCCAGTAGCATGTGAAAACATTTTTTTTAAACATATGTTTTTTAAAACTTTATTCAATTTTTCTCTTCCTCCCTCCCCACCCACCCTCATTGAAAAGGCAAGCAACTCAATATAGGTTGTACATGTGCAGTTATGCAAAACACTTCCATAGTAGACATGCTGTGAAAAACTAACTCTATTTCCCTTAATCCTATTGTGCCCTCCCATTTATTCTATTCTTTTTTTCCCTGTCCCTCCTCAGAAGTATTTACTTCTGATTACCCCCTTTCCCAATCTGCCCTCCTCTCTATCATCCCCCTGCTCTCTTGTCCCCTTCTCCCCCTATTTTCCTGTAGGGTAAGACAGATTTCCATACCCAATTGAATGTGTATGTTATTCCCTCCTTAAGCCAAATCCTATGAGAATAAGATTCACTCATTCCCTCTCACCTTCCCCGTTTCCCCTCCACTGTAAGAGACTTTTCTTTTCTGTTTTTTTTTGTGAGATAATTTACCCCATTCTACCTCTCCCTTTCTTCTTCTCTGAGTATAATCCTCTCTCATCCCTTAATTTTATTCTCCAGATATGACCCCTTAATCTTCAACTCACCCTGTGCCCTCTATCTATCTATCTACATATACATACATATAATTTTTTCCTCCAACTACCCTAATACTGACAAAGGTCTCATGAGTTATAAATATCATCTTTCCATGCAGGAATGTAAACAGTTCAATCTTAATAAGTCTCTTATGATTTCTCTTTCCTGTTTACCTCTTCATGTTCCACTTGAGTCCTGTATTTGAAAGTCAAATTTTCTATTCAGCTCTGGTCTTTTCATCAAGAATGCTTGAAAGTCCTCTATTTCACTGAATGACCATTTTTTCCCCTGAAGGATTATACTCAGTTTGCTGGGTAGGTGATTCTTGGTTGTAATCCTATCTCCTTTGCCCTCCAGAATATTATGTTCCATGCCCTGCTGTCCTTTAATGTAGAAGCTGCTAGATCTTGTGTTATCCTGATTGTGTTTCCACAGTACTTGAACTGTTTCCTTCTGGCAGCTTGTAATATTTTCTCCTTCACCTGAGAACTCTGGAATTTGGCTATAATATTCCTAGGAGTTTTCCTTTGGGGATCTCTTTCAGGAGGAGATCTGTGGATTCTTTCAATTTCTATTTTGCCCTCTGGTTCTACTATATCAGGGCAGTTTTCCTTGATAATTTCTTGAAAGATGATGTCTAGGCTCTTTCTTTGATCATGGCTTTCAGATAGTCCAATAATTTTTAAATTCTCTCTCCTGGATCTATTTTCCAGGTCAGTTGTTTTTCCAATGAGATATTTCACATTGTTTTCTAATTTTTCATTCTTTTGGATTTGTTCTACTGTGTCATGATTTCTCATAAAGTCACTATCTTCCAATTGCTCTATTCTAATTTTTAAGGAAGTATTTTCTCCAGTAAGCTTTTGGACTTCCTTTTCCATTTGGCCAGTTTTGCTTTTTAGGGCATTCTTCTCCTCATTGGCTTTTTGGAACTCTTTTGCCATTTGGGTTAGGCTAATTTTTTTTTTTTTTTGGTTAGGCAATGGGGTTAAGTGACTTGCCCAGGGTCACACAGCTAATAAGTGTTATGTGTGTGAGGCTGGATTTGAACTCAGGTCCTCCTGAATCCAGGGCCAGTGCTCTATCCACTGCGCCACCCAGCTGCCCCTAGGCTATTTTTTAAGGGGTTATTTTCTTCAGTATTTTTTTGGTCTCCTTTAGCAAGCTGTTGACTTGTTTTTCGTGATTTTCTTGCATCACTCTCAGTTTTTCCTCTACTTCTCTTACTTGCTTCTCAAAATCCCTTTTGAGCTCTTCCAAGGCCTGGGACTGATTCATATTTTTCTTGGAGGCTTTGGATGTAGGAGCTTTGACTTTGTTGTCTTCTTCTGGTTGTATATTTTGATCTTCTTTTTCACCAAAGTAAGATAATATAGTCTGACTCTTTTTGCGCTGCTTGCTCATGATCCCAGCCAATTACTTGAGTTTTAAACTCTTTGTTAAGGTAAGAGTCTGCTTCCAATGTGGCGAGTGTCCCAAGCTTCAGGGGTTTGTATAGCTGTTTTCAGAGATACTTGTAGGGCCCTGTAAATTTTCAGTTCTTCCAAGGTGGTATGATAAGGGGCGAGGTGTTTACTCCTTTCCTGGCCTGTGACTACAAGTACTTCTTTCTGTCCTGTAATTGTGAGGAAGGGTTCCTTTCTACAGCCACTCTAAGCTCCACCAAGCCAGCGCTCCTCCTCACCCCAGCACTGCTGCCTAGAACTGTGACCCAGATCCAAACACCGGCAAAGCAAGAGATTCCTGCCTCAGCACTGGCAAAGAGATCCCTGCAATCCCTCTCTGATCAGCCACTGGATTCCCCCTCAGTCTGTGGGCCAGAAGCTTGGGAAGCAGCTGATCCCCCCAGGGCCACGATCTTGGGTAATGGAGCTGAAACCCCGCCTTCCTCTCTGAGCACCGACAGAAACAGACTTTTCCCACTGACCTTCTAAGTTGTCTTTGGCATTAGTGGACTGAGGAGTCTGGAAACCTCCACAGCTGCTGGCGATTCAGTCCTCTGAGGCCTGCTCCAGGTTCGCTGCAGCCTGCCCACGCATGCCGCCCTGCACTGTGCTCCCAGCCTGGTGCGATACACCTTTCTGATCAATCATCCAGGTTGTCTTGGGCTGGAAATTTGTTTCACTCTGTCTTTTTGTGGGTTCTGCTGCTTCAGAATTTGTTTAGAGCCATTTTTTATGAGTATTTGGAGGGGTTTGGGGGAGAGCTCAAGCAAGTCACTGCTTTCACTCCGCCATCTTGGCTCCGCCCCCCCACATCACTCCCTTTCACGTGCTCTCTAACCCCCCAGACTGGTCTATTTGCTGTTCCTAACAGACTACATTCCCTGTCCCAACTCTGGCGTTTTCACTGGTTATTCTCCATACCTGGAATGCCCTCTTTGCTCATCTCCACCTCTTAGTATCCCTTGTTTCCTTCCAAACTTGGTTCAAATTTATCTTCTATGTGAGGCCTTTGCTGATCTCACTTGCATGCTTAGCATTTCTCCTCCAACCAACAAAATGAACTTGTATTTACTTTGAGAGTATTTTGTATTCATTGTCACGCGCCTGTTGCTTTCTCTCTAGGGAATGTATTCTCCTTGAGGCCGAGATGGTTTTGTTTTCATCTCTGTGACCCCGTGTGGTACCTGGCACATGATGGACGCTTAACAAACGCAGACCAATTTACTAATCAGCCTGTTATTGTCGGATTTTTATATCCAAAGATAGACTTTTGCAAACTACTAAGCAGCTTGCAAGTACACCTACTAAGTATAGGAATTCCACGCCACCATTGTGAGTCCATCCAGGAGTCACAGAATTTCCTCTGACACAGCAAAAGCTGGGATTTCCTTGATATCAAAATAAGTTAACACACTACATTATAATTGTTTCTGCTGCAGTATATTCACGATCTTACCCATGAGGGGCACTATCTTTTTTGGTACAGATGGCAACCCTGCTATTATGTTCTCAATTTGTGTAATGCTTGTCTTTGTCCTCTCATCAGTCCTCCAGAGAGAATACATCCCAGGCACTGCAGACTTTCCCTGACCCCCAGTGGCTGAATACCAGTGCAACCCCTACACTATCCATTTGTTCTCCCTGCCTCTTCTCACAGGATTTGCCCTCTATCTTCTTCAGTCATACATTTCCTGTTTTATGTCTATTGAACCACTCTTTGAAAATACCATCGTTGGCAATCCGCTACTGCCTCCTCACAGCCACCAAATAATTCTCCTTTGCCTTTTGAGTTACCTACTGTTTTGATTCTTTGGAGATAGTGGTGTTCTATGATTCTCAACCTCATAGCTTATTTAGAGATTCGTTTTCCATTTTTAAGCCTAGGAACACATATGCTGTTCATTTTCCTCTTAGCATTATACCTGCAATACAGATGAGGCGTTACGTGCTGTCCAGTGGAGCCTGGGCTCCGGCCCCATGAGCTGAGTAAATAAGCTTCCTATAAATAATACTATCTGCATCTAAAGAAACATAGCACATGTTTCTGTTAAGTCATGATTTCTACTGAAATACCATTCTTTATTAAAGCAACTTGGCATAATATTTGCTACTTATCATAAATGGCAATATGCAATTTAGAGCAGGATGGTAGAAGGAGGAGATAATTTGTTATGCACTTAACTTTTTAGAGAAAGATTTAAAGAATATAAACACTCAGGCACAGTAGGTACCTTTCATCCTAACCTTTAACTATTGCTAGAGACTGTTGAGTCTGCACATTTTCTCCAGACTTGAGTAGATCTGGCTCATTTTAGATCTTGTCATGAAAGCTAGAACCTCCTTTTTTGTAGCCCTGAGACTTTCGGCAACTTCACAGAGTATCAAAACTTCTCCACCTTTTCTTCTGTTAAAGTTTTCAACGAATCTACTCACAAAATAATCTGACTGCTTCCTGTGAGTCCTTGGAAAGGCCTTCAGATTGCCCTTTCACTATTGACAATCAACTGTTACACCATACAGGTTACTTTTCCCTCCAAGGGACAAAAGCAAAAGGAGAAAGGAATTGGTCATAGTTATGCTGCTTTTGCCAGCAAAACTCCCAAAGAACAAAATGCAGTGTTCAACGTAAAGTATAATGTGATTTTTCCACATACAACAAAAGCTTGAAATTTCTAGGGTATAGGAATATGTTTGTACCATGAGGACTCAAAATCCTTGATTGTGAACTTCTCACTACAAAAAAATTGGAAGAACTAGAGTCAATGGGTAAAGAAGGCTGAGAAATCTCTAGGGATACCCAAGTGGATTGAATATATTTTTCTCTTCTTTCTGAGGAAGCCAATAGAAGAAATAACCTAGACCTCTCCATGAAGTTCTCTTTAGTGATTTCTAGGTAGCGAAATATCTGTACAAGAAGGGATGGGATCAGAATTGGCAAGCGGTTAGTTTCCAAGAAAAGAGATGGGTTAGGAAAAAAGAAGAATCACTAAATAGGACTAGAGAACACGTGTAAGGACAGTGCCGGGTGTTTTCAGAAAAGCATTATGGGGAATGGAGACACTGGGAAGAAATGCATTTATAGTCTCATCTGAATAAAGGAGGCAAAAAGTATGGATGCTTTTGAAATAGTGAAATAAGCCCTTAGCTTTTTCCTTGAAATATAATAACTCAAAGAGCAAGGCTGCTCAAGATGGTGGTTCTCAGAGAGAAGGCTGAATACCATTAGTGGTCTGCCAGGGTCCTCTCTGTTTGTAGCTCATGGGATAGCATCTGGTAGTCATAGAAACATTGACCTTTGAGCCAAAAGACACCTCAAGAGCTGATGGGGAGGAGGGCAGAGCCAAGATGGTAGACTGGGGGGCAGCCACTCAGCTGAACTCTCCCAACACTCTCCTCCAAACAACTTTAAAATAACACCTCAAATCAAATTTTAGAGCAGCAGATCCCCCCAAAAGTCAGGTTTTTTCCAGCTTAAGAAAACTTAGGATCAGCAGGAGAAGTTGGGAAAACTGGGGTGGAAGTTTGGCAGAGGTCTGTCTAAAGCCCATACATGCGGCAGCAGCATTAGCAGTGACAGCAGTAGCAGCTTTGGGAGCTCTCAGCCCAGAGACAATAAGGGGGTCAGACAACTGGTGAGGAAAGATTATAGGGGACTCTCTGCTGGCACTGGGTGCAGCTGGTGCTGACTAGCCACTCTATTGACCATACCTAGTTCTGGGTCACAGTTCTAGGGTGGAGAGGAGCATTGCCGATTAGTCACAGGGGAGCAGGGGCCCTGCTTATAGTTCCAAGGCAAAGAGGAGTACTACTAGTGCTTGTGGCTGCAGGGGCCCTTTCTTGGTAAATACCAGAACTGCGATCAAGAAAGCAGTGAACACAGCTTTCTCAGGATCACATCACCTTAGGAGCGCCAAAAACTTGTAGACCTCCAAAACTAGCTAAAGAAAATAACACCTTAAAAAACAGAATTGGCCCAATGGTAAAAAGAGGTGCAAAAATTCACTGAAGAAAAGAACTCCTTAAAAATCAGAATAGGCCGTATGGAAAAGGAGGTACAAAAATTCACAAAAATTGGGCAAGTGGAAGCTAATGACTCCATGTGACATCAAGAAAAGATAAAATAAAGTCAAATTAATTTCTAAAAATAAAAAATAGGAGGCATCTAGGTGGCACAGTGGATAGAGCACTGGCCCTGGACTCAGCAGGACCTGAGTTCAAATCCGGCCTCAGGCACATAACATTCACTGGCTGTGTGACTTGGGGTAAGTCGTTTAACCCCAATGGCCTCACCCCAAAAAAATAAATAAATAAGATAAAAAGTAGAGGGGGCAGAGCCAAGATGGCAGAGTAAAAGCAATGACTTGCTTAAGCTCGCCCCCAAATCCCTCCAAATACTTGTAAAAAATGACTCTAAACAAATTCTAGAGCAGCAGAACCCACAAAAATATAGAGTGAAACAAATTTCTAGCCCAAGACAACCTGGAAGGTCGACAGGAAAGGTCTGTTGTGCTGGGCCAGGAGAGGAGTGAAGTTTAGCAAGGGCTGTGCCGGCAAAGACAGGGGCCCAGCAAACCCAGAGCAGGTCTCAGGGGACTGAATTAAGAGGAGCTGTGGCAGTTTCCAGACTTCTCAACCCACAAATGCCAAAGACAACTTAGAAGGTCAGTGGGAAAGGTCTGTCAGACCTGGGTGAGAGGAGCACAGTCCAGCCCTGGCCCTAGCGCAGCTCTGGGTTGGCGGCCACAGTGGCAGCAGCTGCCTCCTGAGCTTCTGGACCACAGACAGTGGGGATATCAAGTGGCTGATCAGAGGGGGATTGCAGGGATCTCTTTTCTAGTGCTGAGGCAGGATTCTCTTGCTTTGCCTGTGCTTACATCTGGGTCACAGTTCTGGGTGGTGGTCCTGGAGCAAGGAGGAGCATTGGCATGGTAGATCTTGTGGTGGTATAGAGAGAATCCTCCTCACAGTTTCAAGGCAGAAAAGAGTGCTTATGGTCACTCATAGACCACAGTACAGGCCAGGAAAGGAATAAATACCTCATCTTTGATCATACCACCTTGGAAGAACTGAAGATTTACAGATCCCTAGAAGTATCTCTGAAAACAGCTGATGCTTGGGACAGTACACCCTCCACACTGGAAGCAGAGCCCTACCTTAACAAAGAGTTTAAAAATCACATAATTGGCTGGGAACATGAGCAAACAGCATAAAAAACCTCAGACTATAGAATCTTACTTTGGTGACAAAGATCAAAACATACAACCAGAAGAAGACAACAAAGTCAAAGCTCCTACATCCAAAGCCTCCAAAGAAAAATATGAATTAGTCTCAGGCCATGGAAGAGCTCAGAAAGGATTTTGAAAAGCAAGTAAGAGAAGTAGAGGAAAAACTTGGAAGAGAAATGAGAGTGATGCAAGAAAATCATGAAAAAACGAGTCAACAGCTTGCTAAAGGAGACCCAAAAAAATACTGAAGAAAATAACACCTTAAAAAACAGACTAGCCCAAATGGCAAAAGAGGTCCAAAAAGCCAAGGAGAAGAATGCCTTAAAAAAGCAGAATTGGCCAAATGGAAAAGGATGTCCAAAAGCTCCTGAAGAAAATAATTCCTTAAAAATTAGAATGAAGCAAATGGAAGCTAACGACTCTTTGAGAAGTCAAGAAATTAGGCGCAGCTAGGTGGCCCAGTGGACAGAGCTCTGAACTTGGAGTCAGGAGGACTTGAGTTCAAAGCCGGCCTCAGACACTTGACACTTAACTAGCTGTGTGACCTTGGGCAAGTCACTTAATGCCGATTGCCTAACCAAAAAGAGAGAGAGAGTGAGAGAGAGAGAGAGAGAGAGAGAGAGAGAGAGAGAATCAAGAAATTATAAAACAAAACCAAAAGAATGAAAAAAGAGAAGACAATGTGAAATATGTCATTGGAAAAACAATTGAGGGGCAGGGGCAGATAGAGCACTGGCCCTGAAGTCAGGAGGACCTGAGTTCAAATCCAGCTTCAGACCAAACACTTGACACTCACTAGCTATGTGACCCTAGGCAAGTCACTTAACCCCAATTGCCCAATTGACTAATTACAACAAAAACAACTGACCTGGAAAATAGATCCAGGAGAGATAATTTTAAAATTATTGGACTACCTGAAAGCCATTATCAAAAAAAGAGCCTAGACATCATCTTTCAAGAAATTATCAAGGAAAAGTGCCCTAATATTCTAGGACCACAGGGTAAAATAGAAACTGAAAGAATCAACAAATCACTTCCTGAAAGAGATCCCTAAAGGAAAACTCCTAGGAATATTGTAGCCAAATTCCAGAGTTCTCAGGTCAAGGAGAAAATATTGCAAGCATCCAGAAAGAAACAATTCAAATATTGTGGAAACACAATTAGGATAACACGAGATTTAGCAGCTTCTACATTAAGGGACCAAAGGGCTTGGAATATGATATTCCAGAGGGCAAAGGAGTTAGGATTAAAACCAAGAATCACCTACCCAGCAAAACTGAGTATAATCTTTCAGGGGGGAAAATGGATATTTAATGAAATAGATGACTTTTTTTTACATGCAACTGGGAAATAAGATATACAGGCAATGGGGTATAGAATCTATTCTGCCCTGCAGGAAAATAGAAGAGGAATGGGATGGGGCGGGGCGGAGTGATAGAATGGAGGGCAGATTGGGGGAAGGGGTATTCAGAAGTCTTGGGGTAGGGGAGGGGAGAGATGGAGAGAAAATTTGGAACTCAAAATCTTGTGAAGTGAATGTTGAAAACTAAAAATAAATTAATTAATTAAGATAAAAAGTTTAAAAATATTAAATATCTCATTGAAAAACAAATCAAGGAGAGATAATTTAAGAATTATCAGGCTACTGATCAAAGAAAGAGCCTAGACATCATATTTCAAGAAATTGTCAGGGAAAAGTGCTCTGATATCTTAGATCTAGAGGATAAAATAGAGATTTATCATGGCTTTCAGATAGTCCAATAATTTTTAAATTGTTTCTCCTGGACCTATTTTCCAGGTCTGTTGTTTTTCCAGTGAGATATTTCACATTGTTTTCTAATTTTTCATTCTTTTGGATTTGTTTTACAGTGTCTTGATTTCTCATAAAGTCACTAGCTTCCAATTGCTCTATTCTAATTTTTAAGGAAGTATTTTCTTCAGTGAGCTTTTGGACTTCCTTTTCCATTTGGCCAATTTTGCTTTTTAGGGCATTCTTCTCCTCATTGGCTTTTTGGAACTCATTTGCCATTTGGGTTAGGCTATTTCTTAAGGTGTTATTTTCTTCAGTATTTTTTTGGGTCTCCTTTAGCAAGCTGTTGACTTATTTTTCATGATTTTCTTGCATCACTCTCATTTCTCTTCCCAATTTTTTCCTCTATTTCTCTTACTTCCTTCTCAAAATCCTTTCTGAACTCTTCCAAGGCCTGGGACTGATTCATATTTTTCTTGGAGGCTTTGGAGGTAGGAGCTTTGACTTTGTTGTCTTCTTCTGGTTGTATGTTTTGATCTTCTTTGTCACCAAAGTAAGATTCTATGGTCTGACTCTTTTTGCAAGGTTCGTTCATGACCCCAGACAATTACTTGAGTTATAAACTCTTTGTTAAGGTAGAGGTCTGCTTCCAATGTGGAGAATGTACTGTCCCAAGCTTCAGGGGTTTTATGCAGCTGTTTTCAGAGGTACTTCTAGAGACCTGTAAATCTTCAGTTCTTCCAAAGTAGTACGATCAAAGGTGAGGTATTTATTCCTTTCCCGGCCTGTACTGTGGTCTATGAGTGACCATAAGCACTCTTTTCTGCCTTGAAACTGTGAGGAGGATTCTCTCTATACCACCACAAGATCTACCATGCCAATGCTCCTCCTTGCTCCAGGACCACCACCCAGAACTGTGACCCAGATGTAAGCACAGGCAAAGCAAGAGAATCCTGCCTCAGCACTAGCAAAGAGATCCCTGCAATCCCTCTCTGATCAGCCACTAGATTCCCCCTCAGTCTGTGGGCCGGAAGCTCAGGAGGCAGCCACCGCCCAGGGGCAGTACTCACTGGCTCTGAGACCTAGCTCCTCTCTCACCACAGTCAGACTTTTCCCACTGACTTTCTAAGCTGTCTTTGGCATTAGTGGGTTGAGAAGTCTGGAAGCCGCCATCGCTGCCCACGATTCAGTCCTCTGAGGCCTGCTCCAGGTTCACTGCGGCCTATGCACCCATGCCAAACTTCATTCCTCTCCCAGCCTGGTGAGATATACCTTTCTGATCAACCATCCAGGTTGTCTTGGGCTGGAAATTTGTTTCACTCTGTCTTTTTGTGGGTTCTGCTGCTCTAGAATTTGTTTAGAGCCATTTTTTATAGGTATTTGGAGGGGTTTGGGGGCGAGCTCAAGCAAGTCACTACTTTCACTCCGCCATCTTGGCTCTGCCCTGGTAAAATAGGAATTTAAAGAAATCATTGATCACCTCCTGAAAGACATCCCAAAATGAAAACCCCCGAGAACATTATAGCCAAATTCCAGAACTCCTAGATCAAAGAGAAAAGACTTTTAAGTAGCCAGAAAGAAATCATTCAAACATGGTGGAGCCACAGTCGGCATCATACACGAGTTAGTGTAGCTTCTACATTAAAGGAGTGGAAGGCTAGGAATATATTCCAGGAGGCAAAGGAGCTAGGATTACAGGCAAAATAACATACCCAGCAAAGCTGAGTATAATCCTTTTGGGGGTGGGGTGGGGCGAATGGGTATTCAATGAAATAGAGGACTTTCAAACACTCCTGATGAAAAGACCAGAGCGAAATAGAAGATCGGACATTCAAACACGAGATTCAACAGAAGCATAAAAAGGTAACATGAAAGAGTAATCATAAGGATCTCAATAAAGTTAAACTGTTTATATTCCTATATGGGAAGAGGACACTTGTAACTCCTAAGAGCTATATCATTATTAGGGTAGTTTAAAGGAGTTTACATATAGAGAGAGCATGCATGTGAATGAATTATGTTGGAAAGACAGCCAAAAAACTGAAGGGGGTAAGAAAGAGAGATACACTGGGAGAAAGGGAAAGGGGGAGGAGGAATGAGGCAAAATTTCCTGCATAGAAGAGGTGCATAAGCAAGAACTTTGACCATGGAGATGAGAACGGGGTAAATGCTTGAATCTCCCAGTCATCAGAATTTGGGGTAATACAAGCACCCGCCTCCCGGGGTTTTTATAAAGATCGAATGAGACAATCGTTGTGAAGCACTTAGCACCATGCTTGGCATACAGTAGGTGGCATATAAATGTTACCTATTAGTTATATCCAATCAGTGTCCCATCTTACTGCTCAGGCAGCTTAGGCACAGAAACAGGGGGGCATTGTAGATAGGGAGTTCACCTCCGAGTCAGAAAGTCCTGGATTCAGGTCCTTCATTTGGCACACGCTGGCTCTGGGACTCTAAGCAAATCACTTAACCCCGCGGCCCCTGGGCAGGGGTTCTTAACCTTGTTTCTGTGCCCTGGACCCCTGTGGCAGCAGTCTGGGGAAGCCCAAGGACCACTTCTCAGAATTATGTCTTTAAACACATAAAATGACATATACAGGATTACAAAGGAAGCCAATTATATTGAAATAATTACATTTTTAAAAAGTTCACTGAGCTTAATTTAAAAACTCCCCCTAAGACTGTAAGTTACAGAACATTTGTGGATCTTCAATCAATCATCAAGCATTTATTAAGCACCTACTGTGTGCCAGGTGCTGTGTGAGGCACTGGGAACACAAAAACAGAGACCTAACTGTCTGTCCCTATTTTAGCAGCTTGATAACTTAAAGAAACATGTCTGGGTTTGTTTTTTTTTTTTTTGGCTGTAACACAGAAAGAAAACCATACTTAAGAACAAAACTAATCCAGTTTTTAAAAAGGGGAGGATTATTTTAAGGAAAAAGCTCAAATGAAGCTCCAAAGTATTTCTTAAAACATTGCTGATGAATAACCAGCTAAACCCAACGTGCTCTGGAAGTTGAGGCACTGGCAGGTTTCACTGAGCAGCTCTGGCTTTTGCTTTTTCATTCTTTGTTGGCAAAGGGAAGGGGGAGGAATGGATCTGAAAATGAAGGGGATAGCAACACAATTGATATGAATTAAACTTTTTTAAAAATCAAAAACAACGAATTAAGGTGATGTAAAAACAATGGCTACTAACTAAATTTTTAAAAGACTTCTATAGGAAAATACCAATCAGAAAATTATGTATTAGGAATGTATTGAGTTAATAATAACATCTAATATTTATATAGTACTCAAAGGTTTCCAAAATACTCCAATGGCCCTCATAAGAGGATCACGTTTTCCTGAGACTTACAAAGAGCTTCAGTGATTTGCTCATGTTCACACTGCTAGCAAGTATTCAAGGTGGGAGTTCTTTCCTGCCCTGAAATCCTAGGCTTTTTCTGTTTTAACTTGAGAGAGAAGGGGTATTAGACTGCCTTCCAAACTGAAGGTCTACAGAGCCATTGTGCTGACCTCACTGTATGTCTGTGTGTCTGTGAAACCTGGACTGTATACCAGCACCATGCCAGAAAACTGAATCGCTTCCATTTTGGATTGTCCAAGGAAAATTTTGAAGGTCACCTGGCAGGATAAGGTACAGGACATTGAGGTCCTCTCTAAAGCTGAACTGCCAAGCATTCAAACTCTACTGTGGAGAGCACAGCTCCCATGGGCTGAACACATTGCTGGAATGCTAAACAAATGTTTGCCTAAAAGACTATTTTATGGAGAACCCACACAAGGCAAGTGCTTGCATGGAGGTCAGAAGAAGCAGCACACGGACACTCTCAAGGTCTCTCTAAAGAACTTTGGAATCAATGGTGAGACGTGGAAGATGCTGGCATAGGACTGCCAATATGGCATGCCCGCAAAGAAAGTGCTGTGCTCTATGAGCAAAGCAGAATTACAGTAGTTCAGAAGAAATGCGAGATGCACAAATTTAGAGACATCTCCACGGCAAATGTTCTCGTGCACTACTTGTGCCTGACCTGTGGTAGACTCTTCTGAGCTTATATTGGTCTGATCAGCCATAGTCGGACACATTGTACCTTGGCCCTGACACAGTGAGGTCACTTTGGCCCTCTTTGAGAACAAAGGACACCAACCATATCATGAACCAGCCTTACTAATACAGTCAATGAACTGAGTCTAGAATTGAGTGAGAGGAGAACAGGGCTGGATTCCATTTAGGGCAGGGGTTCCTAATACACACAAAAGTATGTCCTGGACCCCTTGGCAGCAGTCTGGTGAAACTTATGAACCCTTTTCAAATGCATACAATAAAATACAAAAAAATTACAAAGGAAAACAATTCTATTGAAAGGCACTTATGAAAATATTTTAAAAACAGGTTCATGGACCCCAAGTTAAGCATCCCTTAACAGGGAATGGGATGACGTTAGCATGATGTTATACACAAAAAGGACCTCTTAATACCAATCTTGAGGACTTGCTAAATGAGTATGGGCCCATAGCCTAGGAAGAATCGACATGTCTGTTGGTCTCAAAGGCAGGGGAGAGGCTCACAGAGAGAGCTCACATGAGGAGCTGTGGCATGGTCTAGCTTGTGGGCGAGGGATGGTATAAAAGCTCACATCTAGCAAAGACGGGATCAGAGAGGGAGGCCAGCGAGTAGAGAGACCAGGAGGTATGACAAAGGAAAGCCTGGTCTAGGGAATGATAAATGCTATGGAGGAATGATACCAGAATCTCTGGGTGGGTCCTCTATAGTAATACTGAATGAAGAAGTTGCAATCAGTCCTACTGGAAGGAGAACCCACATTGTTGAGATCATGGATCCACTGAGGAATCGGAGAAGTAAAATGAAACAAAATATTGTACCAGAAACCATATTCCCAGGAAAGTAGAGGCAGGGGAGAAATGGGCTTCTCCGGTTGCCTGGCCATCAACCTTTGGTCTCTTGCCTTAACTCTGTTCCAAGGGTAGAAAAAACCCCCTCTATAAATCCTTAAACATTGTGCAACTTACTCTAAAGGGAATTCTAATAATTGTCCAATTTTTAAAATATGCTATATTAATTCCTTTTTCATCTTTCCATCTCAGTCATGTCAGACTGAGCTGTTTCCTGCAACAAAGAAAAATAATTAAGCAAAAATATGTTACTGTGTGACCATATCTAACAACGAATGCCATACTCTGCCCCAGGAGTCCCCCACCTACCTCTCTGACGTGAGGGAGGAGCCATATTGGACTTTCCATTCCTGGTTCCTTTCAGGAGTTTTTCCATGACTCCCAGTCTGTGTTATTTTTCCCGGTCTTTTTGTTAACATTGTAGTGATGGCATACATTGTTCCCTCGGATCTGATTTCCTCCAGACTGGTTCCTACAAAACTTCTGGTGTTTCATCTCAGTGTTTCATAGTTGCCACTTAGGACTGCACAGAAATATTCCAGTATGTTAACAGTCTATAGTTTTGCCCGGTACTCCCCAGCTGATGGGAGCACCCACTTTGTTTCCAGTTGTTTGGTACCACAAAGAGAGCTGCTATGAGGGTTCTGGTGTTTATTGGACCTTTGCTTCTGTCTTTGAACTCCCTGGGCCGCACGCCCAGGGATCATGGGCTGAAAGGCTAGACAGACACATTTAGCTCATTCCGGCTTATTGCATGGCTCTGATGGAAATGACAACTGATAGGCTTGTTTTGTGTCTGTGCTTCTTGTTCCTAGTGAGATTATGAGAGCAGAATCTTGGGGTGACACACCCAGAACTGGGCGGGATCACAGAGGCCATTCAGTCCAACCCCATTGTTTTACAGATTTTAATAAGTCGAGTCCCAGATTGGTTCACAGGATTACAGATCTGGAAGGACCTCAGAGGTCATGAAGTCCAACCTCATTTTGTGAGAAAAAAACTGAGGCCCACAGAGGAAGTGACTTGACTTTAGAAGTGTTAATGGCATCACTTCAACCTGAGATGGTGGCACACACCTGTTATGCCCTCCTACTGGGGAAACTGAGGGCGGTGGACTGTTTGAGCTTGGGAGTTCTGAGCTACGGTAGGGTGAAAGCCAGTTGGCGTCTTCTACGAAAAGTCTGGCACCAATATGGTGGTTCCTTGGAGAGTGAGGCCCAGTGGGCTGCCTAAGGGGGGGCAAATTCACCTGGTCACAAGTTCCATAGCGATTGGCACTGTGATTGGACAGCTGAACTTCTAACTTAAGGCACAATAGGGAAATCCAGTCTCTAAAAAGAAAAGACATCACTTTCATAATTTATTATTTATACCTAATGGGGAAGAAGGGGGGAGGATGTTGACAATAATGAAAATATGATGTTTTCTGTAAGCATTATACACATGTGCAGTACTAACTTAGTGCATCACCTTACAGAAAATTTTGAAATAAATTCCTTAAGACTGTAAACAGCCAGAAATGGCAAACATCAAAAAAGAGACAGGATCTACATCCCCAGCCCTGGTGTTTCCCTCCTAAGCTCCAGTCCCAAAGCTCTCTCCAGCTGGCTATTGGAGGGGTCCCCCTAAAGATCCTATTGGCGCCTCAAGTTTAACAAGTTCAAACAAACTTATAATCTTTCCCCCTAAAGCAGGTGTGAAAACATTTACATGTTTTCAGTTTCTCTTGAAATATTAAGGAATTCTAATATTGTTATTGTTGTTTTCTTGGCAAAGATACTGGACTGGTTTGCCATTTCCTTCTCTAGCTCATTTGACAGATAAGGAAGTGAGGCAAACAGGGTTAAGAGACTTGCCCAGGGTCACACAGCTAGTAAGTGTCTGAGGCTAGATTTGAACTCAGAAAAGTCTTCCTGACTCCAAGGCTAGCAACTCTATCAGCTGAGCCACCTAGTCACCAATCCTAACATAAAGAAATACTATTTCTCTGTTTCAAAAAGCCTTTTCCAAAGTACTTGGAAAAGTCCCTTGGAAAGCTGAGGACAGGTCTAGGACAAAAAGACTTCTTTAAAAGAATAATATTTTCTCCCCCCCAACTTTCATTTTTTTAAAAAAGTTTTGAGTTACATCTATCCCTTCCTTCCTCCCCTCCCTGAGACATTAAGCAATCTGATATAGGTTATACATGTGCAATTATGTAAAACATTTCCGTATTAGTCATTTTGTAAAAGAAGACTCAAACAAAAAAAGAAAGATGGTGGAAGGAAGATAAAACTAGTGTGCTTCAGTTTGCATTCAGACAACATCAGTTCTTTTTTTCTCTGCAGGTAGATGGTAATTTTGATCCTTTAAGACTGCCTTAGATCATTATATTGCTGACAACAGCCTAGTCATTCACCATACAATCAATAATGCTGTTACTGCGTACAAAGTTCTCCTGATTCTGCTCACTTCACTTTGCATCAGTTCAAGCGTGTCCAAAAAAGCTTTTCTTAAGGTAATGAATTAAGGGTTATGCTGAAACGTAACTCAAGTTTTGTTTACAGCATTACTTCCCCACAGACTTGAAGTATTTAGCGCTAGAACCTATCCCTCCTCCACTGAGAAAGGATTAAAATATGTTGGAAGGGAGGAGTGCCTTTGTTTACCTATGGGGGGCGGGGGAGTGGTTCAGGAAGAATGAGATAGTGACTTGGATGCTCAAATATTCTTGAATATTAACCCAGACTGTATTTTAACACTTTTTTTTCCTTGTTCAATATTCCTATAAATGTTATCTAAGACTGTCTTGAGGTATAGAGTCATATCAGAGGGCATGGAGAATTATGCCAGTTTGGACATGTCTCCCCTTCCTTCTTCCCCTCCCTCTCCTTCTTCCTAACCATCTCTTCCCTCTCCCTCTCCCCTTCCCTCACCATTGTCTCCTCCTCCCTTTCCTCTTTCTCTTCTCCTCTTGCTCTTTCTTTTCTCCCTTTCTCTCTCTCCAAGACAGGAATGCTTAGCTGTTAGATTTAATATTAAATCAAATAAAATTATTTCTTGTAGATGAACTTAAATTGCAGCAAACAATATTTAAGTTTTTTACATATGAGTTCTTAAGTTGAGGTCCAGGAACTTTTAAAACATATTTTGATAACTCCATTTCAGTATAGTTTTCTTTGTAATTGATGCAGTGTGTTTTATTTGATGCGTATAAAACCTGGTTCTGAGAAGGCTTCGCCAGGCTGCTCCCCAGCGGTCCATAACACCACAAATGTTAGGAAGCCCTGCCTTAAAGTTCTCCTTCCTCCTAACTTCCCAGTTTCTGTGAAGGGTGTCCCTGTTCTTCCCGTGGCACAGCTTCACAAGCCGGGGTTCTTCTGCACTTTTCACTCAAACAGTGGCAGTGGTGCGGCAGCAGCAGCAGCAGCAGGTTCTTCTCCACTCTTCACCCATGAATCCCAGCCAAACAGTTGCCAAGGCTTGTTTCTACCCTCCGACCATCTCTTCACTCCCACCACAACAATCCTAGATCAGACACCTTTCATCACCTCTAAACATTCTCTGCGCAATGATGGCCAAAGGGATCTTCCTGTAGCCCCTCTGACCTACCCTCCCTTGCTTAAGAAATTGCAATGGCTCCCAGTTGCTGCTAGGATACAGTACGAACTCCTCTGTTCTACATTCCAAGCCCTTCACCATTTGATACCAACCCATTTTTCTAAAGCGATTTTGTGTTATTCTCCCTCAGGAACCCTATATTCCAACCAGCTGGACTCAGAATTTAACATTCTAACTTCAGCCACCGTGCCTTTGCCTGGGCTGTTCCTCATGTCTGGAATGCTCTCTTTCCTCACCTGCACTTCTAGAAAGGCCTAATTCCCTTTCAAGGCTTGCCTCAAATCTACCTCCTACAAGAGCGATTTTCTGATTCCTCCAAATGTTGGTGTTCTGCCTCCTTGCCCTGCTATTACCTTGTAGCTATTCTGCACTGTGTTCTCTATTTACTTAACCCAAAAGGGACTTTGTTTCATTTTGTCTTTGTATCCCTAGCACAGGGTCTGCTGGCTGAATTAAAATAGATTGAGAAAAATGTTTCCTGGAGAAATAGGATCTAAGGGGCAGCAGAAAGAATGTTGGATTTGGATTTGGAAGAGCTGACTTCCAACCCTGCCTCTGTCACCTGTTCGACCTTAGGAAAGTCATTGAACTTCTCTGGCCTCAGTTTCTTCATCTGTAAAATGAGGAGGTGAGCGATGGCCTCTAAATCTATGACCCTATAAGAAAAGCTATTGGGTTCAAGTGAGCATTTAGGGTTAGGGTTAATGTTTCTGAGCCCAAATGTACTGAGCAAATTGAATCGAATGTCTTTATGCACACCTTCACTTCCACTTCGAGGAAATAATGAGAATGAGAATTGCCGGTTCTTTGAAGGACTCCCGGCTCCCTCCAAGGTTTCCCTAGCTCTTTCTGGCCTATCCTGCACCAGTCAGCTTTTTCTTATGCTGTGCCTATTAGTAATCCCAGGAAATGTTGACTGGTCTGTAATTCCAGTGATGTCAGTTACCCACCTCTCTCAAGACTCATGTGATAAATCCATTTCCTTAGATTTGTATTCATGCACATAAGCATACACACATATGCATGCCTACACACACACACACACACACACACACACACACACACACAAATGCCAGCACAACCTGAAAAAACTCTGGGTCACAACCACGGCTACTTGTTACTGGGATGTACAGAATCTCATGTCTCCTTTTCCTAGGGAAATGTGTTCCTATTGTCATTATTGGATAGGGGGGAAAAGGTTTAACTCAAATATTTATTCACTCATGATTGTTAATTTAATAAATATATATTAGGATCCTACTATGTGTGGGACACTATGTGGTGTTTTCTACAAAGACAAGTAAGACTTGGTTCTGATAGGGTTAGATACGGAGTTGGAGTTAGTCTTATGGGTTAGGCAGAGACTGTGTCAGGATGAGGGTTTGGGGTCTGGGTGGGCCCCCTAATTTTAATCCTACATGCTGTCTCAACCTACCAGACCCCATTATACCCTTCACTCTAACTTCTCTCCTCTGACACCATCCGCCACCCTCATCATCCATTATCTGGACTGTTACAATAGCCCTTCGGTTGTTCTCTGCCTTAACTCCCTCCAGACTCCAGTCTATCCTTTTTCCATCTATCAAAATGATCTTGCTAAAGCACAGGTATATTCAAGACACTCCAGTGGCTTTCTATTACCTTCGGGATCAAATATAAAATCTCCTGGCTTTTAAATCCCTTTATGACCTGGCCCCTTCCTACCTCTACAGACCTCATATACTTATTCCCTCTTCCCCTCCTCGTACTCTAAGATCTAGTAACACTGGCCTCCTCACAGTTCTTCCAATGGGACCTTCAATCTCCCAACTATTCATTTTCACCAACCTCAAATTTCTCTCCCGCCTTGTCTCCGCTACTTGTATTCCCTGATTTCCTTTAAGTCCCAGCTAAAATCCCACTTTCTTCAAGAAGCCTTTCCCTGTACTATATTGTGCTATAAGAAATGATGAGCAGGTGGATTTCAGAAAAACCTGGAAAGACATGAACTGATGCTGAATGAAGTGAGCAGAACCAGGAGAGCGCTGTACACAGTAACAGCAACATTGTGCTGTGATCAGCTGTGACTGACTTTGCTCCTCTCAGCAATCCAGTAATGCAAGACAGTTCCAAAGGACTCATGATGGAAAATGCCATCCACATCCAGAGAGAGAACTGATGGAGTCTGAATGCAGATGGAAGCACACATACTA
The DNA here is from genome assembly GCF_003287225.1 of Phascolarctos cinereus. Classification (NCBI taxonomy): domain Eukaryota; kingdom Metazoa; phylum Chordata; class Mammalia; order Diprotodontia; family Phascolarctidae; genus Phascolarctos; species Phascolarctos cinereus. The sequence continues at coordinate 14,985,797 of NW_027555958.1, read as the reverse complement.
CTTTCACTTTCCTTGTTTGTGTGTGTGTGTGTGTGTGTGTGTGTGTATGTTTTCCCCCCTTTGTTCTGTTCTTTCATAACATGACTAATGTGGAAATATGTTTAACATGATTACACATGTATAACCTATATCAGATTGCTTTCTGTCTTGAGGGGGAGAGGAGGGAGGGAAGGAGGAAAATTTGAAACTCAAGACCTTATAAAAAATGAATGTTGAAAACTATCTTTACATGTAATTGGAAAAAATGAAATACTATTTAATTAAAAAAAGAAGCCTTTCCCTGATTGCCCTTAAAGCTAATGCCTTACCTCTGAGAATATCTTCAATTTATCCTTTACATATCTTGTTCACACATAATTGTTTTTTGTTGTTGTTACTGTTATTGTTGTTAAGAGCTCCTTGAGAGCAGGTACTGTCTTTTTCCTTTCATTTCCCAGTACTTACCACACCTGCCACATAGCAGGCACTGGCGGACCTGATTTGACTTGCTGACGTGACTGTATCCTCAGTTCTTACTTGAGGTAAGAACTCGTTGGCAAGAGAACAAAAAGGACCAGGTCATATGGAGGACATACGAAGGAAGGAATTGGGTGGGCTGGGATGGGGAGGAGTAGAAGAGAAATAAAATTTCTTAGAATTTGACAACATGCCTGAAAGTGAATTAAAGGAGAGACTGTCATTCCTAAAACATGTTTATCTCGGATGTACAGGGAAGGGTGAACAATAACAACAAAAATGTTTTAAAAGTTATATTAGTAAAAGTAGAATCTTGGTGTGGACAAGACAGGGACATCGAGGCATGATTAAGCTAGTGCTGTTATCTGTGATTGGTGTGGGCAGGAGCAGGGGTGGCTAGATAGAAGCATGGGAGGTGAGACTGGGCTGTTTAAAAAAAATAAACAGTACAGTATCTTATACTGACAAACGAGGAGAAATGGTAACCTATTAAAAGATCGAAAGAGAAGTAGAGTAGGTAGAGGGCCAGCCTCAGAAGGAGGACAAACCGGGTCCAAATCCTGCCTCCAATGCAGCCCATAATCATTCTGGGCAAATCTTTTAACCTTCCATTGCTCCAGATATATTTTTAAGATCATTTTTATTTTTTTTAAGGCAATTGGGGTTAAGTGACTTGCCCAGGGTCACACATCTAGTTAAGTGTTATGTGTCTGAGGTTGAATTTGAACTCAAGTTCTCCTAAATCCAGGGCTGGTGCTCTACCCACTGTGCCATCTAGCTGCCCCTCCTTCAATATATTTTTAAAAATTAACAAAAACATTTTTTTTGATATAACAGATACTTCCTAACAAATACCTTAACAGTACTCTTTTAGAGTTTTTTTTTCTTAAAAAAAAAGTTCCCTGAAAAAAAAAATTCCCCGAAGAAAACCAGTCAGATTAGGGATTTAGCATGGCAAGAACAGATACAACCTTTCATGTTGGCAGGAATAGCATTAACGCTGACCTCTGCACTGGACCAGAGTTCTGCAGCCTCCCCTTGTTTGATTTTACTTGCTTTGCTTGCCTATTCTTTCATCTCTGCTTTCTTTACTATATCACTTCACACGTCTTAGTTCTCTGAATTGCTCATACTCCTAATTCTTTACTGCATACGTCATTTGTTCACATACCACAACTTGTCTATTCTCCAATCACTAAGCATACATCTTATTTCCAGTTTTTATCACCAACAATGTGGCCATGAAAATTGGTGAGCGTGGGTTGGTTTGTTTGTTTGTTTTTCACTGCTGTCCATAACCTCCTTGGGGAGGGTTAGCATCAGGAGTAAGATCTCTGGGTCAAAGGGCATGAGCAATTTAGTAATTTTAGTAATTTTTTTATTTTAAATTTAGTAATTTTATTTCATCATTCCAAATTATTTTCTGCAACACTTGAATCAAGGTAGACACTAAGTTTTTCTTTCCCACAATCTGAGACTTTGCTAAATTAGAACTTGACAAATCTAACAGAAAGACAGAAAATTAGAGAGTTAAACAAAAGACTGGAAAAAGTGGATATGACAGATCTATGCAGAATTATGAGTGAGAATTATAGAGAACATGTCCCCATTTGGGGGCCATGTATAAAAAAATTTATCACATACTTGGCCTAAAACCTTACAAACAAATGGCAAAAGACACACATGCTAAACATCTCATTTACTGGCCACTTCAAATAGAACATAATCAAAAGTGTATTCAGTAACAAATATGAAAAAGGTAGAGATAAAAAAAATCTAAATAATAAATCTAAATAAAAGCCTAAATAATACAGGAGTCAAAACACAAATAAATCATAAAACTTTTTTTTAAATTAAAGAGAGAATAATAAGAAAGCATGCTAAAATGTATAGGATATAGCTAAAGTAATCTTTAGAGGAAAAATTATAACCCCAAATGTTTACATTAACCAAATAGAAACAAAAGAGGGCTAATGAATTGAATGTGATTTTGTATGTACATAATATACGTGATATAAACAACCATTTACATTAGATAGTAAAAAACATTCTATGAGAAAAATATGGTCCTGATTCTCAGACCTAGGAAAGAGAAAGCCAAGAAAGAGCATGAAGTTAATATTAAACAGTATGTAAGATAAGCAACAAACTAATGATCCCGTAACAATTACAAAATAAATTTTGAAAATTAAAGGCAAGAATTAAAAATTTTAAAATGAATTAAAAAACAAGGGTTTTTCTTTTTCAAAAAGCTAAGAAATTTGACTTGCTATTATGAAAATTGATTCTTTTAAGAAGAGAAAGGAAAAGCAAGTTAACAAAATCAAAAATAGAAGCTGTTCACCAAAATGTAGAGGAAATAAAGAAAACGATCAGAAACTTCAGTATGGAATTATAAGGGGACAAAACTAAAAATGTGAATGAAATGGATGAATGTCCGAAAACAGATACAAAACCAAAAGTAAATCAGCTAAATTATCCAGACTCGGAAGGAAACAAATGAAGAAAGCATCAAGAAAGTTCTGGGCAGGGGGTAGGGGGTTGAGGAGGAAGTGCCAGGTCTGATTTGATTTCTAAGTCACGTCTATCAAACATTTGAAGAATGAATAATAATCCCTTTTTTATAATGTAAACTTTCCAAAAAATAGTGAAAGAACCAAAAACTTTCTGTGAGAAAAACTGATTCTCAAACCTAGGAAGGACAAAGCCGAGACAAAAATCGATAATGGACATTAATGCCAAAGTAATAAATGAAATGCTGGTGAAGAGATTACAATGTATCAAAAATTATTGTAATCTTTTCACCAGATTTTTTTGCAGGCATGCAGGGATCATACAACATTAGGAAAACAATTAGTACAATAAATCAAATTAATATGGAAGAGGCATCTTGTTGAAGTGGATAAAGGCACTAGACTTTACATCATCAAGACCTCAGTTCAAATTCTGATCCAGACACTATCTGTGTGCCCCTGGACAAGTCACTTAACCTTAAAACCTCTCTATACTTCAGGTTTTTCATTTATAAAATGAGAGGGTTGTATATGGTGGCTTCTGAGGACCCTCTAACTTTAAATCTCTGATCTTATAATAATAAATTAGCTAAAACCACTTGACTATATCAACAGATACAGAAAAAGCCTTCAATAAAATATTGTGCTCCTTTATGCTTGTAACCCCACTCCCACCCAAGCCTGGGTTAGTTAACACACACACACACACACACACACACACACACACACACACACACACATATATATTAACAATTCTAAACCAAAATGCATAGGAAAGGGCCCTTTCTTAATACATGATTTAAAACATGCATTTAAAAACCCAACATAGCATGTGATTAAAAGCATTTCTTTAAAATAAAGATATAGCATTATTTGGAATGGAGAAATATTGCAAGTTTTCTTAATATGTCAGTGAAGCAACATGTGCCCTGTTTTATGTCTAATTCCTAATTGACATAATACTAGAATTGTATTTGACATGATACTACAAGGGAAACTAACACAATAAATTGAGAAAAAGAAATTATGCGAATTAAGCATTGGCAAAAAAAAAAGAGGGGACAAAACATTGCAATTTTCCAACAATATGATAATTTACTTAGAAAACCCTAGAGAATCCACCCAAAAAATTGAGACAATTAGTATGGATACAAATAATACAGTACAGGATACAAAATAAATCCACAGGGATTATTAGAATTGTCCCTCTTATTAACAAAAACTGAAAAGAAAGGGAAAAAAAGAAATATAATTTAAACATAAAATAAATTCAGTATCTGGGCAGTAACATGGCAAGACACACACAGGACTGATACGCATACAAACCACAGATTTGCCTGAAATAAGGGAATTCAGTTCATCAAACATTTCTCAGAGACTTCAATGGGCAAGGCGTCGGGTTAAGCACCAGGACAGGGTGACAAAAATACTTTTTCTCTAACTCTCGCTTATTTAGTTGCTTCTACTAACTTCTTTTTTTTTAAACGGGAAGACAATTTAGAGGAGATTGTTGGGAAATGACATCAATTAAAAATCTATTTCTAATCTTCCTTTCGGAAAATCTATCATCTTTTTTTAAATGATCAGTTTTGTTGGCATATGACTGCATATGGTAGGTTGTGATCATTCTTTCTGTATTATGACTCCATCTTGTTCATTTTTTATCTGGGTAAAAATATTTTTTCCAAAGAAATATGGACAGACTTGTATGAAGGCATGAAGAGGGGAAAAGAACAGATCCTAAAAAACAGACAATTACTAAAATCATGTAAATGGTGAGAACTTTAAATGACAATAAAAGTCAGATCAAAAACTTTGGGCAAAAATAGCTCTGACTTAGAAAGTGTACCCTCTGCCCACCCCTAGGTCTAAGCTTACAGCATGAAAACATATTAAAGATCCTGTATACACTCAGTTGAAATTACTCATATGTCATTTTACTTAACTGTTGTCAGGGGTTGTACAAGGTGGGAGGTTTAATTGGGAGTCCATGTTGGGATGGGGGTGGGTATGGTGTACTGAAACCAAATTTATTAATATATGTTTTTAAAAGATAGGTACGCAAATGTTTAATTTCAAGGCAGAATACATTGAACAACCCTCTCAAAAGGCGTTCTTTTTTTTTTTTCCTATCACACCAACAACAATATGCGAATACAGCTTCCAGATTTAGAATATGTAGCTCCCACACTTCTTATCAGAGGTGGGAGAGTATGGAACATTACATACACTCTCAGGTGTGGCTAGTTTTGCTGATCAGCTTTTTTCTTTCTTCCCTTTTTCTTTTTGTTCATTGATATAAGGGATGTTTCAATGGGTAGTGCTTGGCACTAGCATTTAGCATGGTCCTTTGCACATTGTAGGTGCTTAATAAATATTTATTGGTTGATTGATAGGAGGAGGAGAAGGGTGAAAGTGATGCAAAACCAAAACCTATCACTATAATTACTTTAAAATCTTAAAGCACTAAAGTATTTTGCTAAAGTAAAATAGGGACTTCTAATTTTGTCTATCACCCATCATTTTCACAGGAATCACTGTTTCATATTTCAAAAAATCACATTTTACTAAATAAAATTGCTCTCATTTAGCTCACCTAAAATTCAGCTGATGATTTCCTGTTGTATTTTGCTCGTGCAACATCCTTCCTCAGCATCCAATAACAGGCATGCTTAGATTGCCCTTCCCCTGGCATATCTTCTCCCTCAAGGGGGTTTAGGATGACAACGTTTCCCATGCTCATCATTGGATCATACCTAGGTTGCCAGGAAAAAGTCCAAACATGACTTCCAGAAGTGATTCTCAAGTGACAGGTTCTATCTCATGGCTTCATAAGCTCTGAGAGGACCGTTGGCAATTTCTTGGTAACATTCTGCTTCAAAGTTTCCCCAAAAGATTATGAGGACTTTAAAAAATGATTTCCATGCAGCCCCATCGACTTCATCCAAGTAGTTTCCAAAGTGCTCATCTTTTAACATTTCCCTTATTTGAGGATCTACAAACCTCCTCTCTTTGACGTGAGCTTCACTAATTCTTGGAAAATTGTTTTTCAGTGGAAGAAAACCTACACAATTCTGACTGGCTGCCTTGACAAAAACAATAACCAGAAAACCCCCTTACGATATCTGAGCCATCCCTTTGGCCCATCTAGAGCCCCACCCAGGTATTGGTATGATAAAGACAAAAGATGGAGGGACTAGGTTTAATAAGCAAAGATGATAAGAAAATGGTTTCAAGATCAGTCATAGGTTGTTGTACTATGTTTCTCTTTCCTAGAATTTTTTTTCTCCTTTCAGGCCAGTGTTTTTTTAAGGTAATCTTTTTTTTTTGGGGGGGGCCCTCTACTGTCCCATTCACAAATAAAGAAACAGTATTTGACACGCCTGATTAATGAATCAATAAACATGTATTAAACAAAGAGATACAGAAGACAGAAAGTCAGAGCTGGAAGATGAATGAATGAAGGAAATTAAGTGCTGCTATATGCCAGACACTGTGCTAAATGTAAGTAATACTAAGAAAAACTTAAATAAACAAACCAGCCAAAACAATCCCTACCCTAAAGGAACTTATTTACATTCTAATGGGGAATATAACACACACAGAAGTCAGTACATATGAAATAATTAAAGTTAATGGGAGGTAGTCTTAGAGGAAAAAAACAAGCAATTGAGGTGACAGGAAAAGACATCTTGTAGAAATATGCTTCTCAAAAGAAGTTCCATGGTCTGAATATATTTTTCAAATTTTTATTTAGTATTTTATTTTTCCCAGTTACATGTAAAAATAATTTTTAACATTCATTTTTAAAACTTTGAGTTCCCAATTCTCTCCCTCCCACTCCCCCTTCAGAGGGAAGGCAGGCAATTCGATATAGGTTATATGTGTGTAGTCGTGCAAACAGGTTTTGAATATACTTTGGTGAACTTTCTCAGGGGATCCCACCTTTTTACTAATAACTGACACATGGTGCTTTAGGACTGCAAGCACTATACATACGTGACCTCATTTGATCCTTACAACAACCTTGTGAGATATTATTGTTGTTACTATTTTTATTGTCATTATCCTCTGTAACAGCAGTGATAAGGGTGACCCCCTAAGCTGCTGGTCTGAGGCACATCCCATTGACTTAGACATATCCATTGGCTTCTTCCTGCAGGACTTGTGCTCTAGAGCCTGGCTAAAGGACACACATAACACATGCTCCTGATTAGTCCTTCGGTCTCCATGATGAGGGAATTGTGATTTAATTTGGGGGAGCAGCTAGGTGGCACAGCAGATAGAACTTCAGCCTTGGAGTAAGGAGGACCCGAGTTCAAATCTGGCCTCAGACACTTGACACTTACTAGTTGTGTGACCCTGGGCAAGTCACTTAACCCTGATTGCCTCTCACACTCACACACACACACAAGAATCTACAAAAAAAAAAAAAGATTTAATTTGGAGATTATTAAAGAACAGCATTCAATACACTCCTGGGACTCTGGATAGCACTTAGAAGGTTAAGAACTATGTCATGTGGATTGTAGAGAGGCTTTAATGAAAGGCGCTAAAACGATAATGATCGGGCTTTCCCAAATCATCAGAAAACTATCCAGAAGTGAGGATGTGGACAAATGTGCCACAAGCATCCCGGTCGCTTTGCTGGGAATGGCAAATATTTAACTAGAGGGAGAGCAAGGGTGGATTGGAGCACTTCCCCTGGAGCTGGGCACAGTCTCCGACCTCCATATCGTGATGGTTCTCAACCTGCCATCCGTGAACTTATTTTTATAATATTTTGACAATGGAATTTCAAGCTATTTTATCTTCTTGGCAATCCCATGTTTTATTTTACACATAAGACAGTATTCTGAGAATGGGTCCATAGACTTCATCCATCTGCCAGAAGGGGACCAAGACACACAAAAGAGGCAGAGATTTTTTCCATTCCTGTGAGGATACCTATTTTCTCCTGTTGCTAAAGAACATACAAACCCAGGAACTTTTGGCTGGTTCCTTGTTTCTCGTGACTGGGATAGCATCAAAACCCCTGGGCCACTGAACAGCCTTCAGGAGGCTACAGGAGCCCTCCAAAGCTTCCATTCTTGCCCTCTTTTTGAGTGCTTCACTCTGGAGCTTGGCCAGGTCTTCCTTGGGCTTAGGGTAGGGGACAGTAGAGGATTTCTTTCTAAATTTTCTTTTTAAATTGTTATCGTTTTCAAATACCAAGTATTTTTAAAAGTTACTGATCCCTTCACTAACACATCCCAATAAGCAAATCTGAAAAACAGAACAACACTCCCCATGCCCCAACCAATTCTCTCGATACATATCTCTATGGCCAGGCAAACATATTCCCACGTTATCCATGTCTAAAAATCTATGCCTGCCGTTCCCCCCAGCTCTGGCTGGAGGTGAGTGGCCTAGCTCACGTTCATTCTTTCAGACTCCTGGCTTATCACTGCAGTGAGCAGAGTTCTGAAGTGTTTTCAAGCTGTTTTCCCCTATAATGTTATCACTGGATAATTTGTTTTCCTAACTCTGCTTTGCTCTGGTAACAAAAATAGCTCATAGTCATCTAGCATTTACATGGAGTTTTAAGTTTTGCCCAGTGTTTTACATAAACGATCTCAGCATCAGCTCATAGACCTTCCCAGTTGCTTCTGACATTGTCCATTTAGTCATTTCTTACGGCACATTCATTTTCCATTATAATTTGTGTGACCATTCCCAATAGCAGGATTTTACCTTTATAACGTCTCTTGTATACACTCCCTTGCTTTCCTCTGACATTGCTACCACCCTGGTACGGTCCCTCCCTCATTGACTCGTGCCTGGGCTATTGTAATAGCCTGCTAGTTGGTCTCCTGGCCTCAAGCCTCAGCCCCCCTCCAGGTCATCCTCCATTGGGCTGTCGTTGATTTTCCTAAAGGATATGTCTGACCATGTCACCTTCACTACCATCACCCCTCATTCCACAAATTCTAGTGGTTCCCTACGCCCTCCAGGATCAAATAGATATGTTGGTGTTTAAAATCCTTCAGAATCTGGCCCCTTCCTACCTTTGCTGTCCTTCTTACGCCTCATTCCCCATGACACGCTCTGGGATACTAGCCTCCTGGTTGTTCCTTCAACCCTCAGGCATTTTGGAGGGCCGGCCCACACCTGGCACTCTCTCCCTCCCGATCTTCACTTCTTGGCTTCCTTGTTATATTGCATGCTAAAGTCCCACCTTCTGCAGTCTTCTTTAACTTTCGGTCCTTCCCTCTGAGATGACAGCAATGAATCCTGTAGAGTGTCTTGCTTTTACACAATTGTTCCCATGTCATCCCCCTTCCCCCAGAACATGAGGTCCTTGAGAGGAAGGGCTGTTTTTGTTTCTCTTTGTATTCCGGGAGCTTAGCATAATGCCTAGCACACAGGAGACACTGTTGACTGGCTATGACAAAGTAAAATCAATGTCATTCCAGCAGGGTGTAATGGGTGGCACTAGCAGTCCTTGTTTTTTGCTGTTCAGTCACGTCCTACTCTCTGTGACCAGACTGGCCATGGGGTTTTCTTGGCAAAAATACTGGAGTGGCTTACCACTTCCCTCTTCAGTGGATTAAGGCAGAGGTTAAGTGACTTGCCCAGGGTCATACAGCTAGTGTCTAAAGCCACATTTAAACTTGGCTCTTCCTGACTCCAGGTCCAGTGCTCTATCCACTGGGCCACCTAGATGCCGTCAACACTATTTATCAGGTAAGTTGCAGCATGGTGTCAGTATGCCATAACTCACATTTACCTTGGGCTATACTATTTGCAAAGGCCTTTATGAGCCAGCTGTTCACCGGAGCCTTCCAGTAAGGTAAATGCTAAAGGTATTATGATGTTGATTTTGCAAGTCAAGGTTCAAAGCTATTGGGCAATGGTGTTGGAACACAACTAGGAAGCATTAGAGGCAGATTTTGAACTCAGGTCTTCCTGACTCCCACTCCGTACAAAACTCATTTTACCATAGCGTTTCCCACCCACAGCTCACTCAGCCATCGTCCAACCACTGAGCATTTAGGCTGTTTGAGTTTTATTTTTATTAGCTTTGAATAAATACCTCTGCAGAAATGTCTTTTTTGCCCCTTTTAGGATAAGTTCCTTGGGAATGATTTCCCAAGATGAAAGGAAAACCTCCACGGTGCTGGAGCAGCTTGGCTGCAGGGGGAGAGCCCAGGCTTGGTCTGCATTGACTTAGGCTTACAAGGAGCCTGGTCCAGAAGAAGCCCAGGGCTACCTCTGAGCCTTCCAAGCTGAGGGATGGGATCCTAGGGCAAGCCCTACTCCCTCCCTCAGACTTGCTTTCTTCACCTGTAATTTGTCAGTCAACAAACATTCATTAAGCACCTAATATATGCCAGGCACTAAGTTCTAGGGCTACAAAAAGAGGTAAAAGACAGCTCCTGACCTAGAGGAGCTCACAATCTAATGGGAGAGATGATGTGCAGATAAATTGTGGATAACCTCAAGGTAAGGCCCTAGCATGAAGGGGGACAAGGAAGGCTTCTTCTATTTCTGGCACTTAACTCGAAGACCATCATGAAGAAAGAACCTTATAAAAAGGAAACGTAGCACGGTGTCTCGGGTAATATTCTGGCCTTGGAATCAGAAATCTCTGGGTTCAAAATCTGCCTTTCACACTTACACGTTTTGTGACCAGGTCAGTCATTTTAACTTTCAGCTCATCGGTCTCCGGGGGGGGGGGGACCTGTGGCCTCCAGGCCACACACAGCCCTCTAGGTCCTCAAGAGCGGCCCTCTGACTGAATCCAAAGGATTAGAAGGTTAACAAAGCATTTTACATATCTTATTTCATTTGCTTCCTCAGAGCAACTTTCTAAGGCAGGTCCTCCAGGTATTTAAAAAAAATATTTTGTTGCATTTTTATTTATTTTATTGACTAGTCCCCAATGACATTTTTTTAAAAATCAGTTTTTATTGCTGTTTTCTGTTTCTTCCATCATCGGTTATTCCAAGTAATCCTCTCCCTCCCTTAGGATAATTAGTACTTTTTAGGGACAAAAAAAAATACCAAAAAAAGATCTATTTTTAAGAAGTCTGAAAACACGTGCAATGTGTAACCCTATGGACTTCCCAACTCCATGAAGGGGTAGCTTCTTCCCGACATTCTTAGCCCCATTTTCAGGTTGTGAAAACTGAGGCTCAGTTTAGTGACTTGCCTCTGGGCATTCAAAAAGTAACCTGTATTTCCTATGTGCCAGATACTGTGCAAAGCACATTACTGCGGCCAGTCCCAACGGCTCCTTTACCGGTCTTCCTGCCTTCCTCTTTCACCTCTCCCAAGATAATCTTTCTTATATATACATTTCTGCTCCCAAACCTTTCTTACTGAGATCAATTCTTATTCCTCTGCCAGGTTTTCAGGGTCCCTACCTACCATTCACACTCACCTCATCTCACTCCCCTTCAATCACCATTTTTCCCCACCCTGAGGCAATGTCTGTGACCCCACATGGGGTTTTCTTGGCAAGGACACTGGAGTGGTTTGCCATTTCCTTCTCCAGCTCATTGTACAGATGAGGAAACTGGGGCAAGTTAGGGTCACACAGCCAGTAAGTGTCTGAGGCCAGATTTGAACTCGGGAAGATGAGTCTTCCTGACTCCAGCATGAGCACTCTGCACTGTGCCACCGAGTTGCCCCTAGCCCCGGCAAGCTCAGGCCCAATTCCCTACACCTGCACTACCCTCCCTCTCCACTGGTCAGAGTGCTTTTCATCCTTTAATGCACAATCCCAGGGTTCCTTGGTTGACCTTTCCCCTCCAACATTCTGGTCCAAGGCTCAGAGCTGGACGGGGTCTGTGGCCATGCCCTGTAGTCCAACCCTAGGATTTTGCAAATGAGCACCAGAGCAGTCACAAAGGTGGCAGGCCTCAGAGGTAAGCTCTTACCATAGGGTCTGTCTCCAGGGCCACTCTTCTCTCCACTAAACCACGCTGAGGCCTTTGGTTCTGAAGGTTTCTAAAGCCATTGTCATGTGCGTGTTACAGCTCTTATTTTCCTGCCGGGCTATGAACTTCTCCAAGGCAAAAATTGTTCCTCCAAATGTGCACCTCTCTCCTGTGCCCAGCACACTGTTGGGAATGCAGGAGACCCTGGAGAGTTTTTCTTCTATTGGTTTTCATTCTCATGGCTAGAGGCTTGGGTGACTCCCATATTCATCAGCAAGGATTCTTTCCCTTTTGTATCTGGATCCAGCTCTGAACCTGTGCAGATCTGGCCTTCCCTGCGCCGTCCCCTCTCACCTCAACCGGAGCCATTTCAGTCCCCTCTCCTCGTCTGGCCCTTTGCTTCATTTCTCTTTCTCTGGACGCTGGATAGCAGGGGCACACCATCTTACCTCACTTATGTCTTCTTTCTTATGTCTTCAATGACTTCGCTTTATCAACTTGGCCAGAAAGTGATTTTTGCCTCCATTCCAATAATCAACTTTCCCAAACTTAGCAACTCTTATCAACACAAAGACCAAGCAGGGTTAGGGATGAAGTGTGGAGGTGAGATCCCCTTCCAGATAGAGCTGATGGACTCAGTGTAGAGGGAGACATTTTTGTCATGGCCATGGTCAATGTGGGAATTTGTTTTGCTCGACTATATGTTTCAACGGGAATTTTATTTTTCTTGCTGGGGGGGGAGGGAAGGAGGAGGAGCACAGAAGAAAGAAAAGGTTGAAATTAATTAAAAATGTTTTTTAATTTAAAAAACAAACAGAAAACACCCTTAGATTTCTCTCCTGAATTCACCTGGCTCTTGTTGTCTCAGGCCAGAAGCAACCATTCTAGCACTGATGCCTGCTATAGGTTCTGATGCCCTGTTTTTGTTGCGGATGTCTGGTCACATGTCAAAATCATGAAACTGCAACGTCAGAGCCTCCCACTGGAATACCAGAGCTGCCAAGGACCCTGAGATCTACAATGGGAGAGCTTGGGGCAGGGGGAATCTTAGACCAGAGACTGTCAGAACTGGGAATGACTCTAGAACACATAATATCAGAGCAAAGAAGGAACCTAGAACAGAGGATTTAGAAGTGGGAGGGACCCTAGAACAGCCACTGTCAGGCTGCTCCTAGAACTCAAAATGTCAGGGCTGGCAAGGACCCTAAAACAGACACTGTCAGACCTAAAAGGAAGACAATGCGAGATCTTCGAGAGACCCTAGAACCCAGAATGTCAGAGTTGTGATGGGCCATTAGGCCCCAATATGTCACAGCTAAAAGGAACCTGGAAAGAATTATGTAACAGATGAGAGGGATCCCCACAATAGAGAATATGAAAACAGATGTCAGAGCAGAGAGGGGCCCAGAATATCAGGACTGGGGATGAACTTAGAATAGGGATTTCCATGGGCCTTTGGCAGCCTAGCCCATTCTCAGGATAATACCTTTAAATGCATTAAAATAAAATACATAGGATTGCAAAGGAAACCAAATAATCTGTGTTTTTAAATTTATGGACCCAGATTAAGAACACCTGCCTTGGTGCATAGAGTTGGAACTAAAACCAAGAATGTTAGAATGACCTTAGAACTCACCTAGACCAATCTCTATTTTACTGCCGAGTTTGGAAGGGATCGCTAGAGGGGGATACGACCGCACTGAGGTCAGCCTAGGAGCAAAACTGAATTAGAAGATAACTCGGTGTTTAGATTTCTTTCCTCAACATCCTTGCTTTCTCCCTGGCCCACTTATTAGACAGTAAATTCCTCCCGGAGAGGAGAGGAAGCCAATCTTTGTTGACTTCACGGGGCGCCGGGCATCCCGAGCCCCACCACCTTGCCCATACTCCGCACACTCCCTTGCATCTACGCCCCGCGAACCCCCTCCCTGATGCACATGCCACCTCCCACCCGGGGCTCCCACAGTATGCGGCGGGTACTCGCTCCGCGCGGACGCGCAGCCTCCACTCTGGCTGAGGGCGCCCACAGCCCCAGGCAGAGCAGCAGCCCCCCAGTGGCCAGCCACAGGCGAGCCCAGCCCAGGGAGAGCGGCGGGCTCTCCACGAAGCGGCCGGGCCGGCGGGCTCCCGGCCGAGTTTCCCCAGCGCTCCTGGGTCCCAGAGCTCGCGGATCCGCCGGCCAGGGCCGGTCCTGGGCCGCTCCAAATCGACAAGTTCTGGGGGTGTTCCTGCCCCGCAGCTGTCCCGGCCGCTGGGGTGGCAGGGAAAGGCAGAGCGAGCCAAGAAACAGGGACTGAGAGGGTGGGGAGGGGGCGCTCGCTCCCCCTCCCCCTATCTCCCACGTAAACACACAGGGCTCCTGAACACACACGAGGACATAAACAGCCACACCTCCGCAACCCACAGCCACACCCCCGCAACTCCGGCACTACCGGACGTAAACAACCGCAACCTCGCAACTCCTCACACGCAGTCGGCCGTAAACAATCGAAACCTCGCAAACTCTTATGGGCGCACGCACGCACACAAACATACGCACATACACACACAGCCACACCTCCGCAACTCACGCGCACGTGGACATAAACAGGCACATCCCCGCAACACACGCGCAAACGCTCCCTTAAAGTCAGGCACACCCAAGGGTGCACAACTCTGGCTCCCTGACTCCGGCGCGCTCCGGAGCCCACTCACACACAGACCGGTGGGCACACACACACTCACTCACACTCACTCACTCAGTCACTCACAGTCGCCCAACTCCAGCCCGCGGACCCAGGCGCGCCCAGCCCGCGCTGCCGCCGCCCCCGCCCCCACCCCATCCGGCCCCTCCCCCCACAGCTGCCGCTCCTCCCCCCCCCCCCCCGCCCGCCAGTCCGGCCACCCCGCGGGGAGAGGGGGGGCAGGGAGCGCTTTGTCCCCGTGCTGCCGCTGCCGCCGCCCGTGGGACGCGAGGAGCCCGAGGCCCCCCGCGGGCGCGCAACTTGGAAGCAGAGTCGCCTGAGTTCGGGGTGGGGCGGCTGGGGGGCAGCTGGCGAAAAGGAGGAGGAGGAGGAGGAGGAGGAGGGCGCAGAGACGACAAGGACCAGCAGGAGGAGGAGGCGAGGGCGCCGGGCAGGGCAGGGCAGGGCGCCGGGGTAGCCCGAGTGGCGGCGGACGATGAACAAACTCTACATCGGCAACCTGAGCCCCGCTGTCACCGCTGACGACCTCCGGCAGCTCTTCGGGGACAGGAAGCTGCCCCTGACCGGCCCCGTGCTGCTCAAGGCCGGCTACGCCTTCGTGGACTATCCGGACCAGAACTGGGCCATCCGCGCCATCGAGACCCTGTCGGGTGAGTGGCCCGCCGACGGCTGCCCTGCGGCCCGCGCCTGTCGAAGGCTCCGGTTCCCCTTTTCCCACCTCTTCGTCGTCTTCGCTCCCCCCAGATCAGCCTGGGGCTCCAGGCGCCCCGAGATCCGCTCCCTCTCCCCGCCCGGCCGTCCCGGGGGCGGCCGTCCCGCAGGCAGCCTTCTCGAGGGCGTCCTCCGAGGACCTGGCCCGGGATGTCGCGCCCCGCCGGCCCCGCGTCCGTGGCCTTGACCATGACCTCCTACTCTCTCGGGGCTCCCCCGAAATCCCTCCGCGGGGCGCCCCCGCTCCTGCAGCTGTCTGTCCAGTCCCGGGACAGCCCGCTTGCCGTGCGCCCTCCGCGCGGGACTCTCGCCACTGGCCTAGGGACCCCTACTCACCCTGGGCCCCCGCGCCCGGGTGGCACCAGGCCCCCCTTTTCGCCCCCACCCCCCACGGGCCCTGGAGCGCTGGCCTCTCGAGCCTCCGCCTCCTCCTCCTCGTCCTCCGCCGCCGCCTCCTCCTCCTCCTTCTCTCTTGCTGGGCGCTCGTATTTTTCTCGGATTTTTTTCTCCGATTTTATTGAGAGCTTCCTCGGGCCGGGGGCGCCCCGGCAACGGGTCCCCCGCCCTCCGGGCTTCTTCGAGCACCTTTTTACGAGGTGCCCTGTCGGAACTCGGCGGGGTCCCCGAGTTAAGGCGAGCCAAAGAGGGGGCTGGGGGCCCGGGTGCGGAGCGCACTGCCGCCGGGCCACGGCGTCCCAGCTGCACGCGAGAGCGCACCCACACGGGCACACACTCACGGGCACACATGGGCACACGCGGGCACGGACCTGCGGGCGCTCCCCCGCGAGCGCTCCCACACGCACAGACACACACACGCGCGGGCAGGCGCACATTGGCAGAGAGCTGCGCCCGGCCTCTGGGCCCCGGGGGGACACGGGACACCCAAGGCCAAAGTGACACTCTCCCACGTTGGGGCCATCCGGTTGTCCCCCACAAACTATGAACTAGAGAAAGAGAGAAGAACTTTAGCTCGGCCCCCAGAGCCTTTTCTCCGATCCCCGAGTTAGCAGACGACGGGACGCAGGCGCCCCAACCAGGGGCCACCAGCACACAGCATGGCTGCCCCAGCCCTGCGTTTTCAGTTTTCAAATGAGCTTATCCTTACAATTTGGTGGCTTTAAACAAAATAATTAATTTTTCTTTTGTGATACTCAAACCACCCATAGTTCCGGCCACTTGTGGTTGGCGTTCCTCTCCCGTGATGGGAAGAGTAGTTTAGTTGTATCTACCCACCTGGGGCCAGCGCAGACAAAGTGCTGGCATGGGCTTGTCTACCCCCCCCCCCTTTGTGGCCCAAGTACAGATCCCGAGCCCATAGCACCGGGTTCTTCCTTAGCCCTCCCATTCACCCACCTACCCTGCCACCTCAGCCCTAGCTTCTGAGCCCCAGGAGAGATTCTGAAAGTTTTTTTCCTTCTTATTTTAAAGGTAAAGTGGAATTACATGGGAAAGTCATGGAAGTGGATTATTCCGTCCCTAAAAAACGGAGGTAAATAAATTTTGCTTCTCTTGTTTGTCTGGACTTTGGGTGGTTGGCCTGCAACCTGAACTCCAGCCTTCCTAGTTCTGCTTGATCTGTGTGTGGGGGGGGGGTAGCGGAATTTATTCATGCATTTTTCTTTGTTTTATTGGCGAAAGATGCTGGCTTTAGATTTTTACTTTCAGTATATGAAGTGTCTGACCTCACAAATGTATCTGGTGTCGACTTATTAGGAGTGGTCTTTGGGGTTGGGGGAGATGAAGAGAAGCTTCAGATATGAAACCCTTCTTGTGATGTTAGATATTGGGGGGTTTAAACCCCCCCCCCCAGTGTTTTATAGTCCCAATCCTTGGGCCTTTGTCAGGAATAAAGTCATACGGTACCAGCCCATGTTTCTTAGCTAAACATTGGGACAGTTGGATCTATATCTATTCCTTTACCTAAAAGACAATTTGGGCAAGTAGTCTTTGATTTACGAAGTTAAAAGCAACCTCGGCATTTCTTGAGATGGTGTGGAAACTCGGAGGCATGATTTCCTACGGTGGGCCGTTGCTGAATCTTCCTACGGAGCAAAAGTTTGCCCCTGCTGAAGTTGGCCTACTTCTGAAGCCAAAAGCATGGCTGGGGGGGCGGGGGAGGGTAATGGGATACCTATAGTTCTAAGTGCACAGAATTTTGTTCCTTCTAAGTCTGTGGAAGTTGTATTTAGAGAACAGTTATTTGACTTGTGAAATAGCCGTCCATTGGAATTAAGAGAGGAGGGGAGAGGGGAGGGGGGGAGACGGAGATAGAGAGAATTAGAATGAACATATCTTTTTTTCTCTTCTTTGTTACATTTCTTCAGTGCTATATGTCTCCGTATCTTTCCTCTTCCCTTTGCATCCTGTTACAGTGCAGAGTTTGAGATTATAGTCACTTAAACCTTCCTAGGCCTCAGTTGCCACATCTGTAAAATGAGGGGATTGGACTAAATGAGTGCCTCCACTTTATCAGTCCCTTTAGGCCCTAAGTGTTTGACCCTGGATTTTCCTGTTGCCAGTAATTGTCAATTATCAGCCTCGTGGTAGAACTTTCTTGATTTTGCCAAGAGAGGCTCAGAAATGAACCAGCCGAATTTGCTAGAGGTCCCCTGCTGAAGGCTCCAGGTGTCCTTCCAAACTGTGGGGCCCCTCCTTTTTTTTTAAGCCAGCATTATCTATATGACTGCCCGTGACTAGAAAAATCAGTAGTGTATTAAACGATCAAAGACTCGGTGGCTTGTGAAAGGGAAAATGTTATGATCTGTAATTAATTTAGTGTAAGAATGGTAAAGTGCCCCTTTCCCAAAAGAAGAGAGAGCCCTCTTGCTGGGCTGTGGGATTTGAAATGGGAATCGAGGGTCCTGGTCCTCCAAGTCAGGGGCCCAGAAAACTCCAAAGATCCAGCCCCCGGCTTGAAGGATCCCGCCCACCCACCACTTGTTAGAAGATTAGCTATTAATGGCTCCAGAGCTCTTAACCCTGTGTTTTTAATTGCCTTAAGTTAAAAAACAAAAACAAAAACAAAAACAAAGGTCAATTGCATTTTTAATTCTGAATGTGTGGTTATTGACAGATATTCACTGAAACTAAAACCAGTTTGTCCCAAGGAGGTACAGCCTTATCCTGAAATGCCTTTTTCTGTGTTCTAGGCTTGTTTTTGCCTCTCTCGTAGTCTCTTCCCTGCACCCCCCCCCCACCCCATGCATAGAAATGTTGCTTTGGGAGCAGTGGCCTTTAAGTCGAGCATTCCATCAGGTGACGCAGGGGCCAGCTGGCCTGGCCATGGCCCAGGTCATGGTATATGCAGAAAAGTTTTCCATAGCTCCCAACGTGGACTGTATTTCTTTGTGGATGTGGGCTTCCCCAGCGCTCAGACTAAGCTCTGGGTGTGATTCACTTCGAACATACCATTTGAATGCATAAGCCCTGGAGCCTGGTGGTTTTTCCTGGAGTTTCATGTTTTTTTATTAGTTGATTTGACTTTCCCTTAGATTTAGTGATGAGTTGGGAATGGAGGATTTGGGGATTGGGGGGTGGCTGGTGATGGCCTAGACGTTCGTGGGATGCGTTCATAGGTGGGAGCCGGGCTTCTGGGGCCTTCTCCCAAACCCAAGTGGCCTTGGAAGTCTGGGAAGGCAACTTTTAAGTTTTCTTTTCTCTCTTTTCCTTGTTTTGTGTGTTAGTATGTTCATCCCTTCTGGATCACCGGGGAAGAACGAGCACGTTAGAACAGTTTTTCTGATCCTATGTGGATTTATTTTATTGACTTTTCCATATATGTGTGTCTGTGAGTGTGTGAGAGAGACAGTTGAGGTGATCACCAACACAGTAGCCTTCTTTTTGCTGGCCTAGGATGCCAGGACCTTGGTAGAGTATGTAAGGTTTGATTTTTAAAACTCATTCAGCTGAGGAGCTGGCCCTTCATACCTCTGCGGGTTCCCTTTGGATTCTCAAATTTGAATTGTCTTTTCCTTATATCCAGCTGCAGAGGTGGTGATTGACATACACAGCCACACACATATGTATATGGATGTGTATATCTGTAGCTAGCTATCTCAGGATATCAGAAAATCGATTTGAAATTTTAGATTCGAAATTACAGGAGTAAATAGAGGACGAGTCATTTATGCCTTGTTTTGGTGGTTGTGTTGTTTCGTATTTTCTCATAGTTTTGTTGTTGTTTTGCATTTTGTTTTCATCAAATACAAGTTCTGTAACTATATAAAAATAGTGGAGAAACAAGCATCCCTTTCTTTTGTTCTCTGCCTTGGGTTGCAGACTGAGTTGAAATAAAAATAAAATAACCTTTGAGTCTTCTCCTCTCTACTCCTCCCTTCTCTCCCCGCCCTCCCCCCCCCCATGACAGTATTTGGTTGGGTCAGTTTTTGCCATGGGGTATGTTCAGATCAAAGGTGCCCGACAGGGAGAGGACTGATAAGCTTTATTTGTGCTGGGCAAAGCTGGCCTGCCCCTCCTCTGATAGAAGTTTCACTTTACGTGCTACTAACAATTTTGTTCAAATCTAGTACACAAATTTGTTTTTGAGAAGACATTCTGGTTTGAGTGTTTCTGTAACCAATGTTGGAGGGAGCCTTCCAGAAACAGTAGTGGGGGGTGGGGTGGGTAGGGGGACCATGGTTCCCCTGCACCCCCCCCCCCAACCTCTTCGGGAGAACACAGAAATCAGGACAGACATGACCCAACTGGGGAGGGAGGATGTGACTCCTGGGAGGTGTTGGAGGAAAAAGCTATGAATTTGTCTTTCATGATTTTTCAAAACCAGTAATTGTGTTCTCTCCCATGCAAATGGCCTTGGTCTCCTATAGGAATGTTAAAGAAAACAGTGTCCCAATTGTGTTTTGCTTGTATGTACTACATTGTGTATGGTGGAATTAAATACCGAAAAGAAAAAAAACCTCACAACCCCAGCCCCAGCCCCCAAACAAACAAACAAAAATCCCCAAACCTTTTTGCAGATCAGTTTGAAATTCACTAGCAGAGCTGAAGAAACCTTTGGTTCCCAGGGATCGGCTCCTTTTCCAGAATTTGTTGAATTAGGAATTGTTAATGCCAGAGGGGAGGAGGCAGATGGGATTGTATACATTTTCCAACCCAGGGCTATATGATCATTGTAATTTGGTGTTTGAATTGGAATTTGTCCTCAGTCCAGCCTGAAAGAGGAGGCTCCTTCTTTCCCTCATGTCTTCCTATGCTTCTCCATAATGCAGGAGGGAGTTATGAAATGTTTTTGTCAGTTCGGGAAATCGCTTTTCAAGTATTCCAAACGAAAAAGGAGAAGATACTAATTGTTTGTGTCTTGTGGAAACGTGAGTTTGCAATGCCAGCTTATTGTGCAAAGAGAAAGAAAGTACCCTTCTCAGTTTATCTTTTTATGTGATTTAGTGGAAGACAAAGAAAATAATTGTCCCAACAAACTGATTTCCTCTAGAGAAATAAGCAAGTGAAATCCACTTCATAAGATTTCTGTCTTACCATTCACTCAGGCCCCATCACATTCCTGCAGCAATTCAGTCTGTGGCAGTCTTGGATGCATGGCCCCTTTAAATTTCTCCAACTCTGAGGATTGACTTGAATAATTCTATTCTTTTCAAATGGTGACTTTCTGGCCCCGTGGGGCATTGTCGGTTCAGGAGGACGACCCCCAACTGTGGTCCAGAGGCTATCTTATTTTTGACTCTGTTCAGCGCAGAGGACCGTTCTGGAAAGGGGAAATGAGTGAAACTTACTTTGCTGCCATTTGGAGATTTAGAATTCTTCTCATGGTTTACCATGAAAATTTACAGAACCTTTTTCGTGAATTTCATGAATAGAGCTTTATGGAGATTTCCAAGATTGAGGTGTACGTCTAAATAATTTTTTAAAAATAAAACTTTAGGTGATTTAGAAGCAGATGTATCCCAAAATTAGTGATTCCCCCTTGTTTTTGGGTAAACCACCATATTTTACTTGCGGAATGTACACTGAACTTTGAAATGGAAAAATAGAAATACATTGACTCTAGCCCTGACAGTCTACTTATTAAAGTGAAATGAGCAATCATAAGCATGAATTTGAAAGGAAACTATTAATGCATTTTAAAACAGATTTTGTTTTTTAAATTTCTAAATGTTTGCTATTGGAAACTGAATCACAGCGTCGAGTATTCAGACTTGTCTTCCCAAGAAGGATGAGCCACTAGTCAAGTGTGGGAGAGGATATCGCTGGAGTCCAGGGTGCCATTTCTGCGATTTGTGTTTTGTGGCAATCACTTGAGGGGAGAATATAGTTTAAAAAAATTAGGTTGAGGGGCTGAGTTGAGTAGGAGGTAGCCTACATTTCAGGACAGGCAGAGAACGTGGTAAATAGCAAAATGACCAGACCGGTGTGGTTCCAGAGACTCCGCCCAGTGATGATCATGTTTGTACTCAAGTTTTAGAGTAGCAGAAATTGGTTGGTATTCGTAAAGGACTGGAAGCCCCTTGAGGGCAGGGGCTGCTTTCAGTTTTAAGTCTTTCTGTTCCCAGCAGGGCCTGGCACATTGTAGGAGCTTGAAGGCTAAATGCTTATTGATTGCTTAAGCTTCCAGGCATTCCAATCATGGAAGTGTATACTTTGAGCCTTTTCAATACTTGGTTGCTGTCAAAAGGACCTGCCAAGACAGGTTTTTTTTTTCTACCTTTCCTGTTTTTTTCTTTGGCTATTTATTCTATAAGACTCTGCCAGGCACTGTGCAATAGAGATAACAAACACAAAAATTAAACATATATATGATGTTTATCCCTTTAGAAATACACCAGACAAATTGTTGTCTGAGTGATGATGGTGAGAGAGAATTGGAGAAATCCAGGGAACCTTAATTTTTTCTTAAAAAGTCACATTGTTTGGGATTTTGAATTCTATTTCCATTCAGAAATCGGATCACAATTTACAAAAATATAAATTGTCCAGATTAACAGAAGAGGAAAGAAAATACTTAACCTCATTTCAGAAAAAGAAATTGAACAGAAATTGGATCATAGGAAGGGTCATTTGCCATGTTCCTTTGCAGACGCGGCCTGAGTGATCCAGAAAAATAAATTGCCCAGATCTTGTTATGGCTGAGGTTGAGATCTGAACTTTAACAATAATGTGTCAGTGTCTCATATCTCCACACAGGTGGAGGCTTTTTTGGGTGCTGGACAGAGCAAGGTCCACTGGTGGGTTTGGCTAAGCCAGCTCCATTTTCTGTAGCATGCCCCATGGACTCATGGAAGGGCTCCCCCCCTCTTTTTTTTCCCCCTTAATGACATGGATGGAGGCATGCTTTGTTAAATTTGCAGGCGCAAAACTAGCAAACCTGTTGGACGATAGAGTCAGGATCAAGGAAGAAGTGAATAGGTGAGAATGTTGGGCTAGATCTAATAAGATGAAGTATCAAAGGATGACTCCTTTAAAGGTGGGAGGGGACCTTCAGGATTTTCTGGTCCACTCTAGTTTTACAGATAAGGAAACAGAGGCCTGCAGAATTGAGGTGACTTGCCGGAGGGTCACATGCATGGTAAGTAGTAAAGGCAGGATTTGAACATAGGTCCAGTCTCCAACCCCAACACCCTTCCCAGAACCATGCTGTGAGCTTATATAGACTCTTCCATTTGAGTCCAAAAACCAATTCCTCTGAGTGTAGCTTGGGGAAGGTGGTCCTGTCAAAAAGAGGTAGAGCGACTTGAGTGGGCCTGGCTTCCAGTGGGAGTCACCTATGTAACCCACAGCAGTGAAGAATCCCCAGGCAATGTTTGGCTGCATTCAGCAGGGCAGAGTGTCCAGGATGAGGGAGGTCATTGAGTCCAGCTGCCTTGTACCCCCTGGCAGAGCCCAGCACAATAGCGTTGTCAGTTCTGGCCTCCAAGTTTGAGGAAGGCCAATCTTGACAAATGGGAGCCTGTCTAGAAAAGGGCAGCCAAGATGGTCAGGGGGCTGGTGCCATGTCCTCTGGGGGTCAGGGGGAGATTTAGTCTGGAGGAAAAAAGACGTAGGGGTCACCTAGAGTTGCTTTCAGGCATCTGAGGAGCTCTCTGGTTGATAGGAGACACGTTCCTATGCTAGATATGTTCCCTTTGGAAAGGCATCAGCAGAATGGGAATAGTTGGGCAGGGAAAGAACTTTTGGTATATTATAGGGAAAAACTTGCTAATAACATAATAATAATAATGAAAGTGGAATGGGCTGCTTCTGGAGGTAGTGAGTCTCCCATCCGTGGAGGTGTTTGTTTGGAATCTGCATGGCTGCTTGCAGGGAATGTCATGAAGGTGCTTGCTCGGTAAGCCACAGGTTGGATGAGATAAGCTCTGAGGTCCCTTCCTACCCTTGAGATTCCGGGATTCTGGGATCATTAAACGTTTTTTGGGGGATACAAATCTCTTCCTTTATAATGTGACTCCAGGCTTCCAAACTGGTCATTTTCACTTTCTAGCATGCACTGTACGTGTTCTATTTCAGGCAGCCAAATTGCAGTGTGCCATCAGCATTATTTTGAAGGTTTTACTTTTCCTGTTTTGATGGTAAAACTTTAGTCTGCTCTCTCCACAAAGCAGGGAAGGAAAAGATGCCTTGGTTCCATAAAAAAAAAATGTCTTTCTAAGGCTGCGGCAGCCGAAGGGAAGGCCAAGTGCCAGGTCTGGCCCGGGACCTCGTTTGGGGTTTTGGTCATGGATGGCCAAGTGATAAGTTGGGGGTTAGAACAAAGGCCCCTGGAGAAGATGGGGGCAGGTGGGGAGGGGAGGATGCTTGCTCCGGCCACGGGGTGTCACAGGGGACGAGAGCCTGGGCACTCAGAGGTGGCTCTTCTGCGGCAGGAGCCTGCGGCCGGCTGCCCAGCCAAGGTTCTTAACTAGCTTCTATCTTTCAGGTGCGTTCTTGGGCTTTCCCATAACTGCTCCCTTCGTTCACATCTTGGGAGTTGTTAACTGCTTAGCACAGCTTCTCCCATTCCACTCCTGCTGCAGTTGTGTGGAGTCAGGCTGAGGGTGTAACCACATCTGGCAGTCTGAAATGAATAGCCCATCAGCCCTTCCCATCGAAGGTGGAAGCTGCACCAAGGGCCTACTGTGCACAGGCTGGGGCTCGGGGAGAGCTGAAAAGCCGTTTGTTGCTCTGGACCTTATAGGTCCGGGGTGGGGGGGGGAATCTGACCGAAACAGGTATCTGTAACACAAGAGATACGTCCAAACCAGAATGCCATGGGAGGTCTGAAGGAGAGGTGCTGTCGTGCTGCAGTAGCAGATGGGGTCCTGGACTTGCAGTCAGAAACAGCTGTGTTCAGATCCTACCTCAGACACTCACTGGTTCTGTGACCCTGGGCCAGTCACTTTGCCTTTCTGTGCCTCCGTTTCTCCATCTGTCAAATGAGGAGGTTGGATTGGTGTCTTCTAAGTTCTCTACTTCTGTCTGTGACTTTGACTCAGAGGGATCAGAGAAGGCTTTCTGGAAGGCTCGTGTTTGAGCTGGGCTTTAAAGATGATAAGATGTTCACAAGGTGAATGGGGGTGAGGAGGGTAGGAGAGGTGAGGTCGTCTGAGGCACAGGTAAGGGAATGAGAGTCTCTTAGGTGCCTCAGTGAATAGAGCACTGGAAGAACAGGTTCTGATCCACCCTCAGACACTTACTAGCTGTGTGGCCCTGAGCAGGTCACTTCACCTCTCTTTGCCTCAGTTTCCTCATCTGTAAAGTGGGGATATTAATAGGAGCCAACCTTCCAGTGTTATTATGAGGATAATGACGTTTGTAAAGGCTTTGCCAAGTCCAGAGGCACATACAAACGTGAGCTATTACTACCTATTATCACTCTGCTGTGTCCAGGTTCAGAGTCAGAGGATAGAGCAGTTGAGTTGGAGTATGTAGTGAGTACATAGAGAGGAGACATTCTGGAAAAGCCTAGACTAAGTTGGGTGGGGCCTGGTCTGGAAGGGCCCTGAATGTCAGGCCAAGGTGTTTGACCCTTACCTCAGTAGACAAAGGAAGTCACTGACCAAGACATGTATGTAAGGAGAAAAGATTCTGGCAGCCGGAGGTGACCTGGATTGGGGAGGGCAGAGAATGGTGAGAACGAGGCCGTCCAGCAGGGTGGCAGGGAGAGCCTGCGTTAGCCGTAACTCTGGGAGGGCAGGACTAGTGGTCATTGTTCTTCTCTCTATGCCCAGCCTGGCCCACTTCTCCGTGGATTGGGTCTAGAGGTTGTAGGGACCTCAAAGAATCCTAGCTTTAGGAGTAGGTGTGACCTCAGAGGCCATAGAGCCCAGCCCCTGCCTTTTACGGATGAGAAAACTGAGGCCCAGAGAGGGGGAGGGACTTGAGCAAGGTCACGTGGGTAGTAAATAGCAGAGCTGGGATTTGAACCTAAGTCCTGTAACTCAAAATCCTGAGCTCTTTCTAAAGCCTTGAGGGGCAGACGTAACCAAGGTTGGGACTGGTACTAGAAGAATCAGAATTTGGGAACCGATTGAGAAAGGAAGAGGTCAGACTCAACTGATTGATCAAAAAAGTGTTTCTTCTGTTGATTCTGGCTGTGTCTGCCCCGAGAAGTCCTGTCGAGGGGCCAGTGGGGGGGGTTACAGATGTGGGAGGAACCTCACTGAGTGATGGTGCTTAGGCAGAGATGGGGAAGTCAGGGGGAAGGAATAGATTACCTCAGTGTCTGGAGCCCAGGACCTGCAGTCAGGAAGACCTGACTTCAGATCCGGCCTTACTACTTATTAGTTGTCTGCTCCTGGGCAGGTCGCTCTTTATCAGCCTCAGTTTCCTCATCTGTAAAATGGCAACAATAATAGCACTGACATCTTGGGATTGTTATGATGATAATATGAGCGATATTTATGAGGTGCTTTGCAAACCTTAAGGCGCTATGTGTTTGCTGCTATTGTTAGCCTGAGAAAAGTGATGGATTCCCTCTGATCATGGTGAATTTGAGGTGTAGATGAGCCACTCAGGTGGAGAAGGCTCAGAGGCCACTGGGGCTGTGAATCGATCCAGCTTTCTGGAAGAGGGCAGCAGGAAAGAGCTCAAGGGTCATCTGCAAGGGGCAGTAGTTGGGACCATGGGAAGGAACGAGACCAGAGATGACGGAGCAGGGGAGAGGAGAAGGAGGAGAGCAGTGCAACATGTGTCATCTGATAGGGAAATACAAGCAGTCCCTGTGTAACTCATCTCACCATTGCAGAGGAAACTGCTTCCCTGCAGCCGAAAGTCTTCATGGTCTGGTGCCCCCAGAGGTTAGGAGACTCACTCAGGGTCACTCAGCTCCTCTGTGTCTGAGGCAGGGCTTGATCTCAGTTTTCCCAGACTCTGGGGTGGACTTTCTATCCAGGGTGCCAAGTTCCTTGAAATTCAAAATATATAAAGGAAATACAAAGTAATTTCGGCTGCAAAAAGTGACCCCAGAATCCCCATGTTGACCTTTTGGTGAAGGAGGGAGGGAGGCACACGGGGCTCACAGGTCGATCCTTCTCTGAGATTGTGATGCCTGGAGGGGGAGGGGAGATGGGCAGCTTGGCCCAGTTTTGGATACCCTTCCCCCATTTTGGTTTAATTTGTTTATGAAAGGATTATTATAAAGTAAAAGCATGCAGCTTCTGTGTTCTAGCCTCAACCTGAATGACCCCACTTTTCTTCTTAAAAAGTCAGCTTCTCTGGGATGTAAAAGTGAGAGCTTCCAAAGAATCTGTATTTGTATCTCGTCTCTGCTGATTACTGCTTATGTGGAAGTCACCTGACTTCTCTGTGCCTCAGTTTCCTCACCTGTATGGGCATCGGACCAGATGATACTGTCTTCCTCCACTGACAGATGGAGTGGCTTTCATAAATTGTGGAAATTGTGTGTTTTCTGCTGCAGTTACTTCTCTATTATGGTATAAAGTGGGGTGTCTGGGTCGGGCCTCCCTTGAGAAAGGTTGAGGTCTTTTCCTCTGGCACTGATGACCAGCATCTTTATTTTCTGCCTTTTCTCTTGCTTAGGATCTAGTCTTTCACCTGGCCCAAAGAATGCTACGAGCAGTGGTCACCTGCCCTTTTCTACTTTCTCAGTTAAAGCGAATGCCAGTTTATTTATTCATTTACGTTCCCGATTTAGGATTTCATAGGTGTAGGGAACTCCCTGTGTGAAAACTGACGCCAGTCAGCAGCTCTCCTGTAACTGACAGTCTTCAGAGAGGTGCTTCCACACTGGGAGAGATAAAATGGCATGTGCCTGGTCACGCAGCCACCAAGAGTCAAAGGCAGGATTTGAACCCTGAAGGCTAGCCCTCTATCCACTAGGCTATGTATTTTTTGTCCTATGCCGATGAATTTTTAATAAAAATGACAACAAACTCCCAACATCGAGACCTTAAAAGAGAATTTTTTATTGAAAACACCAAAATGAATTGTTTATAAGATGAAATCACATGGTTTTTGTCCAGGACCTTAAGGTTGGATGACTACCTTTTTAAAAAACAATTCATGTTTACATCCCTACATTTCGTGATGTAGCCTTTTTCTCCCTGACCCAGAGTGTCATTTTTTAGAACAGTGAATAAAAAGAGGACAAAGCAGAATCGTGAGAGCTCTTGTTTCTATAACACTTTGCAAAGCTCTGTACAAATATCATCCTGTTTGGTCTTCTGAACAACCCTGGAAGGTAGGAACTGTTATCACCCCCATTTTACAGCTGGGGAAACTGAAGCAGGCAGCTGTGAACTGTCTTGCCCAGGGTCTCACAGCTAGAAAGTGTCTAAAGCTGGACTTGAATCTAGGTCTCCCTGACTCCAGATCCAGTGTTCTTTCTGCTGCACCAAGAGACGTCCAGTCTTTGATATAAATGCACAGAGTATCAGGGACGTTGCCGACAGTTATTGCAAGGTCCAGTCTACTTCTTTCAGTTTGATTTTCTCCCCAGTTGTCTTTGAATTTTCATGGGCATTGACTCTTTTTGTGTGTAGGGATAAAAATTTACTGGGAAGAAACCCCAGAGGGGAGGTGTTCCTCCTTCT
Source organism: Phascolarctos cinereus (assembly GCF_003287225.1). Classification (NCBI taxonomy): domain Eukaryota; kingdom Metazoa; phylum Chordata; class Mammalia; order Diprotodontia; family Phascolarctidae; genus Phascolarctos; species Phascolarctos cinereus. The sequence continues at coordinate 14,957,511 of NW_027555958.1, read as the reverse complement.
TTCTAACATGGGAGGCTCCCAGGCCAACGGGCAGAGAGAGCCCATCGTGTAGTTTTGGGAAATTCAGTTGAAGCCTCGTAACTGTATACCAAATGGGTAAATAACATGGGAGAGCGTTTCAGGGTAAACACAGGCTGTGTGAAAAACACAGAGGTTGCTTGTGGTGGGGAAGACACACACACACACACACACACACACACACACACACACACACTCTCTCTCTCTCTCTCTCTCTCTCTCTCTCTCTCTCTCTCTCAGACATGAGACACGTTTGCCCCATCCCAGTAAAGATTCCAAAGCCTTGTCCTAATTAAAAACAAGTCCAAGTGTTGGCCTCCATCTTTTGCTTCTGCACCCCAATGCCTGAGTGGTTTTGTTGGTATGCTGCCAGTGATGGGAACCCCCATGGGCCTCAATAACTGGCTTTATCTCTTGGTGGCCAATCCTGTGGGGATGCCCAGGCTACGGAGGCTCCAGACCTAGCTGGACGAGGCCTTGGTGAGAAAGGCTGAGGTGTCACAGCTTGACCTCAACTCGTGGTCAATGCCTTGGCCATTCCCCATCATGCAGGCCTCTGGAGGGGCTTGATAGATATCCACTGTGAAGATACAGTTGTAGAAGGAGTTTCTCTGATGTACTGCAGATATTTTGCAATGAGGGAAGCTTTAAGATGCTTAAAGAATCATTGACTCCTGGCTTGACAGCTGGCTAGAACCCCAAACCTGCTAGGCCAGCTTGCCCAGGTCAGACCTAGGATCTTCTAGAGCTGAAAGGGACCTCAGTGGGCCATCAGGGCTCAGGGAAGTGAAGGGACTTGACTAAGGTCACAAAAAGGGTCAGAGGTGGGATTCGAATCCAGCTCCTCTAGAGCCAGGGTCTCCTTTTGTAATTACCCCTTTTGTAATAATTTTGTAATAATAATTACCCTTTTGTAATAATCCCTTTGGTGTTTTGTCTTTCCTTATCAGAATGGAAGCTTCCTGAGGGAAGGTTCACTTTTTCTTTTTGCTTGTATTTATATCTCTAGGACTTGGTAGTGCCAGGCCCATAGGAAGCCTCTAATCCGTGTTTCCCTCCTTCCATGCTGGCTCCCTAATCACCTGAGGGGGGGGAATGGTCTCTTTTCGCCATCCCGGCTGGGTCCTTGAGAGTCACTAGTACCCAGACCTAGGTGGCCGGCCTGGTGGTGAGCGGCTCAGGCTGATCTTTTGATCACAGACTGAGAAAAGGCCGAGGGGGGCGGGCACCTACCCTTGAAGTTGTTCTGGCTTGGTGGGGGCCTGCTGGAGCTTGTGACGCCCTGACAAAGAACCCAGGACTCCTTTCCACACCACGCCAGTGATTCTATTTACTTACTAAAAGTCGGGTCTCGTTCAACTACTTTGATGAGAACAGAGGTGGGAGGACTGTGGGTGAGGAATGCTACATGTGTTGTCAGACTCAGTGGCCCTGCTAGTTAATTTTGCTGAACTGCTTTTTTTCCTCTCGTTTCAAGGCATGTTGTTTGGGGGGAGGAAAGAGGCGAGGTATATATTAGGAAATGAAGGTGAATGAGAAACAAAAGGTGTCAGTAAAAATTCTAAAATAAATTGAAAAGGTCTACATTAATGTGAAGTGCATGCCTCCAGCTATGAGAGAGAAAGAGACAGATAGACAAGGACAGAGAGAGAGAGAAGGGAGGTAGGAAGAGAGAGAGGAAGGAGAGAAAGAAGAAGAAAGAAGGGAAGAGAGAAAGAAGTGGGAGAGAGAGATAGAAGAGAAGGGGAGATGGGGGAAGGGGGGGAGAGGTCAGGTTCTGGGGCAGGGGGCTCCTAACCTTGTTGGTGTCCTGGCGCTTGGGTGGCAGCAGTCTGGTGTGGCTGAGGGAGCCCTGAGAATCGTGTTTTTAAATGCATAAAATAAAATACAGAGTATTAGAAGAGAAACCAAGAATATTGAAATCCAGCTGTGAAGATGTTTAAAAAGGAAAAAAAAATTTCCTAACCCCTGGAAAACATTGTCACCCTTTCATTTCAGTCTCTGTTTGCCAAAGCCTTTGTTGCTCTAAGTCCGAATGTCAGACATTTACTAAACACCTACTATGTGCTGTGCTTGGCTCTGGGCTTACAGGAAGGACAAAGGCAGTTGGTTGCTTCTCTCAAGAAGTCCCTGTTTGATGGAGGAGATGACATGCACCCGGCTCTGTACAAAAAGGCTATATCCGGGATAAACTGGGGATAATTAACAGAGGAAAGACATTAAGGGCGGTGGGGATCGTGTATGAAAAGTGCCATAGAAATGGGAGCTGAGATGGTAATTGTTAGCGTTCTAACTTGGTCCCACAAACATGGCCCAGCAGTGCCTGCAGGGGTGCAGGCACCGCAGCTCTTTCTTCCTTCAGGAGTGATGTTCTCCAGGAGCGTTTTCGAGGTTCCTTGCCCAGTGATTCCTCCTGGGTCATTTTGCACTCGGGCTTCACTCTGTGCTTCTCCCCGAGGTGGCCAGGGCTTCTGCCAGGCTGGGGGGAAAGTCACAAAGCCAAACAGCAGCCAGCCTGGGCCTTCTTGACCTAGGGACCACATTGAGGAGTTTGGGCAACTCACCTCCATTCTGAGGAGGCATCCCTAGGCTTCCAGACCAAAAGGTCCAGAACCTTCTGCCATCCAGCAGCTTCTTCCTGGGTAGAACTGCACCATGTGCAGTCCTAGAAATGACCAATAGTCTGATGGACATGGGTTGTGTGTTTCTAAGTTCTGCTGTCAGTGAAGATGACTCCCAGAACCTGCGGAATCCTGGGTGTAGAGCTGGAAGGAGCCTCCGAGGCCAAGACTGTTCTAGATGACCAGAGGCCCCCAAAAGAGGGTAAGGGATTCTGGGCTTTTTTAAGAGCAGAGGGTATTTATGATAAGAAGGTTAGCTAAGTAGGATGGGGGAATTTCATGGAGAACTTTCAAAATTCACATAATGGAGCTAAAAATGATGGATTAAGAGAGAAGAACATGTGTCATCCTTAGCAGGAACTGACTTAATAAACATGGTGTCGTTTTCTTCTTTCACCTCATGTTACTGTTCTTTGTTTTTCCGTTTAGTAGAGGGGATCCTCCATCATATATGCCTCCCATTGCTTCCCCAGGTTTAAGACCTTCCATGGAACAGTAGGCACACAACCATGGGGGCTTTTTTCTTTTTTTAAGACAGAGGTGATACTTTTAAAAAATGGCCCAATAAGACCTGAGTTTATGAAATCTGTTATAATATGAAAATTGTTAAAATGATAATCGAGCCCTCGGAAAGGATGGGCTTTCAGAATATACTTGGGAAGCTTCACTGTGGAGCTAAGATCCCAGAAAACTCGGCCTTATTAGCATTTTCTGTGTGCTTGATTTTTCTTTCCTTAGAAAATGAAACAAACAAGAAAATCCGAACGTAATTGGATGGAGATGCTGAGTCTGAAGGCTCTGTTCGAGGGCAGGCTGACCTTGGGCTGATTCTTGGACTGGTCAGCCATTTTGTAGAGAACCTTAGGAAGCTCTGGGTGCCCATCGGTTGGGTTGCCTGTGGGTATTTTTCTAATAATGATAATAATAGGAATAACAGCAGAGAGAGATCTAAAGTCAGGTAGTTCAGGATTCCAGTCCGGGTGGCATAGTGGATAGAATGCTGGGCTTGGGAGTGAGAAAGTTCTGAGTTCAAGTTCTGTTTCTGGGTGTTTACTGCCTATGATGCTGGTCAGGTCACCTAACCTCTCATGGTGCCAGGCTTATTGACACTAGCCGTTGGAAAAATTAATCAACTCACATTTATTAGGCGTCTACTATGTAGCAGGCACTGTGCTAACTAAAGCACTTGGGGGTATAAGTCCAAAAATGAAATGCTCTCTGCATGCCAGGAGCCGGGAGCTTCCATCATAATAAAGGAGGCAAGAAATACTTCCCATAGATACAGTGCTTCTGTGTCATACAGGGTAGTTTGGGAGGAGGGGACGGCCATGTTCAGATGACCGTAGGCATAGATAGGCCTTTCCTCTGACGCTGAACTCAGCTCAGCATCGGAGGAAAGAACAGGGTATATTAGTGTACCCCAGGCCTCACAGATCATAGGAGGAAGGCCAGGAATTCACAGGGAAAGCCTGTAAAAAAAAGAAACCGATTTCAAGAGGGCAGCACATGTCTCTGATTTCTAAAACTCGGGGCCTGTGGCCTGTGGCCTGTGTGTGCCATGTTCAGCTGCTACCTCTTCCTTCCTGTTCTTCTTCCTCTCCTCCCGGGCCACTCACCCCCCACCCCCCACCCCAGTCATCTGCCAGCTTTTCTCCTTGGGCAGCCCCAGGGGAATGAGGGACTGGGAACTTCAGAGAGGCCCAGTTCTGCCCTGGGAGGCCGCCCTTCCTGAAGCTGGGGAGGCCTGTGCAGACTTGCTCAATGGGCTTGGAATGTATGGATTTTCTGGACAGGCCTTCTCTGGAATGTGCAGTGGACACCAGTGGCTCCTTCCGGGCCTGGGGTCAAGGGTCGGAGGAGGTGGGCTCTTGGGCCTGGCTGGACAGTTGGTCTTGGACATTGGGTGCTTTCCTCGGGAGCAATTTGGAAAAAGGAAGACACCTTTCTCTGTGTAATGTTGCCTCTTGGGGGGGATGGAATTCTGTGGGTGGGTGCTTGAGTCATTTATCTTCGATAGATGCAGCTGGACTGGTTTTTTTTCTCCCTATGGCAGTGCCCTCTTTCTGAGTGATCTTTGGTTATACCCAGATCATGGGCTGCCTGAGGTGGAGGTGGGGTGGGGAGGTAGATTTTGGCAAAATGTTAGACACCCAGGCTTTCAAAACTTTTGTGGGCCATGGACCCTGGGATAGTCTGGGAAACCCTAGTGACCCTGTCCCACAATGCATGCATAAAGCAAATAAGATCACAAAGGAAACCAGTTCTTTTGGAATATGGTGATTAAAAAAAAAAACGAACCCTAAAATTCAAGGACGAGTGCCGGGTGATTGCAGAACCCACTCCGCACAGCCCTGCATCTTTAGGGAACTGCTTGGCTGGGTGTGAATTTCAGCTTGAGCTATTTCGAAGAAAGCGGCTTGGCTTGAGAGCGCCCCCTCCTGGCCTCACCTGAGCGCTTCCCCCCACCTCACCTGAGCCCGACCACAGAGCCAGCTCAGCTCAAGCTGGGGCCCCCCCCTCCCCCCGGGTATTTATTTTGTTTGTGGGCGATGTGTGTCCCTGTAGAACGTCAACTCCTCGGGGTCAGAGACCATTCATTCTAATTGTCTTTTGGTGGCCCCAGTACTTGGCACGTGGTAGAGGTTTATCAGGTTGCTTGATTCATTGCAAGCATCATTGGTTTATAAATTACTAGAGCTGGGAGGAACCTTAGAGGTTACCAAGACCAACCTTCTCATTTTACAGGTGAGGAAACTGAGCCCCAGATATTATTATTAGTGGTATTTTGTTTTTACAGGGCAGTTGGGGTTAAGTGACTTGGCCAGGGTCTCACAGCTGGTAAGTGTCAAGTGTCTGGTCTGAGACAGAATTTGAACTTAGGTCCTGCTGACTCCCGGGCCAGTGCTCTATCCATTGTGCCACCTAGCTGCCCCCCCCAGATATTTTTTTTCAGACATAATAAAATTTATTTAAATTTCATGCATTATGGTAGCTACAGGTATAATCATATGAAACTGAAGGACAATTTTGCTCTGTCCATACAGTGTAGCCTTATAAGTTAAATGAGTAGGGGGTTCCACAGTTACAAAGAAATAGAAAGGGTTAAAATGTTTTAAGTTTTAAATTTTTTGACTGGAAATACAGTCATTGACTGTTGCTTTTTCATTTCTGAGGGATGTAACAGGGAGGGGATTCTCCATTATTTAAATACACGATTACATCCAGATATTATTTTTTAAAAAAAATTACTGTCCTTCCTTTGGAAATGGAGGAGCTAACATAACACATGTTTATGGCTCCTGGTTGCTGAGTTTTCCTATTCAAGCTTTAATAGTTTATAACTGTCCTAAGACTTTTGGGATACCCTCTATCCCGAGGAGAGGGGTTTGAATTTCTGAATGGCAAACCACACATATGTAGGGAATTTTGTTTGAGAGAGAAGGGGTCTTTAGGGCCAAGAGAAGCTGATGGAACTGAGCATGGTGAGGGTGAAAGTTGGTTTCAGTTGGAGTAAGTAGAGGGGTTTGAATCTTGCCTCTGTACTTAACTGCTTGGGAGACTCAAGGGGAGTCACTTAACTGCCTTGACCTAATGTTTCCTCATCTGCAAAATGGGCATAACCATACCTGTTGTACCCATCTCACGGGGAGGACCTAATGACATGATGGAAAGGACTTTATAAACAAAGTACTGGGGAAATGTCTATTCTTATTCTCCTTAAGTCTTATCTGTCAAAAAAAGACATCCCTCTTTTTGCAACTTTGTCTGTTTCATCTTTATTATATTTAAATTTGTTGGAAAAATTTGTTTTGACATAACAGATGTTTGCCTTCCCTCCCAAATAATCAAAGAAACTCCCTTTTATAAATTACTCCCTTAAGTAACCTGTAAAAAAATGACTTTTTAAAATGAGGATTATGATTAGGTCATTATTAGGAGAAATCTGTCAGTCACCAAGCATTTATTGAGCATTTGCTATGTGCCGAGCACTGTGCTGAGGTCTGGGCATAAACGGTGTCCCTGCCTCGAAGGAGCTCCCAACTTAAGGGCAGAGATAACCTGGAAACGGCCAGGTTTGGAGGGAGTGGAGGGAAGGGTGAGGATCGCTGCCGGCCTGCCGTGGGCACCATCGACCTTAAAGCTGCCTCTCCAGGTTTCTTCATGTAGACTCAGAGCTCTGGTGGGTTTGGTCATGTGACTCTGCTTTCTTTACTCTGTGTCTGTTTGTCCAGGCCTTTCATCCAACCTGAGAAACGATTTAGTGAGCACCAGCTGTGTGCCTGGGCTTTGGGGAATCAAAGGGAAAGACAGAGATGAAATACTCCCTGCTTTCCAGGAGTTTATGTTTCTACTGGTGGGGTTCATGTGTGTGTGTGTGTGTGTGTGGTGGACATGTTACAGACATTCGTTGTTCAGTCACTTTGGCCGTGTTTGACTCTTTGTGACCCCATTTGGGGTTCTTTTGGTAAAAATGCTGGGGTGGTTGGCCATTTCCTTCTCTAGATCATTTTATAGATAAGGAAACTGAATCAAACAGGGTGAAGTGACTTGCCCGGGGTCACACAGCTCGTGTCTGAGGTTGGATTTAAACTCAGGTCTTCCTGACTCCAGCCCTATCCAGGGGTGGGGAACCTGCAGCCTGGAGGTCACATGTGGCCTTCTAGGTCCTAAGGTATGGCCTTTTGACTGAGTCCGGTTTTATAGAACAATTAGGGGGATTTGTTCTGTGAAGTTTGGATTCAGTCAAAGGGCCTCACTTGAGGACCTAGAGCGCCACATGTGGCCTCCCGGCCAGTACTCTCTCCATTACACTACCTAGCTGCCATGTACAGAGATAAGTCAATACTGAGTAATTTCCTTCCAGGTTTCTCCAAATTCCTCATATTCGTAATTTCTTATGATATGTTGATATATGATATATAATTCCTTATGATGTATCAGTATTTGATTACATTCCTATAGCACTAATCAGTCATACCCTAAATTAGTTAGACCTGTTAAAGACCATAGCTTGAAAAGGCCAAGGTCTCCCACTGCGTCCAGGGCCATCTCCAGTCATCCTGATCCTTACCTGGCCACTGGACCCAGATGGCTCTGGAGGAGAGAGGGAGGCTGGTGACTTTGCACATCTCTGCCTCACTTAAATCCAGTTCACTTGAATGTTGTGGTCCTCTTTGAAAAGAAAGGACAGATGGCAGCAATGGGTACATAACTTTGTTTTTAGCTTTCTGTTTTTCCACCCAATGCTTCTGCCTATATTTCATACATGTGGGCTATTTTCCTTGCTGTTAATCTCCTTGGGGTATGGTCCCTGGAGTGGAATCTCTGGGGGAGAGGCCTATCCTTAACTCAGGATCTTTTCCTGTATCATTCCAAGCTCTTCTCTGGTTTATTATTTATTATTACTAATTAATACTGATCTAGTTATCTGCTAGAACAGATTCACAGTTTGATTGGGGGGGGGGAGTTTGGCAAATCCAAGCAGTAAAATTTATACTGCTGGTGAATAGCCCCTTCAGAAGTATTGATGGTTTCTTATATTCCCCTAGACTGGATTTCACTGAGAAGAATTCATCACTTAGTGGTATTTTCCTCATCCAGGGCTGGGTAACCTGCAGCCTGGAGGCCACATGTGGCCTTCTAGGTTCTCAAATGTGGCCCTTTGACTGAAACCAAACTTCACAGAACAGATCTTTTTATTAAGGGGGCCTAGTCTCACAGAGGGAGCCTGCCATGATGGCTGAGTGAGGACAGCCAAACCCCACTTGGACACTTTTAAACTCTTTCCTTTGCAAGGAAGGAGAGAGTGTCCGGAATGGTTGAGCTGGGTTTTCTTAAGAGGAACCACGGCTGGTGGTACTTCTGTTTCTTCCACTTCCCCTAGAAAGGCCACGGTGTAGAATTCACACACAACAGAGAGGGGACAGCCTGGGGCTTGCCCAGGGATGCCTGGGAAACCAGCAGTTTGATGACACTGGATTTCTCTGAACATTTCAGCCACCCACACTTCAGTGGAGAAAATGGAAGACCAGGAGTTGTCCTTTGGATTCTGATTCTGGGCCCTGTGTGCTTCCAAGCACAGATGTAAACGATGAATTCTGGTGGCTCGAGGGGACCTCTTTTTAGGGCTGTGCCAGTGTTTGAGATACCTGTTTGGCCTTCAGCCATCATACAGGGCTAGGGCCTGGGGCAACAGAAGAACTAACTGAACACATCCTTTCCTTCTGGAGGCATCATGGGGATGGGGCAAGGAGGAGACTGAGAGCCTGAGGGTATCTCTGGTCCTGGTTGCTTAGGTGGCAGAGGGAAGGTGACAGAAGGTCAGACTTGAAAAGTCAGGAAGACCCGAGTTAGAATCCTACCCTCAGACACATTTAGTCTGGGCCACCCTGGGCAAATCACTCTTCTGGCCTCAGTTTCCTCTTCTATAAAAGGAAAATAACATGAAGATGAAAAGTGAAGTTCGTGGCCAGCTTCAGAGCACCTTGTGAATGAGAATTATCATAAAGTAGAAATATTATTTTCTATCAGTAAAAACTATGGACAGATTTTGGTTTTAGATCACATTTCCAGAGTGTTGTCTAGAGAACCATCTCTTGTAACAAAGGGGAAATTGGCGGGGGGGGGGATGGTAGTGGAGTCAAATTAAAACCAACATGGTGCCCAAGCCTGATGCCAAGTTCCATGCCCATGGTTCTTCACTTCTTTTTTTTTTTATTAATTTATTTTGATTTATCAACAGTCACTTCCATATGCTGTTGAGTTTAAAATTTTTCTCCCTCTTCCTCCCCACCCCCCTCCCCAAGGCACACAATCCAACTGTAGGCTCTCCATTTACATTCCTATTAAACATTAAGTTAGTGATGTTGCATGGTTCCTCACTTCTGCAAAGAAGGGAGATAAGGTGCATTTTCTCCTCTTTGGAGGGCCAGCCTTTTGTAATAGAGATAACAGATACATAGATAATATGATCTAATTTACATATACAATAATTCTATATTATCTACATAATAGATTTTAGTCCTTCCAAAATCCAGAAACTTTCTCCTAACCAGACTTGACGTTTGAGTGAGTCTGACTTGTAGGTGACATCAGAAAGATAACATATATCCTTTCTATTCCTCACCCTCTCCCCCACCCAGCAATAGAATCACAACTCTTGATCTAGAAAGGGACCTCAGGCCATCTAGGCCGCCAGCCTCCTTTGTGCCCTTGAGGAACCTGAAGGCCAGAGAGGTAGCCTGTCCAAAGTCACACAGATGGTGAATGTCCAAGGCAGGATTTGAAGCCAGGTCCTGTGATTTCAGGGCCAGTCCTGGCTCCACAATCTGAGGCTGCCTGGCCTCTTTTGTTGACTTAAAAATTCTCTCCTTGGGAATTGCAGCTGAAAACAGTAATTAAGTGGGGCCCTTGAAAGTGGGTCTTTAAACAGTTTTTTTAAAGTTTTCCCAAGGATTGACCCTAATTAAAATGTCTCTTTGATTCCAACCTGGTATATAGCACTGAGCTGATCATAACCATTAGCCTGAGGAGCTGTGACTAATTAATGCTTACTGTTATGTAAACAACCAAAAAAAAAATCCTCTTGAGTCATGAAGACCTAGTTGGGTGTATCTTGGCTGTACCTTTGTGGATTGACTCAGTCTGACTGGACCAGCATTAATTTAGCAGCTGCTGCTCAGTGCCAGCCCCTGGGAGTGCAGAGATCAAAATGAAGCTGTCCCTGCCCTCAGGGAGCTTGCCAGCTATCCTATTAGATGTAAGCTCAGGGAGGGCAGGCACCTGGTTCTGCCTCTTTGGATTCCTGGTGCCTAGTAAAGGCTTTGTTTATTCAGGTAGTTAGATGGTACAGTGGTTAGCGCACTGGCCCAGGAGTCAGGAAGACCTGAATTCAAATTTGCTGTTAGACATTTGCTGATGGTGAGTCTTCGGGAATTGCTTGACCTTATTTGGCTTTTTTAAACGTAGTTCAGTCATTTCAGTTGTGTCCGACTCTTTTCTTGGCAGAGATACTGGAGTGGTTTGCCATTTCCTCCTCTGGCTCACTTTATAGATGAAGAACTGAGACAAACAGAACTGAGGGACTTACCCAGGGTCACACAGCTAGTAAGTGTCTGAGGTTGGATTTGAACTCAGGAAGATGAGTCTTCCTGATTCTGAGCCCAGTCCTCTATGTACTGTGATGCTACCTAGATGCCCACTTTGTTTGCTTTTAATTTCCTCAGCTGTAACCCTACCATCTGCCTCCTAGGGTTGTTGTGATAACCTCTGTCTGCCTCAGTTTCCTCATCTCTAAACAGGTTGTTGGGAGGGTCAAATGCCGTCATATTTGTAAAGCACTTAGCGTGGTGCCTGACACAAAGGAGACCTTTAGTAAATGCTTGCTGCCCTCCTCCTTGTTGACTGGCTCACCTTCTGCATGAATGCAGAAAAGTAAATATGATATGTACAAAACAAAGAGAAAATGGTTTTTGGATGGGGGCACCAGGAACTGGGGGCAGGGGAGGAGGAGGAGACGATGAAAGACGTAGAAAGGCTCTGGAGGTGGGTTCCAGGAGGTGGAGGCCCAGAGCCAAGGCTGTCGGCGCAACCCGTCAACATTCATGAAGTGGAGGACTGTGCCTTAAGCACTGGGGATACAAAAAGAGCCAAAGGATGGCCCCTGCCCTCAAGCTGCTGACCACCTAGTGGAATAAGTACATTGTCCACACTTGTCTGATAAGATTCTTTTCCTGTGTTGGTTGATGTCCTGTAGGCTGACGTTGGACATATTACCCCCTTGGCTGAACAAATGTTGAATTACTCAGCTCCGACGTGTCCTCTTAGTGTAGTTAGGACCTTGGCCCACAGTAGTAGATATCTAATAAATGCTTGTTGACTTGGCTTACCCCCTTTTTTGGAGAGTAGAAGTTCCCCTGGCTGCTCTGAATTTCACTTTTGTCCACTTCTTGGTGTATTCCACGACAGCTTTAGAAGGTGGTGGCTGATTTTGATGAAATTTTGGACACTGTCAAAGGCTATAAAAGATAGGTCTTAAATTAGAGTTGGGGTTCGGTCAGCCATTTGGAAATAAAATGGGGGCTGGGAAGAGACAGTTGGTAAATAGATATACATCTTTGGTAATTCTTAATGGATTCCAGTAATACTTAGAGAAAAATCACAGAAATAAATAATGTGATGTTACTGAGTCTTCCTGCCCTAGAATAAAATAAAAATGCCCTTAACAGTTAGACCTACCCCGGCTGAAGGGCTGCCCTTTGCTGAAGTCTTCATGTACGAGCTGGTTGACCGTTTGTGGGGGCTGCTGCTCGGGAATGGTGATTCAGGTGGCAGTTAGACTCGATGGCGTCCGGGGCCTCGCCACCCACTGAGGTTGTGACTGATTCCTTTATTCTTTTGCCAGAGGTAGACAATTTTCACAGTTATTGTTTTAGCCTCCATTTGGATATCTGGCAGTGCTAGTCTGGTGGGATACATTTTGAGATAAGAAAAATCTTTCACAATAATTTGGAAAGCCCTTTTTGGTCCCTCCAGCCTAAGCCCACCTCTGATCCTGCAGCATCATCTAGGGGTATTGCCAGTGGTCTCAGCAGCTAATAAATAGGCCTCTCCAAAATTCTGCTAACAAGATTTTTACTTAAAAAGTCAAAAAAGAAACCAAAACATAGGTCGGGACTTTACCTCCCCCTAGAATCCTGTCTTCTAGGAGAGTTGTAAACAAAATGCTCTGTTGGGTGGTTAGGGAGGTTGTAACTGACCAGGGGATCGAGAATCCTGATCATAAGATCCAGTGATTCTTCATTCACTTTTGACCTCTCCCTCAAGAGAATTTTGTTCATATCTTTCTTTAATGATAATAATAATAATAGTTAATATTACTATTACACAGGATGACAGAATCAAAATCTGAAAAGATCCTGATGGGGCAGAGCCAATGGCCCAAATGTAATAAGATGAAACTGCATAGAAATAAATACAAAGAGCTCATGTTATTGGCTTCCCTGTAGGAAGTGATTTGGGCCTTCTGGCTTATAGGTTGGAAAACCGGCTCTTTCTAATACCGAAAAAGTCCAGACATTTCTGCTGGAAACAAAAGTTCTTTTGCTATCTCCGTCATTGGGAGAGGTCCTGTTTGCCCACATTTATGCCAGGCTGTGGTTAGCCATGACTTATGGGGAAAAATATATGTATATTTTTCCTGATTTAAAAGCATTGGTTTTCTAATATATGTCTCATTTCTCTAGACAGCCCAAATCGTTAAAGAAGCTACTGGTAGGCAGAAGGTCCTAGTAACTTTCATTGTTGTCTTTTTTTATATGAGGCAGTTGGGGTTAAGTGACTTGGCCAGAGTCACATGGCTAGTGAGTGTTATGTGTCTAAGGCGGGATTTGAACTCAGGTCCTCCTGACTCCAGGGCCAGTGCTCTATCCACGATGCCATCTAGCTGCCCCCCCGCCCCCGTAACTTTCAAGACAAGACTCACATCACCAGTTTCCTCTCTTCCCCTACACACACTCACACACTCATACACACACACACACACACACATCTATACTCATATGCCTCCTGCCTCCCAAGGGGCAGAGTTAAAGCATATCAAAACGTTCCTTGTTGGGGAGTGGAAGGACTGCCATTTCTTCAGGTCTCCTTTTTCACAACACCCAATGGAAGAAGAAGCTGTTTGAGGGGTTGTTGTCTTTGTGTGGCCCTCGTGCTTAGAACGGTGCCTTACTCATAGCCAGCATTTATTTATTTTAATTAATTAATTAATTAATTAATTTTTAGTTTTCAGCAGTCACTTCCATAAGCTTTTGAGTTTTAAATTTTCTCCCTATCCGTCCCCCTCCCTTCCCAGGACAGCGTGCAATCTGATATAGCCTGTACACATACATTCCTATTAAACATATTTTCGTATTAGGGGTGTTGTGAGGAAGAATGAGAAGCAATAGAAGGAACCACCAGAAGGAGGAAATAAAACAAAACAAGGGGGGGAAAAAAGAGCAAATAGTCTGCTTCGATCTGCATTCAAACTCCGTAGTTCTTTCTTTGGACGTGGAGAGCATTTTCCACCATGAGGCCTTTGGAGATGTCTTAGATCCTTGCATTGCTGAGAAGAGCTAAGTCTGTCAAGGTTAGTTATAACACAGCGTTGCTGTGACTGTGTACAACGTTCTCCTGGTTCTGCTCATTTCACTCAGCATCAGTCCATACAAGTCTTTCCAGGTTTTTCTGGAGTCGGCCTGTTCATCGTTTCTTATAGCACAACAGTATTCCATTACATTCACGTACCACACCTTGTTCAGCCATTCCCCAGTGGATGGGCATCCCCTCAATTTCCAGTTCTTTGCCACCACAGAAAGAGCTGCTATGAATATTTTTGTACATGTGGGTCCTTTTCCCTTTTTTATGATCTCTTTGGGATACAGCCCTAGGAGTGCTATAGTTGGCATTTATTGAAGGCTCCGTGAATTACTGAACTGAACCCAGTGAGGTAGATGGGGCATGTGTTGCCCTCCCTCCCTGTCTTACACATTAGGAACTTGAGGCCCAGAGAGGTTGAGGTGTTTCCATCATAGTCACACATTGAATAAGTGGTGTTGCTGAGATTTGAACTTGGATCCTTGGAGGCCAAGTGCAGTGTTCTTTCCAAGTACTCATCTCCTGTTATTACCTTCCATGTGCCAGGCACCAGGCGAAACATTGGAAATACAAAGAGAGAGAGAAAAGAATGAGCATTTATTAAGAACCTACTGTTGGTTAGGCACTATGCCGCGTACCTTTACAAATATTATTTCATTTGACCTTACAATCCTGCAACATAGGTAGTATTATTCCCATTTTACAGTTGAAGAAACTGAGGCTGACTGCAGTTAAATAAATTGCCTAGGGTCATGCAGCTGGTAAGCATCTCAGGCTAGATTTGAACTTGGGTCTTCTGACTCCACGGCCCGCTTTGAAATGCTAGTTCTATCCACTGTGTCACCCAGGGGCCTCTAAGAAAAGCAGGAGAGAAGTCGTAGCCCTTGAGGAGCTCGCAGTCCATTGGTTCAGTCATTTCAGTCTTGTTGGTTGTGTCTGACTCTTTTGTGACCCCATTTGGGGTTTTCTTGGCAGAGATATTGAAGTGATTTGCCATTTATTTCACCAGATCATTTCACAGATGAGGAAACTGAGGCAAACAGGGTGAAGTGACTTGTCCAAGGTCACACAGCTGGTAAGTGTCTGAGGCCAGATTTGAACTCATGGAGAGGAGTGCTGATTCCAAGCCCAGTGCTCTGTGCACTATGGCGCCACCTAGCTGCCCTTCACAATCTGTACACAAGCCAGAGATAAGTAAATAACTAGGAAATAATCAACGGAGGGAAGGCCCTGGAATTAAGAGGGATGGGGGAAGGCTTCCTGTAGAGGAGGGAGGTTTTGGGTTTTTTTAGGCAATTGGGATTAAGTGACTTGCCCAGGGTCACACAGCTAGTAAGTGTCAAGTGTTTGGTCTGAGACCGGATTTGAACTCGGGTCCTGCTGACTTGAGGGCCGGTGCTCTGTCCATTGCCCCACTGGAGTGGGGAGAAGGGAAGACTGATCTTTGTGCTTGTCTCTCCTTACACCTCTGCCCTTTGTGCTGAGCGATTCATTCCAGGGAAGGGTTTGGCCAAACTCTCAAAAACCTGTCAACTGCATGTTGGAGCTGGGGCTGGCAGGCACCCTCGCTGGAGAACTGATGACTTCAGTCCAGGGGAGTGTTTTTGGAAGCTGAGCCGGGGAGCGCCTGGTCGAATCTCAGGGCTGTACTTGCCCGTGGCCTGAGTGCGCTGCCCACTGGGCTGTCGGGACTGGCAAGACCTCCCTTTGCTGGTGGCTTTTAGGAAAGCTGGAGGCTAGGAAAGGAGCGGTGACTTGGGTTTACCCCTCTTAGGGGTCCATTTCCTTGTTTTCGGTCTTAGAACTGTCCGTGGTTCAGGCTTGTGTGAATTGAGCCCCTAATGTGGAGGGGAAAAACTGCCGTCATCAGAGTTCTAGGAGAAGAGTCAGGGCTCTCAATCATTCACTTTGTGCTGGGACGGGGTCTGCCCTCAGGGAGCAGCCAGTCTTTCTGGGATCAAACCACATACACATAAGTAGGTAGAAAATATCTAGGAAGCAGACTCGAAGTGTTATTGCAAAGGGAGAGAACATTCACAGAAGAGGATTCAGGGCAGACTGTGTTTCAAGCAAAGGTTCTTACCCTTTGTTGTGCCATCCTACCTCACCCCCTCTTCAGTTTGGGGCGGGCTGTCAGCATGGGAGGGATCCAGCACACAAGCCCTTTAAATGTAGGTAGAGGTGCCTTTCCTGCCCCCAGGATTTTCAGTGAATGGACCAAATGATGTACTGGATACAGTGCCGGGCTTGGAGTCAGGAAGACCTGGGTTCAAATCCTACCTCTCACACTTATTACTAAGCACTAAGTTGTTTAATCTTTATGTGCCTCTGGGAAGGACTTGCCCTCTGACTCAGTAGGGGGAATTTCTCACAGTGGGAGTTTCCTAGGGACAAAACTATGTCTTTCCTGTATGACCTGTTTAGATAGCAAAGGAGAGCCCCCCACCCCTCAAAAAAAAAAAAGGTTGCAGAAGAGCTTATTGTTATGGTTGGAGTATTCCCCTTCAGAGCTGTTTATATTCCTGATTTGATTAGCAAATTATTTTTTAAGTTAAAAACTTTTTTCAAAGGTAGTGCAGAAATGGGTACATTCTGAATCACTAAGGGGAGCTTTGGAAGGCAGTCTGGTGGAGTGGGCAGAAAGCTGGCCCCACAGACAGAAAGACGTGGGTTGAAGTCCCGTTTCTCCTGGCCAAATGCCCTGGGCAAGTGGGCTCAACCTGCTGGTACTGCTGTCAATTCGAGTGGGAAGGAAGGAACATTTATTAAAGCTTATATTTAAAACACCGTGCTAAGTGCTGGGGATACAAAGAGGAAAGCAAGTCGGTGTGCTCTCAGGGAGCTTACACTCTTTTGGGGGAGACAACACATACTTACATATTTAAACACACAGATATGTAAAAGGGGGAGGTATGCCGGGTCAAGTAAGCACAGCCCCAAACCCAAGATATCTGATGACTGTGACAGTGTAAGAGAAGGAGCAGCCCGCCAGAAAGAGTGGAAAGTGGAGCTGCCAGATGCCTGAGAACAAGCCTGGCCCCGAGAGGAGGCGGGAGCAGCTCCCCTTGCCCTGCTCCTTGTCAGAGGTGAGAGTCCATGGAGCCCGAACATTGCAGATTGTTCCCGATGCATTGATTGATTTTGCTGATTTCTTTTACTCTTAAGTCACCCATTGGAAAAGCAACCTCTTAAAAGGCTGGCTGTGTAATTTAATATCAGGCTGATGATAGATTATGAAGAAGGAAGGAAGGATTTATTAGGTACCTACTGCGTGCCAAGGCACTTTAAAGATCTCATTTTTGCCACAACCACCCTGGGAGATAGGACCCATCCCTGAGCAGGATGACAGTAACCCCTCACATTAAGGAAGGCTGTCAGAAATAAGGAGGCAGCCTCTAATCCTTCTTTGGAGTCCCAGCTTGGAAGTCTGGGAGCTTCTAGGGGCTCGCTTTCAATACCCTGTGGCCTGGTAGCCCCTTCTGTTTGTTTGTTGGTTTTTTGGGTTTTTTTTGGTGAGGCAGTTGGGGTTAAGTGCCTTGCCCAGAGTCACACAGCTAGTAAGTGTTATGTGTCTGAGGCCGGATTTGAACTCAGGTCCTCCTGACTTCAGGGCCACTGTTCTAGCCACTGCACCACCTAGCTGCCCCCATGGTAGTCCCTTCTGAATGGCCCCAATGCCGTGGCACCCTCCGTGCTTCACCAGAGCTCATGGGTCGCCTCATCTTGGGAACAGTTTGCCTGGGGGGTATTTTCCAATGTGCCCCCCCCCAAGCTTTGTTAGTGGAGCTTCAACATTTCAGTAACTTTTAAGCACTTCCTGTCACACACGAGACACCCTCCTGCCCTCCCCCTTACTGGCCGTGTGACCCTGGGCAAATAAGTCCCTTCATCTGTCCAGGCCTCACTTTTCTCTTCTCTGAAATGAGCAGTTTGGACGAGCTGGCCTCCGAAGGGTCTGTGACCTCTCACCTGGACAGTAGTACTAGCCCCCTACCTGGCATCCTTGTTTCCTCTTGCCTTAGGTGGCAGAGTAGACAGAACATAGACCTGGAGTCAGGAAGCCCCGAGTTCAAATGTGACCTCGGACACTTAACCACTGGGTGACTCTTAGAAAGTCATTTAACCTCTCTCTGCCTCAGTTTCCTCATCTGCAAAATGGAGAAAATAATAGCACCTACTTCCCAGGGTTATCGAGAGGATCCAATGAGATGATATTTGTAAAGCGCTATGAAAGTGGGAGTTATTGTTAGCAGTTATTATTTCATAATTCTTTTATCCAGCTGTGCAAACAATCTTTTCTTTAAAAAATGATTTCTTTTTGTTCTGACCTTAACAAACACCCAGTCAGACAGACTGCATAGACCATCTGTGTGGTTGAACAGCAAAATAGGATCGTATACGATACGATGAATCTCTCTTCTGTGCGGTTGACTTTTCTTTTCAGATATGTAATCAAGTCAGCTTATGGCCCTCAGCGCCATCCTACTGCTTGCTTCTCCGCCATCCCTGCGGTGCCTCCTTCTGCTCTCTTCTCTCTGGTTTTTCAGGAACGCTTCAGTGACTCTTTTCTGTCTTTTCCTTTCCTTTCCAAATAACCTTCCTAGATGCCCAGGCTCCGTTCAGCCCTGAAGTGACGGAGGCAGGCCCCTCGGCATGAGATCGTGAGGAAGTGAGTGTCTTCCCTAATGTGAGCATTCTCAATAGGTGAATCCCTTGGGAAAATCCCTGCCTGGTAACCAAAAGTGTGGACATTTCCTTGAACAAGGACCTACCACCAGTCCCAGAACTCTTCTTGAGGTCCTCCCAGACACACAGATTTTTGTTTGTCTTCATTTTTTACTGAGCACCAATTATTGGAGCTTCCCAACTCTTGGTAGTTTGAACAGGGCATGGGCAAGGTGAAAGGCAGTTGGACAGTAGTGATCCTCTGGGCTGCTTTCTTTCCTGAAGGAATGCTCGTTTAAGGAAACTGTAGGAAGTGGCTTTGGGACTTTGGGCAGGCTAGTGAGTGGAGTGGAGTTGGTAGAGAACTGTGTTCAAGTCATACCTCCTAGCACTTACTGGAGACCAGAACCAAGGCCATCCCTTTACCTCCATCCTCATCTGCAAAATGGGGGCATTAAAGGCAGTTAAGTAGCGCAGTGGCCTTGGAGTCAGGAGCCTGAGTTTAAATCTGGCCTCAGACACCTGACACTTAGTAGCTGTGTGGCCCTGGGTAAGTCACTTAACCCCAATTGCTTTACCGAAAAAAAAAAAAAAAAGCAAAATGGGGGCATTAGACCTGTAGTACCAACCTTACCATGTTGTTTGAAAGATTGCCACTTATTTTGAAAAGTGCTTACCATGTGCCAGGAGCAGTGCTAAATGTTAGGACTGGGGGGAAGGGGAGGCTGTCTGGAAAAGGTGGAGGGACTTTAGCTGAGTCTTGAAGCTAGGGAAGCCAGGAGATGGAAAGGAGAGAGAACATTGCAGGTGTGGGAAGAGAGCCAATGAAAATGCTCAGAGTTGGGGATGGAGTGTTATTATATGGCCCAGAGGCCACTGTGTCTCTGGAACCTGAGTAGAGTGGAAGACTAGAAAGGCGTGAAGGGGGTCGAGAGGTGAAGGGCATTAGGAGGCAAACAGGATTTTAGATTTGATGTTGGAGGTCATAGAGGCCCACTGGAGGAGCGACAAGGTCTTGAGCTTGTTTTAGCAAGGCCACTTGAGCTGATCGGAGAGTGGATTGGAATGAGGAGAGAAGTGAGTCAAGAAGACTGACCAGCAGCTGCTGCCAGGCTGGCCTGTGTGCCTGGGAGACAGCTGGGAAGGTAGGACAGAGATGTGGGGCCAGGAGGACCTGTGTGCCCTGTGTGCCTGGGAGACGGCTGGGAAGGTAGGACAGAGATGTGGCGCCAGGCGGGCCTGTGTGCCCTGTGTGCCTAGGAGATGGGCTGGGAAGGTAGGACAGAGATGTGGTATCAGGTGGGCCTGTGTGCCTAGGAGATGGCTGGGAAGGTAGGACAGAGATGTGGCATCAGGCTGGCGTGTGTGCCTAGGAATGTAGGACAGAGACGTGGCGTCAGGCTGGCCTGTGGGGTTGGTTTGGAGAGTGGAAGATGACCCCAACGTTGCCAAGCCTGGAAGCCCAGGAGGATTGTGGGGCCTTCCCTAGTAAGCAGAAGTGCTTCCAATGACATATCTTTGAAGTGCTTGGGGAGACATCACATGTCAGCTGTTGTTGTTTTCTTCAAGAATTTTTTCTCTTTTCATTATGACTTTAATAGTCATTAATGAATGCTAACATTATAATATACAAAGAGCCAGGGAGGATTGGATAAGAAACTGAACCGTTTTTACATTTTTATTTATTTATTTATTTAGTTTTTAGGCAATTGGAGTTAAGTGACTTGCCCAGGGCCACACAGCTAGCAAGTGTCAAGTGTTTGGTCTGAGGCTGCATTTGAACTCAGGTCCTCCTCACTTCAGGGCCAGTGCTCTGTTCACTGTGCTACCTAGCTGCCCCTTTTTTACATTTAAAAAAGGGAAGTTAACTTTAACAAGGAAATCATAAACTTGCCTTGTGTGGTTGTGACCCTCTTGGACTGAGGGTTTTTTGTTTGTTTTTTTTTAAATAGAGGAGCTGCTGTCCCAAGGAAATCATAGATTTCCCCCTCCCCCATAGTTCTATTGGCTTTTTTTTTTATAAGAACTTCTAAGTTTGTTCTAGGAGAGCAAAACTGGATCTTTAATTGACTTCTCTGGGTTCCATGTTTCTATGAAGGTTCCTTAGGTATTCTCTTGTACCTGATTTATCATGTTCTAAGATGGGGTGACAAACTGCTTCAGTTCTTAGACCCTCTTCAAAATCTAGCCTCATTCAGAGACAATCGACCCTGGGGTGCAGCCACAGCCAGGGCCTCCTCACTCTTTTTGAGCCCTGGCCCTCTCCAGCCTCCTCCCAGTTGTGTTTTTAGATGCTTAAAAGAAAATGCACAGGATTGCAGAGGACACTGGTTAGGGTGAAGAATTCCAAAAGGGTGAAGAATTTTTAAAAAAATGTAAGTTCATGGGAGGCAGTTTAAGAACCCTTGATGTCATCCAACCTTAGCTTGTTAAACATGAGAATTCTGAAGCTCAGAGAGCCCAGGGAAGCAGGGCCAGGGATTCGAACCCAGGGCCTCGGGCTGTAATTACATTTTTTTCCACTATACCCAGTAGTGGCAAGAAACACCCTTTTGAAAACCTGTGGTGGAAGATCCTGATAATCTTCATGCCCTTGGCAGGTTGCATGAACGCTGGGCTTATGTGGTTCAAGAAGGGGCAGCCTCTTCAGCCTTGTATGGTTTGATAAGGGCCAGAAGGCCTCCCCAATCCCCCATCTGGAGCTGCTGCCCTATGGTCTGGATTAGTTACACTGGGGCTGGGGGGGGAGTGAAGATGTTCTCCTGAAGGCTTCAAATAAATGGAAAGGCCCCTGTACCCATTAGCTGAGGACTGAGAGAACGAATTTGAAAAGCGAGTGTACACTCTCTGACACCAAGGACTTGGGGGAACTTGGTGGTTATGGATTGGTCTTTGTCCGAACTGCAGTTGCCTCACACGATCCCTAGGCCAGACTACAGCAGAGACAGACCATTACTGGATAATCTGAAATCCAGCTCATGTGACTAATATGTATGTATGTATGTGTGTGTGTGTGTGTGTGTGTGTGTGTGTGTGTGTGTGTGTGAGAGAGAGAGAGAGAGACAGTGACAGAGACAGAGAGAGAAAGCTTTTACAGGTAAGCAACTTGAAGCCCAGAAAATTAAGTAGTTAGCCCAAAGTGCTAAGCCCAAAGGTAATAAGCACTGGAGGCAAGATTGGAGTCCAGGTTTGTGCCCAGAGCTGGAGCATGACAGTCATGAACTGTCACTGAAAACCAGGATGGCGGCATCACAGGAGAGAAAAAACACATTAGCTCAGCTCTGCCACTTATGTGCTATGTCACCCTGGGAAAATCCCTTCACTTTCCTCATCTATAAAATGAGGGATTGGGCCAGATGGCCTCCCACCCTGTAATCACCTGCTAAGCTTGGGAAGTCTGGTCTTTTAGAGCAGCTCCAGGAGGCAGCTAGAAGGCTAACGTCCTGGTAAAGTAGTGAGCTGACCGGTCCCTGTGCAATCCCGTGGGCCGCAGGGAGCCTGGCTGCTGTCTTGGGCCCTATTTCTGCCAAATGGAGTATGTGTCTATTCTGTCAAATTGAACAGCGTCCAGGTTATTTTCCCTCAGTGTTTTGTTTTTCCTTGGCCCCAGCTCCCCTGCAGGGGCTCCCGTCTGCCTCACTCAGGGAGACCAAGGAGATTTTTTTGAGTTTAGTATCAGATTTAGGTGGTAACAAAAATGGGGCCTTGGTTCCCCTTCCAGCTGAGACACTCTCTTGTGCTTTGGATCAAGGGCGTGGTCTTTTAGCTGATCTAAGCCTCAACTACCCCATCTGGAAAATGGGAATGATAAGACTCCTTAAAGGGCTGATAAGGAGAGACCTTGCAAACTAGAGAGTGGTAGACATCAGTGGGAATTATGAATTTACTCCAGTTTGGTTTCTCTCATCTTTTGGGATGGAATTTACAGCCTGGGGCCACATTCTTTTTTGATGTTGAATCAGCTGAGGAACACTTTGAAGGGGGATTAGTGGGACCACTGTTGGTAATTGGATAGAAGTGACCTGGGGACAACTCTTGGAACTGCCCTGGGGGAGGAGGGAGGAGCCCTTCTCCTGGGCCCCCGTGGCTTGGCTTTAAGTAATTATATGGTATAACATACACATATTATATAGCACATAACACATATGCAGCCATGTAAGAGGGGGTATAGCACAGAACCTAGAGACAGGAGGACCTGAGTTCACATACTCAGATTTTTACTATTGGTGTTACCCTGGTCATGTCACTTACCTAATCCATGAAATGGGGACAACATTAGCACCTACCTTTCAGTGTTTCACATGAGATAATAATTCTAGGAGCTCTGCAGACCTTGAAGTGCTATGTAGCGCTAACTATATATGTGTAAATCACATGTGTATCACATACATGGATTGTATTATATTAGTACATGTTGAGACTTTGTATCTCTGCCTAGTACCTAATGGAGTGTTTGATATACAGTAGGTATTTGAGGGTTTATTTTGATTAAATTGAGTTCCAAGGTTAGAGCCAGTTTTGGGGTTTGTGATGCCCAAGCTTGCATGAGGAGCCGGAAGGCTTTGCCCCAGTGGCCTTCACGTCTGGGCTGTTCTGCTTCTTTACCTCTGCCTCGTACCCTTCAGGGCTCATACAGACTTTTGGGCTCAGGACCCATCTTCTGCCAATCCCTGTATGGTCTCCGCAAGGCTTAGGGATTAGCCTAGGGCAGAGAGCCATGGGGGGTGGGGACTTGCCCAAGGTCACCTGGCTGGCAGAAACCCAGGGCTCCCTCACTCAGAGACCATCTCTAGCCACTGCTTCTCTCTGGTGAACACCTCCTTGTACGTAAGATCAGAGGTTTGGAGAGGGGAAGGACCTCAGAGGTCAGGGATGACCAGCCCTCTCATTTTACAGACGAGGAAACTGAGGTTTAGAGATGGGCCACCTACCTGCATATTATCTCCCCTGTTAGAATATCAGTTCCCTGAATGCAGGGCAGTTCCAGTTTCGGTCCTGTATCATCAGTGTCTGGTATTGTGTCTGACACAGAACAAATACTTATGGATTGACTCATTTCCAGGTGATAGCCGTGCTGCATTCTGGAGAGAGACAGAGACAGAAAGAGAGACACAGACAGAGAGAGGGGCTTTACCTGTGCTGATAATAAATGGTCCTCTTAGAAGTTTGGGGGAACTCTGGAAAGACTGGTGTCTCTGATGTGGCAGAGGATGGGGAGGAGACAAGCAGGGAGGTTCCAGGTGTTTCTTCCATCCCAGCCAGACAAGAAATCCAGAAAGCCTTCCGCAGCCTGGGTGGTCAGAGCCAGGTGTGCACCTGAGGTTGAGGCCTGTTTTGGCTGACTCAGCCCCTCTAAGCCCTGCCCATGCCTCGGGAGATGGGCTTCATCCCTTTCATGCACCGAATCTCAGAGAGAAGGATCAAATTGCAAGAGACAGGGGAGTACGGTATACATGTGATAGCAGGTGATTACAGGGTGGGAGGCCATCTGGCCCAATCCCTCATTTTATAGATGAGGAAAGTGAAGGGACTTTCCCAGGGTGACATAGCACATAAGTGGCAGAGCTGAGATTCAAATCCAGGACCTCTCATCTGAGCTAATGTGTTTTTTCTCTCCTGTGATGCCGCCATCCTGGTTTTCAGTGACAGTTCATGACTGTCATGCTCCTAGCTGTGAGAACTAGGTCAGGGCGGTATCCTGGGGACCAGCTGGAGCTCCCCAGGATAGGTTCTGAATCACGGCCACCCTTCTTCAACACTGAGGAGCGCCCACTTAGCTTTGGTGGCCCCCGGAGGAGCTTGCAGGGCTTCCCAGACTCCCTGAGATCCCAAGGCTGACTTCGCGATCTCTGGTGGCTACCTGGCAGCACCACCATCAGTCCAGGCCACTTTTGGGGCAGGGAGAGGCAGCAAGGAAGTTAGAATGGGAACTTTTTGGAAGCAGACAGGTATCATCCTCAGACTTGTAGCCCTTCAGCCTGGAGCGCTGGACACAGTAAATGTTAACTGGTTATTTTTTTAGCTAGCATTTAGATAGTGCTTCAGGGTTTGCAAAGCCCATTACAGATATCTCGTCTCATCCTTACAACAACCCTAGCATGGAGGAAACTGAGGCAGGCAGAAAAGTCAAGTGACAAGCTCAGTGCCACACACTAATAAGTGGCTGAAGCTGGATTTGAATTCAAGTCTTGTTGACTCCAGGCCCAGCACTCTGTCTGCTGTGCTGGAAAGAGTGTTGGACTGGAAGTCAGAGGTCCTGGGTACAAATCCCATCTCCTCTCCTTGCTAGCGTGTGATTTCAGGCAAGCCGCTGTAGTGATAACAGTGATACTGTGTGCCAGGCCCTGTGCGACGACGTGCTTTGTGTTATCATCTCACTTGATCCTGACGACAGCCCTGGAGATGGGTGCTGTTATGATGCCCATTTTACAGATTTTACTTTACCCTCTGTGAGGTTGGCCTTGATGGTGTTTGAAGCCCTAGAGCATTGATTCTGTGATCTAGGAGGCTGTGCACCCTGTGAACCTTGGGCCCCAAAGGAAAGCCCAACCAGCGTCAGCAGAGTAGTGGAGGCAGCTGTTTGGGTGCAAGACCAGTAGTATAGGCCCACCACTCTGTGTCTGTGGGCCTCAAGTAAGCAAACACAGGCAGTAGGTATAAGCACTTGCCTTATAAGGAGATTTCACTTGGGTAGTACCTTCTCCCCCCCCCAAAAAAAAAACCCCAAACGAAACCCTGCAGAATGAGGCAGAGCCCAAATAGGAAATTAAATTAGAAAAAGTCTCTTCGAAGTATTGTCTTTCTTAACTGGACTGGAAGATACTGGCAAATACTCTCCATTTGGGTATGGGTGTAAGGTGATTTCTGGTTCATTTTCGCTCTGCCCAGTAGCATTGTTGTTATTGTTGTTTTAAATGGATTTTTATTAATAGTTTTTGTCTTTATATCACCTCTCCTTCCCACTGCTTCTCTCTCTCTTCTCTTCCACAGAGCCATTCTTCATAATGACGAAAAGAAAAGAAAACTTGGCAAAATTTAACAACACATCAAAAAAACTCCTTGACTTGCTGTGCACTAATTCACGTGCACAAGCCCCCACCTCTGCAGAGAAGGGGTGAGAGGTCGCTTTCCCCTCTCTCTGGAATTTTTTAAAAATGTAATTTTATTACATGAACTTGACAAGCATCAACAGACATGAACATTTCCATACACAAAGGGCAGAAAAAGAGAATTGTATATGAAATTTGAATCCTTGTTGAGTACAGCTTGGTCTTTTTAAAAGTACATAACAAATTCAACACAGTAGTTTGAGAGCTGCCCTACTCATCCATGTCTCCATTTGAAATGCCTTCTGTGTATTTTTTAAAAAATGCTTCATTGAAACTCTTCATTTTCTTTTTGGCATCGTTGTTACTAGCTGATCTGTCCTCTCCCCTCTGCGCTCAGCTCCCCCTTAAGAACCCCTCCCTTGGAACAAATCAGCAGATTCAAGCAAAAGACATTCACAGCTGGTCACGCCTGCAGGTGGGCCTCATCAGTGCCTGGGTCAGGTGGGCAGCCTGCCTCATCATAGTTTTTGCAGTCATGGTTGCTCACTGGTCACATTCTGAAGTTTTCACAGTGTAGCAGGGATTGTAGAAATGGTTCTGCTGCTTCTGCTCACTTTGTTCTGCACCAGTTCATATGGATCTTCTCAGGTTTCTCTGAGTCTGTCCCTCTGGTTATTTCTTACAGTGCAGGGATTTTCCGTTACATTCATATACTTATAATGTGTTCACCATCTCCAACGCAGGAGTACCCATTCACTTTGTTTCTAGTAACTTACTGCAATAAAAAAGGGGTGCTCTGAATATTTTTATTTCTGTGGATCCCGCCCCTCCTTCTTGGATGTCACTGAGGTATGTGCATAATAGTGACAGCACAGAGTCAAAGGATTTCAGCAGTTTTGTGACTTTGAGGGCATAGTTTCAAATGACTCTCCAGAATGGCTTGGAACAAATCACCGCTCCACTGATAATGCAGTAATGTGTCCGCCTTCCCACAGACCCTCCACCAATTGTCATTTTCCTTTTTTGGTCTTCATTTTTATGAGATGGAGCCTCTGGATTGTTTTAATTTGCATTCTCTCATTATTAGTGATTTGGAGTAAAGGTGGGATTTGAATGAAACGTGGAATTTTTTGACTCCAAAATTGTCTCTGTCGGGCTACTTATTTTAACTCTTGACACCGTGCGTGGCCTTTTCTGTGGCCCTTAACTTCACTCCTGTGTCACGGGACCGTTTTGCAGAACTTTGTGCACCTGATTCAGAGCCTTAGATAAATACACAGCCCAACTTTGAGGAGCACCTTTGGAAACAAATCTAGTAACACCCAAGAATGATGCAGTTTTTACATAATTAAGCAACTTTCTGCAAAAACGATGCCTTTTGCCATGAAAAATGTAAGCAAGTGGATAGTTCTGGAGATAGGAAGTGTGTGTACACACTCACAGAGCTAAAGACATGAGGGTGTACCCAGGAAGTAAGAATAGCAGCTAACATGTATATGGAGCATAATCTTAGAAGAGTAGTAGTTCCCATTTATATAGCTCCTACTGTATGCCAAGTACTTTGCAAATATTCACAACAACCTTGGGAGGGAGGTGCTGTTATTATCTCCATGTTACAGAAGAGCGCAATTAGGGTTAGTGGTGAAGTGACTCACCCAAGGTCACACGGCTAGTAAATGTCTGTGGCTGGTTTTGAACTCAAGTCTTCCTGACTGCAGGGCCAATGGTTCTATCCATCCTTCTGGCTGCCTCTTGCCTCAGTATCTCTTATTAAAATGTTTTAATACTTTGCCTCTAAAACTCCCCCAAACTGAGTACTTAAGCTTGGGAATTATTTGCTCTTCAGTCTGGTATCTTTATAGCCACCATCTTCAGCGTCTCCCTTTCTCCTGGTGCCTTTTGAGCTTGCCTGCTGTGGGGCACTTGTAGATTAGCACTTTCTTTTGCAATCTGACCATCTGATCCCACGCCTAGACTAGGCCTCATCCCCTAAAGAAAAGACCAGGCCAGGTGAGCTGGGCAGCCACGCGGAGTGCACCATGCCATCTGGGGCCATTTTGGGGAACTCTGATTTTACTTAATAGAAGCGATTAGAATTCTGCCGGCCCCTGAGGGACACGGCAGGATTTAGTACCAAGAGCAGGACTCTGCGACAGGAGAGCTTGGATTTGTATCCTAACCCTGACCCTTAACCTCCAGCACTTTGTGGTCTTAGATCCCTCTTGTAAAGTGGGGGTGGGCTTGGACCAGATGGTCTCTGAGGTTCCTTCCAGCTCTGTGGAAGAGATTTCTTTGGAGAGGTCAGGTTGCATGTTATAGTGGTGGCTCAGAACCCCTGGGGAGGGTCAATATGGGGATTTTGCCCAGGACCACATGTATACCTTAGGGCAGCTAGGTGGTGCCGTAGTGCATGGAGCGCCAGGCCTGGAGTCAGGAAGACTCATCTCCCTGAGTTCAAATCCAACCTCAGACACTTAGTAGCTATGTGACCCTGCGCAGGTCACTTCATCCTGTTTGCCTCAGTTTCCTCATCTGTAAAATGAGCTGGAGAAGGACCTGGCAGAGCACTCTAGTATCCTGGCTAAGAAAACCCCAAATAGGGATCATGAAGAGTTGGACATGACTGAAAACAACTGAAGAACAACACGTGTGCCTTCTGCTAGCTTGACCAAGGCCTGATCCCCAGAGTCCTGCGCCTTCTCACCTTGCCTAGGCGGTGGAGGTCTCTGGGCTGGGCCAAAGAAAGACCCCTCTCTGAAATGTGGAGCTGGAAGGAAAGTGTGAGGTGGCCAGGGCTGAAGCTCAGAAGGCGAAGTTTGCCCTCAGTGACAGGGACTTAG
This sequence comes from Phascolarctos cinereus, assembly GCF_003287225.1. Lineage (NCBI taxonomy): Eukaryota > Metazoa > Chordata > Mammalia > Diprotodontia > Phascolarctidae > Phascolarctos > Phascolarctos cinereus. Next base: position 14,929,179 of record NW_027555958.1, on the reverse strand, counting down.
CTAAAGAAAGGCAGATCTGCCCAGGGGTCCACCGCCTTCCCTTCTCCAGGCTCAGCCTCCACAGCCCACCCTCTCAAGGCATCCCGATTGTCCTCCCCTGGGTCAGTGCCCTTCAACAAAGAGGCAGGTGGAAGTCCAGAAGACCCGAGTTCAAATTTTACTCCAGATATAGGATTGTATGATCCGGGACGGCTCGCTTCATCTTTGTCAGCCTCAGTTTCCCCAGCTGTAAAGTAGGGATAATAACAGCACCTACCTCATGGGGCTGTTGTGAGGAGCAGGTGAAATAACATACAGCAACTATTTTGCAAACATCAAAGTGCAAATCTTAAAGTGGCCACTAGGTGGCGAAATGGATTAAGTGCTAGGTCTGGACCCCCAATGGGGTCATGAAGAACTGGACAGGTGATTGAATAACAAGAACTGGAGTCCAGAAGACCTGAGTTCAAATGCAGCCCCAGACATTTGCTAGCTATAATGACCCTGGGCAAGTCAGTTGACCTCTGTCTAGCTCAGTTTCCTCATCTGTAAAATGGGGACAATAATAGTGCCCACCTTCCAAGGTGGTTGTGAGAATAAAATGAGATATATTTCTAAATTATTTTGTTGCTGCTGCTTAGTTGTGTCTGTCTCGTTGTGACCTCATTTGGGAGGTCTCTTGGCAAAGATACTGCAGTGGTTTGCCATTTTCTTCTCATTTTACAGATAAGGAAACTGAGGCAAACAGGGTTAAGTGACTTGCCCAAGGTCCCACAGCTAGTAAGTGGGTGAGGCCACATCTGAACTCGAGTCTTCCTGACTCCAGGCCCAGCTGTCCCTGTAAAGCACTTTACAAACTGTAAGTGCTACATAAAAGCTATTGTTATTATTATTGGCTATTATAGAAATGTTATCAATGGATATTCAATTCAGTAAGCATTTATTAACCATCTACTGTGTTCAGGGTCCTGGAAATACAGAGAAAGGAAAAGCAGTCCCTGTCTTTAGGAGTGTATAGACCTAGTCTGGTCCCCTTATTTTACAGAAAAAGAGAGTGAGGGCCATTGTGGTTAATTGATTTGCCTGGAAGTTAACAGGCTGTTAATGGAACCTAGTTGTCTCGACCTTTTTCTTTAAAAAAAAAAAAGTTTTATTAATTCCTTTTGTTTTTACTTTGTTTGTCTCAACAGCCCCTTCCTTGTGACACAATTAAACAGAGATCAGGGCTTGGTGCAGTGAGTAGGCAGTCTGTACGCTCTTCGGCCCGTAGTCCCCTGCCTCTTTGTGCTGAGGAGCTGGCAGGTTTCGTGTCCTCATCTGCAGGGACCTCGCTGTCCAGTTACTCACTTCCTTTCTTAGTAATCTTTTATTGTTGTAGTCACTGTCCGTTGTTCTCTGCTTCTGCTTATTTTGCATGACATCATGCACCTCTTCCCGAGTTCTGAATTCTCCCTATTCATTCTGTGTTAGGACGCAGTATTATTTCATCACAGCCATCTGCCAGGATTGTTTCGGCCGTTCACAGGTGACACTCCCTCAGTTTCCACTTCTCTGCTGCCGCAAGCAGCGCTGCTATGAATGTTTTAGTATCAGTAGAGCTAACTAAGTCTTTGGCTTCCTTAGGATGTATGTCCAGCGGTGGGATCACTGGGCTAAGAGAACCAACAATTCAGTGACTTTTTTTTCTTTTTACGTAATTCCAAATTTATATCCAGACCAATTCATCCCTCTACTTGTGGTGTGCTCATGTGCCTATCTTTCTACAGCCCCTCCAGCACTGACTATTCCCACTTTTTTTTTTGTTCCTCTTTACCAGTTTTCTGGGTGTGAGGTGAAATCTCAAGAGTTCTTTTGATTTGATCATGTGGCAGTTTATCTGTTATCCACTTATCATGTGTTTGTGTCAATGTCCTATAAAGATTTTGGACATAAGACTTTTATCAGTGATAAAAGCAAATCTTTTCCCCAGCTACCATTTCTCCTATTCTACCTTTATCCATGCAAAAGCTTTCTGATATTATGGACGGAATTGTCTGTTCCTTTATCTCCCATTTGCTTAAGATCTCCCCCTAGGCATTGTTGGAAGACTTCTCAGCTCATTCCTTCTCATTTTCTACAGATGTGACTTATTATAATCAAATCACTTATCTATTTTCAGGTTTTTGAGTATATGGTATAAGATTTTGGTCTAAACCTTATTTTTACCAAACTGATTTCCAGTTTTTCCGAGCAGTTCTTATTTTAAAAAAAAAAAGCGGGGGTGGGGAGGGCGGATACTTCCTTCAGTGGTTTCTGTTTTGGAGTTTGGCCAACACTACTTGCTCATCTCCTCTGTTCTGCCAGTCCTCTTATTTTCTGTTTTTAATCATGGCAATAGCTTTGCTTACTCCTTTACCAACAGCCAGCCTCTGCTAATGCTATGGATCATTCCTTCTTTTTTCATTATTCCATTGAGTTCGGAACCATTGGTTCTAGATTAATTTTGTCACCAGTCCGTCTAGTTTTATACAGCATCCAACCAATCTTTCACTTATATTCTTTGAGTCTTTGTTGCCTTCTTTGTTGGAATGAAAATAAGAATGCCTGAATTAACTGTGTGGAGTAGTAATGAGCTCAAAAGATCCAAGTTCTGGCTATGTCGGGGTGCACGAGGAGTCAGGCAGCATGTGTAAAGCACCTACTATGTGCCAGGCTCTGTGCTAAACTCTGGGACTACAAAAGCTAGTCCCTGCCCTCGCAGTCGCATGAGGGAAACGCACGCAAACAATGCACAGCCAAGTTATATGCTGTATCAGTTGGAGCTGATCTGCAGAGGGAAGGGCTTCCTGTAGGAACTGGGGCTTTTATCTGGGACTTGCAAGAAGCCGGGGAAGCTCCTGGACATGAGGATGGGGAGGGAGAGAATTCCAGGCCTGGAGGACAGCCAGGGGCAGTGCCTACAGCTGAGGGAGGGACTCGGTGTTCTGGGCAATGCTCAGTACTCCTTAGCGCTCAGAGACCAGGAAATGGGTATGGTCCTTTCTGTCTATTGTTTCAGTCTCCCTGGGATGGTGCACTTAGCCATCAGGAGAGGAAGAGAGAGATGCAAAAGGCAAGGATGATCATCCCTTTTTATACTGAAGGGGAAGCTGACACATGGACAGTAGTCAGTTAAGATACTTTGGAATTAGATAGGGGCTTCTTTTTGTAAATAGCTAGAGAGCACCAGGCCTGGAGTCAGAAGACTCATCTTCCTGAGTTCAAATCTGGCCTCAGACACTTACTAGCTGGGTGACTGTGTACAAGTCACTTCACCCTGTTTGCCTCAGTTTCTTCATCTGTCAAATGGGCTGGAGAAAGAAATGGCAAACCATTCCAGTATCTTTGCCAAGAAAACCCCAAATGGGGCCGTGAAGAGCCTGCAACAATTGAACAGTAACGTTTATTAGCACACCAAGGCAGCAAGCCTTTGGGGGCAGCCAGCGTCTGTTATAAATCTGAACAGCTTTTATAGACAGGAGTAAATGACTTCTATGTAAGGGCAAAAAAAAATGCCAGTTGGTCCATGTGTGATGAGGAGATGGCTGTTGTGCCACCTCAGCTTCTCCCCATGTCTAAGTAGGCACGTGCCAGGGTATTTTCTGGCCTCCATCTCCTGCAGGCTGATTGGGCATGTACCCAAAGGTTAAGCAAGGTTTAAACATGGAATCACGTAGGCCAGCTTTGCACAATAGGAACGTCAACTTAGGGCAGAAAAGGACCTTTGAGGCCTTTCCTTTCACAGGTGAGGACAATGAGAACCAAAGATTCAATGATTTACCCAGGGTCCTACGGGTACTAAGTGACAGACAGGATTTGGACCCAGGTCCTCAGACTCTACTGCTCTGCTTCTATTTGGTGAATGGAGAAGCAGACAGCCACACGAATATCAGCTGAGTCTTAAGACTCAGACAGTCGGAGGCTGATTGGTCTCACCTGACAAAGATCCAGAGGGATCTTCTGGGTCACAAGCTAGTTTTCAGATGAGTAAGAAAATAAGGCCCAGAGACATGACTTACTTAGCCAAGGTCACAGAGGTAGTAAGTGATGGAACCAAGGCTCGAACTCATGTCCCCTGATTCCACATCCAGTGCTGTTTCTGTGATTGTACTCTGAGAATTTTCTGGAGGCCGAGCTTTGTAGAGAAACAGCAAAGCTATCTCACAGGAGGGAGATGGAGACCCGAAGCATCTCAGAGCTATAGGAGAAAGGATGGAGCAATGAACTCTCATTTTCATTTGTGCTTCTGGCTTTGAGCTTTAATTTATATGTTGGGCTCTTAGACTTTGGCTAACAACTTGATGTGGAAGTCTGGATTATAAAGTAAAGTTCATGTTAGCTCAAGAAAGACTCTTTGACTTTCCTGTCGCTCAGTCTTTTGGGCACACAAGTGGGTGGCTTCTTATGATGGGTGACCCAAACAGACAAATCGTTGGATTTAGGGGTGCAGCGGAAAGAAGGGATGTTGGGTTTGGAGTTAGTGTCCAAATCTCGACTTTAATTCTTACTTCTTGTGTGACCTTTGGCAAATCACAACCCCCTGGAACTCAATATCCTCCTCTGAGAGGAAGGCCGTTGGGTTAGATGCCTTCCAAGGGTCCTTCCACCTCTAAATGTTTTATTCTTTGAAAGAAGGAAATGTCATTGAGAAACAGTGACGAAGTGGTCTCTAGACCAGTGGGCAGCAGTGGAGAATTAGAAGTATACCCTCCATTCTTCTTGACCCTATAAATTGGCAAAATGCAAGTTGGAGTGAGTACAAAGGAAGATCTTTGGTCTCTTCAGGTTTTCTTAGCTCCTTTCAATATCTGGTGATGTCACTACTCTGAGCAGGATCAAATTGTGACTTCGGGAGCGTAGTTATAAATCACTTTGCGGAATGACTGGACAGTCCACAGATTTACCAAAAATGTATTAATTTGACTATTACCCTGCAGTCTCTCCAGCATTTGTTGCCATCTTTTTTTTTTTTTATCATTTTTGCCAAATCTGATCAGTATGAAATGGACCCTCCAAATTACTTTATTTTTAATTATTGGTTGTTTGGAACTTTTTTTCTTTCCACTTACTTATGGTTTAATAGCTTGGATTTCTTCTTTGAGAACAATTGAATGATATCCTTAGACTATCAATTGGGGGGGTGGCTTCTATTTTTATAATTTTTAATCAGTTTCTTATGTTTCTTAGAGGTGGGATCTTTATCCCAAATTTATTGCAAAGATCTTTTTTCATCCAGTAATGATTTCTCTTCTAACTTCAGCTGCATTGCTTTGCTTTGTACAAAACATTTTTAATGTTATGTAATCACAATTATCCAATTTGTCCCTGTGATCCTCTCAATCCCTATTTGGTCATGAGTACTTTTCTTAAATCTTAGATTTCAAAGGAAATTTCTTCCTTGTTCCTCCAATTTGTTTATGAAGTGACCTTTTATATCGAAGCATATATCCATTCGGAACTTAGCTTGGTATATGGTAGAAGGTGTTAGGCCAATCCTATTTTCTGCCAGACTGCTGATCTGTTTCCCAGTAGTTTTTGTTGAATAATGAGTCCTCACTCTAATAACTTCGGTCTTTGAATTTATTGAAAATTAAACCATTAGGTCGTTTCCTCGTGGGTATTGTATAACTAATGTGTTCCACTGATGATTTATTTTTTAAGCAGTATTAGATTATATTGGTTTAGCCTTCCTTTGAGCCATTAATATTTCTCACGTAGGTCTATCATGATTTTTATGAACAATGTTTTGTAGTTATATTCCCATAATGCTGTGTGTATCTTGGCAGGTAGAGTACCACATATGTTCTGTACGCATTCTGTAGTTGCTTGAAGCAGACTCTCTCTTTTCTTGCAGAATTTTGTCAATGACATAGAGAAAAGTTGGTGATTTACGTGAATTTCATATATCCTACAACTTTGCTGAAGTTATTGTTTCAATCAAGTTTTTAGTTGATTCTCTCTTTTTTTTTTTTTTGGTGAGGCAGTTGGGGTTAAGTGACTTGCCCAGTCACATAGCTCATAAGTGTTATGTGTTGGAGGCTGGATTTGAACTCAGGTTTTCCTGAGTCCAGGGCCAGAGCTCTATCCACTGGGCCACCTACCTGCTTCAGTTGATTTTCTAAATTTACCATCATGTCATCTACAAAAAAAGAGCCAATTTTGTATTCTCTTTACCTATGCTTATTCCCTCAATTTCTTTTTCTTGTCTCATTGGATTATTTTTATTGTCTTATTAGACCCACTGTTTTGAGCACTAGCAGAATAACACTAGTGATAAGGCACATCCTAGCTTTATCCCTGATTTTACCTCAGCGTTATTACTTATCATGCTAACTTTGGTTCTGAGATTGTTAGTACGTACTATCTTAGGAAGAGGTCCATTTATTCCTGTGTTTTCTAGTGTTGTTTTGGGTGATTTTTTTTTTTTAAAGCAGAATGGGTATTCTACTTTATCAGAATTTTTTTTTCTGCATCTATATAATCATGATTATTATTGTACTTGTTAGTATGGTTTTTGCTGTTTTCTGTATCCTCAGTGCTTATCACTGTGCTGGGAGTGGGCATATATACATGTTTATTGGTTGATTGGTCTATTTAGTAATTAAAAACAATAATAATCGCTAACATTTAGATAACTTTCATGATGCACATTTAGGCACTGTGCTAAGCACTTTACAATTATCTCATTTGATCCTCTTAACAGCCCTCCACCCCTGCCCAAGGTGGGTGCTATTATTATTCCCATTTTACAGATAAACAAACTGTAGTAAATAGTGGTTAAGTGATTTGCCCAGGACCACGTAGCCTGTAAGTGTCTTGAGTGGTGCTTTCCCAATCACCCGAAGAGTGAAGCAGGGCTGTGTGCTTGCTCCCATGATTTTTAGCATGATGTTTTTAGCCATGTTGTCACATGTCTTCAGTGTGGATGAAAATGGCATAAAGGTCAGCCGCCACCTTGATGGTAAATTACTTAACTTGAAATGGCTACAAGCCAAGATTAAAGTGGAGGAAGAGTTGGTGCATGACTTTTTGTTCACAGATGGTTGTGTACTCAATGCAGCCTGCAGGCTGAGATGCAGCAGTTATATAGCGCAATTCTCTGCTGTTTGTGCTAATTTTGGCCTAACAGTTAACACCAAGAAAACAAAGGTTCTCCACCAGCCAGCACCACATCATGCATATGGGGAACTATTGGTTACAGCAAATGGAAAAATATTGAATGCTGTGAGTAAATTCACTTACCTTGGCAGTATGCTTTCCAGGGGTGTCCACATAGATGATGAGGTTGGGTGTACATACACTGCCAGAACTAGATCACTGTTTGGAAGGCTCTAAAGGAAAATGTGGGAAAGAAGAGTACGAGGCTGCTTAGCAGAATGAAGATCTTCAGAGCCATTGTGCTGAACTCGTTATTTGCCTGGGAAAACTGAACAGTCTACCAGCGCCGTGCCAGGAAATGGAATGGCTTCCATCTGAATTGTCTTAGGAAGATTCTGAAGATCACCAGGCAAGATTAGGTCTGGACACTGAGGTCCTTTCTCAAGCTGAACTGCCAAGCATTCAGACTCAACTGGGTCGAAAGCTTAACTTCAATGGGCTGGCCGTGTTGTTCAAGTGCCCAGCGTACACTTGCCTAAAAGACTATTTTATGGAGAACTCACCCAAAGCAAGCACTCACATGGTGGTCAGAAGAAGTGATACAAGGACACTCCAGCCTCAAGGTCTCTCTGAAGAACTTTGGAATCTGTTGTGAGATGTGGGAGATGCCAGCAGAGGACCACTGAGCGTGACGTGCTCACAGTAAAGAAGGTGCTGAGCTCTATGATTAAAAGCTCAAAAGAAACATGAGATGCACCAATTTAGAGACATCCCCACCCAGATGTGCATAGGAACGCCTTGTGCCCAGCCTGTGGTAGAGCCTTCTTCAAGGTCACTGGACCTTGACCCCAACATAGTGACGCCATTTTGGTCCTCTTTGACAGCAAAGGACAACAATCTACCAGGTGTCTGAGGCTGGATTTGAACTCAGGGCTTCCTGGTTCCCAGCCTGGGACGCTCGTTTCTACTTCCTAATATTGAGCCAGCCCTGCATTCTTGGCATTAATCCACCCTGGTCAGGTGTGTGATCTTAGTGTGTGGTTGAGAGTATGTGGCTGTGGCCTCTTTACTAATATTTCTTTTAAGCTTTTTATATCAGTGTTCATGAAGGATATTGAGCGATAGTTTCTTTCTTTGTATTGACTCTCTTGGGTTTAGCCTGCGAGACCAAACAGGCGTAGAGGCATCTGATTAGATTCTGCCTTTTCCCGCTTTTGTTGTTGCTCAGTTGTTTCAGTCGTGTCTGACTCTCGGTGACCCCATTGGGGGTTTTCTTGGCAGAGACACTGGAGCGGTTTGCCACTTCCTTCTCCAGCTCGTTTTGCAGATGAGGAAACTGAGGCAAACAGGGCGAAGTGACTTGCCCAGGATCACACAGCTAGTAAGTGTCTGAGGCCAAAGTTGAACTCATCCTCTTTGCTACCTAATTGCCCCATCCACATTTTTACAAATAGTTTATGTAATATTGTAATTGATTATTCTTTGAATGTTTTATAGAATTCACTTACAAATGCATCTGGTCCTGGGGGTTTATTCTTTGGGATTCATTTTGACTGGTTCAGGGAGAATGTCTAAGGTTGGATTATTTAAATTCTCACCTATTCTCTTAATCTAGGCATTTAAAAAAAAGCCTCCATTTTGATGCCTAGCTTTCTTAAAAGTTTATTACAAATGCCATGTTATACATGAGACCTCTCCTGAGCCGCCTCCTCAAATCATGTCCCCCCAAAAAATAAACTACCTTGTATTTACTGTATGTGTACTCATATTATGTAGTTTCTACTTATTTGCTGTATTACTAGGTGGCACAGTGGTTAGAGCATCTGACCTGTAGTCAGGAAGACCTGAATTCAAATTCAGGCTCAGTCACTTACAAACTGTGTGACCCCAGGCAGGGTAGCTAGGTGGTGTAGGGGATAGAGTACCAGGCCTGGAGTCAGGAAGACTCCTCTTCTGGAGTTCAAATCTGGCCTCAGACACGTCCTAGCTTTGTGACCCTGGACAAGTCATTTAACCCAGTTTGCCTCAATTACCTCGTCTGTCAAATGAACTGGAGAAGGAAATGGCAAGCCACTCCAAGATCTTTGCCAAGAAAACCCCAAATGGAGTCATGAAGAGTCAGATACGACTGAACAACAATAATGAGACCCTGGGCAAGTCACCTACCCTCTGTTTGCGTCAGTTTTGTCATCTGTAAAATGGGCATAATAACAATACGTGCCTTCCAGAGTTGTGAGGATAAAATGAGATGATAATTATAAAGCCCTTAGCACATTGCTGGGCACATAGTAAATGCCATATAAATGTTAGTTATTATTTTTTCTACCCTAAAGAAATGCAGGCTTCCTGAGGGCCAAGACTCTCATTCCTGCCTTTGTATCTCCCATGCCTGGCATGTAAGAGACACTCAATAAATACCTGCTGAACGATATGAACGATGAAGGAAATCAGCAACGATCTGTATGGTCAGTAAAGGAAGAGTGCTCCGTGTAGAAATAGCTGAGGAATAAGAGATGGACAGAATAGGACATGGGAGCCACACAGTATCATTGGGCATCAGTGTGGTGCAATAGAGAAAGTGCTGGACTTGCAGGCAGAGGACCTCGGTTCAGATCTTGGCTCTGGCATTTCCTGTGTGACCTTGGATAAGTCACTTAATGGCTCTTGACCTCAGTTTCCTCATCTGTAAAATGGATTGTTAGATTAGGTGACTTCTGAGGTCCCTTCTGACTCTCAATATCTGATTCCAGAATTCACTTCCTTAAACAAATTAAGAGACTGAAAAGGTGGTATCTGGGGCATTGGGTGGATCCTCCATGTTACTTTGAAAGACTTGACCAAAAGTTGCATGGGATGAGGAGGCATGCATAGCTAGGTAGCATTCTCTACAGGTAGCTACAGGAGGGCACACCTACGGCAGTGAGCTCACAGAGCCACCGAAGGATGGTCATCAGTGCCATGCATAGTGATGGATGGCCCTTCATCCAGAAGCAACTGGAGCCTAGCTCACAGCCCTGTAGACCTTCATCTGTCCCGTTCCCCCCCCCCCCCCCGAGCAATAGAATTGCTTCTGGTTTGGGTAATTAGATGAATAACTAAGAAAAGATCAGTCTTTTTATGTCTATCTTCCTTTTATGGTTTCTGCCGCCTAGTGACAGCTAGTCAACAGCTTCTGCCTCTGTAAAATAGGCTTAAAGGCAAGTCACAGATTATTTTTCAACTCTAGAACTGTTCTTAGTCATGGTCTTGAGTACCTGAGAGCAGCATTTGTATCAATAGTGATATTAGGATGCTTGTAGCACTTTGTAACTTTGGCTTTCCACCTTCAACCTTTGAAAGAAATGTATTCACTTCTCAAAAACCTAAACCAGAAATTGTAGTATGGTTTCCCCATGTGGTGGGAGGGTCTTATATGGTTGGAACTATGAAGCGGAGACTTTGCCTAGGATTGAAATGAGGCTCCACTCAGCCCTTCACCTGCCCCATCCCCACCCCCACTTACGGCTTTGACTTTCATTTAATTAAAACAGGTAAAACTGCTGGGTAACCAGCCGCTGTCATGACAGAGGATTTTAAAGAATTTGTTCTGAATTTCGAGGTCTAATGTCCATTTTCGCCCCTTTCCCTGCTACTTGGAGTCAAAAGCCCTTCCCAGTGGTCTGTTTGCCACCTTCAGGCTGTCTCCCATCAAAACACTCCTGGTTCCTCATCTCAGTGACCACCCACCCAGCTGCCTTTTCACTGTGTCAACCCCAGAGAGTCCCTGGCATGGCTTTGGTAACTGAAGAGAAGCTCTGATTCCATTACCTCAGCCTTTCTGCACTTGGAGCATTTCACTGCACAATTGTCACAGCTTTTATGCAAAAAATGGGGTGCGACCATTATGGGAAGTTTTAAAAATTGTGCTGGTATTACTTAAAAAAATCATTTATTACTAAATTGTCTTTGGTGCAAGAAAAGGATGCATGGAATACTTGTGAATATACATTAAAATTGAATACTGACAGTGCACACGTGCTGGGAATTCTAGGCTTGCAATGCATGAGAGATAAATGCGTATCCATATGCCACTGGTGAATACACTGCTGCTCGGTTCACCTTGTAAGCGACATGAGGAATGTGACGATTATGTAGTGAAAGGTCATACATTTCTGGACTGAAAAACAAACAACACACCAGAGGGTGCGACAGTTATGTGGTGGCACCGATTATGTAGGGAAATGTGGTATTTGCTGATGTAAACAGTTAGTTACAATAATTAGCTGACTGTAAGCCTAGCGGCCAAGTAGTGGCTCCCTCCTCCATTTTAAACATTACACAACCTATTATACATATAATATGTTACAGTAATATGTAATGATGTTTTTTGTTCAGTTGTTTCAGTCGTGTCCAGCTCTTTGTAACCCCATTTGGGGTTTTCTTGGCAAAGATACTAGAGTGGCTTTGCCATTTTCTTCTCTAGCTCATTTTACAGATGAGGAAAATGAGGCAAACAGGATTAAGTGACTTGCCCAGGGTCATACAGCTAATAAAAGTTATCTGAGCCCAGATTTGAACTCAAAAAGAGGAGTCTTCCTAACTCCAGGCCTGGCCCTCTACCTACTGTGCCATCTAGCTATCCCAGGCTTCTCTACAATTGAAGTAAAAATTGAAGTTACTGGAAATTTTTGGGTAAGGAAATAGCAAATGGTATGATATGATATAACATAACATAAACATATTAAAATACCTTACTTTCAACATATAAATATATATTAAAACATATCATGTATTAGACATGTAACATTATATGTAATGTAATTATGTGTGATATATGTATAACATACGTGGTACATATAGCTGTATTGTTTTATATTGCATGTCATCTGTTTTGTATTATGATATCATATATCATCTATCCTATCCTATCTTTGTCTGTGGATAGACAGACAGTAGGAGAGGGAATTGAGGAGAGATGTTTCCTTGGGATTTCCCTCAGCCCTTGAGGAGGTGGGGATTTAGACCTGCTAATCCAGTGACCCTCCTCTGTAACTCCCTTCTCTGCTGCTGCCCAATCCTACCTTCTTTGTCTCTGGTGCCTCTCTTCTTGGCCCAGCTCCTCATAGCTTGCTCCTTCCTCTTGGGTTCTCAAGCCCCAGGCAGGAAGATAGGATTCTCTAGGTCTGCTCTGAAAAGAGTGCCTTCTTTTTATGCAGATTGCTCAAGGTTTGCATCCAAGAAATGTTGGGTAAGAATACTTGGGCAGCTAGGTGGCACAGTAGATAGAGCACCAGCCCTGAAGTGAGGAGGACCTGAGTTCAAATCCGGCCTCAGACCAAACACTTGACACTTACTAAGCTGTGTGACTCTGGCAAGTCACTTAACCTCAATTGCCTTAAAAAAAAAAAAAAGAAAAAAGAAAAAGAAAACCCGAAAACAGAAGCCAAACAGGATTTAGGGGCAGCTAGGTGGCACAGTGGATAGAGTACTGGCCCTGAAGTTAGGATGACCTGAGTTCAAATCTGGCCTCAGACGAAACACTTGACACTTACTAGCTGTGTGACCCTGGGTAAGTCACTTAACCCCAATTGCGTAATTAAAAAAAGAACACTTGGAGGTAGGTGAGATCATCGACTGCCGCTTGGTCTTCTCTTCTTGTCTTTCTCAGGCTAGAGATGTTGGTTTTGCTTATACTGGTGAGGGTCCCTGGTACCAGGACTCTGCTGGGCACCAAATGCCTCTTATACTGAGCTGAACTGCTCTGGAAGATGCCATCAGACTTTCTTCCTTTTCTACATCCTGAACCTTTGCTGAGTGTGGCTTCCTGTTTGCTTCCAATCTGCAAATCCAGTCTTTCCTCCAACTTTATTTCTCGATTTGGGTGCCTGGGACCCCTTCTCATAGTTGAATACTCAGTTCCTAAAGAAATGGCTTTGGGCTCCTGGATCCCACCTAGGCTGCCCACTTAGCCCTCTGGGCATCTCTTCCTTTTCCATTTTGGGCTCCTCCCAAATGGTGCAGCCAGGCCCAGAGCTTTGTACGCAGAGTTGGCAAACCCGATCATCATCAGCCAGCCAGCAAGCCTGGCACTGTGAGGGTGCAAGGCCCAAGATGGTGCCTCTGCCCTTGCGCAGCTCAGGGACACTGCAGGCTTGCATGTTTATCCTTTTCTGAGGCAGGTCAGTCAGTCCTGCGTGCTGGGATTACAAAGACAAAAGGGCAGTGAACAGAGAGGCAGCAGAGCCAGGCACCCATGTTTTGTGCTGCCTTTCCCAGTGGTGTGGCCTTGATCTTGCTCCAGTGTATAATTCCTCCCTGACCTTGCTCCAATGTAGACTTCTTCCCTAACCCCTTAACACCTGCCCTCAGACGGGAACCTTTTCTCTGGAGCTCTGTAGAACCCTCTGGATGAGTTGACTTGGACAGTTCTGAGCTTGGAACTCAGCCCAATTTTTGATTTACCCTTTTAGATTTTATTATTATTTTTGCCTTTGTATGTGCAATGTTTGGCACGGTGCCTGGCACTCAGAAAGTACTTAAGCAAGGCCTGACCTCCGACCTGCCATCCTGCCCAGGCTTTCTCTTGTTCTTTCCCTCTGGGCCTCTCAGTACCTCCAGCATACATCAGTCCTCACTTCCTCATCCCTCCCCTTCAAATCAGACCCCATCCCCATGGAGATAGGGGCATGGATGCTTTGGGGCGGGGAGGCTTTGACCCTGAGAATGCTTCACTGCAGCAAAGTCAAACCACAGAAGTGGCACGAGGGAGAGGGGAGCAAATGCAGGACTGCCCCACCTACCAGCATCTGGGTGATTCCCTTTCATGAAAGAGGAGGGCCCACCCTGACCAGATCAGTTTCTTTTGACCCCCTCTAGATCCCTCCCAGACTGAGTTCCCAGTGACCTTGGCTATATTCTCCGTGTTAGAAAAGGTTGCCACACTACTGGGCCACACCCCTTGTATTCTGGGGAACAGCCCCCCTCCTGGAAGATGAGGATCCCATTCTAAATGCTCCTAATCAAATTCAGAAGCTGAGCAGAATTAAAATTGAGTGGAAAAATACTACTGGAGTTGGGAAGAGATGCTTCAGTGAGCTTACAGAAGATGTTGTATCCCTATGCTTTTTACTCAGTTACAGAAAACAGTTATTTTAATGCCACCTTTTAATAATGCATAGAACATTAACCATTAAAAAAAAATTAGCAGAAATGAGAGGCGGTGTTGAGAGCGGGTAGTGAGCTAAGCCTCGGAGTCAGGAAGGCCAGGGTTCAAGGTCATCCTGTGACACATAGTGGCTGTGTGACCCATGATACATCTCTTCACCTCTGATCTCTCTTTCCTCATCTGTAAAATGGGAATTGTGCCCCTGGGCAAGTCACTTCACCCTGTTTGCCTCAGTTTTCTCATCTGTAAAATGAGCTGGAGAGGTAAAGGGCAAACCACTCCAGTATCTTTCTTTGCCAAGATAACCCCAAATGGGGGCACACAGAGTCGGACATGCCTGAAAAATGACTGAACAATGACAAACCGTAAATAATATTAATAACAAATAATACATCTGAGGGTTGGTTGTCTAAATCAAATGAGGTGCAGTGGATGGAGCAGGGAGACCTGAGTTGAGCCCTGCCTGAGACACTTAACTAGCTGTGTCATCCTGGGCAAATCTTTTAACCTGGCTCAGCCTCGGCTTCTTCATCTCTTGAATGGGGATAACAATGGCACCTACTTCCCAGGGTTGTTGGGAGGGTCAGATGAGTTAACCCGTCCATGTAAAGAGCTTTCCCACCCTTAAAGCCCCATGTAAGTGGTGTCTGTGAGGAAGGGGATTTGCCAGCCTGCAGCACTGCGGTAAAAATGGCTGATGCTCTTTTGGTCTTATTTCACTCCTTGCCTAGTACCTGCCCCACCCCAGGTCTGCAGTAGGCTTCCAGCCCATCCCAGCTCTGGGGTCACCTCCTCCAGGAGCCTGGCCAGATTCCCCCCAATCGTTAATACCCCTTCTGCAAAAACCACTTCATCTTTATTCTGCAGAAAAAATTATGTATTTGCTTTTCTGTGGACACGTTATCTCCTCCCTACACTGCCCCCCCCAGATTAGTTCTTTAAGGGTACAGATTGATCCCCCTGGCTTAGGCACCCCCCAAATCTTGCACAGGGTCTACCACATATTAGGCACTTAATAAATGCTTTTGTGATCAAGGAGTCTCCCAAGGGAGGGGCGGCCAGGCAGGGACGATTTACCTTGGAATAGATCTTTCCCACTCAGGTTTCTAGAAGGATCGGTTGGGTCTATTTGTAATGAATTAATCTAGGGGGCAGTAGCCAATGACGTCAGCCTGGGATGATGCGGACTGCGGAATGCGGTACCATTCCTTCCAGAATGTTCTATCTCCCCCCAAGCCCGCAACTCTTGGGGGGAGGGACCGATGGCCAGGCCCGCCCATAGAACGATCATCCGAGCTTCTCACGTAAGGGGGGCTGGAGAGAGCCCCTCCCCACCAGCCACCCATCCCATTTTTTGGGGTACCCGCAGGACCCCGGTGGGGCAGGGGAGAGGGGGAGAACTCGGAGCCCTGGGAGCCAGGTGGCCCTTTGACTGACACTGGGCACATCCCCCCTCCCGGGGCCTCAGTTTCCTTCTCTGTAAACCGAGGGCTTGGAGAACGTCATGCGCTTGGAATGCCGCATTGCCTTCCCCACCCGGGCCGGCGAGCCCCCCTCGCCGGGCTGTGCGGGGCGGGGGTGTCCGCAGGAGCAGGGGCTGGAGCTGCAGAGGCGGCCCTTCGGAGGTGGGGGCTGCGGCAGGGGATGCTGCGGTAGAGGATGCTGCAGAGGATGCTGCAGAGGTGGCCCCGCCCCTCCGCCCGCAGCCCTCCAGCCCTAGCCTTCCAGCTGCCGCATAAGGGGGCGGGCACATCTGCGGAGGCGGAGTTAGGGCCAGCAGCGCCGAAGCCCCGGCCACTGCGGCAGGCGGTCAGCTCGGAGCAGCAGCTCGTCTCTCGAGCTCCTCATCCTGCGCCACTGCAGAGTCCGCTGTCCCTGCCCTGTGGCAGACTTGGGGCTGGCGCGCCTCTGCGAACCTTGCGGACCCTTCGATCCCGCCGTGACGTGGTCTCTGCAGACCCCCTCAAGGTGGGATCTTAGGCAAGGCAGGGCGAGAGCGAGCCCGGGCAGCCCTGCTTGGGACCCCCTCCTTCTTAGCGCCCCCCCCTGCTCCCGACCAAACAGATGCCTAATAAGTGCGATCTGGTCGGTTTCGCCGCCGCGGTAGACCGCGGGGGTCCGCCTGCCGCCAGTATAGGGGTGGGGGGGCACCGTGCCGTGCCCCTCCGAGCAGCCGCCCCGGCTTCAGACCAGCGCGCCCCCAGCCGTGACGGAGCTGCCCAAGGTGCCCACGGGCATCTCCGGGACCTGGAGCCACGAGGAGATGCGTGAGGGCTCTGGGCAGACATCCCCCTGTCGTCGTAGTCTTGGCGACGATGTGGGTGAGACGGAGAAGTAGGGTGGGGCGGGGCGGGGGTCAGAGCAGCGATTTGGGGTCCAGGAGGGTAGGCTGGGGGGATTTTCATAGAGGGCGGGGGAGACATGTTAGAGGCAGGTTCGAGATGGGTTTTTTGGAGGAGGAAGGTATGTCGTGGGGGCGGGGTGGGGGAGAGAGATGTGTTAGTGAGAGAAGAAGAAGGGTGCATTTTTAGAGGGGAGGGAGGGAGACGCATTTTTGGGAGAGGGAGATATGTCGTAGAGAGGTGAGGAAGGAAGATGTGTTTTTGGGGGCAGAGAGATATGTCGTAGTGGGGTGAGCGAGGGAGACTTGTTCGTGAGAGGGGAAGGAAGATTTATTTTGGGGAGGGGGAGATTTTTTTTGAGGAAGGTATGTCGCAGTGCGGGGGTGGGGGAGGGAGATATATTTTTGGGGGGAGGGAGGGAGAGTGAAAATGTTTATGAGAGGGGAAGGGAGACTTATTTTGGGGAGGGGGATGGGGTTTTTTTTTGAGGAGGGTATGTCGCAGTGTGGGGGCGGGGTCGAAGGAGGGATATATGTGAGAGGGGAAGGGAGATGTATTTTTGGGGGGAGGGAGAGAAATGTTTGTGAAAGGGGAAGGGAGATTTATTTTGGGGAGGGGAGATGGTTAGGTTTTTTTTGAGGAAGGTATGTCGCAGTGCGGGGGCGGGGGCGAAGGAGGGAGATGTGTTTGTGAGAGGGGAAGGGAGATGCATTTTGGGGGAGGGAGAGAGACATGTTTGTGAGAGGGGAAGGGAGATTTATTTTGGGGAGGGGGAGATGGGGTTTTTTTTGAGGAAGGTATGTCGCAGTGCGGGGGCGGGGGCGAAGGAGGGAGATGTGTTTGTGAGAGGGGAAGGGAGATGTATTTTGGGGGGGAGGGAGGGAGAGAGACATGTTTGTGAGAGGGGGAGATTTATTTTGGGGAGGGGGAGATGGGGTTTTTTTGAGGAAGGTATGTCGCAGTGCGGGGGCGGGGGCGAAGGAGGGAGATGTATTTGTGAGAGGGGAAGGGAGAGAGAGAGGACATGTTTGTGAGAGGGGAAGGGAGATTTATTTTGGGGAGGGGGAGATGGGTTTTTTGGTGTTTTTTTTTTGAAGAAGGTATGTCGCAGGATGGGGGCGGGGGAGGGAGATGTTCGTCATAGGAGAAAAGAGGTGCATTTTCCAGAGGAGGGAGGGATACTGCAGGAGTGGAGGTGGGAGGGGCAAGGATGACGCAGGGGAGGGGCAGGGATGACGCAGGGGAGGGAGGGTGTTGTTAGATACAGTTGCGAGGAGGGAGGGTGTGGTTAGGGGATTTGGGAGGAGGATGGGGGGGCTTAATTAAGGTGCCTGGTGGGGGTAAGATGCCTCATTTATTTTGCTGGACCTCTGAATGCTTTGTTTTTTCTCCCTAAATTGCCAAGTACCAGGGAGCCTGGACAAAAGAGAGAGTGTGATGTGAAGCGCAGACCCCTGGGTGTAGCCTGGGCTCCGCCTTTTACTGACAGGACGACCTTGAGCAAGCCCTTCCCCCTGGCTGGGCTTCTGCGCATACCTCAGTAGACTGATGGGTCCCTTCTAGAAAGCCCCTTCCAGCTCTGCCAACCTAGGGTTGGGTTTTTTCCTCTTTAACCCTCTGTTACCTGGAAGGAGGAGAGGAAGAGGGAGCGGAGCCTCCGTGCCTCGATTATCAATCAGGGAATCAAGCAACAAGCATTTAAGTCGAGTCCTTCCTAGTGCCTGGCAGTGTCCAAGGCTCTGAATCGGGAAGCTAAGATTCTGCCCTGGCCATCTGTGGCTTCTTAGCTAGATGGGCTAAGAATGTCAGCTCCCTGAGGGCACAGTGCCTGGCACATAGTAGGTGTGCAGCAACTTTCCTGCAAGATGGAGATGACTTCATTTTTAAATCTCTGAAGGGTTCATGGACATAGGGGAATTTCTCCCATGATGGGGGGGTGGGGGTGGGGGGGACAAGGAAGGGGAGGGGGGAAGGAGAAGGGAAGGAGGGAGGGGAAGGAACAAGCTTGGTACACTCATTTGCCTAACATGGGATCATAGCTTTCAAATTAGAATTGACCTCAGAGTCCAACTCCCTTATTTTACAGAAGAGGAAACTGAGGTCGAGTTTAGTCTCCTTCAGAGAGGTTGGGGGATTTGCCCCAAGGTCACACAGGTAGTAAGTAGCCAAGCCAGGATTTGAACCCAAGTCCTCTGGCTGCAAATCTGGGGCTCTTATCACTGAACTACACTGCCTTCTCTGCCTTTTTTTAATTAAACAAATTTAATTAATGTTTTCAAGTTTCATACCACCTACATTCCTGCTTTCACTATGCCTTATAATAAAGATTACAAAGGAGAGGAGGATTCTGTTCTGTGAAGGTAACAAGGCTGACTTAATGCAGTGTTCTGTCCCCTCAGATGCCACCTCTCCAGAGATGCCCCCTCCAACACTTGGAAAGATTTTCTGTGGCGAGATACTGGAGCCCCTAGTGGCCAGCAGCTCCCAAGGTGCTGAAGGATGGCTACATCCATCTTTAGAATAAATGGGGCATACCTTGGGACCTCATCTACAAAGGATAACCCTCAGCTCTTTGCTGCAGAGGGGGGTAAAGGTGGTGTATCAGAATGCCCCCCTTCCTACAGTGTGGTGCCAAGCCCTCAAAAGTGTAGGATTTTGCTTCTTTTTTCCCCCTCTATTTCGTCCGTTCTAAACAAGTGCAAAAAATGGAGCATTTCTTTAGTATAAGCTTACCCTGAGATTTCAGTGAGATCTTTATTTCTGATCTCTCCTTAATTACCCAGCATTGAGACTAGTTTTCTCAACAAGCCAAGGCTGGGGGTTCCCCATGAGTGGCAGCCATGGGCTGGACACAGGGTAAAATTTGATTCCATAGCCATGTGTAGGATCTCTCACCAGACTCACGGGCTTTCAAATATATATGATTTTGGTCGTGAGGTGAGAGCTTATGGGTAAGCTGGGAAGTTTATGTAAAGTGTAGTGGGAATCCAAGGTCCTGGATTCAAATCTCAGCTCAGTCACTTGCAAGCTGTGTGACCAGGTAAGTTACTTCTCCTTTTGGGCCTCACTTATGTATCTCTGAAATGGAGTGATTGAAGCAGATGACTTCTTCTAAGGTCCTGTAAGTTCTAAATCTGAAAAAACATCTTCCCTCACATGAAGCCCAAAGTTATCTCTGCAAATTCCAGCAATAGGCGGCACTTAAAATGCTTCACTTTGGCCTCCAAAGCTCATTTTCCCCCACTGAAGTCATACTCTTCCCCTTCAGGCACCCTTACATCCCAGCCAAATGGCCCGCCTTGCTGTTGCCAATGCTAGCGAGGTCACTTCCAACCTCCAGGTCTTTGCCCAGTGACTTGGGAAGCTCCCAGAGCCTGAAATATGCCCTCACCTACACCTTTTGAAATCCTTTACCTCCCTTCGAGGGCCAGCTCAGGTGGTATTCCTCTAGAAGACCTTTCCTGACCCCATCCTGGCTCTTAGCACCATGACTAGTCCCCACATTATTTTGTGTTTGTTTTCCCCTGTATTTTACAGGATTTAAAATCTAGAACTGAAAGGGACCTCAGGGGCCACCAAGTCTAACCCCCTCACTTTAAAGATGAGTTGGGTTAAGTGACTTACCCAGGGTCACACATGTAGTAGTTAAGTGGGAGATTTGAATTCGGGTCCCATTTTGTATTTCCTTACACGTATTCCCAGAGAGCTCCATCCCCAGGACTGGGGAAGGACTCGAAAGGCAGAGATGGTAAAAATTGGGGGTTCTGTA
Source organism: Phascolarctos cinereus (assembly GCF_003287225.1). Taxonomy (NCBI): domain Eukaryota; kingdom Metazoa; phylum Chordata; class Mammalia; order Diprotodontia; family Phascolarctidae; genus Phascolarctos; species Phascolarctos cinereus. Next base: position 14,908,829 of record NW_027555958.1, on the reverse strand, counting down.
CTCGGGCCTGACACTTGGTAGGACTTTATTAAATGCTTGTTGACTGAATGGTGGCTGTTAGCTCCAGTAATTAGAGCAAGCCAATCCCTTTTCCATTGACCTCCCTTCAGCTAGGGACCTGAATAGCTTTGGTTCCTCTCCTGCCACTCCTAGCCCCCCTTCCCTCTAGTTCTGGGTGTCTGGGATTGACCTGGACTTAATCTAGACATGGGGGGGAGGGGGACCTCTAGAAGGTCACATGGCTCACACTCCTGCAAGAGATGCTGTGCTGTGGAGGACAGAGCTGCAGGACGTGAGTGGAATCCAGGCTCTGCTACTTACTTCCTCTTCGAGTGACCTTGGGTAAGTCAACCTCTCTGGCCTCAGGTTCCTTATCTCAAAAACAAAACAAACACAAAGGAGCTGGCCCTTACAGCTCAAAATCCTGTTAACAAGCCCAGTGTCCCCATTGCTAGAGCATCTCCTGCTCCTAAAACGAATGAGGTTTCTTCTCATAACTTCCATCTTGGGCCTCAGTTTCTCATTCCTGGACATATCACAGGCAGATTGAATGAGAGTTTTGAATGTTGTCTCAGAGTTAGACCACCCAGCAGCAAGATGCCTGGGTCACCTTCCTGCCCACAGTAGGGCTTCTAAAAACCTGATTGTGAGAAGGAGCCCCCAGGCTTCACCAGCCTGCCTGCCCAAAGGGTCCAGGACCCAGAAGAGCTGAGGAGCCTTTGCTTTGGAGGAAAAGCTTGAAACCGTATGCTCCCCCTCCTCCCTCCAGGGTCCTTGACTTGCTCTCTCTCCTCCTGTGCCCTGGCCCTCAACTGTAACTGCTAGCAAATGCCAGGTCTTAGAGTCCTAGTTAATACTTTTAATCCTGGACTCTCTCGGATTAATCTCATTAGCTCTTTGCAGCTGGGGTAACTGCTTCCTAGCAACAACTTCAGCAGCACCTGCCCGCCCACCCAAGGCTGTCCCTCAGAGCATACAAAATAAGGTTGAAGTGGACTTTTTAAAAGCAAAAATTTAACTATTTTTTTGTAGACATATGAAAGGGCTGAGACAGCAAATGGAAGGAACCACCATCAGCGCAGACAACAGGTGTGGTCTCCTTTACCAGCCCTCTGCTGAGGTGACTGGAGGAGGGGAGTTGGGTAGTCATCTAGGTGTGAGCTCAGGAGCCCCCCCCTTCATGGGGGAGGGGCTACTTTCAGGGCCCCCTCTAGGAAGCTAAGGGATCTAATTTCCAAGGGATCCTTGCTGGTTTAGGCAGTCCTTGTTAACCCTCTCTTCTGAAGCCTATCTCATTCTGAGTAGTCACTGCTCCACATCTTCTCTCATTTAACCCCTAAATATGCTGCCACCAACTCACAGATCAGAGGCCATAGTATTAAGCACTGGCCTCAGCTTTCCCCGAGAAGGTTGGCATCATCTCATCCTCATTCCTTGGCATCATCTCCCATCTCCCTTTCTGTGGTCACAGAAGGGATGTTCCTACTCCTTACGAAAGCGGTGCCGTGCCCCCCCCCCCAGTTCCCTAGGCCATCCTACCTCCAGAGACCACCTCGGGGACTTAATCCCTGCCTTTGGAATTTCCTCTCTGGGTAGAGCTCTCCTGATTGGTAAGTGGCCCATTGTATCCAGGCACCTGTAGCTGTTCCTATTCCATCTGTGCACCTAGCCCAGGCCTCTTCAGGTTCTCCACCCTCATCTTCTTTTGCTCCATGAACCACCATCTTAAGCATGACTGCCATTGCTTCTGGAAAGGTCATGCTGCCTGAGCCCCAGTGACTTCTACACTGTGCCCCAGGGTTTCTATGATTATAACACTTCTTCCCCCCCCCCCACTAAAATGTGCACTCCTGGTGGGCAGGGATTGACTCTGCTTTTGTTTGTATTTCCATTGCTTGGCCCTGTATTGGCAACAGGTAAGCTTGATGGTTTTTTTCTTCATTCTGACCCAGTTGCCCCTGGCTCCTTCTGATATTTCCTCTCTCATGCATCTCCAGTCTTGCATTTCCCTTTGGTTCCTTTCAACTTATAAACACTCTTCAGACCTCCCCCCCCCAAAAAAAAGCCATCTCTTGACTGTTGGAGACCATTTGGCTGCCATCTTGTCTCTCTCCCGAATTTGCTCCCCTTCTGTTACTTGGTGAGTCAAGGCCGCTCAAGATTTCAGCTCTGTCTCCTCCTGCTCAGTTTCCCCTAGGCAGCAAGGAGCTCCGGAAGGGCCAGATACTTGGAACTTGCCACTTGCAGGCTCATAGATAATCCTGAATTTAGAACTGGAACCTTAAAACATCTAATGAAACCTCCTCATTTCATAAGTGAGGAAATGGAGGTTCAGAGAGCAGAGCTAATTGCCTAGAAAGACAGTTTCAGAGATGGGATGAGACAGCACTTGACCCCCTACATGTATGATTAGATGCTTAGAAAAAAGACACAGTTAGGTAGAATACTCCTTCTAAAAATTAATCTGTATTGGTATGTTTTATTTTTAGATCACCAATATATCCCAGAGACCCACCCTTTAGAGTAGAATTAAAAAGAAAAGTTAAAGATCTGATGTAGTCTGCTAGTGTCTGTCCTCTAGTTGACGGTCAATTTCAAAACAGTATTTTTCAAGGGATAAATTTCTTTTTGGTCCCTTTTCTCTCCTACAACCTAAGAAGGTCAGGTCCAAACACCTTGGGGTGGACTCTTGACAATAGAAGGCACAGTTAACATTGCCTTTTCCTGCCAGTAGACTCCTGGGGGTCTAAACTTGGCTTCCTGGCACTTTGGCTTTGGCCCCTCAGCCTTCTGTAGATTGCATGAGCTCTACTGAGGAAATTCTAAAATCAAGAAATGTCTGGGGGGAAAATTGAATATAGTTTGGTTCAGTAAACACCCAAGAGTAAACCTCCCTGGCAGTTGTGAAGATACCAGAGTTCATATAAACAGCTCTTAGAAATGAAAAAACTCCCTACATACAGAAAGCTTAGGACACTCACCTCTCTCCCTCTGTCTTTGTGTCTCCTTTTCCCCCCTCTTCTTTTTCTCCACCTCCTCTCTTTCCCTTTTCCTTCCCCCTCCCACTTTTTCCTCCTGTTTCATCTACACCCTTTCTCTTCCTTTCTCTTTCGCCTCCTCTCTCTCTTTCCTCTCTCCCTCCCCTCATTTCTCTTTTCCTTCCCTCCCTTATCCCCCTTTCCCCCCTTCTTCTGTCACCCCTTTCTCCTCTCTCCTTTTCCCTCCCCTTGCCCCTTCCCCCTGTTTCCACCCTCTTGTCTTTCTCTTCCACTTTTTTCATTTCCCTTCCCCCTCCCATTTCTTCTTCCTCCTTCCTCTATCCCCCCTTCTTTCCCCTTTTTCTCCTCCCTCTCTTTCCTCTCAGTCTCCCTCTTTCCATCCCCCCTCCCTCCTTTCTTCTTTCTCCTCCCTCTCCCTTTCTCTTCCCCTTTTTTGACCCTCCCACTCTCTCCACCCTCTCCCTGTCCCTCCCCTCCTCTTCTTAGCCCCTTTCTCTTCCCCTCCCTCTGGACCCTCTCTTTCTCCTCCTCCCTTTTCCTCTCTTGCCTTCTCCTTCTTCCCTCTCTCCCACCCTCCTTGCATCAGTCTTTGGACCTGACTGGGTTCCTGGTCAACATAACCTGAGTCCTTAGTTAAGGGTCTCTAAGCACCAGGGAGAGGAGGTCCATCTTCCCACACTCCATGGTAGGTTCAAACAGTAAAATCAAGTTTTCTCACAATTCCCATTAATTTAATCACAATAGAATAGAATAGAATAGGAACTGAGCTAGGTCCAGAATTGAGTCACAAGATGGAGCCTGTGTGGTCACTCAATTCCCATAATTCCCTCATATCTCCCCCTCCCTCCCCCCTCTCTTTTTGCCTCTATCTCTGTCCACCCTCCCCTTCTTCCCCTTCTCACCCCTCCCTTCTTTCTCCACCTCCCTTTTTCTCTCCCCACTCTGTTGCCCTCCCTCCCCTCTTGCCCTGCCTCTCTCCCTTTTCTCTCTCCTCCCTTCTTTCCCTGCCCTCCCCCTCACTCTCTGCTTCCCCCCAACCCCCTTTTCCCTCTCTTTCTCTCCCTCTCTCTCTTCTCTCCTTTCTTCCCACTCTTCTCCATCCTTCCCCTCCCCCTCTCCCCATCTCCTTTCTCCGCTTTCCCTATCTCTACCCTCTTCCTCTATCTTCTCCCTCCACCTTCTCTCTTCTCTCTTCCCTTTCTCTTTTCTCTCCCTCCCACCTCTCTCCCCCTCCCTCTATCACCTCTCTCCCACCTCTCTCTTGTTTGTCTCTTCTCTCCCCATGTTTCTTTCTTCTGTTCCCCCTTCTCTCCCTCCCTCTACCTGATTTCTCTCTCCCTCTCCGTCTCGTCTCTCCTTTCTCTCTTCTCCCTCCCTTTCATCTTTCTCCTTTTCCCTCTCTTTCCTTTTTCTCCTTCCGTTTCCTCCTTCCTTCTTCTCCACTCTCCATCCCTGTTCTGCTATCTTCTCTCTCTTTCCTCTTCCCCTCCCTCCCTCTCCCCTTTCTTTTTCTCCTTTCTCTCTGTTCTTCCCCTTCTCCTCCCTCTGTCGCTTCTCTCCTTCCCCCTTCCCCCTCCTCTCTCTTTGTCCTTCCCACCCCTCTTCTTCCTCTCTTTTTCTCCATCCCTTCTTCCCCCTTTCCCTCTCTACCCATTCTCTCACCTTTCCCCCTCCCTCTTCTCCTCTTTCCCCCTCCCTCTCTCCCCCTTCTCTTTCATCTCTTTCTTCTTTTTCTTCTCTCCCTCCCTTGTCCCCTCCCCTTCTTTCTTCCATCTTTCCACCCCCACACCTCTATTCCCCTCCTGTCTCCCCCTCCCTCTTCTTCCCTCTATTCTCTCTCCCCTTCTCTCCTCCTCTTTTGTCTCCCCCCCTTTCCCTCTTCTTTTTCTCCCTCTCCCTCTTCTCTCCCTTTCTTTCAACTCTCTGCCATCCCTCCATCCCTTCTCTTTCATCTGTCTCCTCTTTCCTCTCTCTTCCCCATCCCTTTCTTTCTTCCTCTTCTCCCCTCTCTCCATCCCTGCTCCCCTATCTTCTGTCCTCTCCCCCTCCCCTCTTCCTCCTTCTGTCCCACCTCTCTTCTCCTGTCTCCTCCTCTCTCCTCTTTTGTCTCTTTCCTCTTTCTCCCCCTTTTCTTTTCTCCCCCTTCCTTCCCCTCCCTCCTTCCCGTCCCCCTCTTTCTTCTCTCTCCTCTCATCTTTTCCTCTCCCTCCCACCTTCCTTTTCCTTCTTCCCCCTTCTCTCCCTGTTCCCTCATCTCTCTCCCCCTCCCTCCATCCACCTGCTCCCCCCTCTCTTCTCCCTCCCTCTCCCTCCATCCCCTCCCCCTTTTCTCCCTCTCCCTCTACCCCCTGTCTTCCCTCCCTTTCCTTTCTCCTCCCTTTCTCTCTCCTCTCCCTCTTCCCTTTCTTCCTCTCCACTCCCTCTGTCTCTTTTCTCCCTCCCTCTTCCCTGTCCTCCTCTTTTTGTCTTTCCTCACCCCTCTTCTTCCTCTCTTCTTTCTCCCTACCTTTTGCCCTTCTTTCCCCCTCTCTCCTCTCTCTCTATTCTCTCATCTCCCTTCTCATCTTCCCCTTCTTTTGTCTCTTCTCTTTCCTCTCTCCCCTCACCTCTCACTCCACCCCCTTTCTCTTTCTCTTCCTTTCTCCCCCTTCTCTCCTACCTCTCTTTCCTCTCTCTCCCTCCTTTCTTTTCTCTTTTCCTTCTCTCCCTCCTCTCTCTTTCCCTTCTTTCCATCACTGCTTTCTCTCTTCTTTCTCCTCTCTCGCTGCCCCTCTCCTCTGTCTCCACCCTCTCTTCTTTCTTTCCTCTTTTCTTTCCTTTCCCCCTCCCATTTCTTCCTCCCCCTCCCTCCATTCCCCCTTCTCTCCCCTTTCCCTCTCACTCTCCTTCCATTTTGCCTCTTTCTCTCTTCTCCCCTCCCTCCTTTCTTCCTTCTTTCTCCTCCTTCTCTCTCTTTCTCTAACCCCCTTTTGACCCTCCTACTCTCTCCACCCTCTCCCTGTCTCTCCCCTCCTCTTCTTAGCCCCTTTGTCTTCTCCTCCCTCTGGACCCTCTCTCCTCCCTTTTCCTCTCTTGCCCTCTCCCCTCTCTCCCACCCTCCTTGCATCAGTCTTTGGACCTGACTGGGTTTCTGGTCAACATAACCTGAGTCCTTAGTTAAGGGTCTCTAAGCAGCAGGGAGAGGAGGTCCATCTTTCCAGACACTCCATGGTAGGTTCAAACAGTAAAATCAAGTTTTCTCACAATTCCCATAATTTAATCACAAGATAGAAATTGGTCAAGACCCATACCTGAATAGAAAGGGAACTGAGCTAGATGCAGAATTGAGTCACAAGATGGGGCCAGTGTGGTCCCTCAGTTCCCACAATTCCCTCATATCTCCCCCTCCCTCCACCCCCCCTTTTTGCCTCTACCTCTGTTCCCTCTCCCCCCTTCCCCTTCTCACCCCTCCCTTCTTTCTCCCCCTCCCTTCTTTCTCCCCCTCCTTTTTTCTCTCCCCACTCTGTTGCTCTCCCTCCCCTCTTGCCCTGCCTTTCTCCCTTTTCTCTCTCTACTCCCTCTTTCCCTGCCCTCCCCCTCACTCTTTGCTTTCCCCCAAACCTCTTTTTCTCTCCCTTTACCCCTCTCTTCTCTCCTTCCCACTCCTCCTTCTCTCTATCCTTCTCCCTCCTTCTCTCCCCCCTCTCCTTTACATTCTTTCCCTCTCTCTGCCCTCTTCCTCAGTCTTCCTTTTTCCTCTTCCATCCTCTCTCTCCCTTCTTATCTCTCCCTCTCTTCCTTCCACCTCTGTCCCCCTCCCTCTATCACCTCTCTCTACCTCTTTTGCCTGTCTCTTGCCTCTCCATGTTTCTTTGCTCTGTCTCCCCTTCTCTCCCTCCCTCTACCCAATTTCTCCCTTCCTCTCCCCCTCTTTCTTTCTCCCACCCTCTCCCTGTCTCCTCTCTCCTCCTCCATCTCCCCTCTCTCCCTATTTTTCATCTCTCTCCTTCCTCCTCTTTCATCTGTCTACCTTCCTCCTCTTTCCTCTCTCTCTCTCTCTCTCTCTCTCTCTCTCTCTCTCTCTCTCTCTCTCTCTCTCTCTCTCTCTCTCTCCTCTCTCCTCCTCTCTCGCGTTCTCCGCTAGGCAGTCGGGGGTTAAGTGATGGCCCAGGATCACACAGCTAGTAAGTGTCACGTGTTTGGTCTGAGGCCCGATTTGAACTCAGGCCTTCCTGACTTCAGGGCCAATGCTCTATCCACTGCGCCACCTAACTGCCCCCTTTCTGTCTCTCTCCATCTCCCCTCCTCCCTTCTTTCTATCTTCCTCCTTCTCTCCTTCTTTCTTTCCTTTTTCTCCCCCTCCCTCCCTCTCCCCTTTTCTTGTCTTCTCTTTCCCACCTTCCTCCCCCTCCCTCCATCCCACTTCCTTCATCCCAATTCCTACCCTTCTCTTTTCTCTCTCTTCCTCCCTCTCTCGCTTCTCTCCCTCTCCCTTCCCCCTCTTCCTCTCTCTTTGTCCTTATCATTCCCTTCTTCCTCTTTTTCTCCTTCCCTTCTACCCCCCTTCCCTTCTACCCCCCTTCCCCTTCTCTTTACCCACTCTCTCACCTTTCCTCCTCCCTCTCTTCCCCTTCCCACCTCCCCCCCACCCTTCCCCTTCTCTTTCATCTCTTTCCTCTTTTTCTTCTTTCCCTCCCTTGCCCCTTTCTTTCTTCCATCTCCCATCCCCACACGTCTGTTCCCCTCCCTCTTGCTCCCTCTTCCTCCCTCTTTCTCTCCCTCTTCCTCTCCCTCTTCTCTCCCTTTCTTTCATCTCTCTGCCATCCCTCCATCCCCTCTCTTTCATCTGTCTCCTCTTTCCTCTCTCTTCCCCCTTCTCCCCTTTCCTTCTTCCCCTTCCTTTTCCCCTCTCCATCCCTGCTCCCCTATTTTCTCTCCTCTCCCCCTCCCCTCTTTCCTCCTTTCCCACTTCTCTTCCCCTGTCTCCTTCTCTCTCCTCTTTTGTGTCTTTCTTCTCTTCTCCCTCTCTCCCCCTCTCTCCTCTCCCTACCCCTCTCTTCTCTCTCCTCTCATCGTTTCCTCTCCCTCCCACCTTCCTTTTCCTTCTTCCCCCTTCTCTCCCTGTTCTCCTCTCTCTCCCTCCCTCCATCCACCTTCTCTCCCCTCTCTTCCCTCTCTTCCCCATCTCTTCCTCCTACCTCTCCCTCCATCCCCCTCCCCCTTTTCTCTCTCTCCTTCCACCCCCTTTCTTTTTCCTCCCTTTTTGTTTCTCCTCTCTCCCGTTTTTCCTCTTCTCTTTCCCTCTCCTCTCCCTCCCCCTTCCCTGTTCTCGTTTCTCTTTGTCCTTCCTACCCCACTTCTTCCTCTCTTCTCTTTCTCCCTCCTTTTTGCCCTTCTCTTCCCCTTCTTTTGTCTTTTGTCTTTCTCTTTCTCCCTCACCTCTCCCTCCCTCCTTTTTCTCTCTCTCCATTTCTTTCCTTCCCTTTTCCCCCTTTCTCTCCTCCTCTGCCCTCTGCCCTCTCTCTTTCCTCTTTCCTCCCCTTTTTTCTTTTCTCTCCCTCCCTTGTGCCCCCTCCTTCCCCATCTCCCCTCTTTCCATCCCTGCTTTTCTGTATTCTCTCCTCCCCACTCCTGTCCTCCCTGTCTTCCTCTTCTCTCTCCCCCTTCTCACTCCCCTCTCCTCTCTCTCCCTCTCTTTTTCCCTCTCTCCCCCACTTCCCCCCTTCCTCCCTCCCTCTCTCATCCCTCTTCCCTTCATTCCCCCACTCCTCTCTCTCCCTCTTCTCCTGTTTTTTTCTCAGTCTCTCTATTCTCCCCTTTCTCTAATCTTTCTCTTTGCCTTTTCTTTCCCTTTCTCTCCCCACCTCCTTTTCTTTCTCCTCTCTTTCCATCCCTGCTCCTCTATCTTTATTCCCCTCTCTCCCCCTCCCTCTCTTTCCTCTCCCTCCTCCTTCTCCCCCATGTCCTCCCTCCCTCTCTCTCCCTCTCTCATCTCTTTCCTTTCTTCTCCCTACCTCTCCCTCTATTTCTTTCTCTCTCATTCCCTCTCCCCTTCCTCTGTCCCTCGTCTCTCTCTTCTCCTTTTTCTTCTATCTCCCTCCTCTGCCCCCTTTCTTCTTCTCCCCTCTCCATCCCTGCTCATCTATCTTCTCTCTTTTCTCTCTCTTCCTCCCTATCTCCCTTTCCCTCCTCTCCCTCTCCTTCCCTCTCTCTCCTCTCTTTTTCCTCCCCCCTCTCCTTTTTTGTCTTCTTTCCCTATCCCCGCCTCTTCCCTTCCTGTCCCACCTCTCTTTGCCTCCCCTTCTTTTGCCCTCCCTCTCTCTATCCTTTATCTGTCTCTTCTTTCTCCTCTTTCTCTCCCCACTTCTCACCTTTCTCTTCCTTTCCCCATCCTGTTTCCTCGCTTTCTTTTGTCTCTTCCCTCTCTCTTTTCTTCCTCCTTTCTTTCTCTCTCCCTCTCTTCTCTCCCTCTCTCCCCCTCCCTTCCCTTTCTCTCCTCCCTCTCTCATCTCTCCCCCTCCTTCTATCACTTCTCTTCTCTTTATCTTCTCTCTCCTTCCTCTCCCCCGTCCCTCTCCTTCATCTGCCCCCTTTCTCTCTCCCTCCCTCTTCTTCCTTCTACCTGTCTCCCCCTCCTTTCCCACTTCTCTCATTTCTCTCTTCCTCCATTGTCTCTTTTCCCTCTCTCTTCTCTTTTATTTCTTCTCTCTTCCCCTCCCTCTCCCCCCTCTTTCTCTCTCATCTCACCCGCTCCGTCCATCCCTCCTCTTCCCTCTCTCTCCACATCACGTCTGTCTCCCTTTCTCCCTCCTTCCCTCTCCCCCTTCTCTTACTTCTCTCTCCCTCTCTCCTTCCATCCCGCTCTCTTTTTTTCCTTCTCTTCTGCTCCCTTCTTTCCTCCTTTTTACCTCTTTTCTCTCCTCCCTCTCTTTCTCTCTCTTTCCCCCTCTCACCTCCTCTCTTCATCCCTCTTTTCCCCTTTCTTTTGTCTTGCATGTCTCTCCCACTTCCTCTCTCCCCTTTCTATCTTCTCTCGCTCTCTCCCTCCTCCCCCCTTTCTTTTTCTCTTCTCCTTTTTCCTCTCTCTTCTTTCTTCTCTCTTCTTTCTTCTGTCTTCATGCTTTTCTTCCTCTCTTTCATCTCTCTTCTCTCTCCTCTCTCTCCTCCTGTATTTCCTCTCCTTCCCTTTCTCTCCTCCTTCTCCCTCTTTCTTTCCCTCTCTGCCTCTCTTTCTTTCTCTCTCTCCCCCTTCCTCCATCACCTCTCTCTTTCACTCTCTCCCACTTTTCTGTCCCCTCCCTCTCCCTTCCTTCCTCTCATCTTTCTCCCTCTCCCTCTATTCCTCCTCTCCCCCTTTTCTTTTGTCTCTCCTTTCACCTCTTTCCCCCTTCCTCATCCCTCCTTTTTCTTCCCCTCTTTCTCACCTTCCATACCTACTCTCCCTCCTTCTTTTGTCTCTTTTCTTTTTTTCTTTTCCTTCCTCTCTCCTCTCTCTTTTAGTCCCCTCCCTCTTTCTTGCTGTCTTCCTACCTTTCCCTCTTCCTCCCACTGCCTTTCTCTCCCTTTCTCTTTTTTCTTTATCCTCTTTTTCTTCTCTCTTCCCTTTTCTTCCCCCCTCCCCCTTTCTTCTCCCTTTCCCCTCTCCTCTCTGTCTCCCTCCTTTTCCATCTGTCCCCTCCTTTTTACTTCTTCCTCTCCATCTCTCCCTCCTTTCCCCATCCCCTCTTTCCCCCTCCCTCTGTCCCCTTTCTCTCCCCTTTCCTCTTCCCCTGCCTTCCTCTGCCTCCCCCTGCCTCCACTCTCTCTCCTCCTTTCCCCTCCCTTTGTCCCCTTTCCTCTCCTTTCTTCTCTCTCCATTTCTCCATCTCTCTTCCCTCCGTCACTCCTTCCTTCCCTCTCTTTTTCCCTCTCTCCTCCCTCCCTTTGTCTCCTTTCTCCCCTTTCTCTTATTCCTCCTTCCTCTCTTTCCTCCTGCGTCTTTCTCCCCATCTCTCCTCCTCTCCCTCCTCCTTCCTCGTCTTCCTTCTGTCTCCCTTTCCCCATTCTCTATGTCCCCCTTTTCTCTCTCATCTCCTTTCTCTGTCCTCCCTATCTTTCCCTTTTCCTCACTCTGTACCCTCTCTTTTGCTCCTCTCCTCTCTCTCTCTCCTTACCTCCATCCCATCTGCGCTCCTCTTTTTCTCCTTTATTCTGTCTCTTCCTTTCTCCTCCTTCTATCTTTTTCCCTCTCTCCCCTTTCTTTCTCCCTCTCTTTCCCTTTTTCCTTTCCTTTGCCTCTGTCCCCCTTCATCCCCTTCTCTCCCCTACCTCTCTCCCCTCCTCCTTTCTCCCTTCACCCTCTTTCCTTTCTCTCTCCCTTGTCTCCTTTCCCCCCTCTCATTTCTTCCTCTCTCTCTCTCTCTCTCTCTCTCTCTCTCTCTCTCTCTCTCTCTCTCCTCTCTCTCTCTCTTTTTTAAGGCAGTTGAGGTTAAGTGACTTGCCCAGGGTCACACAGTAAGTGTCAAGTGTTTGGTCTGTGTGTTGACTAAACTCTGGGCATTTGTATATAGATGTAGATACATGTGAGGCCACAGATGTTACTATTGGTTTTTTCTCATGAATTTCCAGGTATCTCAACTCCTAAGGTCCCTTCTTTATAGCACCCCCAGGTGATGCAATGTGTAGAGTCAAGAAAACCTGAGACCAAGTCCCATCTTAAGGACTCGGCAGCTGTGTGACCCAGAGCAAGTCCCTTAGCTTCAAGCATCCTCCGTTTCCTCACCTTCTTCCCTTTTTAGATTGGCAAATACATCCTTCACATCATTTGTTAGGTAGACTCCATCTCTGACCAGGGACCTGTTGGCCCTAAGCTGAAGAAGTTTCATTGACTCCCTCTTGTCCTTAAGAGAAAATAAGAATTCTCCTGGTTAATATTGAAAGGCTTTTTCATTCTGGCTGCAGCTGATGCAGTGTCACGGGACTTACCTTTATGCCCTTAACATCTCAGCCAAACTGGCCTGTTTCCTGTCTTCTGTAGGAGGTGGTCCATCTCTCAGTGCTGTGCCTTTGCCCACACTGTCTTCCATTTCTGGAATGCTTTCCCTCCTTCCTTTGCCCCCTTGGAGTCTTAGCATCCCTACAGGGCTGCGTCTTTCAAAAGGTCTTTACCAGTTCTTTTTATCTTTAGTGAAATTTCAGGGTCTCTTGTTTCACCTTTGTCTCCCCAGCGGCTTCCCTCAGCTCCTGAGTAGATGCTTAACAGGTGTTTGTTCCATTGATTGAATAGCTGAGATTCATGTAGCACTTAGAAATAGGCATCTTTCTTTCCACAGCCCCATGAGATGGGTACTAGATATTGATAGAATTCTAGCCCTAGGAGTCAAAGGGACCTGAGGTGGCTGTTTCCTCCCACCCCCTCATTTTAGGTAGGAGAATGCTGAGGCACAGAGAAGTTGAGACAATTGCTCAGAGTCACAGGAAGCCCATGGAAGAGTCTGGATTTAAATGTGTGTCAGTCCTGGATGCCAGTTAGTCCAGGCAAACTGGCCTTGCTGTTTCTCTCCTGTAACATTCCATCTGTCATCTCCATGGCTTTGTGTCGCTGTGACCGTGAGGGTAAGGACTGTCTTTTAGCTTTCTTTACATTCCCCATGTTCAGCACAGTACCTGGCAGTAGTAGGCACTTAAAAAATGCTTAGTGACTGTTGACTGCTATGACGCCTTCCTCAACTCCGCCTCTTAGATCCTTTGGTTTTCCTTTAAAGTTGATATCAAACTCCACTTTCTGGTCGAGACTTTTCCTGTTCTCTCCTCCACTGCCTTTACATTGTATTTATTTTGTATATTCTTTGACTGATAATTATCTCTGCTAATAGAATTTAAGCATCCTGAGGTCAGAAATGGTTTTACTTTTGTCTTTGTGTGTCTGATGCCTGTCGTGGTACTTAAAAAACGCTTAGTGATTGATCAATGATGGTATGTCTGAGCTGGATTGAAATGGAGTTCTCATGAGCTAATGATAAAAATAACCTTTCAGATATGTTACTCAAGTTTAAAAATGTAGATGCTTTGAATTCCTGCCCTGTGGAGGCATGGCTTTGAGGTTTTTAATGTTTTTCGCTATAAGGTATTTTTTTTTTCTGTTGACAAATAGAGCCAAGGCAGATGAGTTTGAACCAGAATTGAATAGGGAAAAGAGGGCAGGTTGCTGCATGTTTGAGAAGCCAAGTCCTGTTTTTAAGGTTCCTGGGTTGCTGTGGACCACCAGAGCACACCTCTATAGCGCTGTTATTCTCAAGGTCATCTTCAGCCAAAAAAAAAACGTGGATGGTTTAATGGTCAGTTGAATGATGGTGGAGCGGGTGTAAGTAGGCAGCAGCAGAGGGGCAAGGGGGCTTTGGTTTTCTGCTCCCTCTTATTCACAAGGACCTATTGCCGTACAACCAGGCTCATCCTTAATGTATCTGCCGTTGCATGCACTAGTGAGCGTCCTTGGGCACTTCCAGTACTGTGTCCTGAGCAAAGCAAAGACAAAGCCATCTGAGTGACGCGGGTGTAGCAGGGAGCCAGATCTAGGACCCAGAGCACCTGGGCTCCAATCCTGGCTCAGCTGCTCCCTGGGTCATCTTGAGCAAACCCCTTCCCTTTCTCTGGGCCTCTGTTTCCTCATCTGTAAAATGAGGGGACTGAACTGGACGGCCTCGAAAGTAAGTGACTTCTGCCTGTCATCCCCAGGTAGTAAAGAGCAGAGCCTGAATTTGAACCTGGGTCCTCGCACTGCAGATCATGGGCCCCTTTTCCTGTGCTGTCTTTGGTATTGGATTTGAGAGCCAGAGCTAGAAGGAACCTCTGAGGCCAAGTGGTCCAGATGAGGAAACTTGAGGCTTCTGCATCATCATCCAGGGAATGAGATTTATTTCTTTGGTTTTCATTTAAAAAGTTAATGGCCATGCTTGTTTTCCCGACTGAGGTAAGAGTTCAGGGTTGTGTTTACATGTACATGATAATCTTGGGTGGTTAGTTGCATCTTTTACAGTGACCCTCCCTGGCCAGACAAAGGTTTGTCTTGTTAGTGGATGGTAAGTAACTCTGTTTGGTCTGTCCCACTGGGGCTGCAGCACCTGAACACAGTCCCTATGCCCTCCGTTTGTTTGTGGGCTATGGTCTCTCTCAGTGACGGGCGGGTGGTCTGCAGAGCCCTTGCCCTCCGGCTCAGTTTTGAATGGGTTCATAGAATCACAGAGTGTCAGGGTGGGGAGGGGACAAGCCCCATTCTCTCATTTCACAGATGAGGAAGCTGAGACCCTGAAAAACGCAACGACCGCCCAAAACCACATAGTGAATTTCATACAGTGGAACTGGAACTCGAACCCTGCTCCTCTCACTTCTTGGACAGTGGATCTACATTCCTTAATGACTTGGAGAAAGGGAAGCATACGCGACTGTTTTGTGACATGGTAGGCACTAGCTGGGAAGATCAAGACAGACTGCGTGTAGGTGGAGCGCAGGGCTTGAGCTGGGCTTTGAAGAAGACCAGGGATTTTCAGAGGCAGAGAGAAGGAGGGGGTGCATTCCCGGTGTAAGGCTTGGAGGCAGGAGAAGTGATGTTGTGGGTAGGGAATAGTTACCCAGAAGAGAGCCTCAAGGGGGCAAGCTGTCCATGCATCAGTGGGCACTTATCCAGCACCTCCTACGTGACAGGTGCTGTGGTAGCTGCCACTGCCTTGGGGGTGGGGGGACAGAGTGGGCGCAGTAATAGCGCACTCAGACGGTGTAGGCTTTCAGGATGAGTTGCATTTGGCTCTTTGGAAAGGCGATGGCTGCTTCAAAACTGACTTTGCACAGTGAAATGAGAGCATTTGACCTTCTGAAGACTTTTCACATGTCTTGTCTTCTGGTACAATGTGAGATTGCCTGATGCTTTGCATGGTAATAGGGAAAAAACACTGAATTTGGCGGCTGAGCATCGGGGTTGAATCCTGGCTCTATTCCTTTCAGTGACCTGGGGAAAATCCATTACCTTCTGGAGGGGCTTAGCTTTTTCGTTTGTGAAAGAAGGTCTCTTTTCACCTCTTCCTCCTGACCTCCTCAATCCTCTGTAAGCACCAGAGCATGTCATACATAACAGCCTTTTGGACTAGGACTAGGGTGGCCTGGGGTTGGGCCAGTGGGGATGGGCTAGGCCTTTCCCCCTTATTCAGAAAAGTATTCTGCCTCCCCCCCCCTCCCAGTTTGATATCTGAACATCTTTGAAAGAGCAGAAGACACTCTGGATGGGGTCTAGAATAGCAGGCTAGTGGGGTCTAGGAATGGGGATAGAGTGGAGTTGGAATGGGCCATGCTAGGCTCATTGGTAGAGAGACATGGAATCCTGACAGAAGGCAAGAGAGCAGACTGAGATGAGAAGGGCAGGGAAAGCTGTGCCGCTAGGATCCCAGGGAAAGGGGCTTGTTCTAAATTGGCCCTCCCCATGGGAGTTCTAAGCTGGGGAGAAGTTCCTGGCACTGTATTGTGGGTGCCAGTGGCTGAGAGGAGGCTCTGACTGCAGGCGTCTCCTGGTTGTCTTTAGCAGTGAAGTGAAGCTGGCTTCTTTTGGGGGCTTGCCAGGGATCAGGGAGAGGGTCATGTGCTCCTCTGAGTGATGTCATGAACAAAGGATTCCATGGGAGGTGAGGGAGCTTTCCTTGGCTGGGGAAGGGCCCCAGATTCAGAGAGATTTGGAGAATGATATAACAGCTTGGTTTGAACTTGGGACAAATGTCTGGTTGTAAATCCAGAATCAGGGCTCAATGTGAATTTTCTGAGGGTCTGAGGATACCAGAATATCCTGGTAATGGTGGAGAAGATGGTTCTCTTTGGAAAGGAACTAAAGCCCAGCCACGGTGTCAAGTGCCCAGCCAGTGTAGACTCTAAGAAAACAGAAGGAAGGAGATGGGAAGGTCCTTGAGTCTGAGGATGATCTCCACAGACAGAGTCCTGCTGCCTGAGCTGGCTCTGATTTCCTTAAAGACAGTTTTACTTGTTTGAGATACTTTGGGGCCACTGAGGCTGTGATTCCTCTAATGAGCCCCTTTGAGAAAAGGCTGTTAACAGATAACACATGGAAAGACTACCTCAGCCTTCCATTGCTCTCCAGGGGCTGGCTGGCATTTGTCGCTCTTCTTGCTCAGGCAGCCTTGGGGGGCCGGCTTCCCCAAGGTCATTGGAGAAGTAGAGGTTCCCCTCCCCACCCCCCGCCGCATTTCTAGTGGTGAGTTCGTGTTCAGTCTTGGTTGTTCATTTGCTAATAATAATTGACTCATTCAGGTGAACCTGAAATTCCAGGCTTATTTCCACTCCCTGGGGTCAGAAAAGATGGGGAGCCCTTGTTTGTGGGGGGAAGTTGTTGTCTGAGTTATTGTATTGGTGGTGGCAGATTGTTCTCACCAGTTATCTCTGGCTCCCTTCTGCCTCCCCAGGTTGTTAGTCTAGTGCCAGCCTGAGCACAAAAGGGCGGGGAATCATATGCCTAATGGGGTCTCCATTAGGATCCCCCCACGCCCACACACACACTCTCACTCATTCCTTCCTCTGGCTGGCTCTGCTGCTTTTCTTAGAGGCCCCTGGGTGACACAGGGGATAGAACTAGCATTGAAAAGCTGCCCTTGGAGTCAGGAGGACCTGAGTTCCAATGCGGCGTCAGGCCCTTGACGCTTGTTAGCTTGTGTGAGGCAAGTCACTTAACTCCTACTGCTACACCAAAAGAAAAGAGAAAAAGAAAGAAGTCAGTGGAGTCTGAAATAGACCTTCTCTTTATGAGATGAGCAGTGGCTTGGGGGGGGGTGAAGGAAGAAAGGGTCCCAAGGGGGCTGCTTGTTTTGCCAGAGGGCCCTGTGCAAATGCTAGCCTTGGACTCCTTGCCCTTTCAGATCAGTGAGTCAGTCAGCATTCAGTGCTTCTTGGGTCTGGCTCTCTGCTTGGTGCTGGTGATACTGAGATAAAAAATAACCCCTGCCCTCCAAGAACTTTGGTCTATTCTAATGTGAACCTTAAATCACTCTATAAACAATAGCTATTATTAATTAATGGGAGGAGACCGCATAAATGGGTACATGTGGGATGACAGGTAGATGGTAACCTTAGTGGGGAAGGGACGTGGGGGGGTGGGCCAGGGAAGGTCTCCTGCAGGAGGTGGGATTCAAGCCAAGTCTTGGGGAAGCAACAAGGGAAGATGAGAAAAGTAAGCCACCAGGTCACAGGAAAAGATAGCTGAGCTGTAGGAGATGATTTTGCTAAGTAGTCTCGCAGCAGCTGGTAGCTTTAGCGCCAAAGGGCATTGCCACCTCCTGTTCTCACCCTCCCAGGCTTTTCTAGAGTCCTTGTGGGCTGGTAACTGTTTCACCTGTTGAGGAATCACAGCTGCTGTAGACTGAGTTGAAAACAGTTGTGGCCGGCGGCTGGAGGCTTGAATTTGGGAACCAGGTCTTTCTGGGTGTTTGTTTTTGAGTGTCTTCCCTTTGGTTTTTTACCACATTTGGAGAAGCTGGTTTGACTCGTTTTCAGAATCCTCCCTGCATTCTTCCTGACTGTTGGGCCCATCTCAGTGGGGCATCACTTTCCTACCCGTTTATCTAGGTAAGGGTAGTGGAAAGGGAAGGTCCAGATGAGACTCTCTGTGTGCCAGTGGACAGGCAGGAGTTTGTTGGGTAAATACTCATGGATCCTCCCATCTAACCTTGTCTCCTGCAGTCTCGTGCCTGAGCTTTTCTCTTGTCCCCTTCCTTGCCCTTCCTAGTAAATATTTGTGCCAGGAACCAAATTCTAGATTGACAGCGAAGAGGGATAGGAAAGGTGCTATTTTATCTGCCAGCCCAGGTACGTGTGACTGTTATGCAGGGCACGGTGTCCTGAAGCTGCCTCTGGCCCTGAGTTGGCAGGAGTGCTCACCTTGGATGGGGCAGGATTAGGAGGAGAGAGGGTCAGTTGGAGGATGTCCTTTTTCCGTTTTTTCTTTCACTCAATGCGTTAGAATGTAAGTCAGCTCCTTAAGGAGAGGACAGTCTCACTTCTGTATTCTGCTCCTGGAGGCAATAGGAAATTATTGAGTAGAGGAGTGACATGGTTGGGCCTGCACTGTAGAAAAATCACTGTTGTGGCTGAATGGAGGATGGACTGCAGTGGGGAGAGACTTGAGGCAGGCAGACCTCCCCTACCCAAGTAGCTGTTGCAGTGTCCATGCATGAGGTGATAAGGTCCTGTATTGAGGGGGCAGTGTCAGAGGAGAGAAGGGGGTGCAGTCAAGAGAGTCTGCAAAGGTGAAATTAATAGGCTTCGCACCATATTGGATATGGGGGGGTGGGTGAGAGAGAGTGAGGATCCAAGACTCCTGGGTTGGGAGCCTGAGGGACTGGGAGGAGGATGGTGTTGCCTTCTATAGTAATAGGGAAGGTGTGAGGGGAGGAGTGTTTAGGGGGAAAGATAATGAGTTCTATCTTAAGACATGTTTAGCTTAAGATGTCTACTGGACATCCAGTTTGAGGTATCTGAAACCCTGTTGGAGATGTGTGATTGGAGGGAAGACAGAAGTCTGGGGCAGGATAGGTAAATCTGAGAGTCATCAGCATAGAGATGGTAATTAAATCCATGGGAGCTGATGAAATCACCAAGTGAAGTAGGATAGAGGGAGAAGAGAAGAGGGCCCAGGACAGAACCTTGGGGGACCTCTATGGTTAGAGGGTGTGATCTAGAGAAGGATCCAGCAAAGGAGACTGAAGTGCACTAAGATTTTGGGGACACTGAATAAAGATTGTAGGCCCAACTTTATTCAAGGCATTAAATGTAGTTGTGACTCTCAGCCAGGGGTACAGAGACAAAAAATGAATAGCACTTAGCAGCTTATGTTCTACTAGGAAGAGAGGGTGATGGAAATAATTTGTACACAGAGAAGTATGAGACACATACGAAGTTATTTGAGGGGGAGATTGGGGAGCATGTCATTGTAAAAACACTGGCAAGTGGCATGTGGCCGAAGATTTCACACATTATCTATTAACCCTTGTGGGATTTGTGCCTGGGAAACAGTAATTTTTAAAAAAAATATAAGAAAAATAATACATATCAAATAACTTCAGTATCAAATTGATTTTAAAACTATGTATCAATGGATGCTGGAAAGATACTGATAAAATACATCACTTATTTGTATCGGACAGTAGGAGTTTTCCCCTTAATATAGCACTAAATATCTTTATGAAACAAAACGTTAATATCATATGAAATGGATAAACATTAGAAACATTCCCAGTAAAAACAAATGCAAAATAGGGGTGTCAGCTATCACCAAGTCTGTTATCACCACACTCTTAGAAATGGTGTTTGTACCAAGAAAGCATTAAAATACGAAAATAAAGAAATTGTAAAATGTCTTAAAAGTAACAACAGGGCAGGGGCAGTACGTAGTTCTGCTTTTAAAAGTGCTCAGTTGGATTCAAGGTGGGGGTGGAAGGGAAGCTTTTGCTTTCTGTAGAATGAGGCATGATGAGATTTCATGGGATCAAATGTGAAATCTGTCACTTCATTTGAAAAAACCATCACCTTCCCAAGCCCACTATGAGGGAGCCATGCCCAGCTAACCAATTTCCATTAAATATATATGTCAATAAAAGTATTATACCTTTGCTAGTGTCATAATGTACAGAAAATGTAAAAGACAAAGCCAAAGTTAATTGAAGTCATGTGACTTTGAAAGGCTCATAAATAAACCCTTCAGAAATAATCCGCATTCCTTCCTACTAAACTATTTCTACACCTTAGCAATAAATAAAACGGATAATACCATTTTCAATGACCACAAAGTATTAATTCAGCACAAAACAGAGCTTTAAATTAGTTAGAAATTAATGGAAAAACTAAATAGTTGGAAGGCATTCCTCTGCCAATGTTATGTCAAACTAACGGTGAAAATAGATTTATTAAACACTCATCCCTTATACACCAATGAATTCCCAAATTAAGTTTTAGATTTACTTCAGTGCTAATCAGAACACCAGTGGAGTATTTTATGTAATTCAATTAAGCCAAAACAAAGTTCACACGGAAAAGAAGGCAGGCAAGAATTTCAAGAGTAATTTGGGGGGGGGGGAATCCATCAAAGGGAGGCCTCAGCTTCTACCTGGTTTGATCTTGGATAGCTAGCTCCCCCTTTTTGTGCCCCACAAATCAGGAGAGGATGTGCAGGCACAAAGAGCTCCCCATGGCTCTGGACCATTTACTGAGTAGAGAGTCGTTCCAGAGGAAGCTGAGAAGTGGGGGAGGGGACCTAGGAAGAAGTGACCCAGGGAGTCCAGCTTGTGAGAAATGAAGAATTAATTGGCCTGGGAACCCTCATGGGGTAGAGGCCTCGGGGATAGTTCTTTTGAGGGTCAGAAGGGATTCATGAGGTGGTCTGACCAAAGATGAAGTTGCAGGATGATCAGTATCCTGGTTCATGGAGTGTCTAGGCTATGGTCGGGAAGACCTGAGTTCAGTTCAGCCTCAGACACTTTATAGCTGTGTGGCACCGGGCAAGTCACTTAAACTAGAGCTCAGCTTTTGTTATCTGAAAAATGGGGATAATAATGGCACCTACTTCCCTGTGTTTTTATAAGGTTTGAGTGAGTTAAGATAACAAGTGCTTTGCAAACTTCAATGTGCATATAATGGCTATCTGGGTTATCTCACAGCTTGGCCCTTGGTACTTAAAGACCTGAGAGTGGCCTCTAGGTTCAGTAGGGCTCAGCAGAGATGGTAGCCAAGGAGAAAGCAATCCTGGGCTTCTTTCATTTTTTTTTTTTTAAATGATGAGACCTGTGATTTCATTGGTGTGAGGAAGCTCCCTCTACTAATATAGATTGGCTGCTTTATACTGTAACTCACGGACTTGGAAAGTTTACTGGGGCCCCAGGAGATGAGTGACTTGTCCAGGGTCAGCCGGCCAGTAGGTGAGGGAGATGGAATGTTGTACCCGTCATCCTGACTCCTAAGCCAGCACTGTCCACTCTAATGAGGCTGCTTCTTTTGTCCAGAATGGCAGGAGCTGATTGTGCTGCCCTGGACACTCCTCCTCTGGCAGAAGACACGGGCAAACTGGAGCACGTTCAGTGCAGGAGAGCTAGGCTGCTGAAGCAGTGGGAAACCATGATTAGGTTAAAGAAATTGGAGAAGAGACTTAGGTGGGCTGGCTAGCTGACTCCAAGAGAAAAAAAATCTCCCTGCCCTAAAACTCATGTCCTGATGGCCCTTGAAGCCCCTGCCTTCCTCCCCGAGCTTCTACCTGCTCAAGACGACCCATTTCATTGTTACTGCATTTATGTAATGCTTTAGCAGTCTTAAGTGTGTGTTTAACTATTTGTCCCAAATCACTTATTTTAAAAATTGGTATTTTCCCCCTTCTTCTGTCTTAGTTTACAGTTGGGAGGAAAAAACCTAACTCTGGTGCGCTGACTTTTAAAAAAACCGACAACAGAGATCCCCAAATTTTATTTTTTCTAAACCAGAGAACCGGGCCTCCCTGTGGTTGAATTCCATGAATCCTGGCTGATGAGGGAAAATGAGAGCAAACCCAGGTGTACCCCAGCTTTAGGCCACCGCCATGTCCCAGAGCCCACTCCAGTTGGGAGAAGACCCGCTAGGCATGGGTCAGCTTCCTTCTGCTCCCTTTCTGCGTGAGGTTTCCGATTCTTCTGACTACTTTCAGGGAGATTTCTATTTACCGTCTGAAGAATTGAGGGTAGAAAGATAATTGAGTTGAAGGGTGTGATCGGTGTGAATTAAAATTAAGGAGAAACTGGCAAAGTGATTTTCAGGGTGTTGCATAATGGCCTGGCAAGGGCTAGCCATCCTCTGGCAGATGTGATCTTGCCAGATCTCATTAAATGCCCTGCAGGGGAAGCACCTTGGTGGTGGTGAATCAGGAGGCTGGTTGATGTTTTGAAAACTCTGCTGCATATTTTTAATCTGGTACGTTGGCATTTTCTGTCCTCATCTCTTTGCCAAATCTGTATCCCAGGCAATCCTGGTTCTTGATGGTGTTGGCAAAAAGCAGAGGGCACTGGCAAGTGTGGGTGCCGCTGCCCGTGATGAGGCTCCTAGGCCATTTTTGCTGCTGCACACGTTTCTGCACGTGTGTCCTGTGAATGATCTCATGTCCTGACCAGCACAGGCTTGTGACAAGGGTTCTTGACTTCAGAAGGAGAGAGGAAGAAGGAGGCTTCTGTAGTAGAGGCCTTTTAGAAGGCCCAGCCAAGGCAAAGACACTAGGAGGGACCTGAGAGTGGCTTGTTTTACAGATAAGGAAACTGAGGCCCACGAGAGAAAAGAGACAGGATCATAGGCTCAGTCCTAGAACTTGGAGGAGCCTCAAAAGCCTTTATTCCCCATAAGAGGAAATGAGGACTCCGGATTTCCTCAATAGGATCTTGGCTCTAGAGCAGGAAAGGACTCCAGGAACTTTTATTCTAACTCCCTTCACTTGATAGATTTGGGAAGCTAGGCCCAGGAAAGGGGGATGGCAGAAGCTCCTAGGTCTAGAGTTGGAAGAGCTGCTACCTCACTGGCTTGGCAGAGAGCACCAGCCACCTGGTGCCTGTGAGGGAGTTCCTGCGGCACACGTGCCCTGTGACTGAGGTCATGCCCACCATCTTTTTTTTTTTTTTGGTTAGACAATTGGAGTTAAGTGACATACCCAGGGTCACACAGCTAATAAGTGTCAAGTGTTTGGTCTGAGGCCACATTTGAACTCAGGTCCTCCTGACTCCAGGGCCGGTGCTCTATCCATTGCACCACGTAGTTGCCCCCAAGCCCACCATGCTAGGTGCTGGGCCTACGAAGACAAAAGGAGGGCCCCTTTTTTTGCCCTAAACTCAACATATACAGATAAGGAAATAGAAAATCTGTCTTCCTTCACTGATTTAGTAAGTGCCTACTGCTGTGTGCCAGGCACTATCCTGGTTTCTGGGGACCCACAGACAAAAACAACAGCCCTGTCTCTCAAGGAGTTGATATTTCAAAGTAATTTGTCAGGTCCCTAACAGCTGGAAAGTTCAGGAAAGACCTCCTGTAAGAGGTGGTGTTTGGGCTAAATCTTGGAGGATGCTACTGACTCCAAGGGAATATTCCAGCTCCGGGGGACTGCGTGGCCAAAGATATTTTCAGAAACTTTTTGGAGACAGTTGCCAGACTCTTCTTAAATTTTTAAAAAGTGAAAATGCGATGAATCTAGAAGAAAACTGACCCGTTCAGGAGAGGGATAATGACATTTTAGTGATGCAGTTTGTGGCATGAGATCTCACATCCAGTGTGGTTTCCAGGTAGGGAAAAAACTTCTCGTTGGTAGAAAACAACAACATCCTTCTCACTAAATAAGCCCATAGTTTCTAGATCCAGAGGGAACCTTAAAAGCCTTCAGATCCAGTCTCTTTATTTTACAAGTGAGGCCAGGGAGGCTAAGTGTCTTAGAATGATAGAATCGCATTAAGAGCCAGAAGGGAATTTAGAGGCTAGACAGTGGGCCCAAACCCAGTATCTCACAACTGAGGAAACTGAGGTTGGGAGAGGCAGATTTATTTGCTTAAGGTCACATAGGTAAGTGATTTAGGTAGGGTTAAATGATTTGCCCAGGGTCATATAGGTAATAAGTGACAGGCAACATTTGAATCCAGGTCCAGTGACTCCAAAGCCCATGTTATTTTCCCATTTTGCCATGATAACTCATTTTAAAGAAGAGGGGGGAAAAAAAGAGGGCACTCAGGACCAGAGTGAAGGGACTTGACCAAGGTCCCGCAGGTGGTTAAGTAGCAGTCAGTATTGGAACCCAGGGCCTCCGAGTCCAAAGCCAGCCCTCTTTCCACACCCCCATGTTTCTCTCTTACACTTTGGAAGTAAATTTCATCTCAGAAGATTCCTTAAAGCCAGTCTCCTTCTTGTGCTTTGGCCCCCTACCCTCTGTGACAGGTATTTGAAAGTAATCCTTTTCAGTCCGACTCACTGGGTGAGCTGATAAAACCTCCCCCGCTTCGTGGCTGGGATTGATCCACTCCCAGTTATGGAATCTGGGATCGGAATTCCAGAACACAAAAGAACACATCAATTAACCACATTACCGAGCCTTTGAGGGCAGGCTTCTGGCCATGTTCAGGCTTTCGAATGCAGCTAGAAATGGTCATTTCGTTGCTAGGCAGTGAGTTTCCTTGTCTGGTTAGTAGCAATTGTCATTTTCTGTATCCTTTGTAAGTTAGTTTCAACCTTTAGACCTGTAGTGACAGAGAAAATTTTAAAACGCACAGTCATCTGCCTGGGTTAGGGAGGGTGCCTGGGAGGATTGGAGTCTTCCAATCCAGTTCAGCTGAGCAAACATTTATTGTTTCCTGTGTGCCAGGCAGTGTGCTAGGAGCAAAATGAAACAGCCCACAAGGAGCTGGCCTTTTTGGGGGCAGAGGAAGATTATTGTTGTTGTTGTGCAGTCGTGTCTGACTCTTTGTGACTCGACTTGGGGTTTTCTTGGCAAAGATGCTGGAGTGGTTCGCCATTTTCTTCTCTAGCTCATTTTGCAGATGAGGAAACTGAGGTATACGAGGTTAAGTGACTTACCCAGGGTCATATAGCCAGTGAGTGTCTGAGGCCAGATTCAAACTCGGGAAGATAACATTTATTAATTGGAACGTTCAGCATGTAGAACAGCCACTCATACTGTAGCACCTCACGTCTCTCACATGGGCATGTGGATGTCCACTAACTCTAACTTTGGTGTCCTCTCTCTATCTTAGGAACTATTCATAAAAGTGCTTTAATGAATGTAGCTTTGGTATTGAACAGATGCGTCTACTGCTAAGCGTGGTTGATTGGTACTGTATTGACTAACTAGGTGAAACATATTAGCCAAATTAGCTTATCCCTCAGTAACTCGTGTAATTCTCTGCTTCCGTTCTGTTGCTCTGCTTAACTAGACTTCTCAACAACTGTAGTATCCATCATTTCCAGCTTCGTGCTTAGCTGATGCAGTCAGTTTGGAAGTCTGCCTTTTTTTTTTTTTAACTCTCTGTTCAGTCCCAGGATAACCTTTTTAGATGTCCCTACTTTGATGAGTAATAAAATTCTAATCTTCTGTCTATGATCAGATAAATTATATTTCCCCAATTTATAAAATTCAGCAAGTTATGTCAGAGAATAACTACTTCAAGTAACTGTTTTTCTTAGAACTCATAGCAGGCCTGCCTCAACAACAAATTTTAAAGGGATAATATATTACAACTTAAGTCAACGAGCATTTATTAAGCACCCACTGTAGGCCATTACAAAGACAAAGGTGAAACAGTACTTGCCCCCGAGGAGTTTGTATTCCATGAAGGGTTGGAGTCACCAAGGCAAACTTGGGGCTGTGGTCTGGTCAGCTAAAGAGAGCCGAGAAAGATAGGACCAGTCCTTGAGCTCAGGAGCTGCCCACTTCAGCTGTGCCAAAAAATGTAGAGGCATCTCATATGAAGAGGGAACTTAGTGTGTGTAGTTTAAATGTTTTGAAAACGAGTAAACCAGAAACCTATTTGTGATTAAGAATAGATGAAGGCAGAGTCCTGGACGGGATATTGCATTGGACCCCAAATCAAAAAGGATTTGCTTTAGATCCTACCTCTGGGACTTAACTGATTGTGAGATCACAGCAAGTCATTTAACTACCCTGTGCCTCGGTTTCCTTATCTGTAAAGTGGAGATAAAGCTGTTGCTCTGAGAAGCTACTGGCAAGGTAATGTGTATACATATAGCACCTTCCAGTCTTTCCAAGACTGTTGGTCAGGCAGTCAACCAGCAAATGCTTGTTAAACACTTCTGTGCCGAGTACTGGTTATCTCCTGCTGTGATTCCATCATAGCATCCTTGATTTAGAGCTGGGAGTCTATAAAGATGAGGCCTCCTTGTATGCCTGGAAAAACAATCAGGACGGCTCACAGGGATCTGAGGTTTATGGTAACGAACACGTTTGCTCAGTTACTTGGGTGACCATCCGTCCACCAAGCCAGGAGGTCATTGAGTCTAACCTCCTCATTCTAGTGGTGAGGAAACGGAGGCTCTGAGGGTTTAAGTGACTTCTACATAGATTCGAACCCAGGTTTACCTGCCTTTGAGTCCCATGTTCAGTCCACTATACCATGCTGAAGATGGGTCACCTAGTACTCCGGAGTCAGCTCAAGTCGGTGAGCATTTGCAAGCTCTTCCTGTGTGCCAGGCTCTGTGCTAAAGACTGGGCACATGGTGACAAGCAGTCGACCCTCAAGGAGCTTACATTCTTTGGAGGTCTAGCACATCATCAGAGTTAATAGAATTGTGTACAGGACACCCGTGCCCGTGTCCTAGGATTTGGAACATGACTTAACTTCTTTAACTTATACCACAGGCTTATAACTTCTGTACCTTGGCCTCTAATCGCTAATTATTATTCATTCTCTTTATTTGATGCCAAATTCTTGCCAGGAACAAACCCTAAATAGACCATTCTTCTTAACAGGACAGTCTGCCCTGCTCTGTAGACAATAATCCGCTTTATGATGTGGTTTCTAAGAACGCCTCAGGTCCCAGAGGCTGCCCTCGATTTGTGTTGCTTGTGGTGGGCCCTGATGCTGGAGGAGTAGTTATTAGACGGAGTCCCGGCTTGGTGGATGGATGGTCACCCAAGTAACTGAGCAAACGTGTTCGTTACCATAAACCTCAGATCCCTGTGAGCCGTCCTGATTGTTTTTGCAGGCATACAAGGAGGCCTCATCTTTATAGACTCCCAGAGCAATGACACAGATTTCAGCCACATGTTATCTAGGAGCCATCCACAGCCCATATGCTTGATCTAGTGACTTCCAGACAATGTTTGAGGTTTGCTTTAAATACGTAGGCATTGTGAGGACTGGAGCCTGGAGGCAACCCAGGAAAGTTGCCTGTGAGACTGGGTGTGGCATTTGTCCTGAAGAGCCTCCCAGAGGACCTGGCCCTGAGCTTTGATCCATCAGTGGCTCAACAAGCATTTTCATGCCTTTGGAAAGGTGAGCCTGTGTAGAGCCAAGCCTAGAGTCAGGCCGACTGAAGTGTAAGTCTTGCCTGTGGCGCGTGCTGACTGTGTGGCCCTGGGTAAGTCACTTAACCCTCAGTGTGCCCAGATAACTATGATTGTGTCCTGGGTTAGAACATCGGCTCCTTAAGAAGAAGGATTGTTTCCTTTGTTTTTCTAAGCCTCTCCATCCCCTAGGACAGTGCTGGACTGAGCTGGTGCTCAGCAAGTGTTGACTGCTTGATCCATTAATAAATTGCAGGTGGTGGGTGGCAGAGGGGGATCTTCACCAGGTATTACTCCTCATGCCAGTTATATCACAAATCTGGTAGAAAATGAGGAAGAGTACGGGGCATCCCAAGAGAAAACGGTCTTCTTCAGAAAGTTGACATTGTCTCACAGGTGACCTGGACACAGAGTAGCAGAGACAGGGCAAATTCAAGGTAATTTGTCAAGGCAAGCGCTAGGGGGGAGGGGGCCGGAAAGGATCTCATGTAAGAGGCATTTGACCTGAGTCTTGAAGAAAATGGGATTCCAGTAGGTGAGGATAAGTGTGTATGTTCTAGGCAGGTACAAGTTGGACTATCTGGGATAAGGTTGAGAATGAGAGAAGGGGAGTGATGTACAGAAGCTCGGTACTGCCATGTTTCAGGGGCCTGGGATATCAGAGCCAATTTTCCTCTAAAATACACCTCCAAATCAGAGTGGAGGTACAGTGATTGGTTGTTGATTAGGGAGTGGCTGAAGGTTGCATGTACCAAGGTGATGACCTTCTCTTGTGCTGGAAGAATGGTGTGAATGTGGAGAATACCGAGAATCTTGGGAAAAGGCATGTGAATTGATGCAAAGTAAGTGGATAGAACCAGAAAAGCCATAGACATGGCAGTAAATGAGAAGAGCCCTCAAAAGGAACTGACTGCTAGGTCATCATAATGACCAGGCTTTCCTTAAATAGTGGATGAGGACGTACACCTCCCTCCCTTCTTTGCCGTGAAGAGGGGTAAGAGAATGGTGGATGAGTGAAATGGTAGCGATCTGCTCAGACTTCGTTTACATGTTGGTTAGCTTTGCTAAATTTTTTTTTCCTTTAAAAAGTTGTTGCCAGGGCAGCTAGGTGGTGCAGTGAATAGAGCACCAGCCCTGGATTCAGGAGGACCTGAGTTCAAATCTTACCTCATACACATAACACTCACTAGCTGTGTGACCCTGGGCAAGTCACTTAACCCCATTGCCTACCCCCCAAAAAATAAATAAATAAATGAATGAATATAATTATATATATATATATAAAGTTGTTGCCATCACAGGAGAATGTGGGTAAAGGAAGGGGGGGAGAGGGATATAGGAAGGTAATGTAGAAACACAAACTCCTAGTACATTTTTAGTGCTTATTGATTTGTTTGGAGACCAAGAGAGCATATTTACTTATTCAGAAACATTTATTAAGCACCTTTTGTGTACAAAGTTACATCTGAGTGCCGTGTCATAGGACATGGGCCAGTCAGTGCTTCACCCTTTAGTTCTGGGTAGAGGGAGAG
Organism: Phascolarctos cinereus; assembly: GCF_003287225.1. Lineage (NCBI taxonomy): Eukaryota > Metazoa > Chordata > Mammalia > Diprotodontia > Phascolarctidae > Phascolarctos > Phascolarctos cinereus. The sequence continues at coordinate 14,880,291 of NW_027555958.1, read as the reverse complement.
AAAAGGAAGAGCTGACAGGTGCACAGGTAAGTATTCGACCAGATAGAGTCTGAGAGAGGTACCCAAGTGGAGATTTGGGAACTGAATGACTGTTGACATGTAGGAGCTAATGAGGCAGAGATGAGCACATTTGGGAAATGGAGAAGCATAGGGGGCTTGTGTGACCTTGAATAAGTCACTCGTGGGCTCATAGATCTTGAGCTGCAAGCGACCTTGGGGGCTGTTCGAATCCCTTAACTTTACAGATGAGGAAACCAAGGTCCTGAGAGGTTGAAGGATTTGCCCAGAGTCACATGGCCAGTGATCAGTCCATCCTTTCTGCACCACAGCACACAAATTCCATCACTTGCCCTGTGCCTTAGTTTCCTCAACTGGAAGCCCTGTGCAGTTTTGGATCTATACTGCAGACCTGCTGACCTCCTCAGAGAGGAAGGGTGGCACACGGGGAGGAATGTTGGCTTGGGGAGCACACAAGCACCTGGCTTCAGATCCTGATTGTGTCACTACCCGTGTGATATGGGGCAAGTCATTTCAGCTCCCTGAACCTTGGGCCAAATGAAGGGGATTGGATGAAGTGATCTCAAAAGACCCTTCCAGGGCCAGATCTGGGATCCTCTGATTTCTCAGTGCCTCAGTTTCCTCATCTGTAAGATGGTGAGCTTGGACTAGATGAACTCTGAGCTCCCTTCTGCTCCAGTAATGGTCAGGGGGTCCATTGTGGTGAGCAGTTCACACTTGGCGAGTTTTCTTTGTTTCTGCCATATTATTTGGGAAATGTGCGCCCTCTTGTGGCAACAGAGAAAACTCCAGCAAGCAAATTCCCTTAACCTGGCCCTTGGCATCTCTAGAAGTTTTTCTTTTTTCCAGTTTCTCCTTCATGTTCCCTTTCCTCTTTCCTCTAAGCTTGCTCTCTGTTGTAGCAGTCACTTTAGCCAAGCTGTCCAGTGTAGTGGTAGGCTCCAGTTCTGTCTCCCTCGGTCACCACGGTGCCACACTGGGCAGATCCCCTCGTTTTTCTGATTTCAAACCTTGCCCCTGAACCCCTGACTCAGAGTATTATAGGATAGGACCAGAGTTGGAAGGGAGCTCAAAAATCATCCACCCCACCCCAACTCAGAGGCAGGTGAGGAGCCTGTTTCTTCATTAAATGGGGATAATAGCCAAGTCGACAGGATTGAGTGACCACCTGTTTGCTGATGATTCTCAGATCTGCTGATCCTGCCCCACCTTCTCTGCTGACTTCCAATCACACATCTCCCACTGGATGTCCAGTAGACACCTTAAACTCAACTTGTCCAAAACCGAACTCTCTTTCCTCCTAAGCCCTTCTCCTGCCTTCCCTGTAATTGCAGAAGGCGCTACTCTTAGGCTCACAACCTAGGAGTCAGCTTGGATTGTTTATTGTCTCTCCCCCGCCCCCACCCCAGATCCAAGCGTTCCCACGGGCTGCTGATTTCACCTCTACAACCCCTCCTCAATACTGCCCCTTCTTCTCTCTGCCACTGCCACCATGTTGGTACATGCAGTATCTCATTACTTCACCCTTGAGTCTCTCCCCACTGCAATCCATGCTCCATCCCCAATTACACGTCAAGAAAAAATAAAATATATATGAATAAAATCGCTTAACCCATCAAAGTGATTTTACTAGCAGGTCTGACCACATTACCCTCTCTCTCCCTCTTCCCCCTTTCCCCCAATAAATTCCAGTGGTTCCCTTTCACATCCAGGAGCAAATACAAAATGCTGTGTTTGGCTTTCCAAGCCCTTCATAACCCAGCCCTCTTCTACCTTTCTAGTCTTCTTAACACCCTACTGCCTGTCCTGTACCCTTTGCTCCAGTGACATTGGCCTCCTGGCTGTTCCCGTGGACAAGACTCTGTCTCTCAGCTCTGTCTCCCATCCCTACCGTGTGGTTCCCCTCCCGTGCTCCGCCTACTGACCTCCCTGGCTTCATTAACTCCCAACTAAAACTCTTTCTCCTACAGGAAACCTTCCTCAGTTCTTCAATTCTGCCGTCTTCCTTCTGTGGATTCCTTGCTACTTTTCCTGTATATAAATGGCTTTGTATCTGTTTGTTTGCATGTTGTGTCTTTGTTAGATTGTAAGCTTCTCGAGGGCAGGAACGAACTATCTTTTGCCTCTTTTTGATTCCTCAGCTCTTAGCACAGTGGCTGGCACGTAGTAGACACTTAATAAGTGTTTATTGATTGATTTATTAAGCGCTTACTATGTGCCAGGTGCTGTATACTCCGCTCAGCGTTGATGCTTCTGTGCGCCTCACAGGGTGCGGTGAGGAAGCGCTTTCTCACAAGTCCCGCTATCGGTTTGAGGAGCTTCCTGGGGAGCCGCTTCTAGTGATGGTGCCATCGAGTGGGAAATGCTGATCCTGGCACCCTCTGGACCCTCCTTGGGTGTACTGAGGTGTCCCATGGGTGTCGGTGCCTTAAATTCCTGATTGTGAAGTCAAGGCTGGCTCAGTTTGTGAAGTTACCTTTGTACCGCCTGGGAGCAGAGGGCTGCAGGCCCAATGTTTGGGTCAATGTTTAACCCCCATATGAGAGAACACTGTGTTTTTAAGCACCCGGGTGGATTGATTTGCCCATAAGCAGTAATCATACTGTTTTGTAAATAAGCCCAGGGTCGGACTGGGAGTCCAGACACATGAAGTTTTGTCCTGGCTCCTCCCTTTCCTAGCCCTGGGACTTTGGGCAAACCTTTCACGTCTGCATCTGTAAAATGGGACCAGTATTCCTGGACACTGTAGAAAGAGTGCTGAATTGGAAGTTTCGGGATCTGAGTTCAAATGTCAGCTCTGCGCCTTAAGTTGCCTCAGGGAGCGCTCTCTCTCCTCTGCTCAGACTACTGACCCAGCTGGCTTCCTAAGTCCCAGCTCAGATCTCTTCTTTTCCTGGAAACCTTCCTAATTCTGGTGCCTTCTCTGATTCATGATCTCCTGTTTCTCCTGCCCAGTGCTTGCTTTGTATATGCCTCTATCTATCTGGCTGTTTGTGTGCTCTCTCCCTCCCTTAGATTGTGAGCTCCTTGAGGGCAAGGACTGGTTTTTGCCTCTTTTTGTATCTTCCCATAATTTGTTGGAGTTAAAGAGATTTTCCTATGTTTATATTAATGTCAAAAAGGGAAAAAGTAGATCGAGAATCACGTATCGAGAGCAAGAAGGGACGTCCCCTTAAAGGTCGAATAATCCTACTCCTTCGTTTTACAGCCGAGGAAATGGAAACCTAGGGTTGTCAAGTGACTTGCCCAAGGTCACGCAGGTTCACAAAATGGCAATGTCAGGATTTGAATCTGGGCTCTTTGGAACTCACTGATCGATTTTCTCTAGTGGTTAAAAAAAGGCATTTCTCATTTGTAAACAGACATTCTCCTTTGGCTATGCTGTTGTCACTTATGGCTGACAATTCAAAGCTGTTGCTACCTCCCTATTGCCAGATCATCGCCCCTTGGCTTTGAAGGGACCGAGACCCTGGGCTGTGTCTTCCTGGGATGCTGGCAGCCTCTCCGGCCCCACTGCTGCTTCAGGGGGGGCATTGGAGTGCTGTTCTGGGAGCCCTCCAAAGCTCAGGCAGCTCAGACACTCCCGTGGCCACCACAGCATCCACAGTGATGACGCTCTACCTGGCCAGAGTCAAGGGGGGAGTCTGGGATAGGGAGGCGGGGCGACTGCTCGGTCTCGTAAATTGGGGGCACTCAGTGGACGGCTGCTAGCCAGCCTGTCGTGCCGAGGGCATCTGTGCCGGGCTGCCACAAGTCTCCCTGTGCGTCTGTGGGTTTCAAAGGCCTTGCTGCTGGTGGGTGAGCCCGGGCTTTTCCCCAGCTGTGTTGTGGGGGCGGGGGTGGCCTTCTCTTCCTTTCCAGATGAAAGAAGCTGCTCCGTGACGAACGAGGGGCCGACAAGAGTAGCGAGGTAAGGGCCGCCAATGCACCACGTACCGTGCTGGGTGCTGGGGATTTTCTTTTTGGACTGTTCCTGTGATTTCTTTGGGATAGGGAACTCCCAATAAGGAAACTCCCTCTACCAATGCAGATCGCCACCCTGCTTGCATCTGACAGGCTTAGGAGAGTTGCCTGGGTCACTGAGAGGTCAAGTGACTTGTCCAGGGTCACACAGTGGGTACGTGGCCGAGGCAGGATTTGGACCCAAGTCTTCCTGACTGGCTGGCTCCCTGTTCATTGGGCAACACTGTCTCTCAAGGGTACAAATGATCCCCCCCCCACTCTCTCTCTCTCTCTCTCTCTCTCTCTCTCTCTCTCTCTCTCTCACACACACACACACACACACACACACACACACACACACACACTCACTCACTCACTCACTCACTCACTCACTCACTCACACACACACCACACACACACACACTTTCACCCTGTTGCTCAGTCCTTTAACAGTAAATCTGATTAAGACAGTGTAAGCAGACTTCCAGGATTCCACCAGGCCTGCTGTAACAATGTTACATCAGCTGTTTGATGCCAGCCAAGCTTACCATGAAACTAACTGCCCCTGGTAACACGGTTTCACCTAACAGCCTCAGGGTAAGAGTGATGGACTTGGAATCAGGAGGACCTGGGTTCAAATCCCACCTCTGGCCACTTATTAGCTATGTAACTCTGGGCAAGTCACTTAACCTCTCTGAGTCTCAGTTTTCCTCATCTGTGAAATGGGGATGGTCATAATAGCACCTACCTCACAGGGGTGTTGTGAGGACGAAATGAACTGTTTGTAAAGTGCTTTGTAAAACTTAGAAACAGCACCTGTCAGCTCTTAACTACATTGTCATTTTGGAATGGGCCCTACGATTTCAGTGACGTAGGGAATTCCTGATGTAGAAGGGCACTTGCTTTGAAACTTGCTGTCACTGAGAGTTGCCTGGGCACGTGGGGAGATTAGGTGATTGGCCCAGGCTCACTCACATGACCTGGATGTGGTTGAGGCGGGGCTCGAACCCAGGTCCTCCCAACTCCCAGATTGACTGGCCCTTTCTGTACTCTGCCTCATAGCCTCCTTGTTGTATTGTGATTTGTTATCTGTTCCTATGCATTAGCCCTCTCTGTATAGCCTCTCACAGTGATTATTTTCTGTGTATGTCCTGAAATGTATGGGAAAAAAAAACCAACCCCCAGCTGTGGGAATGACTTGTAATGCTTTGTGCTCTGTTCCTAATGTACGGCTAACTTTTTGGTCTTTCTCCTGGGCTTCTAGCAATTGGCTTCTTTGTTTATTCCCTCCTCCTGCTGATTGTTGAGGACTGTCTCGCTGTCTGTCCGATGCTGGCCTGGCCATTAGCTGTCAGGATTTTTTTTTTTTAACGTTAAGAGAAGGGAATATTTAATTTGTTGGTATGTTGAAAAGGCAAACAGAGGTTGGAAATGAAGGCCAGCAGGCCTCCATGGTGGGTAGCCTGCCTAGATAATCCTGAGGACCACTTCTCGAGGTAGAGCCCCCTGCCGAGGGACTCGTTTCTCTGTCGCTCTTAGCCTTCTCTTTGTCGCTTTCTGTCTCTTCTCTCCCCCTTCCTCATAACGCTGTGGTGATAATGCCGTCACAGGAAGGAAGTTGGTAGATCAGTAAACGGCTTCTGGTGGGGGGTTCAGATGTGGGCAGTTATTTTTAAATCTCCCTCAATGCTTCAGTTGGGGCCAGCTGATGGTCTGGGGCGGGATCCTTTATTGTTTTTCTGCTTGCTGGTGTCTTCCTCCTAAACTCTTTCTCGGCCTTCTTGCTCATCTGGGAGTGTTGAGAAAGGAGCCTCGAAGGCCAGAGCTGGAAGGGACTGGCGGGTGGGCTCCCTGAACGGTAGTTCCCCTAGATCACGTCCCGGAAGTCAGTCTTCTTTGACACCTTCAGCATTAGCTTTGAGACAACCCATTCCACTTCTCCTCAGGGTTCTTCTAAGGCTCCCTGAATCCGAAGATTTGTTAGCTGATTGATCCGGGCCTTGGCAGAGGTCAGCCACCCCTCAAACAGTATGAAGTCTGTCATGCCATCTGGACAGATGGTGTTGGAAACGTTCCCTGTCTTGAGTGGCCTCCTGATACCTCTGTTAAGAGGTTTGGAGTGAGAGCTTCTGGGTTCCCATCCCCCTCTGACCCCTATCACCTCTGTGACCTTGGCTCAAGCCTTTAAGCTCTCTGGAACTCCGTTTCCCTAGTTCAAAAAGGAGGAGAGTAGACTGGCTGGCCTCAGTTGTCCCTTCCAGCCTTTGACCCAACTGCTGCGTTTTTTAGTGTCATGGGGGGGGGGGGGCTGATATTCTTCCCTTTTGCTGTTGAATTGTAGTCCCCCCCTCCTGTTTTTTTAACTTTGTAGAGCTGCCTGGATAAAAGTAGCAACAGGAGATCAATTCTTTGTCCCAGGAGTGAGCTGTCTCCCCTGAGAACCTCGGGGCTTCCCAGATTTTCCAGCCTCAGGGAGTGACTTGGCCGTCACAGCTTTTCTAGCACCTGTTTTGCGTCCCAACAAAGACGTGTTGCGCTGTGCTGTATTGTGTTGCTCTGAATCATCCCTGTGCCTCTTGGTCTCTGAGTTTTAAGAAAGGGTTGGGTAAGTAATTGGCATTGGATATCTTGAGGATGCCAAGTGGTTCCCTTGAGCAGGTCCATGTCCTCACTTGGGGTGGTACCACCTCTGACCTGATGTTATATCCAGAAGAATAGGAGGTAGATTTCAGAATTAATTAAGGGCACAGATAAAATGCTTCCATCTCTGAATTAATGAAATGCCTTTCTGTCCGTGGTGGTCAGGGACCTTGGAACTTGGGAGCTAGCTTGGGAAACACATTGGGTTCCATGGGATGGAATCCCTCAGTGAATACAGGAAGAGTTGACTCACACTGACTTCTTTCCCCACCAAGTGCCTGGGCATCAGACATTGTGAGGGGACCTTCTGGACCCTAGAATCTGTTCAGAATCCAGAATGGACCCGCAGGATAGCTCTCAACCCATGCCCCCGACGTGATCTTTTAGGCTGGGTAGCTATGGGGCCCCATAGCTGTTTAGCTGGCTGCTAGTCCACAGCTGTCTGTTTGGGGGCTCCCCCACCTAACGAGTGCTGGGTTGGTGGTGGTTGGGGAGGGAGGGACGGGGCATCTTGCTAGTATGATGTCGCTGCCGATAACGGTTAGGACAAACCTCAGCGGATCAAAAAGATTTCTCAACCCTAAATGAAGACCTACTTATTTCCAGTTGTAGCCAGACTCTTGGTTGATAATAGAGCTTGGCCTAGCCCTGGGAAGTCCTAGGAGTGAGCTTTGCCACGGCTGAGAAGAGTTGGGTCAGTTAGTATTCAGGTACCTGGCAGCCCCATTAACTGGGTAGAGCCTCCCTGAAGCAGGTGCTGTATTTTGCAGATGAGAATTCTCCCAGCGGAAGGGCAGCCAGGAGAGGCAAGGGGCCTTTTAATCACGTAGGCCCCTGCCAAGCCCTTTGGTTTCCCCAACTGCATTATCTTGGTGACTCTTTTGTTTTTAAATTTGGGTGGATAAGCATTTAGAAATGCTCCCTCTGAGCTCTGCATTTATAAAATGTTGTTTTCATTTTCTGTATTAGAATTCATTTCCAATTTTTTTTTAAAGTGGCGCCAGCTGGTGGCACCTGGAGGCAGCACTCAATCAGGCCAGGCGGGAGCCAAGTGAACCAGCAGGGATGGCGCCCTGGGGCACTTGCCAGATCCTGAGGTTCTTGGTGCCTACTAGAATATCAGAGCTGGCAGGAACTCCAGAGGTCATCTGGTCCAACCCCCTCCTTTTCCCCGTGGAGAAGGGCAAGTGACTTGCCCACGGTCACACAGCTGGTAGAGGGCTGAGATGGGTCTTAAACCTAGACCTTCTGACTCTCTGGCCAGTCCTGTTTCTGCTGCACCAACCCTTGGAGAGAGTGAATCATGTTACCCATGATGTCATCTCTCATCTCCAAGCCTTTGCACAGATGGTCCCCTAAGCCTAAAATACCTGACTGCCTACTTTACTTCCTCCTCTTAGGACCTGGCCCAGTGCCCTTCCCTAGTCCTCTTCCCAGAATGTAAGCTCCTTGAGGGCAGGGCCTGTTTGTAGCCCCAGAGGCCGGCACAGAGAAGTTGCCTAGAATCACCTCGCTCTTCTCTTTCAGGCTTCTACGCGCCATCTCCTAAGTTCCTGGCAGCTAGCGCCTCCTCCAACCCCACTTCCCTCATGTCTACTCTGTATGTGTCTTGTATCTCTATGTATCGATGCTTTTTCCCTAAGGATGTAAGCTTCCCGTGGGCAGGCACAGGCGCTGCTTCAGTCTTCCCTCTGCATCCCCAGCGATGGACAAGGACTTGGCATCCAGGAGCTGCTTGATAAATACTGACCGATGGATTGGGAGCTGTGGTGTGTGCATTTGCTCATTGATGACGGAGTATTGGACCGCACAGTTCCCCAGCCAAGGCCAACATTAGTCGACGACGTCCTGGAGCTCAGCATCTCATCTCAGCGCTCACCTGGGAGAGCGAAGAGGAAAAGAGGAAGAGGATGCGTAAGGGGTCTCAGGGCCTCGAGAGTCGCTCCAGTCAAGGGGGAGAGTCCTCAGGGAGGTCTGACGGAAAGAGTGTCAGACTGGGAGGTTCAAATTCCAGCTCTGCCATGTCCAATGTGTGGGACCTCAGGCACTCGATTGCCAGCTTAATCCCTGGCCTCCATCTGGTCATCTTGGAAATAAAGGAGAGAGAAGCCCCAGGGGTTGGGGAGAGAAAGGTGGCCCACCTGGGGGTCCTGCAGTCTGGGGGACCCTGGCCAAGACGCAGGCACTCCTTGAGGAGTTCACGGGGCAGAGAAGGTGCTGACCTGTATTAGTGGAGGGAGATGACCCTTAGGGAGCTCCTGAGCAGAGGAAAGCCCGGGTACAAAGGGGCTTAGACTCTGTGACGTCCCAAGTCCTTGTCAGCTTTGAATCTATGGAGAGGGTTTGGGGAAGGGGCCTGGGTGCCCAGACCTGAGATTTCCTCAGTCTAGAGAACTCCCAGTGAGGAGTCTCCCTCCACCAATGGGGATGAAGGTCTTCTCGGCCGCTAACTCGGGCCTGTATGTGACAGAAGCAGGGTTTTCTGACTCTGAGGCCAGCCCTCTCTCCCCGCGGGGCTTCTTCTTATCAGAAACTTGGGATAAAATGGGCCCGAATCTGTTATGTCACTGGGAGAGGGAACTTCCTTTACTAATGGGTGACAATGGGTGTGCTCCATCTTGGCAACTTAGAACCTTAGAAGAGCACTGGCCAGGTCCCTGAGAAGGGTGACTGGCCCAGGGTCATACAGCCAGGGTGGATCAGAAGTGAGACTTAATCCAGGTCTTTTTGAATCAAACATTGGCCCTAGCATTGTCACGGAAATAGCAGGCTATAATTAATGATGAATTGTTTCATTAGTACAGTACATTTCATTAATAAAGGAGTCTCAAGTAAGTTTTGTGTAGTGAAGAATTCAAGTTTCTTAGAAAGTGATCAAACTGATCTGTCCACGCTGAGCCCAGGTTATCTGGGCAGGGCCAGGCTCTGCACTGAGTCAGTCTCATGCATGGGAAAGAGATTTGTCTCTCTGATAATTTTGTTCCTCTTTTGGCAAAAAGAGTCAAGAGAGAGACTCAGATTTCTTCAGTCCCAACAGATCTGGACGAGCTGCAGACGGCCCCACCAAGGCCAGACGGTGTCCCCTCCCTGGCGGGACCCCAGGGGGGTGTTGGGGATGAGGCAGCCTCACTTGGCTTCTTTCACAGATTGACCGTCCAGATAGATCTCACGAGGTTGCTGGTTTCCAGAGGGGCTGGGCCAGGTGCTTAATAGGCACCCAGTTCTGGTCTGGGAGAGCATTTAATCCTTTGATAGTCTTGTCCAAATCAGCGAAAGTGAGGCCTAGAACCAAGCTGGAGGTCATCCCATCCAACCCCCTCGTTGTACAGAGAGGGAAACTGAGTCCCACAGAAGTTAAGTGACTTGCCCAAGGTACCACAGGTGACGCACGGCAGAGCTGAAATTTGATTTCAGGGTTTGTCGCTGCCAAGGTCGTTGTTCTTTGTTTCTCTCCTTGCGTCCTTCACTTTCTGATGTGACTATGGAATTGTTCTAAAAGGGATCACTGCTATTTGGGGAAATGATCTTTGTTTATGCCTCTTCTGTTTAACAAAACAAAACGAAGGCAATGTGGTGGATAGAGTGTGGCATTTGGAGACTTGTGGCTGGGGTTCGAATCTTGGATTTCTTAATTAAATGCAGTAGAAGTGGTTGCTTGGGATTACTGGCGCCGGACAGGAGAGAGGCTGGAGCTCCCTCCAGCAGTGGGGGAGAGGCCGGAGACAAATTGTTTCACTGAGGTTTGGTTACAACCCTTTCTTTCCAGCTCTGCTCTTTTCCAAACCAGTTTTGTGTCTTAGAGAGAAGCAGGAAACCATATCAAGGCCAATATGGTCCATCTCTGCTTTTGAAAAGTCAGAATTCTAGAAGTAAATTGATTTTGTGTCTACCCTCCAGCCAGGTAACGAACTCACTCATCCACTTATTACTTGGCTCAAAACATCCCTCTCCTCCCTCTCTCCCCTCTCCCTTTTGACTGTCTCTCCCCCCTCCTCCCTTCCCTTCTCCTCCCCCCCTTTCCTTCTCTCTCTTCCTCCTTCTTTCCCTCTCTTTCCCCCTCCCCCTTTCTCCCCTCTCTCTGCCTCCTCCTCTGTCTCTCTGTCCCTACTTCTCTCTCCTTCTCCCTTCTTTCCCTCTCCCCTCCATCTCTCTCTGTCTCGCCCTCCCTTCTTTCTCTCTCTTCATCTCTCTGTCTCTCTCCCTCCTTCCCTTCCTCTCGCCATCTCTCCCTCTGTCTTTTTCTCTGTCTCTCTGTCTCCCTCTTTCTCATCTGCAGTGCAAGCATCTCTCATGAACTGAGGCCGCCACAGTGGATTTGGGGAGAGTGTGGCTGCTGTCCCGAGGCAGACGGGCAACGTCCACCAAGCTGACGGGCGGTTTTGTTCCCCAGGCTTTGGCAGCCGAGGGAGAAGCTCGTGTGCGTCCAGGCTGCGCCTTCTTTTAGGTCCGACTTCCAGGAAATGTTCTCTTGTGTTGTCTTGTGGGTTTGAAATGTGATGCTTGCAGCGGACCTCAAGGGGCGGGTGACTTGTTTGGTGAACCACATGGAAGGCTGCACCTCTGAGCTGAATGGTGCCTAATTATTAATAAGGGGGGGAGCATTAAGGTAGAAAGAGAAGTGAACTTGAACTTGGGGATCAGGAAGACCTGGGTTCAAATCTTGCCTCAGATCTACCAGTCTTATAACTGTGAACGGGTCAATTAACCTTTCTGACCCTCCGTTTCTTCATCTGTAAATGGGGTGGAATAATGCCCAAAGTTTCATTTTTCTTTCATTTCAGTGGGAGGCGGGGGTGTGTGGTTTATTCAGTTGTGGAACTTTTGTTCAGTTCTTGGTAGAGCAGTGTGGGGGGTGGGATTCTTCCTCCACCCCCTCCAAACGTGAGAAGAGAACAGAAGGTGTCACAGGCCTGCAGGACGGCACTGAAAGTTAGTTGTTGAATTTACTGTACCTTTGAAAAGTAGGCTGTGGGTGACAGATGTGCAGATTAATGGTCCAGCCTCTCCTTCTGGTCCACAAGGCTGAAGGAAAAGCTCGTTTTACTTGGTGTATGTTAAGTTTGGAATCTAAAATAAAGTTAGGTGGAAAAAAAAGCAGGAGCCCCCACCCCAGCTGCACAGTGCTGCAGAGCCCAAAGTGGGGAGCACCAGACATGAACACTGCTGCCCCTGCCGAGCTGCGTGCTGTAGACAGTGTTACAATCTCTGTTTTTTCTTTGCAGGAGCAGGAAGCTTCAGATTCGGAACATCCCCCCTCACCTGCAGTGGGAGGTAAGGCCATTTGGCTTGCATGCCCCTTCCCTAGTCAAGGCAGCAGAGCACAGTGGGGGGACTGTGGGCTTCCGAGTCCACTGTGGTCAACCTCCGTGTCCCTCAGTTTCTTCATATGTAAAATGACAGTGAGACCAGATGACTTCTGACTTCTCTGAGCCTTAGCTCCTCATCTGTAAAAATGATCAGGTTGTCCTAGCCAGCTTTGAAGGGCCCTGGGATCCTCAGCCCCTTCTTTCATTATTTTATCATTTAAGCATGAGTTATCCTTTCCACATCTTGGGGGCTCGGCGTACAGGGCCCTGTGACCTGGAAGATTTGAGGAAAATGTTTTGGCTCACCCTTCATACCAGAGAAGAAGTCTGAATTTTTTCTTTTTCTCTTATGGGGTGTTTACAGAACCTCACTGTAAAATTTGGGTTAAGTTTTTGGTCGAAGGCTCTGTATCATCTGCTGAGCTTTGCATGTCACCTGTGGCTTCTATAAAACCCCAGAATTTCCCATCTAATTTCTCATATGGACTCGCCCACAATGGGGAAAGTCGAGATGTGAAAGGGATGACTGTAGTTTACTTTTCTGTTTGGGATTTAGGAGACCTGAGGTCACTAGAACCAGAGGCTCTTAGCTCAGCTCTGTCACTATTGCCCTCTGGATGAGTGTCACAGAACCAGGCCATCCCCCACCCCAGGCTCTTGTCACAGGCCCTGCTCCCTTTCTTTCCGAGGCATTGAAAATAAAAACTACCTTTCGTGCCTTCTGAGACCCTGCCTGCCCCCTCTGCCTTTTCCTCCTGGAGCTGGGAAGTGCTTTAAGGGGGTGCCCTGCACTTGGGGGTTTCTGCTTCCGGAGCTCCGGCAGCTTTTAAGGCCTGGCCTCTACCTTCCCGTTTCTCCTGTTTCTGGGCCTCTCTTCTTCCCCTCATTGTGGATCTAAGGTACTTGGAATTAAGGTATCAGTTATCACCTCCATAGAGAGGGTGGCCATGGACAGAGCAGTTTCCTGTTTTGTAAAATATGGGGGGGGGGGGCCCAGCTCAGTGGCCTCTTAAGTCCCTTGAAGATCTAGGAGCCTCTGGTTTCTGAGTCCCAAATCTTCATCTCTGGCCCTGGTCACCACCCTGAGCATGGTCCTTGCATGAGCACCTGCCTACCACTGGTCACTGTGCGGGATTGCCCGTGGGAACCTCAGACTCATTGGGGCCAAAGCTGCCCTCCTGGCCGCTCTGCCTCTCAACTTGTCCCCCTGTCTGTTCCTCCATCCTCCTGCCTCTGTCTCCTCTTCTCTGAGTCCATCTGTTTTTCCCTGCCCTCTCCCCCCACTTATCCCTCTAGTTCTCTTCTCTCCTCTTTTTCTCTTCCTCTCTCCTATGTCTTTCCGTCTCCCTCTCTCTGTTTCTCTTTCACTGGTTCTCTCCCTTCTCTCCCTCTCTCCGACACTCCCTCTTTCTCTGTCTCCCCTCCCTTTCTCCCTCTCTTCCCCTTCCCCTTCCTGTTTCTCTGTCCCTCTCCCTTTGTATCTCTCCCTTCCTTCTTCCCTTCACTTTCCTATCTCTCTCCCATCTCCATCCCTCCTCCTCCTTCCCCCCGTTTCTCTTCCTCCCTCCCTCTTTCCCCCTCCTTCCTTCCCTCTCTGCCTTTTTCTCTTTCCCCTTCTTTCCCTCTCTCCTTTCCTATTTTCTCCCTTCTCCTTCCCTGTTTTCCCCTTTCTCCTCTCTCCCTTTCTTTCCCTTCCCCATCTCTCCCTCACTCTCCTCTGTCCCTCACACACTCTCTCTTCCCTTTTCTTTCCCTTTCTCTCTTTTGCTTTCTCTCTGTCTCTCTTTCTCTATCCCTCCCTCTCTCTTTCTCTGTCCTTCTCTCCGCCATCCTCCCTCCATCTCTCCTCTCCCTTTCCCTGTCTCTTTCTCCATCCCTATCATTGTCTCTCTCACTTCCTCTCTCTCTCTCCCCCTCTCTATTTTCTTTTTTCCTTCCTTCTCTCTAACTCCTTCCCTCTTCCTTCTTGCTCTTTCCCCTCTCCCTCCCCCAATCTCTTTTTCCTTTTTCTCTCATTCTTTTGTTCTCCTTCCCCCACAGCTGCCCCCCTCCCTGCCTCTCCCTTTTCCTCTGTCCCACCTCCTTCCCCCATCTTTCCTTCCCTCTGTCTCTTTCTCCCTCCCTTACTCCATCCCTCTCTCTTTCTCTCCCTTCCACCTCTTTACTCTCTCCCTGTCTAAGGCCGGATTTGAACTCGGGTCCCCCTGACTCCAGGGCCAGTGCCACTGTGTCACCTAGCTGCCCCTCCCCTCCTTCTCTTGACCTCCCTGTCTTTCTCCCTCCTTTTCTCCCTCCTCCTCCTTTTCTCTCTCTCTGTCTCTCTCACTTTTCCTGTCCCCCCTACTTTTCCTTCCTTCTCTGTCTTCTCTTTCCCTCTCTCTCCCTTCTCAATTCCTCCCCCAGTCTCTCTCTTTCCTTCCCTCTTCCTCCTTCCACTCCCTCTTTCCATTCTCCTATCTGTTCTCACTCTCCCTCACTCTCTCCTTTGCTTTGTCTCTCTCTCTCCATCCCTCCCTCCCCCATTCTCTCCTTCCTTCTTTCTCACTCTCCCTTCTCTCCTTCTCACTCCTTTTACCTCTCTGTCTCTCTCTATCCCTTGTTCCCTCTCTCTCCCTCTTTCTTCTGTCTCCCTCTTTCTCTCCCCCTCTCTCCCTTCATTCCTTCTTCTCTCTTCTTCCCTCTTCCTTTTTTTCCCTCTCCCCCTCCATCCTCCCTTCACTCTCTCCTCTCTCCCCCTTCTCTGCTGGCCTGCCTTTCTATCTTTCTCTTCCCTCTCTCCCTCCCTCCCTCACTCTCTTCCCTCTGTCCCCTCTATCCTTCTCCTTTTTTCTCTCCCCCTTTCCCCTACTCTCTCTCTTACCCTTGTCTGTCTCTCTCCATCCCTTTTTCCTCATTCCTCCCTCCTCCCTCTCTCCCTCCCTCTTTTTTTCCTTTCTCCCTTCTCTGTCCCTTCCGCCTTTCCCCCCTCCTCTCTCTCCCATACTCTTTTCTTCCTCTTTCTCTCCCTCCTTCTCTCCCTCCTTCTCTCCCTCCATCTTTTCCTTCTTCCCTTCCCCTCTCTCCCTTTTTCTGTCTTCTTCCCCCTTCTTTCTTTCTCTCTCTCCCCTTCTCTCCCTCTCTGTCCCTCCCCCTCATCTCTCCCTCCCCCATCCTTTCTCTTGCTTTGTCTTCCCTCTTTCTTTCTCCTTCTTCCCTCTTCTCCTCCCTCTCTGTCTCCCCTTCTCTCTCTCCCTGTCTCTCTACCTCACTCCATTTCTCCTCCTCTGTCTCTCCCTCTATCTTTCCCTCTCCCCACTCATCCTCCCTTCCCCTTCTGACCTCCCTCTCCCTTACTTCTTCCTCTCTCTCTCTCTCTCTCTCCTCTCTCTCTCTCTCTCTCTCTCTCTCTCTCTCTCTCTCTCCCTCCTCTCCCCCCCCTTTTTCTCCTTCCCCTTTCTCTCTCCCCCATCTCTCTCTTACATCTCTCTCCTTCCCTACCTCTCTCCCTCTTTCCTTTTTCCCCTACGTAATAGTATTTCATTTTTTTTCCAATTACACATAAAGGTAGTTTTTAGCATTTGCTTTTATAATGTTTTGAGTTCCAAATTTTTTTCTCCCTCCCTCCCTTCCACTCTTCCCAAGATGGCCTGCAAGCTGATAGAGGCTCTACATGTCCAGTCCTATTAATCTGCTGTCGCTCTGTCTCCCTGATTCAGTCCTTCTCCCCCTCTCTCTGTCTCTCCCTCGTTCCCTTCCTCCCTCCCTTTCCCCTTCTCTCCTTTCTATCTCTCCTCTGTCCCTCACTTCCTCCTTCTCTCTCTTTCTTTCTCTCTACAACCATTCCTCCCATTCCAGCCCTCCTTCTCTTTTGATTCCCTTTCTCCTATCTCATTGTCCCCTCTCTCCCTCCTCCCTCTTTAGCCCTCCCTGTCCTCTCTCTCTCTTTTCCTCCATTCTTTCTCTCCCCTCTCTCTTCTCTGTTTCTTCTCTCTTCCCCTCCCTCTCCCCCTCTATCTATCATCTCTCCCTCTCCCTCCATCCCTCCTCTCCCATCTCTGTCCCCTTCTCTTTTCTTTCTTCCTCCTCTCTCCCTCCCTCTCTGTCTCTCTCTTTTTCTCTCCTCTTTTCTTCCCCTCCCTATCTCTCTCTACCTTATTCATCCTTCCCTCCCTCTCAGTCTTTTTTTCCTCCCTCTCTTTTCTTTCTTTATCTATTCCTCCCTTTCAGTACTCACTCTCTCCCTTCCTCTTTGTCTTTCACTCTCTTTTGCTCTCCCCCCATTGCTCCCTTCCTCTCTCTTCCTTTCTCTGTTTTCATCTCTCTTTTTTCCTTTCTCCTTCTCTTTCCTTCTTTCCCTCTTCCATTCCCTGACTCTCCTTCCTTTTTCTTCCCTTCTTCTCTACTCTCTCTTTTCCCCTCTCCCTCTCCTTCACTCATTCTCCTCTGTCATTCGGTCTCTTCCCTTTCCCCCTTTCCTCCTTTGTTTCTCCTTCCCTCCCTCTCCCTCTCTTTCTTCTTTTTCTTTTTCCTCTTTCTCTCTGTCCTTTTCTCCCTGTCTTTCCCTCTTTTTCTTCCTCTCCCTTTCCCCCATCCATCCCTCCTCTTGTTTCCCTCTCCTCCTCCCTCCTTCCTTCCCTCTGTTTCTCCCCTCCTTTTCTCTTACTCTCCCTCTCCATCTCTCTCTTTCTCTCCTTCCATCCATCCCTCCCTCTCACTGTCACTCTCATTTCCTCCCTCCCTCTCTCTCCACTCTCTTTCTTAGTCTTTTTTTCCCTCTCTCTCCCTCCCCCTTCTCCTTCTTTCTCCTTCTTTCCTATCTCTCCCTCTCCTTTCTCCCTTACTCCTCACTCATTTCCTCCTTTCTCCCCTCCTCTCTCCCTTTTTTCTCTCCTTATCTCCCTCTTTCCTTCCCTCTCCCCTTCTTTCTCCTCCCCTTGTTCTTTCTACCTCTTTCTCTGTCTCTCCCTTTCTCCATCCTTCTCTCTCTCTCTACCTCCCACTCTCTTGCTCCTTGCCTTCTCTTCCTGTCTCTTTCTTTCCTCTGTCTCTTTCTCCCTCCCTCACTAACATCCCTGTTTCTTCCTCCTCCTCCTCTCTTCTCTCTCTCCCTCTCTCTCCTCTCTCTTTCTCCCTCCCCCCCACCTTAATCTCTCCATCTATCCCCTCTCTCGCATCTATTACTCACTTTCTCTCCCTTTCTCACTCTATCTTTTGCTCTCCCTAGTAACTATTCCCTCCCTCCTCTTTTTCCCTGACTTCTTCTGCTTCCTCTCTCCCCCTCCCTTCCTCTCTTTCTTTCTGTTGCCCCTCCCCTCACCCCTTCCTCTTTCTCTCTCCACCTTTTCCACCTCATCCTTCCCTCTCTCTTTCTCTCCCTTTCCCTTCCCCTGTCTCCTCTGTCTCTCCCAGTCCTTCTCACTTCCTCCGTCTTTCTCTTTACCTTTTCTCCACTCTGTTCTCTCTTCCTCCCTCCCACACTTTCCTGCTCTCTCTGTTTCTCTGCCTCTCTGTTTACCTGTCTATCTCTCCCTCCCTTCTTCCCTCCTTCCCTCCTTCTCTCCCCTTCCTTTATCTTTCTCTCTCCCTCTTTCTCCTTTCATCCTTCTCTCCCTGTCATACCACTCTCTCTCCCTCTCTGTCTCCCTGTCTCTCCTTCTCCCTCTTTGACCCTCTTTCTTTATCTCTCTTCCCCTCCCTCACTGTCTCTCCATCCCTATCTTTGTCCCTCCCTCTCTCCTCTCTCTCCCACATCTCCTTCTCTCTGTTTCCCCTCTCCCCCTCCCTTTCCTTTTCTCTCTCTTTTTTTTTCTTCTCCCTTCCCTATCTTTGTCTCTCTGAATCTCTCCCCACCTTCTCCTCGCCTGCCTCTCTCTTTCTCCCTCCCTCTCTCTCCCCACTTTCATCTTCTCTCTCTGTCTTTCCAGTCCCTACCTCTCTCTCTCTTCTCTCTCTCTCTCTCTCTCTCTCTCTCCTCTCTCTCTCTCTCTCTCTCTCTCTCTCTCTCTCTCTCTCTCCTTCCTTCCCCCTGCTTCTCCCAAAGTCCCTCTGTCCCTGCCCCATCCTCCCTTTCTGTCTCCCTCTCCCTGTATGCCCGCCTCTCTCCCCTCCCCTCTCTCCCTCCCTCACTGTCTCTCTCTCTGTCCTTGTTTATCTTTCTCTTTTTTCCTCCTCCTTCTCTCTTGTCTGTCTCTCTCCTACTCTGTCTCCTCCTCCTGCTTTTTCCCTCTTCCCCACTTTCTTTCCTTCCCTTCTCTCTCTGCCTTCCATTTATTTGTGTGTTTGTCTTTTATCTCCTCTCTCTCTCTCCCCCCTTTCCACCCTCTCTCTCTGTCACCCTGCCCTTACCTCTCTCTTTTTCTTTTTTCCTCCCTCCTTCACTGTCTCCCCCTCTTCCTCCCTGTCCCTCTTTTGCTTTCTCCCTGTTTTTCTGTCTCTCATTTCTATCTCTTTTTCTCTGTCTCTCTTTCTCCTTTCCTCCCTCCCTCTCTCTCCTTTCTGTTCTGCCCCCTCTATCCCCCCTCTGTGTTTCTCTCCTCTTTCCCTCTCTCTTTCTTTCTCTTACTCCCCCTTTCCCTCCGTATCTTTGTCTCTCTTTCTCCCTTTCTGTCTCTTTCTCTCTCCCTCTCCCTCCCCCCTCTAATTCTCTCTTTTCCTTTTCCTCCCTCTTTCCTCCTCCTCTCGCTCTCTCTCCCTACCTCCCTGTCCCTCCTTTTCTCCCTCCCTCTTTCTCTCTCTTTCTCTTTCTCTGTCTCCCCTCTTCTTTCTCTCCCTCAGTCTTCTCACTTGGTCTCACTCACCCCTCTTCCCCTCTCCTTCCTTCTTCTCTCTCTTTCTCCTCTTTCTCCCCTCTCTGCTCTCCCTCTCTCTCTTGCTCTATCTCTCCATCTCCCTCCCCCTTCCCCTTCCCCTTCCCTGTCACTTTCTCCTGCTCCCTTCCTTCCTCTGGGTCTCTTTGTCTTCTCTTCATGTCTGTCCCCTCTCTCCTTCCATTCCTCCTCTCTCTCCTCTCTCTCTCTCTCCTCTCCCTCCCTCTCCCTCTCCCTCTCTCTCCTCTCCTCTCCCTCCCTCTCCCTCTCCCTCTCCCTCCCTCCCTCCCTCCTCTCTCTCTCTCTCTCTCTCTCTCTCTCTCTCTCTCTCTCTCTCTCCTCTCTCTCTCTCTCTCTCTCTTTCTCTCCCTTGCTCTCTTTCTTTCCCTGTTCCTATCTCAGTCTCCATCTTTCTTTCCTCCCTCTTGCTCTCTCCTTCCTTTCCTCCCTCCATTTCTTTCCCCCTCTCTCCTTTTTACTGCCTCCCTTCTCCCTCCCCTTCTCTCTCTCCATTATTCCATCCCTCTCTCTTTTTTCTCTCTCTCCTTCCCTGCTATCTCTTGCTCTTCTTTCTCCCCCCCATCTTTGTCTCTCTGTCTCTCCCCACTCTCTCCTACTCTTTGCTCACCCTCCTCCCTACCTCTGTCTGTCCGTCTCTGTCTCTCTCTCCCCTTCCATCCCTTTTTCTCTTTCCCTCCTCCTGTCTCCCTCTCTCCCTCTTTCTCTTTCTTCCCCTCCCTCCCTTGCTCTCTCTTCTTCCCTCCATTCCTCCCCTCTCTGTCCCTCCTTCCATCCTTTTATCCCTCGTCCCTTTCCACCGTCACTCTCCCTCCTTCCTTCACTAGCTCTCTTTCCATTCCTTCCTCCCTCTCCTTCTTCCCCTCCCATCCCTCCCTATCTCCATCTTTCTGTCTCACTTTGTCTCTCTCCCTTCTTGTTCTTTCTCCCACTCTCTCCCTCGCCTTTTTCTCTCTCCATCTCTCACTCTATCCCCTCACTCTTCTCTTGTTTGTCTTCTCTCTCTCTCTTCCACTCTCTATCTTCCTACCTCAATCCCTCCCTCCTCTCTGTTTCTCTCTCCCTCTTTCTCCCTTCTCCCATCTGCTCTCTCTATCCCTCACTTTCTTCCCTTCCCTCCTCTTCCTCCATCTATTCTTCTCTCTCTCTCTCTTTCCCCCTTTCCCTCTCTCCACCTTCTCTCTCCCTACCCCCTTTCCCCCTCCTGTTTTCCATCCTCTTCCTCTCTCCTCCCTCTTTCTCCATTCCTTTTTTCCTCTTATTCCCTCTCTCCTTTCTCCCCCTCCCTCTCCCCTCTTTCTCTCCTTCAGTCTTACTCACTTCTTCCCTCCCTCTCCCATTCTTTTTTCTTCCCCTCCCTATTTGTCTTTCTCCCTCCCCTCCTTCTTGCTTCTCTTTCTTTCTTTCTGTCTCCTATCATCTCCCCTTCTCCATTTTCCTTCCTCCCTCCTCTCTCTCCATTTCTCCTTCCCTCCTTCCCCATCACTTCATTTCTCTCCTTTCTTCCCTCTCGCCTTCCCCCTCCCTCTCTTTCTCCCTCCCACTCCTCCCCTCTTTGTCTCTGTTTGTTTATCCCTCCTTCCCTTTATTTCTCCTCCTCCCTCCATCCTCTCTCCTCTTTCTCTTCCTCAGTCCTTGCTTACCTCTCTCTTTCCCTCCTTCCCCCTTCTCCCTTTTCCCTATCTCTGCTCTTTTTCCTTCCCTCTTTCTGTCTCTGTCTCTCTCCCTCTTCCTCTGTCCCGTGCTCTCTCTGTTTCTCCCTCTCTCCTGCCTGCCTCTTTCTCCCCCTCTCCTTTTTCCTGCCTCTCTCTCTCTCCCCTTCTCTCTTTCCCTCATTCTCTTCCACTCTCCCTCCCTTTTTCCAATGCCTCTGTCTCTCCCCCTCCTTCCTCCTCCCTTGTTCTGTCTTCTATGTCCATCTCTCCATCACTGTCTTTGTCTCTCTTTCCCTTCACTTTCTCCTCTCTCCCCCATCTCTCCTGGCCTTCATCTCTTGTCTTTCTCCTCTCTCCCTCCCTTCCTCACTTCCTCTCTTTCCTCTATCTCCTCTCTTTCCCCGTTCTCTTTCCCAGTCCTCATTTCCTTCCCCTCCCTCTGTTCTCTTCTTCCTTCACTTCCTCCCTTTCTTTGTCTCTCATCTCCCTCTTTCTCCTTCTCACTGTCTCTCTCTCCATCCCACTCTTGCCTGTTCCCTGCCTCATTCTCCTGCTTCCTCCCTCTCCCTATGTCTGTCTCCCTTTTCTTCTTCTCTCTCCTTTCTCTGTCTTCCTCCCTCCCTCACTGGCTCTCTCTCCATCCCTATCTTTGTCTATCTCTCCTTCTCCCCCCTTTCTCCTAGCCTGTATCTTTCTTTCTCCCCCTTTGCCTCTTTCTCTCCCTTTCTTTTTCCCTCTTACCCTACTCCCTCCTATCCTACTTCTCTTTCTTTCTCTCTCCCTCTTCTCTCTCTCCCTGTTCACCCTCTCTTTCTGTCTTTCTTGTCCCTACCTCTGTCTCTTTCTCTGTCTCTCTTTCATTATTTTTTTCTCCCCCATTCCTTTTTTCCTTTCCTCCCTCTCACCCACCATCTCAGCCTCTTTCTTCCTCCTTCCATCCCTCCCCCCTGTCCCCCCTTCTCCCAGCTCACTCTCCTTTCCCACTCTTCTCTTTCCCTCTTCCCCCTCTCCTATCTCTCTTCCCTTCTCTTCCTCTCTCTCTCCCCCTCACTGTCTCTCTTTTCGTCCCTATCTTTGTCTCTCTGTTTCTTTTTCTCCCCACCCCTCTCCTCAGTATCTCTTGCCCTCCCCCACATCCCTACCTCTGTCTTTCCCTCTTCTCTCTCCATCTATTGCATTTTCTCTTTCTTCCTCTCACCCCTCCTTCTCTCTTCCTTTCTCTTTTTTCCTTCTTCCCTTGTTCTCCCTTTCCTTCTCTCTCCCTCCCTCCTCCTTCTGTCTCTCCCTATGTCCCTCCTCTCTGTAGCTCCCTCCTCTCTCCTCTCTTCCCTTTCTCCTTCCCCTTCTCTCCCTCTTCTCTTTCTCATCTCAGTTCCCCCCACTTCCTCCCCCATTTCTCTCTCTTCCACCCCTCTCTCTTCCACCCTTCCTCTCTTTACTCCCCTCTCTGTGTCTCCCTCCTCCTCTCTCTGGTTCTCTCTTTTCTCTCTCTCTCTCCCTGTTCTCCCCTTCCTCCTTCTGTCTGTCCCTTCCTGTCCCCATCTCTCTCTCTTTGTCATTCCCTTCCCTCTCTCCTCACTCCCCTCTCTCCCTCCTTCTCTTTCTTTCTTTCTCCCTCCCTCCTTCCCTCCATCCACCACCCTCTTCCTCTCTCCCTTTTCCTTCCTCCCTACCTCTCTCCTCCCTCTTTCCCTCCCCATCTCTTCTTCCCTTCTTCTCTTCTACTCCCCCTCCCTTTCTCTAGCACTGAATCACCTTCTTTCTCTGTCTCTCCTTCTCTTCCTCTCCCTCCCTTCCCCTTTCTCTCCCCTTTCCTCTCTCATCTCCCTCTCTCCCCTCCTCCATCCCCTTTTTCATCCCTCTCTCCCTCTTTCTCTCTTTCTCCCCTCTCCCTCCCTCCTCTATTTCATCTCTGACCCTTTCTTTCATTCTTTCTCTCTTCCCCCTCTCCCTCCATCACTCTCTCTCTTCCCCCTCCTCTCAGTCTCCCTCCCTCTTCCCCATCTCTTTCTTTCTCTCCCCCTCCCTCCCTTCCTCCTTCCCTCCTCCTTTTTCCCTCCCTCTCCCACTCCTTCTCCCCTCTTTCCGTCTCTATCTCTGTCTCTCTCTTCTCCTCTTTCTCCATCCCTTTCTCTCATTTTTCCTCTCTCCCTCTATCTTCTTATTCTCCCCTCTCCCACTCTCCCTTTCTCTCTCCCTCCTCTCCCTCTCTCCTTTTTCTCCTCTCTTCTGTTCCTCTGTGCCTCCACCTGTTTTTTCTCTCCCTCTCACTCCTTTTCACCATTGCTTCCTCCATCTCACTCACTCCTTCCGTCTCTCCTTCCCTCCTCCTTCTTTCCACTTTTCTCCCTCTCCTTCTCTCTTCTTCCCTCCCTTCCTCTTTCTTTCTGTCTCTCTCTTTCTCTATCCCTCCTTACCTCTTTCTGCCCCTTCCCCCTCTCTTTTCTCCTCCTCTCCCTCCTCCCTTCTGTCCTACACAATCTCTCCCTCTTCCCTCCTTTCACTTTCTCTTTCTCCTTCCCTCTTTCCATCCCTCTCAGTCTTTCTTTCCCTTCCTTCCTCCTTCTTTCCCTCTCCCTTCCCTTTCCTACCTTTTCTCCACTCTTTCTCTTCCTCCATTCTGCCCTTTCCCCTTCTTCCCCTCCTTCTTTCTGTCTTACTCCCTTTCTCTCTCCATCCCTCCCTCTCTGTCCTTGTCTCTTACTTCCTCCCTCTGTGTTATTCTTTCACTGTTTTGCTTTCCTCCCACTTCCACTCCCTCCTCCTTGCTGTCTTTCCCTCTCCCTCCCTCCTTCTGGCCATATCTTCTTTTTTTCCCTAAGTCTCCCCCCACCCTACCCCCTGCCCCCTCCTCCCCTTCATCCATCACTCCCTCTTACTTCCTCCTCCCCTTCCCCATTTTTTGCTCTCCACCACTGCCTCTCCCTCCCTACTCTCCCCTCCTCTCCCTTCTTCCCTCTTTTTTATCTTCAGTTTCCTTCCTCATTCCCTCTTTATCCTTCCCTCCTTTTTTCCCTTCCTCTACCTCTCTCCCTCTCTCCTTTCTCCCCCTTACTCCCTCTCTCTTTTCCTCTTTCTCCCTCACTCCTGCCCCCACCTCCTCTCTTTTCTTCTCTTATGCTCTCTTTCTCTCATCTCCTTCTCTCTCTTTGTTTCTGAGTCTCCGAACATTCTCTACCTCTATCCTATCTCTCCCTACCTCCATTTCCCTCCCTCTCTGTCTCCACCATTCGTCTCTCCTCTCCATCTCATCCTCCGTCTCTCGCACTCTCTCATTTTCCATCCTTCCCTCTGTCTCCCTCTCTTTCTCCTCCCTCTTTCTTTCTTCATCCCTCACTCCCTATCACTTTTTCTCTTCCTCCTCCCTTCTTTCTCCTTCTCTCCTTCTCTTTCTCTTATTCCTTCTCTCTCTTTCTCTATTTCACCCCCCTCTGTATCCTTCTGCCTCCTTTCTTTCCTCCCCTCTCTTTCTCTCCCTCGATCATTTTTCCATCCTTTCCTCCATCTCTCACACTCTGTGCTCCCCCCTCTCCCTTTCTCCTTTCTTGTTTCGCTCTCCCTTTTTCCTCTGACTCCCTCCTTCCTGCTTCCCCCGGTCTCTCTGTTTCTCTATCCCTCCTTCCCTCTCCCTCCCACCCCGTCTTTCCCTACCTCACGTCTCTTTGCCTCTTTCTCTCCTCTCTCTCTCCATTCCTCCTCCTCTCTCCCCTTCCCTTTTGCCCTTTCTCTTCTCCCCCTCCTTTATCTCTCTGTCTCTCCCATTTCTCCCCCCCATCCTTTCTCCATCTTTCTGCTTCTCTACCTCCCCCTTCCCAGTGTCTCCTCCCGTGTCTCTCTCCCTCTCCTCTCATCTCCTCTGCTCTCTCAATCTCTCAGTTTCTCCTCCCCTATTCTCTCTCTGTTCCCCCTCCCTCCTTCACTCTCTTATTCTCTCCTTCCCTCCATCTTTTTTCTTTCTTTTCTCTCTCCTCTTTCCTCTTCTCTCCTTCCCTTTTTCCCTTCCTCCTCTCCTTTTTCCCAGCCTGACTCTTTCATTCTTTCCTTTTCCCTCCCTCCATCTCTGTTTCTCTCCTTCATCTCCTTCATCTCTTTCTCCATTCATCCCTCCCTCTCACTCTGTCACTCTCTTTCTCTCTCCCCCTCCTGCTGTTCCCTCCCTCTTTCACTCTTCCTGCTTTCCTCTCTCTCCCACTCCTTTCTTTGTCCCCCTCCCTTTCTCTGTATCTCTCCCTCTCCCATCTCTTCCCTATCCTCACTCCCTTGCTTTTTCTTCTCTCTGTCTCTCTCCCCTCCTGTCTCCTTTCCTCACTATCTTCCTCTCTCCCCCTCCTTTCTCCCTCCCTCAATTCTTCCTCTCCCTTTGCTCTCTCTCCTTCCTCTCCATCCCACTCTCTTGCCTCTTCTGCTCCCTCCCTTCTCCTCCCCTCCCCTTCATCTTTCTTTCTCTCCCTCTCTTTCTGTTCCTCCTCTTTCGCCCCCCTCCCTTCTTCCTCTGTCTCCTTCTCATTCTCATCTTTTCTCTCTCCCCCTTCTGTTTCTCCCTGTAGTCTCTCTTTGTCTCTCCTCCTTCCCCTCCTCTTTCTCTCTGTTCCCTCTCTTCCTTCCTTCTCTGTCTCTTCCCCCTTCCCCCCTTTTCCTCCTTGTCTTTGTTGCTTTTCTCTCATTTTCTCATCTCTCTCTGTCTCCCCACTCTCTTCTTTCAGACCCCTCTCCCTATCCCACTTTTTCTCTCCCTCTCTCCCTGCCCCACTCTCCCCCCTCCTTTCTCCCATCTGTCCTTTCTGTCCCTTGCTTCCTTTTTCTCACTGTCTCTCTTTTCTTTCCTCCCTCGCTCTCTCTCACTGTCCTCTTTCCCCCTTCACCGTCTGTATACCTTTCCCTCTCTCCTATTCTGCTATCCCTGTTAACTTTCTCTCTCCCTTCTCTCCTTCATTCTCTCTCTTTGCCTTTATTCCATCTCTCTCCCTATCTCTGTTTCTCTCTTCCTTTTTCCTTCCATCTTTCTCTTTCCCCCCTCCCTTTTCCCTTTCTCTTTCATTCATACCCTCTCTCTCTCCCCCATCTCTCCCTTTTTCTAGCTTGCTTTCTCTCTTTTTCTCTTCCCCTTCTCTCCTTCCCTCCTGTCCTTCCCTTTCTCTCTTTCCCTCTCTCCTTCTTTCTCTCTTTGTCTTTCTCTCAGTCTGTTTCCCTCTCCCTCTCTCTCTCTCTCTCTGTCTTTCTCTCTCCATCCACGCCTCTATCTTACTCCCTCTCACTTCCTTCCTTCCTCTCTCTTCTTCTCTTTTGCCTCCTTTCTCCCCCTACATTCTCTCTCCCTCCCTCTCTCTTCCCTCCTTCTCTCTTCCCTCCTTCCCTCCCATTTCCCCCTCTCCCTACCTCTTATCCTTCCATCTCCCTACATCCTTCCTTCTTCCTCACCCTTTCCCCCCTCCCTCCCTCTCTCTTTCTCTCTTCTCTCCCTTTTCTTTCCCTCCTCCCCCTTTTTCCTCCACCTCTTTCTTCATCTCTCCCTCCATCTTACTCTCTCCCTCCCTCTTTTTCTTCCTTCTATCTTGTCTCTCCTGTCTCTCCACCTCTTTCTCTATATTCCTCCTCACTCCCTCCATTTTCTTCCCTCTCTCTTTCCCCTCTTTCTTCCCTTCTCCTCCACTCCCTTCCTCTCCTTCTCTCTCCCTCTTTCTTTTTCCATTCTTTACTCCCTCTCATTCTACCTCCACCTTTTTAACTTTCCTTACCTCTTTCTCTTTCAGTCTCTCTCATTCTCTATCCCTCCCTCTTTTCTCCTCCTTCCCTCTCTCCTTTCTTCTCTCTCTCCTTCCCTTGCACTATGTCTCTATGGTCTTTCCTCATATGTCTCTTTCTCCCTTCCTCTCCTTCTGTCCCTCTCTATCTGTTGCTTCCTCTTTTTCCCTCACTTCTTCTCACTTCCTTCCTTTCTCTGTCTCTCACTCTCTTACCCCTCTGTCTCCCCCTCCTCTCTCTCTTCCTTCTTCCTCTTCTCTCTTTTTTCTTTCTTTCCCTCTCCCTTTCTCCCCCTCACTCCCTTTCATTTCCCTCCCCTCTCTCCCCCTTCTCTCCCTCTTTTTCCTTCTCTCCTGTCCATTTTTCCTCTTTTCTCCTCTCTCTCTCTCTCTCTCTCCTTCACTCTTTCCCTTTTCTCTCTCTCCCCTCTCTCCTTCCCTGTACTACCTCTCTCTTCATTTCCTCCCTCACTCCTTCCCCCTTTCCCTTTTCCTTTCTCTCCTGCCCTCTCTCTCTGTGTCCTTCTGTTTCCACTCTCTCCCCCCTCACCCTTCTCTTCCATTTTTTTCTCTTTCCCTTCTCTCTCCCTCCTTCCTTCCATCGTTTTCTCTCCCCTTTCTCTTTTCCTCCCTCCTTCCCCCCTCTCCTCTTCCCTCTTTCCCTTCCTCTCACTTCCTCCTTCTGCTTTTGTCTCTCTCTCCTCTCCCTTTCCTTCTCTACCTCCATCCCTCTGTTCCTTTTCTTCTCTCCCTGTCCCTCTCCCCTTCTCCCTTTCCCTCTCTTTCTCTCCCTCTTCTCCTCTCTCCCCTATCTCCCTCATCTCCCTCCTATTCTCTCTCTTCCTCTCCACCCTCTCCTGTCCTCTTTCCTTCCTTCCTTCCTTTGCTCCCTCTTTCTTTCCCTCTTTCCCACCCTCTCTCACTACCTTTTCTTTTCTCTTTCTCCCTTTCCTTCATTCCATCCCTCCCGCTCTCCCTTTGCTCTCTCCCCTCCCCTACTCTCTCATCTCTCTCTCCTTCATTCCCTTTTTTTCCTCTTTCTCTATCCCTTGCTTTCTCTTTACTCCTTTCTCACTCTCCCCCTCCTCTCTTTCTTCCTCCCTCTGTCTTTCTACCCCTTTCTCCGTCCCTCCTTTCCTCTCTTCCCTTCCTCTCTCTCT
Source organism: Phascolarctos cinereus (assembly GCF_003287225.1). Taxonomy (NCBI): domain Eukaryota; kingdom Metazoa; phylum Chordata; class Mammalia; order Diprotodontia; family Phascolarctidae; genus Phascolarctos; species Phascolarctos cinereus. The sequence continues at coordinate 14,853,026 of NW_027555958.1, read as the reverse complement.
TCTTTTTCTCCATCCTTCTCTTTCTCTTCTTTCTCCCTTCCTCCTTTATCTCTACCTTTCTTATTCTCCCTTCTTCTATATCCTCCCTCCCTCTCTGTTGCCCCCCTCTTTCCATCCCTTTCTTTGTCTCCCTTCTGTCTGCCTCCCTGTGTCCCCCCATCCCTTTCATCATCTTTCTCTCTGTATTTCTCTCCATCTATATCTTTCTGCCCCCCCTTCTCTCTCTCCCCCGTCTCTTTCCTTCTTTCCATCTCTCTCTGTCCCCTCCTCTCTTTATATCTCTCTCTCTACCTCCCTCTCTTCTTTCTGTCTCTTTTCCTCCATCCCTTTTTCTGTCTTGCCTTATTTTCCTATCTCTCTCTCCATCTTTCTGTTTCTGTCTTTCTTCCTGTCTTTCTTTTCTCTCTTTGCCCCCCCTTCTCTATTCCTTTCTCTGTCTCTCTCCCCCTCCTCTCTCTTCTTTCTGTGTGTCTCCTCTCTGTCCCCCCCCCCATACTTTTCTCCATTTCTCCTTGTCCTCTTTCCCTTTCTCTCTCCTCTTGGTCTCTCTCTCCATTTCTCTGTCTCTGTCTGTCTCTCTCTCTCCCTTCTCTCTGTCTTAAAATCTTTGTCTCTCCTCTGTATATGTATGTTTATGTCTGTGTCTCTGTCTCTGTCTCCGTCAGAAGTTGCAAGAGGCCAGGGTCAGCTTGCTAGCAGGGAATGCTTCCCTGTAACATTCCTGTCCCGCAGCAGACCTGGCTGCCTCAGGAGCTCATGGCTTGGGGGCCCTTGCTGAGGGCCCTCAGAGAGAAGCTCGCTGACCACTGCTCAGATATGCTGTGGCAAGAATTTGTTCTCAGTCAGCTCCTCAATTCCGTGACTCTTTGTATGTGTCTCATTCTGAGCTGGGGTCTCACTCTCTGCTCATCAGGCTCGAGCTGGGAACTGAGAGGTCCCCAAGTTCAACCCTCCCATTTTAGAAGTGAGCGGCCCGCAGCATAGAGAGGTTTGTAAAGTGTGGTACACCTCAGAAATGTCTGAGACAGAGCTTGAACCCAGGTTTTCCTGACCCCTGCTCCCCAGGTGTCTCTCCTGTGGTCTCATTAGATGTTTGTCCAAAGCTCACTGGGTGAGCCAGACTAGAAGGGGTCAGGGACGGCCAGGCCCCAAGGAACTTGAGGTCCCTGGAGCTCAGCCTCCAAGTTGGGAACAAGATGAGGCGCTTTCACTGATGAATTGGATGGCATGGCTCTGAGTTCAGGTCCTCCTCCTCTGACCCCTCTTAGACTGTGACTCTGGCCAAGTCAGCTGACCTCTTTGGGGCTCCAGGCACCTCCAGGGCTTCAAGTTGCAGAGAGGGGTAGTGACCTGCCCTGGTGGAGGGAGTTCCCTCCTCCTGGAGCTCCCATGCCAGTGAGATCAATCACAGTGACGTCTCTAGTCAGAGGTACTATCAGACCCTCTTGAAAGATCATCTTCACTCCACTGAAGGGGACATAGATGGAAGTGTTATACCAGGGCCACGTTTCACCACTGCCACTTGGTAACTTGCTGGGTGACCTTGGGCAAATCATTTCCTCTCTGTGGGCCCCAGTTTCCTCACCTGTAAAATTCATAGGTTAGAGTAGATGGCCTCTGAAGATTCCCAGCAACTTCCATTCTGTGATCCTTTGACCTTTCTGACCCTCCGTTTCCTTATCAGTCACGTGTGAGGGTTCGGTTAGAGGCCGACTTGTAGGGCCCTGGCCTTGTTGGGAGAAGTCAGTACTTTGTGTTTGGGGCAGGGCAGTGGCTAGAGCGCCAGCCGGCCTGCAGCCAGCTGTCTGACCCTGGGCAAGTCACTTGACTCTGTTTGCCTCAGTTTCCTCATCTGCAAAATGAGGATAATAATTGCACCTACTTTCCAGAGTAATGATGAGAATTACATGTGATGCCATGTGTGAAATCCTCCAGAAATCCTAGCTCTTATTGCTGGTGTTGGAGGTGAAGGCTCTTCTTAGCCTTGACTCTGAACTCTGGGATTCTGCTGTAGATAATCCTCCCACCACACAGCTGAGGCACCCAAGAGCAAGGCATTTTGTGTGTGTGTGTGTGTGTGTGTGTGTGTGTGTGTGTGTGTGTGTGTGTGTGTGTGTGTGTGTGCATGCGCATGTGTGCATGCGCACTAGAGGAACAGCCGGACCCTGAGCCTGCTTAATTAGGGCCCAGTAACAGCGGACGGTGAAGCTGCTTTGCTCAGGTCTGGCCAACTTCCATTGAGGGCAGATCTGATGTTTTCATTTAATTGCCCAATTTCTGCCCTTAATTCAGAGGAAGGACATCGGGACAGTGGGTGGCCCCCACGTGGTGACCTTATGAGAGGCCATGGACAAGAGTGGCTCAGGATGGGCTGCAATCTGCACGGTTGGAGAGGACTTCCAAAGGAGAAGATCCCAGCTGTATTGGAGTGTTAGGATTTAAGTGCCTTAAACCACCTGACCCGGGGCTAGGGTGGGGGTGGGGACACCCCGAACCTCCTTGCCCTCGTTGTCTTCCTTCCTGAGATTGACTTTTCCGTCTTGTGTCAGCTCTGCTCCCCCACCCCCTCACATTCTGGACTCTCTCTTTCAGGTATTGGATGGACTCTTGGCTCAGTATGGGACAGTCGAGAACGTGGAACAAGGTAATAAACGGAGGCACGTGCTCAGCATAGTTAAAGGACATTGACTATTACCCTTTGTGCCCAGGCTGAGTTTGTACCCGGGAGAAATAGTGTTGTTAACCCAAATCACTAAAAAGGGAGTTAAAGCTCTTTGCTCAATCCGACTGTAGTGGATGTGTGCTTGTGTGTGTTGGGGGCGGGGTGCTGCTTCTCTCACCCTTCTGCTGAGGGGATGGTAGGGTCTTGTCACCAGGGGCAAGAAAAGTTGGATCCAGGTCCCTGTCAGTGCTCTGAGAAACTGACTCTCCAGTTACAGAGAAAGGGTCATTGTGCATTAGTAAAGGGAATTTCCTCTCCAGGAGATCCCACGGGCTCAGGCTTGACCCCTGCTCTGCTCCAAGTGCTGTAAAGAGGAGGCTCGTGGGAATGACATGAGCAAAGGGAATCCCTGGGAAAGATTATGGACCCGGGTCCTTCAGCATTCTGGGGAAGCCTAGGGAGGCCTTCTTAGAATTGCGTTTTTAAATACATAAAATAAATTGGAGCAGATCCCAGAGGAAGCCAATTGTGTTAAAAGACAGGCATCACAACATTTTAAAATTAAAAAAAAAAAAGGGTTCCCAGACTCCAGGTTAAGAACATCTGGCCCAGCTGGCCTTTGGGGTCCCTTCTAAATCCATGTTGCCAGGAATCTGGTAATCCTATTAGCCGTGCTGTTGGTGAATTGTCCAGGGACATGATGAAAACCTCACATCTTTTCAGAGTAGGCTGCAGGGCCCAATCTGTTGCTATAAGGAATCGGCTTTTGCAGGTCGGAGAGTTTGGGGCTAACACTTCCTAATAAAGAGAGCTGGTAACCCTGAGTCATAAGCCACTTCCTTCAGATTGGGGCAGCTTGGAGGCGCAATGCACGGAGCACTAGGTCCAAGTTCAGATTTGGCCTCTAGCTGTGTGGCCCTGGGCAAATCACTTAACCTCTGTTTGCCTCAGTTTCCTCCTTAGTAAAATGTTTCTTGAATCCAGAAATTAGTTCCTGGAGACATTTAATGCTCCCTGAACTGTCTTTTTAGGTCTGGTTATTAGGAGGCAGGGCATGGGGAGGGAAGGATCCCATTATATCTTTGGTGATGAGAGGGACCTAACAGGTCATGTAGTCCTTTCACAGAGAGGAAACTGAGGGTTCACGGTCACCCAAGCTGTAGGTGGGTAAGCAGCAGAGCCAGGATGAAAGGCAGGTGCTTTGATTCTGAAGCCAGTATTCTTTCCACTCCATGGAAGGAAAGGGGGTGCCCACCTGTTGGAGAAATGACTGAACAGGTGATGACACAGGGATGGATTGGAATGTAAGAAATGGTGGGGCACAGGGACCACAGAGAGCCCTGGAAAGACTTGCATGAACTGGTGATGCCGAACCAGGAGAAGGGTCCTCACAGCAACTACAATGCCAACAGAAGGACCCCCCAAAAAGAAAAGAAATGCAACACTCAGTTGTCTCTAAAGAAGGTGTGAGACTGTTCCTCCCTCACTTCTTCCCAGGGGTGCAGGGCTGGCAGACAGGGGTGAAACCTTTCTTATGCCTTCAGACAGGGTCATCCTTTGGTGCTTTTGCTTTCTTGCTCTTGTTTTGTGTTCTTGATTATGAGGTAGACAAAGGGGGAGAGGTACATTCTAAAATGAAGTAAAAATAAAAAACGCCAATAAAATGTTTAATTAAACAAAAAGGAATTCTTGGAAACCTGACCGTTGTTAGTGACTAGTTGTTACTCCAGATAATTGGTATCAAAGTATGCCTCTCTCCTTTCAGCAGACAAGCGATGGATTGCAGGTGCAGAAAGAGGTATACATTTGAGGACCTGTCCAACGTGTTCATTTCTTGTGTTTATTTGTTACAAAGGAGGCTTCTTTTGGCAGGGATTGGTATTAGGAAGTGACAGGGATTTTTTTTTTAAAGAGCAGCAGTAAGACTTTTTAATAAATCAGTTTTTAACATTCATTTAAAACATTTTTGAGTTCCAGATTCTTCCCCACCCATTGAGAAGGCAAGCAATATGTCATGTATGTGAAGTCTTGCAAAATATATTTCCGTATTAGCCATGTTGGGAAAAAAAAAGCAAGAAACAAAGGAAATGAGAAAATTATACTATAGTCTGCATTCAAAATTCATCCATTCTCTCTCTGGAAGGAGATGGCATTTTTCGTCATGGATCATTTGGAATTGTCTTGGATCATTGTCTTGATCTAAGCAGCTAAGTCTTTTGCAGTTGATCAGTGTTACATTCTTGCTGTTAACGCATACAGTGTTCTCCTGCTTGTGCTCACGTCACTTTGCATCAGGTCCTGTGAGTCTTCCCAGGTTTTTCTGAGCTCATCCCCTTTGTCATTTCTTACAGCATAATAGCATTCCATCACAATTGTATACCACAACTTGTTGAGCCATTTATTTCCCAGTTGGTGGGCATGCTCTCAAAATAATATATATATTTTTTAAGCAAGAATAGAGCTCTGAACACACTTGGGAGTGTTTGGGAAGAAGGGTCTGCTTGAGTCATTTTTACCAGCTTGTCAAAGTGCTTTTTGTCTCGGCTTGCCAACTTGGATTCGGAATTTGCCTACCCTGCTCTTGAGGCTTCCTCTGATATTTAGGAAGAAGAGGAAAAAACAGCCCCGGAGCAAAATAAGGCCAGTCGTTAAACATTGCTTAAGAGGGCAGCCAGGATAGGAAAGGGCCCAAGGGACACAGCACATAGGGTCGGTGGGAGGCACCACGCATGCACGCACGTTCAGGAGAAGGCTCAGGCAGGATGTCACACCTGTTTGTAAACATTGGAAGAACTCACACAGGGAAGGGGCATTAGGCTTGTTCCACTTGGCCTCAAGGGGGAGAACCAGTAGCTTTGGATAGAAGGTGCAAGGAGACAGACATAGGCTTGATATCAGGAGAAATATTTGACCCATTGGAGTAATTCCAAAGTGGATTGAACCGCCTCAAGGGACGTGACTTGGTTGGAGGATCACTAGCTGACCCTGAGGTCCCTTCGTGCTGAGGATGCTCAGCCAGTATTAGGCGTGCCAGTGCCCCAAGCTGGCCAGAGCCGCCCGTCCTCTTGAACGTGTGCTGAGTCACTGCTGCTTCCTGAACACAGGTTTCTGTGTTGAGACTCTTTCCCGTGACCTGGCCAGGGGCAGGGTGGTGTCTGTGCTCCTGTGAAGCTCATAGGCACTTCTTGTTTCTCCATAGTCAACACAGACACCGAGGCTGCTGTTGTCAACGTCACCTATGCCACCCGTGAAGAGGCACGAGGGTAAGTGCATTGGGACCCAATTTTAGTTGTTTGAAATGCACATGGTTTGTCATTTCCAGGCCTTTTCCAGAGACAAATGCTCATAAACCTGTGGAATTCAGTCATGGACAGGAAGTACTCCGGTCTAGCCAGCCCTTGAGGCTGGTCTGCAGCTTGTAGACATTGAAGATCTCTGAGCCACACTGAGCTAGGGGGCTGCTGGGAACAAAATCTAGCCCTGTGGATGGCCCACACGCAGGCCAATTCTGGCCCCTGGGCCTGGCCAGGGGCACTCATGGGGGGGCAAGGCAGTGGGGCACCTTTCCCCAGGAGTGTAGCCTAAAATGATTCCAAAGCCTGCAGGAGCCTCGATCTTGAGTTAGAAGGGCCTGTGAGGGGCCACCCCATAGGGAAACTGAGGCTCAGACCATCGAAGTGCTTTACTCAGGGCCATTTCATTTCTTCTGCCGCCCTTTAAGAGACATGCCTTGGGAGACAAGGTGTTTGAAAGTGAAGTGGATATTATTGTCCTCTCATTATCCCCATTCTGAAGAAGAAGAAACTTGAGTCTTATGTGGTGTATGGAACGAGCCTGGTAGAGTGGAAGGTACTAGCCCTGTTCTCATAGTGCTGCCTGTTTTAGGTCTGTCCCCCAGTCAAATGTAACTCCCTGAGGGCAGGGAGTTTGTGTTTTTGTGCCTAGCACAGGGCCCAGTACTCACCCCCACTTGTGACTTCATTGCTATGGGGAGCGTTGGTGAGGCCACTCAGCTATAACTGAGGCTTGGGGAGTTGCCTGCCTGGGGCGCTAAGTGCCTTGCCCAGGGTCACACAGCCAGGGCGTCTCAGGCAAGACTTGAACCCAGGCCTCCTTGACTTCACAGCCCGCCTTCCACTACCGCGTGCTGTGGCCCACGGCGGGTACTCAAGCAGGGTTTCTTGGAGCCGATAGAATTGCTTTCCTGGTCTTTGCCGAGGAGCGCCAGGTGGCTGTCGTTCCACAGGACGCCCAGTTTCCAATTTATCGGTTACATGAGTGATGTTAGAAACAAAGCATGTGATGGAAAACAAACATTTATTTAAAAAAAATGATTAAAATATTTGTTAAACACAAGTGCCTTGGAAAAGGGTTACACACACACAGCACACCACATGTACACATATGCATACCACACACACGTGCACACATGCACACCACACACACATGCCCTGCCTGAGTCCCAGTCCCAGGGGGAGGGTTGGCCTTCACACCAAACAGCCACGTCCCGTCATAAGCTTGGGCTCCCTTCTCGTGCCCTGCAGAGCCATCGAGAAGCTCAGTGGTCATCAGTTTGAGAACTACGCCTTCAGGGTTTCCTACCTCCCCGATGAAGATGGCAGCGCCCCTCCGAGATCCCGCCGAGGGGACCCCTCTTCCAGGGAGCACAGCCATGGCACTGGGGGCTCGGCCCAGCCCAAGCAGCTGGAATTCCCACTCCGGATCCTAGTCCCTACCCACTTTGTTGGTGCCATCATAGGAAAGGAGGGCTTGACCATTAAGAACCTTACGAAGCAAACCCAGTCGAAGTAAGTGCTCTCTGGCTTCCTGGCCTTCTTCGGGAGCGCCATGCCAGCTTTCTGTCTTGGTGGCGAGGGGGCAGGGCACGGATTAGCTGAGTCTCATTTCTTGAGCCCATCATGGTCCGTGTTCAGTGGGACCACAAGAGCCTTCAATGTCAGGCATGAGAATCTAGGGAAAGCTAAGTGACAGATTGTCTGGCTCTGTGGAGGTACCTCCTGGCTCTCAATCTGTCATTCAGTGACCAGTTAGGATCAGCAGCACTGAGGGGTCAAGGGCAGTCACTGGGAGGAGGGCAGGGTTGAGGAGAAGCCAATGATGTCCTGGCCATGACCTTGGCCTCCTCTGTTGACCCCATCTATTTTGACTCTGGGCTGAGTCGGCCCCCATTTTGGGGAGCTAAAGCCTTTGTAGGCACAGTGTTGTAGCCGACAGGACCCCTCGGTCTGTCGCTTCTTGTCTGAAACCAAAGTGTGAGCATGTGGTTTGAAAGGGTGTGAAAAGTAGCAGGACCTGAGTTGGAATCCTGACTGCCTCTCACACACTACGTGACCTTGGACGAGTCACCTGAGAACTCAGTGCCTCTGAGGTCCCTCCCAATCCAATCAATGAGCATTTAGTAAGTGGCTGCTGTGTGCCAGCGCACAGGCCGCTTTGGAGCGCTATGTGTACAGGAGCCAGATGGCTGCCCCTTGCAAGACTGGGCTTCCTGCTTTGTGCCTCTGTGATCGCCAGGACGGCATTAACAGAGATTCCCTGAGGGCGCCTCCCCCAGCAGCTGACTTGGTGGCCAGCAAGAGCCTAAGCCTGGCAGCTTCTGACCGACTTGGGGGGTAGGGGTTGCAGATCAGTGGAGGGGCAGGTGCCAGGTAGCCATAAGCTGCAGAGTGAAGTGAAGGTAGATGGCGGTGATGGAAAGTGGGTAGAGGAGAAAACTTCCTTCCTCCCTCCCTCTCACTTTCCCTTTCTCCTTCCTTCCTTCATTCTTCCCTTCCTTCCCTCATTCCCTTCCTCCTTCCCTTTCTCCCTTTCTTCCTTCCTTCTCTTCTTTCCCTCCCCCCTCCCTCCCTTTCTCTCTCTTCTTCCCTCCCTCTCTTCCTTCCTCCCTCTTTCTCTTCTTTCCCTCCTCCCTCCCTACCTTCCTCTCTTTCTTCCTTCCCTCCCTCCCTTCCTCTCTTCCTTCCTTCCTCCCTCCCTCCTCCCTCTTTCTCTTCTTTCCCTCCTCCCTCCTTCCCTTCCTCTCTTCCTTCCTTCCTCCCTCCCTCCTCCCTCTTTCTCTTCTTTCCCTCCTCCCTTCTTTTCTTCTTTCCTCCCTCCCTCTCTTCCTTCCCTCTCTTCCTTCCTCCCTTCCTCTCTTCTTTCCTCCTTCCCGCCTCCCTTTTATTTTTCCATTGACTCCTTCACTTCTCTGAGTGATACAGAGCAGAGAAAACAGACGGAGGCAGGACCCGTTGGTGCTTCCTAGCACAACGCAGGTGCTGTCAGGCTTGCACTTGGCCGTGGTGGGCAGTGCCTCCCTGTGCGTCTGCCTTCCTTCCGGGAGGAGCCCTGCTTCGTGAGAGTGTTCTGAGGGTCTCTTGTGCCCACTGCTGCTAGAAGGTGGGTCGTTGCGCCCTGCCCGGCCATCTGGCCGCCGCAGCCGCTGAGGATGACGGCGTGGGGGTGCGCGTGTGTTTTCCCCTGTCCTGCTGCAGGGTAGACATCCACAGGAAGGAGAACGCAGGGGCGTCTGAGAAGCCCGTGACCATCCACGCCAGCCCCGAGGGTGCCAGCGAAGCTTGTCGGATGATTCTCGAAATCATGCAGAAAGAAGCAGATGAGACCAAGGCGTAAGTTTGTCTCTATCAAAGCCCTGAAATGACGACCAGAGGACCAACCAGCCTGACGGCCACGGGATCTGGGTTCAGATCTTGACTTAATATCTTTACGGAGCTGGGTGGGGCCCTTCACCTGGGCCTCAGTTTCCCCATCTGTAAAATGAGGGGATTGAACTAGCTGGCCTCCAAGGCCTCTTCTGGCCGTGTCTATGGTCCTGTCGTTTACCCTCGCTGGGCCTCAGTTTCCTCATTTGTAAAATGAGGGGGTTAGGCCAGATGGTTTATGAAGTCCCTGTGACGCTGTGGTTGTACAAGAATTGGAGAACCCGTGGGGTGCCAGGCTCGTGGGACTAGAGCTTGAAAGGACTGAGCCCAACCCCTTCATTTCTTGGATGAGGAAACTGAGTCCCAGGAGGTTCAGGGACTCGCCCAAGGTCACTCAGACAGTGACCGTGCAGACCCACTGAGCCTGGGTCTCCAGAGCTCCCGGGAGCTTCTTTTTTCAGAAATGAGCCATGCAGAGCGGGCTTGGGGGCGCAGTCCCAAGGCCATGGCGCTGAGGGGCCTTCGCTTTCCTTCAGAGCGGAGGAGATTCCTCTGAAGATCCTGGCCCACAACAGTTTGGTCGGGAGACTGATTGGCAAAGAAGGGCGAAACCTGAAGAAAATTGAGCAGGACACGGGGACCAAGATCACCATCTCTCCGTAAGCTCAGCCGTGGCTCACCCTCCTCTAGCACCTGCTAGCAATACAGCTTTCCGTTCTGTGGGCATCTTTGAAGTCCCTACTGTGTGCCACACACTGTGGTGGGCCCAGACAAGACAGTCCCCTTCTGTTGGGGGTTGGAAAATACACCGAGTGCTTGGATTAATGAGTGTGAGATTAACTGGGGAGGGAGTGAGAGTGTGTGTGTGTGTGTGTGTGTGTGTGTGTGTGTGTGTGTGTGTGTGTGTGAGTGAGAGAGAGAGAGAGAGAGAGAGAGATGGTGACTCGGGGGGAAAAGCCTTCACAGAGGAAGGAGCTCCCATCTGAGCACAACCTGGAACAGCTGGGAATTCTAGGAGGTGGAGGTGAGGCAAGCATGCCTTCCTGGCATGGGGGATAACTAGTGCAAAGATGTGGCAGTGGTAGATGGCCTGTTGGGAAAAGACCAGTTTGGCCACGACATAGAATATATGAGGAGCAGCTAGGTGGCACGATGGATAGAGGACAAGGCCTAGAGTCAGGAAGACCTGAGTTAAAATCCAGCCTCAGACGCTTAATAACTGTGTGACTCTGGGCAAGTCACTTCACCCTGTTTGCCTCAGTTTCCTCACCTGTCAAATGAGCTGGAGAAGGAAACGGCAAACCACTCCTGTATCTCTGCCAAGAAAACCCAGGATGGGGTACAGAGAGTCAGACACGACTGAAATCACTCGACAGCAACTACAAAGAATGCATGTAAGAGAATAATATGGATTAAGTCAAGAAAGGGAAGTGGAGGCCAGGTTGTGGAGGACTGAATGCCAAGGTGTTTATCCTGGAGGTAATAGGGAGCCACTTAGGATGCTAGAGGAGGGGTGTGGTATGGTCAGACCTGAGCTTTAGGTCGGTCTGGCAGCTGGGAAACGGGAAAGGAGTTCACCCGAAGGCATCATTCGCAGCACAGAGGGCAGCCAGCGGGGGGGGGGGGGCGTCTCGGGCCATTTGTTCCACGCCACCACGTGGCCCCGGTGCCGTGGCAGCTGTAGGGACACGGGGAGCTTCTGACCCATCGGAGTCCGTTCCCTGCCTCGTGTTGGATCAATTTGGGTCCTTCAGAAAGCCTGAGCTTTTTCCTTCCTCTGTGATCTCCCAGTCTGCAGGACTTGACCATTTACAACCCAGAGAGAACCATCACAGTCAAAGGTACGATTGAGGCCTGCTCCTGTGCAGAGGTGGAGATCATGAGGAAGCTCCGTGAAGCCTACGAGAACGACATGGTGACTGTGAACGTAAGTGCCCCGCACCTACCCCCAGCTCTCCGGGGAATCTTGGGGTCAGGACACTGGTCTGAGGAGGGTGAGCGGGGAGAGAGGAGAAGCTTAGCTAGGACATGGTGGCCACAGGTACCGACGGGCTCCTGGCAGCGTAGAGACATGGGTGATGTCCTGAACGGGGCATCTTGGGGTCCGATGACTTAAATCCGGGTTTCTTTCTGTGCCCCTGAGTATTTTGGCTGTCGGCCTAGCGAAGCCCATGAACCCCAGACCCCTCTCTCTCTCTCTCCCTCCCTCTCCCTCCCCCTCCCCCCCCCCCCTCCCCCTCTCCCCCCTCTCTCTCTCTCTCTCTCTCTCTCTCTCTCTCCCTCTCTCCTCTCTCTCTCCTCTCTCTCTCTCTCTCTCTCTCTCTCTCTCCCTCTCTCCCTCTCTCCCCCTCCCTTCTTTCTTCCCTTCTTACTTCCTTCCATCCCTCCTTTTTCTCTCTCCCTCCCTCTCTCTTCCTTCCCTCCCTCCTTCCTCCCTCCCTCTCTTCTCTTCCTTCCTTCAAATCATATTTCTAAATACCACAAAATACATAGGATTCCGAATGAAACCAATTTTAGTGAAATGCAGCAGTAAAAATATTTTTAAACACCAGTTCTCAGCCCTACCTTAAGAGGATGCTGCCAGGGTGCCCCTCCAGACTCAAGTGGACCCAGCAGACCTTTGAGGTCCTTCCTGCCCTTAAGACTCTCTGTGGTCAATTCCCAGCCCCTTGGGGGCAGAATAAATGAAATCCTAAGTCGGGAGGAAGGCTCCGACAGCCTCTGTCTACCCCTTGTGTGGCGATGGGGGAAGCGGAGACTTCATTAATGTTACTACAGGCTCCCTGAGCTGCTTCCAACAGCCAAACAGGGCTGGCTTTGGGGGAAGGGAGCCAGCCTTTTAAACAGCACCTCCTGTGTGCCGGGCACTGGGCTAAGCCCCATTTTATAAACATTATCATATTTGATCCAGTTTGGGGGCCTAAGGACTGGCTTGTAATCCTTAGTCTGCCCCTTACTACTTTTGTGGCTTTGAGCAAGTGGCTTTCCCTCTATTTCCTCCTCCCTAAAACAAGGGGATTGGATTAGAAACCCTCTAAGGCCCCTCCGGCGCCCCGTCCCTGGTGTTCAGTGCAGGCATCCTTCCTCGCTGCTCAGCCTGCTGGATGCCAAGTGGGGCAGTAGAAAGGAGAAAGCTGGGGGACCCTGGGGCCTGAGCGGGCACTTGGTGGGGGAGGCTGTGTCCCGGCCCCTCTTGGGGCAGGACGGTTTGCTCTGTTTGCACTAAGCGGACGTGAGGAAACTCAGATGTTTTTGCTCTTCTCTCCCCTTCCTTCCTTCTCCGTCTCGGCTCCTAGCAACAAGGCAATCTGATCCCGGGACTGAACCTCAGTGCCCTTGGCATCTTTTCGACAGGTCTGTCCATGCTCCCTTCTGCAGCTGGGCCCCGGGGAGCTGCCGCCGCCTCCTACGGCGCGTTTGCTGTAAGTGACCTTGAGGTCGGACCCAGTATTTCTCTGGGTGGTCATTGGGGTGTATGAAGGGTCACGTCTGCCCACCCTCCTCAGGAGTGGATGCTGAGGGTATACCCGAGGACGCTCAGCAGATCCCACCCGAGCTGCCCGGGTGCTTCTCACCCACTGTGGGCAGACCTCGGTGAGGTGCTCGGAAAATTCCCTAGAGTAGGCTTGGCACGTGTTGCCATGGAGAGAAGCTAAGACTCCATGACCAGAGGGCTTGGGGGTTCTTAGCTCATAGACTGGGTGGCTGCTAGTGGCTGTGTGACCCTAGGCGAGTCACTTAAATTATCTGTGTCTCAGTTACAAATTAGTTGATCTTCTGATTCTGGGTAGGGGAAGGGAAGCATTTATGTAGCACCAGCTGTATGCCAAGCAGTTACAGATCTGATCTCATTCCTCACAGCAGCCCTGGGAGGAAGGGCTTATTATCCCCATTTTACAGCTGAGGAAACTGAGGCAAACTGAGGTGAAATGGCTTGCCCAGGCTCCTACCAGCTGAGGCCAGATTTGAACTCGGGTCTTCCTGACTTGAGGCTGGGCACTGTAACCACTGCACCGCCTGGCAGAGTATGAGTGATCTTGGGCAAGTCGCTTAAGCGCTGCTTGCCTCAGTTTCGTCTAAATCTTTGCCTTTCAGAGTCTTTACTTGCTTTCAGTTCTCACCTTGAGGGGCCCTCTCTGGGCAGCCCTCCTCAGAAGGCTCAGGACTGCTCTGTCTGATCTTTCCTCTGCCCTCTGTGCCCTCCACCATGCTGCCTCTCTGTCTCAGTTTGACGTTCTCTAATCCAATGCCTTGAATTTACTGTTACTGAGTGAGAATTCTCCTGTTGTCTGGCATCTGTGATGTTTCCCCACCTCCGTCTTAAAGAAAAATGATTGGGATGTAGTCTGGGGCTTTCTGGGGAACCATGGCACAGGTTTTCTCTGTCTTTGTCAAGCCGTGGTTCACTGATGCTTTGTTGAAGGAGAGGCACTTTGCTAGAAACGCTTTGGTTTTCTGCCGCCGTTCCTGTAGGAACGTCCTGCCCTTCCCCCGTTCAGGGGCGAAGGCTTCCCCTCGGTTCTTACCCAGTGGGTTTCTGCAGCTCTGTGCCTCTCCATTGCTGGTGTCTCAGCTGAAGTATCTGGGTTTTCTTCTCTGCTTCCTTCTCTGTGTCTCTGGTCTCTGTCTCTTAGAATGTAAGCTTGAGAGCAGGGCCCAGCTCACTTCACTGTTTCCCCAGTGCCCAGTAGGCGCTTGTTATTAATAGATTGTTTAATGTCCTTCTTTTGTGCCCTCGACATCCCTGTAGGACAGTAGAAAGAGCCCTGACTTTGGTGTCAGAGGAACCAGGCTTTCTTCTCTGGGCCTCAGTTTCCTCCTTTGTAAAACAGAGGGGTTGCATCAGAAGTCCTTCTAGCTTGAAATCTCTGACCTGTGAACTTGATAGCTCATGAAAGGAAGAAACACTCCACGTGTGCACGGGCATGATCGGGCACCGGCTGACGCGGCCGTAGCAGCCTCTGGCTGGACCAAGCAGGCCTCCCCAGCTCAGCATCATTTTAAGAGATGAAAACAGACCCAGCCACCATCTCCCTTTGGAAATGTAAGAAAGGAAGAGGTGCCCGCTTGTCTGCAGAGTGTAGACTAGTGTAGACCCTCAGGGAGCTGCTGCTTTGCTCAGAGGGAAAGATCGTGTGCATAACCCTACACAAAGTAGGCAGAAAGTCATTTCAGGAAGGGGTGGAGGGGTGAGCCTAAGCCCAGTGTAGAAGGGATCCCCCAGCTGAACGAAGGAGTCTCTGAGGAGGCACTGGGCTGGGGAGCGTATCCCACCAAGTGGGAGATTTTAGCTGGGTTGTAGAATATGTGAACAGGGAAATAATGTGCAATAATCTGGGAGTGAAAGACTGGAGCCAAACAGAGGAATGTGGGTTTGGTCCCAGGGACAGCAGGGAGGCATTGAAGCTTCTTGAGGAGGTCAGTGGCATAGTCATCCCTGACTTTGAAATCTCAACGTGTGGCACTCACTCTAGTCGTGGATGACCCCAAATTCAGTGTTCTTTCCCTACTGTACCATGTCACCTACAGGCGTCAAGTAATAATAGAGAGCAGCTAGAATGTGGAGGCCCAAGATCACCCTAGGAGAAAAGGTTCTCCTTCCTTACCATGCCCCAAGATTATGGTAATTAGAAAAATATATAATTCTTCCCCAACTTGGGGCTCAGTCTGGCCTATAGATCTTGACGATTCTTTGGTCAGGAGCTGCTGGAACCTTAGCGTTATCATGCTTGAGGAGCCGGGGGTGGGATGTCTCCCCATCATCCTCTGGAGGCAGCGAGCCTCCAGGCCTGACTTTGGCATCCAAGGACCAGAGTCCATGTCCTGCTCTCTATTACCTACTTGACCCAGAGATCCCTATCCTTGGCCGGGGTGCCACCTCCCTAAGAGGGAGCGTCAAGACGGCAGAATTGCCAGCTGTCCAAACCACCCACGGGGCCTTGGGAACATATTGTAATGGATCTTTTTTTTTTTTAATTCAGAATTTGATAAATAGCAAGAAAGGGGAAACATTGCCACACTGTGAAATTGTGTCTCTGATTCTGTACGGCTCGCTTTTTACAAAGTGCTCTGTAATCAGTTCCACTTGTGATTTCAAAAGCTGTCCTGCTTGTCTGTGTTTCCTTCCAAGCTTCTTCTGTACATGTAAAAGTCTTTCAGGGGCCTGCTTTTGTTTCTTTTCCTTTGGAGGTGGGAGGGGGGCATCTCAGTAACTAGTACCCCTCTTCCTCCCCCAGTTTTAAAAAAAAGTCCTCATCCAAGCTGGGGCCGTCGCCCGTCAGGAGGCTGGGGGCGCAGTTCCTCCAGGCCTCAGGAATGGCCTCAGGAATTGTTTATGTTCAGGTTTGTAGCCAACTTAACTTGTGCTGACAGCTGACAGCCTCTTGGCAAGCCCCAGGCTGGAGCTGGGACGCATAGGGCAAGGGCGGGCGCCGCAATCATGGATAGAAACTTGAAGCCCCGCAGGGCCAAGCGTTCTCACTTGCCAGAAGAATTGGGAGCGAGGGAAGGTCAAAGACATCCAGGCAGTCGTGGGCGGAGAAATCTGTCAGGGCGTGGGCGCTGGCTTATCAATGACGCACCCCCCCCCAAACAGTTTTTTCCGTCCACCTGCGGGTGCTCCAGCCTCTCCAAGCGTCCGCGAGAGCCAAGCCCCAGCACGCGTTAGGCCCATTAGGATCTTGGGATGACGGAGAGGAGCAGACACCCCCGGCATGAAAAGAGGAAGCGCTCTGGCGACGCTGGCAGCGAGAAGGCGTGTGCCGGTGGCGGAGGAGGGCTCCAGCGGGCACGCAGCGGGCTTGTGTGCATCCTGCAGCGGGCTCCCCTTCCCAGGCACCTCTCAGTAACGGTTCTGTTCTCTCCCGCCAGAGTCACTCTGCATACCTCTCGGGCCTGTACGGAGCCCCCCAGATGGGCGTTTTCCCACATCAGCACCCTGTGAGTGACCCACCCCTCTCCCCACGCTGCTCTTGGCCTTTTTCTTTCTTTCTCTGAAAACAGAGGCTCGTGTTTTTCTGGTGCTTTTAATATTGCAAAGAACTGTGTATTGCTTATTGAGAGGCAGCATGGGGCACTGTGTAGGGCACGAGACGTCAGCACAGGAAGTCCGAGGTTCAAATGCTGCTGCTTTGGGTACATCCAAGCTGTGAGATCTTGGGCAAGTCACTGAACCCCTCTCAAAGCCTGAGCTTCCTCATCTGTAAAATGAAGGGGATGGTTTTGGTGGCAGCAAAGGTCCTTTCCGGCTCCATATCCGTGGCCCTGAGATCTCACTGATCCTTCCCACAGCGGGCAGAGCAGAGCACAGAAGGAGCAGTGCTGGTGAGTCCCAGGACTCAGATTCAGATCCTGGCCCTGTCAGTGAAGTGTAGTAGCCAGGTGACCTTCAGCGAGTGACTTCCCCTCTCTGGGCCCCACTTCCTCCTCTGTAAAATGACAGCACTGTTGCTGTGGGGCCCTTCTAGGGCTGCAGCAGCATCACGTGACCAGTCCTGAGGAGGGTACTTGAGGGACCACCTCCATTCTGCAGAGGAGAAGACAGGCTGAGGGTGGAAATGAGTCACCCAAGGTCAACAGCTACCGTCCAAGGTGCGAGATTGTGTTTGTTAACAACAGCAGTAGTAACAACTCACATTTATGTGATGCCTTAAGGTCTACAAAGCACTTTTATCTCTTTTCATTTGGTCCTTTGGAAAGTAGGTACTATTATCCCTGTTTGACAGATGAGGAAACTGAGGCTAGCTCTAAATCTAATTGCTTTGGCTCCAAGTTGGCTGGCAGCTCTTGGGGCACTCAGCATTTTTGGTGACACTCCCTGGTCAGACAGATGCCTGGACATTTAGATCACATGTCTCGGCTTTACCTCGTTCGTATTCAGAGTTACCTTGCTGGGAGAGAAATCACAGAAAATCAGCCAGCAGGCTCAGACTCTGGGTTGGGGTGCACACCTCTCCTCCCCAGCAAGCATGCGGAACGAGCAAGGCCCATGGCAGCAGATGCTGATCAAACTGTCCATATGCATCTATGAAGCCTTGGGAGTGGGCGCACTCCGGAGGGCTTCCTCTGGGGCTGGCAACTTCTGGGAGCCAGCCTTGCAGCCAGCCAGGCCTGGCTTCCGGTCCCACCCCTGGCACATCATGGCTGTGTGATCCTGGACAGGAAACTCTCACTGCATCTAGGCGCTCTCTAAGGCCTTCAGTGGGAAAGGGAGTTTCCTTGTCTGGGAGTTCCTCGAAATGATGAGATCCCAGGTCTCGACAAGGTGTCTCCCGATTTTGTGGTGACTGGTGCGGACAGCTTGGGCTGGGGACTGCTTGGTGTCTCTGCCTCACTCCCCAGTGCCTTTTGTGCATTTCCCTGGGAACAGGCAGAGGGACCGTTTCCAGGCTGTCCTGAGAGCCCCAGAGATCTCCCTTTCCTCTGCTGGAAGGAGGACATATGGACAAAGCCTTCCCGCTGGGGAGGGGTGGGAAGAGATCGCCTTCTGGCCTGACTGCTGACTCCAGTCCCTCCTCCCTCCTCTTCCTATCCCATTCTGTAACTCTTCTCTTGGGAGTCCACCAAGACCCTCCCTTCCTCCTTTCTTCTCTCCACATCAGCCGGACTGCAGCCGTCCTCCTGACTGCTTCATCTTATCAGGTCTCCCAGAGCACAAGCAGGGGAGGGGTTCGCTGTGGCCACAGGATTCTGCAGGGGCTGGTCTGGCTGCTCCTTAAACAGGCCTCTGACCTTCTCCTAGTTCACTCCTAGTCCTGAAGACTAGTCCTCTGGTATCTAACATCCCTTGGTCACATGGTCTAGAGGGCAGAGTCAGGGGAGTCAAATCCCCCCACCCCCACCCCGTGTTAATTGTCTCTGTGACCCTTAGTACATTTCACTTCCCTGGGCCTTGGTTTGCTCTTTTCTCAAATGGGCTGGGCGAATGGGAGGGTAGGACACGATGTCCTCTGAGGCCCCTTCTCCCTCCCGATCTCGGGTTTTACAAAACCTGTCCAAGCATCAGCTAAGTCAGCTGGGCTGGACGGCCTCCCTTCTGTAGCCTCTGGGTGGTCCCAAATGGCCTCTGTGAGTGCCAGGTTCCGTGGCTTTAGTTTGGGGGCGTAGGATGGGGGCTGGCCGGGATGGGCTCCGAGGCCCCGTCCAGCTCTGGCCGATGTCGAGCCTGTTTTTGAGGGGGTGTTCCTGTCTCTCCTCCCCTCCCTCAGGTGCCTGAACAGGAAGTGGTATACCTCTTCATCCCCACACAGGCTGTGGGGGCCATCATTGGCAAGAAGGGCCATCACATCAAGCAGCTGGCCAGATTCGCTGGGGCCTCCATCAAGGTAAGGGGGCTCATTTGCTCATTCAGCGTGCAGACACTGGGCTGAGTGCTGGAGACACACAGATGAAAGCAAACCGTCTCTGCCCTGGGGAAGCTTCCGCTCTGTGGATTCTTTCACTGTGTTTTTTAAGCGCCTAATCTGTGAGAGGCGCTCGAGACACAAGGTCAGCAGTGAAATATTCCCTGCCTTCAAGGAGTATCCATTTTACTTGGGGCTGGGGAGCCAGGCAGGTCACAATGTGTGAACTGGCAGGAGGAGGAGGGATGGGCTAAGCCACAACCTCTGCGTTTCTGATGTGCAGTGCTGCCCGGACCAGGCCAGATTGCTCATTTAAAGGGGGGGAAAGCCTTTTGAACAAAGGGCTCTTTGAAAGGGATGAGCATCCTAAAAGGGGGGGGGGCCCTGCCCCAGTGATGCAAGCACAGCTGATGTCCTTGGATTGGCCAGAGAGGCCACTTTGAGCCCGAGAAGGCCACCATCTCTGTGTAGTCTGATCCCCACATCCTGTAATCCCCTAAAATGGGCAGTCATCAGAGAGGCTGAGAGGGAATGGTTCTTGGCCCCTGGCTGGGCTCCTAGCCTCCAGATCGGCTCGGCCTCCTGGCTGGGATGCCAAGCAGTCCCCCACGGCCTCCTTCGACACCCGGGCAGACAGAGCTTCAGTTGTTACAGAAAAGCATGGGCTCCCATGAGACAGCCTGGACTTCCAGAGAAGGGGGTCTCGTGACTTGAAGGTGGAGAGGGCCAACACTCCTCCAGAGCTAGGCAGAGCTCAGAGGGCAGCGAGCATGTTGGAGGAGAAGATACTCTGAGTGGTGTAGAAGGCAGAGCATGTGGGGCAGGGTCAGAACAAAGTCATTCAATCTCCCCCCCCCCCTTTTTGGAGAAGATGTGCCTGGGGCCTAAAAGGGAGAGTGACTCAGCCCGGGTCACACAGAAAGTTAGTGGCAGAGCCAGGACTTGACACCTCATGTGGGGCATTGGAAAGAGGGCTAGATTTGGAATCCAAGGCCCCACCTTCCAAACCGGGGTCCGTCTGGCCTGGGGCAAGATGGCCCTCAGGTCTCCCTTCCCTAAAATGGGGAGCTCTAACCATACCCCCAAAGGCCTGGAGTCAGACGGACCTGAGGCCTTACTTACTAGTTGTATGACTCTGGGAAAGTCACTTAATTTGTCTCCCTCAGTTTCCTCATCTGTAAAATGGGGATAATAACACCACTTCCCACATAGGGTGACTTGCCCAAATTAAGTGGCAGAGGTCTCATAGTTCCACGATTAGCTCTCTTTAAGTGGAAGGGACCTCAGAGGCCATAGCCCAACCCACTCGTTTTACAGATAAGGAAACTGAGGCCCAGGGAAGCAAAGCGATGTGTTCAAGGGCTAAAGGTCAGAAGTGACAGAAGTAGGATTTGAACCCAAGTCCCTGGCACTCTGGTAATGGCAGTAGCTTGTGTTTCTTATATCTCTTCTAATTTTATTTTTTAATTTTTTAATTTTTTATTTTTTGGAGCAGCAAAACTGACTCAGTTTATTTTTCTGAAGGTACAGAATATACATAGAGAAAATCCATCCTAACTTCAAAGAGTCCTCCCCGTGAGACACTCCCCAAAACATCTGCTAAGGATGTGATAACATACATTTCCTCCTTATCAGAGTTCCTAGATAGGGTTGTAAATTCCAAGGCTTTTTCCTGGTGCCTATATAGAGGAGTGAATATGTAAATCTAAGGTTCAAAGAGTGTATCTCTTCTGATTTTAGACCAGGACTTCTTAACCTGAGATCCATAAATTCATGGGTAGATTGCAGGGGGTCCATAAATTTGGATAAGAAAGAAAATTATGTCCTTATTTTCAGTAGCTTCTAACTGAAATTTAATTATTTAAAAACATGGTTCTTCGAAGGGCTCCTTCATGTTTCCCAGCTGGCTGCCGGGGACCTCGTCACAAAGAAGGCTAAGAACCCCTGGCACGTGAGGCCAGGCCTTGTGTGCCCAGGGTCTGGTACGGAGGTACCCAGGAAGGTGCTATTCTCCAGACAAGCCTGGGGGAGAGGTAGTGCCCATTCATCCTGCAGATGAGGAAGCTGGGGCTTACTCAGGCTCCCAAAGCTCACTGCAGAGTCAGATCTCCAGGACTGGCCTCTCCTCCCCTCCCCCTCGCTCACACCTTGTGGCCCAGAAGGCCTTTTGTGTGTGGCCACTCAAGAGAGCTGCACAGGGGAGAGAGGCCTGCTCGTCTCCCTGGTATACGGGCAATATCCTTTTGCCAAGAGCAGAGGTGAGAGGGCAGAGCTAGACCTTTAGCAACCAAAATAACAGCAAGCATTGATTAGGCACCTGCTGTATGCCTGGCACTGTGCTAAGCACTGAGGATACAGAGAGACTGAAAGGCAGTTCTTGCCCTCAGGGAACTTACTTTCTACCGGCTTTGTACAAAGGGGATAGTGGAGCACATCAGCAGGTGTAAATGCCGAGGACTTACTGTATAACTAGGGTGGGGGTAGGACCAGGAAACGCCTCCTGTGAGAGGTGGCCCTTGAGGTAGGCTTTGAAGGGTGTTGGGGATCGATTCTGAGAGGCAGAGCTCAGACGGATGTCCATCCCGGGCACGCAAGACAGTCTCAGCAAAGGTGAGAAAGTGAGACGTGGCGGGTTAGGTCCGTTTGGCTGGACCAGAGAGGGTGTGAGTGGGAGTAGAAGAGCTGGAAAAGGCCCAGAGGGGTGTTTATGCTTGATCCAAAGACGATAGGGAGCCATTGAGATTCCTTGAGGACTGACGTAATCAGACTTGGGCTTCAGGACCATTTCTGGCAGCTGTGTGGAGGATGCTAGATGAGAGAGCCGGTGCCTGGGCTGCGCTCAGTCGGGCTGGCCGACGAGTGGTTAACGTGGCCAGTTGAGAGGGGGGGAAGGGGGTCTTCCCAGCTTGCACTGAATGAGGAATCTGTGAATCATCCATCAGTCACCAGGCTGTGGGCTCAGGCAGGGAGGGGCCTTTGTCAGCAAGGATGACGTGTGACTTGGCCCCAGGGGCCATGGCGTCAGAGCACCAGAAGACACTGTGCGTCACTGCCTTGACTTTCCCCCTCTCCTCAAGACAAGGATGTGAGTTAATGCTGATTCGGGATCTTAAAATGGTGGGTGCAGTTTCAGCCCCATCTCTTTGCTCCTAGCCACAGGGCTTTGGGGCTGCTTTTAGCTGCCACGGTCTGGGCTTCTTGGGGGTGCAGGAGGGAAGGTGAAATGTGAGATTTTTTTCTTCCCCCAGATCCATGATTTCATTGGCATAGGGTGGGGTACAGTCATTCCCTCCACCCCCAGAGGTCAGGCACTCTGGAGGCATTTATCGAGTGCCTCCTGTGAGCCAGGCATTATCCTAAGCTCTAGATGCAGGCCGTGACAGTGCAGAAACCAGTCTCTTCTCCAGAAGCCTGCGTGGCACATAGTAGGTGCTCGATAGCCGAGTGAGTGAGTGGTTCTCCTAGAGGAGGGAATTCAGTATGCATATAGATAAAGAAAGAGAGAATAACTGGAGTGAGAAGAAAGGAAGCTCTAACCTTCAGAGAGAGAGAGAGAGAGAAACCTCCAGAACAAAGGGGCAGGAGGTGTGAGGAGGCCTGTGGGGATGCCGTAATGCAGAGTCTCCTGAAATAGGAAATCCTCTCCATCCCATTCTTGGCTTCCTCACGGTGGCCATCACTCCCCACTCTCCGATCAGGAAAGGCTTAGCTCCTCCTCTCTCATCTAATAATAGCAATGGCCAGTGAAGTGCAGTGTTGCCCCATCTCCTCCAAGCAAGGGCATGGAGGCTGGGGAGGGGAGGGGAGGGGAGCTGTGGGATAAGCTCACAGCTCGAGGCCAGCAGTTCTCAAATTGCTTGGTCTAAGGGCTAAAAATTGCTAAGGCCCCCGAAGAGCTTCTGTTTATGTGGGTTGTAATCATTATTTACTCTGTGAGCAATTTAGTTTTTAAAAAATATTCACTTAAAAATAACATTAAATCTATTCCATAGCAATGTGAATGCCATTCTTTAATGAAAAAGTAAATGTTTGTTGAACGCAGTCTTTAAATTGGGTGGTTATTTCTGGTGGGAAAGAAGAGGTTTGAACGGGACAGGCAGGAAGGTGTGCGTTTCCCAAAGAAGGAGTTTAGAGAAGAGAGGCATGGCCAGAAGGCACGGGTGCTCCGGGCTGGCTGCGTCCAGGCCTGGAATGCCTTCCCTCCCTGCCAAGAGTCCTTCTCTTCCTTTCTGACACCACCCAGGCGCCGTCCTCCACATGAACCTTTTCCCAGGTCCTCAGCTGCTGGTGCCACCCACCCTCCCCCAAGTACCTTGCATTTGACTCCTCTGCTTACGTCTGCGTGTCCTTTCTATGTGTGCTTGTTTCCCCGTGAGAACGTGAGCTCCTTGTGAGTGAGAGATGATTTTGTTTTCTGTACTTGGCACACAGTAAGCACTTAATAAATGCTTATGGATCAATTAACCTGTTGTCCCTTGCCGTGCATTTCCAGATTGCTCCTGCTGAAGGCCCGGATGTCAGTGAGAGGATGGTCGTCATCACCGGACCACCTGAAGCCCAGTTCAAGGTCAGTGCCTTGACCCCGCCACATCCGTGCCCCTGTGCCAGGCTCTAGGGCCAGAGTGTAGCCTGTCAGGATTGAGAATTGTCTGTCTGGTGGGGGACGCTGCCCTGGGGAACGTGGAGCTCAGATGGAGAAGGCGCAGACGCTGTCGAGAGGCTTGGGGCCTCTCTGGGAAGCTGTCCAGGTCCTCCTCCTGCCCCGGGTCCCATCACTGATCCCCTCCTGCTAGCTGAGCAGCAGGGGGCTGGACTAACTGTATCTTCTTGGCACTCCCTTTCTCAGGCCCAGGGGCGGATCTTCGGGAAACTGAAGGAGGAGAATTTCTTTAACCCCAAAGAAGAAGTGAAGCTTAAGGCTCACATTCGAGTGCCCTCCTCGGCCGCTGGCCGTGTGATTGGAAAAGGTGGCAAAACGGTGAGTCTCCCTTGGCTGTGACCCTATCCTGGGGCCTTCCCTCCCTCCCCATGTTTGGTCCTGTTACTCCTCAGCTGCCCACGGCTCCTGGAAAGAACTGGGGGACTCCAGGGGTTAGCCCATTTCTGCCCTGTGGAAACTGAGGCAGCTGAAATGCAGCCAGCAATCCTGAGCAAGAGAGGCGTGGTTGGACCTAGCTCACTTTGGTGGCTGAATGAAGGATGGATTGGAGAGGGGAGGGACTTCAAGCAGGCAGGAGCCCCCCACCTTCCCCAGCAGGGATTGCAGCAGTCTGGCGCTAAGGTGATGAGGGCTGCACTAGGGTGGGAGCAAAGTCAGAGGACAGACGTGTTTGAGAAGTGTTACGAAGGGAGAAATGACAGGATCGGCAGCAGAGCGGATGAGGAGGGAGGAGATGGAGGAGGTGAGGGCGCCCCCAAGGTTTCTTTCGAGTCTGGGGGATCAGAAGGAGTGTCTCTGGGGCAGCTAGGTGGCGCAGTGGATAAAGCACCAGTCCTGAAGTCAGGAGGACCTGAGTTCAGATCTGGACTCAGACCAAACACTTGACACTTAATAACTATAGCTGTGTGACCCCGGGCAAGTCACTCAACCCCAACTGCCTAAAAAGAAAAAAAAAGGAGCCTCTCAGATTTTCAGTTGATTTCTCCAGTTTGGCCTGGCAGGGGGCTCCCCTTTTTCCTCTAGCCCAGGGGCATGGAGGGGATGCCAAGACCTGTGGCCACCACGTTCTGTCCCACACTTGAACACTGTCTGAGGCAGGAAATGTCAGCATCACACCGTAACGGGTCTGTCTTGTACCTGTGGCACTCTCTGGATGAATTGTAGTGGCGACCAGGAGAGTGGGAGCAGCAGAATGGACGTCCGGAAAGAAACATTTCAGGGGCTCGTAGGGTCATGGGTTTAGAGCTAGAGAGGGCCTCTTGTTCACTCCTTGTGTCTTACAGAAGAGGAACCTAAGGTGCGGAGAAGGGAGATGACTTGGATCATAAACTCATAGACGGGGATAACTCATAATACGTGGGGTCACCTCGAAGATGGACAGAGACAGCTTTACCTCTCTGACCTGTCAGGGCCATAAGGGTTCCGGCATGAGGTTGGGCCACTGTCAGAGGCAGCTAAAAGTGAAGTCTGACTGAGAGGCGAGGCTTCTACCCCGCCACTTCAGGGCTGTCATCCAGAGTGCTGTCTCTTCTCCTTGGCACCTAGCCAGATCCTTCAAGGAAGTAGCATGATTTATTTGCAAAAAAAAAAAAAGAAAAAGAAAAGAAAGAAACAAAAAACAAACAAAACCTCCAGAACTCTCAGAGGGAAGATACAGATTTTTATTCCTGGCTCTGCTACTAGCTGTATGACCTTGGATAAGTCTCTTCACCTCGAAGCCTCACGGTGCTGTTCTGTAAAATGAAGAAGTTGCATTCAGTCTCTCTGGCCCCTTCCAACTGTTGCAGGTCTGAAATCAACATGGCTACTTCTTAGCCACCGTGTGGTGAAGGATGGGCTGGTGGGAAGAGGAGATCAGTGCCTCTCTTTGCCTGTCAGCTCCCTGTAACACTCGCTGCTGCCTCCTTGCCTTTCCACTCTCATCCCTCCAACCACTGTCTCTACCAGAAATACAACTCCAGCTCTCTTCTAATTAAACACTTTTTTTTTTACTTCCTGTTCCCTCTCTACCCTCTCCTCCCCATCTCACACAGGTGAATGAATTGCAAAACTTAACTAGTGCAGAAGTCATCGTGCCCCGGGATCAGACGCCCGATGAGAATGAAGAAGTGATTGTCAAGATCATTGGCCACTTCTTTGCCAGTCAGGTACCTGTGGTTTGGTTTCCTCCATCCCTTTAACCTTCTGGCCAAGCTTTGAGGGATCTAATCATGGTGGTCAGTGGGACCTGGAGGCCTCTTGCTTCCAGATTCCCCAGACGCACTGCCCACACCCGATAGATGTTCTTTATACATTTGATTGAGTGATTTATGAGGGTTTCCCGCTGGTCTTGTTTTTCCTTTGTCCCTGGCAAGGCAGTGCCCGGGGCAGAACTCCCCTGGCCTCCTCAACATCCCTCACTGTGCATCTCATGGGAGCTCCCACCTTGTGTACCTGTCAGGCTCCACGGGGAGATCAGGCAAGGAGAAAAAAAAGATATCTTAGTGAATTCAGTGGTTCAAGCCCATGCATGTTAGAAGCTCTGTACAAAAGGCTGTACTCAACTTTCCTCTGCCCAGCCTGCGCTGCTGCTTGGAAGCCTAGGTCTCTTCTACTCGGGCAAGGGCAGACTCAGGTTGCTGAATTTGGAGTCAGAAGACCTTGGTTCACATCCTGCTTGACACCTTGGTGGTCCTTGGGAAGTCACCCCCTGTCCCCACTCCCGTTCCTCTCCTGCTCACAGCCTCGCGGATCTCAGTTTCTTCATCTGTGGTAGACTAGAGGACTCTGAGGCCCCTCCCAGATGCCCAAACTGAGGTGCTCTGATCAGGCCCCTAGGCCACGGAAAGCAGTCGCCCAGTGAGCCACCAGCCAGGAGAAATCCTGTTTTCTCTTCTTTGGGAAGTAGGTGCTTAAATGAATGCTCGGCCATTGAGCCTGGCTGTGTGATTACCTGTGACTGCAGGCAGGTCTTAACATCTCTCGGCCTCAGTTTCTCCATCTGTAAAAGGAGGGAGCCTGAGGTCACTTCCTGCTTTAGACACCATTCGACTCCATCTTCCTCTGACCTCACTTGGTCTTAGCTCCCTGTAGGTGTCCGAGGGAGCTGCTGACCCCCCAGCTCTCCCAGACCCCACTGGGCAGGCAGTCAGAGGTGGCCTCGGTGTGTGTGGAGATGGGAAGAAGTGCTCTGAGCTCCCTTCTGGCTCCTCTTCTCTTGTGCCTCTGCTACTTAATATTTGTATGGCCTTGCCAAAGTCCTTCTCATTGGAACCTCAGTTTCTCCTCTTACACAATGAGAGCCCTCTTAACACCTGATCTAGGATGCTGGGGCCCCCGGGAAACTCAGCTCCTTTGCTGGTTCTCTGCGTCTCCTGAAAGCCTGGGTGGGAGCAGCTTTGGGAACACACACCCAAACTGGGGTGTGGAATGACCGCAGCCCTCATTCATCCGTTCTGTCCTGGTATTGTGCCTGGCCCAGCTTAAGGGAGCAGCCCTGAGCTCCCTGCGGGCACTGGGCATTCCCCAGCTGCTGCTTGGCCCTGCGCTTTGCCCTGGGCCTCCGCACTCATTGATTTGCTATCTAGAAGGTCCAAAGAAGAGGACTTGTGGCAGGCTGGGGAGTGGGCTTGGTTTGTCCTTTCTGTTGGTGCCTAGGTCAATGCCTTGAGCCTGCCCGGGGTGCCCCCACCCCCGATCCCCATCCCTCTCTCAGCTTAGCTGCCAGCTCATCTCGAGGGAGTCCCAGGTGCTACTGTTGGGGCTCCAGCTACATATGGACTCAAAGTCTGGTTCCCCTCTCCCTTTCTGTTTCTCTTTCTCCCTGTGTCTCTGTGTCTTCCTCTCTCTTTACCCCGCCTCCACCTCCTGCCTTCCCTCCTTTACAACTCCCTCTTCCTTTGTGGTCCCTTCTCTCTCTCCCTCCCTGATCTCTCCTATCTCTGCCTCTCCCTTCCTATCATACGCCCTTTCTTGACTTCCTTCCCCTGCCCCTATCTTCTGTTAACCTCTCCCTTTTGTCTTGTTCCTTTTCTCCTTTTCTGTTCTGTCACTCCCATTTCTTTTCTCCTCCGTCCATCACTTCTGCCTCCTTTTTCTTCTTCCTTCTCTCTCTGCCCATCCCTCTGTATCTCTCCCCATCTCTGTCTCTGTCCTTCTGCCCACCCGTCTGGTCTGCTCCCTCTCTCTCCTCTGTCCACCTCTCCATGGGTGTATCTCCTTCCCCTGCCTTGGTCCCTGCCCCTCTGTGTGTGTGTGTCTCTCTCTCTCTCTCTCTCTCTGTGTGTGTCTCTCCCTGGCTGCAGACGGCCCAGCGCAAGATCAGGGAGATTGTCCAGCAGGTGAAGCAGCAGGAGCAGAAGCATCCTCAGGGAGCGCCGCAGCAGCAGCAGCAGCGAACCAAGTGAGAGGCTGCCTCGGGTACAGGCCAGCAAAACCACCACAGATGAATGTAGCCCTTCCCATGCCGGACAAAACAAGACCAAACACAGACAGACAGATCGGGGAGCAAACCAAAGACCCTCCTGAGAAAAATAAGGAGGCTGCCCAAGGCTGGGACTCTGCAGAAACCTTGAGAACGCTTGCATCCCACGGCTAGGTGGCCCCGGGGAGAAGGTGGGATCAGGAGCATGTGATCATCCAGATGCTGGACCAGGTGTGCCTGAGCATCCCCTTTGCCCTGCACGCGTACACACGCACACACACGCACACACACACACACATACATACATACATACATACATACATACATACATATGCAAACACATACCAAGCAGGGACCTGGCCCACCTGGCCCCAGGGTTTCTGCAGGCTTCCCCGATGACAATACTCCCATTCCCCGTGCAGTCTAACTCCCATGACTCTATCCCTTAAGTTGGACTAACATAGGTGGACGTGTTCAAAACAAAGCTCAATTCTCACCCAGTTTTTGGAAGAAACACAAAATTGGTTCTGTACACACATGTATGTACATGTACAAGGGGTCAAGAAGTTCTATCATATGTGCTACCCAGGCGTACCAGGCCATGCCTACAGCATTACTATATTGTAGAACTGATATATATCGGTAACTCGACTAACTCCAATTTAAAAACAAATTATTAATTTTTTTATTTCCTTTGGAAGAGAAAGCAGGCTCTTCTAGAGTTTAAAGTCACCCGCTGGGAGAGCTAAAGGGGTAGAAGCAGCTTTAGAAACGCTGGCACAAAAATTGAGGAGGGGGAGGGGGAGGGAGGGGGCTTAGGAAGGTACTAACAGCACCGTGCAGTTGGGCATCAGCTGTGTGTGCCAACAGAAGGGATACCGTCTTTGAGAAGAGGAATCTCTTGTCTCCCTTCATCTGTATACAGCTCACATATCCTTTCCTTTTTTTTTTTGCTTCACAGGTTCTAAACTGGTTTTGCATACAGCCATATAATTGTGTCTTTTCCTCCCCCTCTCTGCTCCAGTTTTTCTTGTCCTCCTCCCCTCTCCCTTCAGTCTCTCTTCCTTCTCTCCTTCTCTCTCCACACCCCCAGGCAAAGCAGTGCTCAGAGTAACACATCACAGAAAAAAAATCAAACAGCCACAACTTCTATTTAGGTGATTGAATAGGAAAGGAAACAGTCTCAATGGTACTCATTCCAGCAATCTTCAAAAAGGAAAGAAAAAATAATCCCACTCAGAAAAAAACAACTTTTGTCTTTTTTACATCTGTTTATTTAGGACATAGCCACCAATTTGTGGGGAAGTAATTTTCTTTCTTACAAACAAATCAAAAACAAGTGGGGAAAAAACAAAAAAAGAAAATTACCAGAGGTTGTTGGCCCACAACATAGAAATTGCAAATTGAAAAAACAAAAATGAACAAAAAAAAATTTAAAGGAAAAAACAAAAAACAAACAAAAAAAACTACCTCAGGTGTTTTTGTACCTCAGCACCTTGATCTTGTGTTTCCCTTTTAGAGATTTTGTATGCCTTGTAAACTGAGAGTTGGAGCATTTTTTTTTATTTTTTTAATAAAATCAAGTTGGAAAAAAAAAATAGATGCCATCTAGGAGGTGACATCCAGGTGTGCGCCAACCATTCTCAGCTGTCCTAGGCTGGCTGACAGCTGATGGCCTTCTTTAGGGCAGACCTTGAAAATGTTTATTGAAAAAAAAATGATTAAAAGAAAAAACCAGGGAAAGAAAGGCTTAGCAATGTCCTGAGTGTGTTAATAGAGTACGTGCCATTAGGGTTTTGTGCGCTAAAGGATGAACATGTTACTGGTCTATGTGAAATTGCCGATGTGCCAACAGACTGCAATGCCAGTTTCCTCTACTGCAAACAGTGTTCTGTGAAAAAACAAAAAACACACAAAAAAAATAACAAAAAAAAAAGGCAAAAAAAAAAAGAAATATATCCAGCTAACAAGAGCCGACTTAGTCGTGATCTCGTTTATTTTCAGCCTGGCTTCAGCCAAGGGATACTTCCCAGAGGATCTGTGGGGATGAGGAACTCAGGATGGAGGTCACAGGGAACCTTGGGAGGCAGAGCTGTGGGTGTGGGATGGGGAGGAAGGGACATGATAGAACGAAATAACGTTGACTTTTAGGATTGACACCCAGCACCAAGTGTATCTTGAGTCTGAGGTTTCATTCAACAGCAAATAGCTGAAGATGTGTTGTGTGGAAAGCACACTGGTGGTCTGTGGTACTCGGGAGCGTAGAACACAGGTTCTTTCTTTCTCCCAGGAGCAGTGCTTTAGCTGTGACAATAGACACATGCAAAGCAGGACTGTCATCCACTCTCACTTGGTCTTCCTCAGTCCCCATTTAATGACCATCTCCGTGCTGATGGCTGTCACATCTACCTGTCCTGCCCCAGCATCTCTGCTGACCTCCATTCTCACATCTCCAGCCGCCTCTCAGACATCTGTTGCCAAGGCCAGTCGATTTCACTTGCGCAACATCTTTTGAATGACACTGCCACCCCTCTAGTGCAGACTCTGAGGAGAGCTAGGAAAAATGACAAGAGTTGTTTGGATGTTTCCAAACTGGGAGTGGAGCCAGAGCAGCCGTGCAGCAGGGAGGCTGATGGGAAAGTGGGAGTGAACTACACACACCCGACAGGAGGGAATAATACCCACACTGGATCTCAGGTCTGTTGGGATCCCATAGGTGGTCTGTCCACGGGGACTGTTCTGTAGCATCTGATCATGACACAGAGTTCAGTATGACCCAGTAGTGAACTGCTGGGGAAGCAGCCTTGCAAAGGATTCCAGCAGGCGTGGGAGATGGCGCCGTTTGGTTGAAGCAAGAAACAGACCAGTTAGTCAACAGTCATTTATTTATTAAGTGCTTACTATGTGCCAGGCACTCGCATGAGGTGCTGGTGAAAGAAAGAAAAACCAAACAGTCCTTGCCCTCAAGGAGCTTACATTCTAACGGGGAAGACATACAAAAATAACCAATACATACAAAATACAATACAGAGCAGATGGTCATGAGAACCAGCCTTAGAGGGGACACCACCAGCAGCTGGGAGGACCAGGCTCCTGGCACGGGGGTTGCTCCAGTGGAATCTCAAACAATGCCAGACACGGGGAACAAAAGGCACAGAGTCCAGGAGAGGAGGTTCTTGTGAAAGGAGCAGCAAACAGGCCAGTATGTCTGGATTGTAGAGCGCATGGAGGAGCACAGGGAAAAGTAGGAAGGGGCAGGCTGTGAAACAGACAACATCGTATCCGATCTTGGAGGTAATGGGGAGGCAGCTGGTGGCTCAGTGGATAGAGCACTGGGCCCGGAGTCAGACAGACCTGAGTTCAAATCCAGCCTCAGACACTTTCTAGGAGAAGAAAATGGCAAATTCCTCCATTATCTTAGCCAAGAAAAGCCTTGGACAGACAGTCCATGAGATCACAGAGAGTGCGATGTGACTAATGGAATGAATAATAGGGAGTCTCAGTTTACTGAGCAGGGGGTGACATGGTCAAACTTAGGCTTTAGGAAAATCACCTTGACAGCTGAGATGGAGAGGAGCTTGAGGCAGGACAACTGGAAGGCTACTGCAATAATAGAGGTGAGAAGCAAAAAGGGCCCGACTTAGGCTGGTGTCCAAGTAAGGAGATGCTATGAAGAAAGCAGCTCCAAGGTTTGACAACTGAAGAGACACGTGGGGTAACGGGCTGTGAGCGTGTGGGTGAAGGACAAAGGTGTCAACAAGTAGTAGGAGAGGGGGGAGCCTTTGGGACGTGCATCATCCTGTCTAGGGGGCAGGTGGTGATGCTGGACATGGGAGCTGATGAGAGACTACAGAGAAAAGGGTGAAGGCCCAGGATAGTGCCACAGTTAGTGAGCAGGACCTGCATGAAGATCAGCAAGAATGACAGAGGTCAGGAAGGAAGAGAACCAAAAGACAGGAGGAGTCACCCACCAAAACCCAGGGAGCTTTTTATGCAGGAGGAAATGGCCAACAATGTCAAAGGCTGCAGAAGAGGTCAGGAAGCAGGAGGCCTCAGAAGAGGCTGGGAAATTTAGCAATTAAGGCTGGTCACTGGTGACTGAAGAGGCAGGAAACCAGACTGCAAAGAGCTTGGAAAAAAGGTGAGGAGACTGAGCAGGGCCACTGATTGTCGGCAGGTTCTCCAAAAAGAGAAGATGTCTCAAAAACAGCTGGCAGGCAGAGTAAAGAGCTAGTGAGGGTTCTCCTCACTAGCTCTTAGGCATGTCTCAGGCACGTTTTAGGTGCTAGGGAAGGACAGACAGACTGAAGATTAGGGCCAGGATAAGATGGTAGGGGGTGAGGAATGGGACCAAGAGCTTAAGTAAATGGGAAGGCCACATCATCTGGGACAGGGGCAAGTGGGGAGGAAATATCATAAGAAGGGATTAAGAATTCCCTCTCAAGGAATGGCTACAATCCTGTTGGCAAAGTAGGAGGGGAGGTCAACAGAGAGGCTGGGGAAAGTGTCATGAAAGAGCTGAGAGAAGAAAAGGTTTGGAACGACTTTGTGGTGAGTGGGATAAGAGAACAGTAGAACTGCCTTGCTGTAGTGAGGGCCCAGTTGAAACATCACCTTAGAGTGGACCCAATCAGCATGGTTCTATGACTTCCTCTAGTTCCATTTATCAGCACAAGTAGGAGCAAAGGAGGAGGTGGGTGCAGGCTGTGTGGGAGAAGGGAGACAGCAAAACTAAGCTAGAGAGGTAAGACTGGAGCCAGACAACGTGGGACATGGTAAGTGTCAGGCTAAGGATGTAGTGTTCTATCCTAGAGGACATGTGAAGGATCTAAAGGCAGGATGATGTGCATTAGGAAGACTTGGAACTGTGTGAAGCTATGTAGGAAAGTGGAGACTGGAGGCAGAAAGACTTGTCGAGACTCACAGGAGTGTAGAGCAGTAGTGGCCCTGGGAGGGTAGAACAGGAGGGGTCAAAGATGCCTCCATTTCATACCTGCTTGGGTGCGGCTGGGAAAGGTAAGGAGGGAAGAGTCAGAAGACGACTGAAGTTGGAAGCTGGGGAGGGAAGGCAAATCTGGAAGGAAATGGATGAGTGAAAAATACCCACCCCTAGTCACACATTTCCAATGCACAAGAAAGTCTCTGCTCTCAAGGAGCTTGGAGGAGAGGTGCTGGGACCCAGGCAGTCACAGGGATGGGGAGAGGAACCATGTGGGAGCTGAGTGATAAGGACTGATGCTTGTTCCTTCCCTCAAGGCTGGGTGGATTAAGTCCTCCAAGGAATGGTCTCTGGGCGTTGTGGCTAAGGAGTCAAAGTGAGCGAGGAAAAAAACGGTGAAGGGGCTGTTGAGTTACAAATGCTGTAAGAAAATGTGCGGCAGGGAGACTGAGAACCCTGCATTGGGTAATTGGTGACTGTGGAAAAAAGTTTCAGGGGAGAAAAGAAGATTGCAAGAGGTTGGGAAATTTGCAGTGAGGAAGTAGAAGCCACAAATACAGTTGAAAACGATTTTTCTAAAGAGAGTATGTAACAGCTGCAAAAGGATACAAGGGTCACAGGAAGGGTTCGGGATGGATTTTCTACCTCCTTAGGGTGGGAGAGACATGAACATGTAAGCAGGAGGAGCCCCTTAGAGAGAAAGAGACTGAAGTTTAGAGGTGGAATGATCCAACCAAATCCCTGAGAAGATGCAAGGGGTCAAGTGAGGGTGAGCCAAATCACTCTATAAGGGGAAAAGAAGGAGCAAGGGGGTGGAATAAAGTAGAAACAGCTACTTCACTGAGAAAAGGAGCAGGTCAACCAACTTTTTTAATAAGCGCTTACTTACTATGTGCCAGGTTCTGTGCTAAGCACCAGGGATATAAAAAGTAGCAAAAGACTACTCTGCCCTCAAGAAGCTTACATCTTAATGGAGGAGACAACATGCAAACAAAGATGTATAAAAAGTTATATACTTTTATATAAGTTTATAAAAAGAAAACGGAGAAGGCACTAGAATTAAGAGCAATTAGGGAAGGCTTCCTGTAGGTGAGATTTCAGCTGGGACTTAAAGGAAGCCAGAGAGGTCAGCAGTCAGAGGGGAAGGGGAAGAGCATTCCAGGCCGGGGGGACGGCCAGAGAAAATGCCCAGGGCCAAGATATGGAGGGTCTTGTTTACGGAACCCCCAAGAGGCCAGTGTCACTGGACTCAACAATCTGTGTAGGGGAAAAAGGGGTAAGAAGACCGGCAGGGGAGGAGGAAAAAGGCCAAAAAGAACATGGAGCCACTGAGATTTATAAGCAGGTGGGGGTGACCTGATCAGCCTTGAACTTCATGAAAATCACTTTGACAGCAGAACGAAGGCTAGATTTGAGTGGGGATGGGCGGGCAGACCCACCATCGACAGCATAGGCAGGAGGTGATAAGGGTTTGCACCAGAGCGGTGGTGGTGTAAGAGAAGAGAAGGGGGCCTGATTCTGAGAGGAAGAAAGGGATGCCAGGCAGCAAGGGAGGAGCAAAAGCAAAGCAGCAGAGTGGACCCGTGGAGAGCCAATGAGGCCACGGATTCACAGGTGGAGGGCGTGGGGGCAATCTGCTGAAAATGGTTACTGGATGACCATGGAGGGCAAGAAGTGAGGACAGCCTCCCTCTCTTATTTCTTATGGCTGGTGGAGACAGGCTGCAGATAGACTAATGGGAAGGCCATGAGCACAGATATGGCTCCTGGCAGATAATTAGGGACACACATTCTCTCATTTAATACCCACGGCAGCCCTGTGAGGCAAGCACAAGGCACCAGCCTGGTCCAGCCCTCTGCACTGTGACCCCAAGCTGAAATCAGACCACAGAAGTTGGAGCGGGAGCCGGAAGAACTCCCGGGGCTGTCTGGTCCAATCTCTCCATCATACACAGGAGGACATGGGGCCTTGGAGAAGTTCAATCAGGTCATTGAAAGAGTAAGTGGCGAAGCAGGGATTTGAATGCAGGTCCTGACTGCAGCCCTGCCCGTATTTCCACTGTACCTCCATGCTCCCCAAAGAAACAGTGACAATGCCATTGACATTCAATAGAGAGCCTTCCACCAATCCCGATCTCCACTGGTCCACACTGGGTGTGACTCTTGTGCAAGGTCCCCTAGAAATTTACCCGGGGTCTACCCACACCAACATTTCATTGCATGTGAAAGGCAGCAGAATATCCCATTAGCCTCACAACAACCCTGTGAGGTAGGAGTGACGAGCGACGTTTACAGAGGAGGAACCTGATGGTTCAGACAGACGGGGTCAGAGGCAGGTAAAGAGCCAGGGATAAAACTGAGGGCATTTTTAAGCCTACAGGTTTTAAAACAGCATTTGCTAGTAAAAGTTCTGCAGAGCAGTCAAGACTGGCTGCTGAAAATCAGTGTTGTGTGAAACTAATTTAAGTGATGGGGAAAAAGCTTTACCAAGGGAAAAGGCACAGCAGCCCTTCCCAGCTCTTCATGTGCATCTCCCACCAGCCTCCTTACTATGAGGACACATTCTTCTGGGCTCCCCCTCCTCTAGCTTTATTCTTAGTTTTACAGGATGGCTGGGGGACAGGGAAGGGAAATGAACATTAGGAAATGAAGGTGATCTGAAAACAAAGAGGTTTTAAAATAGAAGTTCCTGCTATTGCCCAAATGCTTCTCTGGTCCTTCAAATTTGTTCCTGTATTTGGATTTACATCTCACACTGTACAATGCAGTGATAACAATGCTACTCAAAGGCCCCGAACCCACCATTCCTTTCCTCGTAGGATTCTCAGGTGAAGAATAAGGGGGGCCAGTGCCCACAAACGACAGCTGGCTTGTTTCCCAAGAGCTCCCTGGGCAGTCAGAGCATGTTCTCCCATTGGGATGATGCTGTGAGGGGAGGCAAGGTTCCTGGACCAGCTCACAAAAGCTGCTTTCAGACTTCAGTCTGGTTTGGCTAGATTTCACCTATGATTTCACTTGGGCAGGAGGGACAGTACAAACGGGGGCCTCTATTTAAACTGAAGTAGACTCTCTTTTCCAACTATCTCTCTGCTGTCCCAATGACAATCTCTCCTCCACCAATGACCGTCTATCTCTCTGACATGCCTGGTTCCCTACAGAGAGGGGAGAGAGGGGCTCTGAGGTAAAGGGGCAGAAGTGCACATTGGAGAAAGGCAGGTTAGGGCCCTGGGAACCAAAGCTAGCAAAGGTGAGGGGAGAGGCAGGGTCTCCTGGGGCAGGAGAAAGGGACCCTCCCAACAGTATCAACAGTCTCCCTTCAGAAGCTAGTGGGTATATGAATTGGTCCAACCATTAAGGAAAACAATCTGGAACTACATGGGGGAAAAAGTGACTAAAATGTGCACACCCTTGACCTGGAGATCTTACAGGTCTCAACAGGAGGCAACTACCCCAAGGAACTCAAAGACAAAAGGAAGAGTCTCACAGCAGCATGTTCTGTGATGGCAGGGAATGGGAAATGAAGGGCTAGGCATCTGTTGGGAAATGGCTAAACTGTGATGCATAAATGCAATGGAATATCACTGCATCATAAGAAAAGGCAAATATAGACACTGAGAGAAACAGGGAAAGGTTTCTACGAACTGATGAAGAAGAAAGTAAGCAGAATTAATTCCTATGACAACATAAATAGGAAGAACATTAAACTTAAATGAACACTGTGTAAATGCAATGATCAAGCTTGACCACAGAAATGAGAACTGCCCCCCCCAAGAAGTGGGGGGCCTATGGGTGTGGAGTGGTACACATGCTGTCTACAATAAACCCTTTGTTACAAAGGAGGCTGGTCGCATGTGTGCAAAGGGCATCAATAAATCTTTTGGGGAACCTGGGGATGGTTAAGAGAATTAAAAAACCCACAGGACCAGGAAAATCTTAAGAGAAACTACACCAAACCACCAATACAAGAAACGCAAAACAAAACAACTGTCAAAGCCTCATCTCCAGCCCAGCAAATTATCAGAGATGACGAAACCCAGAAATCATTGACGTTGGGAGCTCTCGGGAGATAGGCACACTGTGAACTGGTCCAGTGTTTCTGGGAAATCATCTGGAATTCTAGGAGCTGAGTCACTAGACTCCTCATACTTGCTGACTGTGGGATGCCAGCACTGAGATCCCCGTAGGTCAACAACAGTCAAAAAGGCCCATCACTCACCAAAAGTCTCACAGCAACACTTTTTTGGTAGCAAAAAACTGGAAACAAAATGTGCGCCAACCGGCAGGAAACAGTTCAACAAACAGAAACTTACAGCACGAGAAATGGTGAATGTTGAAGAATTCATTGTGAACTGAGACATCACAAAATAAGCAGAAACCAGACAACAAACACAGCTACAACAAGATAATTAGCGAGGGAGTACAAAGTCCGAGGCTGAGTCGCCGTGCCCAGCTCTGCGCTCCATTCTGTTCCAGGGAGCGGCCCTTTCGGGGGGTGGGGGAAGGGGACACAGGTACACCCCGGTATCTACACTAGCCGACGCAGGCACAGAGCTGGCTTTGCTTAGCTGTTTGCATTCTTCGGGGGTGGGGTGGGGGGCTGTTTCCAGAAATAGCTGTGATAGAACAAATAGCATCAATAAAATTTAGCATTTAAAAATGTATTTAGGAGAAAGAAATTTTAAAAGCCCATCTGTAGTTAGAATGGGTCTAAAAAGGTTTGAGTCATTGAGACCTGGAGCTAATGAGTCTGACAGGCCCAACGCTTAAGAACAACTGAATCTTGGAAACGTACCCAATCTGTGCCTAGAGAAACGGGAGACCCAGAAAACACGCTCCGACCAGTCCGCGTGTGGACCGAGAGGGCGCCAGCTAAGGGCCTCTCTTCCCTCCTCGGAGCTCTGTGCATCCGTCTGCACAGGGAAGAGAGGCCACAGCCAGCCCGTGCCCACCGTGAGAGGCGGCTGAGCCCATCATCCCGTCACGCTGGGCACCGATCTATCTCCAGACACCAAAGCAAGCTGTGCTGGAAATTTAAAAAAACAAAACAAAACCAAAACAAAACCAAAAAAACCCTTTTCGGCATAGATTTACCAGGGCTGTTGGCCAGACAACCTTTTATTACATGGGGAAAGACACATACCAGGCACTAGAGACTGCAAAATGGGATTGGATCTTTCCTTATACCAATAAATATTCCTTCAAATCTTCAGAAAGTAGAAGCAGCACATCTGGATGCTTTTAAGTTTAAAAAAACAAGTTAAATACAAACTTTCATATGTAAAATAGATTATTCAGCAACAACCTCAGCCTTGTTAGGCTTCTTTCACAGATTTCAGCTCAGGAAAAAAAAATCCAAATAAGTACAAAACTTAACTTTAGTTTTATATAGAAAAAAGAAACTTTGAGAAAAATAGCTTTACCTCGGATAGTCTCTCTTGAAATAAACAATTCTTGCCACCTCCTATAACCTGGGGACTTTCCCCCAGTCAGCTGGAAGAAGACAGCAGTGGCAATCTTGGGTTCACAGTAATTACAAATCCAGTTACAGGAGCTAAGCCAAGTCTCTTCCTTTCCAGAAAAGGGAAACAAAGTCTCCCTAATAAAATCAAGCCAGTGTTCTGAAAGGGAGTGACTATGCAGGCAGGAGTTCTGGGATGGGATGGGATGGACAGTCAGATGAAGCAACTGCAATCACACTTGGCTCTAGTGGGGGTGACCCGCCTCTCTGCCTGCCGGCCCACAAGTCCCCAGGGTTCGGGCCAAGGCAGAGGCTGGAACCCAAGCACATCCATCCATCCGTCTGTCTGTCTGTCTGTCTACCTGTCTGCCTCTGTCGGTCTTCCCTCAGAGAGCTCCCTCCAGCTCCAAGGTAGCAGCCATTGTTGTAGAAGTTAAAACTTCCACCCCTCCCCTCTCCTAAGGTTTTTAGCCCAGGACCCAGCTAGAAGGAGTGGCTCAATGAATAGTCCTTTCAGAAATAAATATTCATAGAAGTAAATCTAGAGTTTCATTCGAAGGGGCAGGCACGGCCTCTGCCCAGTTCTTGAACACAAATTAACACACGCACACACACACTCTATATATAGATATATACACACACATAGACACATACACACAGAGTAAACCCTGCATTTCCTACATTCTTGAAGAAAAAAAATGTCCTTTAACCACACATGAAGTTAGTGTTTGTTTTCATAGGGACCGCCCAGCAGAGGATTCTGCGAGAGGGCACAGAGTTACAGGCGGGAGCTCAGTCTTCTGTGCCCCCAGGCCGAGGCTCCACATGCCTCCATGCAGGCCCTGCAGCTCAGTACCTGCAAAGCAGCAGAAGCGATGCTCATGAGGCATGAGGCCAATGGAACCATCGGGGAGCGTCCCGAGCAGCTGCAGGGAACAAGAGGGGGGCTCTCAGAGCAGCTGCTGATGAAGGATTTCCCACACCATCCTCTTCCGGAAGTGAGGCATCTGATTCTGCAAGGAATCACCCAAGACGTTACACAGGATCTCACGCAAGTGGGGAAAACCACTGTAACTTCACCGATAAGACACCTGGGTCCTCTCTGCCACTCTGGAAATCATTCTAAGAAAATTGCATTATCCAGTGCTAACCTCTTCCCTTCCACGAAATCCTACCTGTTACTCCTACATCAACTCCCCAGGCATGGAGAAGATGAAGCTTTTGGTTATCTGGAAAAGCTGGGGAGTGAGGTGTTCCTGCCAATCCAAAACGTGACTGGACTGAGAGTCACCACATCTAAAAATCCACAGTGCTGACTGGCAGAATGCCATTAAGCCCAACGTCAACTGGACCTGTTACAAGTGTGGGCATTGTATCCCAAGGTCCCCTTCACATACACAAAGTGCTTCAAGACTCCACTGAGCAGAGGAAAGAGGACTGGACTGAGTGTCAGAAGAGGGGAGCTTAAATGCCAGCTCTTGCCACCTGGAGGCTTCTGGGAAAGTCCTTTCTGTCTGGGCCTGAGAATCCCAGGACCTGAAGAGGTCAAAGAGAATGGAGACCACAGACAATAATCCTCTCTCTCTCTACCTCATACCTGACAAGCGGTTGTCCAGGAAGGGGGAGGCCACTACCGCCAAGGGCAACCCATTTCCCTTTTGCTCTGTGAGGAAGCTTATCTTTACTTCAAGGCCATAATTGCCTCTCTGCCTCAGTCTCCTAATCTGTAAAATGAGGGGGCTGAATGAAATGGTTTCTAAGGTCCCTCCCAGTTCTAAGTCCTAAGCAAATTAAAAGAGAAAGAAGAGTGAACTTCTGGCAGGATTCTGGGCTTGTTACCCAATTCTCAGAATTCTCAGGCCCAGCAGAAATTTTTCCCAGCCGTCATATGTGCTTACCCACATGCCTTTTCTCAGGTTAAGCATGAACAGCAATGATTTTTTTTTAATCCTCTCTTTAAAAAATACTACTTATCCTATGGGATAGCTCTTGGGGAGAGGGAAGGATACAGGGGATACTATGGTGATGTAAAAAACAGAAAACATTAATAAAAACTTATTTTTAAAAATGAACAACAGTAAGAAAGAAGTGCTCCCTTGCGTGTATCTGGGCTTTATGAATTCTTTCTGCTGGTGACCAAGCCCCAGAAAAACCTGAGAAGCGACAGATCCAGTGACCAATATCTATACTGATGAGGACATAGGACACAGAAGTGAATAGCAACCAAGTGGAGAAAGGCCAGAGACTTCACAAACCTGTGTAAAGGTGATGGGCTTGTCCTGAGAGAGATAATCTGCATATTTACAAGTAAACATTCCACAATCACTTCCATTCGTTTGCTGAGGAATCTCCTAAAAACAGAGAAAAAGGATAAAACAACATTATCCAAATAAAAAAGCACCTTTTCATTCAGCAGTGTGGATATGCAATATAATCAGGTAAGGATTACATCTGAGTAGTATTTATTAGAGACCCTTTTCAGAGGCTGAGGAATATTCCCCTCAATCTAGCTTTAGAACAGCACTAGAAAATAGGGATGGTAGTCAAGGATACATCAGCCACACTGACAGTCTGAATGAGGTCCAATGTGGTTTAAATAGAAACCCCCAAGTCACAATAGGATAACTCAAGAGTGGAGAGGTCTGAACCATCCTCCCCTAACCAGGGAAACAGGCTTCATTAAGAGCCAGATATAAAGGGGGACAAGAGATGATTCTTGCTAAGCTTTAACTAATTATGCTCAACTGGCTTCAACCTATCAGAAGGTGACATTGGAACTCAACAGTGTTCAAAGTATCATGATGCTAATGAATCAAAGGCCAGAGGTTCACTACCCAGGGAAGCCACTCAGCTGTGGCCAAACATACTCGCAAATTCCAACTCAGCTCTTCTGACTCCAAAGCTAGCATTCCTTCCCTCCCCCTACTTGCTCCCCATCTAAAGCCCCTTTCCAGTGTTCACCCTCTATGACTCCCTGAGAATATTATTCATTCTAATATGTCCTTCCCAGGCCCACTCTCCTAGGAAGAGCAGATAATCTCAAAGCTTCATTTTCCAATTTGCCAACTCAAAAGTGTAGGATCATTATATATAGGTTCTGTCTCATTCTATAGTCCTGACGTATCCCAAAGGGGCTGGGGTTTGGGCCTGTTATCACTCAGCAGAGGTACGACGTGGTCACTAGACATTGCATCATGGTCAAATCTGTTAAAGCAAGAGGTAGAACATGAAACATTACAGTTAACTCATGCTGAGCTGTGGGCATGGGGGCCAGGAAAAGGAACAAGGACATGCAATCCACATACAGTATGTCTGCACTCAGAAGATTCAGCCTCCTGCCTCAGGGAAACTTCTCATGCTCAAAAGGAGACAGCTGCTACTCAAATCAGCTGGTCATCTTTCCTTCAACTTACTGAAGAGGACCATAAGGAAGTTAAAATGGACCTCCAAAAGGAAATAAAGAAGCAAATGGGCTTGGTTAATTCTCCTATGAATAATCAAGAGCTGGCACAAGTAGAAAAGTATACTGTGTCAACAGAGTCCATTCACGTGACTAGAGAAGAAAGGAAGCAATGTCAAAGCACTTGTTCAACCCTTCCTATGCCCAAAGCACTCTGGGGAATCAAAGAGAAGAGACAATCCCAGTCAGGTGCTGCTCTTAATAACCAAGCCACCAACTCTTTGCATAGTACAAAGTACTTCCCTCACTGCAAGCCTATGGAAGCACTACTCTCCCCAGTTCACAGATAAGAAAACCAGGGGAGGCTGGAGAGCTCTGGCCACCCAAAGGGGCCTTTCCAGTGCACGGCCGGTCACTCACATAGGCCTTCACGCTTTCCAGAGTCCACTCTGAAGGATCCAGCTCTCTGTTTCTTTTGGTCTTGCTTTCCTCTTGTAGATATCGGCTGAAAACAAGGACAAAGAAACACTAATCAAACCCCACAGCACCTTGGGGTCCAATGATCTGAACAGGTCCACTTTCCCCAAACCAATTTTTCATCATAACTTTCAAAGGGAATTCTACATGGGACTGTGACACTAGAAAGAAGAAAAACTTCATCGAATACAAAATACCTTGAAGGGAAGGAGAAAACAAGACCTAGTGCACATGTTACTAAGGAATGGTTTTCCTGCCACTAATGAATTTGGTCCAATTCTCTAGAAGGAAAACCAAGCCAATACTGACTTATCTGTTGCCTCTCGGTCCTTGTCCTGCCCTAAAGCTAAGATGCTGGTGGATACTGAGGAGAGGAGGGGACTGAAGATGGCACCTATGGGCTAAATCCTCCTGTAGCATCTATCTGCCTTGCCAGCAGAGAACTGGAAACAAAGCAGCAGACATTTCCCTTTTAACAGGATCCTCAATATGAACACTACTAGCCTGCGTGTACTGATGCATGAAAACTACGTCGTGAGACACCCCTGTCGCCCCCCCTTGAAATTCACTGTCTGTTAGGCAGAGAGGAGGAGGGCATCCTTAACCATATCGTTTTTGATTCCTTCAAGCCCTGGGAAAAGGATAGGTCAGAGATGTTACCAGGTATGACTTGAAAGAATGGGAAACCAAAGATGCTGATAATTACAGTTTAAGGATCCCTTGGTCCTCAAGATACATTCCAACACAGATTAAAAGGGTCAAAACGCATGTCATTTCCTTGGGTCTCATGTCAATCTGAGTCAATTGTATTAAGTTCGACCAATATTGATTCATACCAAACGTATGACATACAAAACCACTGTGGCCAAAAGAGGGCTAAAAGAGGAGAAACAAAGTCAAAATAAAACACAGCTCTTCGTGGAGCTTACAGTCTGATAGAGGCATCTGACACACAAGCAGATGAACCAAAATACAAAACTATCCAATCCAACGAGGATTTATCAAGGCCCCACTAGGCATCAGGCACTTGGCTGGACGCTGACTTACAAAGACCCTTATATCCCGTGAACTTCACGAGAACTGTGCTCTATGAATTATTTTTATTCCCAACTTTAGAGATGAGGCTCAGAGGATTAAGTGGTTTGACTGCAGCCACAGGATCAGAAATGGGATTTGAACCCATGTCTTTCTACTTCCAAGTCTAGCACTCCACATTCGCTGCAGAGGTCACCCCAAGGAAACAGATTAAATCTTTTATTTTCTT
The DNA here is from genome assembly GCF_003287225.1 of Phascolarctos cinereus. Classification (NCBI taxonomy): domain Eukaryota; kingdom Metazoa; phylum Chordata; class Mammalia; order Diprotodontia; family Phascolarctidae; genus Phascolarctos; species Phascolarctos cinereus. Next base: position 14,809,762 of record NW_027555958.1, on the reverse strand, counting down.
CTTATATAACATACAGGAGCTATTCCAATCCCTTCATTTTACCCATCTGGAATCTGGGGTGTTAAATGACTTACAAGGTCACTCCAAGTGGGCTTTGAACTTGGGTCCCCTGGGCTCTGCCTATTCACTGCCAAAGGCAACCAGGAAGGGGCAGTATACTTGGGTGTAGGCCTGCGTTCTGCAGAGATGGCTATTCTCAGAGGAGGCACTCATCAGCAACGGATACTATCTCTATAAAGCTCAGGGCTCACATATAAACATGGCCTATCACAAAATACAACAGATACAAGGAATGGCAATAGTACAGGTCAAGACCACCACTCTAGAAGAGGAATATTCCAAAAACAAGTAAAATGTTTAAAATGCTCCTTGCTCTTCAAAGCGCCAGAACCAGCCGGGCCATGTGAGAGCCTTCGATCCAAAGCAGACTGGGAAACCAGCGCAGAAGTTAACTGACGCAAGTGCCAACACCTGTAATACAAACGTCACGCTCTGACAGTCGCAGTGATGGTTCTTAGTGAGCTCTTCGTAGGTTGTTATCTTCCTCACTCTGCACGCTGTCCCTACGAGAAGGACAGGTGGCATCGCCTCTCCAGAGGCACTCTCTCTCCCCACTTCTGAGGGAAAGCTCACCACCGACGGTCCTCACCAGGTGCCCTGGGCCTCCTGCAAGGGCCAGCAGGCATTCCTTCCTTCATTTTTGTCTCTTCCATTTCTCTCTTCATTGGCTCCTTCCTCACTGCTTACAAACAAGCTCAGGCTGATCCTTACCCCTGATCCTTTTAAGAAAAGCTCTCCTCCTTTTTGCTAGCAAACTTTTTTTAAAAATTAATTTATTTTGATTTATTAACAATCAGTTCCCCAAGATTTTAAGTTTCAAATTTTTCTCCCAGGGCACCGGCCCTGAAGTCAGGAGGACCTGAGTTCAAATCCGGCCTTGGACCAAACACCTGACACTTACTAGGCTGTGTGACCCTAGGCAAGTCACTTAACCCCAATTGCCTAAAAAAAAAAATTTCTCTACCTTCCTCCCCAAGATGGCACTCAATCTGATATAGGCTCTACATATACATTCCTATTAAATATATTTTCACATCAGTGATGTTGTAAGGAAGAATTAGAACCAATAGGAGGAAACACAAGAAAGAGAAAACAAAACACAACAGAAGAAAAAAAATAGCAAATAGTATACTTCCATCTGCATTCAGACTCCATAGTTCTTTCTCTGGGCATGGAGAGAGCATTTTCCATTATGAGACCTTTGGAGATGTCTTAGATCCTTGCATTGCTGAGAAGGGCTGAGTCTATCAACGTTAGTCATCACACAACATGGCTGTTACTGTGAACAACGTTCTCCTGGTTCTGCTCATTTCACTCAACATCAGTCCATACAAGTCTTTCCAGGTTTTTCTGAAGTCAGCCTGCTCATCATTTCTTATAGCACGATAGTATTCCATTACATTCATATACCACAACTTGCTCAGCCATTCCCCAACTGATGGGCATCCTCTCCATTTCCAATTCTTTGCCACCACAAAAAGAGCTGCTATCAATATTTTTGTACAGGTGGGTCTTTTCACATTTGTATGATCTCTTTGGGACACAGTCCTAGAAGTGCTATTGCTGGGTCAAAGGGCATGCACATTTATAGCCCTTTGGGCAGAGTTCCAAATTGCTCTCCAGAATGGTTGGATCATTTCACAACTCCACCAACAGTTGCTAGCAAACTTCTTAAATGAATAACTCGTAACTTACTCACTCAGCTGGAATTATCCATTACTGCCATTTGCTCAAACTGTCCTCTCCAAGGCCAACAGTTACCGAGGAAGTCAATGCAGAACAGTGGGAAGAGCAGTGGTTCCAAAGGCCAAGGAGCTGGATTCACATCACACTTTTGACACCTACTAGTGTCTCTCCACCTTCCTGGGTCTCAGCTACCTCCTATGTAAGCTCCTAAAGGGCAAGGTGTTTTTCAATACTTTGTAGTCACACTCAGAGCCTTTGCCCAATGCCTGGAGGAGAACACAAGTGCGATAAATGCCTGTAGATGGACCAAAATGGGACTACTGGGGGCTTTGTAGTCACACTCAGAGCCTTTGCCCAATGCCTGGAGGAGAACACAAGTGCGATAAATGCCTGTAGATGGACCAAAATGGGACTACTGGGGGCAGAGCACACTGTCTTGGCCAATGCCTGCCAGCTCTACAGCCAGGGATCCATGACCTATCTATCTCCCACTATCCAGACTGGACCACTGCTTTTATTTCAGGTTCCATCTTAGGCCCTAATAGTGGGCTGAACATGGCAGATGTTTCATAAATGTTCACTGAATATCACAAGCGAATGACATCAGGGACATACAAGGGTATTCATTCTAAGGTCTCCTCCAGGCCAAGATCCTGACCGTTGATCAACTCTCCTGGAAAAGGCATGTGTGAAGAGGAAGCTGGGGAAGAGGGATGTCTCATGCATATTTATCTACAAAATACAAAATCCATACAAAGCGATTTCTGGAGGGAAGGCCTAGCTCTAACATGAAGGGCAGTTCGTTAACAACAGAACAGTGGTTCCAGGGGGCACAATGCAGGGCTATACCAGACTGTGATGCCTCTGAAGTAGGGTATGTCCAACGTAGACCAGGAGAGCAGCCTGGTGCAGCTGTGAGGGGCCTGGTTAGCCACCCCACCAGTGATGGGGCCTGGGGTAAGCTGCATTTCTTTTCTGAGAATTGCTCCAGCTGGAAGCAGACAATCTCCAAGGTCCTTTCTCATTCTAACATTCTGCGATCCCATGTCCCCAAGTCCAGGGCCCCGAGACTCTACCTCACCAAGAGCAAGTTCCCTGGTTATTGACAAGGTTACTGATCTGGTCAATCAGAGCAGTGCTGCCAACTAGATGTGTCCAGATTTTTAGCCAGGCACATGACAGAGCATCTCAACAAAGTCTGAATTACTCCATTCACACATTTTCTCACTTGAGCCTCACCTATAATAGGCTTTGTGAAAGAAGGAGGTATTACAGGTATTATGGCCATTTTATAGATGAGGAAACTGAGGCTCAAGCTAAACCTGTAGACAAGCTGACCTGCACTGGAAGAATGCAGAACTCAACGTCTATGCATTTGGACCTAATAACAGATCAAGGTCACCTTGGGGTGAGGTCTCTAGTTCTTAGCCCTGTTCTGATATTTTTATAAAAAACCTTGTTCAAAATCCATAAACGTTATGCATCTCAAATGTGTGGCTAACACAAGACCAGGAGGGAGAGCCATTCCACTGGACAACAGACTTGAGATCCCAAAAGACAGAGACTGACATGATGGCCCAAACAGAGAGAAATGTGAAGTCTCCTCCTTAGGGGAAACAAAATCAACTGTCCTCGTACACACTGGAGGGTATGAATCCCAATGAGAGCTCATTTATAAAAGTAGCAGGGGTTTTAATTAACCACAAGCTTAACATGAGGCAGCCGAAAACCTCCACTGAATCTTGGGTTTTGTTAGGAAGAAGAGCGCCCAGCACGAGAGGTCTGGAGGGAGAGAGCCCCACATCCTGGGGGAGCACTTCGGTTTCCTTCTCTGAGGTGGGCTGACCTGGCTTGGCTCCCTAGTGGCTGTGCCAGGCAGAAGATGCCTGCCTGAGAGCGCTCAGCAGCTGTGAGGACCCCGTTTTAAAAGGGACACTGATAGGCTGATGCACATCAAGAAGCTGTTGAAGAGACTGGAAACCACAGCACAAAACCTGGGTTCAAGTCGTGCTTCTGATGATTACCACCTGAATGGCCTTGGGCAGGTCCCAAAATCAGGAGTTGGACTAGAGGCCTGCCAGGTCCCTTCCACATCCAGATCTAGGATCCTACAGTCGGGACGAGCTGGAAGAATGGCTTTTAGTCTAGCAGGAAGCGAGTAAAACGGACATCAGACATCTGAAGGACCGCGATGGAGAAAGGGGATTCGACTTGTTCCAGACAAGGTCAGGGCAGACCTGGGACTGAAGGGAAGCCAATTCTGGCTCCACCCAAAGAAGCCCTAAGAGTCCGAGCTGTCCAAGAATGGGAAAGGCTGCGTCCTGGTCATCTGACTGCTCAAGCCACCTGGCCCTGGCAGCCAAGACAGAAGAAAGATGGTACAGGCAGATGAACTCTCTCGGCTCTTTCCAATTTTCTGACGGCTCAAGGATCAGAACAGAGAGGGAGACAATGAGGTTTGCTCTGGTGACTCTTGTCTTTACTGGCCCAGATGTGGTGAGAGGGCATGACCCGGAGCCGAGATCCCAAGTATCTGGGAAAGGGACATCTCTCACTTGCGTGAGCTGATGCAAAGTGAAACATACTATGCTGTGAATGACGTGGCTATTCTCAGCAATATAACCATCCAAGACAACTAGGAAGGACTTATGATGAAAAACGCTCTCTGTAACCCCAGAGAAAGAACTGATGGTGTCTGAATACAGATCAAAGCACACTTTTTTTACTTTATTTTTCTTGAGCTTTTTTTATTTGTTTGTTTTTTGGCCTATGTTGTCTTTCACGACATGACTATTATGGAAATGTTTTGCATGACTACACATGTATAACCTACATCAAACTGCTTGCCTTCTCAATGAGGCGAGGTGAGGAGGGAGGAATGAAGAGAATTTGGAATCAAAGTTTTAAAAATGAATGTTAAAAATTGTTTTTACATGTAACTGGAGAAAAATGAAATACTAAATAAAATTTAAAAAAAACAACACCAAACATCTCTCCATCTAGACCTTAGGAAAACCAGAGCAGGAGCACAGCTGGGTACAAGCAGCGAGGTGTTTTCCAAGAATACTGTTCCTGATATGCTTATCAAGAGTTTAAGTCAGGGTGACCGTTCACAATTTATCCTATCTCAGAAATGGACATATTGTGCTGGCTGATCCCTGCAACTACCAGTGAGGACACCTGCTTACCTACTTCCTATTTTCAACTACAAAATTAATTCCCTAGAAGCAAAGTGGCTTCAACAAGACATGTCTTGTCTAAGGAAAAAAAGCTGACCTGAACAGCGCTCAGGACCTGAATGAAGCCTAAGTGATGCACAGCCATTTATCAGTAAGTTAAGGAAAGCACCAGCCTGACCACGGTCCTGGCCACACCTGCAGCAGGAGTTCCTCCACAGTCTGAACTCTGTACTTTCTAATTCAGAGACATTTAATTCTGATCAATTTTGATGATGGGTTAGGGTTGGCACACAACACAAGACAAACCACTATGTGGCAATGTTTCTGAGATTTAAGTGAGTAATTTTTCATCCAGGAGGCCTGAAGATGCCTGGATTGGTAAAGGGATCACTGTTATTTAGCAGGCATCCTCGCCCCTCTGGCCCAGAAGGCAGGCAGCCTGTTTTTACTTACAGCATCAGGTTACAGATTCGGTGGCCCTTTTGTCCCATGGAATCCAAGTACCTAATAGTCTTTTTCCTCACATCTATCACCTGGAATGGAAAAACACACACATCAAAAACCAGAAACCACCTGGTCCTACTTGTACCAGGAGTGGGAAACTTCACTCAGTTTGAAGGAGCAAAGAAAACTTCAAGCCCCTCAAGTATATTAACAATCCTCCCTCTTATTCAGCTGTAAGGATTACATTTTCTACTTGGCCAAAGCTACGGCCTTTAACAAAGCAGAACAAAATGAATTATGACACAGGAGGAAAGAGACAATGTGCGTCGCTGGCAGTGGTGGTGGTCACTGTTTAGTTTCTACAGAAAGCACCTCTTCTGCAGGTCGTGAGGTAGCCAGCACAGAGTTCTGGCCTCAAATGTTGTGGAATAGTTTTCTATCATGCACAATACATTAAGACCAAAGTGGTTAAGGGAACGCTTTCCAAATATTTTTTGAAATAAACTCAACTCACCACCAAGCTCCAGTGTACCCTGCGGTGAATGGGCACCAAAAGAAGCTCTTGTTCAAAGAGGTCCACCCCTTTGGTCCATCTTTTCACTGCTTGGTAACCACCGGTGCTCAGTTTGGGGAAGAAGAACGTGCTGAATGCATGCAGCATTGGCAGGCCTTGCTTTTTATTTCTCTCCACCAGAAGATTCATGTAAAAATTAATAATCTATAAAACACCAAAAAGGAAGGTCAGGAGAAGCTTAAACTGGAGAAATGCCTTTTCCCACCACAATGTGAAAGCCCAGGGCCGAGCCTGGCACATCACAGGTGCCCCATGACTGCCTTCAGCCTTGACTAAGGCCCACTCAGGGAGGAAGGTGTGTTGGGATGGGGATCCAAAAGGCAAGAGAACCAGGAATGGGAGTAAATGAAGGTCATGGGGAAGTGACAGCACAGAAGGGGACAGAGAGAAGGCAGGAGATAGAGAAAGGACACAGATCCGAATGTGAGAGAAAAGGGGAAAGAAGAGGGAAAATGTGACAGAAAAAGTGTTGGGAAAAGGACAAGAGGAGAAAAAAAATCATGATTTGTTCCTTGGCACTCTTTGAACCCATCTAGATTTTCTAGAATGGGATGAAGTCACATAAAAAGTGTGTTGGAGCAAGGTCAATTCAATTCATTAGAATAGCTACTGAGGCCCTACCTTCTTTATGCTAGGAATCGGGCACACAAAAGCCAAAGCCCCAAGGCCAAGCCCTAGTGTTGGGCAGATGGATTAGAAAGGAGAGAGAGGCAGGAGGCCGAGGCCGAGATGCTCACATGGACAGGGTAGATACAACAGACCCAAACAAATGTGAAGTGGAAGAGAAGAGTTAGCCTAGCTGTGGGAAGGTGTGGAGCAGCGGGAACAGCAAGACGGGACGCAGCACCTACTGGCACCGAACCAGAAAGAGAACAGGGTGAGGAGAGGATGTGATCCCGCCGAGCCCTGCCAGCAACAGCCAACGGCCAGTGAAGCTGCAGGAAATGACTCTGGAAAGGCAGGCTGGAGGCAGACCACGGAGGGAGTTAGAGGCCAGGCTGAGGATGTGATAAGGACCCCTGGTCAGCCGTGTTCCTCATTCAGCTCTGTGCTGGATAGCCTGGACAGGGCAAGGCTGGAGGCAAGAAGAACAACCAGGAGGTCACTGCAGTTTGGGCAAGAGGTGGTCAGGCCAGGACTAGGGTGGCTGTGTGAGTGGGGAAAAGGGAAAGGGTTTAAGATGCTGTGGAGGAGGAGGGGCCAGGAGTCCAGGATGACACTGATATCTGTGAATCTGTGTAACAGAAGGAATGCTGGTGCCCCCAACAGACACAGGCAAGTCTGAAAAGGGGCAGGGTCAGAGGGCCAGTAACGAACTATTCCAGATCTATGAAGTTTGAGATGCCTTTGAGACACACAGATAACCAGCATCACGATGCCAACAAAGTCCCTGGCACTCACAAGCGGCTGGACCTCAGAAATAGGTATCACTTCATCAATGGGATGACTTCAAAGAGGATGTGGCATCATCTGCTTTGCTGCTGCCCCCAAAGGACCAGGGGATCTTTCCATGGCTTCCAGCTAAACTTCCTCCATGGAGGATCTTCCCCATTAGAAGGGGGGATCCCAGGAGCAGGGACTGTTTTGCCTTCCTATTTTATCCCCAGAGCTTAACACACAGTCATTGTTTAGTAAATTCTTGCTTGAACACTCATTTCTGTAGGTCTAGGATTCAGCAGTGAGATTACAGCTACAGATGTAGGGATGAGCTGCACGTCTGCAAACTGAACCCCAAAGAGAAGCAGCACCAGGACACAGTCTGGCGCTCCTAAGTGGGAAGCCGCCTCACTCATACCGAGAGACAGAGGACAGTGACCCCCCAAAGGAGCCGGGAAGGGGGAAGCTCGATGCACTGCAGAAGCAACTGGCCCCAGGTAAGTCCATTCCCCATGACCTTGTCTACAAAGGAAGGGCTAGGACTGGAGGGGCCCCGGGGTCCCCTTCTCCATCCATGACCCCTGGAAACCTCAGCGAGGCTAGCAGTTTAGGCCAACTGGTCTGGTCGCTAGCCAGATGGAAAAGAGTAGGAGCCAAGAAGGAGACACAGTGGATGAGTGCACCTAGAAAAGGGCAAAGAAAGAAGATGAGCAGCCCGGAAGGGAGAGCAGAGGAACGACTGAACAGGAAGTCCGATGAAGGGGTCCAATCCCCAAAGGGCTTCATTCACTGCGCTCGCTGCCGCGCCAGCACCAGGTACCACTCCTGAATTTTCAGTCCCAAAGTGGCTCCTCCAAGCCTGGTAGCTGGGCACACATGCGGGGTATTGTATAAGTTTATATTTATTCAGATGGCTTGGGCTGGGCTTTTTTTTCTTAATAAAATTTAAAAAGCTGTATTTCAAAACGACTACAGCATTATGATGGTCCAAAGTATGGTGGTCGGGTTGGGGTGCAACCTGACCTCATCATTGAGCCAGTGACAATTCCTCAAGGTCTGTATGTCCCCACGAGTGATTCTTAATTTGAAAGCACTGCTTAGGACCTCATCTTGGGGGCCACAGCCGAGGGCACTATTAACCTCTTTTTCCATATCCTGAAATATAAAGTCCACAGTTTACAATGTTAATTTTAGAACCACACAACAATGAATTATCACTTAAATTAGGCAAAATCATTGTATTTAACTCTCAGGAACACAATTTTAATAAAATATATATTGACTATTGACCTAAGCAGAAACAAAACAAGATCTGGATTTTTTTTTCACCCAGGGTATTGTGCAGTATTATCACTGGATAAGAAAATATGTTCAAGTATTTGGCTTCTGGCTACAATCTACAATGAGTTAGTAGAGTACATGCATATGGTCTCTGTTCAACTACCCTCCCCAGGCAACTCAACTAATCTGGTGACAAGCCAATATGTTTTGTGTTTACTCATTCTCCACGTGAAGCCTTTAAGGAATAGAAAGTGACAAAGATTTGAGGTTTTCGGCCTACAATAAGGTATCAGAAAATTCCTTTTAAACCAATACTCTTAGTGATCTCCTAGTCTCTGACCCTAAGGAGAAAAAGATGGATGGCAACTGTTTAAGGTGAAACTTTGCTGTCCCCTCTGGGTAGGGAGAAAGTGAGCAGAACCTAAGTAGGATGAAGGAGAACTAAAAAGCTAGGCATCATCCCTGGTTTGGGGTGGCCTCACTGTTTTGACAGGACATCAATTCTTAGTTGACAGAAATGGAAGTTATCAAAATGCATTAGTAAGCCCAGGAGAAACAACTTTTTGATTTTCTCTGCTGGTACCTCCTCCCACTGCACAAATAACAAGGAGCTAAACATCGGGACTGAACACACAAAAGCTGATCCTTTCCCCCATCGATTTCTTTTCTTTTACATCTTCTATTATTACACCATGAAGCAGTTCCACCAGTACTGGCTGATGTCTACCCCAGGCCTAGCACTGGATTTGTGGCCATGAGGCTATGGTATCTTACCACAAAGCTACCTTAGGAAACCGGCAGGAGCCCTCAAGCACACATGTCCTCCCAGGCCAGAGGCGGAGGTGTGTGTATTTGTGTGTTGGCGGTGGCGAGTCCTGGTTCTCCCCCACCACCTCTCTGATCTGTGTGACCTGCAGTAAGTCTCCCTGCCTGTCCGAGCCTCATCTGTCACTGAGGGACCACACGGCCTGTGCGGCCTCTTCTAGCCATACAATTATAGGACCCCAAGTAACAGAGGAGCTCCGACAAAGGACAGATCAGCATGGGCTGGGCTAGCTGGGGAACCTTTTTGGAGTTAGTCCTTAAAGGATGGACAGGATTAGAAAAAGGAGGAGAGCAGGGATTTCAAACAGAGCCCACCACAAGAAAAGGCATTAAGGCAGCCCTCACACAAGCCTCCACAAGAGTGGAGAAGGAAAGCAGGCTCAGTGCTAGAGAGGGGACATGTTGGGGAACAGTGGGAAATCAGATCTGAGCAGGGAGGCTGGGCTGTGATGAAGAACCCTGAAGGCCAGGCTGAAAAGTCATGTTCAAAGGGACAGATATGATGAAAATGAGGCTTTAGGGGACAGTATTGTCTACAGGAGGGGACAAGGAGGCAGAAGCTAGAGGCACAAACCCAGCTGAGAGAAGAGATCTGGGCCTTCTAGAGGCTGTGGAAACAGAGAAGAATGAACCTGAGCGCTGTGTGCTGGATTAAGAACAGGGAGGCTGAAGAATGGTGACCAATGGTGCCACCACCTGGCATAGAGTTATGGCTATTTTGAGGGTGAAGGGATAGGGAGGAAATCCGAGGAGGTGTGTCCCCACCAGCATTTGAAAATCAAGGGCCTGTGACTTCTAGGCACAGAAGGCCTTCCTGACAAAGAATCTGCCTGAGGGAATTTTCTTAAGCCTGGATTTCCTATTGTTTTAGATGAATTATGCCCACTGTTTTAACTTCAACCTATTTTTAGAATTTTCATACATGAGACATGTTTATAAGCCACACTCATCTAAGAAGCCACAGAGCACTCAACCCTAACGCCAAAAAGATGCTAAGTACCCTCAGTGAAGCTCTGAAACCTGGGGCCCACTTTTCCTCCCACAGTTAACAGCTGTGGCCACACATTAGCTCTGATCACAGAAGCCACCCCCATGATCTCTCCTGATTCCTGTCCACTGGCCACGCCCAGTACCTCGGTGAGCTCGGGGGGCTCCTCAGGGCCCTTCTCCTTCTCTTTGCCCGTGCTGGGCTGTTCTTTCATCTCGAGCCCAGAGTGTCTCCGCTTAAACACAGCGGCAGCAGCAGCGGCAGCGGCAGTGGCGTTGGCATTGGCGTTGGCATTGCCCAAGCGAAGTCTGGCCGACACTTCCTCTGAGAGATCAGGCTCTGGCTGCCGCTCCTTTGGCTGTTCAAAGAAAATTGCTTGATAGTTTTACTATTTTCAATGCTAGACTTGCAGCTCTCACTCACATGAAACACGAGGGAGAGGAAGCCAAACCATTCATGGGCTCACCTATCACTATGTGGCTTGGAGGAAGGGGGCATCAGGCCCATACACCCGTGCCAACCACGCCAATGCCCACTTCTGCTAGGACCAAATCGGCTTGACGAGTCACGTACTAGACCCATTATTTTAAGTCAGGAATTTCACAAAGCTAAATCGATGCTGCTTTCCCCCTTAGAGAGCAGCCCCTGTGTGCACGAGGTACATCAGTGGTCAGCAGGCTGCCTTCCATCAGGCCTCCAGGTGTTTAGCTGCCACCTCCAACAGAGCCACCACAGCTGCCAGGAGTGATAATGGGCTGGCTGCTTCTGACCCAATTTTAAAGAACGGCTGACAGCCACAGGAGAGTACTGAGCTGTGGTCACACAGACTTGTCTTTTATCTGCACTGTGGAGTTTTACTTGCCGGATCATTAATAGCTAATGGCAGATGGACTTTACCAGGGATGTGGGCAGGGGTCCACTCTGGAGGGGTGTGTGGGGGGGTGGAGATTAATGATCAAAATTCCTCCTAGCAAGGTCTAGGGGGTTAAAGTTGAAATGACCAAACCAGAAGTGATCAGAAGAACTACCACTGACTGATTAGAGTCAAGATCCACTGACCCTATGGTAACCAAGACCTAGATTCTTAACAAACAAAAGCATTTGTCTAGCACTTAGCCTGTGCCAAGCACCAGTGGTAGAGGCAGAAAGGTCAGACTTAGCAACTTTTTCTCCCCATGGCCTAGTACGTAAGGTCATCTTGGCTCCTCCTTAACTTTGCAAAATATTTTGCTGAAATCATTAGTGTTTGCCGAGTCTCTTGAGCTTGTCTGACCACAAAGAATTCACTCTGATTCCTTAGGACATTGCTTACAAACCAAATATCCTGTTGAGAGAAGCCTCTGAATACGAACATCCTGAAACAGGTCAAAAACCTTAGCTCCCAAAGCAAAGTCCATGGTGGCCTTCTCTGAGGACATCCCACATCACCTCTGGGCGTGCACACAACTCACCTCCTTCCCCAAAAGTGAAACAGCCCGATTCAGTAACGCCTAAAAGCCCAGGGGGGTGGGCAGAGGAGATGCTCGCTCATGCCTGCTTCTCCACTGATTTCCAGGCAACCAAATCAGAAAGAAGAGGATCCCAAAGCAAGATGAAGAGGGTTTCTCTCTTCCATGATCAAAAGAACACAATGGGAACGATGGAATTATGGATGAAATAAAAGGTAAACCTTGGATTCAGAGAACCTATTTTGAAGCACTACAAAGCCACACAGCAATCCTCTGGGCTGGTTTTTTTTTTTTGGTTTTTGGTTTTTGGGTAGGAATCAAAAAGTTAACATTATTTAAATAAAATAACAAAAATACGTTAAAATAGAGCTCCATACTTACACTTTCATTTTCTGATTTTTGTTCAACTGTCTTTTCAGGTTCTGGAATTTTTGCCTTAGAATACCTGAAAACAGAAAGTATGAACTTTATTGATAAATACACCCTTACACAATTCTTAACCTTTTTAGAAGACTTCAGTCATGTAGGAGAGGAAGAATGAAAGGGATACTTTTCAAAACTATGGTTGGGGCCAGAATTCCTAACCAAACAAGAAGTAGAAGAGATTATAAAAACAAAATAGCAATAACAATGTGAAAAAAAAAAAAGACTAACAAATGAAAACTAAATGAACTTTTGAGGTTTCACCTGCAACCCAAGAAATTGGCAAAAATGGTTAAAGACAGAAGTAAGTCAATGCTGGAAGGACTGTGGTAAGATAGGTACATTAATACACTGCTGGGGAAACTGTTAATTGACCCATTGCTCTGGATGACAATCTGGGGAAAAATAGTTTTTTTTTAAAGAGAATAAATGTCCATACCCTTTAATCAAGCAATCCCACTCCTGGGCATATGCCCCATTTTACAGTTGAGGAGACTGAAGCAAACAGGGTGAAGTGACTCACCAAGGGTCACACAGCTAGTAAGTGTCTAGGACTAGATTTGAACCCAAGATCTCCGGACTCTTAAGTCCAGCGCTCTCTCCTCTGTTCAAGCAGAACGAGCAGAACGACACACACAATGGGGACCACAGGAGTGAAAACTCTCCAGAACGCAGCTGAACACAGAGAAGCGGCGACAACTCAACTCTGTTCTGGAGAATAAGCAGTGTTCTCCTCTGGGCACTGAGCAGGTCATTTTGTCGGCTCTTTTTGCTCTTTGTCACGAGTAACTGCAGGCTGGGAAGGGTCAAGCAGGGAGACTGTCAAATGAATTACGTGTGAGAAACCATTTTTTAAAAATGGGAGAAGCTCGGTACAGCAGAAAGAATGGGTATTTGGAGTCTGACATCTGGCAATGCCCCCCCAGACAAGCCGTGTAACCCCTCTGAGCCTGTTTCCTCTCCATGATAACGAGGGAATCGGGCTTGATGATCTCCAAGGTTCCTCCCAACTCTCAATCTACAAGCCCAGGTGCTCAGAATAGCTTGAATTTATATAATCTTGTTAATTCCCTGACTTCAAGGGTCTATGATATAGGGATGGGTTTCCCCTTCCGCAATATAGACAGTAGAACTGTGACAATTTGGCTGTGACCACAAACCCCATCGCCCTGCAGCCTCGCTCACGACAAGCCTCTCTAGACTAGGCCAGACTGGGTAGCAGATCGTGGGCAGACAGGTAGCTTTGGGGCCACAAGGGGAAGCCCTTCCAGATGAGAAGCACAACCTGCCAGAGCTTGCCTTGGGTTCCTTACCATAGAGAGGGAGATTTTCTCTTCAAAAAAAAGAGAAACAAACAAAAGTCCTCATGTCCTGCCTTACTTTTCCCAACACATTTAAAATTCTGAATATTAACATCAAGGAAAACGTAAAAGAGTGAGGCATTTGCTAGCAAAATGCCAAAGGAAGTCTGGCACAAGCCAAGTCTAACTAGAAGGAGGATCCCTGGGCATCAATAGTATGGTCCTCCCTAGGTTTCTGTTTGGGGCAACACAGTGCTGAGCACACTGTCCCAGACTACATCACCTCCTCAATGAGGCTCACAGTCATTCTAGAGATCAGTCACAATCCAACGGCAAAAAGACAGGGGGATAAAGGATGCCTGTTGTCCAGATTACGACATGCAAATGGAAAGAAAGTCCAACAGTACCAAGATCATAGACACACACTGCAGGCAGGGAATTAGCCAAAACCAGGAGAAAGATGGCAGCAAAGGTGCATTTGTTTGGAAAATTACATACCATTTTTAAAGATCCCAAGCTGTCCCTAATATAAAATCCATCACATAGAAATGACAATATCCTCCCAGTGATATCATATGGCAGCAAATGGTAAGTCACTTAACCCCAATGGCCTTTTAAAACAAAAAAAGTAGCATCTCAGAAAGATAAAGGACCGGCAAAGGACAGTGGCCAATCTCATAGGGAAAATGTGGGACAGAGAACCTAAGGCCTCCCCAAAATGAAGAACCAGGTGGCAGCCTTCAGAGCCTTCCTGTGGAAGGTTCCCACAAAGGGTTGCACACAGGAAGGCCCGGATGGAAAGTGGCCTACACTGGGGGGGGGGCAGCGGCCACTGTGAGGAGCTCACACATCCTCTGGAGTATCTATGTGAGAAATGGAAGGCAAAGAGCTTGCAGAGGCTGAAGAGAGAAGAGAACAGGGAAGGCTCCATCAAACAGCTGGTACTCAGGAGAATGGGCCCAATGCCACAAGAGAGGCACAAACAACCTGCTCGGGCAGTCTGGTGGGGGAGGCCTCATGGAGGAGCTGAGTCTGAAGAACAGCTGAGATGTGGCTCTGCAGACCTCCACTGCTGGATTCTGAGATACTGCTGCAATTCCAAACAAAGGAAAGAAGGGAAGAGCCCGGCATGGGGGTGGAGATGACCAAGGGCAGGGTAAGTTCAAGAAAACGACGTTCGCCAGTTCTTGTCAAAGTGTGACAGTGAAAGGATGAGCTCAGACCTTCTGCAGAGACGTCATGATGCCTCCAGAGAGATGCCCAAAGAGATCGTTTACTCTTCCACTGAGATTTCTAGAGAATGTCCCATTCTTAAATAGAAGCACTCCAAAAACAGTTCTTGAAAGCCCCCAGAAACCATCAGCTAGTTACCTCTTCTCATTCCTCATAACACGAACAGGTCCCCACGATTCAGTAACTCTGTCTGTAAGGAACAAAGGTGAGGCAAAGATTAAGCTTGATCAAAACCGAGATACGTCTATAACTGCGTGCGCACGTGCACGGTCTCTCCTTCCCCCTCCCTCCCTCCCTCTCTTTTCAGCTGAGAGGGCTGCTAAAGTATCAAGCCGCCAGTGCTCAGGAAAGGCCGAGACCAGCATTTCACATGGCGTCAGTCCATTCTCACAAAACAAGGGGCCTAATGAATAAAAGCCTTCATTTTCCACCCATGATCTTCACTGTGAACAGGTCCCATGTGTTCAGAGCTGCCATGTGGGGAAAGGCGGAGAATTTGAAAATTTCAAAAAACTACTGGAGGATGGTAACAAAGAGGCACCTTTCCCCCCTCAATCACCTCTTTCTAAACACCCTAATGTTTCAAAATGTTGTCCTTTGCCCTGCACAATACATAATCTTTCAAATTAAGACCGTATGAAATACGAAATGTGAACTCTTAGTATGAACTGAGGAGAAGATTGTAAAACCAGGCCACAGATGGGAACTCACATTGCTTTGGAACAAGCTGACCTGCTCTCATCTCCAGGTGTTGGTCTTCCCCCCAGCCACCATTCCTTACTGCTTCCACATGACTTCGTTGAGAACTTAGGAACAGCAAAATTTCAGAAGATCAGAAACAAAAGAAAGGGCCACAACACTCATTCATTTTCTGCTCGGCAAGTTTCTCTAAACAGGTATTACAAGATGCCCCGGGCACACATATGGGAGCAGAGGAAGCCACACAGCCCAGGCTAACGTTCAGAGCAAGCCAGGGCAAAGGAAGGACTAATTTCAAGCCCAGTTTTGACACTGAGTGACTGTGGGCAAATCAATCTCTTGGTCTTATTGTAACTATAAAACCTGGATAATACTGGTAACACAAAAATGTCATGGAAAGAAAACACTGAAAAATAACTATCATTTAAAAAGGCCTTGGGGCATTTAGGTGGCACAGTGGATAGAGCACTGGCCCTGGAGTCAGGAGGATCCGAATTCAAATCTGCCCTCAGACACTTGACACTTACTAGCTGTATGACCCTGGGCAAGTCACTTAACCCCAACTGCCTTGCAAAAACAAAAAAAACCTTTTTTTTATTTTTTAAAAAAAGGTCTTTAAAGAGTCACAACCTAAAAATGCAACAGAATTCAGTGAGTTAGAAGAACATTTCAGAGCTTTACTACTAAAAACTAACTACAGCATACTTCTAAATATCTTAAGTTTTTTTTATAGAGAGACGTATGGAGAGACGTATGGTTGGTGCTAGGACCAAAGGCATTCTCGTTAAATCGGCTTTCTGAGCCTAACAAACTCCATAACTCATTAAGTTCATTCTTCTTTTCTTGACAGAAACTAGACCAGGTTGTGAATTTTCATCAAAATATCTATGTAACTCTCCAACTTTCTGGCTAGACTACTGAATGTTCTAGAAGAATCAAAATGAAACTTAAGAAAATAACTCCACTGACTACACAGGTCACAAGTATGATTCCCATAAGAAAAGTTTGTTTTACCAAAATTTCAAATGAAAGTGGCTACTTCTGCACATCCGTTTCTCACACACACAGGAGCTTCAGAGTCAAATGCAGAGTCGACTGCACCTAAGACCTGAACCTGAGTTAGAATTCCACTGCTCTACACACTCTCTGACCTGCAACACCAGGCCCCACAAACCCTGCGCTGCTTTTCTGCATGAGCTAACCCTCTGGGTCCCAGCTGTCTCCCCCCCACTTCTTAAACAAAGGTTAGGAGGCTTATGAACTTTTTCTTTCTCTTGCTGGCTGAGAGAAAAGGTCAAGAGAAGGGTTGTTTCCTGCCATCACTAGGACAGACAAGGTGCCCTTTCTTTTTCCCTGGCTCACTCCATGGGGGGAAGCTGCAAATTTCTGGGATAGAATCTTGGGGAAACATTCTCATCCTTCCCAATTCTAGAACTCAAAACAGAAATGACCCTGCAGAGAAGGGAAAGCAAACAGAAGGGGACACCTAAGCTTCAATTTAAATGTGTGGCTGCCTGGTGGTACCTTGTTTTCTGGAGAGCTCATTTCCTCCTACTGGCTGAAAAGTGTCATTTCCACACTTATCAACCTCTCATGGGAACCATCATCAGACCAGGCAGGAATGAATGTCTCCCTTAATAATGTTCTACACCTGCCATGGCTCTTCTTACTCCTCACTCAATAGCCAAAGGGGTCACCTCCTATCAAGATTAGCTCAACCAGTGGTTTTAAAAGCTTCTATGTCCCTGCTCCTACCCCGCAACAATCTGGGCCCACCCCCTCCCATGCCCAGTTCAGTCTGACTTTCCCCTGGATCCCTGGAGTCTCTCTGTTCTATCATTAATGAGGCTTCCTCTCCTCTAGTGCTCCCTCTTCTAGCACCCGCCCCTCCCAATGCATGTCTTCCTGGCTGTGCCTTCCCTCATCCTTCCTTACCCTAATACACTCCCTCCTAGAGGAGGAGTCAGATTCCTGCCCAGTGCTACTTCCAGCAAACTACTCCTTTGGAGGCCATCCTTACCTAGCCAGGTTCTTTACCCAAAACAGATCCTGGTGAGTCACCTACCAGCCTCAAGATGATCCTTTCTCCCCTTTTCTGTACCAGGCTCACAGTCTTCCTCTCCAATGCTGACATGCCTCTCATCCCTTCCCCACCAGGACTCTTTCAGACTAATATCCCCCTTGCTCAGGCTTTACTCTCCTTCCTTCCTCTCCTCCTCTCTCTCCCTTCTGTCCTCTTCTCCCACATCCCTCACCACTTGTCCTACCATCTTTGTGCCTTGCCAAACTCCACCATCTGCCTATTCTATTCCCATTCATGCGCTGCTAAACAGAACTGGAAGAAGTCATGCAGCCATATTGACTGGGTTCACCATAAATGTATACCTTACAATCTCTACTTGGCCCTCATTGCAGCAAGACAGTCCTTTTAATCCTCCTAAATGGATTCTTTATACCACTCCCCACAACAGCTGGTCCAAATCTTCTGTTTCTCAATCCCACCTCCCCCAATCAAACATGGTCCCATACTTTATTGAGAAAAGAGGCCATTCACCATGAGCTCCTCCTTCTCTACTTACTCAGTGTCTCACAACCTACTGACCTCATCCCCCATTCTTTCCTCTTTCTCTCTGATGGCAACCCTTCTATTTATACCCTTGATCCAATTCCTTGTGTCACCCAGCACGTTGCCCTCTCCCCAACCCCAGCCCCTTTTCCCCCTCCTCTTATCTTTAATCTTTACTCCCACTCTACTTGCTTAGCCCAGGTCTCCCCCATTCTTAAGAAATTTTCACTTGCCCTTACCATCTCCTCATGCTATCCTCATGCTATCACAACTCAAGCTCCAAGAACTAATGGCTACCTATTCCTTCCATCTTATCATTCAGTTTGCAAACTCTCGTAATCTGACTTCCAAATGCATCACTTAATTGAAACTGCTTCCTCCCAACTTATTAATTCTCTCTCTTTAATTGCCAAACCTGATGGTCTTTTCCTAATCCTCATCTTTTCTGACCTCTCTGACTCCAATGGCCACTCTCTCTTCCTAGATCATCTTTGGGGTTTTCAGACACTC
This sequence comes from Phascolarctos cinereus, assembly GCF_003287225.1. Classification (NCBI taxonomy): domain Eukaryota; kingdom Metazoa; phylum Chordata; class Mammalia; order Diprotodontia; family Phascolarctidae; genus Phascolarctos; species Phascolarctos cinereus. Next base: position 14,791,168 of record NW_027555958.1, on the reverse strand, counting down.
TCATCTCTTGGTTCTCCTCCTGTCTATCTGACCTCCACTTCTCAGTCTCCTCTGCAGAACTGTCTGCCACATCCTGCCATCTAGCTGCTGGGGTAACGCCCAGGCGCTGGCCAGGCCTTCTCTTCTTTTCTCTCTCTCCTCTCAATGACATCACCACCTCCCATTGGTTTCATGATCATCTACACAGATTTCTCCACAATCTCTATAAAGCCAGTTACAACTCATCGCCAATTGCCTACTGGACACTTGGACCCAGATGTTCAAATCAGACCTCCTGATTGTTTCTCCCCTCCCTCTTTCTCATAATGGCTCCGTCAGCCTTCCAACCACACAAGTGGACATCCTTTGCTCGCCCTCAGCCCACCCAGTAAGCTGCCCTCCGTCTATTCCACCTCTGTATTCAGATGGCCAAGGTGCTAATCAGATCCTCACCACCTCTCTCCTGGACCAGCAACTGTCCCTTCACTGGCTTCCCCACCTAATTCATTCTCTCTTCAGCTTACAAAACGACAGTCCTCAGCACAAGGTGACCATGGCTAACCTTTGCTCAGTCCATTTCAGTGCCAATCCCAGTTCCTCTGCTTGGTATTGAAAGCCCTTCACATACTAGTTCCAATCCATCTCTCCATCCACCTTACACATCCCCCCCCCCACCAACACCACTCTACATCCCATCTGACACAGAACATCCCTTCTTCCCTCCCTGTGCTGTTGCAAAGATTGTCCTGCCCTCCCTCCTAAGCTCTGCCTCGAGATCCCAGCTTACTCCAGAGCTCAGAAATGCCTATTAAATGACCCCAAAGGGAAGGAAAAATAAGCAAAAGAAGACAGAGGGAAAGGCTAGAATTTGGGAAACTGCTAGATTTCTCTGGACATGCCAATAAGTTTCACATTCCCCACTTACAGAAATTAAATAATTTTACCAAAATCCCAAAAAAGTTTTGAAATTTAACAAATTCTAAAAATCCCATAACTGTTATTCATTACCTTGGCACATTCTACTGTAGCCAAGCTACAATCAGAAACTGTTTTCAGACTTTATTAATGGCGCTGATAAAGTGAGCACCAGCTCATGTTTCTAAAGTACTTTGCATATATTAGTCCATCTGATTCACAGCACAACCCTGTGAGATGGGCACTAATGCTATTATTATCTGCATTTTGTAGCTAAGGAAACTTTAGGCTCAGAAAGGGTAAGGGATTTATTTGCCCATGGTCACACAGCTTGGTGACTATCGGAGGCAGGACTGAAATTCAGGTCTTCTGACTCCAGATCCAACACTCAGAACATCAGAAAATGAGAGAGTCCAGGTGGGAGCAAAGAATCCTGGCAACAGAGCGGAATCGAAAAGCTGAGTCTTGAGAGGTGAGGCCCCAGGAGCCCTGTGAGCACCTAGACGTGGAGGTCAGATCTGTCTTCTGAGGTAGCCACGGGGGCATTCCCCTGCCCAGCCCTTGCTGGCTGTCACTCTCGTACAAGACAAACCATAAGCAAGCACCAACACCACGAGCCCCCACAACCCACCAGGCTGTCATTACCCGTGACGGTTTCCAGCGATAGCAGGGAGGCAGTTTCCATGGCAACCTTCTTTAATTCGCTGCAACAGCCTTTGATACTTCTCTCTCTCCTCTCTCTGAAAACCCTGGGGAAAGGAAAGAAACACTGACAAAAGCCAACAGCAAAACGACTGGCCCACATGCAGAGAGTCAATCCATGGTGAGGACCCGGCTTCTACCCCCCCCCCCGGCAGCAGCTCCCTGAGCCGTTCTGGGCCCTGGACAGCCATTATCCCCGGGGCACTGTCCGAGGGAGCTTTAAAAGGTGCTCACTTAGCACCACGTGAGGCCTAATGCCCACTGTCCTGGGGCTGGAGACGCAGTCCCTGACCTTATGGATTCCCGCATAAAAGCAGGGACCGTTTGATCCTGCATCCTCTCATTGTGGGGCCTGGCACACAACAGGGGCTTAATAAATGCTTGCTGACGGATGTGAAGTTTGCCTAACAGGAAGATGACAAGCGTCAATGAACTAAAACCAGACAAGATGAGGTGCAGTGCTCTGGAGAGCTGCCGAGTGGGAACGGCAGCAAGGTGACATCTAACTGCACTTTAAAGATGACCCGTAATTCAGGAGATGAAGGGACAGGAAGGACATTTCCAACTCGGATAACAGTAGGAACAGAGAAAGGCAGAGACAAGTGTAGTCTGGCCACAGCCTAGAGGTGCATGGAGGGAAGGGGAAGAGAAGAACCAAGATAGTCAGATCCACAGCCAAGGAAGAGTCATCGACAAGCCACGGGAAGGAGGGGTTAGAGTGCACAGAGGACGGAGAAGGCGACCTGCTCGGGGGGCACTGGGCCAGCCAAGGCAGGCACTAGTATGTCTGAACCTGGGGATGGGGGCAGCAATGGGAAGAAAGGAGAGGGGACAGTTCAAAGAGATACAGCAGAGACGGAACTGCCAAGATTTGGGAATAAAAAGAATGTAAAAGATGAGGGAGAGATGGTACTGACACACTGAACACAAGAAGTGAATTGTGAGAAGAAGCAGGTTTTAGAGAGACATGATGAACTGCATTCAGGAGAAGCCGAGTACGGTTAGTTGCTGGCCTTAAGCTGTGGAAAAGGACCCACGTGACATCACTGCGTTAGCGTCAAGTTACAGTGCGTCAGCTGTGGCTGATGAGACCAATGCGCGCTCAGAACGCTCTACCACAGGCCAGCACAAAGGGTCCATGTGAACCTGTGCGCTGGATTCTCTAAATCTGGGCATTTCGCATTTCTTTTGAGCTACCGAAATTCTGCTTTGCTCTGATGTGGGCACGTCACGCTGGGCGGTCCTATGCCAGTGTCTCCCACGTCACACGATTAATTCCAAAGTTCTTCAGAGAGAACTTGAGTGTCCTTGTATCACTTCTTTCGACCTCCGTGTGAGCGCCTGCCTTCTGTGAGCTCTCCACACGACAGCTACTTTGTTGTTGTTGTTTTTTGCAAACATACATTTGGCATTTGAACAACATGGCCAGCCCCTCAAAGTTCTGCTCTCTGCAGGAGCATCTGAATGCTTGGCAGTTTGCCTTGAGAAAGGACCTCAGTGTCTGGTACCTTATCCTGCCAGGTGATCTTCAGAATCTTCCTAATTCAAATGGAAGCGATTCAGTTTCCTGCCCAGGTTTCACAGTCATACAACAATGAGGTCAGCGCAACAGCTCTGTAGACCTTCAGTTTGATAGGCAGTCTAATACCTCTTCTCTCTCACACTTTCCTTCAGAGCCTCCCAAACACTGAGCCAGCTCTGGCAATGCCTGTGTCAACCTCATCAATGTGTACATCCCCAGAAAGTATACTGCCAATGTAAGTGACCTTATCCGCAGTATTCCAAACTACTCCATTTGCTGTAACTGACGGTTCCGTGTCATGTATGGTGTGCTGCTGGCTGCTGGGGCACCTGTGTCTCCTTGGTGGGAACTGGCAGGCCACAATTAGCACAAACAGCAGAGAATCAATCCTCACTGAAGGCATCTGGCAACATTGCTGAGCCCATCATGTGAAAAGGCATGGAAGCAAGCACACAGCCTTTGGCTTCACTTCACTGGCGACTAGAAAAGTGCACAAGTATTGACCATTATCCAGACCCCAGGCAAGGATGCCATCGTGAAACTGACGTACAACACCGAACTTCTCCGGGCGTCCTATTTTGACAGAAATTTTCATAAGCCCTCGTGACTGACAGTATCAAAGGCCTTAGTCAGATCTATAAATGTTGTATACAGACCTCTGTTCTACTCCTGCCATTTTTCCTGGAGTTATCAAGCAGCAAATACCACATCAACCATTCTTTGGCTTTCTGAAGCCACTCTGGCTCTCAGGTAGATGGCCATCTTTCAGGTAAAGGATCAGCTATTAAGGAGGACTCTGGCAAGAATCTCACCAGCAGTAACTAAGAGAGACTTTCTCCCTGTGATTGTCACAAGACAATCTATGTCCTTTACCTTTATAGAAATGGACAATGAAGACATCCTCGAACTCCTGAGGGATAACCTTCTCTTGCCATACAACCCAGAAAATTTCGGTCAGTTTTTGTAGGGGCAATGGACCACCACCCCTCCTCCCTACCCCACCCCTACCCTGTAAATCTCAGCTGGAACAGAATCAACACCAGGTGCTGAGGGAAAGACTATGTTGAAGGTCATTCCCATCCAGGTGGCTAGAGCCCAGAGGCAGCAGTCTGATCTGGAGAGTCACCACCATAAGGTACTAGGTGCTGCCCATGACAAGAAATGAGGTTGCTGAGGGACAGCAGGTCAGGGGCAAAACCTCAGGGAACACTCACCATGGAGGGTGGGAAAGGGATGAGAACCCAGTAAAAAAGAAGAAACTGGAAAGGGGAGAAAACAAGGTGTGTGCGTGATCTCTCAAAAATCAGGGGAGAAGGGTATCCAGAAAGAGGGGATGGTCAAGAGTCTCAAATGCTACAGAGGACAGGAAAGGTTGGGACCTAAAAAAGTACCAGTTAATTTAGCAATTAGGGACCTAACAGTGTCCTTGGAAAGCCAAAGCCAAGCAGAGTGATGGTGCGGGAAGCCACAGTCAAGCGTGGTGAGGTGAAGGCAGGAAGACAGGAAAGAAGAGAGGACAGACGGTGAGCACCAACCATTTTCATGAACAGAAGAAAGGAACTTAGAAAGTTCCTATTTCAATTTTCTCAGGAAAGGGGGAGGTTAAGTCACCTCTCATAAGTGCTGGGGGACAGTCATATTAGGGATTTCACAAACAAATCAGAAGAACTTTTGAGCAGCCCCAAGATTCCACTGCTAAGCCTGTGTCCCAAGGAGGTCAATGACAAAAAAGGTCCAACATTCCAGAGATATCCATTGATTGGGAAACGGCTGAGTTGTGGTACATGACTGTAATGGGGACCATTATGCTGTGAGAAATGATGAGTGCAGAGAATCATGGGAAGACGTGTGTGAGCTGATGCAAAATGGCATGAACCCACACAAACAACAGAAACAGAACTACCACCATTACATGGCAAGAGTAGCAGCAGCGACTAAACAGAAAGCTCCCAAACAAGGACCAAGCCCTGCCCCCACCCCACCAAGCACAGACACGGCTGCATGTAACACCCAATTTCTTTCAACAGGCCCATCGGCTTTATTCCAGTTCCTTTTCCTTCCCCTCTGAAGAACGGTCTGCTTCCAAGCAGCAAGGCTGGCACACGCTGTATGTTTACGGGGATGAGGTCAGGACCCTGGGAGAGGGCCTCCTCTCAGGTGGCACAAGCTGCCAGAGTTGAGGATCTGCTGCGGGGCCCAGGGGCTTACAGGGGCTGGCAAAGTCAAGGCTTGACCGGAGAGGCAAGCTAGGCCAGAAGCGGGCCGTGGACCAGAAGCCCAAGAAAGGCCCAAGGGACAGGAAGATCAAAAAGCAGGAATGAAGGAAGTGAAGATGGGAATGGGCAAGAGGCAGACGGGTCTGGGAAATGGTGTGCCCACAGTGCAGTACTTGAGGCGGGGCTGGGACTGGAGCCACTGTGCAGTCCAAGAGTCAGAAGGGTCCCCGACATTCATCCTGCACCCCCTAAAGATGACGGCGGGACAGCAGGGAGGGGAAGCATACAAATATGGCACTGCTGCCCCTGAGAAAACAGGGCAAGTGAACAAGAGGTCAGGAGAGGAGAGCAGTCACAATGGGGAGAGGACAACACAAAGGTGCATGCTGTCCCAAGAGGGCCTGGGTTCGAATCCCAGCTCTGCTTCTTCCTGCTTGTATGTGCTACAGCAATTCATTTACCCTCTCTGGGCCTCGCCTGTAAGATGAGAGGATTGAACTGGATGACTTCTAAGGGCTTTCCCCAGCTCTAAAATCTTTCCAAAGAAGAAAGGCCAGTGGAGGCACGAGGAGGGCCATAGCGCAGAGCAAGGGCAAGGCTGGCCCTGCAGGGAGTGTGTGTGCAGGGAGGGCATGAATCGCTTTCCTCAGTGGAAAGGAAACTCGGCGTCCAAAGGTCAGAGGGAAGTGAAGGAGCTTCCCCTCCGCCCTCTGATGTGGGCTGCACACAAAGCACCCCCACCAAACGCCAACACGAGCAATCAGAAGAGTCGAGGCGTCCAGGAAGGCAGGCACAGTTTACCTTCCAGCCGATGGCGTCCTTGCTGCTCCGACACTAGCAAAGAGAGACCCACAATGATCCCTGGGACTTGCCTCTTCCACAGCACAGCGTGCTCTCCTCAGAGCCCTGCCAGTTTCTGCAGGGGGTCCCTCCGAAAGGTTCCGGTCCTGAACAGGCTGTTTCCAGGCTACAGAACTGTCTGGGGGAGACTTGGCATAGTGACGGCCACTCATTCTTTTGTTATAAACTTCCTGGTTACGAGGAAAACTATTGGATAGAACAGAAATGGTCAACAAGACTGAAACACCTGCTGTCTCTGCATGAAAGCTCCAAGACCTGCAGGCCCCATTGACAGACCAGGTAGAGGCAGTCCTGCGGTATGAATGCCCCAAATACACACTAGCCCTTTGCACAATCATCACAACATGACGCTTTGCAGATCTTCACAAGCAGAGGTCCAGATCACAGGGAGAGCGTGGCAGAGCTGGGGCTGCAACCTAGGCCTTCCTAGTTTTCCAAGTCCTGCCACAGAGCCACTGAACGTCTCCCCCACCCCCAGCAGCAATCTTCCCCAAAGCCACAGCCTCCGCCCATCCTGACCACTGGAACTATGCACCCCCCCTGCCTTCCAGGGGGCTGACTGGTTGCGAGAACCCGTGTGCAGTATTTTCTCACCCATTCCGCTGAACCCAGAGCTTGGGGGAATCTGGAATCGTTAAGGCTCGGATGTGTTCACAAAAGTATACCACTACAAGTATTTTCACCAAAACACAGATATTTCAGGGGACAGTTTGGGACCAGAGACTTCCTTTAAAACAACACTCAGAATACATCTTTTTAAGAAAGTTAACTTAAGGATTCAGCCTGATCCTCAGTCAGAGACCAAGTACCGTGGCTAGCGAGGAGCCAGGTAGCTGCCCCTCTTTCCTGGAAGCGCTGTCTGTCTCTGAGGGCCTTCCTGAGACTCTCCAGGGCTGGCGGGGCGAGGTAACAGGGCCACACAGGGAGGTCCCCTTCTCATCCCATACACTTGTTTTTTACCTGCCTGCTGAGACTACAAGACAAGGAAAGATCTTTCTGTCTACTGTCCTTTGAAAGACTTTCTCAGATGCTTTAAGCATCCTGAACAACCAGAAAACAGAAACAAGAAAATGAAAGCGTTTTAAGAGGTCTTCATAATGTGCTGTGATTAAGCTGGTGAATTTCTATGCACAGAAAAGCACAATTATCAGAAGGCAACGATTACCTGAAGGAAGGCATAACGTGGCCGTGGCGTGGGTGATCTCGCCTCACTTTATTGGAATGTTTACTTGCTCCATTACGTGTTTTTTTACCTACAAACAAAATCGTATTAGTAAGTGGGGGGGGGAACTGGAGTTGGAGTAGTTTGCATTTGAAAAGCAGAACTAAGTCTTTTGGCTTTCTCAAGTAAAATATTTAGTCTAGCAACTTTTCTTCCCCTCTCCAAAGATGAAAACATGACAGGCCCTATCTCAAACTCAAAACAAGTAGAAAGCCTCAAGATCACTGAGAGGCGAGGGCAGCTAGCTATTCTCTGACCTGACACATCCAATAAGCTTTTGGGAAATGTACGAATGAACAAAACCAAAGGGGACCCTCATGAGCTCTCCCATGGAAACCTCAGCTTCTCTTCTCCCGTAGCAGAGAGCATCCAAAATGGGATTCGGAACACTTAACACCCTGGAGGCAGCCTGTCAGAGAAGGGCTTGGAACGCTAAGCCATTCTAAGAGAATCATTCTAATTGTCATCAGAATTGGCCGATTAGACAAGAAATACAGCTCCAAATGACCAGCACAGGGCTAGTCCAATGTCCTGAACCATGTCCAGCGCCACCTTCTCTGTCCCAGGCATCATCGAAGGCCTAGAGGAGTGGGCCAGGACCTAGCTACAGGACAGACAATCCTGAGTCCAAAGCTCCTTCCAAAGTCTAGGCCTTCTCTACCCTGCATCTCACCTCCCCCCAAATTATCCCATCTCCTGGAGAGGAAGACAGACTACAGCCATCGGTCTTCAATGTCCCTGGCCCCCGGATGATATGGAAAGAATAAAGGCTGCAGTCCCCATACTTAACCCTGAGATAAAGTGGCCACAAGCAAAGTCAGAGTGACAGGCAGGCAGCTCCACTCAACAGAAACCCGAATTAAAGGGAAAAGACATTCCCGAGGTTTATAGCAATGGTTTTACTCCTCCTCTTCCCCATTACAACTCCAACCTGGTTAGAATGGTTCCCTTTCACATACTGAAAATTAGAAAAAGAAAAAAGAACCATCTCTCACCTGATGCAAGCACATCTCTCCAGGGTCCAGATTTTGTCAATTTATTAGATGAATCTTTGGGAAATACCTTAAAAACAAAAAAGAAATGTAATTGGAAAAAATAAAATACTATTTATTAAGTAGGGGGGAAAAAACGACCAAAAAAAAAAATAACCATTACAGTTAGAGAATTCATCTTTAAAAAAATAAACTTCCTATCAAAATCATCCTAGTGCATAAAATTCAACTGTCTTCAAGAAGATCCAAATTTTAATGTTTAAAACCTCTAAAAATAATGCAAAACAGAAATCACAGATGCTGAATATACATTAGCTTCTCCCATTAAAATATTAGTAATTATCCCACTTACACAGCTCTTTAATTTTGAAAATAATTTTTCTGTCTTTTGTAATTTTGAAGACAAGGCCAATTGCCAGAGACCAACAACCTTGGTCTGGCTTTCATTCCCACTGACCTCTCTGGGAGAGCTCCCAGTGTGCGCGCCATTGCAGCCACCAGCCTCCGGGCACCTCGGGTCGAGGTGGTCCGGAGAGCCAAATAAGTTGGTGATGTCCCAGATGCTCTTCTTGACTCGGTGAATCAAGCAATCTACAAATCCAGGGAGCACAAAACAAAAATGTCACAAGAAAAGGATTTCTTCTTTCAGAAGGGGCCTCTACAGCACACGGAGATGTACTTACACAAGCTAGAAAGACAAAGGCTCCAGCGTCTAAGGGCCTAGGCTCAAAACAGGCCTCAGATACTCACTACCTGGGCAGCCTGGGGCAGGCGGCTCCCCACAATGGGCCTCCATTTCCTTCTCTATAAATGGCTGGGGGTGGGGATGGGGGCTGGCCTCAGTAGCCTCTGAGGGCCCTTCCAGCTCTTGGTCCAGGACCTGCGATCCAAACCCTAACTTACAGAACACACAGCATCTCCCAGGGCCTGCCACATTTTAGACAGGCCTTCACAGATCTGCCGAATGAAGAGAGTTAGGAAAGAAACTAGCAAAGGTTCTTTTCTAGACACTTCTTCAAGTGAAAACAGCCAGGTTTCCTGTTTTCTTCATCAAACAGCAGCAGCTCTGGAAAACCAAACAGTGCTGTAAAAACAACCAATCCTCTTCCCTCCCTAACCTTTCAACCCAGGCAGGCTCTCGCCAGAGACACGAGGCCTCAAGGTGCCAGGGAGAGCCAGCTGTAGGCACTACCTCAGCCTTTCCTTCCAACTGTGCTTCGACACAGCATCACATCAAAGGTCACTGGCCTCACTGAAGAGATTCTGTGCGCTCAGTTAGCCCTTCTTGGGTCCGGTGGGGCATGCAAGGAGCGAGCAAGAAGCCCCTGGGACACCACAGCCCCACCCCATCTTCCTGATGGATCCTGGACTGCCTCTGAGCTACCATCCTCCACGGGTACTAAGTGGGAAAATCCCTGGGCCTTTGCTCACTCCTTCTCCTCCTCTAACATCACCCTACCTGCCCGTCTACTACCATCAACACATGCTGAAAACGACTCATTTGCCCACTTATACCTTACAGAGTTGTACAGACAGTTTTATATCTCAGTTTCACAGCATCAAAAAAATCTCTTCCCAAAGCAGTTTAGACCACCATCTTAAACCACAGACCACAATGAGCTCCAAATGGATACTCAACCTGACTATCTGAGGTCACGCCATTTAAAAAAAAAAAAGAATCAGAAGGGAAGCAGACTAGGTAACCTTTCACCAAGGCTAGTGGGAAGAGCTCTTAACCAAACAAGGGATAGTGGCAATCAAAGGATATAAAATAGAACATTTTCATGACATGAAATTGAAAAGCGTTTGCTTGATAAAACTAATAAGGCTAGGATAAGAAAGAAAGGTGTCAAATGGGAAAAAAAATCTCTCCATATATTTCTGAAAAGGTTCTGAAATCTAAGACATACGGGGAACTACACCCACACCCACATACATACACACCCCTACCTCTGACCCCTGACAGGCTAGGATACTCACAAACAGTTCCCAAAAGAAGGACTGCAAACAATTAACAACTCTATGAAACATTGCTTCAAATCACAAATCAAAATAATCCTGGGCTTTTGTCTCAATCCAGCAAATGGAACAGTCAGTGCTGGAGAAGCCACACAGACAGCCACACTGAAACGCTGCTGCTGAAGCTCTAGGTGGGGCTGACCACCCTGAAAGTCAATTTGGAAGTATGGGGGGAAAAAAAGAAAAAGAGACTGCAATATCCATGCCCTCCATTCCAGAGATCCTACGTACCAGGAAGAAGTCAAGGATAGAGATTTCAATAGGATCCCATACACCAAAATGTTTCAAGCAGCATTTTCCCCCAGTAAAGAACCAGAAACAAAGCACATGCCCGTTGGCCTCCATGTTAGCATGGCTAAACAAACCATGGCACACGAATGTCATGAGATGTTATTGTGCAAAAAGAAGCAAGGAATATGAAGAATTCAGGAAAAACAAACGTGAACTGTTGCAGTAAAAGCACAACAAGGAAAACAACACAATGACACTGTACAACATAAATGCTGAGGGGCAGTTAGGTGGTGCAGTGGATAGAGCACCACCTCTGGAGTTAAGAGGACCTGAGTTCAAATCCGGCCTCAGATACATAACACTCACTAGCTGTGTGTCCCCGGGCAAGTCACTTAACCCAAAATGCCACCAAAATTAAATAAATAAATAAATGCTGAGGAAAAAAGTGAATCGGACTGTCATGTGATCACAACAACTATTCCTTCCTCCAATTTGCCTCCGCCACCCCCCCCAATAAGCCAAGCCCTGTCCTAGGTCCTGACCATGCCCTCCCATTCCCCCCGAACCCTGTGCTCTCCAGGGCCCTACCCCACTGCCATGTACTAGCTCTGCTCTGTCCTGACCCTCTGGTGAACTCACTGGTTCCACTCTCTCCTTTCTCCAGTCCCTTGCCCCTTCATTCCACTGAAAAGAAAAGTGACTACAATGGTTGCTGTAAGAGGGCAAAGGAGGGGACGGATGCACACGATTCAGAGTCAGATTCCATGGGACTGAGAGCTGAGATGAGGCCAGGGAGGGAAGAACAGCGCTGATGCTGCTGACTCGGGGAAGTTCAGAAAAGGGATGGCTCTGGAGGGGAAGAGGAGCTCTCTGTCGGAAACAGTGCATCTGTGATGCCTGGGCTGGTGATGTGGGCAGATTCAGGACACGGACGAGAGCCGCACAGGATGGCAAGGCAAGCAATCTCAGGAGTGGAGGCCACTCACGTGTCAGTGAACATGTGGGACTTCTTGGTCTAGAACGTGGGAACTCCCAAGGAAGCCAGGCCAGCAACTGCTATGTAACTTTAGTCCTGAAGTTGTCTGAGGCACTGAGACTCCTTGCTTTACCCAAGTCACACAGCTAGTATGTGTCATAAGTGGGATTTGAACTCAGATCTTCTCAACTCTGAGGCTGTTTCTCTAGCCACTCTACCACGGGTGGGGAACCTGCAGCCTTGAGACTATATGTGAGGCGCACCTAGGTGGCACACTGGATAGAGCACCAGCCCTGAAGTCAGGAGGACCTGAGTTCAAACTCAGCCTCAAACCAAACACTTGACACTTACTAGCTGCGTGACCTTGGGCAAGTCATTTAACCCCAACTGCAAAAAAAAAGAGAGAGAGAGAGAGCATGCGAAAGAGACTACATGTGGCCCTCTAGGTTCTCAAGTATGGCCCTTTGAATCCAAACTTTATAGAACAAAGCCTTTTATTAAGGGGCTTTGTTCTGTGAATTTTGGATTCAAGTGGCCTACACTTGAAGGGCTAGAGGGCCACATGTTCCCCACTCCTGCACTATACCAAGTTGCCTATCTCAGTGGGGCTTTATGCAATAACATTTTCCACTTAAAGACAACTGTCTATAATGCTCTATTGGAGCTAGAGAAATGGGGGACAACACTAAAGATCCACACACAATATGGGCGCTCTCTTCACCAAAGGGACCTCTCACCCCTTCCTTCATATTGCATGGACTGGCTTCATGAACATCTGTGGCCAAACAAACCCCCAACCATTAACTGGTGATGACCCCCCCCCATGCTGGATCAGGGGAGGATTCAAAAGCCTTCACAGCTTGTGAGACCTTGAACTTGACGAGAGGATCTGGAGGACTTTAGCCTTGAAACAATCCGCAACATTCAGTTTTTGGTGTAGTTTACATTTTCTCCCAAACAAGTTTCTTTCTTTTCTTTCTTTCTTTCTTCTTTCCTCTCTCTTTTTTCTTCCTTCTTTCCTTCCTTCTATTTCTTCTTCTTCTACTACTAGTACTACAATAACTACTACTACTATTACTTCTACTATGACAACAGCCCATAGAGAATTGAAAATGAATGTTTAGTACCTAATCGTGGTCTCTTGGCTTGTATTTCATCAGTGGCTGGAGTTCTGAGGAAAAAAAAAACAAGCAGAAGATCACCATCATTACCTCATCAGGTATAAGTGCTCATTATGCATACATGTGCCAATATAATTCCATCATTCCTCCACTCCCACTCTATTACCCAATGGGTTCCAAGAAATGTTCTGAGACAGAATGACATATTATCAATCACTTCTGTTCATACAGAGGAAATTGCATTTTAATTTAGACATTTGAGTCAGCTAAAGGTTTTCTGTAACATGGAAAATAATCACATGCAGCAGAAAATTAACTAAGCAACCAGATCTTTTTGGATTGGAAAACAGCTTATATTGAAAGAAGCTCATTTATGCTGAAACTCACAGCACTTAAAATACACTAAAGAGTTTACTGAACAGCGCTCACCAAGCAGGGGGTTACGATCTCACCCAAGTGAACAGCATGTCAGCGGCTCAACACCAGGTACTTTTGAGATTTTAGGAGGGCAATACAAATCCTCTCTCTTTGGCTTTTGAAGACAGAAGTGAGGCCCACAAATAGCATCATGAATATGCTCCAGGCTCAGCACCTGCAAACTTCCTTTCCCCCCTCATCAATTTTAAGATTTCATCAATAAAAATACAGGGACTTTAAACACAGAACAAACATCCCATGGGCTTTAGGTTAACTAACACTTATTAAAGGCCTGCTCAAAACAAAACCAGGCAAGGAGGTGATGGAGATCAAACATTAAATATGACAGTCTCGACCATCCTGGGGCTCACAATCTAGCAGAAGGCTCTAGAGTAGGAGCCCTAACTTTTTCGGTGCCCCAGAGACCTCTGGCAACAGTCAAATGAAGCCTATGGAATCCTCTTCAGAGAACTGTTTTTAAATGCACAAAATAAAACATACAGGATTACAAAGGAAACCAACTATATTGAACTACAGTCATCCAAACAACAACGACAATGATGACAACGGCGACAACGATGACAAGGGTTCACAGAACCCTAGGTTAAGAACCTCTGCTCTAAAGCTACACATGCAGGTGTACGACACAAATTACTACAAAACATCTCATGGCAAGTGCATAAGCATGCGAAAAGTCAGAGAGAGGCTAAGAGAAGGGAAGAATCTTCACTGAATTGCAAGGGAAAGAGAAATGGAATGTGAAGTACCACAAGCTTGTGCCAAGAGCCCCCTCTGCTCCCTCTTCCCCCATAAATCTAAAATAAGACGGTGCCTTCTACGTGATTTCCTTGTGAGAACACAGGCAATCACCTTTCCACTCCAGCACTCATTTCCCCAGACACAACATTAACTAGTTCTCCACTAACCAGACAAGTCCCTCCAGGACAGCAAGCTCATTCTAAGGCAGAGGGGTATCCAAAGAACTGATAGGAAGTCAAAATGATCTCAGTTTTGACATTTCTAACAACACGGCCTTGGGGAAGTCACTAATTTCTTGGAGCCTCAGTCTCCTCACAAGTGAAACACAGAACAAAAGACTAATGCCTATCTTACAAAGTAACAACAACAATCACCAAAAAAAACCCCAAAACCAAAAAAACCCCAACAACAATTAAGCAAATTGGCCCGGGCTGCAGTGAGGAGCCAACGGCTCTGGAGGCGTTTCCACTAAGAATACAAAGTAACGCGCTCGGCTTTCCATTTCTGACACCCCCTCCCCCAGTTACTTTGTTTCTGCTTATCTTCGCAAGCGCCGTAACCCCTAACAAGAAGGCCACCTCCTCCCCTAAGATGACAGATGTAGAGAAGGCAGGGACGCCAAAGGTCACCTGTCCCACGCCCTCATTTACGAAGGAAGCTCCTTCGGGGCTTCGGGCCCCCGATCCCCTCGGGCACATCGCTGGCACGGCGCCGAGCACCGAAGGGAGCGCAAGGTTTGCCCGCGTAGCCAGAGCAGGCCATCCCTAAGGATCGACCTGTCCACAAGGCCTCCCACCTGGCGGCGGACGCCGGGGCCTCCACTCCAGAGACCTCGGCCTGGTCAGAGGCCGGAAATTTAGAGCCGCAAAGGGGCCTCGCTGGCCATCGAGCCCGACGCCCCGTTTTCCAGACGAGGAAGCGGAGGCGCAGCGAGAAGAGGAAGTGACCAGGCCCGCGCGCCCGCAGGCCGTCGAGCCAGGCCCTCAGAATTCACGCACGGGCCGAGGCGGGGAAGCAAAGGCCGCAGGCCCGGCCTCGGGCCGCACACGGCAGAGCCCCCGCCCGCCCCTCTCACCTGTCCGAGAGCCGCCTCTTGAGCAGGGGCTGCGCTGCGGGCTCGGGGCGGCCGCGCGGCCTCCGGAAGACGGAGTGGAGGACACTAACCAGCCATCTGTACATACCAGGCCGGTGCGGAAACCGCGGAGGCCGACACGGGCCTAGAGCCGGAGCCCGGAACCGCAGCCGCAGCCGCAGCCGCCCCTGCCACTGCCACAGGCCCCGCCTCTGCCCCCGCAGCCGCCGCAGCCTCCGCCGCAGCCTCCGCCGCCCAGGCCGTCGCCGCTGCAGCCTCAGCCTCAGACGCCAGCAGCCCCACCACGGCAACGTCGCAGACTGGTGACACCGCCCCCAGCCCACCGGAAGTGCGTCCCCACGGCGTGGGCGCTGTTCATTGACGTCACCCGCCCCCCTCCGCTGAGTCGCACCCCCTCGGGCCTGGTGCACCGGCGCATGCGCAGATGCCCCCGCCCCGCCCCGTCTCGTCCCAGCTCGACCGAGATTGTAAGAACGCGGCTCGGCCCAGCTCGGGCCCGGACGGGCCGAGCAGGTTCGGGGGCGGGGCTATCGCCGCCCTTCCGCCAGTCTTGCGGCGCGGGGGACGGAACGCGACACCGCCCACCGCGCCCCACCCTAACGCTCCCTTTCGGGAGGGAGGACCTTAACGAGGCACGGGCGACGGTTGGGCTGGAGCGGGCGGTGCGCGCAGGCGTTGGGCGCCGGCTCTGCGACCGTTGGTGCCCGGCTCCCCTCGCAGAGGCGTCTGGGGCGGGTTGTGCTTGCGCATGCGCCATTGTCTCTCCGGCCTCCCCCGGAGTGTTTCTCGACCCTCTGCTGGAATACCTCCAGGGAGGAGGGGCTCGCCGCCTTCCCAGGGAAGCCCGTCCCTCCTGGGCAGCGCTCGAGACATCGTCTGCTTCGTCCGTCCTGGGCCTGCATCGTCCCCTGTGACCCCCGCCAGCCTGCATTGCAGTGACTCCAGTGGTGGGGCGCCGCGCTAGCTTGCTGGGCACTCACAAAGGGAGTTTTTCCTTATGTTGAGCAAAAGTCTACGTCTGCCCATTGGTCCCGGTCTTCTCTGTAGCGTGACGTTAGGAGAGTAGAGGCTAACGACTGAAAAGGTGTTGGGTTTGGACTTTTTTTTTTTTAAATAGTGGTCTTCCACTATTCCCTCTCCAAAAAGTAAAATAAAAATAAGGCAGAAAAAAATGCCTATTTGCCAATAGTCAGATTCTTTTAGAAGTCAATTAACCTGAAGCACCTACTAGGTGCCAGGCCCGGTGCTAAGTAAAGGGAATATAAAGAAAGCAAAGGACAGTTCCTGCCCTCAGGGAGCTCACAGTCTAATGGGAGAGACAACATGCAAACCACCCTCTACAAATAAGATATGGACAGGATAAATTGGAGCTAATCAGAGCGGAGGCACTAGCAATAAAAAAAATAAAATTATTCCATTAAGTTAAATGTTTAAATTTGCATAAAATTTATTTGAGCAAAAAAACTAATAAATTCAGCCAGCTGAGTTCTAGCGACAGTCCTAATACATTACTTTATTGGTGTTTACTACACTCTAACAAACTTATTGCTATTTATTCTGATGCAAAAAAAAAAAACTAGGAACACAAGGGTCAAAAAACTAGAAAGCTCGTGTACTAATCAATTCCCCAGTTGATTGTCCTGTCTTTTGATTTCAGCCCCTGTCCTTATCAAGCTAATGCCCACAGTGCCCTGCAGACATATCTTGTTAATAACTGGGTTTTCAACTCATAGATTTAGAACCTGAAGATAGAAATTGTCTAGTCCAACACTCTCACCTTCAAAATAAAGAAAATAAGGCTCAGAGAGATAAATGAATTTACTCAACATCACAGTTCCCAGTGCTTCATTTTTGTCCACTTGGTTAGAGCCTTTCAACTCTTTTTACCCTCCTAATCTTACCCCATTCTTCAGGGCCCAGGCCAAAATCCCATCTCTAACCTCCCTGACTGGTCCAGCCAGCTCTGACCTTTCCCTTTAATGCACACTCAAATACTCAATGCTACTACTGCTAAAAATAATTTGTTGTTCAGTTGTGTCCTATTCTTTGTGACTCCATTTGGGGTTTTCTTGGCAAAGATACTAGAGTGGTTTTCCATTTCCTTCAGCTCATTTTATAGATGAGGGAACTGAGGCAAAAAGTTAAGTGCCTTGTTCAAGGTCACAGAGCCAGTGTCTGAGGCCAGATTTAAACTCAGGTCTTCCTGACTCCAGGCCCACTGCTCTTATCCACTGTGCCACCTAGCTGCCCTAGTAATAATAATTATAACATTTACTCCTTTAGATTGTGAGCTTTTTAAGAAAACTTCATAACTTCATGCAAGAGAATGACAGTAATGAGACAACATTCCAAAACTTCTGGGATGCAGCGAAAGCGGTTCTTAGGGGAAGTTTTATATCTCTAACTGCTTCCATGAAAAAAATAGAGAAAGACGAGATCAATGAATTGGGCATGCAACTAAAAAAGCTAGAAAAAGAACAAATTTGAAATCCTCAATTAAACACCAAATTAGAAATATTGGAAACCAAAGGAGAAATTAAAAAAATTGGAATTAAGAAAACTATTGAACTAATAAATAAAACTAACAGCTGGTTATATGAACAAAAAAAAACCCCAATAAAATTGATAAACCTTTGGTTAATTTAATTTTAAAAAAAAGAAAGAAAACCAAATTACCGGTATCAGAAATGAAAGGGTGAATCCGCCACCAAGGAAGAGGAAATTGAAATTCAAACAAGAATTAGGAGCTATTTTGTCCAACTGTATGCCAGTAAATTTGACAATCTTAGTGAAATGGATGAATATTTACAAAAACATAAATTGCCCAGATTAACAAAAACAGGAAGTGAAATACTTAAATAACCCCCATCTCAGAAAAAGAAATTGAACAACCCATTAATGAACTCCCTAAGAAAAAAATCTCCAGGGCCAGATGGATTTACAAGTGAATTCTATCAAACATTTAAAGAACAACTAATTTCAATACTATATAGACTATATGGGAAAATAAGTGAAGAAGGAATCTTACCAAATTCTTTTTATGATACAAATATGGTGCTGATACCTAAACCAGGAAGAGCCGAAACAGAGAAAGAAAATTATAGACCAATTTCCCTAATGAATATAGTGGCAAAAAGTTTAAATAAAACCTTAGCAAATAGATTACAGCAACTTATCACAAAAATAATACACTATGACCAGGTAGGATTTATACCAGGAATGCAGGGCTGGTTCAGTATTAGGAAAACTATCAGCATAATTGACCATATCAACAACAAAATTAACAGAAACCACATGATCATCTCAATAGATGCAGAAAAAGCTTTTGACAAGATACAATACCCATTCCTATTAAAAACACTACAGAGCATAGGAATAAATGGAGTCTTCCTAAAAATAAGTAGCATCTACCTAAAACCTTCAGCAAGGACCATATGTAATGGGGACAAGCTAGAAGCATTTCCAATAAGATCAGGGGTGAAGCAAGGATGTCCATTATCACCACTGTTATTCAATATCATACTGGAAATGTTAGCTTTAGCAATAAGAGCAGAAAAAGAAATTAAAAGTATTAGAATAGGCAAAGAAGAAACAAAGCTATCACTCTTTGCAGATGATATAATGATATACTTAGAGAATCCTAGAGAATCAAGTAGAAAACTACTTGAAATAACAAAAAACTTTAGCAAAGTTGCAGGCTATAAAATAAACCCACACAAATCATTGGCATTTCTATATATTACCAAGAAAGCCCAACAGCAAGAGATACAAAGAGAAATTCCATTTAAAGTTACTGTAGACATTATAAAATATTTAGGAGTCTACCTCCCAAAACAAACCCAGGAATTCTATGAACACAATTACAAAACACTTTTCACGAAAATAAAGTCAGATCTAAATAATTGGAAAAACACCAGTTGCTCATGGGTAGGCTGAGCTAATATAATAAAAATGACAATTCTACCTAAGCTAATTTACTTATTCAGTGCCCATAACAATCAAACTACCAAAAATGTATTTTATAGAGCTAGAAAAAGTAATAACAAGATTCATTTGGAATGAATCACAAAAGGTCCAGAATATCAAGGGAACTAATGAAAAGAAATGCAGGGGAAGGTGGCCTAGCTGTTCCAGATCTTAAATTGTATTTTAAAGCAGCAATCATCAAAACTACTTGGTACTGGCTAACAAATAGAGAGGTGGATCAGTGGAACAAGTTAGGTATGCAAGACACAGTAGTCAATGACTACACTAATTTGCTATTTGATAAACCCGAAGACCCCAGCTTCTGGGATAAGAACTCACTATTTGACAAAAACTGCTGGGAAAACTGGAAAAGAGTATGGCAGAAACTAGGCATAGACCAAAATCTCACACCATACACCAAGATAAAGTCAAAATGGGTTCATGATTTAGATGGAAAGGCTGATACTATAAGCAAACTGGGAGAGCAAGGAATAGTTTACCTATCAGATTTATGGAGAACAGAAAAATTCGTGACCAAATGAGTTAGAAAATATGAAATGCAAAATGGATAATTTTGATTACATTAAATTGAAAATTTTTTGCACAAACAAAGCCAATGCAACCAAGATTAGAAGGAAAGTAGAAAATTGGGAAAAAATTTTTACAACCAGTGTCTCTGATAAGGGCCTCATTTCTAAAAAATATAGAGAATTAAGTCAAATTTATAAGAGTATAAGTCATTTTGGGGGCAGCTAGGTGGCGCAGTGGATAGAGCACTGGCCCTGGATTCAGGAGGACCTGAGTTCAAATCCGGCCTCAGACACATAACACTTACTAGCTGTGTGACCGTGGGCAAGTCACTTAACCCCCATTGCCCAACCAAAAAAAAAAAAGAATGTAAGTCATAATCCAACTGATAAATAGACAAAGGATATGAACAGGCAGTTCTCAGATGAAGAAATTAAAGCCATCTATAGTCATATGAAAAAATGCTCTAAATTGTTATTGATTAAAGAAATGCAAATCAAAACAACTCTGAGGTACCACATCACACCTATTAGATTGGCCAACATGACAAAACAGGAAAATGATAAATCTTGGGGAGGGAGGTGGAAAGGGAGGAGGAGAAAAATTTAAAACTCAAAAGCTTATGGAAGTGATTATTGATAAATCAAAATAAAAAAATAATGGAAGACATAGAAGGTGTGCATGGAACTAACTCTAGCATGTGATAACATGGGCTATTTTCCTACTTCTGACCTATACATTTGGCCAACTCTATGCAATTCAAATATATGATACATTGGGGGGGGAATAAACTATTGAACTAATAAATAAAACTAAGAGCTTATTTTATGAAAAAAAAACCCAATAAAATAGATAAACCTTTGGTTAATTTGATAGAAAAAAAAATAAAGAAGAAAACCAAATTATGATACTTAAAACTGAAAAGGGCTAATTTACCCCCAATGAAGAGGAAATCAAAACAATAATTAGGAGCTATTTTGCCCAACTACATGCCAATAAATTTGACAGTCTTAGTGAAATGGATGAATATTTATAAAAATATAAATTGCTCAGATGAACAGAAGAAGAAATAAAATACTTAACCCCATATCAGAAAGAGAAATTGAATAAGCCGCCAATGAACTCCCTAAGGAAAAAATCTCCAGGGCCAGATGGTGTTACAAGTGAATTCTATCAAATATTTAAAGAACAACTAATTCCAATACTATATAAACTATTTGGGAAAATAGGTGAAGGAGTTCTACCAAATTCTTTTTAATGATATAAATATGGTACTGGCACCTAAACTGGGAAGAGCCAAAACAGAGAAAGAAAATTATAGACCAATTTCCCTAATGAATATAGATGCAAAAATTTTAAATAAAATACTGCAAAGAGATTACAGCAACTTATCTTGAGGATAATACACCGGTATTATCACCCGGTAGGATTTCTACCAGGAATGCAGGGCTAGTTCAATATTAGGAAAACTATCAGCCTAATTGACCATATCAACAACAAAACTAACAGATTGTAAGCTTTTTGAGGGCAAGGACTGCCTTTTGTCATTTTTGTAGCCCCAGTGCTTAGCATAATGCCTGACACATAGTAAGAGCTTAATAAATGTTTATTGACTGACTGATTCAATCTACCACTTTAAAGTATGCAAAGAGCTTTACAAATCACTCATTTTATCCCTTTATTCAGATGGATCCATGATGTCAGTTCACATGTTTCCTCCAATAATGAAGATGGTGACCCATCCATGCTTGCCCACCCTGTGTGAAGGTACCAGGTTTATGGAGTCCTCTGGTCTGCCGTTTCTTGATGTCATAAAGTGACCAGCCCACCTCCTCTGTCTTGCAATGCCTTGAGGACATCCCTTACTCTTATTTCTTTTCTTTGTTCCTTGTTAGTTATATGTTGCAATTTCTTGGAAGCAATTCAGCCCACTCTCTCCCTCCTGTTCAGCTCTGGGCCCAGTTTATTGTCCCGCTGAAATGTCTGCCTCAGATAGACACACTGTCCAGCAAGGTGTAGAGGGGTTCCCTTCTGATGCATGTCGAAGCCTGAGCAATAGACATTGTTCATCCAGTTGGTCTGTGCTGTATGAATGGTTGGGCCAAACACCTTCCCATGATTACAGATCTCTTGCAGACTCTGCAGCATCTTGGGACCTGATGCCATCAGCAGAATGTCATCTGCAAATAGGAGTGCCTAGAGGACTGGACCTCGTCATCTGTGGGGAATCCTTGCCTAACCTGGATTTTGCACTGCATCCCCTCGATTATGGTGACAAATATCTTCATCCAGCATATATCTCCCTGTTTAATGTCTTGTTAGGTGGTTATTATCAGAGGGTCATTGAACAGGGTTATTTCTGTTAGATCTTCCAAGAAATCCATGCTGACTGATGGTTGGCTACAAATTCATGTTACACAAACTGTGCTCTCATTGCAATGAGGTAACTCCCTTTTTAAGATTTTATTTTTTTATTCTGAAGTTAAGCATCAAAAAAGGAGCACTTGCAAACACACAAAACACACAAAGAGGATAACAGATAAAACTGTGTCATTCTCAACTCCTCCTCTGTCCCCACATATCCGTTATGTTATCGGGACCTTTCATTTCCAATTCCACCAAGTCAGTCAATCAGTTAATAATCACTTATTAAGCACCTACTATGTGCCAGGCACTGTGTTAAGCTCCGTTAATACAAAGGCAAAAGATAGCCCCCTTCCCTGGTGGAGTTCACAGTCTACTGGAGACCACAAGCAAATATCTTTGCATAAAGGAGCTGTATACAGGGTAAATAGGAGATAATCAACAGGAGAGAGGCACTAGAATTGAGAGGGATGAGGAAAGGCTTCCTGTAGAAGGTGGTATTTTAGCTGGGATTCAGGGAAAGCCAGGAGGGGGGAGATATGCTCCCTTATTTGACCCAGCAGTGACCAGTTTTACTTCAGCCTTCAGGTTTCTGTTTCTGCACTCGAGAATGTTGTCTTGTGAGAAGTCAGTTTTCTGTAGCATTTTGTTCAGCTTGGTTTTCACAGTGTTTGGGTTTCTTCCCCTCCCCCCTAGGGTCAATGGAGGGGTTTTTGCTTTATTTTGTTAGAGGGGTGTGTGTGTGTGTGTGAAATGGTTCAAAGGCCAGTGTCCTTGAGCCTATCTATGCAAACTTTGAATAAACAGTGTTGTCTAACTTCTCAAAAAAAACTGTCAAGCTGGAACAAGTCAGTGAAAATTCTCATCGTTGGGAGATGGAGTGTATCATTCAAGGAAGAGCAAGGAGGCCAATGTCACTGAATGGAATGGGAGGGAATGTTGGTGGTCATCCTTTGTTTTCAAAGAGGACCAATGACATCATGGCGTGATGTCTTGACTTGCACATGAATTGGATTTAAGTAAGGCAGAGTTGCACAAAGTCATTACCCTCTCTCTTCCAGAGCCATTGAAGTCCAAGGCAACATGAAAGTCAACATGACTGGCAGTAGCCTGGGATGCAGTGAAAGATCTTGGCATCTTTGATGTCTGACCAAGCTCTAAGTTCTCCACAGCATCTGCTTTAGCCACCTTTATGGCCATTGGAACAAACTGTCCCTATCTGCCCATTCCACCAGGGGAAGTCTTCACATGCTTGAGGGAGACATCCCCCCAAGTCACAGACAGGTCTGAGGCCTGTCGACTGCCCTCAAGCTGGTTTAGCCTGTCTGCCAAGGTGGTTTTATTGGGGCATGGCCACTACACGTGCTATAGCTTCTAGGATCCACAGGTGAGAGTTGAGTGATAGGTGGACACCAAAGGTAATAAGCAGCCCTGAAAAGGGCGCAGCAAGCCTTCACATCAGAGGTGTTTTGGGAGGACTTGTGATGGAATACTACTGTGCTGTCAGAAATGATGAGCAGGTCAATTTTTAGAAAAACATGGAAAGACTTGCATGAAATAGTGAAGAGTGAAATGAGTGGAACCAAGAGAACATTGTATACAGTAATAGCAATATTGTTCAAAGAGTAAGTAAATGACTAAGCTATTCTGAGTAATATGAATATTCAAATTAATTACAAAGGACCTATGAAGGAAGATGCTATTTACCTTCAGAGAAAGAACTGATATATTAAAAAAAAAAAAGAAAGAACTGATATATGGAAGTGTGTGTTTTATAGTTCCATATATATACATATATTACTGTAATAAATGTTGGCCTTCTCTAGCATGGGTTTGGGAGGGAGGAAGACAACTTGGAACTCAAAATATAACAAAAAAATTTAAAAATTAAAAAAAAAAAGAATCTATTAATCACCTCCTGAAAGAGGTTCCCAAAATGAAAATTCCCGGGAATATTATAGCCAAATTCAAGAGTTCACAAGTCAAAGAACACTGCAAACAGCCAGAAAGAGACTGTTTGGATACCATGGAACTAAAGACAGGGTCACACAAGATTTAGCAGCTAGCATGTTAAAGAAACAGAGGCTTGGAATATGATATTCTGAAAGGCAAAAGAGCAAGGATTACAACTAAGAGTATTCTCTTGGTTACTGAGTATAATCCTTCATTGGAAAAATGGATATTTAATGAAATAGAGGACTTTCCAGCATTCCTAGTGAAAAGGTGTAAGAAGACTGCTTTGAATGGTAAACAGAGGATTTTATATTTGACCCTGAAGGTGAAAGGGAACCACTGGAGTTTACTGAGTAGGGTGGTCAGACCTCCATTTTATGAAAGTCACATTGACTGCTAAATAGAGGATGAAGTGGAGTGGGGCTTCATCAGGCTATTGCAATAATCTAGGTGTGAGGTGATGAGGGTCTGCATCAGGGTAGGGACAGTGTCAGAGGAGAGAAGGGGGTGTATTTGAGAGATGTTACCAAGGTAAAATTGACAGATTTTAGCGACAGACTGGATATTGGGGTGAGAGAGGGAGGAGTTCAGTGGAATAAATGATAAACCCAAAAAACAGTGACCCCTTGTGGGAATTGCTTCAGGCAAAAACTTGTCTTACCATTCCTGTGCTGCAGGTAAGAGAAGGCATGGAGAAAGCTTAGAAGAAAATGGGATGAACACACACTGGAGTATTGACACTGCTCTGAGCCTGTAACATGGAGTCAGGCAACCTTGATTGGATACAGAACGTGGTAGCACAATGAGGCACCTTTCCTAACTCCCACAGCAGAGTCCTACAACGCTATTTATATCCCATTACCTGTAACTCTTGTCCACAAGAATGAAGTGTTTGGAAGCATGTCTCCTTCCCCATTGGTACTCTACCTTCCCAGTGTGAGGGAATATTTTCAAAAATCCCAGCAGTGAGGACAAAATGTTGGTAGCCACTGTTTTCACTGAACACTAGCCTTAGAAAAGTTTTAAACTGATGAAACATGAAGTCTTGTGAACTAGAATACACCATTCATCATGGCAGAGGAAAATGGGTTTCCTTAGGCACATTCCTTAAAATTTCATTTTTTTTATTCTAAACTTAAGAACAAAAGGAACATTTCCATCACACAGCGGAACACAAAATGAGAATTTTATATGAATCTGTGAATCTTCATTTGACGCTGATTGCTTTTTAAAAAATGTATGTGATAAACTCTACATGCTACTTTCGCAATGGTTCTATTTATTTATTTCCCTCTGAATTTCCTTCTATTCTGTGCATTTGAAAAGATGCTACACTGACCCTCTTTGGGGGAGAATCACTACTACTCACCTCCCCCCAGCCCTTATCATCTCTCCCCCAATTAAGGAAGAGAAAGTTAAAAAAAAGCCACCCTTGAAATAATAAGTGTAGTGAAGCAAAACCTACAATGTTTATGTCCAAAAATCTCGTCTGTTTATTTCTGTCCATCCCTTCTCTGTCAGAAGGTGGGATCCCTCATGCTTTGTCACAGACCTTCTAGAAAAATGATTGGTCATTGCATGGATCAGAATTTTTAAGCCTTCCAGAGCAGTTTTCCTTCACGTTGTCGTTATCCTGGTCCTCATTTCACTCTCCATTGGTTCATATTATCCAGGATTCTCTGAAATTGTCTTTCATTCCTTACAGCGCAGGTAATATTCCATTGCATTCCTACATACAATTTATTTGGACATAATCTACTTGTCTGTGCAGCAGCATAGGGCAAACCCTTAGATTTTAGTTCTTTTTCTCCCCACCCCATCAGGATTAGGAAATTTGTCTTGTTTTTCCTTCCCCAGTATTACCCCTTCCCCACTCTCCATCCCCACTTGTTTTCTGGATAAGTTTGATGTATTTTTACACCACACTCTATGTGCATGTTCAACCCTTTGTCTATTTCAGATAAGAGTGAGGTTCATCTGATCCACTTCCCCACCCCTTCCTTTATGTGTCTGTATTAGTCTCTTGCACCTTATTATAGAAATAGCAAGTTCCACCCTGTCTTTTCTTCCTTTTTATATTAGTATATTGTTCCTTTTATCCTCCTTTTTTCCCCCCTTCTCAGATGCTCAGGACAGAATTAATCCATCCCAATTTAGGACCTCAGTTTGTCTTATTTCACATCCCCAATACCCTTTGATGACATTAAGAGTCTGAAGAGGCACTTATTTCTTTTCCCCCTTCAGAACATTAGCACTACATTATCTGATGGATCCTTCCAATTGTTCAAAGAAATACATCTTTCTAATTCTCTGAACTTTTTAGTTTGCATTTCAAAGTTCTTAGTCAGGTCTGCTCTTTTAGCCAGAAATCCTTGAAAGTCTTTGTTTCATTAAAGATCCATTCCCTTGCCCCCTGCCCCACCTCCCCCCATAGGATTATATTCAGTTTTTCAGGGTAAATTATTCTTGGTTGTATTCCTGTATTATTAAAAAAAAATTTTTTGCCTTTTGGAATATCATATGACACCATCTCTTCTGCTTTTTGGTAGAAGCTGCCAGTCCTTGTGTGAATTTGGCTCTGATTCTTTGGTACTTTCTTGGCATCTTTCTGAATATTAGCAGTATTTCTTCCTTTGACACGGGAGCTCTGGATCTTGGCCATGACATTCTTGGGGCTTTTCCTTTTGGAGTTCCTCTCAGGAGGTGATTGGTAGATGTTTTTTATCTTTGCTTTGGCTTCTGGGATTGATCTGGAAAGTTTTCATTTGTAATTTCTTGAAATATGTAGAGTCTAGGCTTTTTTTTTAATCATAGTTTTCAAGGAATCCAATGATTCTTAAATTATATCTGAGGTGGTATAGTGAGTAGAGTATAGACCTTGAAGTTAGGAAGACCTGAGTTCAAATCTGACCTCAGATGTTTACTAGCTGTGTGACCCTGGACAAGTCATTTAACCTCTACCTCAGTTTCCTCATGTGTGACATGGGGATAATAATAGCACCTACCTGTCAGAACTGTCACGAGGATTAAATGAGATAATAATTGTAAAGTGCTTACCACAGTGCCTGGTACAAAGTAAGTGCTATATAAATGTTAGCTATTATTGTTATTACCTGAGTTCAAATCCAGTCTCAGACATGTACTAGCTGTGTGACCCTGAGCAAGTGACTTGACCTTTGTTTGACTCAGTTTCCTCTTTTGTAAAATGGCAATAATAATAGTACCTACCTCTCAGGGTTGTTCCAAAGGTCAAATTAAAGACAATAATTATAAAATGCTTAGCACATTTTAGTTCAGTTATTTTCAGTCATGTCTGACTCTTTGTGACCCCATTTGGGGTATTCTAGGTAAAGCTACTGGAGTGTTTTGTCATTTCCTTCTCCAGCCCATTTTACAGATGAGGAAACTGAGGCAAACAGGATGAAGTGATTTACTTAGGGTCACACAGCTAGTGAGTATCTGAGGCCAGATTTAAATTCATGAGGAGGAGTTTTCCAGACTCTATCTACTTTGCCACCTAACTGCACTTGCTTGACTATGCATACTTCCTATAAGGATTTTTTCTTACTTTTTCATGGCAGGGGTGGCGGGTGGGAAGAGGAGATAGGAGAGAGAGGAGCTAGCAATACAGTTATCCAAAACAGGAAACGAAAGAAGAAAAATGGAAATATTTTTCATGTACAGGACTAAACCGAAGGAAGGCCAAAAGGAAAGAAACAGAACAGCTTTGAAAAGTTATATGCACATTTATTATGTATTTTGAAAGAAAAGTAAACTGTGCGGAAGAGATTTATGAGGCAGCTAAGAGGAGCCATAGTGCATAGAGTGACTCACCTAGAATCAGGAAGACCCAATTTTAACTTCAGCCTTAGTCACTTACTATCTGTGTAACCCTGGATAACTCACTGAAACGCTGTCTGCCTCAGTTTCCTAATAATACCTCTAGAGGTTGTTGTGAGGATCAAATTTTAGGTATTATTGGTATGAGTCTGTGCACAATCGTCTTTTTCTGTTTCAGAATGCTTGTTTCATTTTGTTTTGGTGAAGTCCCAAATAAAAATAAAAGTGAAAAATGTTTTACTGAAAAAAATTAGGAATTTCTCCATATAATTACACCACACACACATTTAAACTGTGTTCCTAAAAAAGAAAAACAGTAAAGCAAAATTGACCTACAATACAAGTACAGCTGACAAAGTATACAACATTCTACATGCATTCTTCACACCTCTACTGAGAGGAGGGAAGTGTGTATCATTACCTTTTCAATAGGAATAAGATTGGTTGTTGAAGTTAATCTGATTTCAGCTGCTTAGACATATTTTTTAATAGAAAAAATTGTTAAATTTGTATTATGTATTATCTATATTTATTTATTTCTAAGTACATGCCTCCCTCCCTTGCCCAGAGAGTTATCCCTTATAATAAAGAATAAAAATGATTTTTAAAAAGCAAAACTTAGGAGTATATTGACTAAGTCTGACGTTATATGCAATGTTACATTCCCATAGTCCACTGAGTTTACAAAGAAGGGAGAGAGATGCAATTTATCATCTCTTCTCCCAGGACAAACTTGGTCATTAGAATTACATATTGTGGTTTCTCTTATTGTTGCTTTTTTCTATTTTCATTTTTGAAGTCATTTTGTATGTTGTTTTCCTGGGTCTGCTTACTTAACTCTACATTAGGAAGCTAGATGGTATAGGGGCTAGTGTGTTAGCCTTGGAGGAAGGAAGATCTGAGTTCAAATCCTGCCTCAGACACTCCCTAGCTGTGTAACCTTGAACACATCAGTTAAAGTATCTCAGTTTCTTCCTCATCTGAAAAACAGGGGTATTAATAGCACCTACCTCAGGGGTTATTGTGAGGATCAAGTGAGATTACATATGGAAAGTTTTCTTACAGGCTATATTGATCCTGTTGTTGCCTTGTTTCAGCTATGCCCAACTCCTCGTGACTCCATATGGGGTTTTCTTGGCAAAGATACTAGAATAGTTTGCCATTTCCTTCTCCAGCTCATTTTACAATTAGGAAACTAAGGCAAACAGGGTGAAGTGACTTGTTTAGAGTCCACACAACTAGCAATCTGAGTACAACTAGTAATTTACTAAACTAGTCAATCTGAGGGCAGATTTGAACTCATGAAGATGAGTCTTCCCGATTTCAAGCCCAGTGCCACTGTGCCACCTAGCTGCCACTATATAGATACTTACTCATTATTATTGTGATCACTTCACGTTAATCTTCCCACGTTCCTCTGAATTTTTCCATTCATCATTTCTTACACTGAAATAATACACCACTACATTGAAACAACCCAGTAGTATTCAAAGTGTTTACAAGACTGAGCTTAGAGCTCCACATCCAGTTGTTCCAACTTGTAGTAGACATCTATGTTATCACCTGAGGAGCAGTCCTGTGGAGCTGGGTAGACAAAGTCATGGCTGGATTCTTCCCCTGCACACAGTGGTGAAGACAACCCATTGGTGGGTTGTTTAGGGTCCTTTTGGGGTCACCAGTGAACCAATAGTTATCAATTAATATGGATCACCAAAGGAAATCGCTTCTATTCATTTGTCAAATGAAGGGCTGCCATCTGGCAAATCTCTAAGGTCCCTTCAGGTCTGGGACTCTGGGAGCCAATACTTGTATTTCGCTGATTGGTAGACCACCACGAAAATGTACATACCTTTCTCTATGGACGTCTCTTCAGGGAATAATTGCTTATGATGGTCCCTAAGCATTTGTTGAACAAATTAATAGTTATTTCCTCTCCATCCAGACTGGTCTGATTGGTGTTGTCCCTGTGCACAATTCTGAGTGCTGCCCACATCTCTGGAATGCTCTCTGTCCTCCTTCTTTTAGAATCCTTAGCTCCCTTCAAGACTGGCTCAAGTCACCACCTGGATGGGGCCTATCTGGTTCTTTTTTAGTAGTTAGTGTTGTCCACCCTCCAAATCATTTTATATTCTGTTTGTATTTGCATTTACTTATCTATGTACCAATTCTCCCTCCTCTTTGATCTTGGCTTGTAACTTTTTCAAGTTAAACAATTTACCATCATGCAGTAGCTGACCTCGATGCTGCTTTCATCCTCATGGAAGGCATCTGACAACATCATAGAAAACATCATGCTAAAAAGCGTGGGAGCAAGTACCCAACCCTGCTTCACTCCACTGGTGACTGGGAAAGAGAGAGAGAGAGACAGAGAGATAGAGAGAGACAGAGAGAGAGACAGAGAGACAGAGAGACAGAGAGAGACAGAGAGACAGAGAGAGATAGAGAGAGACACAGAGAGAGAGAGAGAGACAGAGAGACAGAGAGAGACAGAGAGACAGAGAGAGACATAGAGATAGAGAGAGAGAGAGAGAGAGAGAGAGAGAGAGAGAGAGAGAGAGAGAGAGAGAGACCTTGAGAGTACACTTGTGTCATCCTTCACCTAGAAACCATGCAAGAACCCATCATGAAATCAGCATATAATACTGATGAAGTTCTCCAGGACACCAAATTTTGCCATGATTTTCCACAAGCCCTCACGACTGACAATATCAAAACCTTGGTTAGACGACAAGTGTTGTGTATAGACCTCTGTTCTGCTCCTGGCATTTTTCCTGGAGTTGTTGGGCAGCAAACACCTTATCGACCATTCCTTGGCCCTTTCTGAAGCCACACTGGCTCTCAGATAGATAACCATCTTCCAAGTGAAGGATCAACCTATTAAGGAGAACTCTGGCAAGAGTTTTGCCAGAAATGGTTAAGACGGAGATCTCCCCTGTGATTGTCACAAGACAGTCTATTTCCTTTATCTTTATAGAGATGGACGATGGGGGCATCCTTGAACTCCTGGAAGATAACCTCTTCTTGCCATATAACCCAGAAAATTTCAGTCAGCTTTTGTATGAGTAGTGTAAATCTGAGTTGGAATAGAATCAACACCAGGCACTTTGCCGCATGAGAGGAGCCTAATGGCATTCAAAACTTTGTCTTCAGTTGGAAATTTGGCTAGAGAAATAGTGACTTCAACATGAGGCATATGGTCAATGGCTTCAGCATTAATTGATGACAGTCTGTTGAGAACACTATGGAAGTGTTTGGCCCATCTCTCCAGGATCATGTCCTTTTTGCTGATCATTGTGACTCTCTCAGTTCTGGGTAGTTGAGAAGCCTTAGAGGTCTTTGGCTATAAATAGTCTTCAGGGCATCATAGAAGCACTTTGGATTGTCACTATCAGAATAAAATTATATCTTGTCTCCCTTCTTCTTGAGCTAAGAGTCCTGCATCTCTCTAAGCTTTGTTTGCCCTCTTATTTTTGATGGAATAAAATGCTGCCTCCTTGGAGTGGGATGACTGTCCTATTGGTAAACCCTGTGGAGTTCTTGTTTCTCATTTATCAGCCTCTGCATTTCCCCATCATTTCCATCAAACCAATCCTGATGTTTGCAAGTGTTCTGGCCCAGATGAGCAAATGTGGTTCTGCACACCAAGTCTCTGAAAGCTGCCTGCCCCTTTTCTGTTCTGCTGGTATTAGCTATGTGCTGACTCAGCTTTCTCTCCAGGTCAGCAATAAACAGTTCACTCGTGGAGAAGTACTCTAATCTGTTGAAGTTGAGTCAATGCAGCCTCTGAGGCTGAGATGCAACAGAGTATGGATTGATTCTTTGCCACCTCTGCTAATTTGGACCTGACAATCAACATCAAGAAAACAGAGGTTCTCCACCAGCCAGCACCTATCCATACATGGAACCATTGGTCAAAGTCAACAGAGAATTTTAAATGCTGTGGATAAGTTCACTTACCTTGCCAGCATACTTTCCAGGGACGTCCACATAGATGATAAGGTTGACATGCCCATTGCCAGAGCTAGCTCAACATTTTGGAAGCTCTGAAAGAAAGTGTGGGAAAGAAGAGGTATTAGACTGCCTACCAAACTGAAAGTCTACAGAGCCATTGTGCTGACCTCATTGCTGTATGGCTGTGAAACCTGGACAGTCTACCAGTGCCACTCCAGAAAAGTGAACCACTTCCATTTGAATTGTCTTAGGAAGATTATGAAGATCACCTGGAAAGATGAGGTACCAGACACTGAGGTACTTTTTTGGGCTGAACTGCCAAGCATTCAAACTCTACTGCAAAGATTCCAACTCTGATGAGCTGGCCATGTTGTTCAAATGCCAGACATATGTTTGCCTAAAAGACTATTTTACAGAAAACTCACAGAAGCCAAGTTGTCACATTGAGGTCAGAGGAAGTGATACAAGCACACTCTCAAGGTCTCTCCGAGGAACTTTGGAATCTATTGTGAGACATGGGAAATACTGGCACAGGACCATCCAGCATGGCATGCCCGCATCAGAGAAGATGCCGTGCTCTATAAGGGAAGTGAAATCGCAGTAGCTCAAAAGAAATGTGAGATGTGCAAAGTTAGAGAGCTCTCCACTCCAAATGTTCAAATGGACTATTTGTGCCCTGCTTGCGGTAGACCTTTCTGAGCTTGTATTGGTTTAATCAGCCACAGCACAAAGAGGAAATATGAACGACAAATTATCTATGTGTCTTCCTCCTTCCTCCCCAAGAATTTATCTTCCTTGAGGAAAGATACTGTTTTTTATTGCTGATCCAAAAAGCGACAGTGAACTTCTTAACTAGCTTCTACCAACAAAATCATCAGGACCATAAGTGTGGATCTGGAAGGGACCACAGAGGGGCGCTAGTGCAACCCCTCCTTCATTTTACAGGAAAGGAAAGTGAAGCCCAGAGAGGTTGTAACTTGCCAAGGTAACAAGCATTGGTGTCCTTAAAATGCTAACATTATTTTTAAAATTAAGCTTTAATTTTTGATTGTCAAGTATTTTTTCTCCTTTCCTTCACCCTTCCCCAGAAGAAAAGGAAAAGAAAAACAAAACCCTTGTAACAAATAATCACAGTCAAGCAAAACAAATTTCCATATTGGTTGTGTCTAAAAATACGTCTCATATTCTACTTATTAGTCCCTCACCTCTCAGGCAGGCAGCAGGTGACATTTTGCATCATGTGTCTCCTGGAATCATGGTTGCTCATTGCATTGATCAGTTTGATTAAGTCATTCCAAATTGTTCATTTTTGCAATGTTATATATAGTGATGTCATTCATAGGTATATGACATTATATATAGTATAAATTGTTCTCCTGGATCTGCTCTCTTCATTCTGCATCAGCCCACCCATGCCTTCTCAGGTGGCTCTGAAACCCTTTCTTTCTTCATTTCATATAGCACAATAATATCCCATTATACTCATAAGTCATAATTTACTCATCCATACTCCAATTGTTGGGCATTCCCTAAGTTTCCAGGTCTTTGCCACCAGAAAAAGAGCTGTGATCAATATTTTTGTAAGTATGGGTTCTTTTCCTCTTTCATGTGAATTAATCAAACAACAAGCATTTACGAAATGCTTACTATGACAGCAAAACTATACTAGTGGGGGACCTCAACCTCCCTCTCTCTGAACTAGATAAATCTAACCACGAAATAAACAAGAAAGAAGTTATGGAAGCGAATAGAACATTAGAAAAGTTAGGTATGATAGACCTCTGGAGAAAACTGAACGGGAATAGAAAGGAATATACTTTTTTCTTGGCGGTACATGGCACATACACAAAAATCGACCACGTACCAGGCCATAAAAACTTCACAATCTGGTGCAGAAAGGCAGAAATATTAAATTCATCCTTTTCAGATCATGATGCAATAAAAATTATATGTAATAAAGGGCCATCGAAAGATAGACTGCAAAATAAATGGAAACTAAATAATCTAATCCTAAAATATGATTGGGTCAAACAACAAATCATAGAAACAATCAATAATTTCATTCCAGAGAATGACAATAATGAGACAACATAGTAAAACTTAAGGGATACAGTGAAAGCAGTTCTTAGGGGAAGATTTATATCTCTAAATGCTTACATAAATAAAATAGAAAAAGAGGAGATCGATGAATTGGGCATACAACTAAAAAAAACTAGAAAAAGAACAAATTAAAAATCCTCAATTAAACACCAAATTAGAAGTATTGAAAACCAAAGGAAAAATTAATAAAATTGAAATTAAGAAAACTATTGAACTAATGAATAAAACTAAGAGCTGCTTTTATGAAAAAAACCCAATAAAATAGATAAACCTTTGGTTAATTTAATTACAAAAAAGAAAGAAGAAAACCAAATTACTAGTATCAAGAATGAAAAGGGTGAAGCTACCACCAAGGAAGAGGAAATTAAAACAATAATTAGGAATTATTTTGCCCAACTATATGCCAACAAATTTGACAATCTTAGTGAAATGGATACATATTTACAAAAATATAAATTGCCCAGGTTAACAGAAGAGTAAGTAAAATACATAAATAACCCCATCTCAGAAAAAGAAATTGAACAACCCATTGATGAACTCCCTAGGAAAAAATCTCCAGGGCCAGATGGATTTACAAATGAATTCTATCAAACATTTAAAGAACAACTAATTCCAATATTATATAGACTATATGGGAAAACAAAATTAACAGAAACCACATGATCATCTCAATAGATGTAGAAAAAGCTTTTGACAAGATACAATACCCATTCCTATTAAAAACACTAGAGAGTATAGGAATAAATGGAGTCTTCCTAAAAATAATAAGTAGCATCTATCTAAAACCTTCAGCAAGGATCATATGTAATGGGGACAAGCTAGAAGCATTTCCAGTAGGATCAGTGGCGAAACAAGGATGTCCATTATCACCACTGTTATTCAATGTCATACTGGAAATGCTAACTGTAGCAACAAGAGAAGAAAAAGAAATTGAAGGTATTAGAATAGGCAAAGAAGAAACAAAGCTATCACTCTTTGTGATGACATGATGATATACTTAGAAAATCAAGTAAAAAACTACTTGAAATAATGAAAAACTTTAGCAAAGTTGCAGGCTATAAAATAAAACCACATAAATCATCAGCATTTCTCTATATTACCAACAAAGCCCAACAGCAAGAGATAGAAAGAGAAATTAGATTTAAACTTACTGTAGACATCGTAAAATATTTAGAAAGTCTATCTCCCAAAACAAATCCAGGAACTCTATGAGCACAATTACAAAACACTTCTCATGAAAATAAAGTCAGATCTAAATAATTGGAAAAACATCAGTTGCTCGTGGGTAGGCCAAGCTAATATAATACAAATGACAATTCTACTTAAGCTGATTTACTTATTCAGTGCCATACCAATCAAATTACCAAAAATTTATTTTATAGAGTTAGAAAAAATAATAACAAGATTCATTTGGAAGAACAAAAGGTCCAGAATATCAAGGGAACTAATGAAAAGAAATGCAGGGGAAGGTGGCCTAGCTGTTCCAGATCTTAAATTGTATTATAAAGCAGCAATCATCAAAACTGCTTGGTCCTGGCTAAGAAATAGAGTGGTAGATCAGTGGAATAGGTTAAATATGCAAGACACAGTAGTCAATGACTATAGTAAATCTATTATTTGACAAACCCGAAGACCCCAGCTTCTGGGATAAGAACCCACTCTTTGAAAAAAAACTGCTGGGAAAACTTGAAAACAGTATGGCAGAAACTAGGCATAGACCAAAATCTCACACCATACACCAAAATAAAGTCAAAATGGGTTCATGATTTAGCTATAAAGGCTGACACTATAAGCAAATTGGGAGAGCAAGGAATAGTTTACCTATCAGATCTATGGAGAACAGAAGAATTCATGACCAAACAAGAGATAGAGAACATTACAAAAAGCAAAATGGATTTTGATTACATTAAATTGAAAAGTTTTTGGACAAACAAAGCCAGTGCAACTAAGATTAGAAGGAAGATAGAAAATTGGGAAATAAGTTTTATAACCAGTGTCTCTGATAAGGGCCTCATTTCTAAAATATATAGAGAATTAAGACAAATTTATAAGAATACAAGTCATTCCCCAATTGATATATGTTCATAAAGGATATGAACCGACATTTCTCTCAGATGAAGAAATTAAAGCCATCTATAGTCATATGAAAAAATGCTCTAAATCGTTATTGATTAAAGAAATGCAAATCAAAACAACTCTGAGGTACCATATCACACCTATCAGATTGGCCAACATGACAAAACAGGAAAATAATAAATGTTGGAGAGGATGTGGGAAAATTGGAACGCTAATACATTGTTGGTGATACATTGTTGGTGGAGTTGTGAAATGATCCAAGCATTTTGGAGAACA
Organism: Phascolarctos cinereus; assembly: GCF_003287225.1. Lineage (NCBI taxonomy): Eukaryota > Metazoa > Chordata > Mammalia > Diprotodontia > Phascolarctidae > Phascolarctos > Phascolarctos cinereus. The sequence continues at coordinate 14,755,089 of NW_027555958.1, read as the reverse complement.
ATTTGGAACTATGCCCAAAGGGCTACAAAAATGTGCATATCCTTTGATCCAGCAATAGCACTTCTAGGGCTATATCCCAAAGAGATCAAACAAATGGGAAAAGGACCCACATGTACAAAAATATTCATAGAAGCTCTTTTTGTGGTGGCAAAGAATTGGAAATTGAGAGGTTGCCCATCAATTGGGGAATGGCTGAGCAAGTTGTGGTATATGAATGTAATGGAATACTATTGTGCTGTAAGAAATGATGAACAGGCTGACTTCAGAAAAACCTGGAAAGACTTATATGGTCTGATGCTGAGTGAAGTAAGCAGAACCAAGAGGACTTTGTACACAATAACAGCCATGTTATGCAATGACTAAGATTGTTAAACTGAACCCTTCTCAGCATTACGAGGATCTAAGACATCTCCAGAGGCTGTCCACATCCAAAGAAAGAACTATGGAAGTCGAATCGCTATCACTTATTTTTACCTTCTGTTGAGTTTTGTTTCATCTTTCTGATGGTTCCTCCTACTGGTTTTAATTTTTACTTACAACTTCACTAATGTGAAAATATGTTTAATGGGTATGTAAATGTAAAGCCTATATCAGATTGCACGCAGTCTGGGGGAGGGTGGGGGGGAGGAAGGGGGAGAAAAAATTTCAACTCAAAAGTATATGGAAATGATTGTTGATAAATCAAAATAAATTAATTAAAAAAAATTCAAACTTCATCAATTCTTTCTCTGGAGGCAGACAGTATTTTTCATCATTGGTCCTTTGCAATTTTCTTAGATCATTGTATTTCTGAGAACAGCTAAATCATTCATGGTCAATCACTGTTACAATAATGTTACAATACATTTTTATACAATAACATATGCTGTTACAATACATTTTTTCTCCTGGTTCTGCTCACTTCCTTTTGTATCAGTTCATGTAAGTCTTACCAGGCTTTTCTAAAACCTCTTCACGATTCTTATAGCACAATAATATTCTATCACAATCACATGCCTCAACCTGTTCAGCCATTCCCCAATTGATGGGCATCCTTGCAATTTCTAGTTCTTTGCCAGCACAAAAAGAGTTGCTATAAATATTTTTGTACATATAGGAACTTTTTTTCCTTTGATCTCTTTGGGATACAGACCAAGTAGTGGTATTGCTGGGTATGTACTTTTATAGCCCTTTCGTCATAGTTCCAAATTACTCTCCAAAATGATTGGATCAGTTCACAATTCCACCAATTTATTAGTGCTCCCCTTTTTCCACATCTCCGATATTTGTCATTTTCCTTTTCTGTCATATTAGCCAATCTGATAGGTGTGAGGTGGTACCTCAGAGTTGTTTTAATTTGCATTTCTCTAATCAGTAGTGATTTAGAGCATTTTTCATATGATTATAGATAGCTTTGATCTCTTCTTCTGAAAACTCTGTATTCATATCCTTTGACCATATATCAATTGGGGATTCATTTAAGTTTTTGAGTTTCATTTCCTTTTTTCCAAAAGCAACAATCACAACAACAAAAAACCAAACCCCCAAAACCAGCATCCCAAAGCCCATGCCTTTGAAAACAAGCTCCACCTGATCAATGACATCTAGTTCAAGGGCTCACACAAGGTCTGGAGCTGGAAGGGAACCTCAGACATCAACTACCCCAACACCTTCATTTTACAAATGAGGAAACAACCCCAGAGAGATAAAGTGACTTCCCCCAGGACCTACAGATGGAAAACAGCAGAATCCAGGTCTGATAACTTCCATTCTATCAACAAGCATTTATTAACTATCTAACATATGCTAACCTATGAGGATACAAATACAAAAACATGACTGTTCCTATCCTCAGGGAGCTTATATTCTTTTTTTTCTGTTTTAAAAAGTTTAATAATTTCTTTTTGTCCCACCTTCTTTTCCAAACATATTATTCGCTCCACTCCCTAGGAAACTATTCCTTGTAGCAAAGAATACAAAAGAAAGAATAAGAAGGAATACAAACAGTTCAGCAAAACTAATCAACAAATCAACTGAGTCTGCTAGTATAAGCAACGTTCCATACCCATAGTGCCCCACCTCTGCAAAGAAGGGAAAGATAGTAGGCACTTAATAAATACTTATTAATTGATTAATTTATACTAAATTTATTTGTGATTATGTTGTATCTCTCAAAAAGAATGTAAGACCCTCAAAGTCAATATAAAGGGCTTGTGTTCTACAAGGTGGAAAAGTTGGAACAATATCCCAGACTAGCTACATCCAGAGAGGGTTGGCCAGTAGGGAATGATTCACACACACACACACACACACACACACACACACACACACAACATCTACCTACAAACTGTTTTCAAAGACAGGAGGAGGTTGGGGTCTATGGGTTTGGAAAGAGTACTCAAGATCATAAAATCACACATCTTTGAAATATCAAAGTATGTAAAAAAGCAAGAACTATCATTGAATCTGAAACACAGCCCTTTGGGCAAATAAATTCTTGCAACTGAATGGATTACAATGGATATTCCATACATTGAGAAGCCATGGGGTGGTAGAGGCAGGGGGAGGGAGAGAGGAAGAGAATGAAGAGAGGGAAGCTGGGTTCAAATTCTGCTTCTGATATTCCCTAGCTGTGAGGCAATGGATAAGCTCCTTAGCTCCACCCCCACCCCACGCCCCTGCAAGCCTCAGTTTCTTGCTCTGAAAATGGAAATAATAGTGCCTCAGTTGTAGGATTGCTGTGAGCCTTAAAGGAGCTGAAAAGCTTTGCAAACCAAAGTGTTCTTAGCATTATTGCTGTTGATCTCTCCAGCTGAAGCCTCCTGTCCTGGGCTTTCAGTCTCGAGACAGTTTTGAATGTAATTTGGATGTGTTCACAGCCTGCTAGCCTTTGCCTACTCTTGTTTATTTCTCTCCTGGGTATGGGAGCAATAAAAAAAAGACTGAAGTCATTTCTGATTTCCACACCCCAAGCCAAGCTACCAGTAAGCCACCCACATAGACCTGAAACTATTTCGAATTCATCACTTTGCAAATATGAATTCTTGAATTCAAATATGCCCCAGAATGATTCAGGGTGGGAATGGGAGTGGAAGGGTGGAAACCACATGACCTTTCTTTGGAAAGAGGAGGAGCTAGAATTCTGGCCAGGTGTGTGTGAGGCCAACCTTCCCATTTACTCGCTGCTGGGTAATTTCCTGCTGTCACTCCTCCTCTGGCTTCGCTATCTGAGCTGAGACTGAGGGAGCTTCAGAATCTGGGGCCGGGAGACAGTAGGGAAGCCACCCCTCCTGACCCCCACTCCTGCCCTTTGCCTTCCCCCATGCTGAGATTCTTCATCATCACCTGTCTGGTGTGGTCGGTGAGCCCGGGTAAGCTCTGCTTAAAGGATTTTATTTATTTATTTTATTTTTAGAAGAAAAAAAATGATTGTTACGCTGCTGTAATTTTACATCTTAAACATCTACTGGGGGAGATTTATTGAAGCAATACAATTTAGAAAGAAGAAGAAAACTGATTTTTTTTCCTTACCTTAGACTGACTTGTGGCCCCTTCAAGATATATACAACATATAAATAGGTTTGTAATCAGAGCCAATAGGATTGCCTTTCACAGCTAAAATCCACATGGCTTTCCAGATTCCAAGAAATCTTGTCTAATTTTAATTTAACAGTCTGCAGTGAGTGTTCCGTCATGCAACCAAATCCCTTGGGAATCTCATCTTTAAAAAAAAAACAACTAAAAATTCAAGCATTCCATATGTTTGAAACATATATTGAAATCATAAAGTTTAAACTTAAATACTTTGACCAGGCTCAGTCTGTTTGCAAATATTTCTAAGACTCTCCTTGCTTCATTTCAGAGGCTGCTCTGAATGCTAGAGCAATGCAGACTTTAATGTAAATGCAACACACACACCTTTTAGGGGACTGACTAGGAGCCTGGGGGTTTCCGAGGAAGGGTAGGGATGGTCAGGTGTGCATTATAGCTGAGAGTATGGATTCTGTCAATAATTTTTTTTAAAGCACTTACTATGTGTCAGTCACTAAGCTGAGCGCTGATAAAAAAAAAAAAAGAGGCAAAAACAGTTCCTCCCCTCAAGACACTTACCTTTTAATAGGGGAGGCAAACACAAAAAGAATTATATGCTGTATACGGAAGGAGGAGATGGAAGGTAATCTCGGAGGGAAGGAGCTAACAGTTTGGGGAGGGGGAGGGAGGAGAGAAGGACCGGAAAGGCCCCTGTCGAGAGTGGAATTTGGACCTAAGTATCTGAGAAAGCCATCGAAACCAAGAAGCGAAAGTGAGGCCAGAGGGCATTCCAGGCTTGGGGGACAGCCAGTGAAAAGGCTCTCAGAGGGGAGAGAAGAGTGTCTCATTGGAGGAACTTTAGCTATTAGCATCAGTATTTTTATGAGAAATTATGTATTTCTGTTACATATAGTTAAAAAAAAAAGAAAGAATTTTGGCAAGGTAGTTACAAAGTCACTGAATATGTGTACCCTTCTACAAGCATGGTATTTCATGGGATCGTTCCACATGGGAATCTAGAGATTACTGCCCCCAAAGGGTGCCCAGAACATCTGACTTGCTTGGCTAGTAATAATAGCAATAGTTCCCATTTATATAGCACCTGCTATGTGCCAGGTACTTTACAAAGAGTCTCTCCTTTGATCCTGACAACAATTCTGTAAGGTAAGTGCTGTTATTATCTCCATTTTACAGATGGGAAAACTGAAGCAAACAGGTGAAGTGACTTGTCCAGGGTCACACAGCTAGTACGTGTCTGAGGCAGGATTTGAATTTAGGTCTTGCTGACTCTAGCCCACCCTGAGCCCTTATATTTCTTTTCCTGCCTCTGTAAAAATAAGGCTAGGAGTATTTGCCAGCAGCCTCATCAGATAATTAGTGTCAGTTACTCTCCATAGCCACTGATACATTTGAATGAAACAAACTAGTAAGACCTCAGAGGCAACATAGGTGCCACTCTGTGACTACAAAGTGAGGCAAAGTTTCACCAGAAAGCAATTACAATCAACAAGAAATCAAAATAATCTTGTCCTAATGATTTCAAATCTTTTATTTTTTTTTTAATTGGGCCCTCCCTTCTCTGTCTTGAAATTGTGAGGATGATGGGGCCCCTGTGTGTGATCTGCTTGTGCGTATTTGAAGGGCTGGGGATGGGAGAAAATCTGGTCATCCTCAGGGGGAAAAAAAGACCGGTTTGTAATTCCAATGAGGTCTCAATACCCTTTAGTGAGCCCCTTCTTTCTCCTCCCCTGGGATGGGTGAGGGTTAAGGGGTTAGGCGGGTCAATTGTAAAGTGCTCCCTGCTCACCTTTAGAGTCTTGTTCCCTAAGATGTGTTTATACCAAATTCACAGAATTCTTCAGATTTGACTCATTGATGGGATTTTTAACAGGAAACTCTCTGGAAAGACTGTAAATTGGTAAGCATTTGATCAACCAATTGACAGGCATTTATTAAGCGTCTGCTCTGTGCCAGGCCCTGTGTTAGGCTCCGGGGACACAAAGAATGAAACTATCCCTACCTGAATAGGAGTTTCCTCCCGGAGAATTCCCTCCGTCGATGAAATCACAGGTTTGGGACACAAATGAAAAAGCCAGGTTGTATCCAGGGATTCGGCTGCCTGCATCCACTGGCATTTTTATTCCGACATTGGTTTCAGGGCCAGGCATTTTGCAGTGAGCCCTTTTTCTTTCTTAAACTTTTGGAAACTATTCCCCTCCCCCACCAACAGTTGATAAAGGGGACTTTGTGTGCTTGTGTTCTGAACTAAAAATATAGAAGCCTGGGCTTCCAGAGCTCAGTAAATATTAGGAGGTTTAATGATTAAAGAATCCCAGAAAGTTGGAGCTCCAAGGGACCTTAGAAATCAGTGCCAACCCCTTGTCTAACAAAGAGAGAAACTGAGGCTCAGGAAGGCACAATGACCTGCCCAAGGTCACATGATAGAAAGTGGTGCTGTTTGAGCTAATATTCAGTAAATGTTTCCAGGCAACAGCAAATGGATTGAACCTTTCACTATTCCTCACAAGGACTAGACAACAAGAGGGTTCAGTGAACAGAGTCCTGGACCTGGACTCAGGAAGACCCTAATTTAAATCTGGCTTCAGATAAGTATTAGTTGTGTGATCCTAAGCTTACCTGTTAACTACTTCAACTGCCTCAGTTGCCTGAGGTAGCCACCTTACAGGGACAAGGTTGTGATGAGGATCAAATGAGTTAACATCTGTGCCTGGTGCAGAGTAGGAGCTTAATAAATGCTTGTTCCCTTCCCCTTCCAACATGACATTCCATTTTCAATCTGTCTCCATGCCTTTGCACCAGGTGGTCCCTGAAATGTCCTTCCTTTTCACTTCTAATTCCTTAGTTTCCCTCAAAGCTCAGCTTCTGCCATCTTCTACATGTGGCCTTTCCCCACAAAATTACCTTGTATTTCTATTGTAGAACCTTTTGTATGAACGTATGATCAAATTACCTTGTATTTTTATTGTAGAACCTTTTATATGTACCTATGATCAAATTAGCTTGTATTTTTATTGTAGAACCTTTTATATGTACCTATGATCAAATTACCTTGTATTTTTATTGTAGAACCTTTTACATGTATGTATGATCTTCCCAATTCATAAGCTTCCTGAAGGAAAGGGCTGTTTAATTTTTATCTTTTTATCTCTGGCATTTAGCATAGTTCCTGGCACACAATAAGTACTTAATATCTAGTGCAGAGATGTTAATGTAGGTCACTTCCATATCCTGTGAATTCAGCAAATATAAATAATAATAAAAGCCATCAGGTGTATAGCTTTAAAGTTTGCAAGGCATTTAAAGTATATATACATACATACATAATACATATATACGTATATATATACACACATACACACACGTGTGAATTTGCTCCCAGACAACTAAGTGGTACAGTGGATAGAGTGCTGGGCCTGGAGTCAGAAAGCCCTGAGTTCAAATGTGTACTCCGACAGATTTCCTAATTTCATGAAATGGATCTCTATAACATCACCTACTGCTGTAGTTTTAAATGTGTGACCTTGACCAAGTCACTTAACTCTGTTTGTCTCAGTTTCCTCATCTATAAAGTGAGCTGGAGAAGGAAATGGCACACCACTCCAATATCTGAGCCCAGAAAACCCCAAATGGGGTCATAAAAAGTCAGACACAGACACAGCTAAAAACAACTTGAGAAAAAACAATAATGTCAAGCTCCTGCCACAGGCCAAGCACTGGTGCTGGATGCTGGGAATTCCTAAGATGCAAGAAGACATTGGAAAACTGGAGACCAGACCCAGTTTTTGGTATTCAGATTTAGGACTGGGAGGGACCTCAGAAGTCAACTCGTGACCCTCTCCTAGTCCTGAGCAGGAAATTCCAAAGCTAGCAAAAAAAGGCCAGGAGCTCATGATGGAACTGGAGGTTCGGCATATCCCAGAAGTCATTTGAATCAGACCTAGAAGAAAACCCAGGATATTAGTGGGCAGAGATGGGGGAGGGGATGAGGAGTCCTTCCCAGGACTTCAGATTTGGGGGAGGGAGGGAACAAAGGTTCTGAGGCAGGTGAGGGCAGGGCAGGAAGCCCTGGGTGTGACCCAGGTGGCTCAGACTACCATGGTAGAGTGAGATAAGGATGCCTGTAATTCCACGGCCTGGGGAGGGTGAGTCATGGTCTGGCCTCTTCTGGGGAGGCTTAGAAAATCTTGGCCTCTTTGAGGCCAAAACCCAGTTTCAGGTGTGGGATCTTGTTTCAGGGCAAAGCAGAAAAACAACAGGAATGTACCCTCAGATGTCACAGGAAAGGGGAAATGAGCCATCTGGATGTTGGGAGCCCGATTTAGGAACTACCTTACTTCTATTAATACTAAATACATACAGGTACACCTTGGACTGCTGTAGTTAATGGTTCTGCAAAAATACACCAGTTGGGGCAGCCAGGTGGTGCAGTGGATAGAGCACTGGAATCAGGAGGACCTGAGTTCAAATCCGACATCAGACCAGACACTTGATGTTTACTAGCTATGTGACCCTGGGAAAGTTGCTTAACCCCAATTATCTTGGCCCCCCCCCACAAAATACACCAGTAGTGTATTTTTTTTAAACTTTCTTTTAAAAACTTTATTTTTCTTGCTTTTTTGGGGGGTGGGGTGGGGAACATGACTTACATGGAAAGGTTTTTTGTGATTTCCCGTGTGTAATTGATATCACATGCGTGCCTTCTCAATGAGTGGGAGAGGGGCAGGAGGGAGGCAGAGAAGTCAGAACTCAAATTTTTAAGAAGTGAATGTTAAAACTCAAAATTTAAAACTACAGCAATAGGTGAAGTTACAGCGAACCATTTCATGAACTCACGCTATGGATATTATACATTGCTGGGACTCGAATTTTGGCCTTCTGCCTCCTAGATCCACCTTTCGTTTTGCTCTCGTTCTGTCTTTCATAGAATCAAAGAACAGTAAAACCCTCCCGATTTTTTTTCCTTCTACCTCTCTTTTTTCTTCTCTCTTCTTTTCCCCTTCTTCCCTAGAATCTATTCTCAGAACTCTCTGGTAAGATCCTGACTCTGTCACTTGTTACCTGTGTGACATTGGGCAAGTCCCCTCTAGGTCTGTTTCCTCGTTTGTAAATGAGGCAGTGGGTCCAGGTGGTCCCTAAGGATTCCTAGCTTGGTGATCTGATGATTCTGTCACCTCTTCTTTTTGGGCCACAGTTTCCTTTTTTGTAAAATGTAGTGGTTGGATTAGATGGTCCCAAGGGTCCCTTCCAGCTCTGAATTTGGGGTCCTAGGATTCCAAGTCCCACGAGCCTATGATTTAGGCAGTACATTCTCCCACTATGGTCTCTTCCCTATTCAAAAAAATTTCAAGACGTGAGTGGTTTTGTGGTATGGTGAAAAAAACATATGGCTTGGGAGACAGAAGACCTGGCTCTGAGTACTAATTAGCTATCTGACATCTTAATCCTCTGAGCCTCAATTTCCTCACCTGTAAAATAGGGGTGACCCTACTAAGATAACCCATTTCTCCAGGTTGGTGTAGGGCAAAGCAGTTTGTAGAAATCACTATTACATGGGGTGGGGTGGGTGGGGTGGGTGAGTCTCCTCATGCAATACAAGCCAGTCTCTAGCTTGGGCTTTCCCCAGTCCCCAGGATTTTCTTAACAGTTTTGCCACATTAGACACGGCAAGCCACAAGCAACACAGATACTACCTAAAGGTTCGATCTTGTGCCCAGTCATCAAAGGGAGTAGTCTGTCTGTGAGGTGTTTTCCTGATTTGTCAGCTTGTATGAAAAACACGGATCGTGCTGCGTGATTGTAAGCTCACTGAGGGCAGGGACTGTCTTTTGCCTCTTTTTGTCTCCCTAGCACTTAGCACAGTGCCTGGCCTTGATAAATGTTTATGACTGATACATACATGTGTATGTGTGTATTCTGCACTGCCTGCAGCTTCCTGGTGCTCCATAAATGTCGAACGTGAACAAAGAAGGCAGACCCAGAGCTGGAGATGCCACTAGACTGGTTTAGAATGGGGGTCTTAACCTTAACTTTTCCTGTGATCAGCAGGTAGCGCCTATAAAGAACTAGGGCAAAGAGGCTGAATGAAAAGATTAGCTCAGCAAGTGTCAAATAAACTCCGGTGGAAAAGGCACAGCTTTAGAAAACCTGCTCGACACGTTTTACGCACCCGTGCCGTACTTTAATATGACCAGAACAACAACTCTGCTTGTAACTTAGCAAGTTTTAGACTACCAAGTAAAGAGGCTGTACACCCTGAAGACCGAGTGGGCGACCATTTTAGCGATACAAGGATATGCTGTAGACCAGCAAAGAACTAGGTGCTTTCTGCTGCAGTCTGTTTGTCTGCGGACATAAAACGTCTGCGATCCGATCAATACATTTATTATGCATTCTAGCTGCAATTCTACACACATTTCTCCCTCATTCTTCCCACAATTCCATTGCATTCTATTCAACCCAATACACATTTATTCTTTGTTCTTTTCACAACTCAATTTCAATTCAGCAAGCATTTATGTTTCATCCTTTGTGCATTGGGTCAGAATAGGTGTTCAGATTTGAGAAGGGCTTTGAAGGACATTAGGGTTTCAAAGAGACAGAGGTAGAGAGTGCATTCCAGCCTGCGGGGACCAGAGATGGGAGAGGGTTGTAACGTCATATGTGAGGAAGAACAGGAAGACCAGGTTGTGAACTAGTATGACGAGAAGGTTGGTGGTACCCATAACAGAAACTCAGAAGTTTGGAAGAAGAGTAGGTCTGGAGGAAAAGATAAGGCATTCTGGTTTGGACATGTTAAGATTAATATGTCCATCGGACAGTCAGCTGGAAGTGTCTATTAGGCAACTGGTAATTCAGAACGGACACTCAGGAGAGAGACTAGGGCTAGGTATTTAGGTAGAGGTTGTCATTGAACTCTTGGGAGCTGAGCTCCCTTCCATCTTCGAGACTGTGATTCTTTTGTATCTCCCCTAGTACTAGGCATATTGCAGGTCACCTAATTAGAAGGCCCTAGGTCCTTGTGTAATTAGTTGAATTGAGGCAGCAAAGATATAGTCAATCTTGGGTACTCAATAAAAAATAAACACTGCAGTCTGTGTATTTCCAATCTTTCCTGCCAAGAAAGAGAAAGCTGTCTCTGGGCAAGGTTCTAAAAGCTCTAATATACTGCCTGCTAGAATGAGTTTATTGTGGGCCAGGGAGTGAGGTTTCTGTGATTTGTTCCAAGGGTCCTGCTACTCAGGAACAGGAGCAGAAGTAGAGAAGACGTTTTAAAAGGGTTAAAAAAAAACCCAACTAAACACAAACATGGAACTTTTTTAAAAACAAAAGATAAAATTGAAAATAAGAAACCGTATTGAAATGATAAATAAAAGTGACCTGTTTTTAAAAAGACAAAGTAAATTTAAAAATTAGCTAATTTGACAGAGGAAAGAGAGGAAAACTAAATATCCAAAATTAAAAAAAATAGAAAAGGAGAATTTACACAAATGGAGAGGAAATAAGGCAATTATCTGAAACTGTTGAACCCAGTATATGCTGACATAACCAACAGTATAAAGAAAACAGTTACATAATTTAAAAAATAAACAAATGTAAACTATGTAGATTAATAGGATGAGAAAGAGAACATAAACAGAGCCATCGCAGCCTGAACTGAACAAGCCCATAGTGTCTTCTCAGCACTTGTCTTACTTAAATTTGCTCTAGCATCAGACATTAGGATCATTGAACTAGAAGGAACCTCAGTTATCTTCTAGTCAGTCACCTCATTTTACAGATGAAGAAACTGAGGCCCAGAGTGGTCAAAGGATCAAAGATTTTGAGCTGGAAAGGACCCCAGAGGTACTTTAGTTCAACCCTTTCATTTTACAGAAAATGAAACTGAGGCCCAGAGTGAGGTTAAGTGATATGCCCAAGGACCTGAAGGTGGTAATTATCAAAGGCAGGATTTGAACCCAGATCCTCTGATTCCAAACCCAGCGCTCTTTCCATTGTGCCACACTGCCCGTTGACAGACACCTCCTTCTCAACCTTCTCTCTTCTCTCTCAGACTCACAGCACTATATTATCTCTTGCTCTTCAGGAATCACCCAGGATTTCATCAGCGTAGGGAACCAGATACAGATTCTTTCCGGGACGCTTAGAGTTTAGGTGACTTGCCCACAGTCACGCAGCTATTTGGGGGAGGTAACTTGGCATACCAGCCAGAGCGCTGGGCTTGTAGTCAGGAAGATGGGAGATCAGGTCCTGCCTCTGACACTTCCAAGCTCCAGAGCTAAGGACAAATTTAGCATCTCTGAGCCTCAGTTTCCTCATATGGAAAAATGGCATAATAAAATCCCTTCAGAAATGAACTCATGGGGTTGTTGTGAGGTTCCAATTGAATGACGTAGGAAAAGCATCATGAAAAGTGCCTTGCAAACTCTCCACGAGACTTCAGGGGCTCTTTTTGCTACATAAGGTAAATATCAGGCATTGACACGTTTTGTTCCATTCACTATCCTTGTGACTCCTCAGACCACAACTCCCCACTACTCTCTATATGTGTTATACTGCCCTCCCACCCCCAGAATGTAAGCTCAAAGGCAGGGCAGTTTCAGCTCTGTATTTCTGGTTGCAGTGCTAAGCACAGGACCTGGCAAACAGTAGGTACTTAATAAATGCTTTTTCATTCGTTCATTCATTTCGGGGGCAGGACTAGCTCAGCTGGGTCTTCCTGACTCCACCTGCCACCTCTCTCAGTCAATGCTTCTTATTAATCTTCAGAGTAGTGTGGAGGATTTGACTAACAGCTCAGGCTTATGGCTAGCTGGGTTTCTGTCTCATGTTGACATTGACTTCTTGGGTGGTTGTGGATCAATTATCCAGTCTCTGCTGTCAACTGTCTACCCAAGAAAGGAATGCTCTTGGGATGAAGGAGGTCGGTTCATGGAGTGATGGCGCATCACCAGGAAAAATGCACTATTTGTGAAATGTGGCCTCGTTTGGAGACAAATGAGGGCAATGAGATCAGTACTCCTCCTCGTGGAAATCTCAGTCACTGAAAGGGGCACAGGACAGTAGGAAAGGTGTCGTGGGGACCAGAGGGACCTGGCATCTCCAGCTAACTTCACCCCAATCATCCATCTCTTTTCTCTGATCTTTGATTTCTCCAGTTTACCGGCTCTTTCTCTGTAGCCTATAAACATGCCCAGGAACCCTTCATTCTAGAACAAAGACAAAGTCAAAAAAGAACAAAACTCATTTGCCCCTATCATTCCCTCATACTCTTATCCTGTGCTGTTGTTCAGTCTTTTTTCGGTCTCTTTGTGACCCAATTTTCTTTTTTTTGGCCAAGACACTGGAGTGCTTTGCCATTTCCTCCTCCAGTTCGTTGTACAGATGAGTAAAGTGAGGCAAACAGGGTGAAGTGACTTGCCCAGGGTCATACAGCTAGTAAGTATCTGAGGCTGGATTTGAACTCAGCTCTTCTGTGACTCTCTAGGCCTGGTATTTTATCTACTGTGCCACCTAGCCACCCCCAATTCAAAACACAGCTATATAAAAAATGGTCGAGGCAAAAGGACTGTCTTTCAGAGAAATAATAACTTTTACTTACAGTGTACTTTAAGTCGGCCAAATACTTTTTTTTTGGTCAGGCAATTGGGTTTAAATGACTTGCCCAAGGTCACACAGCTAGCAAGTGTCGAGTGTCTGAGGCCAGATTTGAACTCAGGTCCTCCTGACTCCAAGGCCAGAGCTTTATCTACTGTGCCACCCAGCTGCTCCTCAAATACTTTCTTTATAAAAGCTCTGGTAGACATGACCTACGAGGTCCCTTCTTAGCTCTGAGGCGGGGCCAGCCACAACACCCTGGGGCAGAGCTGGTCCCATTTCCCCTCCTTTTCTTCTGACTTTCAGACACGGCTCCTCGAGAATGCCACACCTTCACCAAGCTCAGCATTCACAGCGCGATCACAGGCACGAGCCTCAAAGTGAGGCTGCTGCTGTACACGGACAACTTCACCTGCGCCGAGATCCTCGAATCTCCCTTTCCTGGGAGCTTCAACGCGACCAAGAAAACCGCTTTTATCATCCATGGCTACAGGCCGACAGGCTCCCAACCGGTCTGGCTGTCCGAGCTGGTGGAGGGCCTGATCCGAGTCGAAGACATCAACGTCATTGTGGTCGACTGGAACCGAGGAGCCACAAATGTGGTGTACAGCGTTGCCTCCGCTCACACCTGGCGGGTGGCCGAAATCTTAAAGGAAACGATCGACCAGATGCTGGTAAGACGGCTGTTCACGGGAGTGAAAAAGTCACTAGAAAACCTAGCCCTCGGTACAAAAATGTACAAAGTGCCTTTTTTTTTTTTGGAGGAAATCAGGGTCAAGTGACTTGCCCGGGGTCACGCAGCTAGTAGGTATCTGAGGCTGGATTTGAACTCAGGTCCTCCTGATAACGCCCCTTCTTTAGAGTGTGCAATTTATGGTACAATGACACAGCTTCTGTTTTTGGGGAGCTCATAATTCTGTAAGGGGTGAGCTGAGCTGTAGGCACAAGTAAGAATTTGAGCTGGGTGATGTTTGAAGAACGTAGGAGGGGCATGGTGTCCAAGTGTGTCTTTGAGGACAGGGGGAGAATGCAGGAAGGCTCTTCATTCCCACTTCCCTCCTCCCTTTCCTTCCCCGTGCAGTGAGGGGCAAATTTGTTGGTAAGCTGTTTTTCAGTCATGTCCACCCATGACCCCGGTTGGGGTTTCAAAGGTAAAAATACTGGTAAAAAAAAAATTGGTAAAAAAACCAAACAAAATAACCCCACCTGGTTGGGGTTTCATTGGTAAAAAATAAAAATAAAAAAATAGGGGCAGCTAGGTGATGCAGTGGATAGAGCACCGGCCCTGAAGTCAGGAGGACCTGAGTTCAAATGCGGCCTCAGACCAAACAGTTGATACTTACTAGCTGTGTGACCCTGGGCAAGTCACTTAACCCCAATTGCCAAAAAAAGGAAAGCTAAAAATACCAATACAAAATATTAGTTAAAAAATAAAAGTAGCTCTCCATCCCTTTTCTCCATCTCCTTTTACAGATGAGGCAACTGAGGCAAACAGGGTGAAGTGACTTGCCCAGGGTCACGCAGCTAGTAAGTATCTGAGACCAGGTATGAACTCAGGGAGAGGAGTCTTCCTGACTCCAGGCCCAGTGCTCTGGGCACTATGGCGCCCCCTAGCTGCCTCAAGGTGCAAAGATGTCACTCTAACCCATCCCTCCTCCCTCCTCAGCACCCTAACGGCCAGTGTCCCACTCCCCTGTGCCCTCTGTGGTTGACCCCTTGGCCTTTCCCTTATCCCAACACTTTCCTGATTGGTCTCCTGGCTTCCAGTCCGCGCTCCATACAGCGTCACAATATCCTTCCTAGAGCACGTCATTCTCCTGTTCAAGAAAGACTTTCTGTGGCCTCTTAGATCAATGGAATCCCCGCCGCCTTTGCGGGGCTGGAGATCTGGTCCCATCCTCGCCATGCCCAGTATTCTCGACTGGCTGACCTGCCGCTCCTCTCCCATCTCTGCACCTTTGCCTGGCCTGTGCCCCGTGCCTGGGGTGCCTTCCCTTCTCACCCCTTCCTCATGGAATCCTTTGAGGCTCAGCTTATGAGTCCCTTCCTACAGAAACCTTCTGATCTCTGAAGTTGTTTGCTCCTAGTAATTACTCCAGGCCAGAGACTTTGTTTTCCCTTTGAACCTCTAGCACATGGTCAGATACAGGATGGGACAGTAATCTCATGGATGTGAATGCTGTTTGCATTGACACAGCCTGGTGTCCTAGAGACAGAGAGCTGCACTTGGAACAGGGAAGTCCTGAGTTCAAATCCTGCCCCAGACACTGACTAGCCGTGTGACCCTGGCAAGTCACTCAGCCTCTGTTTGCCTCTGCTTCTTCATTTATAGAGCGGCGCCCGCCTTCCTGGGTGCTGTGAGGATCTAGTGAGCTCATCTTTCTTTTGCCAAGGGCTTTGTGAACTCATGGTGGATATGTAAGCGTTAACTGTAATTACTGGCCTTTCAGCAGCACTGGATGCTGCTGGAGGCAGTTATGAGGTGCAGGGGACAGAGTGCTGGGCCTGGGCTCAGGAAGACCCGAGTTCAAATCCAGCCTCAGATTCTAGCTATGTGACCCCGGACAAGTCACTTAATATCCTGTCTCGGTGTCCTAATCTGTAAAATAGGGTTAGCAAGAGCACCTACCTCTAAGGGCTGTGTGGAGTGCTTTGCAAACCTTAAATGTGGTGTGAACGCCTGCCATTGTCGTGATTATTGTAAGCCCTCTTTGCCCATCCATCTTGCCAAGGGGTGGGGCAATCTTACCCATGTCATCCCATAAGTTCACCACAGGGAGGCCACCCCGTGTGCTGGGAGCCCCACTTGGCTTCTCCTGACAACTAGAGGGCTCCCCAGGGGGAGGGGGGCTGCACCTCGTTACCCCCTCACGCTCTCTGTCTGTAAGCCACTCTTCTTCTTCTTCCGGATCATCCATCTCTTTGGTGACTGGTTAGTGCAGGGGCGGGAACCTGCGGCCTTGAGGCCACATGTGGCCTTCTAGGTCCTTAAGTGCAGCCTTTCGATTCGAATCCAAACTTTACAGAACAAATCCTTTTATTAAAAGGCTAATCATTAGCCCACGAAACAAAGGGAAATGAGCGCCTCCTACTTCTGCAGTGGCAGGACAAAGGGCTAAGGGTGTTCAGAATCGCCAAGTTGGGTTTTTTAATTATTATTTTATAATACAATAATTATATAATAACTATAATTATATTACGGTAATAATAGCCCACATCTGTAGCACTTCAGGGTTTGCCAAGTACTTTATATACATGTCTTGGCAGATGGCTAAACTGGGCTGAGGGTAACCGGCAGGCCTCAAACCCATCAGTGAGTTAGGGGGTGCCCACCTCAAGCATGTGATGATGTCCCCCCAGGCGGAATGCGCAGATGAGAACAATTTGTTCCAATGGCCATGAAGGCGGAGGCTCAATGCTTACAGCTTGGTTAGATGGCAAAGACACCAAGGCTGTCCACGGCATCCTGGGCCATCGCCGGTCATCCTGACTTTTGTCTTGTCACCGATTACTCTGGAGGATAGTGAGGCTGATGACTTAGTGTGACTCTGCCTCACTTAAATCCAATTCACGAGCAAGTCAAGCCATCACCTGTGATGTCACTGGTCCTCTTCAAAAACAACAACAATACATATCATTAGAGCCTCACAACAACCCCACAAGGTTTGGGCTATGATTAGTCCCATTTTATAGATGAAGAAGTTGAAGCTGAGAAGGGTTAAGTGATGTGTCCAGGGTCACACAGCTAGAGAAGGTCTTCTGAGCTCAAGTCCAGCACCCTCTCCACTATCCCCCCCAGCTGCCTCCCCACGATGGGGAACCTGACGGAATCCAAACTTCACAGAACAAATCCCCTTAATGAAAGGATTTGTTCTGTAAAACTTGGACTCGGTCAAAAGGCTGCACCCAAGGACCTAGAAGGCCACATGTGCTAGGCCTTGTATATAGTAGGTGCTTAATTGCTTATTGGATTGGATTGCTCTAATGAGATAAATATAGGTGCAAATGCCAACCTATCAGTGTGGGTGCAATTTTTTTTTCCAGCATGGAAGATTTTGCTCTGCCTAGGCATGTTTAAAAGAGCTCTATGCTTGTTTTCTCTAACAGAGCCATGGAGAAATTAAGGATTAAGATCTGGGGAAAAGTGGGGAGTGGGCAGCTAGGAAGTCTTGCCAAATCTTCCTTGTTGCTACTATTTGCCCGACTGATGGCCACTCCCTCTTGGAATCACAGGTCAGCGGAGCATCTCTTGACAACATTTACATGATTGGAGTCAGCTTGGGGGCCCATATAGCTGGATTTGTTGGACAGATGTATGATGGGAAACTCGGAAGAATTACAGGTAAGGCTTCTGGGGGCCTTCTCTGAGCACCCCCTTGTTTTGTGTTTTATGGACAATTATACCCTAATGTTATTTGGACTCTGGGACTCTCCCAAGGCCAACAGCTGATTAAATATGTGTGTGTGTGTGTGTGTGTGTGCACACGTGTGTATGTGTCTATACACACACGCATGCACACACATATCTGTATATATTATATGTACCATAGATAAATATTATACATACGTAACACATACATACATACATATCTATATCTATATAAATACTTATCCTTATTGATGTAGGAACCAGGCCTATGACTTCACTGATGCAGGGAACTCTCCCAGGAGAAAACTTCCTCTCCCTGTAGAGATAGGCATGTCCTCTGCAGGTTAGAAAGTTGTCAGGAGATTTGAATGTTAGGTGACTTATTCAAGATCACACAGCCACTATGTGTTAGTGGTGGGATTGGCGCTATCTCTGCCCCTTGTTTTTCATGATCATTTCAGTCACTCAGAGTTTGACTTCATTCTGGTGATGTTTTAATTAACGTTGTGGTACTTACTATATATGTTTATCATTGCATTGCATTTACTTGATTCTGCATGAGGTCATGTTTCTTTGAATTCCCCATTTTTCACTTCTTGTTGCACAATGGTATGTCATTATATTCATAGGCAAAGTGAATTGGACATTGGGCTTGGAGTCAGGATGATCTGAGTTCAAATCCAGCCTCAGTCACTGACTAGGTGTGTGACCCTGGACAAGCCCCTTTACCTGTGCTTCAATTTCCTCATCTTCCAGGTGACCAGGAAGCATTAGTGACGACTCTGTGGGGATTCCAACAATTCTGAATCTACCTAGCACGATTAGACTCTCATGTATCCCACACTTCCCTACCTCATCCCCAAGAATAGCGTAAGAGATGTCAGTCAATGCCTCCATGCAATCCATAGCTACAGTTGTCTCTGATGTCTACAGCAATCCTCTGACTTACCTGTTTAGTAACCTTGTGAAAAACAAGAAGGTGTTTTTTGCCTAAGCTGTCCTGGAGAAAGCCCTGCTGGTTCTTGGCAATCACTGCTTCTCCTCCTCCTCCTCCCTCCTCCTCCTTCTTCCTTCTCCTTCCTTCTCTCCCTCCTCCCTCCTCCTTCCTTTTTGTTTTTCATATTGCCCACCCACCTGGCCCAGATGACTTGGATTCAGCAAGGGCAGCTCAGGGTTCTCATAGAATCTCCAAATTTCTTATGGACTTCAATTCCCTTTTCCTTTCTCTACCAAAGAGAAGCTTATTCTCTTTGATGGAGAAAAGAGAAATCAGGTAAGAATCACGAAGCTCTGCTTTTCTCAGGACCATCAGGCTTTTTTTTTTTTTTGCCTAGGCAATTAGGGTTAAGTGACTTGCCCAGGGTCACACAGCTAGCAAGTGTCAAGTGTCTGAGGCCAGATTTGAACTCAGGTCTTCCTGACTCCAGGGCTGGTGCTTTATCCACTAGGACCATTGATTTAGAGCTAGAAGAGACCTTTGAGGTCAGTCTCCTCGTTTTACCAGTGGAAAAACTGAAGCCCAGAGAATGTAAGGGACCTCTCCAAAGTCACAAAGGCCACCGTAGGATTTGAACCCAGGTCCTGTGCTCTCTCTGCAGTCACAGTCACTGTAACCATACCAACCGTTATAACCAAGGCTCCTATTTTTCTTGGCTCCTCTTATTTCTGCAGACCTAGC
This sequence comes from Phascolarctos cinereus, assembly GCF_003287225.1. Taxonomy (NCBI): domain Eukaryota; kingdom Metazoa; phylum Chordata; class Mammalia; order Diprotodontia; family Phascolarctidae; genus Phascolarctos; species Phascolarctos cinereus. The sequence continues at coordinate 14,735,917 of NW_027555958.1, read as the reverse complement.
TCGAACACAAACTCCTACTCTGCCCCCATCCTGCCAAGTGTCTTTGGCCTCCTAGCTCAGTATAGGGCTCGCTGGCTCCCCCTGCAGGTTTCTGGTGGTGGCCACCCTCCTCTTGGCTTTGCTTCTGGGAGAGGAAGAGTCTTTTCTTCCCTTCTCTGCAACCCCTCTGGTCTGTGAAATCAGCGCATAGCTTTTCTTAAGGCTTTCAGAGTTTTGACCACTAACCAGGAATCAAAGGAGCATTCCGCGGGTTAGAAGTGACAGAGGGAAAAGGGATAGAATTACAAAAGTCCTGGTCTTCCCTGTAAATCACGGGGAGCCATGGCTCAGGTGGCAGAGAACCTGGGTTCAAATCCCACATCTTAGACATAGTGTTTGTGTGACCTCGGGCAAGTCCCAACTTCTCTGTGCCTCAGTTTCCTCCTTTGTTAAATAAGTGGGTCAGGCTAGATGGCCTTTGAAGTCCCTTCTGGCTCTAGATCTACGACTGTGCATACTTCCCTGGACTTCAGTCTCTTCCCCCATAAAACAAAGGAGTAACCTTTGAGGTCCCTTCCAGCCCAAGATCTATGGCCCTGTGGTTCCTCCCTTTTGGCTAGTAGTATCCCTTCTTCCAGATCTTGACCCTGGAGTCATCCCTAGCTAGGTATAATTTTTTAAAAGTCTCTCAGGACCTTTAAGCATTCTTGATAAAAAGACCAGAGCGGAACAGAAAATCTGACGTTCAAATACAAGACTCAAGAGAAGCATAAAAAGGTAAACAGGAAAGGGAAATCATCAGGGACTTAACGAGGTTAAACTGCTTACATTCCTACATGGGAAGGTGATACTTGTGACTCAGAAGACCTTTCTTATTATTAGAGCAGTTAGAAGGAGTATATATAGACAGAGGGCACAGGTGCGAGTTGAATGTGAAGGGATGATATCTAAAAAAATAAAATTAAGGGGTGAGAGAAGAATGTACTGGGAAAAATAGAAAGGGAGAGGTAGAATGGAATAAATTATGTCGCATAAAAGAGGCAAGAAAAAGCTTTTACAGTGGAGGGGGGGGAAAGGAGAAGCAAGGGGGAGTCAATGAACCTTATTCTCATCAGAATTGGCTCAAAGAGGGAATAACATACACATTCAGTTGGGTAAGAAATCTATCTTACCCTACAAGAAAGTTGGAGGGGGGTGGTGATAGAAGGGAAGGCAGATTGGGGGAGGGGGGTAGTCGGAAGCAAAACACTTTTGAGGAGGGAAGGACAGGGAGAAAGTAGAGAATAGAATAAATGGGGGGAAATAGGATGGAGGGAAATATAGTTAGCAATAGTAACTGTGAAAAAATTTTGAAGCAAGTTTCTCTGATAAAGCCTCCATTTCTCAAATGTATAGAGAACTGAGTCAAATTTATAAAAAATAAGAGCAATTCCTCAATTGATAAATGATCAAAAGATATGAAGTTTTCAGATTAGCTAGTCAAAGCTATCTATAGGAAAAAATGAAAAAATGCTCTAACTTACTATTGATTTGAGAAATGCACATTAAAACAATTCTGAAGTACTTTCTCATACCTATCGGATTGGCTAATAAGACAGAAGGGGAAAATGACAAATGGTGAAGGGGTTGTGGGAAAAATGAGACATTAATGCACTGTTGGTGGAGTTTTGAACTGATTCAACCATTCTGTAAAACAATTTGGAACTATGCCCAAAGGGCTATAAAACCATGTGTACCCTTTGACCTAATAATAACACTACTAGGTCTGTATCCCAAAAGAGATAAAAAACAAAAAGGAAAGGACCTGTATGTATGAAAATACTTACAGCAGCTCTTTTCTGGTGGCAAAGAATTGGAAATTGAAGGGATGCCCATTAGGTGGGGAATGGCTGAACAAGGTATGGCATGTGATTATGCTGGACTCTTGTGTGATAAGAAATGATGAGCAGGATGCACTCAGAAAAACCAAGAAAGATTTGCATGATACAAAGTGAAATGTACCATGTTCACAGTAACAGCAATATCGTAAGATGATCGGCTGTGAATGACTTAGTCATTCTCAGCAATACAGCCATCCAAGACAGCTCTGAAGGACTTATGAAGGAAAACGCTATCCATCCCCAAACAAAGAACTGATGGTGTCTGAATACAGATTGAAGCAGACTTTTTTTTTTTACATTCTTTATTTTTCTTGAAGTTTTTTTGGTTTATGTTTTCTTCCATAACATGACTAATATGGAAATGTTTTGCCTAACTACATATGTATAATCAGTATCAAATTGCTTGCCTTCTCAATGTGGGGGGTGGGAGTGGCAGACGGAGGAAGGGAGAAAATTCGGAACTCAAAGTGTTTTTTTAAACTTTATTTTTATTTTTCAACATTCACTTCCACAAGTGTTTTGAGTCTTCAGTTTTCTCCCCTTTCCCCCCTTCCTCCTCTCCAAGACAGTGTGCAATCTGATATAGGCTCTGCATATACATTCCTATAAAACATATTTTCACATTAGTCATGTTGTAAAGAAGTATTAGAACCAATGTGAAGAACCACAAAACAACAAAAGAAAAAGAGAGATCAAATAGTCTGCTTCGATCTGCATTCAGACTCCACAGCTTGTTCTCTGGGTGTGGAAGCATTTTCTATCGTGAGTCTTTTGGAGTTGTTTTAGATCCTTGCATTGCTGAGAAGAGCCAAGTCAACTGAAGTCAGTTGTTGGACAACGTGGCTGTTACTGTGTACAATGTTCTCCTGGTTCTGCTCGCTTCACTTAGCATCAATTCACATAAATCTTTCCAGATTTTTCTGGAATCTGCCTGCTCATTATTTCTTACAGCACAATAGTACTCCTGGAACTCAAAGTTTTAAAAACAAATGTTATACATTTTTTTTTACACGTAAGTGGGGAAAATAAAATACTAAATAAAAAAAGAAAGAAAATACAAAAAAGCCTCTCCAGGGTAGACCCTCCTGGAACTGGCCAATTTCCTTATAGAAGGAAGCCCAATCCAAAATGCAGTGTTCAATTCAGCAGCCCCTGGAAAGTGATTTGGGAGTTTGTGTATTTACAACTCACATTTGTAAGGCACTAGAAGGTTGATAAAGCAGCAGGCCTCATCTGGTTCTCACAATGCCACCATGAGACAGATCCTAGAGGTGTCATTAGGATCATTTTAGATACGTGTAAACAGAGGTTTAGGGGGGTGATCATCATTTAAGTAGAATATGTCAGAGGGGCAGCTAGGTGGTACAGTGGATAGAGCACTGGCCCTGGAGTCAGGAGGACCTGAGTTCAAATCCGGCCTCAGACACATAACACTCACTAGCTGTGTGACTCTGGACAAGTCACTTAACCCCAATTGCCTAAACAAAAGAAAAAGAAAAAGAAAAAAAAAAAGAAAATGCCAGAGATCAGATTTGAATCCAGGCCTTACAGCTTCTAAGTCTAGCCTAATATCTATCCCACCACCCTACCTCCGTGATCCAATGCTCTTTCTACTGTGGTGGGGGGCCATGGAGAGAAGGCAGGAATTGGAAGAAGAGGAGTGAGGTTCTATATATGGCTTTGCTACTTATTTGCTGTGACCTTGGACAAATCACCTCTCCTCTCTGGGCCTCAGTTTCCCTACTTATAGAAATAAGAGGTTTTTAAATAATTGGAGAAATATTAATTGTTCATGGGTAGGCAGGGCCAATATGATAAAAATGACAATTTTAAGCAAACTAATTTATATATCCAATGTCATCCCAATTAAATTACCAAAAAAATTTTTTGTTATTGAATTAGAAAAAATAATAACAAAATTCACTTTTTAAAAAAGTCAAGAAGATCAAAGGAAATAATAAAAAAAATGTAAAGGAAGGAGGTTTAGCAGTACCAGATCTTAAACTATATTAGAAGGCAGTGATTATCAAAACCATCTGATATTGACTAAGAAATAGAAACATAGATCAATGGAAGAGAGTAGACATACAATTTACAGCAGCAAATAAACATAATAACCTTGTATGTGACAAGTATAAAGATTTAAGCTTTTGGGATAACAATTTATTATTTGGCAAAAATTGTTGGGAAAAGTGAAAAGCAGTATGGCAGAAACTGGGCATAGACCAATATCTTATACTATTTACCAAGATAAGGTCAAAATGGATACATGACATAGATATAAAGAGAGATTTTTACAAGAAAATTAGAAGAACATGGAACATGTTACTTATCAGACTTATGGATAGATGAATAATATATGAATAAACAAAAGAAAGAGCAAAATTAGATATAAAGTGGATAATTTTGATCACATTAAATGAAAAAGTTTTTGTACAAATAAAAGAAACGTAGCCAAGACCAGAAGGAAAGCAGAAAATTGGGGGGGAAATTTTCACAGACAATTTATCAGATAAAGGTCTCATATCTAAAATATATAAAGAACCTTGTCAAATCTAGAAGAACAAAGTAATTCTCCAATTGGTAAATGGTCAAAGGATATGAACAGGCAGTTTTTCAATGAATAAATCAAGACAATTTATAGTCATATGAAAAAATGCTCTAAATCATTATTGATTAGAGAAATGCAAACTAAAACAAACTTGATATCATTTTATGCCTATCAGATTGGCTAAAATGATAAAAGAGGAATGTGACAAATGTCGTAAGGGATGTGGAAAAATTGGGACACTAATTCATTGTTAGTGGAATTGTGAACTGATCCAACTATTTTGGAGAGCTTTCTAGAATTATGCCCCAAGAGTTATTAAACTACCTATACCTTTTGATCCAACAATACCACTACTTGGTCTGTTTCCAAAGATGATTAGGGAAAAAGGAAAAGAACCCATTGGAGGCAAAGAACTAGAAATTGCAGGGATGCCCATCAATTGGGTATTGGCTGAACAAGTTGTAGTATATGATTGTGATGGAATACTACTGGGTTATAAGAAATGAAGAGCTGTGGAACTCAACATCTTATAAAAATGAATGTTGAAAACATGTAATTGGAAAAAATAAACTGTGTTAAGTGGGGGAGAAAAAGAAGTGATGAGCTCAATGATTTTAGAAAGAGTTGCACAAAAAAAAAATGAAGAGTGAAACAAGCAGAACCAAGAGAACATTGTATACCCTAACAGCAACATTGTTTTAAGAACGACTTTGAGCAAATAAGTTATTTTGACTCTTACAAATCCCCAAATTAACTATGAAGAACATATGTAGTAAGTTGCTATCTGCATCCAGAGAAAAAACTGATAAATAGAAGTATGTATAGGACAATTATTCATATATGTGTGGTATGTACACACACATACGCACATACATATACACATATAAATATATACACATATGTACCTATTTGTGTCTAATGGTAGCCATGGGGGGGGGGAGGGATGGAAGAAAAAAAGGAAAAAAAAGAAAATTACATGATAATTTTGTTATGTATTTGAAAGGAATAGCAAGTTGTACATAATAGATTTGCAGTTTCATGTGCAATCATGTTTTTTTTATTGTACTATGTTATGGAAATACTTGTTTTATTTCGTAAGTTAAAAAGAAAAGAAAGGGATTTGGCTTAGATAAGCACCAAGATCCCCTCCAGGTTTGGAGCAAAGTTTGGGTTCCTCTGATCTCTTCCAGCTCTAAATCTCAGATCCTCTGACGATTCTTCTACTTTGGGCAGAAAGGACTTTGGGCCATTTCTCCAAAGCACCCACCTACTCTGTGAGCCATGCCGTAGACTATTCCGAGATGATCTCTGAGTCACCCTCAAACAGAGACAGAATGAGGATGCTTGATTGGACTGAGAAAGCCAGTCCCCAAAGCAGCCCTAAACAGGCATTTCTGCCCAAGTCCCTCTTACTGTATTCCAGGTCTGGATCCTGCAGGACCCCTTTTCAGTGGGAAACCCCGCAATGAGCGGCTGGATCACACAGACGCCCAGTTTGTTGATGTCATCCATTCTGATACTGACCGTACGTACTGCCTTAGCTTTTGGCTCTGTTTATCTCCGACCCTGGAACCCTCAGGAAGGGAAAGACCGGGAGGGAATCGATGCAATGTCCAGATGCGTGCGCAGCTTGGGGGGACCCGGCCTAAATCTTGGGCGACTTACAATATTGTAAATGACGTGATCCCAGGCTCCTGGAGTTACGCCTGGAAGGGTCTTTGAGAGAAACATCAGGCCACTCAGTTCATTAACTGAGCGCTTTCGTTAAACCCCAAAGAGGATGGCCTTTCCACGACTGACGTGTGTCTCTTAAAATAACTAATAAACCCAAACCGAGATTGACATGTTTTGCTGTAGTAGAGACGGATGTATCTATCACACGTCAAAGCTGGACTTGGTTCCTTCACTGTCTGGTTATTTCTTTTCAGTTATGTTATGTCGCGGAAGCGTGTATTCAGGGACCCATAGAATGTAAGAGGTGAAAAGACCTTAGCAACCATCTGAAGGCTTCAGAACCATTTTTGTGTCCTGGACTATTTTTGGAAAGCTAGAGAAGGTTCAGGAGCCCTTCTCAAAACAGCGTGTTTAAATATATAAAATAAAATGCATCACATTACAAAGGAAACCAATTCTATTGAAATACAGTTGTTGAAATATTTTTAAGAACAAGTTCACAAACCCCAGGTTGAGAATTCCCGATCTAGTCTGACCCCTTCGTTTTACAGATAGGAAAACTGAGGTCCAGAAAGAGAGAGAGAGAGCGCAAAGTCAGGATTGGGACCATAACCCATATCTTCTGACAAGGTTCTGGAACATTTCTTCTCTTCACTCCTAGCTTGTAGGCTATTTTTAATCAAATGTCTTGTGGAATATTGGAGGATTTTTCAAATTTGAAGAAATGCAAGCAGTTACCAGACATATCAATAAATGTCAGGTGGGGGGAATGAGTAACTTTTAAGTTTGCTATGTGCGTGTATGTGATCTGGGAGAAGTCATTGAGCAAATCTGAGCTTCAGTTTTGTTATCTGAAAAATTGGAATGTTAATACCTAATAGAAATACCCATTCTAATAACTGTCCTGCCTGCCCCTTATTCCGAAGATAAAATAACATGTTTAAAAGCTTGAATAAGTTAAAGGGAGCCTAGAAACCCAATGTATTTTGGTGATTATTATTATTATTATTTTTTAGTCCTGGGCTTCAAAGAATCATTAGGAAATATCGATTTCTACCCAAATGGAGGACTGGATCAACCTGGTTGTCCCCAAACAATATTTAGTGGTAAGTACAAATGCTTTGCAACTAGAAAATGATCATAAACATTACATTAGAAGGCACCTTTGGGTAGTTGATCTTATTAATATCACTGAACAAAATGTGAACCTGGTCTGTACTCTGTTATCCCATTACAGGAATTACTGTTCTATCATCAGCAGATTTTACTTTATCCTTGGGTTTTTCTCACCTCCTGACTGACCTTACCTAAACCTTCCCTCCTTCTCCCTCTCTGGCTCCCATTGACTCAGCAGGCAGGGAGGGGGCTTGTACTCGCTTCTGTTGACTGGCACCACTGCCAGAGTTTTTCGGATAAAAATCTACACGGTTCCTGCCCTGAAGGAGCTTCTCATTTAAGGGGTGGGGAATATGACATATACAGAGATAAACAGGATATGACATAGAGTGTCAAATGGCCAGTCGGGCCAACCTTTTATAACTAAGAAATTTTGTGATCTCATTGACATGGGCACTCATTCCATCAAGACAGATGGAAACTTTTGCTCTTTGCAAAGGTGTCCACAGTTCCTTAATTGCTAAATCCAATGGCCTTGTCTTAGTCCTTGTCTTCTTGACCTCTTCATCCAGCACCCATGACCAGCCTCTTCCCTTGTGTTCTCCCTCTCTTCTCTGGATTTTAGTGATGCTGATCTCTTAGCTCTCCTCCTGCATCTCTGACTGCGCCCTCTTGGTTTCCATGGCTGGATCATTAGCTACATCACCTCTGCTAACTGTGGGCATACATACACCCCCCCGAGAGAAAAGCTCTGTCTTCTCTCTCCTCTTCTTACATTCTCTTTCTTGTTGACCTCTTCACCTCCAACAGGTTTAGTTATCATTGGTATGCAGAACCCTGGACTTTCTCTCTCTCTCTCTCTCTCTCTCTCTCTCTCTCTCTCTCTCTCTCTTTTTGTTGTTGTTTTAGGCCATGGGGTTAACTGACTTGCCCAGGATCACACAGCTAGTAAGTGTTATGTGTCTGAGGCCAGATTTGAGCTCAGGCCTTCCTGAATCCAGGGCTGGTGCTCTCTCCATTGCGCCACCTAGCTGCTCCTGGACTTCTTTTCTCTTGGAATTCTACTTTACCTACGGCCCACCGGACATTTGGAAGCTGGCCCCACTCCCACAGGTGTGTCATACTCACCATGTCCATATCTGCATTCCTTATCTTTGCCCCCAAATCCTCTCCTTTTCCAAACTTCCCTCCTTCTGTCAAGGGCACCTCCATCATTCCAGTCGTCTGTATTTACAATGTCAGAGTCGTCCACAATTCTGCTCTCCCTCACCCCACGTAGCCACTCAGTTACCAAATCTTGTCAGTTGTTCACCTTGCCCTTTTCCCTGTCATTGAGTCCTCTAGACCTCTAGGCTTTACTGTGTGTCCTGTCTCTATGGCCTTTGACTTCCCAGGCATTGCCATCTGATGTGCCAGTGCCCCCTAGGGATCCCTGGGCTTTGTCATCTGCCCTCTGGCAGAACCCTTAGGTCCTTCCATCTACCTCGTCATGGAGGTAGAGACCCATGATGCTACAAGGTCACTGCTGGAGAGGCTCTCCCTTGGGGGAAGCAGGATTGACCAAGAGAGGGAAGTGCTCACCTAAGGCATGGCCAGTAGAGCTGGAGCTAGACCAGTGTCTGGTAGCTACTTTAATTATTCTTGCCAGTTAGGTGCTAAGTTATGTTGCTTTGCTGAATCTCGACTCTCTCAACTTTGGCATCTTATGGCAAAGCACCGGTCACCCCACTGTAATCAAGTCTCTGGCTCAGACTATGGAGAGACAGCATGACATGGTGAATAGTGTACGGCACCCAGAATCAGGAAGACCTTTCTTGGAGTCAGAAAAACCTGGGTTCAAATCCTACCTCAGACAATTACTAGCTGCCTGAGTCTGGACAAGTCATTGGATCTTTCTGTCCCTCGGTTTCCTCATCTATAAAATGAGGGGTTGGATTTGATGGCTGTTAAGGTCCCATCTAGCCCTCCTTCTACCATGAACTCATCCTTGGCTCTCTTGGGTTGAGTAACGTACCCCACCAAATCTCTCCAGACTATTCCCTCATATTTTCCTTCCTTTGCCATGACATAGAGAAGAAGCTGTGAGTCATCTGTAGAGGGCCCTGCCCTGTTAAACGTGTGCCAACTGCGACAATATCCCCTGCTTGTAAAGTGAATGTCCGTACTTAAACATAACCCTAACCTTTTATTTATAATGAAGGATTTGAGTATTTCAAATGTGACCACCAGAGGTCTGTTTTCCTGTACCTATCCTCTCTGAAAAAAGACTGTGACATCATTGCCTACCCTTGTGAGTCCTACCGAGATTACCTGAATGGCAAATGCATCAGCTGTGGAGATGACCAATTAATGCCGTGTCCAGTCCTGGGTAAGCACTTTTCTCTCTTGTGTTAGTGATGAAGGTCTGGACACCCATTTTCCTTTCCCAAAGGGTACCTTGAACGAGGCTTGGAAAACATTTCATACAAAAGACAGAGTCTACTTCTTGGTTTCAAAAATGATGAGTACCTGCTAGCCTGTGGCAACTAGGACTCTTAGACCCTGCAGCACAGTCAAATCTACTGGGTTGTTTTAACACCTGGTGGAGTTTGCTAGGAGGTCTTGGAGCTATGGTTGGGTCTCAGAGGAATCTAGAAAATATCAGTATGACATGTTCTCCTCAAGCTCAGGTTGGATCAAACAGTGATTTTTGAGAATATGAAGATTAGTGACATAGGTACCTGATTGTACTTAGGTGTTTGTGCCTCTCCTACAGTGACAGCATTCTTATTCCAGGATCAGTATGCTTCCTACTCTACCACACTGCCTCCTACAAGTGTTATGATAATACATAATTTGAGCATAAAAATCAGTATAGTTTGAGTTGGCCCCCTGACACTCAACACCACCTACCTACTTTTTGCTCTTCAGAAGGGAGTATGACCTCCAATTCATTCTTCCTATAGGAGAGAAAACTTAGTGAAAAAATAAATTGTGGTTTATCAGGTCACCGATTTAAAGCTATAGAGGCTCTCGAGCCCAACCCCCTCAGTTTATGGATGCAGAAACTGAAACATGGAGGTTAGTGACTTGTCCAGGGTCACACAGATAGTATTTGCAGTGGGATTTGAACCCAGGTCTCCTTGACTCCAGGTTGAGTTCCTTAACCAGACAGACACAGGGAGGTCTGGATGAAGCTGCCTGCCCCCGAAGTGGTCCTATGTACTCATATCCTCACTGTTAGAAGTTACAATTATGGGAAATACGGTCGTTCTTTTTCTTGGGAATTCTTTGTGACCTTGTACAAGTGTCTCAGTCTCTCTGGGCCTCAGTTTCCTCATCTGTAAAATGAGGAGGTTGGATTTGATGCCTTCTGAAGTCCCTTCCAGCTCTAATTAAATAATCCTATGATTTGTACCCATGTGTTGTAGGGCCAAGAGGCTTGGATTTGGAGTTAGAGGAGTTGGATTAAAATTTTGCTTTTGGGCTTTAACTTCTCTACTTTCCTTGTTTATAAAATGAAAGGCTTAGACTAAATGATCTCTTCTCAGGTCCTTTCTGGCTCCAAACTTATGAGATGTAACACTGCTGAGTTAGAGATCAGGGCACACTTCTTAGCCAGCCCCTTTGGGGCCTCCTGCTCCTTGGGGCCAGTGTGGAGGACAAATAAGCCCAAAGTGTCCATTTCCACATCTGGGGTCATTGTAACATTTGGTGCCAAATACATGTTCGTGCCCTTCATAACTTCTTTTTGCTTTTGCATGACAGTGTCACCTAGTTCTCAAAGACCAGCCTCTCTAAGTTTGCTCTAGCTCATTCCCAGCTCACCCGCAGGGGGAATGATTCTTTTTAGCTGTAGACATTCTCGAGGACTTCCTCATACATCATAGGTGCTTAATAAATGATTATTGATTGACTAAAAGACTATTGATGAAGGCATAGAGAGGTCACAATCTGCTTCAGTGAAGGGAGAGCCCCAACCACTAAGTCACAGATCTCCAGGAAGAATTGAAGATGTACAATCATGTCTATTATGTAGTCATTTCAGTTGTATCTGACTCTTCTTGACCCCTTTTGGGGGTTTTCTTGCCAAAGATACTAGAGAGGGTTGCCATTTCCCCTTCCAGCTCATTTTACAGATGAGAAAACTGAGGCAAACAGGGGTTACACAGCTAGTAAATGTCTGAGGCTAGATTTGAACTCAGGTCTTCCTGATTCCAGGCCTGGTACTCTATCCACTGTGCCACCTAGCTGCCCTTACAATCAGGTTATATTCACTGTTTCCTATTGCCTTCATAGGTTACTATGCTGATCAATGGAAAAACTACTCAATGCTAAAGGACCCTCCTGTGACAAAAGCTTTTTTTGATACAACTTCTGAAAAGCCATTCTGCAGTGAGTGCCCAGCGTTCTTTCCTTTTCCCCCAAATGTCCCTCCAAAAGCATGTTTGAGATCTAGTTATCTGATGGTGGGTTGTGAAGTTAGCTAAGGTCAATGAGGGGACAGGTTGACCACTGAGGACTTGGAAATGAGTCAACAAAAACTTGGGCCTCAGTCTTAGGCTTTGGGTTCTGCAAACTCCATGACAACCACGCCCTGTAATTCATTTCAATTCAGCAAGCATTAATTAATTAAGTAAGCACTTGCTTACTGAATGCAAGATACTAGGTGCCAGAGATATAAAGACAAAAATGAAATCATCCCTGCCCTCAAGGAGTATATATTCTATTGGAGGAAACTGCATAGACACAAAGAAGAATGCATGGACTATATAGAGAGTAAGTACAAAATCATTTCAAGGTACTGAGCCCTAGGGAGACTGGGAAAGGCCTGCTGGAGAAGGTGATCCACCTTCAGAACCTGGGCATTCTACTCATGTGACTGGGAGTGACTAACCCCTCATCTGGGCTTCACTCTACTCATCTAAAAATGCAGGGGTTGAATGACAATAATTTCAAGGCCCTTTCCAGTTCTGAATCTGTGATCTCCTCGTTCCCTACTTCAGGACCCAGGTGTCACATGGCTCCTGACCCAGAATCCCAAGGCTCTGACTGTGGAGTCCCCAGGCTTCCAATGATATCGGCCCACAAACTGCCTGCCTGGAAGACAGCCATGCCTTCAACTCCGCCTTTACCTACCTTCCATCCCCCTGTTGCTTCCCAGATTCTGTGTTATAATTATTGAGACTCCTCTCTCTGCCACCTTCTGTTTTTTGAAAAAAGACAATTGAGAGAAAACAGGTTTTCTTGAATCATTGAAGTCGGTGCATTAGAACAGGAGCCACAAATTGGTACTTGGTAGGCTATCCCCTGGCACAGGAGTTGTGAAATTCAGCCCTATATTCTCAGGATGCTGTATTGGCATATCCTAAAGTGACATGGGATTCATGATATTAGAGCACAAAGCCATGCTACCTCCATCTAGAAGGTAAAATGATTCCCTTCCTAGTATCAGACAGGAAAAAAATCTTAAATCCATTTTCATTGTTCTGTTTTGTTCTTACAAAACAGATTTCTCCCTGTATCCATCCCTCTCTCCCATCCCAGAGAGTTATATCATATAACAAAGAATATTATTTTAAGGTGAAGAAAGAAATACGTTGGAAAAAGTCAGACAACATAGTCAATGTTCCACACCTGTACACCTTCCACCTCTGCAAAGGAGTGGGAGGGGGGTAAGTCACATGATGAAGAAGCAGTGCTCAACATCTAGGGGGATGGCACAGGCAACTGCTGTTCTCATGCTGATGAAACACGTGGAAGAAACTGTGCCATCCATGAGCAGAGATGAGAAGGGAAGGTGAAGTGGGGTCAGTTGAGGGTTGAATTCATCCATCCTTCTACCCATCCACCATCTATCCACCAGCCAGCTGGCTAATGGGTTCAGTCTCTCTTTGAGTCTTTTCTCAAAGCAATGATGCCTTGTTGTGGGAAGGCCGTCCTACCTTCTCAAAGGCTTTACTGGAAGAGAACAAATCCTGCCAGTTCCTCCCAAGCTGGATCTGGCAATAGCCAGTGTATCTGTCACCTGAAGGCCAGCCAGTGGGCCAGCAGGGGATGGCTTTTTCCAGCTACTTGTACTCATGAAGACTACCTGTTGAGGCAAAGAGGGGCTGAGCTCTGCGTTACTGAGGGGAAGACCTGCACCGATGAGATCACAGATTCATGAGGTCTATAAAATGAGAAGATGGGGCTCAATGGCCTCTGAGGTGTCTTCGGGCTCTGGTCCCATAATCCTGTGCAGAGCACTGTCCTAGGTGCTGGAGGAGATCGAACACCCTTCATGATGTGGCTGCAGTCTACCTTTCCCAGTACTACCCCTACATACTCCCATGGACCACTTCTTATTTATTACCTATACTTGACATGTCTCCCACCTCCATGCCTTTGGACAGGCTGGGCCCCTTGCCTGGAAGATTCCCCCTCCCCACATCCACATCTTGGACTCCTTGGATCCATTCAAGGCTCAGCAGAAGTATTACGACGTTCTTGCTTGATTCATTTCAGTGGTTAGCACTCCTCCTGCCCCCAAAACGTGTTTGAATATAATTTATATTGACTTCTCTAAATATGTCATTTTCATCTAGTTAGATGTAAGCCCTTAGAGAACAAAGGCTATTTCATTTTTGTCTTTGTATCTGCTGTGCCTAGCACAGTTCTGGGAACATAGTTGGCACTTAATAAAGGCTTGTTGGATTGAACTAAGATTCAAGATAAGGAAGATGTGGCCCCTACATGCATAATGGCGGGAGGAGTGTTGGAGAAGAGGGGAGCTATGACCCCAGTGCAACCCTGATGTCAAAGGACCCCCGCTCTTCTCTATAAGTACTCAGACTCAGTGAGCATCAGACATAGAACGTAAAAGAACACAGGACAAACTCAGGTGCAAACCCACGAGGTCTAGGGACCTTGGCCCCCATGTAAGGAGGTCCTCTGTCTCTCCTCAGGATTCTTAGGCAGGATCTAAAGAGTGTGAGAGGAGAAAGGAAAGGTCATTAGGGAGATGAAGGCTTCCTTCCTCCACCCTTGGAGTGGATACAAAATAAAGCTGGCCCGATTCTGACTGCAGACCCTGCCTCCTTGCAGTTCAGCACTACTTTGTGGACATCATGACTTGGAACAAGAACATAAGAAGAGGTTACATTACGATTAAGTTAACAGATCAGGCTGGAAATACAACAGAGTCCAAAATCAATCAGTAAGTTGTTGGGGTTAAATTGGATGTTGTCCATAGCTCATGCACGTGTGTGTGCATGCACACGTGTGCACATGTGTGAGTGTATGTATGTGAGTGTGGAAGTGTTTGGCTCTCTCATTAAGGGATGCGAACAGTGGCTTGTCAAATTCATCTGTTCACCATTTTTTACTCTCTCCATAAATGTTGGGAAGGCTCTGCTCTGGTTCCTTGGGTGATCGCAGCTCTCTCCTGCTGCAGTGAAGGGGCTGGTGAGTGGCACCTCTGGCTGTAGGAAGGAAGAAGGTGGCTGATGGAGGCTGCCTCCTGCACTCTCACCTCTAGCTTGCCCTCCATTGCCCTGTGCCCTTGCTCTCTGCAGTCACATGGCACATTAACCCTCACCCAGGTAGCCAGTCGTTAGTAACTGGCAGGCGACTGTTGGCGGAGAGGGGTTAGCTGTAGAAATCTGAGTGTCTTTGGGTCCTTAGAAGTCTTCGATTAGATGTTACAGGCAGTCCTCTTCTGAAGGGTGAGGGACTTGGACTCAGTGATCTCTGAGACCCCCTCCAATCTCTCCTCTTCGAATTCCATGCTCTGGTTGGATGGACAGAACCTTGTCGGCTGAGGAGCGGCCATGCCACCTTCTGGGTGGTTCTGCCCCAGTTTTCTGGTACTCGCTTGGATAGTAACTATGCCTGTCCTTAATTTCTCCATCTTTCCTATCTTCAGGCCAGGGTCTGTCAGTGGAAGGAGCCCTGGATTTGGAGTCAGAGGACCTGGGTTCAAATCCTGGCTCTGGCACCTTGAGCCAATTATGTCCCTTTTCTGGGCCTTGGCTTCCTCATCTAGAGAGAGGCTTGGATTCACTGACCTCCAAAGTCTCTTCCTGTTCCAGATCCATGGTCCTACGACCTCTGCCAGTATTTCTAGGCCTCTTTTCTAGTCATTATTTTCCCCCATTGCTACCCTCCATCCTTCTCTCTTCTTTCACTCAGAGAGCATCTTCTTGCAGAGCCTAGAGGATCACCAGGCAGAAAGAAATACCATTGTCCTCTCCCCCTTTGCCTCAGGGACACGTCCCTTTAGTTTTTATATAACTTGACCCATTTTGAGACTCATGAGATTTGACATAGTGTAGTGGATAGAGCTAGGCAGCTCGATGGTGCAGTGAATAAAGTGCTGGGCCTGGATTCAGGAAGACTCCCTTTCATGAGTTCAGATTCAGCCTCAGACACTTATTGGCTGTGTGACCCTGGGCAAGTCACTTCACCCTGTCTGCCTCAGTTTCCTCATCTGTAAAAGGAGCTGGAGAAGGAAATGGCAAACCGGTCCAGTATCTTTGCCAAGAAAACCCCAAATGGGGTCACGAAGAGTTGGACATGACTGAATAACATTAATCTGAATAATTCTTCCAATCAGCTCTGAGATCTTTGAGGACAGAAACAGCTTCATGTTTGTCCTTGTGTCCCCAGTGCCTAGCACAGTGCTTCAATGCACGCTTCGTTGTTGACTGATCAATTGGTTAAGTGCCTTTTTCATGCCAGACATTTTGGCAGGCACAGGGAAGCATGGCCAAAACTGCAGCTGTCCCTGCTGTCAAGCAGCTTATGTTCTATGATCACAGGGCCATAGGCTTAGAGCCTTCTCCCCAAACTACTTCTAGAATCCAAGAGCCTAGGTTCGCTTCCCCCTCTTCTGCTCTGGGACACTGGGCATCTCCCTGGGATCCTCAGTGGCCTTCTCTGTACAAATGAGCGGCTTGGACTGGTCGGCCATTAACACCCCTTCCAGCTCCAAATCTCAGAGGCACACAGACAGGACACATGGGTATGGAGGTACATGTATGTGATACGTCGCTATCCTCATATTCCTTGAGGTTGGTTTATTTAATGGGAAGATGTCTCTTTTTAAAGTCCATATCTCTCTCTTATAGCGAACCTGCCACATTTCAGAAATTTCAGCAAGTGAGCCTCCTTGCCAGGTTTCCTCAGGATGTTGACCAGGTGAAGGGCATCTCTTTGGTGTTCTCTACTGGGCCTGTGATCTGGTCCAAGTACAAACTCAGGATCATCTGGATGAAGCTGAGACCGATCACGCACCCTGAGAAGTAAGCAGTTTTTGCCCGCGGTGTGCCCACTGGGTCTTCCCACATGAGGGTTAGAATGGGTCCAGTGACTCTTCCGGCAGAGCTCCATCAGCTCGTGGGCCAGAGGGAGAGCTCCAAAGCAAGGGACTGAAAAGCCTGGGGAGGACCAACGGTCTCAGAACAGAACATGGCAGGTCCAAGTGCTCACAGAGTTTAATAATGGAGCCAAGGACTGTCTAGGTAGCTGCACCCCCTTAGTTTGCGAGGATGTTGCTTACAATTTAGAACAGCATGTTAAGGCGAACTGGCTGCTGATGTTTGCCTGATCCCCCTGATGGGGGTTGTATTCTGGCTGTGCCTGTGTGTATTAGGACCTAGGTGAATTTACATCTCCATTCTGGCTCTCAGTTTCCTCATATGTAGAATGGGTTGGGCCAGTTATCTTCTACAGGTCTTTGCAGTATTATCATTTTAGAGCTGGAAGAGATATCATAGGTGTAACATACCTTTGGGTTGCCAAAGAGATAGGATGCTGGAGATGAGCATGTGCTGGTCAGCATAGAAATCCCTCCCCATGTAGGGGATTCTGGGAAAGAAGTGTGTGTCCCTTGTCTCAAGATACATAACCCTGGGGACACACATATAATGAATGAACAATGCCTGCCCTCAAAGAGCTTACCTTCTAGATAGCATCATGTCTTCTTTTGGAAGGCTGTTGTGAGAATCAAATGCCATAACCGATGTAAAGTGCTATATAAATGTGAGCTATTAGCATTCTCTCCATCCTATCTTGCATCCAGCCAGCTAAAATGGTGGACTGCATTTGAAGAACAATTTATGACTTTGGTAATCCACCAAATAGCAAGGAGAGGCAGACATGAGGGGAGTTTGTGTTAGGTTGGGAAGAGGGAGCACAGAGGAGGGAGGCTGGAAATTTGGGGGCCAAATGTCCTGGGCAACTGCTTTCCTTCTGGGACCCTTTTCAGTCTTGACGCTTTTGCACTTACCTCCTTCCTTAGGCTTCTTCTCATCATATCTTGCATTTTCAGTTGATAGAAAGCCAAGAAAATTATTTTCTTTTCGTCTTAATTCTACTGGGAGAGGCAGTGTGATATAGGAGCCAGAGGCCTAGCCATTGGGTTGGGGAGCCCTGGGTTCAGGTCCTGCCTCTGACACCTGCTAGCTCTGTGACTCTGGACGACCTACTTAACTTCTCTGAGGACATCCGCTCCAAATGAGTTGAGATCAATGCAGGAAGTTTCCCTAACCGGAAATTCCCTACATGGACGAAGTCACGGTTCTGGAGCAAAAATAACAATGATCATTGGCAATCATCCATGATTGACAATAACTCCTGAAATCCTCTCTAGGCTAGGGGCTCCCTCTGCTCATTCCACAGACGTCCTAACTGCAGACTTGGACAGTTTGTTTTGAGCGGCCGCTTTTCTTTTTATTCTGGAGACAAAGGAATCACTTTTTTTTCAGGCAGGTAGGAAGAAAATCCAGGCACTTTGTCAGTCAGGCAGAGTGTGGTGCTGATACCATCGAGATCTGCCCTGATTTTTGGCAGGGTCTTTGAGGTGGTCAAAACAAAGGGTAATGTCATCGTAAGGAGCATCTGTGACAAGACAAGGAGGGGAGTGAAATCACCTCCTGAATCCTTTGGCCAAAGCAGGACCCAGTGGGCAGAGCTGGACCTGGAGTTAGGACCTTGATGACTGTGTCGCTCACCCTCCCAGCCTCAGTCTACTCATCTGGAAAATGGGAATAAAAATAATACCTGGAGCACCTCCCTCATGAGGTTTCCGGGACGCTAAAATGAGATGCTGTCCTTGAAAGGGTTTTTCACTAATCCGAGCCTGATGTAAAATGGAGATCATGTTACTCCTCTCAGGATTACTGTGGGGCTCAAATAAGATAATGCAAGGGATAGGGACCAGACTATGATTTCACTGGTGTAGGGAACTCCCAGCCCTCTACCAGTGCAGGCCAGCACTGTCTCTGCTTGGAGACTTTGCACTGTGCCTGGCACACAGAAGGAGCTCAATAAATGCTCGTTGCCTGGAACTCTGAGAGCCTAAAGTATATGCCAGGTCTTTCTGGCCCCAAGGCCAGCTCTATCCGCTGCACCACACTGCCTTCTAGATAGGAACAAAACGATTGACCAACCTGGTGTAACCGCCAGCCTAGACGAGGATTCTTCTGACAAAGTACCTGCAGAAAAAAGAACTTGGCCCCAAGCACTGCTGTCTTCATCCGGCCTGAACCCTGACCCTACATTAGCTGATGTTCTTGGGGAACAGCTTTGCCCCCCCCCGCCCCGCTTTACCTTTCTGTTTCTTGCTAGTCTTTATCTTATTTATCAAGCAAAGGTTGTTCTTATGTATATCCTGGACTTATGGTGTTAAGTCTCCCCAACAGAATGGAAGCTGCTTGAGGGCAGGGCTGTTCTCATTTTTGTCCATATAGCTTCAGTGCCTGGCCAGATGCTGGGCACTTAGGAAAGGCTTAATAAATGCTTTTTGGGGGGCATCTAGGTGGCACAGTGGATGGAGCTCCAGCCTTGGAGTCAGGAGGACCTGAGTTCAAATCTGGCCTCAGACACATGACACTTACTAGCTGTGTGACCCTGGGCAAGTCATGTAACCCTGATTGCCTCACCAAAAAAAAAAAAAGAGGCAAAAAAAAATGCTTGTTGAAGGACACACAGCTAGTAAATAGCAAAGCCAAGATTCAAACTCAGGTCCCACGGTGCAAGTTTAGTGCTGTTTCCGCTATACCGTGCTACCTCCCTGGTATCTATTGTGACAAAATAAATGTCGTTCAGTCAAAAAAAAATGCTTGTTGATTGAGGGAGCCGTGCTTTCCTTTTCTCAGGCCACAGATGTGCAGATATGATCTCGTCCTGACAGAAAACAAGGAAACAGCCTTTCAGCCCATCCTTTGCTAGCTCACAGAAGCTGTCGCTTTGCTATCAAGCAGAGAACAGACCAGAGTGCACATACATCTCTGCGGATGTCTTGAACTGTATCACAGAATGCCACGTGGTTTTAGGACCGTCAAATAATTCTGGAGAGTGAACGCAGATTGGGGGCGTTTTTCGGGGAGGGGACAGTATTTGCTGGGGCTGGCACCTTAGCTTCCTACGCTTGGTCCCAAGATCCAGGGACCATCCAGGACATTTTCCCTAGCATTTAAGTGGCCAGGGGGCTGTGGACAGGAGGCGCAACTTTGCTCTCCCTTGCCTGTGGCTTTCACTATGGGCCTATCTCTTCCTCCATTTCTGCCTGTGCTGATGTGATAATCTATCTCTTGGGGATCCTGGGAAAGAGAAGGACTCAGGTCTGTGAAGGGATTTGAGATATGAAGCTAAAATGCCTCTTCACGTATGTTGTATGTGTTATGCGTGAATGTCTTATTTATTCTAAATGGCCCAACAAAGTGTAAGCTTTTGGAGGGCAGGGACTGTTTGTTTTTGTATCTCCCATGGCTAGTTCAGTACCTGGCACAAACTGGGTACTTAATAAATGCTTGTGGAATGAATGAATACGTTTTAATAATTCTCCTTCCCCAGATTCCCACTCCAACCCACTTTGAGAATGCTGTATTCAGAGAGAGAACAGTGCCCTGGCTTTGTTCTCTTCTTGCATGGGGAATATGTTGGAGAGATGGGGAGAGTCTCTGGGGCTCCACTGTGGTGGATGAAAAAGGAAGGGATAGCAGAGGGGCTGGAGCAGCAGAGGGGCAGAGGGAAGGAGTAGAGGCAGCCAGCCCCCTTCTCCCACTGGCTCTCTCCCCAGCCCCTGAAGTGCTGAGAGACAGCCAGGGCAGAGGGCGGGTCAGAGAGAAAGACCTGCAAAGCAGCAGCGGATTCTCCTTGCCAGGGCTCAGCCCACTAAACCTGCACCAGTGAGATGGCCAGGACCCACAACACCACTGGCTATGGCAGCTTGCTGAGAGGTAGTGTGGGGTGGTGAGTGGGGGAATGGACCTGGATCAGGAAGAACAGGGGTTGAATCTGGCCACTGCCACCTGCTACTTAGGGCAAGCCATGACCTCTATGAGCCAGCCTCTCTTTCCTCTTTTGTAAAAGGAGGAGGGGGGGCGGGGTTTGAAGCAGATGATAATATAACAATTATATTCATAAATGATTTATCATTTACCATGATAATAACCTTGTAATAAGGTAGAGTCTTCTCAACCCATCCAGATTCCAGAGTTCCTCTGGAATTTCTACCACCTCTTCTCATTCTGAGGCCTTGCTGGAAGGATGAGATTAGCACTGAGTGGACGCTCCATTGCCTGCCATGGGAAACTAACCAAAAACTGGATTCTTGCCTGGAGGGGCACGGGTGGGGGTGGGCCCCCACTGGGAGCCCAGAGGACACCAAAGGAGCTGCAGCTGCTTAGCATGGGTTTATTATGCCTTGTTTTATCCTAGTTACTTGCTCACTGATTCTATATCAAGAATACAAGCACCTGTATACAAGGTCCAAGCATGTTTGTTCACAGCTATGGAGAGCCAACTCCATTATGCCGGGGATCACTGGCATGAGGCAGGGCCATCAGTGGGTGGGGATTTCAGAGCTGATTTCTGACAGGGTAAGTTCACAAATCCACACGGCCCTGGAGAATGAGTCAACGTGGTGCCCCATAGAAAGAAAGGATAGAAAGTCATGGACTTTCTGCGATCCCTGGAGACCAGGTGCCTTCTTAGCACTCCCTCCCCATGCCCCTCCCATGGAGGAAAAACTACCAGGGCGAAAAAGGGAAGGGATCCTTTTACTGACAGGATTGGGTGTGTGGCAATCCAGGCCACCTGGTGATTAAACAACAGCAAAAAAAGGTGCCAGAGAGGGCAGCTAGGTGTTACAGTGGATAGCATCCCAGCCTTGGAGTCAGGAGGACCCGAGTTCAAATCTAACCTCAGATACTTACTAGTTGTGCGACCCTGGGTGAGTCACTTAACCCTCACTGCCTCACCAAAAAGCAAAAAAAATAACAACCCCCAAAACAACAAAGACAAAAGGTAACCAGAAATTAGTTTCCCTAGAGACCTTTTCATCAGTAAGGGGAGAGAATTTTAAAAAGATGTGGGGGAAAGATAACCGCTCTGGATAGAGCTTGTTTGGGTAAACTTAATCTTCACCAGGTCTAAATTTGGAGGAGAAATAGTGCTTCTTACAGAACAGAACAAACCCAACCGAAGGGTTTTTAAGGCTCTACCTGAAGAAGCTATGTGGTTGGGGGGCAGCTAGGTGGTGCAGTGGATAGAGCACTGGCCCTGGATTCAGGAGGACCTGAGTTCAAATCCAGCCTCAGACACATAACACTTACTAGCTGTGTGACCCTGGGCAAGTCACTTAAACCCCATTGCCTAACCAAAAAAAAAAAAAAGAAGAAGCAGCTATGTGGTTGCAGAATAATCCCATTAGAGGTCTTTTCTTGTGTCCTAGACCCTGTTGGCAGTACAGTGAAGTCTACTGACTCCTAAGTATCACGTTTTTATATGCATAAAATAAGATACATAAATGCTAGATGCTCTAGAGGCACTGGCCTTGGAGTCAGGAAGACTCATCTTCCTGAGTTCAAATCTGGCCTCAGACACTTACTAGCTGTGTGACCCTCAGCAAGTCACTTCACCCTCTTTGCCTCAATTTCCTCATCTGTAAAATGAGCTGGAAAAGGAAACAGAAAACCACTCCAACATCGCTTGCTATGAAAACCCTCAAATGGGGTCACAGAGAGTGCGAGAGGGCTGACCAGCACAAAGGAAACCAATTATATTGAAAGTGACAAAATACTTAAAAATAAACAGGTCAAGAGGCCGCGCACAAGACAGTGTAAATACTCCAGACAAAGGGAGGCAGGGGCCCAGCGGCAGAGCCGCTGGTGCGAGGCTGCGGGGCTTAGCCTGATGTTACTGTCACTGCTGTTATATGGAACACGCTGAGCACGTGGTTCTCAGATATTCTAAGGGACTGCACAACTAGTAGGCAAGCCAGGGCTTCTGACTCACAGCCCAGTGGGCTGGGTTCAAATCCCGCCCCAGGGAGTCACAACCTGCCCAGGCCTCAGTTTCCTCATCTGTAAAACAAGGGGATTAAACTATATGGCCCAAGCATAGACCAGTTGACACCCGATCCCATCATGCATTGGTGCCCACTGAAGTCAAGGGGACTTTTATGTAAATCAGCATGCAAATGAGGTGGCGCACAGCATCATGGATCACAGCTGCAAGGGACCTCGATGGCCGTCCAGTCCGATCCTCTCACTGTAGCTTGACCTTGGAATGGAGCGGGACACAGTGGGGAGAGGAGCAAAGTGAGCGGAGAAACACGGAGCTGGCATGGAACAGAAGATGGAGGTCTTGGAATGCTTGGGCCATATAGTTTAATCCCCTTGTTTTACAGATGAGGAAACTGAGGCCTGGGCAGGTTGTGACTCCCTGGGGCGGGATTTGAACCCAGCCCATTGGGCTGTGAGTCAGAAGCCCTGGCTTGCCTACTAGTTGTGTGACCCCTATGGGCCTGTTTCCCTGCTAGCCCCTGGGTGGGCTAGGAGAAGGAAGGCCAGAGCTACCAGCCACTCTTGCAAGCTCTCTGCCCCGCCCCCTCAGGGGGGCAGGGGCTCAATAAGCCCCATTCACGCACTCGGGCCGGGGTGGGGTCAGGGGCGGAGCTAGGATTGACCCCGCCTGTCTAGGGAGCGCTGGCGCCCACTGGTTGGCAGAAGCAAAGGGTGAGGTGAGGAGCAGTGAGTCAAAGCCGAGCATGGCTCGGCCCCTTCTCCCCCAGTCGCTCTTCCTATTCGTCAGTTCTGGGTCGGACGGGGGGGGGGAGGTGGGGAAAACAACCTCCAACCTTGTCAGGTTAGGGCAGGAGTTTGCCCCTTCCCCTCCTCCCTTGTCTCTCATTGGCTAGAGAGGCAGCGGGGACGGCCCCAGTGGGCAGTGCCGCTCTTCTATTCGTCAGATCGGACGCTGGGTAGCCCCCGGGGGGGCGGGGCCAGCTTCGGGCCAGCTACGCTCCGCCCCCTCCTGTCAGGGTCCGCGCTCCAGCCCGGGGCAGCAGGTGCGCGGGGCCGGGAGCGGGTGTGGGCACGCGGCCATGCGGCCCCTGCTCGGCCTGCTCCTGGTCTTCGCCGTCTGTACCTTCTCTCTGTACCTGGTGTCCACTCTGCTGCCGCGGGGCCCGAGGCCCGAGACCCGCCCCAGAGAGGAGGGGGAGGAGGCGGAGGGCCAGGAGCCAGGCTCCAGGTACAACGAGGCCTCAGGCTCGGGCTGTGGTCGGGGTGCCCGGGGAGGGGGACGCCGGGGGGGGGGCCCTGGGCCGGGGGGAAGGTCTGAACGGCCGAATGGGTGAAAGAGCGCGATCTCGACCCCACTTCCGGCGGGAGGGTCTCGTCCCGCCTCCACTTCCGGTGAACCACCTCTCTCCTGCTGGTGGGCTTAGTCCCGCTTCCACTTCCGGTGGTCCTGGTCCCTCCTCCTGCCCGCCGTACTCCACTCCTCCCCCCCATTCTTAGTACACCGGGCTCCCCACCGCTCTCCTACGTCCTGATGAGTTAGAGGACCTGGGTTCAAGTTCTGACTCTGACACTGTGTATCTTGAGCAAACACCTCCCCCTCCCTGGGAGTGTGCGATGAGGGGCTTATGGACTGGGCCATCTCCCCGCATTCATCTCCCCGCATTCTGTTGCTAAATCTGGACTTGGGTTGGGATGAACGATTGACAGAGCCTTTATTAAGCACTTCCGGTATGCCTGACCCGATTCTAAGGGCTGAAGATGGGAATAACAAAGCAAGACAGCGCCTGACCTCGGGGGGCTTACATTCTAATGGGGGAAAACAAGACTTCTAGGGGACTGGGGGGGCTAGGGAGGGGGGCTGTAGTCTGGGATGAAGCCATGGGGCAAATGGGGGGAAGGAGCACCGCCTGGCATGGTGTGGGCACGGCCCAGGAGGAGGGGGTCTACCTCCCGCCGGCCGGGGGTCGGGGAGTGGCTGCCTTATCCTGGGTCGCCGGGCCAGGAGCTAGTCCTAGTCCTTCAGCTGCATAGCTGCGAGTCCGTGAGCAGGCATCCCTAAAACGAGGCAGGATGGTCCAGTGGAAAGAGCCCTGGAGCAGAGGACTCGGATAGAAATCCTGCCTACTTTCTCACTCCTGCGTGACCCTGGATGAGATGGCCAAGCCCTCTGGCCTCCAGTGTAGGCGGTGGAAGGCGGTGACCTCGGAGGGCCTTTCTGGCCCGCTGCCTCCACCCACTGAGAGCAGTTGTGTGGTCACGACAGTGGGAGGCACAAGGATTCTGAGAAGCTGGGTTCGAATTGGGCTCTGCTGTGACCATGGGCCTTAATCAGGAGGGGGCTGAACTGGTTTAAGGGCAGCTCTGTCTCTGACCTTCTGTGGTGCCGTCTTTGTCCTCCTCCCTTCCCCGCCCCCAGCTGACTTCCTTCCCCCTCCTGTTCCCTCTTGTGTTTTCAGGTGTTTGATGGAGCCTTCAGTTCAGGGCACCCCATTTTGTAAAGGACATTGACAGAGGAAAGCCAGGACGGCAAAGGGACTGAAAGCCCCCGATGCCGTGGCTTGGGCGGTTGTACTGGACAGAGGAGCTTAGGAGAGGAGGAGACTGTGGAATAGCCAAGTAGCTGCATTAAGGGTCAGAGAGAACGATGACTAGCATTTTTATATGGCACTTACTGTATGCCATGTACTGTGCCAGGGCTTTTCAGATTGTGAGCTCATTGCATGTCTCATTTGATCGTCACAACAACCCTGGGGAAGGAGGTGCTGTTATTATTCTCATTTTGTAGTTGAGAAAGCTGAGGGTCACCCAGCTAGTAAGTGTCCGAGGCAGGCTTTGGTCCCAGGTCTTCTTGACACCCAAGTCCAGTGCATTATCTATTATCTGAAAAACCCCAGCTCTCCCTGTCACCCCACAATCCAACACTCGATATTCCCAGGTCGTCTCTCTTCTAAATCCTAACCAGCTCTAATCCTGCCTAGCTTCACAGGGGCAGGGGGCAAAAGGGCATTGTGGCCATAGACGTGATTCTGAAGGAATGCATAATGAGAATTGTCATAATGGACGATTAGATTGTGAAATAAGGCTTACAAAGTGTTTTAGATACAGTGTCTCATCTAATCCTCACAGTGGCTCTCCCCATAAAGGATGGCATATAAGTGGTCCGTAACCTGAGGCCAAGAACTTTTTTTTTAAATCACCTTATAACTATTTTCCTTTGTAATTCTGTGCATATTATTTTATGCGTTTAAAACCATTCTGAGAAAGACTCTAGGCTTTACTAGACTGCCAGAGCGGTCCACCACACAAAAAAGATTAAGACCCCTTGGCTGAGGGGGTCTCCCCAGGAGCCACAAAGGGCCAGTGTTAAGTTGTCCCTTGGATACTTCCTGGCTGTTTGGCCCCAGACAGGGTCCCTTAGCCTCTCAGTGCTGGACACAGGCCAAGCTCTCCCGTCCCCCCTGTTGGGAGCAGCATCACCTCGGAATAAAACAAGGACAAGTCTATTGTTATGGTCTTGTGTTTTGTCCCCTTACACCCTTCATACCATGTCCAAAAGACTTTGGAAGGAGGCAGGAAGCTTTCTGTGCAAAGGAAGGATTTTGCTGAGATTAGATAATGGGTCCAAAATCTGCCCCGGCAGATGCATCAGTGAAGTGTTGGCCCTGGAACCCTTGCTTGGAGTCCAGAGTCTAACTTCCATTTGGCCAGCGTCACCAGGGAAGAGGAGCCCTTGGGAAGGTGTTAGCTTCAGCATGGACATGTCTCTGGGAGACTTCCTGGGGCCCTGGGGGGCTGTGACTTGCCCAGGACACACACAACCAGTGTGTGTCAGAGACAGGACTTGAACCCAGGTCTGTATATTGTCACCATGAGGTCAAAGTCATCTGGCCTCTAGGCACCCGGCTGAGGAGCCCTGGCAGACTGTAAGCTGGAGAGCTGGTGTCTATCAGCATTGGTAAGAGAGTCCTTACAAGGGAAGTCGCAGGTCTGGTCTCAAAAAGCGAGCAACTGTTGAGTCCTGGACTGCTGGCCCTGGCTCCATTTAGTCCAGCCTTCTCCTTTCACAGATGAGGGACCCGCCCGGGCGGCCTGACCCTTCCCCCCACACTTCCTGGGTCACACGGTCATGCCCTCTCTTCACCCATTTTGGTTTACTTCCCAAAGGGAGTGGAGGATGATAAAGCATGGGCAGCCTCACAGGGGCCAGCGCTGTCAGGGCTGGCTGGCCTGTCCACCATCCTCCTCCCCAGTTTCCATCACCTTTTCTCCTCATTTCTCTCAGGGTGCTCAAGTTTCCTTCAGACTTGGAAGAACTCCGGGAGCTCTCGGACTTTCTACAGAACTACAAGGGGGAGCACCAGGCCTGCGTGCTGTTGCTGTTCTGCAGTGCCTACCTCTACAAACAGTGCTTCGCTATCCCGGGCTCCAGCTTCCTGGTAAAGCCCCCTGCCCCTGCCTAGCCTCCCTCGCTTAATGCAGGGAGAACAAACCCAAAGGATAGAAATGGCCTCTCACCTTTTGGCCTCAGCTTGTAGCCACAGTGGAAAGCGAAGATGTCCGGGGTCCTAGACCTTGGCTTCTGCCGAGATGACCGGTGGGTCCCACAGAGAAAGCTTCCCCCCGGCCCTCCACAGTCTGCCAGGGAGGATGTTTTCAGGAACGACCCTGCTATGACATGGGGAAGCCGTCCCGTTTGCTGGGAGTCCATGTTTGGCTCCTGTTTCCCTCTGTGGCCTCCATGGTATGGAGGAAGGCCAGTCTCCTCGTTCAGCGGGTCCAGCCATGGCCCTCTCAGCTCTGCGGGTGGGCTGGCCAGGCTTGCCCCTACCCTTGCACTACTAGTCTGGCTGATGCTGGAGAGGTGCAGACTTTGCTGGTTTGCTGTCCAAAGAGGCCGAGATGGTTGTGAGAGCCGGAAGTGGCTGAGAGTTCATTTAGTCCGACCCCTTCCTCTCACAGATGATGAAACGGAGGCCCAGAGAAGGCAAATGACCTTCCTAAGGTCTCACCGCTAGCCTGGGGTCAGGCTGGGATGTGCAGCTAGGCTCACTGACTTGCTGTCCTACCCTGCCCTGCTTCGCCTTTTCTCTGCAGAACATTTTGGCCGGAGCCTTATTTGGACCATGGCTAGGCCTCGTCCTGTGCTGTGTGCTGGCCTCAGTGGGCGCCACCTGCTGCTACCTGCTCTCCACTGCTTTTGGAAAGCAGTTGGTGATCTCCTATTTCCCTGATAAGGTGGCCATGCTGCAAAAAAAGGTGAGGAACTCAGCGCCTGGGGTGCCTGGGCATCATTCCTGGGGCTACCGGATGTTCAGGGGGGAAGAGCAGGACCCATGAGGCTTCCTGGTTAGTCTGTGTAGCCGTTGAGGGAGAGGCCCCTCTGTGGCCTCGGGAGGCTCTTCTCTGGATGAAAGAGCCAGTGCCTGTTCTGGGGACTTGAGGAGGCCCTGCCGGGCATCACACTGCTGTCCAGCCTAACACAGTAGGTCCGTGGCCTTCCTTCTAACCTGGTGGGCCATTCCTGCATTTTCGGGTCACTCGCTCTGGACCCAAACGCGTGTAGGCCATCTGCTGGGCTCGGTAGCATCAGTCCTTCAGATGTGTGCCAGCCGGCCTTGTGGAGACGCACAAGTGGGAGGCCAGGGCAGGCTTCTGGCCCACATTAGATTTGAACAGTTTTGCTTTATTTTGCACTGAATTAACAAACATCAGAAAAAGAGTGTTTTCATGTGCAACAGAACAGAAAAGGATGATTACACAGGAAACTAGGCCTGTGGGCCACATCTGGCTCACCGCTGCCCGTCTTGTCCGGGTCTCTTCTGAACGTCCTCCGCTGCTCTGTTGTGCATGTTCTTTGGAATGTTTCAAGTTTCTTTTGGTAACATCATTACTGACCTCCCCGCCCCACACCCCCGCCTTCCCCTGCTCCTCTCACACCCCCACCTGAGTGTGGTATGTCCTGCATCCCGAGTCCATCTCCCTCCTGTCCAGCCTCCTTGGGCCTCTGCAGGCCTTCTGTGTACTGGAATGTGCTGGTGATGAGGGTCCTGATTGGTCGAGGCCTGGAGCTTTAGAGCTGGGGCGGCCCGTCATGGGCCTTCCTTCATTCTCTTGGTCAGGAAGCAGGAGCCACAGAGGCTGGGTGATTTGCTGGAGGTCACACAGGTAGACTGAGGCAGAGCTGGGATTTAAACCCAGTCCTCAGACTCCAAGTCCGTTGGTCATCAGCATGCATGTATGAAGGACCTGGCCCTGCTAGTGCCAGGCACGGGGATCCTTGCAACCATTTCAGCCCCTCTGGCCGTGGTGAGACTTTCAGTCCAAGGAACATGTGCTGCCCCTTCATCTGCCCACGTGGCACTTTCTCCGTGGTCCTTGTCCTGTTCATCCCCACGCCTCTTCGGGTGCGCTGATTCCCCCTCCCCAGAGCCTGAGCGCCCCCTCCCCAGAGCCTGAGCACCCCCTCCCTTTGCTCTGTCTGCAGGTGGAAGACAACAGGAACAGCCTGTTTTTCTTCCTTCTCTTCCTGAGACTCTTCCCCATGACGCCCAACTGGTTCTTGAACTTGTCAGCCCCGATTCTGAACATCCCCGTCGCTCAGTTCTTCTTCTCAGTCCTCATAGGTGAGCGCCTTTGCTGGGGGAGCGCCACACGTGCCGCTCGTGTGCTGAGCCTGGTGCTGGGGGCTGCAGGGGCGGGAGGGAGCCGGCTCTGCCCTGGGCACCCCGGGCCTCGGCAGGAGGGGCGGCCACGGCCGTGGATGGGCACACGCCCTGTGCCTGGATGGGCTGGGAAGCCGGCCTGGGTCACCTCGAGGGAGGGCCAGACATTTCCAAGCTAGGTGGGTTTTTTTGAAATGTCTCTAAAATCTGGGCTTATGGAGAAAATATGGTCATAGGAGAAGCAGGTATTTTGATGGTGAAGATTAATGGGTAGCAGGGGTATCCCCAGGCAGACGCCTGGTAGATGGCATGCAGGGAAGAACAGCCCGACGCTGAATTTGGCTGCAGCGGGGGAGTGAAGAAGCCTGAAGAGACCCATGTAGTCAGGTCCTGCGGCCAGTCTGTGCCGGGCAGAGGAGGCAGTTTTATGTTCGTGGACCCACTCAGAGTTCTTAGAGCAGTGAGTGGCGTACAAAGCAGGAGAAACAGACTGAAGACGTGAAGAGAAAGACCCGCCCCATCCTGCCTGGGTTCCGCCCTCCTGGAGGTCGTCCTATCACCTCCCTCGGCCTTGGTTTTCTCATCCCTAAAATGGGGTAACCCTTGCACTCCCTACTTCATCTGGATGTTGTTAGCTGTAGAGCGCTAGGCCGGTGGTGCAGACCCCCAGGTCTGTCTCCTGCCTTCTTTGCTGGCGGGCCCCCTGCTCCCTCCATCAAGACCGAAGGGGCATTCAAAGCCATGGTGTCCACAGAGAAGGGAAGGTCACACAGCGACTAGGGTCTGAAGTGGGATTTGAACCTAGGGCTTTCTGATAGCACAACCAGTTCTTTTCTCTCTCTACCTCGTGGCCTCTGCCAGTGCTTCTAATGAAAGCAGGTTCTTGCCAGACCCACTTGGTGGTTCCAGGCAGCCTGGATGGGTCAGGAGAGGCAGCTTTGGTCATTGGACAAGGGAGGGAGGGGTCGCCCCAGGGCAGTGGCCAGTGGATGAGGGAACTGAAGGGAGAAATCAGGAAAGAAGAATCATTGAACCCTGGTGAGTGTTGGAAAAGTGAAAGTGAGGAAGGAAACTGTCTCAGAGATGCTTCTGAGGTTTGAGATGGGCTGGTCGGAGAAAGCTCGGAGCCCTGAAGACAAGAAGAGGAGGCCAGTAGGAGCGGGGCGGAAGGCTCTGCGTTCATGTTGGGGGGACTCATCCAGGGGGTCAGAGGCCTCTGGGGGAGGATGCTGAGAGGAGAGAGGAGGAGTCTTGTCACCCAGGGCCGAGGCGGGAGCTGGGAGGAAGAGGAGGCCAAGCAGGACAGGGCAGAGGACAGTGTGGGGGCATGGCGGAGGGTCCCCTCCTTCCTCCTCTGCCCTTCTAGACTCACTGGCTTCCTTTGGCCTCAGCTCAGGCACCCAGCTGCTCCAAGGTCTCCTTCCCCTGTGGTCTCTGTTAGAATGGAAGCTCCTTGAGGGCAGGTGCTGGTTTTGCTCTTTCTTTGACTCTCCCTTGCTTGGCCCTCGGTAAGCATTTAGTAAGTGCTTGTTGGTGGAGCGTACAAGTGAGGGGCGGGCGGGTAGCTCGTAGATGCTTGGGGTCACAGATTTATAGCTGGCAGAGATCTTGGATACCGCTCTTGTTTCATGGGGTAATAAGGGTCAGGATCTGAACCCAGGGCTTCTTGACTCCACATTCTAGGGGAAGATCTCTCAAATTAGACTGAATGTGTTTTTGGGGAGAGGGGCCCAGAAGGACAGGAGGCAGGGAGTTCTTCCCTCTGAGATCAGGATAGAATGTGGGGTCCTGTTGGAGATGGGGTCACATTAGCCTGTGATCCTCAGGGCCTGGTTCAGCCCTGCTGGAGTCATTGCCCCAACTGGCTGAGCTCCAAATGGCTGGAACGATTGGTCTGCGGCTGAGGAAGTCGAATGGGCGTCTGTTCTGTACCCCCGGGTGTGGTCCTGGTGTCTTGGTGTGAATTGGACAGTGAGAGCAGGCCTGAGCAGGCCCCCCCCCCTCCAGTGAGGGGTGGTTCTGGAGGGCAGGGGGCAGGCAGTGACAGGCTCCTCCTGGGGCCTTGGTGGATTCTCCAAAGGCTGGACAGTTATACTTCTCAAGGTCATTTGTGCTATATTTTGAACCCAAATCAAATGTCCAAGCACAACCCTGGATTGGATGTCCCCATTGCTTAGACCCCATCAGGGACTCCTGGGAGCCCTAAGTAGGATTGCCCTCTCCAAGCCCCCCCTCACCTTTCTGCCAATAATGCTCCCTTCTTGTCTGCTCCGGCTGGACCTGGGCCCTCTCCCCCATCCCAACCTGTCAGAGGGAACCCAGAACTCCTTCTCTGCCTTGGCCCGTGGGCCACTCCCCTTTCGGCAGTGGTGGTGGGTCCCTGCTGTAGCTGAGGGCAGACACTCCCTTGCATCCTGAGGACTCCTGGTCCTCACCGCCTGCCCTAGAGCAGAACCCTTAGGACTTCTCAGTAACAGCAGGTTTCCTTCTAGGACTGATCCCGTACAACTTCATCTGTGTCCAGACCGGCTCCATCCTGTCGACCGTCACCTCCCTGGATGACATCTTCTCCTGGGGGACCGGGCTGAAGCTGCTAGCCATAGCTCTGGTGGCGTTGGTCCCTGGAGCCCTCATCAAACACTTCAGCCAGAAGCATCTAAGTCTCGATGAAGCCAGCGGCTTTCTCCGGGGAAATGGCAAAAAGAGGACATGATTGGGCCTGGCTGGTCTGGCTAACTGGCGGGATGGGTGGGGTCCTTGCAAGCCTTCCCTTACTGTGTCCCCCTGGTGAGGGTCTCCTCAGCTGGCCTGGTGCAGCAGCAGGGGCTCCTACCCTGGAGGCAGCCCTTCCTGGCCAGTGGGCAGCCCAGGCTCATTATGGCCTTGACCCATCAGGGACCTACATCCTGGTTGTTTGCATCTGTTTGCTGATGTGAGAGGCATGGTGGGGTAGAGGGGAGAACCTAGCATTTAAGGCCAGACCATCGGGGTTCAAGGCCCATACCTGCCACTTTGGGCCCAGCCATCCCTTCTGCTTGCTGGGCTTCCGTTTTTTATCCGTTAAATGAGGGGGTTGGGCCAGGTCCCCTCATAGATCACTCGTGGTCCCTTGTGGGCTTTTCTGGGCCTTTCCATATTCGTCTATCCTCTGCTTAGTCAGGGCTGGCACCCCCTTGCAGCACTGGCCCAGGAGCCCCTCGATTTCCCAGGTTTCGTTGCCCAGATATCCTTTCCATCTGTAAAATTAGTGGGTTAGAGTAGATGGCCCAAGATCTCGAGTGTGTCCTATGGCCCCTGACATCCCTCTTCAGCCTTCTTTGGTGTCAGTCTTCCCTTGGGAGGTTTATTCTGGTCTTGTGGATCAACCACCTTCCTGTGGATCCTGGGAACAAAGTCTACCGGCACTGTGTAGACAAGGGTTAAGTGACAGGAGGGGGAGCTGCATGTAAAAGGGGCTTTTCTTGATATTTGTAGCAAATACCAAGGCCCTGGGCCAGGCCAGGAGAGGTGAGGGGAGGTGTGGTGCCCGAGCTTCGGGAGAGCGAGGGCTGCTGCCCCTCTGTGGCCGAGTGCCCTAGAATGAGTGCTCTCCCGACCCGGACGCCCGGTCCTCCCCAGCTTTTCCTGCCTCTGGACCCCTGCCCTCTC
Source organism: Phascolarctos cinereus (assembly GCF_003287225.1). NCBI lineage: Eukaryota > Metazoa > Chordata > Mammalia > Diprotodontia > Phascolarctidae > Phascolarctos > Phascolarctos cinereus. The sequence goes on along the minus strand of NW_027555958.1, from coordinate 14,703,135 downwards.
GTCCCTCCCTCCTCAGGCACTCTCTCAATATGACGGAGATAATCAGAGCAAACTGTTGGTACATTCACTTTTATTGTTTGTCATTAATGATTTGGGGAATGATTTTATTTTTTAATTTAGGCAAAACAGACTGTTTATGTTTCATTATTGTTTGTGTTTAATGTGTTCTGTTAGATGCAGTGTTTGATCGCACAGGCTGATACTTTTTGCTCAGTGCCTACCCTAGGCAGCTGTGACACTGCAGGAAAGGGGCATTGCTCCGGAAATGTGGCCCATGGGGCCCGGCGGCCTCTCGCTCTCGCGTTGGGCTTGGCCGCACACAGGGATGTCAGCTGTTATCGCTCACTCGGGCTGTGCGTGAGGCCCAAGGAATGTTCGCTTCCAGGGGCAGTGGACTTGGGGGATTGGTGGGATCCCCTGTGCCCAGGACGTGCTCTATGTGTGCTTTCTGTTTACTTCTCTTGTCTTCTCCGATGGATCGTAAGCTCCTGGAGGGCAGGGGCTGTTTTGTTCTTGTGCCCCAGCACAGTAGCTGGCCCCTAGCTGGCATTCTGTAAATGCCTGCTGCCGTGTTTGATGTGGAACTCTGACTGGGGCCTGACAAAGAGGTCCCGAGGCCAGATTGCTGCTTCTTTTGTGTGGGGCCTGTTGTGGGGGGCATGCAGGGGCCGGCAGAGGTCAGCCGTGTGCCCACGGATTTGCCATTCCTCTGGTCTGAGGCTGCCTGAGGTCAGCAGGCGGTACAGCGTCCTGCTAGGAGAACTTTCATGCACAAAACAGCTTCTTAAATAAATACAAAATGGGTTTTTTCATAAACGTCGCTGACTTAGCCACAATAATGGCTTATGTTTATGTGGAACTTGAAGGTTTGCAAACCATTTTTCAAACATTATTTCATTTGAGCCTCACAAAAACCTTGTTGGTAGGCACTATTATTGTCACCATTTTACAGATGATAAAACTGAGACTCAGAGGGGGTTACATGTAGTATCTGAGGAAGAATTTGAACCCAGGTCTTCAGGACTCCAGCCTAGCTCTCTCTCTACCACCTCATACTGCCTCTCAGTTATTCTTCCTAATGGGAATCTGGTAGCGTTCCTAAAGGATAGTCTGGAAAAGGCATTTTTATCCCTTGTCTTGGTGAGCCTTTGCTGTACCAAGCCAAGCAGACTCTGAGTTTTGCCTGAGAATTGTCCGGCACAGACAATAGAGGACTGGATTTGGAGTCCGTGGGCCCGAGCCAAACCCCAGCGCCAAGCTCTGTGGGCCTCACTTTCCTTGTCCGTGAAAGCAGGAGCTTGGGCCCACTGGCCTCTAACAGATCAGTGGCGGGAGAGGCCTGCCCGGCGGACTGACCGCCCGGAGTGGCTCCTGTGGTCAGTGAGCCCGGCAGACAACAGCCTCTATCCAAAGACCCCTGTTTTCTCCACGGCTTTTCTGAATGTACACACCAGCGCTGTCACGGTGCTTCCAGGCTGGCTATGGGGCCATCATCAGTCCCAGGGCAGCGGTGACGAGGCCGAGGCAGGCGGAGGTCCAGGGCCTGCTTGGCTAGGAAGTGTCTGAGGCTGGACTTGAACCCGAGCCCAGAGCTCCCGAGGAAAAGCCAAGAGCAGAGAGAGGCTCCATACACTTGTTTTATTCCATGCATTCATTTGCTCTGATAGTCACTCTGGTGCCCTTTGCTGTACAGCATTCAATACAGAAAATGAGCTTGGCATCAGGAGCAGAAGAGGAGCAGACGTGAGACCCCAGAGGAGGCAGACAGGGAGGTAATCAGGGGACCGGAAGGGAAAGAAAGGAGCATAATTATTGCTGCAAGGGGTCACAATGGGGTAACTAAAACGCTAGGAAAGGGCTTGGGAATGTGGTCTGTCTGACCCCTGCCTGGGTTCCCCTGAAATGAATGCATGCCTCCCCTGGGCCTCATGGGGGAGAGGATCCTGCTGGTTGTTCCCCAGCCCTGGGCTGCCCCAGGGGCCTAGGCTGACACTGGCTGAAGGGCCTGGTTCTTACCGTGAAGGTGGTGCCCCCACCCCTGGGGCTGCCTGGGACACGTGGCTGTTCCACAGAGAGTGTGAATCTTTTCCTCCTGCTTCTGGAGGCTGCCTCTGATGCTGTGCACACTGGATTATTCTTGGGAGACCTTTGCTGCCTACACGGGGTGTGGGGTGGGGGTGGGCTGTCAGGGCAGCGTCCAGCAAGAGCACACAGACAAGTAGAGTGGTCGGAGTGTGGGGTACCCGGCTGCAGTGCCTAGGGCTGCATGTTTAACAGGCGCAACCAGCCAGCAGCCTTTGAGCTGGAAAGGCTGGAATCGTACCCACGATACAAATTATAAAATGCCCCTCCCTGTGATTAGTGGAGGGCCTAATGATTTTGTAACATTTTCACGTTCACTTAATTCATATCTTCCTCTCTCTTTTTTTTTTTTTTGAGGCAGTTGGGGTTAAGTGACTTGCCCCGAGGTCACACAGCTAGTAAGCATCTGGGGTTGAATTTGAACTCAGGTGCTTCTGACTCCGGGGTTGGTGCTCTGTCCATTACAGTGCCACCCAGTTTTCCCAATCCACGCCTTTCTCATTAGAACGTGAGCTCCTGGAAGCCAAGGTTGGCTTTTGCTGTTTGTTGTCTCCCCAGTGCATAGCATGGCATCTGGCACACAGCAGGTGCTTAGTAAACGCTGACTGCCTGACTGCAGAGCCCACGGAGAAGGATGTGCAGATGCGGAGCTGATCCTGGGTGATGACAGCCCAGCTCTCTGCAGGTGCCCCAGTTACACATGTGGGCTCCATCAGGACGGCTAGTCTGGCCCTGCTCAACCTTAGATGGGCAAGGCCAGCTCAAGAGCTCGGGCTTTCCTCAGGAGAGCTCAGAAAATTAAAGGAGACCAAGGACAGGACGGTGAAAACAGTCTAGGGAATGGTATTGCCCTGAACCCTGTTCTGCCCTGGGGCCCTCAGGACTTAGAGTAAATTCGAGATGTCTAAAGAGGCACCCAGTGACGGGCCCCTCCAGGGAGATGACATTGGAAAGGGGGTAGCTAGTGACCTGGAGGATCGAAGCCAAAAGCCTATCCCGTGGGTCAGTTTGGAATTTAGCTGGGCCCTGGAAGAGAAGGGGAGCTGAGACGGGGAGGATTGACCCTGAAAAGAAAATTGCTTTAAAAAAATTCAGTCTGAAAACGGGGAAATTTAGTGCCTATGTTGCTGGTGGCAATTTGCTTCTTTTTGTCATAGAGAAGGGTTCAACCTGGACCCACCCCTCTCATGATGTAAACAAACGTATTAAATGAAATCGAGACCTTCGTTCTGAGCCGGTGCCTTCCGTCAGAGACATTCTAGGAGTCTTTAAGATGGGGGCTTGGCCGGGTCCTCTGCAGCCTTTCATAGTTTTAGGGTAGGTGGGGAAATAATTGGGGGGTGGGGAGAGCGCGGGGAGATAACGGAGCCAAGACCCCCTGTCCCTTCAGAAGCTCTGCCGGGCACAGCGTCCTCCCGATAGCAGCCCTCACACTGGGACGTAGCCAGGGAGGCGGGGCTGCAGCTGCAGGTTTCTTCTGACCACCCTCCCTCGCCCGCTATTAGCTAAGACATAACAAGTCCGTGTGTATCTGGGGTTGGGAGGGAGGAGGAGTTTTATTCCATTTCTTATTTCCCTGCGACACAGGGTGCTACGGTCTCGGGCGCGGCTCTGACCCGGACTCTCTGGGTCCCCTGTGCTTTGCGGGGCAGTTCTCCCGGGCCTCCTGCTGCAGACCAGGGGCTGTAGGACGCGTCGGCCGTCGCTCGTCCGTTCACCCGATCGGGCCGATTAGCGCACACCCAGTGAAGGCCCGCTGTGCTGCGGTCTCCGGGCCGGGCCCCGCGGCCGAGGCGGCAGCAGCGGGTGATTGTTGCTCTAGGCATCTGCCCAGCCACACTCACAAGGACCAATGAGGGACCGCGTCCACGTAGCGTTTCTTTTGTTCCTTTATAAAATCACACAGTTCACTGTCAGCAATAAATACGCAATCATTTGTGTTCCACTGTAAACCAAACCTTCTGATCGACAGAAAAGTGATCATGACAACAATGATGATAAAATAATAAAATAATAACAATAAAAATGCCTGAACTTAAGACCTTTCATGTAGTCCAGCTACAGAAATTTTATAAAATGGAATAATTTAGCTCGTACAATACTGCTCTATGGAGGAAACCCACTGTTCCTTGATCCTATCTAAGGGCTATCAATTATAGCCACAAAATTAAAATCAATGTCTCAACATTACGTGTAAACAAACAGATGTACCCAGTGAGTCAAGGAGACTGGCCCCTAGTCGCCTCCTAGGCCGGTGCAGCCAGCGAGACCCACAGGAGGGATGCATGTGCACGTGTGTATTTTGTCTGTGTGTATAGTGTGTGAGTGTAGGGGTGGGGAGGGAATGACACTGCTTTGATCTGGAACCATTTTTATGCCTCAATCTACAAAGACAGGGTGCTGCCCAAATCCGCCTCAACTTCCTAGGCCTGGGGCAGGACAGGGGCGAGGGGGAAGAAAGAGAGAAGGAGGGAGGGAGGGAGAGAGAGAGAGCTCGACATAAAAGCATAGCTGGGGCCAGGGGATGGGACCCAGGTTAACACTTGTCCGCCCTGAAGTTCCTTCCCCCCTGGGTGGAGGGAAGCCCCCCTGGAAAGGTTCCTGAGCCCTTGGCCTGGAGGTGAGTGGTCTTCTGCCCCAGGACAGGCCCTGAGCAGTACACGGGGTTTACTTCCAGGACCCTTCTACGTCCCAGAGGTAAACACCACGTGAAGCTTCTCTGACCAAGGATATTACACTTACAATCACATTCTGTTTCAGGGTTTGGGGTGGAGGGTAGAATGGGGAATCTTCCCATGTCATCTGGCTCTTGTAGACTAACCTGGTGGTTACCCGAGGCTCTCTAAATAGTAAAGAATTAATAAATACAAACTAAAGGGACAGGTTTGAACCACTATTGGAAAGCTGACGCCGGCCCTGTTAAGCTCAGCCCCAGACGCCCTGGCTCCTTCTCTAGGCAAAGTGGACAGGAGGTGGAGAAGACACAGGCCAGCTGCAATCAGACGCCCCAGGGCTCCCTGAGCTGTGCAAGCGGTCCTCAGACCTGTCCAGGTCACGCTTGGGCTGGCCCCAGAAGAACCTGGAGAAGCCCAGGAGCTCCCAGGAGAAACGGAGGGGGTCCTGACAGCCAGATGCTGCTTCAAAAATCAGAGAAATAAAAGCAGCCTCCGTTCACTCCGAGGGAGCAGCTTAGCCTCCAGCCCTCGCCGCCCAGAGTCCTGAGCCCCTCGTCCGGCTGGGAGCTCTGCTTGCAAATTACAGGATATTGCTGGGTTTTTTTTCTCTGTTCCCTGTTTTTTTTCAATGCCTTTTCCATCATTGCTAGGGCCCAAAGGCCTGGTCCCCTATTCAATCAGCAGCACTAATTCCTGGCCCCATAAACTCGAGGGACGTTGCTCTTAAATTCTATTTCCTTCTTAATTTTTTTGCAACAAATTATTGTGTCTGTCTCTGTATGTATATATAATATATACATATGCCATATATAGTTCACTCTTTACAGTACAAAGTGTTAAAATGTCAAACAAAAATAAATATTCGCGTTACAGTAGCTAGAAGAGTCAATAAAAGAGATCCCTGCCATTCTTGATTGAAATGCTCGGTGAGAATTAACTTCGTCTGGACGCCATCTTCCCCTCAGGAGAGGTGCGATGTGAAGTCTCACGTCCCTGCTGTTGCAGATCACTTTGGGGAGGAGGATGGGGGAGCAGACAGCGAGTGACCTGCCTTGGCCGGCTGGCTCTCTTTACCACGTGGCCGAGTTGTAGTGCTTGTTGGTACGGACTGTGGCATCCGAGCACTCCCCGTCGGACGAGTCACAGTCGGACTCCCCCAGCGGCCCGGGATTCTGCGGAGCAAGGAGCAGAAAGAGAGCTCAGCCTCCGGGAGGGGGATCCTTGGTCCTGAGGAGGCTGGGCAGGCTCCCCACCGCCTTCCCACCCACCAGCCAGCCTGCTCCGCCTGCTCCCCTGCAAGCTGGCGGTTGGGAAAGGTGAGGAAGGCACCCACACCCAAGGGCGGGGCAGAGGAAGGGGTCCCTGGGCCACCCACCTCGTAGCCATGCTCCTCGGCACAAAGCTTGCCCAGGGACATCCGAGTCTTCACCCTGCGGACGGCGCACTCCTTGTCCGAAAGCCCGTCGGACTGGGTGGAGATCTCGATGGGGATCTCCGGGGTCTGCGACAGCAGGTCCTCCAGCTTCTCGGCCAGCCGGTCTTCCAGCCGGCGGCCCAGCTCATCGGGGCTGTTGGAGTGGTCGCTGGTGTTCCCCTCCTCGCCGTCGGACACAGAGAAATTTTCTGAGCTGAAGGTCGAGTAGGACTGGCAGCTGCTGATACAACGGTGAGGCCTGAAACCCAGAAGTCTGGTCAGTGTCGCTGCCGGAGCCCCTGGCCCTTCCCTTTCCTCAGTCACAGACCCCCCCCCCCAGAACTTCAGCTCCAGAAGGGGCCAAGGAGTGTTCAAATCCTGGCTCCCCCATGGGCCAGCTGTGGGGAGGTCGCTCCCCCTTTCCAAACCTCAGCTTTCTCTTCTGTACAATGGGCAATGATACTTCCACTCCCTAGCTCACCATCCTGGGGATGACCAAAGCTCTGTAAGAATGGCCTGACCCAAGTGACAGTCATGTGAGACAGCAGTGAATCGGTGGGGCCAGGCCCAGGACGCTGGCTGTCTCCCAGATGCCAGGCGGGGCTTTTCTACCTGCCCTGTCTCGACATCATTCACTTTGTAGGGTGTGCTCCCATAGGGGACAGCAGTTGTTTTTTGTTATGGAAGGAGGAAACGGAATCACCCTGAGCCAGTCCCCGACCAAAGGACGATTGGAGTCCGAGGACCTGCCTGCCATGAGCGACTCAGTGGCTTTGGGAAAGTCCCCACCCTCTCTGGGCCTGTGGGAGTCTGCCGGCCTATGTGCTCTCCAAGGCCCTTCCAGCTCTGATCTGTGGATTGTAGGACCCCACGAGAAGAGGCCTGTGTAATTCGGTTCATCAGAGGAAGTGAGCTTGGCACCGAGGGGACTTCACAGAAAATGCCTCCTTTGATTTACAGTCTTGACAAACATCTGCCCAGCCCCCCAAACCACGGCTGGCTGCCCTTGCCTCCATCTGTCCCCACACTAACCAATCCCCTTTGAAGACTGTCCTTCCAGTCCAAGCCAGTGTGGACCATGGGGCCCTTATTCAAAGGCCTGCTGGGGGCACCCCGCTGTGCCACGGTGCAGGATTACAGACAAAACATGGAAACCAAGCTCCATCCTCTAGAAAGTGGACTTCTCCTGGGAGGGGGATACAGTGTGTGTGTAGAGACAAGGATGTACCTGAGAACAGGAGGGAGCACATGCTCACAGCCGAGGGAAGGCTGCCCGGGGAGCCAAAGGATTCTAAGGGGCAGCTGTGAGGGGGCAGAGCATCCCAGGCATGGGGGGTGGCCAGCAAGGGCTCAGCTCCTTTTCAGCATAAGGAGGCAAGTGGCTATTTCTAAGGCTAGCCTGAATGAGCACAGGACAGAAAGTCATTTTATCTACTAATACTTTTCTTAGGATTTAATAACCTAAAAAAGAATTTTAAAAATTGTCTTTACATGTAATTAGAAAAATAAAATACTATTAAAAAATAACCAGGGTATAGAAGATCACCACAGAACTGAAGGAGTCACTGAATCTATCTAAGGGACATCACAGTACCAGAGTTGGGAAGGACCTTGGCAGTCACCGAGCTCACCCTTCAGCCCAGGACCAGAGTCTGTTCTGCCATATTCCTGAGAAGTCCTCTGTCCCTCGGTGGGAATACTTCCAGGGCCAGGGAGCTCACCTTCTCTGGTCCAGTTTCTGGACAGCTCTGATCATTAGAAAGCTCTGCCTAGAACTGAGCCTCCTAGAAGCGGCCTCCTTCTCCCCACCCACCCATCAGGCCTGGCTCTGCTCCCTGCTGCCAAATGGACAAGCCCAGTCCTATGGCAGCTTTTCCAGTGAGTTGCTTCTTGCAGCTTCTTCCATCTAAACCTTCCCAACTTCTTTAATAATCCCTCCCTTGCCATAGCGTCCAATCTCAGTCACCCTCGTCAGGACAGATTTTGGAGGGGCCACGTCTAGGAATCATTGAAGAATGGCCTCGTGGGCCAGGATGTCCTAAGGGTGACCTGGGATCTCCAGGTCTGCAGAAGGTGAGACCTTCTTTGCTGATTGCGGGAGACCTCGGGACATCTCTTCTGCGTCGGAGGCCGCCTCTAAAGGGCCACAGAGAAACAGCATATGCTGGCAGCAGGGTTAGCCAAGACTAGCATATAGTGAGTAAAAAGACTCCTGGGCTGAGGGGGAGGCCAAAGTACAGGGCACCTGTGATTCTAGCCCGACTCTCCACTCTAGACTCTATGGTGCCACAGGGTTTCACCAATGGACTCAATAGCACCTCAGGTTCTGGGGGCATTTTTATACCTTGGTTATTGAGGCTGTAAGAAAAGTACCAGGGGCATAGAAGCCTCTTGAGGGCAGGGATGGTTCTATTTTTATGTCTGTATCTCAGTACCTGCCACATAGTAGGAGCTTAATAAATGTTCGTCATCTTAAACATTTGTTACAGGGAAAGGGGACGGTGGCTAAGCTTGAGCTGCCCCCTCTTGGGCCGCCTTGGAAGGGGCTGAGCGTGCAGCGTTTTACCTCTGTCTTCGGGGAAACTCAACTTCACTATCGACTTCTCCTTCTTCCTCTTCTGAAGAGTCGTCACCACTCTGAGAGGGACAAGGAAAGATGGGTTTTACTGGAGCTGTTACAAACCTTTACAGAAAAGATGTCTTCATCACTGTCACTGCCAGCAGCGTCAAGTATCCTGGCCGTAGGGCTGGAAGGGACCCAGACGTCATCTGGTCCTTTTAGAGAGGAGGAAGCTGAGGGGGGATTCTGCTCTGGCCCACGACCCCTCCATGGATTTGAACTCATGGCTTCTGACTCCCAAGCTGGAGTCTTGTCCATCCATTACACTGGGCTGTCCTAGAATCTCCTCCAGAGCCCACTCCCCATGCAGCCCTAATCCAAAAACATCGGTGAGGCTGACTCCTAGGGCTCCTGCCTTCCTTCCCACCCTCCATTACCATCCTCTTTAAAAAAAAAAAAAGGAGAGAATTTTTGTTTGTGAAAACACACATGACCTTGATAAATGTCTAGGTGAAAAATACAGAAATCACCTGGGAGGTTTTACTGTGTTCATTTCACATTTCAAGCACCTAAGCCCAAGTTTCTCTCTTCGTTCAATCCTATGGACAGATGGGCAGCTGGCAAAGAGTCAGCTGGATTGGACAAGGCCCTGGCCCCACCCGAGTGGGCACAAACTCTGAGGCTTCACAGAGGGTCTGTCTCTCTCAAGGCCCAGATTTCCGTATGGACATGTAGAGAGACACCCACCCAGCCACAACACCCACATGCAAGCACATGTCTGATTATCCCTTGGGGGTGCCCTGGTGACAAGCCACGGTTAGGAGGTGGCGGAGGGCCAGAGAGAATTGGCACTCAGGTAACCACGGAATCGAGGGCCCGGAGGATGCCCCTGTACACTGAGGCAGGGGGGTCCCATCATGTCTGAGGCTCCTCCAGCTCTACGCCCAACCACGCCAGCCCTGGACGGACCTCGTGTGTTATTTAGCTGACCCCCTCATTTTCAGGGGAGGAGTGAGGTCCAAGGCTGCTTGGTGGCAGAGCCGTCACTCCTGCCAGGCTTTCCTACCTCTCTGCAGTGGGCCCCAGCCTCCTCCAGCAGCGGGGCTCAGAGGAGACCCCTGGTGCCGAGGAACCTGGGCAGAGAGAGCCTTGGTGTCAATCAGCCGCTTAATTGGTGGAGAAAGCTTGTTTCTAATGACAACTAAGTGGGCTCAGCAGGGGTGCCATGCGGAGACCCTGTCCCGGGCCTTACCTTCTGAAGGGGTCTCGTTTTTCGAGGTAGCATCGGAGGGGTCATGTGCTGGGGGGGGCTGAAGGAGGACACAGGCTGGCAGCCCTGGAATTCTTGAGCTTCCCTCTTGTCAGGAGCCTGCCCAGCTTCACAGAGGCTGCCGTGGGCTGGGGCCACGGGCCGGTGGAGGCTGGAGCTCTGGGCCTCTGGCTCTGAAGATGCTTCGCGTGGCCGGCTGGGCTCCAGCTGGCACTGGAGGCAGGGGTCATAGGGGTCTGCCTGACAACAGGCCCAAGGGCCGGCCAAGCTCCCCGGGGGCTCTGAGCCCTTCCAACAGTCCGCGGCCATGGCTGTGGAGATGAGGTCGGGGCTGGAGCCGGACACCTGTCTTTGAGCATGGTTACTGAGCGGGCTGCGCAGGGCCGCCGCGGGCCCAAAGTACCTCAGGTTGTTAGCACAGTTGGCGATGTCCTGCCCATGCAGGTTGAGGCTGGGGTGGTGGTCGTGGGCCGAGGGCCTCGAGGGCTGGGGGTACTGCTGCTGCTGGGCGCTGTGATGATGGGGAGGATGGAGGGGGGCAGGAGGCGGGCAGGGCAGTGTGCCCTGGGGGGAGGCCTCCTGGGCCGGCTGGTTTTTCAAGATGGCCACAAAGTCACTATGGCTGCCTTTGCTATTGGCCCGGCGGTGGCGGGGCTTGCTGCGGTATCGGCCTTTGCTGCCCGGAGTTGATATTCTGGGGCTCCCGGACACCGGGGATGCCTGGGGAGCCACCTCCGTGGCGGGGATGCCTTCGGAGCGCAGGAGATCTGGCCTGGGAGAGAGGACAGATGTTACCCCGAAGAGGCCAGCATCGAGCCAAGGGATGTAGTGGAACACCGGACACCAAAGAGCCGTGGTGGGATGGCCTTATCCCTAATGACCCGCAGAGATGCTGCCCGGCCTTGGAGCCAGGCAGGCCTGGGGTCACCCGGCCAGGCATGGAGCCCCCACGGGGCCCCAGCCAGCGACTCCGAGGCTCGCACTGGCGGATGCCAGGAGAGGCCACAGGCCTGCAGGGGAATCCTGCCCTAACGCCCTGGGACCGGGGGATTCCTGGTCCAGATTTTGCCACTGGCATCTCTACCCAGGAAGACAAGGGGTCGTCAGCCCAGAGAGGAGAGGCGGGCGTGGGCTGTGTCCCAGCGGGACATCGCGGAGGAGAAACACTGACAAATGCCCCCCCCCAATGCCTGCGAACCACTTACAGGGCGCTCCTCATTGCAGTCTCCCAACCACACGGTGGGGCACTGTTATCCCCATTTTACAGATGAGGAAACTGAAGCTCAGAGAGTGAAGCCCAATACCAAACAACTCCTAAGCCACGAAGGCGGAATTCAAACTCGGGGCTTCCTGGCTCCAGGACCCTAGAGAGCTGGCTGGTGTGCCTGAATCAGCCAATTGTCAGTTTGATTGTTAATTAAACAATCAGGAAATATTACAGATAGTGGGAGAGGTGTCAGAGGGCTGGAGACAGGCAAAGCTCTTTTAATTTTTTTAAAAGGAGACTTAGATTTGATTGTTTTGCATTTTCTATGTAGCTCAGGCCTGGTGCGCAGTAAGGGATTAACATACGCTGACTGATTGATATATCCAGCCCAGGCCTTCCCAGAATAGGAATTCCCTCCACAACATCCCTGAGAAGCGGCCAGGGGCTCAGGCCCCACAGGCAGAGTGCTGCCATGTGACCTTGGCCTAGTCACCTAACTCCCTCCATTTCCTATGAGGAGGGTGGAGCAGACAAGCTCCCTAAGGTCCCTTTGGAGCTTAAGACCAGACATGACCTCCGACCCAAGGCAGAGGCGGCTCACCGTTTTGTCGGCAGTCCCGGTTTATGAGACACCCCTTTCCTCTTCATCAGCTTCTCCACGGTGTTGGGATGGATGATGGGTCTCACAGGGTGCCGTTTGTAGGTTCCAGGATACTTCTTTTCCACAGCTTGCTCACGCCTGTGAAAGAAGATGAAAAGTCCCATTTCAACCAAGGAAGGGACAGAGAGAAAGCACTCTCCATTTCTTTATCCGTTTATTCTTTCACTCATTTATTTATTTTTGGCACGGTCTGGCTGGAGCTATCAGAGTCAGAAAACTACGTGCCTATGCAGGTAATCTAGTGTAATAAGAAGAGAGACAAATTATCCCAAAGTCACTCAACTGAATTCTGCATTTCAGGCCCTATTGATACTGAGGCCTCAATTCTACTGCCCCCAAAGCAAAAGAAACCCTCAGGTCACCCTCCAGAGGATACGGCATTAGAGAAAAGGAGGAAAAGATCTGTCAGGATGATGGAGAGGCTCGTGGCGGGTGTAAAGAGGCCATGACAGAGTCCCAACAAGGATCTGAGTCCAAGACGCCCTCATGGGCGCGGGCACGGACATGGGCCGGTTGGTGCTGGCCAGCCGAAACGCTGCCTTGGTGTGCAGGACACGTTGAAAGCCCCTGAGGGAGGCCGAGAATGACGGCTGGATCCTCCCTAATAATTTTCCTGGGTTGTTGAGGCCCCTTTGCCCATATTTCATTCAACATCCAGTATTGTCCATGGAGTGCCGATGGAGCCTTGAGGAGGCTTCGAGGTCAGGAGCTGTTCCCGCCCCTGGGGCTGCCCGTCCTGGGCCCACAAAAGGTGGCTGGGCGGGGGGGGGGGGGGGGAGTGGTTGGGGAGGGGAGCGCACAGGCCGGCTGCCTACTTGATAAGCTCCTTCTCCCGGACCTCCAGCTGCAGCATGATGGCGCTCAGCTCCATGTACAGGTTATTGGCACGTTCTAGTTTCCGCTCATAATGTTCCCGGATATCCAGTGCGTGCCTAGCAAACAAAACCAAACCAAACATGGTTCCAGGAGACATCCACCCACCAAACGCCCTGCGGCCTGTGTCAGTCTGATCTAGGGTCAGGGCAAGACAGGGGAGACGTCGATGGGATGCGATCGTGGCGTTCAAAAACAAAGAGCGTCAATGAGACATCCTAAAATGATTGATGCCATTCTCCTGGATCCTACACACCAGAAGGACGCTGCGCGGTAGGAACACAGGAGGAGATGGTGGGCGAGTGCGGGAGAAGGCATGGGGGTGGGAGAGGGGGAAGGCGAAGAGGGGGGCCCTGGGAGGAGACCTGAGCTCTTCTCTCCGGCGCCTGATGAGCTCTTCATCCAGCCGGTGTATACAAGTGCCTTCACTCTTGATCTTCTCAAAGTGCTTTTTCACTTCCTCCCTCCATTCAGCCTGCGAGAAGGGAAACCAAGGCACAGTCAGAACTGCAGCTGCTCCACTGGGAATTCTGGGGAGCCCCCGGCTGCAATGTTCCCAGAAGGAAGCCCCTTCGAGGGTGGGGGGCCTTCTTCTCTAGAACAATTTCTCTGGATATCTGGGAATTGCTCTGTTATCTGAGGCTTGCACAGGATCCAGTCAACTCCACAAGCATGGAGTGAGACCCTCCACTCCCCTGGGCCCTGGGATACGGGGACAAAACAAGCGCCCTGCCTCCCGGCAGCTTCTGTTCCACAGCGGGGACATCCTCCGCATGGGGATGGGTGGAGGGACAGGAGCTGTGATTTCACTGGTGAAGGGAACCGAGGTGAGGAGGCCTCCTCCATTGACGCGGGTCCATGCCTTCTCCCCAAGAGCTGCCCAGAGCACTGACAAGTTAAGGGACCTGCCCGGGGCTGCAAGACCAGTATACGTCCACCGTGGGACCCGAACTCAGGTCTTCCTGGATCCAAGGGGAGCTCTCTCTACAGATAAGTCTATAGGAGGTCATTTGAAGGGAGAAGCACTAACGACTGGGGAAGGGGAGATTAGGAAAGATTGCCTCTAGGAGGAGCTGAGTGTGTCAGGAAGCCAGGGGTGGAAGAGGCAGAAGTGGAAAGGGAGAGTGTCCCAGGCAGGGGGCACAGCTTATGAAAAAGTGTGATGGCTTGTCCCACAAAGGAGGAGAGGAAGGTTGTTTAGAAATGGGGGCCTGCCTTATCTACTCAAAGAAGGTTTTATTGTAGGCACATGTGACTCATGAGAATCACATGCTGAGCTTGATGACTTGTGTCCAAGCAGCCAAGGTGCCGGACAACTTCAGCAGAAATGAGGAGTGATGTCTGACCGGGTCACTGAGCCAGGGAAGGAATGGGAGCTGATGGGAGCTGACGGGCCAGCCCTCAGGGAGTGAGACGTGCACCCAACATGCACATTCAGTGACCGGGACGTTATCGGGGATGTCCAGGGCTGCCAGCCAGAAGACAAAGGAGGCTCAACTCCTGCAGCTCTGATGGTTCCATTCAGTGTGAATGGACGGCCCTTTATGAAGCACCCACCGTGTGCACTCTGGTGGGCACTGAGACACCAAGACACAGGTCAGTCAAAACCAGGTGTTTGGGGGGAGAGAGAGTAGTGGCAAATAGGAGGGATCAGCACAGGCTTCCTGGAGGAGGAGACCTCTCAGTGCAGCCTTGAAGAGCCCTCGGGATTCAGTTCAATTGGATTTAGCAAACATTTATCAGACACCAGCTGTGTACAAGCACGCTCTGTGTGGGCTGGGGAAGGACAAATCAGGGAGGCCTGCAGGGAGGAGGCCCGGGATGACGGGGGTGGGGGGGCAGGAAGCTAGATGGGCTGGTGCGCTGGGTGCCGGGGGGCAGGATGGCGGCCCCACCACAGAGGGCCTGGAACGCCAGGCGGAGGAGCCTGCGGACGCGCTCGGTCCCCGTCGCTGTGGGGACAGGCTGGGAGGGGACCAGGGAGCAACATCTCCCCGCTCACCTGAGATTTGAAGTAGGTCTCCTGTGGCGTGGCGAGCACATCGGCAGAGGCGATGTCCAGGTGCAGGAGCGTCTGGCGGAAGGAAGGCCGGTTGCGGGGCTTGCTCTGCCTAGAGTGAAGGAAGAGACCGCTGGTGAGCTCGGCTCCGGGGCTGCGTCTGGCAGAGCAGAGGGAGGGCGCTCATGCTGTTTTATGACCAGCGTTTTCAACTCGGCTAGAGGCGGCCGGGTGGCACCTGGAGCCAGGAAGACCCGAGTTCAAATCCTGCCTCAGATACTTCAGAGCTGTGTGACATGGGGCAGGTTCTTGACCTTCACCTGCCTCACTTTCCTCATGTGCAAAGTGGGGGTGGTAACAGCCAGGGGGACAGTGCTGAGCACACCTGCACTTAGTAGGCGCTTAATAAATGCTCATTCATTTTCTTCCTTCTTTCCCTTCGCAGCCTCATAGGTGTAGAGCCAGAAGATCCGCCAGAGGTCACCACATCCAACCTCATTTTACAAATGGGAAAACTGAGGCCCAGAGAGGCTGAATGTGCGCCCTGGGTCACACAGTGGGTAAGTGTCTGGGTCAGAATCTGAAACCTCTCCAGCATGAGGCCTCTCAGCCAAGCAGAAGCTGCAACCACGGGGGTCTCCGTACTCTTCTGAGATCTGACATCTCCTGAGGCCTGCAGAACCTGGAGACATCTCCCATGTGAACTGTGTACCTCCCGTGGGCCATCTCTTCCCTGTTCTGAAGGGCAGGGAATCAGGGGCTCAGACTAGGGGAGGGTTGGGTAGAGCACTGAATGGAGGGTCAGGAGAACCAGGGGACCCCCTCTCTGGCCTCAGTCTCCTCCTCGGAGGCTTCCCCTCCCCGGTGTTCCTAGGCTCCAGACAGGTAGACATCTCACCAGGTCTGCTTCATGAGGATCTTGAAGCCATCGGGGGCACGTGGAGGGGACAGGCAGGTGTAGACTGTTGCTGCCCACGCCCCAAATGATGGCCGACGAGTCCACGTCTTTGTACGGGATCTCCCCTGTCAGCAGCTCCCACAGCACCACCCCGAAAGACCTGAAAAGAAGGGAAACTCAGCCGCGTCAGAACACATAGGGAAAATGGCTTTATCTTGGGGGTGGGGAGGGTGGGCTGTTCTAGTCATCGTTATCGTTATTGTTGGGAACAAGAAATACAGAGCCTCAGATGCTTCCGGCTGTGCGGCCGCGGGCAAGCTGCTTAACCTCTCTGTGCCTCAGTTTCTTCATCTGTAAAACGAGGGGGTCTGGCGTGATGGCCTCTGGGGTCCCTAGAGCTGTGTACACTCTCGGAGCCCAGAAATCAGGCTCCAAGAGCCTTTGATGGAAGACAGCGTATTTCTCTCGGTGGGGGGCGGGAGCTCAGCTGTTAGACCACAGGAAAGGACCCGGCTTTTCGACATATAGCAGGATCCAGATCCAGAGGCAGAGGAGATCCTTGAGGCCACTGAGTCCAGCCCCCCGAGTTTTACAATTGAAGACCCTGAGGCGGGATCTGCACCCACATCTTGCCGACTCTGCTTCCTGCTCTCTAGTCACCGTGACTAGAGAAGCGTCTCTGAAGCATCAGGCTCAAGGCTTCCGACTTCTGACTGGTTTTCTCTGATTGATTTAAAGAAATGTAATGTAATAAAGACTCACTGATCACCTGCTGAGGCTGAGGATAACAGTGACGTCACAGTCCCCGCTTCTACGGCTCTAAGGTGTAAAGTGCTTTGCTTGCCTCATTTGATCTGGGAGGCGGGCGCTATTATTCCCATTTGACAGAGAGAAACTAAGGCACAGAGAGGTTAAGTGACTCACCCAGGGCCACACAGCTAGTCAGGATTTGAACTCAGGTCAGGATTTGAACTCAGGACTTGCAGACTTCACGTCCAGTGCTCTGTGCACTGCCCCACCCAGCTGCCTACTGTGTGCAAAGCTAGGCTTGCAGGGCAACAGGAAAATGAGAGAAATGGACATAGTTTTGCCTCCAGGAGCTGGCGATCAAAGTACCAGAGGTGCAGCCCTGGAAGGGACCCTAGGTCTCACCTCCTTTCTCATTCTGGGGGGAGGCTGCATAGGCCAGACACACAAAGACCACACTAACATACAGAAACAAGGCATGAGTGTTTGAGCCCAGGCAGCAGGGCAGAGGGAGAGCGCGTCCTTGGCGCCCAAGTTCCTTGGCATCAAAGCCTGGTTCTGCCCTGACTCACTGTGTGTCCTTGGGCAAGTCCCTCACCCTCTCTGGGCCTCAGTCCTTCCTGGGTAAGTTAAGGAGGTCCCTTTTCAGCTCTAGAACAATTCCATTTTTTAAGTGCCTACTATGTGCCAGGAATGGTGCTGAGGGGCAGAGATACGGGGACAAAAATGAAACCAGCGGGTCCTCCAGGACCAGACAGTCTACTGAGGCTACAGACCACCCAAGCCAAAGCATTTCCTGAGGGCCTTCTATGTGCCAGGGACTATGTGAGGCTGCCCTCAGGGGGCTCACGTTCTACGGGGGGCCACAACATGGACGCAAACATGGAATCAGAAATTGGGTTTCTTTGTTTTGGGTTGTTTTGATTTTGGGCGGGGCTGGCGCTAACTTCTGAGCGGTCTGGAAAGGGATAACCTTCCTTGGAAGTGGCCACGCCTGAGTCAGTGACGTTCAACTAGGACCCAGAAGACGCCCGGGGGGCAGCCGAAGCTTTCCCGGTGGACTCAGGCCCTCCCAGGCCAGGCAAGCATTAATGATCACCTTCCCTGTGGCTATCGGGAGGACACAACCTCACTTCTCCCCCCACGTCCTGCTGATTCCCACTGGATCCCAGGCTGTCTGAGCTGCTGGAAGAGGGATGGAGGAGGATGGATAAGGGCTGGCTTCCGGGCGCCCAGCTGCCAGTAGGGACAGCCACTCACCAGATGTCCACCTTTTCTGAGACCGGCTCATTTCGGATCACCTCGGGGGCCATCCATGCCACGGTGCCAGCAAACGACATTTTTGTGCTTTTATCACTGAGTTCTTTCGAGGTGCCAAAGTCAGAAATTTTGACTGCGTCTGTATGAGTGACTAATACACTAAAAAAGAGACAGACAGACAGAAAGTCTGCAGGGTTAGCTCAGAGGTAAAAGACAATAGCGACTTAATGCAACCTAATAGGCATAATTCGAGCCCCTGCTTGGCACAGCCCACGGGCACAGCGGTAGTACAGTATATAATACAGTACAGTATAGTAGAGTACAGTAGAGTACAGCATAGCATAGTTTACACTCTGCTACATACTTGGATACGAGACAAGGTCCTCTGGTGACTTACATTCAACTCTGCAGGGGCACGGAATACAGCCACAACACAGGGGACTAGTTAGAGAGTCTATACTAAGGAAGGACAATGAATAGAGGGCGTTCTCAGACCGGGAGGGCTCGGGCCTCCCACAGGAGAGGGTACCTGTGGGCGGCAAACGTGAGGTAGGAAAGCATTTCAGGTATTGGTGAGCTCTTGTCCCGAGAAGGAAATGAGGCAAGTTGTTTAGAAACTGGTGCATTATTGATCTGGTCAAAGAACATCCTTGGGCAAAGGCACAGAGGTGGGAAAGGGTATATTATGAGGAAAATCTGAGAGCATTCCAGAGGAAGAGTCCTTTGCAACCAGCCTGGAAAGCCAGGCTGCTCCAGATCCTCAGCTTACAAAGCTGAGGGACCCGCCATCTCTAATCGCCAGACAGAGGAGTTTGTATGGAACCTGGGCTGGTCTATCCGTGCCAAGTTTGGCAACACGGAGATGCCTCTGAGAGGTCTCTGGGGCACGTCCAGTTTGCCCGGCATGGATGCCTCTGCACCCCCTGGGCAGCCTGAGCCACTCAGTCTTCTCCTCCTCTGCTCTTTCTGCTCGGGCCAGAGAGCAAAGATTGCAGTTCATCCACAGCACGGACGCCTTGAGCTGAAGGACTTTCCTCCCTCCCTCTCTTTCACTCAGCTCTGAGAAATGAGCCTGGGGGGTGTTTGTTTCTGTTTTGTGGTGTTTGTCCTTCGCTGTTTCAGGCACTGGAGGTGATTCCCAAGGACTGGGAGGTCAAGCCCCGGGGGGCCGCAGGGTGCAGCCAGAGCCAGGGTGCCATGCAGATGAGCCCATGGAGGATTTTGGACTTGGAATGCCTGTGCTCTGGGGGAGCCCTGAAATGATGGCTGGAAGCCTGGGTTTCTGTCTGGTTCTACCTTTGCAGAGTTCAGGCTGTGGCTACCGTGCTCTGGGGACTTACAGCTTCCTGCACACTTGTAAATCCACTATTAACTACTAAGAAAAAAATCTCTCTCATAATCTGGTTCAAATGAGGCCCATTTGCTAGGGGGTACACCCCTCGGAGTGCTCCCCATGAAAGGGAACGTTTTTACTGGCACCGAGGGAGCAGGGCTGGGGATTCCCAAGTGTGGAGACAGGAGAGCACAGATGGGCATCTGACCCAAGGCAGACACAGCCTAAGCTCGGGACTGCTTTGTTCTGTGGGCATCTAAAACGGGACAAACTGCTTTAACCAGATGAGAAAATGGCCTTGGTCCAGGACTGGCGAAGAGCAAACTAGGATTTCAGAAGCTTTGGTGCTGGGAGAGAACCATCTGCACTGACCGGCACCTCTCTGGTGCACTGACCGAGAGGCCACCAGGGGGTGGGGGATAGGGTGGGGGGGGTGCCCGCTTTGGGACAGGTCTCACTGTGAGCAAGGTTTTCCTGACATAAAGACTAACTGTCTATTCATGACTTTCACCCATACCTGCAGTTTGCCCTCAAGGCCAACATGAACAACAGGAATTCCTCCAGGTGCCAGCCCTCATAATCAATAATAATGATAATTAGCATTGATATAGCACTTAAGCACTTTACAAACATCAGTTCCTTTTGACCTCACAACATTGGGGAAAGGCTACTCAGATTCTACTTGTTTTACAGATGACCTGAGGCAGACAGGGGAGCTCATTCCAGCTAGTTTGTGTCTGAGGCCTAACTTGAACTCAGATCTTCCCAAATCCAGGCTGAGAGCTCTACAGCCTCATCTGTCATTACTGACATGATTTAATAAATATTCATTAGGCACCTAGAACACACACATGCCTAAGATGAGTCTAAGAAGAATAGGTAAAGGGGCAGCTAAGTGGTGCAGTGGAGTCAGGAAGACCTGAGTTCAAATCCAGCCTCAGACACTTAACACTTACTAGCTGTGTGACCCGGGGCAAGTTACTTAACCCAGGCCGCACAAAACCAAAGCAAAACAAAACAAAAAAAACAAGACCAGGTAAGGGAAAGAGCCCTTCAGACTGTGAGTGTCAGGGCTGGCTTCCTGGAGGAGGTGTGTATTGTGAGTGTGTGTGAGAAAAACTGTGAGAGTGTGTACGAGAGTGTGTGGGAATGTGTGTAAGAGCGTGTGTGAGTGTATGAGAGAGTGAGTGAGAAAACTGGGTGTGACTTGTGAACATGAGAGTGTGGAAGTGTATGTGTGAGAATGTGTGTGTGAATGTGTGTGTGAGTGTGTGAGAGTGTTGTGAGTGTAAGAGTGTATGTGAATGTGTGAGTTCATGAGAGAATGTGTGTGTGTGTGTGTGTGTGTGTGTGTGTGTTTGTGTATGTGTGTGAACAGGCAGAAGTCTGAGCAGGTGAGTGACATGAGAAGAACCGTGGTGTTAGACTCTTCTGGCAGCTGTCTGGAAGCTGGATGGAAAGGGAAGAGATTCAAAGTGGAAAAACAAGCTGGAAAGCACCTGGAGTGGTCCCATGTGAGAGGTGGTCCTACCTACACCTGGGGAGAAAGATGCTACACCGATGTCTTCACCTCACATTCTTATAGCTACACGCTAAGTGACTTCCCATTAAAAGAAACCTCCTGGTCAGCTTGGGAAAGCAGATCCCCAAGGGCTGTTCAAGCCGTGTTTCCTCTAGTTCGGGTTCATTCTGTGTAGACCCTGTCTGTGTAGATGCCGTCTGTGTAGACGCCATCTGGTCCAGTCTATCTTCCTCCCATTATGTTTTCTGGAGGGCGAATCTCACGGCCTCATTATAACCCACTGAGGTGAGATTCCAAATGGGAGGCCCATTGGCCTCCCATCAAAGGCTAGGAATAACGCCAGCATCTGTCCATGATGTCGGGATGAACCGGCTTGGTTGGGTGTCCTTCCCAGCTTTCCCCAGGGTGACTTTCCCTCTGCAGCTATTTGTCACTGAACAACATTGGTGATGATCTTCCACCACCGTTCTCCATCTTCTTTTCCAAAGGAGCTTGTGTCTTAAACCAGCCTTGCCTTTGGCCGCCATGTCTCTCTTGGCAAAGAGATCAAGGGTTTGGGGCTAAAGCCTTTTCTGGGTTCTTTGGGCCTCCTTGCTGTGACAATTGCTTTACATTGGTTAAGCATTTTTCATGGAATTGTTTTTACTTTAATCCATTTCTCATTTCTTCAGTCCAAGGCTTATTTAAAAAGGTTGGATTGGAGCTGTAGTAACTGCATGCAGGGCTGTTTTCTCATCTTAATCCTTTCTCCCACTTTGAGGTTACTTTTGATTTTTGCTCTAAGTCAGTGATCTGTCCTAGGGCCCTGGGGTCCTGCTGTCCTGAGTAATGAGGGCCTCACAGGGCTCACATCCAGGCTGGCCCCAGATATGCATCAGTTTACCCTCCCCCCACCATCTTCCCAGCCCCCTAGTTGCTATGCATGTACCTAACCCCAACCCCATGCCCCTTTCCAGTTCTGGACCCATAATCACATCAATACTGTCACTGCTACTAGAAAGGGTGTGGTAATCTGCTCCCCTATAGCTCCACTCCCCATCTCTGTACCTTTCCAAACCAAAATATTCCTCTGGCCACAACCCTCCTATAGGTATTATCATCTTCTGTTAGAATGTAAGCTCCCTGAGGCCAGGGACAGACTTCCCTTTCGTATTTGATCCCTACTGCTTGGCACAGAGTAGACCTTTTTATTCATTCATCAATGAGATGCAGGATAATTGGTCTGTCTAAAGGGACCTTAGACATCATCTCATCCGACCCTGTCATTCTACAAATGTTCCTCTGTATCATTAATACAGTAGGGACTAGGGGATGCAGTGAAGAGAGTGCTGAACCTCGAGGAAGGAAGTTGTGAATTCAAATCCTGCCTCCAACACTTAGAAGTGAATCGCTCAGGGGCCCAAGGATAGCAGCGACCAAGCACGGGTTTGAGGCCAGCTCATCTGACCCCACTTCGAGTGCACCCACTGTCTCCCCAAGGCCACAGGATCTGCCCATTGGAGTAGGAGAAGCCCACAGTGCAGCCACGTAGGGGAAGTGAGAAACAAAGACTGTGGAGAACGTTCTCGTGGGACCTGGCCGACGGGGGCCCTGCCAGGGGAGGACTCATCCTCTCCATTTGAGCCAGAGCCAGTCAAACACTCGACATGGAAAGAATGCTGGGTCGGGAGGCTGAGGCCCTCGGCTTCCAGGCAGGCCTCTGTCTTCCACTCAAGGAGGGAGGTGGACAAGAGGACGCCCCAGGTTCAAACAAGGGAACGTCCCAGGGCGTCCTCCCTGCTCCCCCTGCTCCCCACCCCCACCTGCCACCGTGTTCCCCCTCTTCCCTCCCTCCTTCCCTTCCGGCTCCACTTACTTGGGTGATTTCAGGTCCCGATGGATGATCTTATGGAGGTGGAGGTAATTCATGCCGCTGGCGATCCCCGTAGACCAGTCCACCAGCAGCCGGGGAGTGATCTTTCTCCCCGCTCGCAGGACCTCATAGAGCTGCCCGTGGGCGCAGTACTCCATGATGATGCAGTAACACGGAGCCTGGGTACAAACGCCCCTTCCAAGAAAAAAGAAAGCCCCAGCGATGTTAATACAGGGTCACTTTCAAGTGGTGGGGGAGTCTCTGAAACACATTATTATTAGCACTAGTAATGAGCAAGGAGAATCTATCAAGCGCCTGCTGAGTGCCCGGCGTCCTACTACATGCGTTGGAGCCCCAAGGACCGCTTGCTCTTAAGACCTTAAGTCAATCAATTAATCAATCCGTATTCTTGATTAAGCACCTACTCTGTGCCAGGCTGGGCACTGAGTATGCCAAGACAAAATGGAAGCAGTCTGCTTTCAACTTTCGTGTGTGTGTGTGTGTGTGTGTGTGTGTGTGTGTGTGTGTTGTGTGTGTACACACACCCGAATAAATGCAGATGAGGCAAGCCCAGGGCTTTCTGCAGCCCTGCCGAGGGGGTGCAGCGCTTCTCTGGGGAGGGACAGACCGGTGGTCCCAGAGCCACTCGGGAGGGGGACAGCAGCAGCCGGCAGGGAGGGGGTCAGGAGAGGCCTCGCCTTGGGCGGGGCATCTCCCCCCAAGTCCACGCTCAGCGGTGCTCACTAAAAACCACCCCTGGTCCTGGCTGTGGACCCCGTCCCGGGCGTCCTCCGTCCTCGCCTTCACCTCAGAGGCAAAGGACAGTGGCTGCCCTCAAGTCCACAGGCGGAGGCGGGAGAGGCCAGGAAAACCACTAGGTAGAAACAAGGCCATGGATGGGATAAATTGGAGATCACCAGCAGAGGGAAGGCATGAAGGGGGTTGGGAAAGGCTTCTCATAGAAGGTGGGGTTTTAGCTGAGACCTGAAGGAAGCAGCCGGGGAATCCAGGAGGTGGAGATAAAACATGAACGTGATCTGCCACGGCCGTAGCAAATTACTAATTATTTGTAGCACTGAGGCACTGTTAGCTTCTCTGTGATTGAACAATAGGGCCACTAGGTGGCGCCAGAGTGCATAGAATGCTGGGCTTGGAGTCAGGAAGACTCATCTTCAAGAGTTCAAATCTGTCCTCAGACAAGTCACTTCACTCTGCTGGCCTCAGTTTCCTCATCTGTCAAATGAGCTGGAGAAGGAAATGGCAAACCACTCCAGTATCTTTGCCAGGAAAACTCCAAATGGCGTCACAAAGAGTTGGGCACGATTGAAAAACTGCACAATTCCCACATGAACATTATTATCTCCCCTATAAAATAGGACAAATAATGCCTGTTCTCCAGGATCGGTGGGAAGAGTGAATGAGCCTGAAGATGCTTTCTGCCCCTCCTTAGGTCTTACGTTCCCTGAGAATTAATAGGGCACAGCTAGGTGGTGCAGTGGACAGAGCATCGGCCCTGGTGTCAGGAGGACCTGAGTTCAAATCTGGCCTCAGACGCCTGACATTTACTAACCATGTGACCCTGGGCAAGTCACTTAACCCCAAATTCCTCGCCAAAACAAAGGAAAGAAGAGAGAGAATTAACAGACGTGGGATCTTCAGCTCCATGTTCTCTGTAGCTTTGCCCCAGTGGGTGCTGCATGAGCATTCTGGGTGAGCTCTGTGCCCACCCTTCAAAGACTCAAAGGCTGTTAGCGCTAGCTGGGACCTTCCAGGTCATCTGCCCTAACCTCCCCTGCACTTTCACAGGTGAGGAAGATGAAAAGAAGGGTGGACAAGAGGCAGAATCCCGAGTTCAAACCCTCAGAGGTCAGCTCAGAGGAGGGGGGTGAACCTCCAGCTAGAAGCACCACCAACGCCCCTCCAAATGACTGTGGTGAGGAGGAAATGGCCCCTGCCGGCAGAGTGACGTGTGGCAGCACAGGGAGCTCCCTCCAGAACCAGGACGATAACTGCGTGGTGATCTGGCCCTTTTATTAAGAAACAGACTGTGAACAGGACATCAACCAGGATGTAAGGAGCAGCGCTGGGATTCGAACCCAGATCCTTGGGCTCCAGGACCAGTGTTTTCTCCATGGCACCGTGCTGCCACAGGGAGGACGACAGACCTTTTTAGAAAAAGGGCCCGAAGTGGGCAACTCCGGACGAATACATGGGAGAACTTTGGCAGGAGCTGAGGCTGTGCTCTCCGGCCTATAGTTTTGGGTTTTTTTTTCTTTTTAGGCAATTGGGGTTAAATGACTTGCCCAGGGTCACACGGCTAGTGAGTGTCTGCAACCGCATTTGAACTCAGCTCTTCCACCACTCACCGCCTCCAGATACACTACCTTATAGAAAAGGACAAAGCTCGCGGTGTATAAGGAGGAGGTAATGAGGATGGGCCCGTCTCCAATTCCTCTGTAAGCATGGCCCACAACCCATTCCCCAATGAGGCTTCTTCATTGTCCAATGCGGGCTGGCTGGTTGGAATCACGTGGCCCTTCTCGGTGAAGACGCCTGTGAGATGAGGAGGCACCCTCCCCCTCCAGCCCACCCCAAAGGGATTCAAGAGATCCACCCAGGGAGGAGGGGGAACACTAGGGAACAAGGAAAGACTGAAGCTGGAGAAGGCCCAGAAGTGGACGAAGCTGTGAGCAGCACCCTGGGATGCGCTGGGGGAGTGGAGGGGCTGGCCGACCCTGTGCTAGACCCTTCGCCTCCATGGGCCACCTCCTCATCTGCGAAATGGGGACAAGCGCTGCAGCTGCTTCCCCCCTCCCCCCAGCACATCACTCCCCGCGCATTCACTGTCACACCGAGCGAGCCGCAGCACACGTCCAGGGTATCGGTCCTGTCTCCTAACTGAACCGCGCGCTCCTGGAGGTCCAGACTCGGTTGTACGTAGTGGCTGGCCTCCTCCACGTAAGGAGAATCACTAACAATAATAACTCCCGTATACAGTGCTTACTATGTGACAATTACTACCCCACTGGATCCCCACAAAAACCCTGGCAGGGAGGTGCTATTATTAGGCTCATTTTTTACATATGAGAAAACTGAGGCAAGCAAAAACTAAGTGACCTGCCCAGGGCCTTGCAGCTAAGTAAATGTCTGAGGCTGGATTTGAATTCAAGGCTTCCTGTGCTTTGTGCACTGTGGCGCCCCCTAGCCGCCCATCCTCGGCCCCCACCCAGGAAACACTGACTGAACAGCGGGAGCCCACCTCGGCCGGCCTCCCGCTGGAAAGACCGCCGCCTCTTCCCCCTCCCCGGGGATGGGGGCACTCCTGGGCACAGGCCCGGCGCCCACTTACTTGAAGGCGATGATGTTGGGGTGCTTCAGCTTTCGCAGGTGCTTGATGTCCGTCTCATTCTGCTCCCGCACCTTCTTAATGGCCACCTCCTCGGCTCGGAACTTACCCAAGAAGACGGCGCCTTGGGCCCCGCTGCCCAGCCACTGCAGCTCCGAGATCTCCTCGAAGGGCACCTCCCAGGTATCTGGGCACAGGGGAGAGACAGGCATGAAGGGATCTGTGTCCCGGCGGCCCAGCCTGCTCGGGGCGGGCTGTCCTCTGGTCATGGCGAGAGAAACGCAACTCTGACGCTTGGCTTCTGCTTTGGGGTCAATACATGATTACAGAAAACAGACTAAGTCGCCGGAGGATCACTGATTTAGAGCCGGACGGGGCCAGAAGTCGTCTGGCCCAAACGCTTCTTTTTTAAAATGAATTTTGATATCTTTCGTTTTCACATCAACGACATTGCCCGATGTATTCTACCCCCACTTCTCCCTTTCCCGGAGAGCCATCCAAAGAATAGAAAAGAGGCACCGTGCCTATTTATTCTGGGAATACAAAGACAAAAATGAAAAAAAGAAAGGTTTTGGCCTCAAGGAACTTGTGTTCTCCTGGGGCATACACCCTGCGGGCAGATAAATCAATACATGACAATCTGAAGAAGGAGAAAGTGCCGACAGATGGTGGTGCCTGGGCAAAAGCATCTGGAGTCTGAAGACTGCACTGTCTCCAGTGGTTTCCAGTCATTACTGTTCTCTTTCCTTCAAGGTAAAACTCCTCCATCCAGTGAGCTGGGAAGGTACAGTTTTATCCCTGAAAGGAAACCGACTCACTGTTCATTGCAGTTGTGAAGGGGGAGCAGGGGGTGAAGGATGAGCAGGGAGATGTGGGCATTTGCCGGAGACCTGCCGTTCCCTGATGTCACAGGTCTGGAGTGAGAAGGGAGCACCTCAGAGGACGTCTAGTCAGACTGTCTCACTTTATGAGGAAGACACTGAACCCTAAAGATATCACCTGAGTGGTTCTCCCAAGGTTCTCACCCAACTAACCCCACACTTACACAGGGAATTCTTGATGATGTTTGGAAATGCCACCAGCTTAGGCTAGATCCCTCTCAGAGAGGGAGGAGGGGGATCTGTAGGTTCCAATAGCTGGAATGACTAGGAATCCTTCACACTCACCTTCAAAACAAAGGAATTTTACCAATCCCTCAGTTTATGCTCATTTTGACTGGTTTATTCAACAGTGACCCCGGCCTGCTTACCCTGTACTGTTGTGTTTATAAAGATTTCTCTGGCTCCCTTGGTCTACCCGAGGGTGAAACTCCCCAGACCCTCTCTTCAGCTGGCCGCTCAGGGGCGACGTGCAAAGGCTTGAGCAGGGCTGGCTCTGCTGTGTAGGCTGCTTCATATCTCTCAGAACTAGAACCAATATTGAAACCCAGAGCAATGGGGAGGTGGTTGGACAGAGAGATCAGTGTCCTTTGTTCATCAGACCCATTTGTCCACCACGTCACTCAGGGAGGGTTGGCAATAAGGGAGGATACACAGATTTTTTTTAAACCAAATTTAACTAATCACTTTTACCTCCTGCTCACCAAGCTCTTCACTAGCGCTGCCCCAAACCCCAGAAATATTAAGTGAAATCATGATTGATTTTCCCTGGACACGCTTTAGAAGCAGTGCCGAGGATCACAAACATGGCAAGAGGCAGCTGGAAGGATCTAGGGCAAAGCAGGAAGGTTTGGCCCTTTTGGCCTTGGAGAAAACCCCCTCTGAAAGTAGAGGACTGGGCTTCCGTAGCTCTAGAGCGGCCTGGACCTCTTTGTGGCTTCTTCCCATGTGACTCATGTGCAGACTCGCCTGCCCTCAGTGGTCCCAGTCCCCAGCCTGCATGCCTCCTCTGTCTCATCTCCCTGGCTACCGAGCTCACCCCCAAACATCAGTGGTGGAGTTTTACATGGTTCCTACTGCCCTGCAGAGTTAAATGTTTATTCAGAAATGAGAATGAATCATAGACTATTTGAGAAAACTCTCAGCGGTTTCCTGGTGCCTCCAGAGCCTGGCAAATAAGGCCTTCCACAATGGACTCCATGCCATCTCTGCAGCCCCATCTCGCCGTATTCTCCTTCACAAACTCTATGTTCTAGCCAGACTGGTTTCCATGCTGTTTTCTGATCTCAACACGCCATCTCCTAGACCAGGGGTGTCGAACTCAACTAGAAATGAAACCTACTAAACTGTACCTAAGGACGCCAGCTGCCGCACACTGACAGTTTTAAAATGTAATATTATTTACATTTTACTGTATTTCTGTTTATTTTGTTAAATTTTTCCCAATTACATTTTAATTTGGTTTGGGTGGCCCAAGGGAGTCTAGGGGAGGCATCATGTTGGACATCTCTGGCTTAGATTGTCCTCCCATGACAGAAATGCACTCCAAAATACCATCACCTCCCCGCCCCAGAATTCTTTTCTTCCTTTAAGGCTTAGTCCAGGGATCACCTCCTCTGAGAAGCCTTCCCCAATTCCCCCAGATGAAGACTTCTGTTCCTCCTCAAATATTCCAAAAGCACATTATCTGGTGGTCACTCCCTTTCTGGTATAATATGTGTCTGTGTGCATGTTGTGCCCCCTTGGTAGACAAGAAATTCCATGAGGGCAGGGATGGCTTCATTTTTTGTCTTTGTAGACCTACCACTGAACACAAGGGAGGCCTTTAATAAATTCAGGTTGTTTATCTGGCCAAAGGATAAGAACAGTTGTCAAAGGAAAACTTCCAACCACCTGAACAAAGTGTTTAAGAGTCCCAATTGTCAGAGAAAGGCAAATTTAAAGACCACTAAATCAGACTGGCAAAAATGGTGCAAATTGGAAAAAGCCAGTGCTGGAGGGGCTGTGAACAGACAGGCACATTCATTCACTCTAGAGGATTGGTCCAGCTGTTCTGGAAAACTCTTTGTAACAATGTAAGAAAAGCAACTCATCTATTTGTGCTAAATCTATCTCACTACTAGGTTTGTAGCCAAGAAATCAATGTCAGAAAGAAAGAGGCCATAATGTGCACACATGTGTCTGTCTGTCGGTGTGTGCACATATACATATATGTATGGGTGTGCACACACGTGTGCATATGTACACACAATGCACACATCTGGGTATATATGCATACATGCATGTAGACATGTGTCGTGTGCGCATGTATAATTAGATTCCAGCACTATTTGTCATAGCCAAAATCTGAAAATAAATTGCGCCCAGTGATTAGGGAATGGGATGTTTCTGCACTATACGGAACAACGAACATGAGCAATTCAGAGCCACGTGGGGAGATCTGCATCTGATGACAAAGCTCAGCGTACAAACTGTAAGAAGGTAAAGGAAAATGGGTCTAAAAGTCAATAAAACTGAGGCCCAGCACAAGGGCCAATTTTAGTTCCAAGGACTGAGGGAAAGCCCAAGTCTGTCCTTTCTGTTAATAAACCGTGAAGGACAAAAATGGAGAGTGACAGGCATGCTGGGTGGAATCACTCAAGGAGGCAGTTTTGCTGACTTTTTTCTAAGGGAAGATGCTATGTTTTTGTGGGGAGAAGGGAAGGCGCTGTGCAAACAAAGCATTTCAATGTTTACCATCTCACTGAACTGAATCTCATCCAATGGCCTCCTTTTGCTGAGGAGATGGCCCAGTGAGAGGCTTCCACTTGGATGAGGCCACGCAGGTGGCAGTAACAACCTCCATTTTGTATTTTAGGTGATTTTATGTGATTTTATTTTATAAAACAACCACATTATAAAAACGACTGTCCACAGCTTCGATGTGGACAGCACTACTAGTTAAGAACGTTTTCCTGAGCCTAAGTGGCCTCTCTCCACCTTGCTCTCAGAGGCTGGCAGAGAACAAAGCCAATGTTCCTTCTATGCCTTAGGCCTTCAGATACTAGAAGACAGCTCTAGAGGTGCCAAACATGTGCTGGGGGTGGAAGGACGCGGCCCACAACACTCCCAAAACTGTGGCCCAAACCAGATTAAAATGCAACTGGGAGATATCTAACAAAATGAACAAAAATACAATAAAACATAGATAATAATACATTGTAAAACTAAGACAACACGTGTGCCCCTGAGATCCCTGTGTACGGCTTAGGGGCCTCTAATTCTGTTTGGACTGCACACCGCTGGTGCAGCCATGCTCCAGGTTAAAGCTCCCCATTTCCTTCAGGTGATTTTCCTAAAGCACAACCTCAGTGCTTACAACCTGGGTGACCTTGGGCCGGTCCTGAGACATTGGGAAATGAGGAAGTTGTACTAGCTGGCCAGCCTCAGGGATCCCTGTGATCCATGAGATCCCGACATGGGACATGAGATCTTTCCCTGTGTCTTTGAGCTTCTTGGGCTGTGAGCCCAGGAGAGGCATCATTGGGTCAAAGGCTATGTGCCATTTAGTGACTCTTCAAGGCCATTTACTTAGGATTTTCTAGAGCACCATTTCACAACTCCATTAACAACTAGTTAATGCGCTTGTCTTGTCTTCTGTCAGCCTCTCCAGCGTATTCCAATTCTGTCTTTTGTCACCTTGGCTAATCTGATGGGTATGAGCCGAAACCTCGGAGTTGTTCTGATTTGATTTCGATTGGGATAGGTGATTTGAAGCAAAATTCTATATGACTGTTCACAGTTTGCATTTCTTCCTTTGGAAAATGCCTGTTTCTAACTATTAGCCATTTACCTCCTGGATTCACATGTACTTTTTTTTTTTTTAAAGAATGAGCTTGGGGGCAGTCAGGTGGCGCAATTGGTAGAGCACCGACCCTGAGGTCAGGAAGACATGAGTGAGTTCAAATCCAGCCTCAGACCAAACATTTGACGCTTACTAGCCGTGTGACCCTGGCCAAGTCACTTATAGCATTTGCCATGAATGAATGAATGAATGAATGAATGAATGAATGAACGAAAGAACGAACGAACAAACAAATAAATGAATGAATAAATAAATAAGTAAATAAAGAATGAGCTTGTATTTCTTCTGATCCAGAGTGGTACAATTCATGGTGTGTGCACTATAGAACCAGTCCCACTTTCAGCTCTCCCCAACAGTCCCCATTGAGCCCCTTCTAAAGTCAACATTGTACAAAACTTACTTTTTTTTAAAAAAAGAAATCAATAACAGAAGTGCACAGTTTCCAGTTCCCCTGACTTTTCTTGCTGTTTGTATATCTTCATCTTTGCTTTTGTTGAGGTTTCTAAATTTAGGTTAGGAGCTGGCTAGGCCTAGGGGCTGGGATCTAGAATGTCTTTGGTTTGGGGAGTTCTCATGTGAGAGAGCTCTCTCCACTGACTGTCTGGAACACGGAGAGGCGAAGGCATTTGTCCAGTTGCCCAGCCAGGATGGGACAAGATTTAAATAAAAAACAAGTCACATCCCTAATCGTGGAAGACCATGGGAAAGGACCTTTGTTAAACAATCTCCCAGCCTTCAAGTGAGAGTTCTTGTGTGGGCGGGGCAGCCGAGCAGCCCGGGAGAGGGAAGTACCAGGACAACAGGAAGACACGCCGGCCCCTGCCCCTCTAATGAGGGGGCGCTTAAGGAGTACCAGAAAGGGGAGACGCCAGTGAAAGGAATGAAGACTTGCTGTGGCTTCAGGGGCATCTCTGTGGTGGGGAAGGACGGGGATGAGGAGCGAGAGGATGCAAGTTCTAATCCTGGCTCCTTGCCTGTGCGACATTGGCCAACTCACCTCCGTCTCTCTGACAAGTGAGGGGCTTGGGTCAGACGGTCTTCATGTGTTGGTTGGCTGTGGGTCACAGAACATTAGCTGGTGCAGTGGATAGAACATCAGGAAGCAGGAAGACCTGAGTTCAAATCCAGTCTCAGACACTTGCTGGCTAAGAGACCCTGGGCAAGTCACTGAACCTTGGTTTGCTTCAGTCTCCTCAACTGTAAAGTAGGGATAATCACAGCACCAATTTTGCAGGGTTGTTGTGAGGATTAATAAAGCGAGATAACATTTGTAGAGTGTTTAGTATAACACCTGACACATAGTAGGTGCTACATAAATGCTAACAATCATTATGATTACTGGGCAATTGAGAGGAACATGGAGGGCATGGGCAGGCAGCCGCCCATTATAAACAAAGAACTCTGCAGGGCCGGCTTTGGAAGTGAAAGAAATACAGGATTGAGAAATAAAAGGGGATTCATGGGTCACATGATAAGAGAAAGGCTCACTGATGGACAAGCCGGGTTTTCCCCAGCTATTCTCACAGGCCGAGAGAAAGCAAGGACTGCACTGTGGGTGGATCTCTCTATCCCTCTGGCAAACACAGAGAAGGATGCGGACAAGAGGTGGGCAGGCATAGGTCACAACCTGCATTATGGAAGGGAACACCCTCAGGGGGAGATGCCAGGGCCATCCAAGAGTGTTCTAGGTTCTGGTAGCTCCAGTGAAAACTTTATAAACCAAATACACTGAACTTGGCCAAGCAAACACTGAGTGAGTCAAAAATGACGAAAAAGACTTCGTGTTTATGTAGGAAGAAAAGAGGAGGAGGAAGTGTTTAAAACCTGGGTCCTCCCAACTTGGAGAGAAGCAGTGATGGGGGAGGGCCCTGACTGGGAAACCTCTGTGGAATTCCTCGCCACCGCCAGCTGCCCCCCTGCCTGGCAGGGGGTCCCAAAAAGGCCCAAGGAGGGGCAGGAGGGTGGGGCAGGGGTCCCCTAGAGAGCCAGCAGGGAGGGAGCTCAGCAGAGTGAACCTGGTCTGGGGAGGGATTGCAGGGAGTCTGTGAACTTGGATGGGAAAAAATTCGATCCTGATTTTCACTGCTCTCTCACTGAAATTGCACATTTCCTTCACTTATCTAAAAACACAATTCTGAGAAGGTGCTGGGGTGGGGGGTAGGGGTGTCCTGCGGCTTCACTAGAGGCTGCCCAAGGGGTCCAGGACACCCACGAACAAGGTTCTGAAGCCTTGGTGGAGTCGAGAGGACGTGGGCTTGATTCCTGCCCCCTTGGCAGGATTCTCTCTTTCCTGAAATTCCCTCGTGCCAAGCTCTCTGTACCCATTAAATCATGGATCCAGGTTAAAAAAAAAAGTTATTTGTGGGAAGCAGCAGGACGTGAGAGCTGGAGTCCAGGAGTCAGTAAGACCTGGGTTCAAATTCTGCCTCAAGTACTCGTTGCCATGTGACCTCTATGAGCTTCAATTTCCTCATCTGCAAAATAGGGGGACTGGATTCCAGAGTCTCTGAGGTCCCTTCCAGCTCTGGATCCATGGTCCTCTGAGCTTCCTACACTGATGAAATCACAGGTCTGCAACAGCAACAAAATATATGTATATCCATATCTATCTATCTATCTATCTATCTATCTATCTATCTATCTATCTATCCATCTATCTATCATCTATCACTTCCTCTATCTTCCTCTATCTATCTATCTATCTATCTATCTATCTATCTACTATCTGTCTGTCTGTCTGTCTGTCTGTCTGTCTGTCTGTTGTCTGTCTGTCTATCTATCTATCTATCTATCTATCATCTATCACTTCCTCTATCTTATCACTTCCTCTATCTATCTGTCATCTATCACTTCATCTATCTATCTATCTATCTATCTGTCTGTCTGTCTGTCTGTCTGTCACTTCCTCTATCTATCACTTCTCTATCTATCCATCCACCCATCTATCTATCTATCTATCTATCTATCTATCTATCTATCTATCTATCTATCTGTCTGTCTGTCTGTCTGTCTGTCTGTCTGTCTGTCTGTCTGTCTATCTATCTGTCACTTCCTCTATCTATCTATCTACCTATCTATCTGTACACACATTGCACATCCCCAGTAGGATGTTAGCCCCTTGAAGGCAGAGACAGCTTCATTCTTGTGTTATATGCCCAGCACCTAGCACCTAGCCCAGTACTTAATAGGGACTTAATAAATCCTCATTGAATTGAATAGACAAGTCTGTCTCTCAGATGAAAGACTAATCAATTATCAAATCACAGATCTTCAAAGTTTGAGGAGACACTGAAGGTTGTCACTTTGAAGGGACAACCTTATGAAGCTAGTTGAACCCAACTTAGCTAAAGCATTTTATGAGTATTTTATGTTTTCTTTGTGGAGCCCAGAATATCCTTAGAGACATCCACTTGGTCTAATAGGCAAAGTAAACATATTATCTGAACCAAAAGTTGGCATGTTTTCTGACAAAGGATAGTGTTTTAAAAATAAACCTTCTTTTCTTAGACTCAACACTGCCCCAGAAAATCTGGAGGTAGGCTTGTCCCTACAAAGAGGTACATGTGTTAACTCAGTCATTCACAGGAAGCTCTCTGCCTGAAGGGGACCTTGGAGCCATCAACATTTTACAGATGAGGGCAGAGGGGTCCAGTCCCCTGTCCCAGGTTACACAGACAGAAACGGCAGAACCAAAGCACACCTCATGCATATGCCCTCAGTCCTTTGGTTTTCCCAAAGATCAAAAGTGACATGACCTCCAGAAGGTCATGGCAATAGCAGCAGCAAGAGGGATGGGTTTGGACTCAGTGGCCTTGGGCTGAAATCCTGGTTCTGCCCTTTCGCTGCTGTGTGACCTCAGGAAAGTTGCTTAATCTCTCTGGGCCTGGTTTCTTCATTTGTAAAATGTGAGGTTGGGCTTGGCCTCTGGCACTGACCAGGCCCCTCTCTGGGCCTCAGTTTCCCCCTCTGTAAAATGAGAGGGCTGCCTCTGAGGCCCCTTCCAGCTCTGGCTCTGTGATCCCAATGGGAAGGAAGGAAGAAGGCTGCCCACCCTCCCCCCCCGTCCCTGCACATACCTTGCTGCTGGAGCTTGTAGTCGGTGGAGTAGGCCTTGCCTATGATGTTCCAGACAGGCCTCAGGCAGCCAAAAAGGCCTTCGAGGAAGCCACCACTCCCGCTGCCTGATCGGCTGAATTGGATCTTCACGTCCTCTGTGCCGCTAGTGTTCTCTCCGTCGCCAGCGTGACCGTTGCCCTGAGAAGTGGCTGTCTCAGATTCCTCTTGTTCCCTGAGCTGCAAAACACTGTTCTCAAACTGGTCCCTTGAGTCCTCGCTGACACTGGTCAGTGCTGTCGTAGCGACAGGGCTGCTCAGGCCCTCTGTTAGCTCGGCCTGCAGCACCCCCTTCTCTCCCACCTCCTCAAAGAGCTTGGGGGAAGGGTGGCTCCTGGGGGACGTGCGCTCGTCATGAAGCCCGCCAAAGGCTCTGTTCTCACTCAAGGTCAAAGTGGGAGAGGAAGACCAGCTCAGCTGCTCCTGAGGGCTGCTCATCGTGCCATGGATGTGCATAAGAACTGGGGAGGATGCGTGAGCACAGTCCCGTCGCAAGAAAGGGCTTCAGGACCTAAGCAGAACAAGCAAGGAATATAAGCGTTCATGGGGTCACAGGTGTGCAGCTGGGGAGGATCACCTTAGAGTCCCTAGTCTGAGTCCCACAGAACGTGGCAGCAAGTGGCAGGTGTGGGATTCAAATCCAGGGCCCTAATGCCAAATCCAGTCTTCCCTCCATTGCACCCTGCTTGCCATACTGAATTTGGGGACCATCATCAAAGTTGGCAAGGACTCAGAGTCAGACAGGAGGGGCATGGAAACAGACACGAGGCCATGTTAACACTTCCCACTGCTGAGCCAGGGGAGAATCTGAAGGCCATGATATCCAAACTTGGTTCTCTCATGCTCAGGCAAGAGCAGAGTCTCATCCGAGGCCCCTGAGAGGCATCAGGACGAAGAAAAGTCAAATATGACTGGTGCCAACTTTCACATGGTGTGAGGGGGAGAAAAATCTAATTTCTGCTTATGTTTGTACCCACACCCCTACATGTCCCTGAAGCAGAGTGAAGACGAAAGCAGGAGAAAGTTGAGAAAACTTCAGCACCCTGGCTAGCTCCTACTTCCCAGGCACAGTAAAAGACCTCAGAATCCATCTTGCTTAATCCATATTGGAGCAGGAATCCCTGAAACAATGTACTGGACAAGCGGTCCTCTAGACTTTGCTGGAAGACCTTCGGTGAGTAGTGACCCTAGAGACCACAAGGCAGCCCATCCCACTTCTGGGAGCTCCAACTGTTGGGAATTTTTCCCTTCATCAAGCCCAAATGCACCTTTTGGAAGTTTCCCTACCACTCACTGCCCTCTGTTCTTTCCTCTGTAGTTAAACCAAATGAGGGGACTCCTTCCTCCATGAAAGGCCCTTCAAATTCTTGAAGATGCCTATCCTGCCCTCCTTGAGGCTTCTCTTCTCTAGGTTAAACATTCCCCTTTCCTTCAACTGATCCGAATATGGCTCGGTCTGAATGCCCTTCCCCATTCTGGCTGCCCTTCTCTGGACACCCTCCATCTACCAATGTCCTTCCTAAATTGTGGATCCTCAGTTCTGAGTGGACCTGAAGCCAAGAGTGGAACCAACACTTCCATTTTTTTGAACATTAGGTCCCTCTTACTGCATCTCAAGTCAACAGGACCTTTTTTGTTGTTGCTGTATGAAGACTGTACACTCACACTGGGTTTGCAGTCTTTATGCCTGCAACCTTCCAAGCTCTTTTCTCCCTAGCTAGACTGGTACAAGAATCTTTAAGGTCATGCATTGGACTTGGGGTCAAAAGAGCTGGGTTCAAATCCAGGCTCTGACACTTAAGAACTGCATGATCATAGGGGGCATTTGTGCTTTTTTGACCTCAGTCTCCTCATCTGTGAAATGAAAGGGGTTGGATTAAGTCATCTCTAGGGTCCCTTATGCCTCTATGTCTTGTGATCCTAAGCCCCTTTGCTGTCAGGTCTCTGCGCCCTCTTCCATAAAATGAAGCCAATTAGACTTGAAGAATTTGTTCTTGCTCTAAGGCCAGCATTGGAAGTGATACATGGAACTCATCATATACTTATATGGAAAAGCCAGCTCGACAAACAGAGATTCAGTGTTCTGATTTATCTCTTTCTCTTCTATACTATATATAGAAAGGCTCGTTGTATTCGCTGTTGGGCATACTCAGAAATTTTTATAAAAGAAAGAGTGCTAATTCAAGCCAGAAGACATAGGTTCACATTCCATTTCTCACACTTATTACCTGTGTGACATAGGCCAGTCAGTTAACCTTTCTCAGCCTCAGTTTCCTCACTTGTAAAATGCAGAATTTGGACTAGATGGCTTCTGAGGTCCCTTCCAACTCAAGGAATCCTATGAGCCAACATAGACTTAATAGAAGGATCAGACATGTTGACTGAATCAACTGAACTTTAAAATGATTTTTAATAATTTTATAATAATTTCTCCTATCTGTATGTTTTTTAAAAAATACAAATGATTGCTTGTAGATACATATTTTTACTATGAAATAAACATTTCCATACTGCTATCTCTAGTATGTGCAAAGGCAACGTGTCATTTGGTGCCGCGTGGTCCTTTGAGGTCTTCTTAACTTCTGGCCCTTCTTCGGCAGAGTTAAGACGGAGGAGGAAGGGCAGCAGCAGCTGTCACGCAGCCAGCCATCTTGGCTACACTCCAAAATCACAGAGAGGAAGAACAGTTGATACGGTCACCAGATGTCCTATAATGCTCGTATTTTCACTTGAACCCAGGACATTTCTTCCCTCGGTTAGCATATACTGATGGGATATGGCTGTGATTCCTGAGGTTACAGTAGAAATATTGGTAAAATTAAGAAATACCTGGCCAATCTTGACCCCCACCCCCACCCCAAATGGAACTTCTCTTCTAACTGTAGTCAGATTTAAAGCTGAAACCTGGCATTATCCTTTATATCCTTTTCCACGCTGCTCTGCCACACTAATTTTTCTCTTGGGGCACTCTTGCCAATTTGTAAATAAATCTTGAATTTCTGGATACTCTGGTTCAAATACTTAGATACTCAAATGGCTCTGTGATCTCATCCACTTGAATGTTCTAGCAATACAACTCACCAACCCACCTTTGTTGTGTGCATTTCGTCTTTCTTTCTTTCTTTCTTTCTTTCTTTCTTTCTTTCTTTCTTTCTTTCTTTCTTTCTTTCTTTCTTTCTTTCTTTCTTTCTTTCGGCAATGGGGTTCAGTGACTTGCCCAGGGTCACACAGCTAGTAAGTGTTATGTGTCTGAGGCTAGATTTGAACTCAGGTCCTCCTAACTCCAGGGCCGGTGCTCTATCCACTGTGCCACCTAGCTGCCCCTTGTTGTGTGCATTTCAAACAGAGGATTGGAATATATATCCTAAAACAAGATATTCTGGTCATCTATTGGAAATCCATGTATAATTCTTTAATCAAGATCTTAAAACTAAGTTCCTTGTCTGTGGTCATATGATAAGAGGATCATCCCAGGGGCAGAATTTTCCACTCAGACCTCATTTTAGTTTTGTTTAGGGAAAAACAAACAAACAATTTTCCCCCAAATAGAATAAAAAGAAAATCACAAGAATGTTAATGTCTACATATTTCAGATAACAAATGTGTCTAATTCTAAGAAATAACCAAATAAAACATGCTCAGAGGAAAGAGCCTGAGAGCCAGCTAGACGGTGCAGTAGATAGTGCATCATCCCTGGAGTCAGGAAGACCTGAGTTCAAATCTGACCTCAGACACTTACTAGCTGTGTGACTCTGGGCAAGTCACTTAAACCCAATTGCCTAAAAAAGAAAAGAAAAGAAAGGAAAAGAAAAGAAAAGAAAAGAAAAGAAAAGAAAAGAAAGGACTAAATAAAGAAAAAGAAAAAAGAAAGAAAGAAAGAGCCTGAGATCAAAGTCAGAGCCAGGGTTGAATAGTGTAACCCTAAACCAGTCTCTTAATCTCTCCATGGGCCTCAGTTTCCTCATCTGTAAAAGGAAGTCCATAATGATCTCTTGAGCAAGAACCAGGTCTGATTTCTCTGATTCTGTAATACAATGAACTAACTGCAAAGTAGAAACTGTGCTAAATGCAGAGAAGGGTGAGTAAGATGCCTTTCCTGGCCTCTAGGAGCTCAGGAAATCAGGGATGGTTAGGGACCCAGAAAGAATGACTGGGGCAGTTTAGATCCATTCTGGGATGAAGAACAGCCTAAAACATTGTGATCTAAAGAAGGAGAAAGTCCCAGAAAACAGTCACAGGAGGGCCAGAAGATGGAGCCAGCCAATAGTTAACAAGCTGCCCTGGACCTGGGAAATTGGACGCTAGGATAAGAAGCTTAGCAGACAAGCTGATTGCTGAGTTATCCCAGAGGGAGACCCTGCTGGTTAGGAAGGCAAAATGATTGCTGAATTATTCAAGGAGACCCAGCCATGTAAGAAGCCTAGGTTTACAGCAGCACCTTTTATTATAGCAAAGAATTTGGAACTAAATGAGTGCCTATCAACTGAGGAATGGCTGACTAAACTACTACATGCATATAGCAGAATATCATTGTGCAATGAGAAATGAAAAGATACATTCAGAGAAACCTGGAAAGACAAATTCAATGGATTCAGAGCAAAATGAGCAGAATGAGGAGAATAGTTTATACAATAGTACAACAATGTTAAGAAAAACAGCCATAAAAGACTTAAAAATCCTGATCAAAACAACAAGCAACCACTTGGTCCTAAGACAATGTATGTTCTCTGCCGCCAGACTGTGAGGTGGGGAAGGAGGTGCTGGGCTGATATTTGGATTTGGTTTGCCCAACTAAATTTATTTCTCATAAAGGAGATTTTTTTTTAATTGATGGGGGAGAGATATGCAAGGAAGATGGGTATGATGCAAGGAGAAAAGAGAGTCACTATAGGATTTTTTGAAAGTATAGAAGATTCTGAAGGAGATATAGACAAACAAGATAGTTTTGAAACCAACATGTCGAATTTAAAAATGCAAGTTAAGTGTGTTAGAAATCTGTGGTATCACGTATAATTCTATTTATGGAAGTATTTATGTTTGATGTTTTATCAAGTACAAAATAATAAAAAATGATGTATTTTGAATTTGAAAAAAGCTTATTAGTCAATCTGATTGCTGAGTTATCCATGAGGGAGACCCAGTAGGTTAAGAAGCTTAACTATCCATGAGGGAGACCCTGCTGATTAAGACCCCTCCAATCTTGGCTAGGTCTTGCAGCCCCCTCCCTTTTCTCAGAGGAAGGCTTATGGGAGAATTGACAGGCAATAAGCCCATCTCTTTGGAACTTTAAAATATAATTGGAACTCTTTGGCCTAAGAGAGGAGATTCACCCTCCAATGTGACAAGAGAACACTGCCAGAGGGCCTGGGGAAGGCAAGGTCTCTAAGTAAGGCAGGCAGGTGGCTTCTCCTTCTTCCTGCTCAGCCAGGCTTGCTTATAGGCATAATAAACATGCATGACCCAGCAGAAGCTGGTCTGATATTTTCTTTACTTTGCTCTCAAGGCCTGACACAAGTTTTGGTCCATTGGACAATACATTTCATGAAATAGGTGACCATGTTTTCTCCAAACTTTGCATGGCCTAAATGGCATGCACCCCTTTTTCTTGCTTTTAAATGAATGTTGCTTTTGCCTAAAAGTCTGCATGGTCATGGAGGTGGGGGAAGGGGGATTAGAGGTGAGAAGGGAGAGCCAGAGAGCAGGGGTTACTGGAAGAAAATCCATTTACATGGGAATGGGATGGAAAGAATGGAGAATTCCAGGAATTCCTGGCCAATTCTAGGCCTGAGAAACTGGTAGAGTGGATGCCTAGATTACAGAGCCATGAGGAATGCCAGGGAGGTGGAGAAGGAAAGAGAAGGGCCACCAAATCCTTCTTTTTTAGCAGCAGGAACAAGCCAAGACAGGACTCATGGAGGTGGGGGAACTTCACCACAGAAGACCTCAAACTCAGGGTTCCAAATGGCCTGGGGATGCTTAGGCAAGGGGGTCTATAATCCTCTTAATGAAGCTTTTTCCTTGAAACCCACCTGCTGGGCTTTCAGGTAAGTCTCAGGATAGCTGACGCAGGATTAATATGTTTTCCCAGGTTTCCTGGGAGGGGACTACAAGCCAAGAAAGGGGAAAAGTCCCAAAGAGGGTCCCTAGACTCTTTGGGCCTGGAGAGTCTCTGCCAGCGGGGTTCCATTTGGATCCCTCTAGCACCCAGCACAGTGCCCTAGACACAGAATTCACTTGATCAATGTTTGTTGAATTACATTAAATTGAACTGAGCTCAAAGGATCATTCAGGCTGGGACTGGGCTGGGACTGGGCTGGGACTTACAGGAATGGGAAACCACAAAGAACAATACTTCCTGGAGAAGGCTGGCATGGTTGGACGGACTCCGGCCTGTTTCATCATGGGTGGGGTTGGAGAAAGGCCCAGTTCAATTCAACAAACATTTAAGAGTCTACTGGGTAGCTGTTCCTCAATAGATGAATGGTCAAATGAGATGAATAAACAATTCTCAAAAGAATGATAAACTATTAAATAAGCATATGAAAAGAATGTTCCAAATCTAATAATAAGAGAAATACATATCACAACCACCAGGAATGTTCATCTCATACCCAGCAAATTAGCAAAAAGGACAAAAGACGGAAACCAAGGTTGGAAGAGCTATGGGAAGATAGGCACACTTGTGCATAGCTGGTGGAACTATGAATCTGAGAACATTTTCGAAAGCAATTTGGAATCACACAAATAAGGTAACTCAGGTGTCTACACATCTTTGACTCAGAGATTCCATTCCTAGGCTTGTACCTGAAGGAAGCCATTGATAAGAATGAAGTCTTCACATATACCAAAATATAGCAGTACTTTTTGTGTTAGCAAAGAATTGGAAACAAAGGAGGTGCCCAACAACTGAGAAATGGCTAAGCCAAAGAAATATGCCCGTGCTGTAAGAAATGACGAATGAGACGAATGCAGAGAAATCTGGACAGATCTACACGAACTGATGCAGAGTGAAGTAGGCAGAGCCAAGAAAACAATAGACACAATGTATCTATATAGCATATAACAAACACAACAGTGTAAAGGGAAACAACAACCACACACACACAAAGTGAATGTTACAAAATTACGAAGAAGAAATATAAGAAGACACTCCCACCCCACCCCTTTGAGGAGGTGAGAGGTCTGCAAATATTGTACATTGTTCATATTTTCAGACTTTTTTTTTAATGTATTGAGCAGTCCCGCTAATTTTTTCCCCTCTTACTTTGTTATATGGCATGGCTTTTTTGGAGGGGCAAGGGAGAAGATACTAGAGGAAACTACTGTGATGTTTAA
The DNA here is from genome assembly GCF_003287225.1 of Phascolarctos cinereus. Classification (NCBI taxonomy): domain Eukaryota; kingdom Metazoa; phylum Chordata; class Mammalia; order Diprotodontia; family Phascolarctidae; genus Phascolarctos; species Phascolarctos cinereus. The sequence continues at coordinate 14,661,266 of NW_027555958.1, read as the reverse complement.
AAAAAAGATATCAATAAAAACCTATCATATGTATTTTTTTGTTAATAGCCTACTAGGAACAAGTATCTGTGAGGACAAAAAGACTGAAAAAGAAGCAGCCCTTGATCTTGGGAAGCTGGAGATGTTACTTTTTGCCTCCAGAATAAATTTCTTTAAAATGTTTTTTAAAAATTAAAAAAAAATCCTCAATTACATGTAAAAACAACTTTTAATGTTAGCTTTTTTAAAAATTGTGTTCCAGGGGCAGTTGGGTAACACAATGGACAGAGCTCTGGCTTTGGAGTCAGGAGGACCTGAGTTCAAATCTGACCTCTAACACTTGACACTTACTAGCTGTGATACCCTGGGCAAGTCACTTAACCCCAATTACCTCACCAAAAACAAAAACAAAAAAATAAAATTGTGTTCCAAATTCTGTCCCTCCTTCCCGTCCCCCTCCTTGAGAAGGCAATTTGATATAAAGTATACATGTGCTGTCATGCAGAACATATTTCCATATTGGTCATGCTCCAGAATAGATTTCAAAGGCCTTTGTCTGAAATTCAAGGCTCTCTACAACATTCTACCATCTCGAACTCTTCTCCTCATGTTCTCTGCTCTTCTGCCAAGGAGAATCACTCTCTGTCCCCCATGCCTGAAATGTGTGACCTCCTCACCTCTGTCTGTTAGAAACCCTGGATTTCTTCAAAGCTCAACTCAAATGCCAACCCCTCCATGGGACATTTTCTGATCTCCCCCGCTGCTAGCGTTTCCCCCTCCCTAGCAAATGACCTTCATTTTGTATATATGCTGCATTTACTTATGTATACCCACATTATTTCCTCTGATAGAAAGTAAGCTCCTTGAGGGCAGGGTCTGTTTTGTTTTTGTTTCTATATCCCAGGCACCTACCACAGTGTCTATAGTGCACATAGGAAGTGTTTAATAAATGCTCATTGATTAGTTTCATGAGTTTAATGAAGAGGGTCAGTAGGAGCAAAAGATAAGACGGTGTGAAGGATAGGAGATGGGTAAATTATCTCCCTATACACACACACACACACACACACACACACACACACACACACACACACTAAATTAAAGCAAGCATTGGCTTTGGAATCAAAGGACCTAGGTTCAAATCCTGCCTCTTTGACCTATTGTATGTGGCACTGGATAAATCCCTTGGCCTCTCTTGGCCTCTGTTGTTTCTTCATCTATAAACAAACAAGGTTAGACTATGTGGTCTCTGAGGCCACTTCCAGTTCTAAATAAACTGGTAAACTCAAGTCACTTTACCCTTCCTGGGCCTCAGTTTCCCCATGTGCAAAATGAGGATGTTGCACTCAGTGGCCTCTGAGGTCCTTTCCAGCTCTAGATTTATTAGCCCATGTTCACCACCATTTGGCCACCACAACACAGCCTCTTTACTCACTGCCTCTAGTAATGTTTTTGCTTCCCACACAGCTTTCTGAATTACTGAGCTTGTATCTGAAAGGGTTGCCCATTCTCTCTCTCTCAGTGTCTCTCTCTCTCTCTCTCTCTCTCTCTCTCTCTCTCTCTCTCTCTCGTTCTTTCTCTCTCTTGTTCTCTCTCTTTCTCTCTCTTTCTTACACACACACACATGCATGTGTGCGCACAGACACACACAATAGCATTGTCAGGTACCTTCTGAAAGTGTGGGCAGCTTGCAAAATGCGTATGTGTTTTCCTGGCTTGGCTTTCTGGACAATGGTGTCAATTACTGGTCTAAGGGTCAAGGGGACAAGATAGGCATACGTACCAAAGGATCTTACAGAAATTCTTTCTTTAGAAAGCTGGAAACTCCTCTCTTCCCATAACTGGACATGTCCACTTAATCTGTCTCTCAAGGTATGCCATGCCCTCCCCCCCTCCTTTCATTAGCCTCTCTCAGTCTGGGCCTCAGGTTCAACGTGCCAGCCATAGTGTTGAAAGGGAGGCAGGCAGCCCGGGCAACTCTAACGTCACTGTGCCCCTACCCCCTCACTTAGCCCCAGTTCCCTTCACCAGGCAGACCCTATCTATCTTCAGGGCAGTTTCCCAAGATTTCCTGGCCCTAGCCACAGAGGGCTCAGCACAGTACCAACTGTACCCAAAAGCAGACTATTGAGCAAAAAGAAGAAAACACATTACTGAAGTCAAATGTCGACAGCAAAGGATTCATTAAGAGGAGGGAGAAAGAGATTGTCTAAGTGCATTTTGAGCCATATGGCCTCCATCACTCTCCCTCCTTCCCTCCCTCCAAGAGGCCAAAACTAGAGACGTTCTGACTACCTCTAAACAGCTGGTGCTGGGCTGGATGGCTTCCACAGGGCAGGATGAGAAAGTCCTCAAGGGACCCAGGAGACCCATCTGGGTGCAGGATACTCCCTGGCATAAGCCAAGGCCTGGTCGTTTGTTGTGAACCATCAGGCACCTTCTGGAGCCCAAAGACTGCATGCCCTGGGCTCTGAGCAGCCTTCTCCAAATGCCCTGAGCCAAATCTGAAAGAAAGACCTTCCTCCTGGCCACTTGCCACTTCCCAGAGCTGTCAGAGGGCTTCCCCTACTCCCAAATACAACAACTCAATGAAACAGTTAACGAACCAAAGTGTGATTCCAGAAACTGGACCAAAGACTTCTCTACACAAATGGTGCCTCAGTCCAGGCTGGCAAGCCTCCTCCCCTCAGCAACAGCCACAGAATCTCAGGGTGGGAAGGGACCTCAAAGGTCCGCCAGTCCAGCCTCAGCCAGGACAGGAATCTTTCTACCGTCAACTTGGCCCATGGCCTTTGTTTGCCTGCCTCCAGGGAGGGGGACTCACTACTTCTCGGGGCAGCTCATTCCACTTTGAGATACTTCCAAGTATCTTCCATTCAAACCTAAGGCTGACTCTCTGCTATCCCCCCCCCACCCCCCACTGCCTTCTCCTTCTCTCCTCTGGGTCAAGCAGAACAAAGCTAATTCTTCTTCCACACACCAGCCCTCCTCATGCCTGCTTCAGTTTTCTCTTCTGGACACTAAAATTTCCCCAGTTTTGCCACTGATGCTCATATAGCACAATCTACAACCCTTCACCATCCTCAGTGCTTCTGCCCCATTCATGCTCCCTTTTTCCAATGTCCTTCCTGAAATGCAAGGCCCAAATGTAGACACAACACTCTGGCCATGGTCTGGCGAGGGCGGGAGGGCTGATCACCCCCTCACTCTGAATGTCACACCCCTCAGCGAGAGCTTCTGATCCCAGATCTTACATGGGTCAGCTGCTCTAAACGTCTCCCTCGAGCCCCCAAGTTCTGTTCTCATGTCCTCCCTCTTCCTCCAGGACCTGCTCCCACTACATTTCCTCCCTCTCTTGTGGACCGTTAATATCTCTCCCTGTGTGTCTGTGCCATCTTCTCCAGGAAGCTTTCCCTGATTTCCTGCAGGCACTAACGATCTTCCTGTCCTTGGAATGCACTGGCACTTTGGAATCTCCAGTGTACTTACTTACTGAGTGTGATTTTGTCTATCTGAGCACATTTGGATCTGCCTGTGTTTGGCTGGGCCCACTACCTGGACTGGAAGCTCCAAGACAGTAGGAATCATGGATGTATTTGTGGACTTGGAGTCTGAAAGAGCTGGGTTCAACTCCTACTTGAATACTAGCTGCTGTGTGACCATGGGCAAGTCTTGAGCCCCAGTTATCTCTTCAGTAAAATGGGGATATTGTGATTCTCCAGTGAGTAATGTGGAGAAAGCAGTGTGCAAATGAAAATGCCATTTATCAGTGGAAAGCAGAAGCTCCTTTCCCGACACCGGCTGGCAGCTCTTTGATAACTTATCTTGAAGGGCTGCCTGGGACCCTCAGAAGTTGTATGACTTCTCCAGGGTCACTTGGGTAAGCCAGAGGCAGGTCTCGAACCCCTGCCTTCCTGACTCTAAGCTCTGTACCCAGTAGGCCACGAGGTCTCTCCAGAATCATCACCATCGCCACTGCCGCCATCAGCTCATTAAGATTGCCGTCAACGTCGCCTACCTCGCCCTCCTCCCAACCACCGCGATCAGTGCTGTCACCTAAGTCTGAGACATTCCCCCAGCGTCTAGCACGGCGCTCTGTCGCCGAGAGGTATGTTAACGTTCGGTAAACGGACCTGCTGAGGAGGCGCCCGGCACGCCCAGCCACGAGCTCGGGGGACCTCAGAGAGCCTCTTCCTCTTGCTTGGTTCATCTCTCCTGTCCCTGCCAGCTCTCAGCCCGCGATCCTAACTCTCTGCCCACAGAATCCTCCCCATTCTATCCTCAGCAATAGGATTTAATTAATGCTGCAAATCCTTTTTTCCGCTTAATAATACAGCAAACTCAGTTACCCAGCAGCACCAGGGATTCCGAGACAGAAGGCCCACCTCCATCCAGAGGCCCTCTAATGCGCACTCTCCTTTGAAAACTGCCAGTAAGGAGAAGCCCGATACCTCCTAATGTGACCAGTCTATTCCACTCTTGGAGAGCTTTCATCAACAATAACTTTCTCCTGACGCTGACCCTAAATATACCTCTTTGTGACTTCCATCCTTTTTCCCTGGAACCAAAGAGAACACGTCTAACCTGAGGGGTACGGCATAGTGTACAGAATGATGGACTTGCAGTGATGAAGACCTGGGTTCAAATCCCACCTCAGATATGTAGTAGCTGTGAGAACATGGCCAAGTCACTTCACCTCCATCTGCCTTTAACTGTGAATTTAGAGGATTGGACTAGATGGTCCCTGAGGTCCCTTCCAGCTATAGATCTGTGCTCCCTTGAGCTTTTTCCATATAAGTCCAATGCATGAAGAGAGGTGTATGAGCCCTCCCTCCTCCAAGCTAAACATGCCCAGTTCCCCCACCCAGACCTGCCCTCCCGGTCACCCTCCTCTAGACGCTCCCTAGCTATCTGATGATCTTCCTAAACCATGGAGTCCAGAAATGAATACAACATACCAGATAGGGGCTGACCAAGGCACAGGTCAGTAGGAAGTCCTTGTTAATCCAATATTCTGAAGATTAATAAACAGCATATATGTCGCAAAAAAAGGTACTGAATTTTTAAAAATGTAGAATAAAATAAAAACACGCAACACTAAAGAGCTCTTGAACACAACTGAAAATCTTGTGATACTTTCAGGTGCCCATAATGAGTGGAGATGGGGGTGGACGCTAAGGACTTTTTCCTTAAGCTTTATTGGGGGCAAGAAGATTAAAGAAGGTGCAAGTAATGTTCCCTTGGCTGGGGGCCGGGAGCTCGCTCCAGGGCTCTTCTGCTGGCCTCCAATTTGCCTTGTCATGAGTGTACCAAGACGGGAACAACTTGAACTTGGGCACTTCAGGTCTCCCGGGGCTGGCGGCTGCCCACGAGCCACCCTCAGGAGCTACTCACAACCTAGCGAGTTTGGACTCTCCTAAGAATTCTCATCCCTTCTATAGGGGGCACTTCTCCGATGAAAACCCTGAATCTGAGCAGGGACAAAATGTACCCAGCACAGTCTCAAATGCTGCCTGTAAATGACCTCAAATGGTATTGCTTCAGAGATTTTGGTTTGGTTTTGTTCTTTTCCCCTAGAGCCCTTCAACCCCTTCGGTGGCTTCTTTCAGTGTTTAGAGACCTTTACATTCTAGAAATTCTTCCTGATCAAACCTAACCCCCTCCTGTTAACGTCTTGTTTCTTACTTAAAGTCTTTTCTAGGTAATAGCCCTCTACCCTACAGAACTGAACACTCTTCTGTATTAATAAAGAAAAACAGCTACACAAAAACAACTTACACCCTGTCAGTGTCTGCTGATACATGCAAGGTTTGGCCCCATCTGTTCCCTACCCCCTGGCAGGACAGGTTCATAGCTCTAGGGTGGAAGGGGCTTCAAAGGCCATCTAGACCAATGCCTTTATTTTACAGAAGCAGAAACTGAGGCCCAGGGAGGTGAAATAACTCAACTGAAGCCATATTGGTGGTTAGGATCCAAGGTGGGTTTTGAACCCTTGTCCTCTAACTCCACAGCCAGACTGGCACACACTGTGCTCCCAGTTCTGCCATTAACTAAATGGGGCCATGGACAAGTCACTTTACTTTCTCTGGGCCCATTCTCCCTCATGCAGGTCTTACCACTGTGCAGAATAGCTCCCTCCTGCCCACCAAAGAAAAAAAAAAGGCTAAAGTCTATGACCCGACCTTGAAGCTATTACACAATCTGACTCCAGTTGGCTTTTCTGGCTTTCTCTCAGCTACTCTTCCAGCCATTCTTTGAAGCCATCCAGCACTGTCCCACCTCTCTGTCTCTGCTTCTATAGTTACTTCTGTTTGGAATGTCATCTCCCTTCATCCCTACCCATCCTTCAAGGCTCAGCTCTTCTGTGGTCTTTCATGATTTCCCAATAATTGTGACCTGTTACTCACTTAATTTCATACATTTTATACCACCCTCTTGTGCACTTGAAATTTAGATTCTACTTATCAATCAACAAACTCCTATGTGCCAAGCACTTTATACCTCTTTGTCTCTCTGTCTCTGTCTGTCTGTCTGTCTGTCTCTCTCTCTCTCTCTCTCTCTCTCTCTCTCTCTCTCTCTCTCACACACACACACACACACACACACACACACACACACGAATACATTTCCTTTTACCTCCACTAGATTACAGAGCAAGGACCATGTGTGGTTTATTGGTGTGTGCCCAACACAGTACATCACATACAGCAGGCATTTAATGAATATTTGTTGAATGGAACGGATGAGAGAATGTGATGAATGAACCTGGGGAAGAGAGATAAAGGGAGTGACAAAGCCTACTAGAAACTTCTGCCATGTTGGCAATAACTTCTGGAGCACAAATTAATGATATACCAATTTCTTGGACTTGTGGGTTTAATTCCAAACTCTGGATCTGACGTCAATTTTTTTTAAAAAAAATTTCAACTGAGAAATAATAACAACTGAATACTAGAAGGCTATTGCAGCCTTGTCTTTGTCCTCTCTTTTGCTGGTAGAGGCAGTATGTTGTAGGTGGCTAATCAAACACTTACTAAGCACCTTCTTCATCCCAGGTATAGAGAAGACAAAAACAAAAATAAAACAGTCTATAAAAATGTTTGTAGGGATGGATGACTGAATAAATGGATAAATGAAGCTGAAAAAGGAATAGATAACTCAATGATCGCTAGGGTCCATTCTTTAGGGACCCTCAGATGCCAAATCCAAGCGGTTTTCCTAGAGGAAGGAAGGACCAGTAAACTGCAGGGCCAAAGCATCCCTGTTCCCCGCCTTCCTGGCTTTCACCACTTGCTCACTGAGCCCTGAGGACTAGGACATCAATGTCACTTGGAGTTTCTCCATCTCTTCGACACACCTGTCTCAATGGATCTTTGCATCTCCCTCAGCACCAAGGACAGCGTTTCACGCTCAGCAAGGTGGCCCTTAAGAAACACTGGACTCAACTGAACCTGGTGGGAGCTGATGAGTTCAGAGATGATGTAGTCACAAATATAGCAGGTTGGTAAAGAGCAGGTGTCCCAGAAGCCTGGGTAAAAGATGAGCTGTGTTTGTTTGTTTTTCCTATCTGAAGGAGAAACAACTTTGGTACAAAAACAAAAGGCAACAGTTAAGCTTTTTAAAAAGGGGGAGTCATTGCCATTTTTGTAGTAGGGATCAAATTTCCAGGTTTTAAAGGAAATCTGACGTCCAGTTATATTGAATAGGCTGCAAGCTGAGGGAATAAACGCTTGGCAATTTCCAGAAACCGAAGAGGACACACGCTCCTGCCAGAGACACTCAGTGCTTTAGCTGAACATTGTGAGGAGCCCAGTCCAGCCGCCCCCGCAGTATGACCATGCAGCCAGACCCAGAAAGCAGAAGGACAGGGACTGGGAGCCGAAGGAAGTGCTGAGAATGATTAAGAGCTGAAATTTGTACGTTTTCAAATCTGCAAAGTGCTTTATGTACATGATCTCAATCGAGCTTCGGAACAACAGTAGGAGGCAGGGAATAAGGTAGTATTGTCCCCATTTTACAGACTTGGAGAGGTACTAACAACTGGAGGAATCAAGGAACATCTTCATGAGGGAGAAGACCTTGCAGCGGAGCCTTTAAGGGGGGAAGAGGGGGCAAAGGGGAGGAGGAAGAGCGTCCACGATGCAGATAAAGAGAGTGAGGTCGGGGCAGCTGGGTGGCACCGTGGATAGAGCACCAGCCCCGGGGTCGGGAGGGCTGAGTTCAAATCCGGCCTCAGACACATAACACTCACCAGCTGTGTGACTCTGGGTAAGTCACTTAACCCCAACTGCCTCACCAAAACCAAAACCGAAAACCAGTAAGGTCCACCACAGGCACAAAAATGTTTACAGCAGCTCTCTTAGCAGCGGTCAAGAATTGGAAATGGAGAGGATGCCCATCAACTGGGGAACAGCTGAACAAGCTGTGGTATATGAATGTAATGGAATACTATTGTGCTCTAAGAAGTGATGAGCAGGCGGGCTTCAGAAACACCTGGGAAGACTTAAATGAACTGAAGCTGAGTGAAGTGAGCAGAACCAGGAGAACGTCGTACACCCTAACAGCTACGTTGTGTGACGATCAATTATGACAGACTTAGCTCTTCCCAGCAATGCAAGGATCCAAGACATCTCCAAAAAACTCATGATGGAAAATACTATCCACATCCAGAGGGAGAACTACGGAGTCTGAATGCAGAATGAAGGAAATTATTTTCTTTTTTTGTTTTGTTTTATTTCTTCTTTCTTATGGTTTTCCCCTTTGGTTCCAAGTCCTCTTTACAACATGACTAATGTGGAAATATGTTTAATATGATTTTACGCATATGGCCTATATTAGATTGCAGCCATCTTGAGGAAGTGGGAGGAAAGGGAGAGGGAGAAAACTTAGAATTCAAAATCTGATAGAAGTGAATGTTGCAAACTAAAAATAAATTAAAAAAAAGTGAGGTCCAGGGGAGGGAAAAGAACTTTCTTCGGGTCACATGGGTTATTAAGTGGCAGAGTGCGGATTCAAACCCAGGTCTTTTTGATTTCAAATCTTGAGCTGCTTCTTTGACCTTTGAGCACATTAAAACAACCATTTCTGCGCATAGGGAAAATGAAGAGGATTCCAGCTCTAGGGCTGGAACGAACCTGAGGCCATCCTGGCCAACCTCCTTTTTTTTTTTAGGCAGTTGGGGTTAAGTGATTTGCCCAGGGTCATACAGCTAGTAAGTGTCAAGTGTTTGGTCTGAGGCTGGATTTGAACTCAGCTCCTCCTGACTTCAGGGCCGGTGCTCTATCCGATGCACCACCTAGCTGCCCCCAACCCCCTTATTTTACAAAGGAAACTGAAGTACAACGACTTGCCCAAGGTCACCCTGGTTGTGACAGAGGCATGATGAGTTGGGGAGAGGCAGGAAGGTCAATTAGAAAGCTCCTATCATAGTTCAAGCTGTGGTAAAAGAAGGAAGGAAAAAAAGGTTAGAGACGCTTGGGAGGTCTAATCCACTAAACGGATTGGGAAAGGGAAGAGACAGGAGCCAAAGGTAAGGGCAAGATTATCCAGGGGAGACGGGGTCTGCCATAAAAGGGGAAAAATACTGATGTCAAGAGCGGTGGGTCCGGGCGGGGGCGGGGCAGGGAATGAGCTTGGGCTGGGACCTGCTCAGAACGTGATGCACGGGGGACATCAGGGTGGACCTGCCGACCAGGGGAGATGCTGGTCTAGAGCCCAGAATAAAGGTCAGACTGGAGCCCCGAAGAGATCGGGGTGGAGGTCTGCATCTGGTGGGAAGTGGAAGCGGAAGCTGCGGCAGTGAATGAGATCTACAAGACAGGGAGGGGAAAGCGGAGGGGGCACGGGCCAAGGGCAGCTCTTAAGAGACTTGGCCTCAAATCCTGCCTGGAACACGTAGGAGCAGTGTGCGAATCACTTCGCCTCTCTGGGCCGGTTTCTGCAGGCCACCCCGCAGGCCCCCTCCCGGCCCTGAGTCTTTGTCACTGTGATCCCGCGAGCTGATCCCAGCTTCTTCACCCTGTTCACAGTGCGGGGGGGGGGGAGGGCAGGGAGGGCTCCCACAAGCGCCAACGAGAGCAGGTGCTTTGGGGCTTCTGGTTGTTGTTTGTTTCTGTTTCCGGGGCTGGGAGTCCCGAGCTTGCTTCCAACGCCCTGCTTGTGCTGCAGCACATCTTTCTGCTGACAGAGGTATTCCTGAGTTTTATTATCTTCGTGGTGATATTTTAATCAAGGAGATGCCCAGAAAGCCTGTACGAGAACACCACGAACTTGGGCAGAGCAGAGATTTTTCCTGGGGAAAATTAATCCTTCCCTTTGGTCCTAGAACTTTCCTGTGCACCAGAGAGAAATCGATACAAGTCACTGAATTATTCAGGTGGGGGCTGGCTCCGGTTTCACCGGCTCCAGGCTGCGGATGGACCAGTAAGAGCCCGCTGGCTTTTTTTTCCCTAAAGGATTCTCCCAGGACTGCTGCTCTTCATCCTTCGTTCTCCAAGAGGACCGTTGTAAAATGAGGAAGAAAAGGATGATTTTGCAAACACTTCCTAAGCTTCTACCAGGAGAAGCAGAAAGAAAAGGGACAAGGAATGAACAAGACAGCTGCAAAGTAAGAAAAAAGACAGGCAGAAAACAGATTTCAGATCTCGAAGTAGAAGGAACCTCAGCACTCATCTGGCCTCCAGACCCTCACTTTATAGACGAAATGAACTGGGGGCCTAAGAACGGGAAGCATCTGAGGAGTAGGAAGCAAAAGCATTAGTCAATGCCTCTGTAATGGTAAATAAGTGCCTTTGGTGCACAAGGCTCTGTTGGGAATCTGCTTGAGAAAGACTCTTAAAAGAGGGTCCGAGAGGGAGAGAGAGAGAGAGAGAGAGAGAGAGAGAGAGAGAGAGAGAGAGAGAGAGAGAGAGCGAGAGCGAGAGCGCGAGAGCTGGTAGCGGCCACTAGGTGGCGCTGCAGAGGAAAGAGCACCAGGCCTGGAGTCAAGAAGACCTGAGTTCAAATCCGACCTCAAGACACCTGCTAGCTGTGTGACCCTGGGCAAGTCACTTCACCCTGTTTGCCTCAGTTTCCTCATCTGTCAAATGAGCTGGAGAAGGAAATGGCAAACCACTCCTGTAGCTCTACCAAGATAACCCCAAATGGGGTCATGAAGAGTTTTACAACTGAGGCCCCTTGCCCAAAAATACACTGGGAGCAAGCATCAGAGGTGGCCTTTAGACCCAGAGTCTCTGGCCCCAGAGCTGATGATCTAGAACCAGGGCCATTTAGCTGCTCACCTCCAGAAAAGTTCAGTTCGGCCCAGTTCAGATACATCTTAATGCACATGGTAAACAGGTATCTGAAAAGCATCTTGCCAGTTGGGGTTCCCAGAGGATGAAGGAGAGCCCCAAAGACCAGGGGTCTGATCTCAAGAACTCAGTGAGGATTTTGGACAGAATAAATGTTTCAAGAGGCCCTCTGAAAGACTTCACGGTTGAACTACAGTCAAGAGACAGGGGGAGTCTGGCGGAATGGGGAATTAGCCTTGAAGTCATGAAGGCCTGGGTTCAAGTCTTGCCTCTGACTCTCATTTAACATCTCAGAGCCTCCAGGCAACTCTTAGTGGAGGGAGTTTGCACAATGGGAGATCCCCACACCAATAAAAGCACAGGCCTGGCACCCCATCCTCCCCCCAAATTACAACCAAAAAGTGGTACAAAGTGGAGGCAGGCCACCTTGGGCCCAGGACGGCAAGTCCTTGGTGGCCAAGGTTATCATCAGAGCTGTTACTTCATGGGGGAAAACCTGGTGGGTCACAGTAAGTCCTCCCCAGGAAAGCTGTCCTCATGAAAGAGCATCACTCTCAGTGCTCACTCCTCATTCCCACTGTCCCTTTTCTGGGGCCCAGAAGGAGCCTTTGGCTGGTCCCAGGATCATAGACCAAAGGTCAAAGAGTGCAGCCCTCTCACTTCATAATAAGGTCACCCAGAAAGTGACTGTATGGGGCAGGGGGAAGCCTCAGGGGCAGGATTTGAACCCAGGTCATCTGACTTGGGAGCCAGGGCTCTCTCCATTGTCCCCTGTTGGGGAAGTGACTCACCCAAGGTTGCATGGGTAATAAACAGTAGAGACTGGTCCTTTCTCACCCAAGCCCTCTCCCATGAGTTCCAACAGCATTAGTTTGTACACAGACTAAACTCAGGGCTGGTTCATGTCCACGGGGCCAAAGGGCAGCAAGGGGGAGGACTGAGAGACGCTGGGAAAGGCGGATGGAAAGAACAGTCAAAGCCCTGGCCCTAGGCCACAGTCACGTCTGGTTTCCTGAACTAGCCTCACCCTGGCTCTCCCTCACAGCTCCCCAGTGCCCAGTGAGCCAGCGTTTCACTGGCCTGTCCTCAAAGAGAGTTCCCCAGCCAGTCCCAGGATGCTTCTATGCATCACAGCGTGGGCCACCTCTTGGCCTGGGATTTGGAGCCAGAGACCTAATGCTCCGCGGTTTCTTCCTGTGGGACCTGGGGCCAGTCACTTAGCTGTTCTGGGCCCTGGTTTCCTCCTCTGTAAAAGGGGAAGGTTAGATGAGATGATTCCTAAGGCCCCTCCTAGAGCTGGGATTTTCAGGCCCCAGGCAAGTTCCCTCCCCTTTCCAGGCCTCAGTTTCCTGCTCTGTAAGGTGAGGAGGTTGGACGAGGACACTGCAGTCATTGTCCCTCTGCCCGTTCTCATGGGCAGCCATGGGAGGGCCAGCCAAGCCCACAGATAGTGACTGACAGCCTGCTTCCCACAACACTTAAAGCACCTACTGTGCCGTGCGTTGTGCTGGGCGCTGAAAGAAAGAAGACCAGTCCCTGCCCTCATGGAGCTTTCGCTGTATGGGGAAGAGGCAAGAGAGACACAGAGAAGATACTCGGAGGGGCAAAGAACCATCCTACCTTCATACGGTATGTGCCCGGTCTGGTGTTCCCATGCCCAGGAGAGTTTCGCATCATCTGCAAAGATGGGGATGTCACTGGCCGCGCCTTTCTTCCCAATTATCTATAAAAATACCAGAAGATGGTCAGGTCACCATTACGGAAGCCACTACTGCAGGAGGAAGCTGAGGCCTGAGTGGGAGAGGACCCGCTGGTTCCGCACCCTTCTCTCTGGGCCTTTTTCCTCCTTCCAGTTCTGACCCTTTGAGTGGGAAGGCTCTTCTGGTCAGATCCAAATGAGAGGAGATGGCCCTGAGGTTCCTTCCCACTTCCATTTATGGGTGGAGAGCACCAGGAGGAAGAGATGGTCATCATCCTGGCTGACAGGAGCCAATTTGAGGGATGCTCTTGGGGTGGCTCTAGGAACTGGATTATAACTGATGGCCCTGAGGTCTGGAGACATGACCTGAACCCCACAGCAAATTGCTCTGTAGACAAAGTCTCAGGAAATCCCCAAAACAACTCCGTGAAGTGGCTGCCTCAGGTACGATTACTTCATTTTTACAAATGAGGAAACTGAGACTCAGACAGAGGTAAAGGGACTTGCTCGTGGTCACACAGCATAGTTCTATGGTGGTGCCCTGCTCAGTGAGGGCCGCTAGGTGGCGCCACAGTGCACAAAGCGCTGGGCCTGGAGTAAGGAAGACTTATCTTCCTGCGTTGAAATCCAGCCTCAGATACTTCCTAGCTGTGTGACCCTGGGCAAGTCACTTAATCCTGTTTGCCTCAGTTTCCTCATCTGTAAAATGAGCTGGGGAAGGAAATGGCAAACCCCTCCAATATCTCTGCCAAGAAAACCCCAAATGGGGTCACGGAGACTCAGGTATGACTGAAAAACTATTGAACAAGAAGCCCTACTTAGTCACTCTCCAGGAAAAGTATTTTCATCAGGACTGAATACATGCAAATTTAAATATTCTTCACTCATGAAGAAAGACCACTGGACTTGGAGTCAGGGGGCCTCGATTCAAATCTTTGCCATCATAACATTGTGTGACTTTGGACCAGTCACCTCTCCTTTTCAGACCTCAGTTTCCACATCTGTAACATGAGAGGGTTGGACTAGGAGACCTCCGACCTTCGATCCATGAACACTTGAATTTGGACACGAGCACGCAGGAGGGAAGGCGGGCCCTGTCTGAGAAGCCCGGTGGAAGCAGCAGGTGGCGGTTGTGGGAGCCGACAGTGGGCAGGGATGCTGTGTGTGTGTGTGTGTGTGTGTGTGTGTGTGTATCTATGCCCTTGGCTCCTGCGGCTGTCCTCTGCGCACTTCTGTTACAATTTGAGTGACTTTTGTCCTGAAGATCCTGGAGCCGCACGCAGAGGCTCTAGGCTAGACCTGCTCTTTGTTTCCTGGAATTCTTCATTCAGGGATACCCTCACTCAGGGGGCACCTGGCAACACGCTGACTGGGCAGAAGGCAGCAGCTGGTTCGAAGGACCTGAAGCTCCTCTCCCCATACGTGTCATTGTCCAGCCCTCACTCCCAGTTACGGGGGGGGGGGGGGGATTGTCTCTCTCTTCATTCTAGCACAGCCCCTGCTGCCTTTTGCACTTTCATGAGGTCTTTTCTTTTCCCTCTCTCCATTTCTTTTAACCTGATTTCACAGATTTAGAGCTGGAAGGGACCTTAGAGTCCGAACCCCTCATTTTACAGAAAAGGAAACTGAGGCCCGTGCAGGTGAAGAACCTTCCCCAAGCTCATGCAGGCATCAGAAGCAGGTCTGGGAATCAAAACCAGTCAAACCAATGGCAAATACAGTGAAGGCCGCATGCAGAATGCCGGCCAGGTGACCCCATGGCACGCCCTGACCCATTTAGAACTCCCAGCTTTGACCTGGTGTTTCTCTGCATGTAGAGGCTTTCTTTGGTCATTCAGGGAATCAACATGTTTGGATGACAGAATTACATTGGAAAGCTCTTGTCAGGCAGGGTCACTGGGCCAAACTCAACCAGGACAGAGATATGGCCAAGCAACAATTCCCATGAAAAAGACTTGGGGGTTGGGCGGATACGGGGGTGGAAGGGGTTGAGTGGACCTTAACAAACAGCAAATAAAATGAGCTTAACCCCATTGCCTAGCTAAACAAACAACAACTTAAGCCTCATCCTTCCCCTTGAGTCCATCACCTCTCCCTCCGGAGATGGGGCAGTTTACCTCATCATGTGTGTGGGGCAAAGAGTTGGACCAGCTCTCTCAGATGGGTGCTCACAAACTTAGACCCTGCCGGGTACAAAGCTTTTGCCTGAGAATCATTGAATCACTTTAGGACTACGTTGGGCTACCTGTGGAAATTAATCCATTATCAAATTTCTGGGAAATTCAGTCAATGCGCTGGGTCATTAATTTATTTTTAAAACCACATGATTATTACCCCAGAAGGACATTAAAAATCATGGTTTCTATGACAGAGATGTTTGAGAGGAAAATAATGACGGCTAGCATTTCTTTAGAGTGTTAAGGTTTGTGGAGAACTTTACAAATATTTCATATGATCCTCACAATGACCAGGGAGATAGTTACTATTATTATTTCTATTTGACTGATGAGGAAATTGAGGTAGAAATTAAGTGACTTAGCTTGCATCACCCAGCTAGTAAGGGTCTGAGGTAGAATTGGAACTCAGGTCTCCCGACTCCCTGTCTAGTGCTCTATCCACTGTTCCTCCTAGCTACTATATTTTACTGGCAATGTGAAGCGGCAAGAGTGCTGGAGATTTAATCAAAGAATCCAGTAGTATGTTGGTTCCCAGAGGGCAGAGGCTGTTTTTCATTTTTCTTTGTACGCACAGGGCCTGACACACTGTAGAAGCTGGATTGGAACTTTGGCTGTTTCATTTCCTACCTACAGAAACTTGGACAAGTCCTTTCTCCTCTCTGGCCCTCAGTTTGCTTTTCTGTAAAACGAGGGATTCAGGAGACATTCTCTAAGCTTGTTGGGGTTACAAAGACAAAAATCCCTACCCTCAGAGAGCTTCCATGAAGGGGAAGGGCAGGAGGGGAGAGGGACGGGGAAAGGGAGTGAATACAATGCAACCTGGACACGTTTAAGATTGACCATAGACGTCTAAGATTGTTAGCAGAGCACGCTAAGGCCTCAGAAGACACAGATGTTACCACTGTTATTATCGTCAGATTAGTGAGAGAATTTAAATCTTGGTCTCTTTCTTAAACTAGATTCAGGAACATGGCAAAATTGAGAGGGATTAAGCCCCCTTCTCCTTCAGTTTGGGTCCGTTCTCTCTCCCACCCTTTCCAGACAAGCTGTTTATAGTTAATAGATTTTCTGGATAACTGATCACCTTTGCCACCAGTTCACTCTAAAGTGTATCTGACAAGCTGAACAACTAGAGGGCCCATTTCTTCTCTAAATATAGAAACAGGTTTTAAACCTTTGGATTTCACTATTACATAAGAGCCTGGCTTGGTTCTCCTCTGGTTAGCACCAGGCAAGATTTTCAGCTCGAAAATTCATTTCTGACCACATTTCTCTGCACTAGAGTGTCTCCAATGAGATAGGACAGCAACCACACAAATAAATGAGAACAATAACAAAAATAATGACAATATTAGTAGACATCAGGCTGGAGTTTCACCAGCTTCGGGGAGCCTTCCACCGGTGCAAATGGCAACCTTATGACTTTAACTCCAAACAAAGCAGTGGTCTCCTAAGTAGGAGCTGGAGCCTCCGGGGACCTGACCCAAGGGGTGTGTGATTAAGCAATTGGAGACAGGGGAAGCAGGAGAAATCAATCTGACCCGTCCCTCTCCCCCACATCATGGGGGCTCATCTACAGCACAACCACACCCACCCTCAGCACCCAACTCTGTCTCACTCCACCCTTCCCTGTGCAAACCCTCCCACTGCCTCCTTCTGTGCAAGCTCCCAAACCCTCCCTTCTGCATCTCTCAGGACAGCTAGACCCTAATTATGACCTGAGGGCCGCTGCCATTATATGTGTAGGTGCCACCCCATCCCCTGTCCCTCTCACAGAACATCCGCTGTGTGTCCTAGGTCACCTGGTGGCTACAGCAGGCCCCCGGGAAGGTGGGCCCTGAGCTTCACAAGTTTCTAGGTAGTTTTGGTTGGGACAGAGTGAGTGTCCCCAGATAAGCAGGCAGGGGTGGGATGCGGTCTTCAATGTTGATCTCATGCCAGACTTCCTCTCCTTGCCCTATCCCCTCCCTTTCCTTCTTATAAGCTGGCAGTGGAAGACACAGAAATCTCCCAGTCAGCGGTTTCCCAACCCAGGGGTCGCTCTCCCCTCTCCCCCCATATCCAATGAGTTGCCTCCACACCTCTCTCATTGCCCCCTTCTCTCCTCTGACACCACCACCGCCCTAGAACAGACCCTCGCCATCTCACACATGGACTATTTCAGTGGGCGGGCTGCTGTTGGGTCTCCTGGCCACAAAGGTCCCATCCCCCAGTCAGCTGTCAAACTGATCTTCCTCAAGGGTGACCATGGCACCCCTCACTCAAAAAACCCCCTCCTGAGCCAATTTTATTTCATTTTTATCTCGGGCTTTTTAAATGTCTATTTTTGTGTGTTTATACACCTATGCTCAGTGGTACATGTATATGATTTGTAAACGAGTAAACATACACCTATCCGAGATATGTGCGGCCCCAATTTAGAAGGTCAAATCCTGAAGGATTCAGAGGTCAAGAGACTTGCCCAAGTGTACAAAGTTAGTGGAAGAGGCAGGATTTGAACCCAGGGCTTCCTACCAACCTATCCATCCGCTGCTACCTCGAGGGACAATATTTCTTTTCGGCCCAGACTTAGGATTTTGATGGCGAGGTACCTTCATCTACCAGATTGGCAAGCACTCTGACACTTACAGCTGTCGAGGTGTCTGGGGCCCTGAGAGGTCCAAGCGATTTGGTCAGCGTGGGTCAGAGCAAGAGGGGAGGCCAGGTCTTCCTGAGCCCAAGACCAGTCCTCTGTATGCTTCACTACACATGATCGCTGCCTCTCAGCACCAATAACACGTGACATAAATGATGTTTGATGAAGGGATTGTCATGGGATCCTCCCAGGACTACCTCCTCCAGGTAGGAACAGCTAATAGCATCCCTTGTTCAGAAATGAGGAAGATGGGCCACGTGGAGGGGAAGCTACTTGGCCAAGGTCACCAGAAGTCACGGGGTCTCCCTCCTGCAAGGCCCCCTGGGTTCCCTGCATAACGTGGGATCTCTCTGACTCATCCCCCTGAAGGTCTTACCGCAGGGTACCACAGAGAGAAGCTACTTAATTGTTGTCAAACGGAGAGAGTCTGGGAATAAAAGGGCATCAAAGTGGACTCATGACCTTGGCCAAATCCGCCCTTACTGGGGTGCCTTGGCTCCCTCCCCTCCCAGCTGTCTCTAGGCTCCAGCGTTAATCCCTGCCACAGGCTTTTAGGACAGGGAGGAGCTGCAGAAACAGGAGGGAGGAGGGTGAGGAGGCCAGCGAGGCATGGCTGCGGGGGGATGGTAGGACTCCCAAATTCATAAGTAAGCGCTTTGGGTGCCCTGTCTTCTCCTTCTCAGGTCATGGTGGACACACTCTGTCTTGTCCTCTCCTTCCCTGGGGCTCTGAGCCCCCAAGGCTGGTCTAGTCCTCTCTAAATGGTTCACCCGGGACTCTGGTCACCCTGCCTGAGTCTCTCTCCCTTCCAAGCCTTTCTATACACAATCGCCAGGACAATCGTCCTAGAACACAGCTTTGCACATGTCACCCCTTTGCTCAAAAAGCTTTCCAGGATGCCCTCTGTGTGCAGGCCAAGCCTCGTTGGTTAGAAGGCAGCATAGAGGGGAGCCTGGGCACCTGATGTGGAATTAGGAGATGAACGTTCGGTCACCAGCCCAGAAATATCCTCGATGGGGGAGGGAGGGAGGGTCCCATTCTGCTTTTCCCATCTTGTTACACATCATTCCCCTCCATGAACTCTGCAGTCTAGTCAAACGAGTCTTCTTGCTATGTCTTCACATATGATACTCCATTTCCCACCACCACACATTTGCACATGCAGTTACCCCTACGCCTGGAATGCCCTCCCTTACCACCTCTGGCACTTGGAATCCCTGGTCTTCTTCCTCACCAAAGTGAAGGAAACCTTGGGGAGAGTGATTACACAGCACAGTGCTGTGAGTTGCAGAGGACTATAGAGTGGTGTGGGCATGGTGGTCACCGAAGGAATGACTCCTCCCTGACTGCACCACGATGGCACCCTGAGACAAAGTCTTGCCTTCTAGATGTTTAGCTCTGGTCTTCATCATAATGGTGCCACACTGAGGAAAACGCTTTTTGGGGAGAGGGAGGCATTTGTAAATAGAGATGGCCTATATCTCTGGAAACATTAATCCAAGTTGGGGAACAATCATGATTGGGGGTGCTGCTCCTCCCAGCTCTACAGATCCTGGAGGCAGACCAGCTAGGAGCTGGGGCCCAGGCTACCAGCGGAGGAAAGGCCCAGTTTTCTGTGGGGGGGGAATGGGGATCCCCACTCCAGGAGGCTCTTGAAAAGCTAGTCAGTGCCTGTGCGTGTGGTGCTAGAGGCAGGGGATGCATCAGGATCAGAAGAGAGCAGAGACACGGTCTGGAGGCATGGGGCGCTGTTCGCTCTGTGGTCCCTTCTAGCTCCGAAGCCATGACCCTCCGAAGGATCTAATGCCCCACCAGCAATGGGGATACCGAGCTAAAAACGCTCCTGCATTCAACAGAGATGATCTGAGTTTCCAGATGAGTTTGCAAAAGTTGGCACTCTCTGCAACCTGTGGGCACATGGGTTTTTCTGTGTGACTACATGAAGTTTTCACAGGCTCCTCTGCTCAGAGAGACCTCCCAGACGGGAACGTATGTGCTGACATCATACACAGGACCACTGGAATTCCCAAGTTCCTGCATCTAGCATCTTGGCAGAGGGAGAAGATTTCTGAAGCATTTTATTTATACCATTTGTTTTTACATCATGTTAATTTCCAAATATGTTCCTGTCCATTATAACAAATATTTTTTAAGAAAAAAAAATAACAGTCTAGCAAAACTCAAAAATATACCAACCAAGTCCAACATAATAGATAAAAATGTCTACCCCCATTGCCCTCCACCTCCATGAAGAATGTACTCAGAGGTCCGTTCTCAAGTCTCTTCTTTGGGACAGATGTGTGGAGCATCTTGACCCTATGTGTGGGCAGTGGGCTACAGCAGCCCAAGACAGCACTCTCCCCACTCCTCAGCCCACAGGGGATGCATGAACCCTTGACTTGGTTCAATTGAATTCTGTCAGCAATTATTAAGCACCTACTGCATGCAAGATACCGTGTTGGTACCCAAAAACAAGACATTCCTTGCCTTCAAGGAACTTATATTCTACAGTGGGAAATAGTGCGCACTCAGATGAGTAATTAAAGAATATGTACAAAATATATTTTCTATTTGGATCCCAGGTGTAGCAGAAAGAAAGGGTCCTTCTACTCGGCCAGGAGACAGCTGGACCAAGGTGCACCCACCCTGTGCAGTCCCCACAAGGGTGAGTGGCGGTGGAAATCTCTGGCCATAATATCATTTGAGCAGGTGGCCAGGAGGTGAGAAAGGAGGTGAGGTGGATAGATAGAGCGCTGGGCCTGGAGTCCGAAGACCTGAACTAGTCTCTGCTTGCCTCAGTTTCCTTATATGTAAAATGGGGATTGTAATAACACCTACCTCCCAGGGTTATTATGGGTATCAAACAAGATAATAACTGTAATGTGCTAAACTCAGTGACTGGCATGTGCCAAGTGCTATATAAATGTTAGCATTATCATTATTATCATTATTATTATTATATTATTATTATTATTATTATTATTAAATGCCTGCAGTCACCTGGAATGTTCACAGGGGAGACCTTGACACGGGAGGAAATGTACCCTAGATATCTGTCACTGTTTTCGCTTTCGTGTGTTGGAGGCAGTCTGGGTTCTCACAGCCTGACTGGTCTAAAAGCAGGGTTGGGCCCCTTCCAAGTGATTACTAAGATCTTTCTCCCATATGGTGTCATTTCTTTCAGTCTTTGACAGTTTTCTTGAAAAATATGCCCAGGTCTGGAGTGTGTCTAGGGAGGTCTGGTTGTGATGAGATTACTCCCGCTGCCCCTGTGGACACATCTGTCTCTACAACAAATGGCCTGAACGGGCAAGAGATGACCAGGGCCTGAATGAGGATGGAGGCTGCGCAGGTGGAGAGAAGTAGGCAATAGATGTCATGGGAGAGTGTGGGGTGGAGATTAATGTGGCAAGCCTGGGAGACTGGGAGGATGGTGGTGTACTCTTGATAGAAAGAGGGAAAGTGGGAAGAAGGGAGGGGTTGGGGGAAAGATGATGAGTTCTGATCTGGGCACGATGAGTTCACCAACAGGATGGAAGATTGGAAATGGTCAATGGACAGTTGGTGGTATAGGAACTGTGCTCAAAGATAGATACATAGATCTGGTGGTTATCCACATAGAGATGATCACTGAACCCCTGGGGCCTGCCAGGATCACCAGTGAGAGAGGGGGGTCACAGGGTCACAGAGAAGTCAGGGAGGATGAAGAGCCAGACGAGGTTGGCTATCCTGCATCATGAGGGACTGAGGGTCTGATACAATTATGGTTGAATCTTGGCTCTCCGTTATTTTTCTCCAAAAGACCTCAGTGACAGAGGCGGGGGAGAACGGATGAGCCCCCTTATGCATATTTCATGCACAATCTTCCATTTTATGGAAACCCTGCAGTGCCTCCTCTGAATCTACCCGTGGGGTGCAGGGATCATCTAGTTTTTGTCTTTGTATCCTCAGGGCTAAGGACAACACTTGGCACATAGGCATTTGATAGGCCCTTGCTGAACTGAATTCTTTCTTAGTGCTAGTTAACTAATAGATCTTTTCCAAGGGCTCAGGTCAATCACACAGTCCCCCTGGCCCACGTGGCGGGCACATTTCTAGTTCTGTTTCCTTGGACTCACTACAGATCTACTTGGGGGAGGCTGCCCTAGCATGGGGCTCCTGTACCTGCCTCCTGTGAAGAGAGGTGTAGGGGCTTGCTCCTGATCACACAGACAGTAAGAGTCTGGGGCAGAATTCAAACCCAGGTCCTCCTTATTCAACGCCTCACACAAGTTAGGTTTAGACCGACACTTCGTATCACATACTAACACAAGCTCCAAACGGACATATGAGCCATATGGAAAATGCAACATCATAAACAAATTAGAGTAGCAAGGAAGAAATGACCTTTCTAACCTATGGAGAGGGGAAGTATTTGTGATTAGCCACGTGAGAGAATCACACAAGATAAAATGGGTAATATTGATTATATAAAATTAGAGTTTTGTAGACACAAATCTAAAAATTAAAAGGGAAACAGGTGACTGGGGGAAATCTTTGCAACAGGTTGCTCTGATAAACATCTCATATCCAAGATATATAAGGAACTGATTCAAGTTTATAAGACTAAGAATTGTCTGACTTTTCATGATCCTGTTCATGGTTTTCTTGGTGAAGATACTGGACTAGTTTGCCATTTCCTTCTCCAGCTCATTTTACAGGTGAGGACACTGAGGCAAACAGGTGAAGTGACTTCCCTGGGTCACACAGATAGATAGTAAATGTCTGAGGTGGGATTTGAACTCAGTAAAATGAATATTCCAGATTCCAGGCCTGGCACTCTATCCATTGTGCCACCTAGCGGCCCAAATGGAATATTACTGTGCCAGAAGAAATTATGAAAAGGCCATTTTAGACTTATTTCTTCTCAGCAATGCAAGGATCCAAGACAACTCCAAAGGACTCATGATTGAAAATGCTGTTTACATCCAAAGAAAGAACTATGGAGTCTGAATGCAGATCAAACCATATGATTTGCTCTCTCTCACTCTCTCTCTCTCTTTTTCTTTTTTCCTTTTTTTGGTTTGTTTCTTCTTTCTCATGGTTCCTCCCATTGGTTCTAATTCTTCTTTACGACATGACTGATGCGAAAATAGGTCCAATATGAATGTATCAATTGCATGCCGTCTTGGGGTGGGGGGAGAGGAGAGATGGGGAGAAAATTTGGAACTCAAAATCTTATGGAAGTGAATGTTGAAAACTAAAAATGATTTAAAAAAAGAAAAGAAAATGGTCATTTTAGAGGAAACTGGGAAGACTCCTACGGTCTGATGCAGGGCAAAGTGAGCATGACTAGAAAAATCCAAACACTGATTAAAACATTAGAGAGGAAGAGAATGCTGAAAGACTTTAGAACTCTAATCAACCCAGGTCCAAAAGCACAGAAATAGACACAGCCATCATCTCCTGGCAGAGAGAACTTAAAAAGCAGAAAGAGACATACAGGCACACCTTGTTTTATTGCACTTCCGAGATACTGAGTTTGTTAACAAAGTGAAGGTTTGTGGTCACCTGGCATGGAGCAAGTCTACTGGCACCATTTTCCCAACAGCATGTGTTCACATCATGTCTCTGTGTCTCATTTTGGTAATTCTCACAATACTTCAAACTTTCCCATTATTATTATATCTGTCACAGTGATCTTTGATGTTACTATTATAATTGTTTTGGGACCCCATGAACCATGCCCATACAGGATGGTGAGCTTAATTGATGTACATTGTGTGGGCTCTGACTGCTCCACCAAACCACAGTTCCCATCTCTCTCCCTCTCCTCCGGCTTCTCTATTCCCTGAGACACAACAACATTGAAATTAGGCCAATTAATAACCCTACAATGGCCTTTAAGGGTTTTAAGAAATTGCCTCAGCCACCCCAACCTTCAGCAACAGCCACCCTGATCAGTCAGCAGCCATCAGCATCGAGGCAAGCCCTCCACCAGCAAAAAGATTATGACTTCCTGACGGCACAGATGATCCTTAGCATTTTTAAACAATAAAGTATTTTTAATTAAGGTATATACATTGTTTTTAGATAAAATACACGGAATAGGCTACAGTATAATGTAAACATAACTTCTACATGCACTGGGAAACCAGAAAATTTCTGTGACCCACTTTACTGCAATATTCCCTTTATCGCAGTGGTCTGGGTCTGAACCCGCAATATCTCCAAGGTATGCCTGTACATTTTCAGACGTGGCTAATGGGTGAGTTTGTTTTCCGGACTATGTGGCAACTATGTATTGAGGGCTTTATTTATTTTTTATTTGCTCATTGGGAGTGAGGGCAGGGGGAAGAGAAAGAGACAATTTGAAAAATGCATGCTATCTGAAATAGAGCCCCAAGTCAGGGGCTCTATTCATTGTGACCCTCTATTTATTAAGATCACTGGAGGGTTTAAAGTCAAGGCTAGATATCCACATTGTTGGGAGATGTGGGTTGTAGAAGGAGATTTCCAACTACTCAAAATTAGATGGTCCAGACCCTCTGCTCCTCTTCCTCTTCACCTTATGTGCACTCAGTCAACCAATCAATCAGTAAATGTTTATTAAGCACGTACTATGAACCAGGTGCTATACGAAGTGCTAGGGATACATAAATAGGCAGAAGACAGTGGTTGCCCTGAAGAGCCCACCATCTGATGGGGGAGGGGCATTCCTTTTTTGAAAGTGGGGAAGGCACAGCCAGGGTGAGAAGGAGAAACTGAGGGTGATTAATTTTGCCAGCTAGTCAGAGATCTGATTCTTCCCTCGGTGCTTCTAGAACCTGCCAATGCCAATGTGGATCTTAAACCCTCTACCACCAGGATGGGTAGAGGCGGACCCGTTCTTCCTAGTGCTAAGGGCCAACTCTCCACCCCTAAGCCCCCTTGCCTCTGCTGGCAAGCTTTTCCAAAGCTGGAGTTACCATCCTGCCCCAGTGAGGAATCAGAGGAGGACGTTAGAGGAAGAACAGATCTAATTAAGAAACAAGAAAGACAGGGCTGAGGTTTATAGTTAAAGTACGGCCCGCTGTTACCTGTTTCAACTGTCTTGGTCAACTGAAGATTAACTGGGTTGACATTATTCGTCCCTGTGTGTTCAGCTGTCCTTCAGTCTGTTTGTCCCCAGACAGCTCTGTGTACATTTTTGCATGTGGTCACTGTCTGCCCCGACAGGATCCAAGGTCTCTTTGACTCTGCAGTGTCACGTCCTTGTCGCCTTTGGGAAATGCCGTGTGGCCCAGAGATGATGGCTCATGACGACAAAGGTTATGCCTGCCTTCCTTCCTGGAGCGGTGTGGGGCTCCCCCGCCACCTGGACCCCAACCGATCCCGGCCGTGGGTTTGGGTCCAGGGAGTGGGGGTGGGGCGGGGCGTGGTTAACCTAGTTAGTCTTTACTAACTACTCCATCTGAAGGCAGATGTCCTCCCCCGACTGCCCCAAAACCTTTAGATTAGATTACTCTCGTTCTCTTAAGGAAACAGGAATGTATCACAAGCCACAGGCCACCAAGTAGCTCCCAAAGCACCAGCCCATTTATCTGCAGCTCAGTCGGGGTCGTTTCTCTGTTCCTATATTGTCTGATTGTCTGCTCATTTCGGCCGGGGGGGGACCTGGATTGCGGGTCCTCAGACCCCTGGACTAAGGCAGGGTTTTTCTCTTTATGCAAAGAAGACAGAGGCGACAACTCGCCGCATTAGGCTCCCGAACTGCTGCTTAACAGTATTAGCATAAGCAGTTCAGCCAGAGGGGAATTGGACAGCAGCTGAGGCAGCCTAATCACCCGCCCTGGGGAAAGCCCCGGGAGTTCGCTGCCCAGCTGGAGAGAGAAATCGAATCTCCGCTAATGATAATTCTTCCTGTCTTGTATCTGAGGTCTGCTTTGAACACATGTGTGCACACGTGGGGGCTGGCAAAGCCTGAGACTTCCAGGCCTCACTTGGCCCAGAATATAAAGCATCCAAAAACAGGAGACTGACAAACCCACTTTCATGAATTTGAAACTCAAGGTAAGAGGGTACAATGGAAGCACGAACTGACAGGAGTCCTAGGCTTCCAGTCAGTGCACCTTGGTTCAAAACTTGACCCCAATACCTAACATCTGGGTGATGGTGGGCAAGTTACTTAACCTCTCTAGACCTCAGTTTCCCCATCTGTAAATTGATGGGGTTGGGCTACCTGGCTTCCAAGGTCCCTTACCTAAGTCTCCGATCCAATGAACTATGTAATTAATGGCTTACTATTTCTCAAGTGCCCACATTAATAACACTAATAGCTTCCATTTATAGAATTCTTTTAGGTTTACAAAGTGCTCACCATACCTCATCTTACTGGAGCCTCACGATAATCCATGGCTATTATTATCCATCCATATTTTACAGGTGCGGAAATGAAGTGGCCACACAGTTACTAAAAGCTCTGCTTTAAAGATGAGGTAACCAAGTGATCACGTAGCCACTGGAGGTAGGATTTGAAACCCGGTCTTCTAGACTCCACGTCCAGCAGTCCCTCCACTGTGTCTGGTGCTCAGCACAGTGATAGCACAGGCTGATGCCATCCCACTCATTTCCAATATTTGCTAACTAAGTAGAGTGAATATGAGCCACTGTGAGATTCTATTAGTTGTTAGAGGAAAACAATTAAATGATGCCATCCCTAGGCATATGCCCAAAGGAGGTCAAACACAGACCGAGGGGAAAGTCCTTTCTACACTAAAATATTTATAGCAGCACTTTTTGTAACAGCAAAGAGCTAGATGCAAAGTGGGTGCTCATTGATGAGGAAATGGCCAAACAAACTGTGGTATAAGAATATAGTGGAATATTCTTGCACTGTAAGAAATGGAGGGTATGAAAAATTCAGAGAAACCCGAGAGGAGTACTTATAGAACTGAGGCAGAGCGAAGTAAGGAGAATCACAGTATTAACCTAGAGGAAACAACACGAAAGACTCGGAACGCTGATCAATGCAGGGGCCGAGCAGGACTTGGTAGGACAGAAAGGGAACCACGCCTCCTGCCTCTAGCCCAGGGCCCAGTGTTAGGGCACGCTACAAGGGTGCAATGAGCCATGTGTTTTCAGACAAGGCCAATATGTTGATTATTTTTGCTGAACTGTAATAATTAGTTACAAGGGAGGGGTCTACTGTGGACAGGGGAAGTCTGTGGAAAATGATAACGACTTTTTTAAAGAATTGATAAAACATTTTTTTAAAAAAGAAAAAAAATAAGGCGTGCATTCCCAATTAATACTGGTAACCTGTGATTTTAGCATAGACTCCTGCTCCAATTACAAGGTCAAGGGTCAAGTGCTGATCGTTAGGGGCTCCTCTACAGCTGTGTGTGCTGTGGTCCAGCACTGGCCTGGAGCTGATCACAGCTCCAGAGAGTAAGACCCGCAGGCTCCGCCATGACACAAGGCAGTGGCCGTCCCTCTGGCCACATCTTTACATCGAGTGAGCCACGTAACTGACATTTTAGGCCAGTTTGGCTAAAATTCACATGCTGGTCAATCAATAACCATTTTGCCAGCCCTGGGTTATGGGCTGAGAATAAAAAGCTTACGTTTGAAGGAATGAGCTAACAGGTGGAAGGCAGTTTGCAAACCTTAAATTGTTATATAAATGCCATTGCCACATTATTAACAATAATATTTGCAGTCAGGAGTTGAATGAATGAATTTCCCCCAATTTTTTTTGGGGGGGCTAGGCAATGGGGTTAAGTAACTTGCCCAGGGTCACACAGCTAGTAAATGTTATGTGTCTGAGGCCGAATTTGAACTCAGGTCCTCCTGAATCCATAGCCGGTACTCTATCCACTGTGCCACCTAGCTGCCCCGAATTTCCCCCAATTTTAAGAATCACAAAAAAATCAGTCAGAGGGGACCTTAGCACCATCTGGTCTGACCCATACCTGACTGAAAACCTCCTCTATATCCCAGACAAGAGGCCCAAGAGGTCTGAGTGGAGTTGTTTTGCCCAACTTCAGCTCAGTCCAATTGTCCTGAGGAGCTGCTAGGCACAGAGCCCTGGTTTAGGCCCAGATGGGAGGGGAGAGAAGGCTCCCAAGATGGAGTCCTGGCCCGCCAGGAGTTAAGGCTGGAGAAGGTGCGATAGGCACAATAGCACCCTAAGTTGGCCCACGACTAGTGAGACAGACAATGAGCCTGTGGGAGTTCTGGGAGAGGAGAGATCATTGTGGGCTGCAGTAACAGAATGGCTGCTGGGGGAGGTGGGACTGCAGAGTGGGGAGGGTTTAGCTGGGGGGAGGGGAAGGCAGGGAGGAAAAGAGCCAGAAGAGCTCCGCTGGAATGAAGGGTTTGTATCAGGGAGCCAGGGGTGGGGGTAGGGGCTGTAGGATGAGGCCAGTTGGTGGAAGGAGCTGAAAACTAGGCTGATGGGTCTGGACCAACTCATAAGCCCTAGAGAGCTGTTGAGCAGGTCAGTAACATGAGGAAAGGGATGTTCTTTAGATGCATCTGGCAGCCCAGGATCTGGCCCATTGCAGGCAATTATTAAGTGCTTTATGATGGCCAGACTAAATATGTCAGGTAGACTGAAAAGGGTGGGGGAGAAGAGTAAGGAGACTTTTATCACCCTCATACAAAATCCTGTGTAATCCTAGCTCTGTCTCTTACTGCTTATGTGGTCTTCTGGAAGTCACTCTACTTCCTTGGTCTCAGTTTCTTCTTCTGTAAAATGAGGGGTGTGGAGTGATGGTCCCGAAGGTCCCAGGTGGCTCTAATTCTAGACCCTGTGGTTCTCAGGGCCTAGGGCACTCCAGGACAGAAGTGTCAAAGTCAAAACCAGAACCAGATTAAAATGTAATTGGGAAATGTTTAACAGGATAAATAAAAATACAATGTAACACAGACAATGTTAAGTTGTGGTTTTCTAAGTCAATATATGGTAGGAAGGGGTCCCTTTCCATTTGTGTTTGAGAGCAGTGTTGTAGAAGAAATAGCAGGGCTATTTAAGATGGAAGCCGGACCATCAGTTGGACCTGAGAAATGCCCACCAGAGAAACTAGAGCGGACACAACGTCAGGCAATGAAGGAATGATTTTTAAGAGATCTCAAACAGGGAATGACACTAAAATGATGGGAAAAGATCACAAACCAAAACAGAAAAAGTGACCAAGAAAACACTAGGAACCAGGGACTCCTTTTCCATCTCTATAAAATCTTCCTAAGAATGGTTTATGTACCCAATTAGGGTATCCTTGATGAAAACATAAGGCAGAACAGCCATGCTCCCGACACACATCTTTACTCTGACACAACTGACTGAAAGGCATAGACAATATAGTGTCCTGCTCTGCATAGGGTCTGTTGGTCGCAAAAGAGCATTGGATGGGGGCAGGTAAGTGGCTCAGTTGATTGAGCACTGGCTTTGGTGTCAAGAGGAACTGAGTTCAAATCCAGCCCCAGACACATAATACTAGCTGTGTGACCCTGGGCAAGTCACTTAACCCCTGATTGCCTCACCAAAAAAAAACCCAACCAAGTAAATAAATATTATTTTTAAAAAAAGCATTGGACTAAATGGAGCCAAACACCCCTTAAAATCTTGTCTCCCCTGCATATCCCCATAAGGGCATCTTAGAGATCTGAGGGTCATAAAGTCATAGATTACAGTTGGAAGGAACCTTAGAGACCATCTCGTCCAACCAGCTCATTTACCTTCTTAAAAAATCGATTTATTTATTTATTTATTTTTACTTTTCAACATTCAGTTTTATAAGATTTTGAGCTCCAAATTTTTCCCCTTCCTCCTCCTCCCCATGATGGCATGCAATCTGATATAGTATACATGTATGATCATATTAAACATATTTCTACAGTAGTCATGTTGTGAAAGAAGAATCAGAACAAAAGGGAAAAAACACGAGAAGAAAAAAAAAGAGACAGAGAAAATAGTCTGCTTTGATCTTCATTCAGCCTCCATAGTTCTTTCTCTGGATGTGGAAGTATTTTCCATCATGAGCCTTTTGGAGTTGTCTTAGATCCTTGCATTGCTGAGAAGAGCTAAGTCTACCAAAGTCAGTCATCGCACAATGTGGCTGTTACTGTGTACAACGTTCTCCTGGTTCTGCTCACTTCACTCCAACTTGTTTATCTTACAGATGAAGAAACTGAGTGGGGTCCAGAGAAAAGAAAATGTTAAAACTAACATCAACTACATCTAATCACATCTGTGACTCAAATAACTATGACTTCCAACATTTTCTATGGGAAAATGCATTCTCAATTTCAATTTAGAATGCTAGATACATATCTCCTCCACTCAAAGGTGGCTCCCTACTGAAGGGTCAGTTGGCAGGGTCTCAAAAGAAGGGACTGGAAACCAGTTAACTCTATATTGACGGAATATTAACAACCCAAATCTATATGGGACTTCACACTTTACAAAACTCTCTTCTGCCAATGAACTGATTCTCCAAGATGCAGACTGCCAAGGCAGTACAGTATAATGAACAGAACTCTGGTCTTGAAGTCAGAAAGACCTGGGTTCAAATCCTACCTCTGATAATCACTAGCTGTGTGACAATGAACAAGTCACTCAGCCTGTCCGAGCCCTAGTTTCTCAAACTCAGTGCTCCTCTGTGGTATCTTCTAGGTCTATGTATATGACCCTATAGCAGATGTATGAATGTTCCCCTGGGGCTCTCCTTACATAGAAAGAGAATTCTTCTTCTTAAACTCAGTCCCACAAGAATCAAGGCTCACTCTGTTGTCCAACATCAGCACATATGGCTTAAAAAAGATGCTAAACTCAAAGTTAATCCCCAGCCAGAGAAGAGAAGTCTGCCTAACTAGAAGCTGCTGGATTTTCTCCACTTACCCTATATGTAGGTGGGCACTTGGGGTTCACACGGCCCCATCTCTCCATCTATTAGTCTATTTCTTTTCTGACTACAGACACAGCAACTAGTTTTCTCCTGTTACTTTCCGAAACCAGGATCATTTCAGAAATAGTACCAGCAGAAGAAAAACGGAACTGACACCTGTACATGGGGACATCCTCAATACAAACAGTAGACAAGCAACTTCCCCTGAGCCTCACTTCAGCTGTGCCTCAGTTTCCTCCTCTGTCATATGAGAAGACTGACTAGAAAGCGTCTGAGGTCTCTTCCTGCTGGAGATCCATGCCTTCACCCTCTCTGGGCCTCAGTTTCCACATCTGTAAGTGACAGGGTTGGACTCTATGGCCTTCAACGTTCCTTCCTGCTCTATCCTATGGATGAAAAGCTCTTTTAGAGATTTGTTATTTCTTTTTGAAGTTAAAAAAACCAAAAACCCTGTACTGATCAAAATCTATTTGGTGGTTTTCAATCTGGTGCTAAAGGAGCTGCAGAACCTCTCTCTTGCCAACTGATATTTTTGACTTAAGGCAGCTAGGTGGGCTCAGTGGATAGAGCACAGGAAGACCTGAGTTCAAATCCAGCATTAGACACTCCCTAGTTGGGTGACTCTGGGCAAGCCACTTATCCACTGTCTGCCTCAGTTTTCTCATCTGTAAGATAGGGATAATAATAACACATCTCTCCCAGGATTGTTGTGAGGATAAGACGAGTAAGTATTTGTAAAATGCCCTGCAAACCTTATAGCACTATATAGATAGCAGCTATTGTTGTGATCATAACCCACAGTGCTCCTGTGCTTTTTCAGCCAGGCTTTGGACATTCAAGGCTCTTGAGCTGCCTGAGGTCTCTGTCCTTGGAGGTACTACTCTTGCAAAGCTTGCATTACCTCCCCGTCTTCATAACAGCTACCCACCGGAGGCAGAAGATGACTATGCCTGTGCTCAGAGATGACAAATTCCTCCTTCTCCAGAGCTCCCAGCCTCATAAGCCAGCAAGGAAGAGGGTAAAGGGACAGGAGGTCAGAGGCTGGGCCCTGGACTCAAGAGGCAGCAGGAGCTTGAGAAAGGAACAAAACTTGGATAATTCTGAGGCTGAGAATCTGGATGCCCTGGGCAGAAATAGGGAACTCTGGGAGACGAGTAGGGGCAGAGGGAAAGATGGGTTCTGTTTGGAGCATGTTAGACATCCAGTGTAAAATGTCCAAGAGGCAGCTGGAGATGTGGGGCAGAAGCTTGGGGTGGAGACTAGGCATCTTAGAAATGGGCGCTCTCGGTCGCCAGGGCGCCTGCACCCACATAAGCACATTCCCGCTACTGGGAACACGTGTTAGAGCTCACTGCACAGGCTGCTGGATTGTGTATGATGCGAGGCCAAGGTGCTGTGGCCTACAAGACCGCTTGGGGAAAAGAGAAGCCTTGCATAAAGAGATGGTTATCGAGGGCTAGGATAGATATCTATAACGTGTGGGGGAACAGACAGGGCTTCAGAGGACATTGAGTCCAACTCCTTCATTTTACAGACGGCCCAGACATCACAGACTTATAGCTAGAAGAGTCCTGAGAGGCCATCTGGCCCAATGAGGAAAAAGCTGAGGCCCAGAGAAATCAAGCAAGTCCCCTGAAGTCTCCCAGGCAGGATTCACAACTGGGCTCTCTGGGCCTCCCTAGAGTGTGGCACACACTGAGGCATTCTGTCCCCATCTAATACAACCAGATTTCGCTTGTGCTCTCAGCCGCTGACAGACAGCTGGCATCCCCCTTGTGAGGGGAGTGACGTTGGTCTCCTCCCACTCTCACTTCTCTGACATTCCTACCAGTTCTCCTGCCTCTACCCCCAGGAATCATCTCCTCCCACCCTTTCCAAACCCAATAGGGCTCCTTTCTTTCAGATCCAGCTCTTCCTCACGTTGCTTTCTGATCTGGAAATGAACAGGGAGGGAAGAAGGATGGTGCCATGTCACCCTTGTGATTCTCCAGGTGATCGATGTCACAAACAGGCAGCTGGGCTGAGCGATATGGCTGGTGGCTTTCCCGACTGTATGGGAGCATTTCAATACGCTAGCTTTAACATGCTTTGCTAGTGTCGATGGATACATTCCGTTACTGCCGAATGAAGTGAGGAGCGGCAACCTTGGGGGGACTGTGTCTATACATCACCAGGATGCAATCAGTGAATAAACCTTCCATTTGTCCTTTCCTTCACATGTGCTCTTCCTTCCCCACTTCCCCGACCCAAAAAATGCCCCCAAATCAATGCACTGCTCTAAGGAAATCTTACTGCAGGGCAGCTAGGTGGTGCAGTGGATAGCACCACACTCTTGGAGTCAGGAGGACCTGAGTTCAAATCTGGCCTCAGATACTTGATACTTATTAGCTGTGTGACCCTGGGCAAGTCACTTAACCCTCACCAAAAACCAAAAGGAAATCTTACTGCATAATTAAAGCCCAATGTTTATGAGAATATCCATATGGAAAACAGGTACATGTTCATCTACAGTGAATCAAAACCACATACTGTGCCAAAGGCTCTGGGGGCACTTGGAGGGATCAGTAAAGGCATGGTTATTATTAGCACTAGTCAACATTTTAAAAGTTTCTAATAATTTTCTTCACGTCTAAAAATGTTCAGGTTGAACAGCTTTATACACAGAAAAGGCAGACTCCTGGCTCTGGTACTGACCGTGGAGATTCAGACAACCCACTTCACTTACCCCTGGGCCTCAGTTTCCCTGTAAAATGTACAAGGGGCAGCATCCTCGGAATGAGGGGAGTCATGCCAGACAACCTCTCAGGTCCCTCCCCTCCAGCTTTAAAGTCATCATCCTGTGGACGTCTGATAAAAATTAGAGCTGCTCAGGGAAGCCTGGGCTTCCCTGAAATTGGTGGATATTTAAGCATTAGTCGGATGACCAGCCCTTCTCCTCCAACCTTCTCCCACCCCCAACCAGGCATGCTCACTCTTCCATTTAGCTCTTAAAGTCTTTCACAAACTGGCACCAACCTAACTTTCCAGCCTCACAGGACATTGCTCCCCCTCCCCCACTGCTGGATGTAGCCAGACTGTCCTTCTCTGCTCCTCAGTATGATGCTTCACCTGCCATCTGAATGCTCTGCATTTTCGTCCCCTATCTCTTAGAATGTCCTTTCTTCTCCAATCGACCTCACAGAATTCCTTCATCTCTTTGAGACACACCTCAAGCACTCTCTTCTGCATAAAGCTTTTCCTGATCTCCCTCCCCAACAGTTATTGCACCCTAACCCAGAGTGACCATTCACTTGTCTGAGGTATAATCGCTTCTGAGAAAAGCTATAGCTGAGACAAGTCTGCTTTGACAGAGACTTGTGGGGGGCATAGGTCTGCTCAAGTTATAAGGGAAGCAGTTAGTCCTCCAGTGAGTTCTGAGACAGCATTTGCTCATTTTGAACACGACAACAAAGTACTGGAGTGAATGGAGAAAACTGTATGCTTCAGTGATTTGTACATGGAGAACTGGACATCCTTTAGATTCATATTGGGGGAAATACGGATATTGGAAGGAATTTATGACTACAGGACAAAAGTAAAGCATTTGATCGCAGGAGGTGAGAATGTGATGACTGACTATAAGCTCAGAAGGGCTCATTTTCAGAGAGGTGTCAGAGTTTGAACTCAGAGGGAGAACAGAGAGGCACCCTCGGGCTCTAACTAATTTGCACTCAACTACCTTGCATATTTGTATTTATTCTCTCTAGAGGTGATTTGCAATCTTTACCATTAGAATGTCAGCTCCTTTAGAATAGGAACCAGTCATTCTTTGGACTTGTATCCTCACAGCCTAGCAATATGCCTGACAAACAGCAGGCACTTAATAAATGCTTGTTGATTGATTATTTTGTGAATGGTTTTTGTTTACATTGGGATATGTCGTTTAGACCAAAACAAAATGTATGGAGAAAAAAAATTTTTTTTTAAAGATTTTCCAATTCTTGAGGTGGGAATTCCTGAGGCCAGAGAATGACTGCAGAATGGAAATGATTTATGACAGTGGTTCTTAGCCTTGTTTGTGTGTCATACTCCTTGGGCCTCTCTCTGAGCAAGGTCAGAACCATGTTTTTAAATGCAGAAAATAAAATACAGATGATTACAAAGTAAGCCAATGATATGGAAATTCAATGATAGAAATATTTTAACAACCAAATTTGTGGATCCAGGGTGAAGACTCCTACATTTTATAGCCAAAGAAGAAAGCTCATCTTTTGTACTACGGCATGTGTTGAACGCTGTCACCAAGGAAACGGCAGGCCAGGCTGCAGACACAGTACCTGCCTGTTTGTCTTGGGCAAGGTTGCTGACTAGTGCAAACAACTGTGCAAACACAATGCCTCTCACAAACAGGCTAAAATGCCTTCGGGCTCTTCAGACGGACCACGTGGGCCCTTCAAGGGGTTTATTCCCGGGTCACCACAACAAGGCTTCCTAGTCACCAGACAGATCTGGCAGGAGGGGACAGCACACTTGTGATGTCAGACAAAGCTGAACGAACACAGAAAGTATTGAAAGAGATCACCAGCGACATGACAAGATGCTCAAGCTTCCAAAAAAAGGACGGTATGCCTCAAGGGTTTGGGGATCTCATCGCTGAGAATATTCTCCCCAGAGGGGGACATCACAGTCCATTCACTCCTGTCTGCCATCTGTCCAGGACACCTCTTGTCCGCTCCTTTCCATAAATATTCTGGGAGAGGCAGGTTCATTGGTGCCGTTTGTACGGCCACCAATGAGTGTGCACCAGTGGGGCTCGTGGGGAGCCCAGTACCTCTAGTTTTTCCTCACCCTCACTACATGAGTCACCAGCCTCCTTTCTCAGTCATATATCCCTCTCCTGGTAGCTAATTTTGCATTTAAATATATAAAATATATTACATGCATTACATATATTACATGTATATATTCTATGTTATAAACAATACATTAAATACGTAACGTGTATATTAAAACTATCGCTATGTAGCCATCTGTAACAGGAGGTAACACAACAGATACAATATGCACACAACTAAAAGGCACATCTATGCCACTAATCATCTAATTAGGTGATTTCGTAACTAGGAAAAATAGGTGGTGGGGAGCACACGGGAAGTCACTGAAAGATCTCCGAACATCCGGGTACTTTCAAGAGCTTAAACCAATTGCATCTGTGGCCTCTGATCTTAGCAGAACACATATCAAGGGACAGTCAAGGACCACAGCAAAGCAATCAGGAGCTAGTGAGAGGGGGAGTGCTGGACGTGGTGTCAGCCCAACCTCCAATAGTTATTAGCTTTGTGACCTGTTTCCTCATCTGTGAAATGGGGAGAGATACAGAAGACTAGGCCAGGAGTCGGGAAGACTCATGTTCATGAGTTCAAATCTGGTCTCAGACACTTACTAGCTGTGTGACCCTGGGCAAGTCACTTCACCCTGTTTGCCTCAGTTTCCTCATCTGTAAAATGAGCTGGAGAAGGAAATGACAAACTGTTCCAGAACCTTTGCCAAGAAAATCCCAAATGAGGTCACAGAGAGTCAGACATGACAGGAGCGACTGAATAACAACTACAACAAAAACACCTGTAGTATATCCCTCCCGTAGAGTTTCAGTGGGGTTCCAATTGAGATTATGCATAAAGATGCCAGTTATCACTACCAGCCACCCTGGGGGAGGCTGGTCCAATGACTCTCTGGTCGTCCTGAAGGCCTGCCCATGCCTGGGTGCTAGTGTGGCAGCAGATTTGGCAGGGGAGACCGAAAGACAAACTTTTCAGTAAGGTCATACACGTCCAGGAAATAGTAGAGACTGAAAACCATCTATCCTGGGATGGAGGACACTAGAGAAGCAGGGAAAGTCATAAAGCGCCATCCTGAATTGCAGCAGTGTTCAAACCAGGGCTAGAAATTGATCCGGGCTAAAGCTCCCTGTGAAGTCTAGAAGATTGAGGTACGGGGCTCAGAGAAAGCTGCGCCCACATTGCTCCCGGGAATGGCTTTTGGGGTCACCTGCAATTGGGATTTTTTACAGATTGGTGTGTCTTATAACTCACAGCTAAGAGAATACACTGATTTTTGCAGCAGGACATTGTGCTCTGAAGTGGCCAAAATGGACAATTGGCAGAATCAGAAAAATCAAGAGACATTTTGTTTCTTCTGATCGTTTGGAGGCGGGCTCTGCATCCCAGGAAGTATTCACATTTTCCACTTATCCATCCAAAGCAGCAAACACTGCATGGTAATCGGGGTGTAGGCAGAGGCTAGAAGCCACCATGTTTATTACACTGGTCAATCCTTAGCGCAGAACTGCAACTGGCCATGATGTGGAAATCTAGCAATTGTTCCCATGTTATACTGACCATAAGTTTCAAGGCTAAGGGTGAAATACTTTTGAAGAATATGTTTGCAAATGTTCCCAGTCAACAGATGAAAATAGACAGACAAAGTAATCACAAGAGGATACAGAATGGTTGTTACTGTTATTGGTTGGTTAAATTACATTTTTATGATAAATAGTCCTTATTATATAGTCACACTGGGTTTTTTAATTTCCTTTTTTTGTTTTGCTTTTGTTAAGATTGTTGCCAAGTTCATAATGAAATTTTTAAAAGAATCATATTTACTGACAAGGTTTTGAAGAAGTCATGCCAGTGAATTAATAGAAATTACTTAGGTGTGTGGATCCAGAGAAAATGACAATTTAGTTTTTAATAATAAGTTTTTCATGTGTTTTTTTCTTTTTTTTGAACTAACTTATACAGACTGCAAATGTGAATATATACACCTTATATGGGCAATGTACATCTTACATAAACTTTGTACCTCTCCCAATATTTAGGCAAGTGCTCTGCACACATTAGGTGTTAACAAATATTTGTGTAATTTAATTGACTGGCTCCATCTGAACAGGACACCTCTAGCAGCCCACTGAGGGAGAAATTATTATTCTCTTAGAGGCTGAGGTGGTGACTATTGAAAGTGGGGTCCTTCTGGGGACTGGATGTGGCCCTCAGGCCCCAGGGTCCTTAGGGAATGAGAGGCAGCAGCCAGGGACGAGTCCAATAAGAAGTTTACAATGTAGGTGTTTGGAGAGCTAGCCAGTACACTAACAATGGTAGGACTGAATTCATATGATAGCCATGTCTGATGGATGTCATTAGCTGGAGCAGGGCTTTGATGGATCTAAAGCGTTATTGTCTAACTAAAGCTATTTCAGGTTCCCTGGAAGAATGATAGTAATAATAGCTGGTGTTCACGTGATAACATTGTAAGAAGAGGCAGTGTGGCAAAGGGAACTAAGAGTTGGCCTGGCAGTCAGGAATACTTGCTTCTGACACTTCCAGCTGGTGTGATCCTTGGCAAATGCTCTAATTAGAGGCAGCTAGGTGGTTCAGCGGATAGAGCGCTGGACTTGGAGTCAGGAAGACCTGAGTTCAAATCTAGCCTCAGGCACTTACTAGCTGGGTGACTTTGGACAAGTTACTTAACCTCTGTCTGCCTTAGTTTCCTCAACTGTAAAATGGGGATAATAATAGCACCTGCCTCCCAGAGGGGCAATGAGGATCAAGTGAGATGTTTGTTAAATGCTTTGCACACTGATAGCTACTAATCACTTAGTTCCCTGTTCCCCGCTCAGGCATCTCTCTCAATCTCTAAATTGCAAGAATGGGCCAATCTGTATTGCTAGGGAGAGCCTCACTGTGAAATAGGTCCTACAGGTATTATGCACAAAGAAAGTGTAGCAAGTGAAGTGAAATAACTTGCCCAGGGTCACATAGCAAGGAAGTGTCAGAGGTGGGACTGACCAAGGTCCTCGTGAGTCTGAGGCCAGTGATCATGACTGAATTAGAAAGGAAACAGGACAGAACAGTGACACTGTTCACCCTACAATATTGGGGACTGGACACGTAGCAGACCTGACAGACCTTGAAAGTCCCATTCAATTCTGAGCATTTGGCATTGTGGGATCAGTGTCTTGCACAGAGTAGGCACCCAATATTCTTTTCTTAATTGATAGAGCAATTGTTGTAGTTCAGTTATTTCAGTCATGTCCAAGTCTTTGTAACCCCACTTGGGGTTTTCTTGGCAAAGATATTGGAGTAGTTTGCTATTGCCTTCTCCAGCTCATTTTACAGATGAGGAAACTGAGGCATAAATAGATCAACAGCTAATTTTAAAAATCTATTTTATACTAGGGCAATGGTTGAAGACAAAAATTCTTATTTGCTTCCACTCAAAAAACCCTGCCCAATCCTGACTGAAAGGAGTAGCTTCAGATCCAAGAAAGTTTGGCTAATTCAAATAAATGCCTTCAAAGCTCTTCTGCATGCATTTCACATCAGATGGTCCTTCCAGAAATCTTTGGAGGCAGGCAAGGGCAACATGATTCCCATTAAACAGAAGGTCACTGCATCTCAGGGAAATTAAATGACTTGCTCAAGGGCACACAGTGAACCCCAGAACTGAGGCTTGAACCCAAATTGCTTGATTCCTTCTTTCAACTCTACCATGTAGGCTCTGGGGAAGGGCAAAAAGAAGTGTTATTAAGACTGGGAAAACGTCTGCTTGACTGGTGCTAAAAACCTGTGCTTGCATTACCAGGTGGCCAATGTTGGAGGGAAACACTGCTGACATTGGGTGGGGAAGGGGGTGCCTAGAATGCTGGCTGTGCTAGTCACCCAAACACTTTCTAGCTGTGTGACCTTTAGCAAGTCACTCTGTACCGGAGTTTCCTCCTCTGTAAAACTAGGAGGTGAACTCAGTGGCCACTAATGTCCCTTCCAGCTCTAACTCTATGGTCCTATGACTTTGATTTTGAGTCTGAGATGAAGTCTATGTTGGCTTACGGTTTGTTTTTTTTACTGGGGTAAGGTCCTTGTGAGCATTTCAAATTTCCTTTTTTTTTCAGCAATAATAATGACTCAAATTTATATAATGATCAAAGTTTAATAAAGTGCTTATCTTGCAACAATCCTGTGAGGCAGGCAGTGCAATTATTATCTGCATTTTATAGATGAGGAAACTGAGGCTCACAGAGGTCAAAGGAGTTGGCCATAGTTTCTTAGGTAGGAAGGATCTGAGATGAGATTCAAACATTGGTCTCGTGACTCCAAGTTCAGCATTCCCTTCCAACTGGGGCCCAGAGATCATGCCTGAGAGGAACTAAGCCTTTTGGATAAGCACTCCTTAGGAGCTTGTACCCTCATCTTTACCCAGGGGCCATGTTCCACCCATGTTCCACTGTTTCTGTACCTTCCACCTCTGGCTCTGAGAAGTAGAAACAAATCAGCACTAACAAGGCCTTTGGAAGGGGAGTGTAAATGGAATATTTTTCATTCCATTCACCATCCCTGGGATTTTCCAGGCCAAAACTCAATTTCTGGGCAATACTCCCCATGTGTCCTCTTCCCCTGGAATGTAAGCCCCTTGAAGGAAGTATTTTAATTTTGTATTTGCATGCCTAGCACTTACCACAGTGCTGGCTACATCATAAGCTCTTAATAAATGCTTTTCATTCATTCAGGACAAATGAGATAACATGTTAAACTCCTCTTTCTCCTTCCCCCAGGCTCCCAATCTAGGAGTCATCCTGGAGTCTTCACTCTCTCTCTCTCTCACTCTCTAAGACCTGTTGATTTCACCTCTGCACCCTCCTTTGACACTGCCCCCACCCTGGTGCAGGTCCTCATCACCTCATGCCTGGACTACCGCAACACCTTCTTGCAGGGGGGCGGGGGGTAGGGAGGGTGCCAACCTCATGTCTCTCTCCACTCTAATCCATCCTCCGTTCACTATAGTGATTTTCCTAAAGCACTGGTCTGATCAGGTTACTCTAAGACTCAATAAATTCCAGTGGCTCCCCATTGCCTCCAGGAGCAAATACAAAATTCTGTGTTTGGCATAACGTGGCCCTCTTCTGCCTTTCCAGTCTTCTTATGCCTTAATCCTCAACATGTACTTCATCCAGTGACACTGGCCTCCTGGCTGTTCCACAGACAAGACACTCCATCTCTCAGCCCTGGACATTCTCCTATAATGCTGTCTGTCCTCTGCTCAGAATCTCTGGCTTCCTTCAAGTCCCAACTGAAATCCCACCTTGTACAGGAAGCCTTTCCCAGCCCTCTTTAAACCCGGTGCCTTCCCTCTGTAAATCATCTCCTACTTATCCCTTGTAGAGCTGGATTCCTATATGTTTGTTTGCTAGAGGTCTCCCCCATTAGAGTGTAAGCTCTTGATTAAGGGCAGGGATTGTCTTTTGCTAGTGCTCAGCACGCACCTTAAACAACATTTACAGATTGATTGATTTTCCTGTTAAGCTTATCCTTAGACACCTGAGATCATGTGATTATTTAAAGGGCCTAGAGAGAGGTCAGCTGCCTGGGTCTACTGCAGACTCAGGAGAGGCCTCTTGAGCCCTGCCAACCATTTCATGCAGTTCTGGCTGACTCCTGATCATGCTCCCCACAGGGGCTGTTCCTTAATTGCCAAGTCTAATGGCCTTCACTTAGAACTCGTCCTTCCTGACCTCTTGGTGACCTTTGACACTGTCCATCCTTTCTCAGCCAGGATAGTCTCTCCTCTCTAGGTTTTTCTCTTGCTTGTCTGACCCCTCCTTGGTCTCCTGTACTAGATCTTTACAGGGTCACTTCCACCTTTTTCTCTCCCCCTTCTATGCCGTTTTGCTTGGTGATCTCATCAGTTCCCATGGGTTAAATTACCATTTCTATGCAGATGATTTCCAGATCCGTACAGGGTGTTCCCAAAGCCTTAGTGCAGCTTTAAACTTAATAAGCTTTTTAAAAAATATATTTTATTTACTTTTGAGTTCCATTTTATTTTCAGTTCCAAATTCTTCCCCTCCTCACCTATTGAGTAGGCAAGAAAAATAAAATCATTTACAACTATGTATAGACAAGCAAAACAAGTTTCCACATTAACCACATCCAAAAAGAAAGAAACAAACAGGAGGCAATTAGGTGGCGCGGTGGCTACAGCACTGGCCCTGGAGTCAGGAGGACCTGAGTTCAAATATGGTCTCAGACCAGACGCTTGATACTTACTAGCTATGTGACCCTGGGCTAGTCACTCAACCCCAACTGCCTCACCAAAAACAAACAAACAAAACAACAACAACAACAAATGGACAAAGGGAAGAAAACATGCCCTCTGAGTCCCTCAGTTCTCTAGCATGTTTCATCAGACGCCCTTTTGGATCGTGGTGGTCATGGTGTTGATTGGAATCCCCAAGTCTTTCAAAGTTGTCTTTACAAAATCGCTGTTATTGCAGAACCTGTTCTCCTGGTTCAGCTCACTTCATTTTGCATCAGTTCATACTGGGTTTTTTCTGAAGCCCTCTCCTTCATCAATTCTTACAGGGCAGTGGTATTCCATTACTTAATAAGCCTCTGGGACTCCCTGTGCATCTAAGTGCTGATCTGTTTCCTCAGCTCCGCTCCTCAGCCACAACTGCTCTTGGGTCATTTCCAGTTGCTGTTCTGAGTTGGACATCCCATAGGCGTCTCAAACTCAACAAGTCCAAGACAGAATTCATTCTCTTCCCCTCCAAAACCCTCCCCCTCCTCACTTTCCTCTCACTGCTGAGGTACGTCTGTCCTTCTGAGTCACCCAGGTTCCCAGGCTCACTGTCGCCCTGGAGTCACTCATGCCACATGGACACCTCCTACACTCTTGTCTCTTCTGCCTAGACATAATCTCTCCCCCTTCTCTCTACTTGTACAGAGCCTGACGGCCACTCTTCTGAGCCAGTACAGATGCTGGCTAATGGGGCTCCCTGCCTCATCTCTCCCCACTCCAGCGGATTCTCTACTCAACTTCCAATATAATTTTC
The DNA here is from genome assembly GCF_003287225.1 of Phascolarctos cinereus. Lineage (NCBI taxonomy): Eukaryota > Metazoa > Chordata > Mammalia > Diprotodontia > Phascolarctidae > Phascolarctos > Phascolarctos cinereus. Next base: position 14,618,750 of record NW_027555958.1, on the reverse strand, counting down.
CTCAACATTCTGCCCGTGCCACCTGCCTGCCTCCCTCCGGCTCCCCATAAACTCCAGCAGCTCTGTCTGAACACCTCCAGGATCACCTAGAAAGTCCCATGCTTGTCATTTAAGGCCCTTTTCTGTCTTTCTGGTCTCCTTCTGTTTTACTCCCTCCATGGACTGGCTGACTCCCGTGCCTGGATGCTTTCTTCTCATCTCCACCTCCTGGCTTCATTCCAGGTTTAACTCAAAACCCACTTTCCCATCCTCCCCACTACCAGTGCAGGAGATCACCATTCATTTATAAAGCAGATTATCATGTATGTTCATAGTTCCTTGCATGTTGCAAGAGCAGGCAAGCTCCTTGAAGGCAGGGAGTGGAGTTTCATCTTTCTTTGAATTCCAAGTGCTTAGCATGCTGCCTGGCACATAGCAGGTACTCAGTAAATGCTTGTTGACTATTCCAGACCTTTGCTTCTCTCTTCAAGCCTACATGACTCCATTTCCATCCCCTTCTCTCTCAGCAGAGGACTTCACTCTTGCTTCACTGACAAGACCTAGTCTTATCTGCCCTGAGTGGTCTCATCTCTCTCTTACCACACCTCAAAGGTGGGTCCTCTTTTCTTTGCCCTCAGTCACAAAGGTGGCCTTTGGTAGAAGCAACATCAACTCCACGTAGGCTGGGATGGTTTCTTCCTTTAAAAGGCAATGAAACACTGACCAGCTGTGTGACCCTGGGCAAGTCACTTAACCCCATTGCCTAGCCCGAAAAAAAAAAAAAGGCAATGAAACAAATCAGAGATTTAAGATCCAAGGGACTGAGGGGAGAACTTTGACTTAGCTTCCTAACCACTTAGGTGGGAACAAGTGCCGGGCACATCCCCAGCTGTGAATAGGAGGATCTGTTCTGATTGTCTGAGGGACTTGGTCACATCACTGGCACCGCATAAGATCACAGAACTCATAGGGTTCTAGGATCTGGAAGGGGAAAGGAGAGAAAGCTGCCCCTGGGGGAAGGGGGAGGAGAGCCTGGTCCCCTTCTCCATCTCCTTCGTTGGAGGAGGCCCTTTGGAGCTCTAAAGGACAGGAGTATTTTGGACTTCAGTCTCTCCAATGGTCCTGGCAGCGTCCCTGGCCCACCTGACTACCGTGCTGCCTCAAGAGCAAAGGAAAGACTAATGAGATGAGGAAGACTGAGTCCAGCAGGAAGCTGCCCCAGACCTAAGAGGACTTCTCAAGGGCTCTGGCCAAAGTTCTTCCAAGAGCACGGGGTTACCCCTTGGCCACACGAGCTCTCTAAGCTATAGTCCTCAAGGGACTGTGGTGGGGGAAGAGTGGATCACAACTTTGGGACAGCATGGCTGTGCCGTCCTCTGTAATCTCTCTCCCAGTTAAGTTCATACCACTTGCTAAAAGTGATTCAAGTCTGCTGACTGATACCAATAAGCTCTGACACTGGGAAACCACCCCCAAACCTATAAGAGCTATCCTAGAGCCCCAAAGGTGCCTAGTAACAACATTCTGAGCACTGGCCCTGGAGTCAGGAGGACCTGAGTTCAAATCCAGCCTCAGACATTTGACACTTACTAGCTGCGTGACCCTGGGCAAGTCACTTAACCCCATTACCTAGCAAAAACAAAAACAAAACAAAACAAAAAGAAACCCCAACATTCTGGGAAACTGACTCACCAGGGAGAGGGTGTGGCTTCCTCCCTCTGGGCTCAGTTTCTAAGGCACTTCTTCCCCAAAGACTTCCCCATCAGTCCCTTTCTCCTCTTTCCCCACCTCCACCCATCCCCTGCCCTGCAAGAGTGACCTTCTTCCCTTCAAATTTCCTTATAGCATTTTATCTGATTCTTTTCTTTGCTCTGATCACAATCATCTCATTTATTTGTGTACATGTCATCTCTCTCCACATTAACTGTAATATCCTTGAGGACAGGAAGTATCACTTTTTATCTTTGCATCTTCAATTCCTAGCATGGTGCCTTGCATACACTAATAATAAATGCTTACTGAATTGAAGTGGAAAGAAAGAAAGAAAGAAGGAAAGAAAGAAAGAAAGAAAGAGAGAGAGAGAGAGAGAAAGAAAAAAGAAAGAAAGAAAGAAAGAAAGAAAAAGAAAGAAAGAAAGAAAGAAAGAAAAAGAAAGAAAGAAAGAAAGAAAGAAAGGAAGAAAGAAAGGAAAAAATCTAAGGGAGAAAGGAATATAGAAAGAGAAAGGAAGGAAGGAAAGAAGAGAAAGAGAGAAAAGAAGGAAGGAAGGGGTTTCAAATTTTCAAACTTCAGTGATCCTCAGGAAATCCTCTCCATCCTATACAAGGTGAAAGGCAGCATGGTCTGTCTCTCAGAAAGTGTCTTGTACCTGGGATTGGGAAACGTGGTTTTGAACTGTGGTTCCTGACAGGTACTAGCTGTGTTATCTTAGGAAAATCTCACTTAACCTCTCTGACCCTCCCTCACCTTTCTCATCTGCACATAATAGGGCTGATAATCCTGGCACTACCAAACTCACAGGGCTGTTGTGAGAAAGCATTCTGTGCACCCTCAAGTGCCTTAGAAATGCAGTCTGAGACATGTGGCTGCCCTACTGGTGCCATGGATGTAATTCTGCTTAGGACATAGGGCCGGGGTAACCAAACTGACCAGCGTGGTTTGCTGTCTTATATGTTTACACAACGCTTGATGATTTCAAAGAGCTCCACAGCACTGAAGCCTCACAGCAACCATGAGAGATAAGTATTGCAGGCATCATTATGTCCACTTTATAGATAAAGAAACTGAGGATCAGAGAAATTAACTGACTTGCCCAGGGTTGCAGGTGTCTGAGGTAGAATTGGAACTCAGCTTTCTCTCATTCTAAGTCTGTCCAGCACTCTATCTCCTTGGCTAGGCTGACTTGACAAGCTGTTTTAGCCAGAGTGATAGATTAGAAGCTCCTCGAGGGCAGGGCCTGTCTTTTGCCTCTTTTTAGTATCCCCAGCAAGTAGCACAGAGCCTCATACATAATAGGTGCTTAATGTTTACTGACTGACTTCTGGCTTTAGGGTCTCATGATGGTTCTCCAGGATTCATCTTTGGCTTGACTGTGTTTGTTTACAGAATCAATTTATTCCAATTTCTGAAATAGCTTCAGTTTTGCTTTGTTTTGTTTTGTTTTGAAACAGAATGCCATCCATTGAGAGCTGCAGCTACACTGGATTTTATTGTTTGATATTAAACAGCTGAGAGTTACTGTCTGCTGCTTTGCTTTTCCACAGGCACTACAGACATGGAAAAAATCTATCTTGAATTCAATTCAATTTTAAAGATTATTAGGAATCTACAGTTCTGACATTGGGGACATGAAAGATGCTTGCCCTCAAGATTACATTCTACAAAAACAAAAGAAGTCCCTGGAATAAAAACACTGAGGTGGGGACAGTAAGGAGAAGCTGGGTCTTTAAGGGATGGTTTTTGTGTCTACTCTCTGTGACCCCATTTGGGGTTTTCTTGGTAAAGATGCTGGAGTGGTTTGTCATTTCCTTCTCCAGCTCATTTTACAGATGAGGAAACTGAGGCAAACAAGGTTAAGTGACTTGCCCAGGGTCACACAACCAGTAAGTGGCTGAGGCCAGACATGAACTCAGGAAGATGAGTCTCCCTGACTCTAGGCCCAGCACTCTATGCACTGTGATGTATTTCCACAAGAAAAAAAGCTGTCTCCTGCAAGAATGTACAGACCTTGAAAGCTTTTTTAAAAAATATCATGATCACAGATTTACAGTTGGAAGGGAACTTAGAAGCCATGAAATATAAGCTCCTCATTTGACAAGTGAGGAAAGTGAAGCCCAGAGGAAAGACATTACTTAGCCAGAGTCCCAGAGGTAGCCCTCCACTTTACAGATCAGGAAACTGAGGCCCAGAGCAATGAAGTGACTTGCCCACAATCACACAGGGACTAAGTGAGGACAGGATGTGAAGCTGGGGCCTCTAACTAAAAGTCCAGCATGCTGTCTATGGTACCATTATGCTCACTGTCAAGAATACACATACCCTTACAGAAACTGCCATGTTGTGCGATGACTAATATTGATAGACTTAACTCTTCTCAGCAATACAAGGATCTAAGACATCTCCAAAAGCCTCATGATGGAAAATGCTATCCACAAAGAAGAAAGAACTATGGAGTTTGAATGCAGATCAAAGCATACGATTTGCTATTTTTTTTTCTTCTATTGTGTTTTGTTTCCTCTTTCTGGTGGTTCCTCCTATTGGTTCTAATTCTTTTTTACAACATCACTAATGTGAAAATATGTTTAATAGGAATGTATAGCCTATATCAGATTACGTGCCATCTTGGGAGAGAGATGGGGAGGGAGGGGGAGAAAAAATGTAAACTCAAAAGCTTATGGAAGTGATGGTTAATAATTCAAAATAAATTAATTTTTTAAAAAAAGAATACATGTAGCCTTAATGCCAATTCCCATTTCCATATGGCCTGGCAGCTCCCAAAGTACTGCCCTGCCTTAAAAGGACAAAGGGCAAGTGCTTTTATCCCATGTTTCAGGTCAGCAAACAGACTGAGAAGTGACATGACTTTTCTGGGATCACAGAGCTCCCAAATGCCTGAGATCTGAACCCAGGAGCCTGACTCCAGGTCTGGTGCTTCATTGCTTCCGCCTCGCTGACGCTATCAAAGCCATGTATTTTAAGAAGCCTTTTATCTCTTTTGTCTTTTGGTCCAGTTAATGGAAAGGATTGTTGATGTTTGTATATGTAGCTTGCCTTGCTGTCAGACTAAGTTCTGTCAGGGGGAGAGCTGCGTCTTACTGAGTGTCTCCACCTCCCCCAGCCCCTCGCACTACACTCAGCACCGAGGAGGTGACTGAGAACACTTCCTGAGGCTTAAAAGGATTCTAAATACCAAAGAAATGGCTGAGGCTAGCTCCATGGTGATAAAAGCCTGAAAAAATATGTGCAAGAGTACATGCTGAAAGAGCCTGAGAGGCTTCTGGATTGAGGATGGGAATCCAGAATGCAGGTCTTCATTCAGCTCCCCTGAGGGAGAGGCGGAAGGCACATGTGTCAGGTGAGCCCCACCTCCCCACAGACACTGATGGAGATGGCCAGGACCCTGAGCCCACAAGCGTTGGGACATCAGTGTCCCTGAGACCAATGGCCCCAACATCTACAACAGAGGGGAGCAATCACGGTGGAAGAAGGACTCGCTTTCCTCATTGCTACCAAATATCAACTAATGGCCAAAAGCCATCAATGGAGAGGGGAGCCCAAGGAAGCCCTAGGCATGGGGGTATCCCCCCCCAACACCAGTCCTGTGTTCAGTGCAGCCCCCACAGGCAATGTCCCCAGAGCCCCGGGAGGGACGCCCCCAATCTGACCCCTTGCGAGGGGCCCTAGCCCCTTCCTTCTCAGAAGCTGCAGCTCCTGAAGATCCAGAATCAAAAGGTCAAAAGATCTTGTCACCAAAGTTCTTAATACTGTCCCCCCTTAGAAACAGGGATGGTTCTATCAGCGGCCAACAGCACTGCAGAAGAGGAGCGGCCGTCTGTTGGCAGCTACACCCCAACAGCTACGGGGTTGGCCTTTTCCGTGATGTTGAGGACATATACATGTGTGTATGTGTGTGTGTGTGTGTGTGTGTGTGTCTGGCACATAGTGTACTCTCTGTCCCTGATTCTGTCTTTCTCTCAGTCCTCAGTCTCTCTCCCCCCTCTCTCTGTCTCTCTCCTCTGTCTCACCTCTCTCTGTCTGTGTCTGTCCTCTCCCAGTCCCCTGTCCCTGTCTTCTCTCTCTCTCTCTCTCTCTCTCTCTCTCTCTCTCTCTCTCTCTCTCTCTCTCTCTCTCTCTCTCTCTCTCGTTCTCCCTTTTTCATTAGAATGTAAGTTGCCTGTGGGAACCAGCTTTGGTCTTTGTCTTTGTATGCCCAGCATCTAGCACAGTACCTGGCACATAGTAGGTGCTTTTTTTTAAAAGCCTTGCTGAATCGACTTCAAATACCTGGAGATGCTGACTGAAACTGGCCCTGGATATACCGCTGGAAGATGCTGGTAAATATCTGGAAGGCTAGCTTTGCAGCCGTAATTGAAAACTTTCAACATGAGCTCCAAACCATGGAAACATATTAGAAAGATGGAAACGTATTAGAAAGACAGAAACATCCGACTGATGTCATTCTAAAACTAAATAATTGACTTTCTAAGGTAAAGGTTGACTCTCATTACTTCAGCGAGGGGGTGTGATCTCATCCCTCCAACAGCACAGATCGCAGCCCACCCATACCTGACTCTCCGGGGTGACTCAAACCAATGCCCTCTCATAGGTCGGCCACGGGAGGGCCACCCTAAGTGCTGCAGTCTTTCCTTCTCTTCTCCTGCCATTGTGAGGCTCTCAATGGAGCCCACGGGCCGTCTATCAGTCATCCCTCGTTCCCACCATGTGACCAGCCCATCTTTTTTTGAGAATATCTTTTCCCCTGCTCTCCTTTGTAAACACTATCGATTTGGAAAATAAGGCAGACTCTTGGGAGAGAGCCCGGCACATGCGTTAAGTATGCTGCCATATCCGACGCCTGTGCTTTAAATAATAGTCTCCGGCACCGACCGAGTCCCCACTTCCCTTTCTTCCGGCACCCTAGTTTTTATCCTGGATCATCCTGAGTGCTGAAGAGCTCTGGGCACCTGAGATCCTCTGAGAAAAGCGTCGGAACTGAAAAGCATAGAGAGCCGCCAATAAATGACCAAACCAGAGAATATCCATATCGCTCAAACTGCTTTGGGCTGGCAGCTCCGATCAGAAAGATAAACAGACCTTCGGGAGCGTTTCTCCTTGCAACAATTCAGGACTGGGACCCACACTTTGCTTGCTAGCTTTTCTCGGGGACAGTGGCCACTGATTATGACTCAGAGGGTTACCTCTCCCCTCCCACCCTTTGCATACGCTTTCTGATTGAACTTTAAGCTTTCCCGTTTTTTCCATCAAGATTTAAGTAAAATGTACAACCAGAACAAGGCAAAGAAATCGCAGTGATTTCCTCTCTAGCTGCCGAGAAAGAAAGCCGCTCTCATTGAACCAGCAGCGCCTTACGCTTTCCGAAACGCAAGCGGATCCCGAAAGGAAGGCTTGCGGAAGAATGAGAAAGAGAAAGAAAGGGAGACAATTGGCTCGCAGGTTCAAGGCTGTCGTCTCCCTGCAGCCGGCCCTACTGGCGGCGCTCGGGGCTTTGCCCCTAATGCCCTCCACAGATCCGAACCAGCTCGAAAAGTTCATCCCCGTTTCAGGACAGCAGGGGCAGCATCAGGGGATAACGTGCAGGATGGTAAATGAAAAATGTCCAAACCTAGTATGCAGACGAGCAAAGGAGAACCAGCTGTCAGCCGCTTCCAAGAGCGTGGCTTCTCTCCCCCAGCCCCTCTCCCTGCGCTCAGCCTCCCGAGACTGGCAGGTCGCAGATACACCATCCATCCATCCATCTGGCCCCATGAAAAAAAGGCAGATGCAAACTGAACAAATAAACCCAGCGAAATACTCACGGCAAGGAAGGATTCCTACACACGCTGCTCCATTTTCAGGTTGGAGAGAAGATGGAAGGCCATTAGGAGAGCGTGGTGGAAGGCCAAAAACGGGGACCTCCACCCCCACGATCCTATAGCCAGCCCACTGCAAAGGAGCCCCAGCCGGGGCTGACGTCACGGATTCATGAATGGATGTAAATCGGACTGGTTTAGGATTCCGCGCAGCCCTGGCTGTGGTGTGTGCCATGCGAGAGAGAAAGAGGGAGGGAGGGTCCGCGAGGAGGACCGGCCAATCAGCGGCCCTCTGCTGTGGCCTGCCTGCTGGGACAAGGAATCTGGGTACGGAATAAACAAAGCCCGCCAATCAGGCTTGTGCCACAGGGCTTCTGACACAGGGCGATGACAGAATCTGGCAGCTCGAAGAGAAGTGTGTGTGTGTGTGTGTGCGTGTGCGCGCGCACCTGCGTGCGCCTGTGTGTGTGTGTGTGTGTGTGTGTGTGTGTGTGTGTGTGTGTGTATGTGTGTAGGGGGGCGGCGGGGGGGGGGAAGATGATCATGCAGACACATTACCATTGCTGAATCAGGCAGCAAAAAATACAACTTGGCTGGAGAAAAAAAATCAATGACACCCATCATCTCTGTGAATGCACCTACATCTGTCTCTCCAGCTAACCTCCTAGATTCAGCGCCTGAAGGGACCTCCGAAGCCATTCAGTCCGACCTCCCTCACTTTACAGGTGACACTGAGCCCCAAAGAGGTCCCCACAGGTAGGAATCCCCCAAGGTGAGCTTTGAACCCAGATCCTTTGATCTGAGTCAGCATTCTTCTCATTGCACCAGGACGATCCCCAGGTTTTACAGATGGGGAAACTGAGGCACAGAGCAATAAGACAATCCTAGCTCTAGAGCTGGAAGGAAACTTTAGCAGTTCCATAGTCCAATCCCCTCATCTTACAAATGAGGAAACAGGCCCCGCGAGGTTCAGGGACTTGTCCGGTCACATACATGGTAAAGGCAACATTCTAAACCTTTGCTCCCGAATCCAGAGTTCTTTTCCCTGCAGTAATCATCCCCACCCCCCAAAGTCATTTTATCCCTCATTAGGATGACTTTCCGTCAGTTTCTAGCAGCCCTAATGTGACAAAGCAGAGCCAAGATAGGAGGAGTAGCCTAGATGTAGAGCTCCAACAGGCCCTAGGGGTCATCTAGATGATTCCCCTTCATTTCACCAGAGGAGGAAACCAAGGCTCGGAGGCAGCTAGGTAGTGCAGTGGGTCCTGTATGGGACCGGAATTTAAATCCTGCCCTGGGGATCATAGTTCTTGGCTTCTCAAAGGGTGGGGGAGGAGGTGGAGGGAGGGAGAGAATTTGGAACTGAAAATAAAAACAAATCCTTCCCAACACAACTTCCTAGTTGTGTGACCCTGGGCAGGTCACAGTAATCTTGGTGGGTGGCAGTGTCCCCATCTGTAGAATGAGCATAATGATGGCACCTACCTCCCAGGGTGGCTGTGAGGATCCAGTGAATTGACATCTCTAGAGTGCTTTGTAAACCTTAAAGCACTATATAAATGCAAGCTTTGAAGAAGATGAAGTCCTTAAGTCACAATCTGGAGAGCCAGAGTTCACATTCACTTCATGTGGCTTCAAATTCATTGCTCTTTTAACGGGACCTCTCAATCTAGCAAGTACCACCCAAAGTCAGTGGCTAGGGAGCATCCTTAACGAGCCCACAAATCCGACATGGGAAAAAGGTGGAGCGGAGATGATGGTCTGGTGATAGGAAAAATATAAATGCTGGGAGCAGTCCTTTCAAAAGTGCCACAGTGAGCAGCCCTTTTGCTGTATGGGAAGTGTCGTCCAAAGTGGACACAGAAGAACCCAACAGCCAGAGACATTCTTCCCATGGAGGGGCCCTTTTATCTGACTCGTGTGACTTCTGGCTGTTTAAGGACCCCTCTCCAAAAGTGCTGCTAAGAAAGCCTCAAGCAGGCCTGGGGCTTGGTCAGAAGCTTTGTTGATGACGGGCGTACAAACATCTGAAGCAGGTTTCACTCAGTGAGAATCATGATTTATAGACCCTAAAAAGACTATCCTGCACGTTGGACCTGACCTGGCAAGCCTGGCACATCTGAGAGAAGGAAAGGACAACGGGCGAGTGAAGGACTGCTCAGGACTGTCTGGGACAGACTTCCTCCTTCCTCTCTTACGCAACTGCATTATTTTATGTACACACACACAGAGATGTGCATGCATGCACGCACCGGAAAGAGAGAAAGAGATGGAGAGGAAGAAAGAGAGAAAAGGAGCAAGGGAAGAAGAGAGAGACAGAGACAGAAAGAGACAGAGAAAGACAGAGAATTAGTGAGCCACACACATGGGGTTGCGGGTCACCCACTCCTGAGTTCAATGAGCCCACTAGTGTGCATCTTGGCTCAGGAGACATGGTCAAGCCAATCTCCATCCTGTGAAGACACTTTTTGAGAACAGTACTCTTCTCTGTTCAAGAAAGGGAGGCCAAGGAATTGGGGATGGAAAGGACCTCAGTCAAAGGTGAATTTAGATCAAAGAGACATTGAAAAAGCCAAGCCTGTTTCAAAGCCTTTTTCTTCCATAGGTAAAAAGCCTCAATCACCAGGCCCTGGGGAATACAGAAGAAAAAGCAAAAACAGTCCCTGCCTTCAAGAAGCTTATATTCTAAAGGGGTAGGCAGCATGTACATAAATGAATATACAAAATGATAACAGTGAGCATTTACATAGGGCTTTAGGGTTTGTAAAGTGCTTTACAAATATTATTTCATTAGCTCCCCAAACAAGCTAGGAGACAAGAATAATTTTATTCCTGTTTTGTAGAAGAGGAAAGGGAGGCAGATAAAGGTTAAGTGACTTGCCCAGCATCATAAATCTAGTAAATATTCAGGACAAAGTCTCTATCCATTTACCACTTAGATGCTTATAAAAGATAACTGCAAGGGGCAGCAAAGTGGTGCAGTGAATAGAACACTGGCCCGTGTAGTGAGGAGCACCTGAGTTCAAATTTGGCATCAGACACTTCATACTCACTAGTTGTGTGACCCTGGGCAAGTCACTTAACCCCAACTGCCTCACCAAAAAACCCCCAAAATAAAAACAAACAAAAAAAAGATAACTACAGAACAGCTGTATAACTTATAACTACACACTGCTGTGGGAAGGGGCAGGTGAGAGACCAGGAAAGACCTGGCAGAAAGTGGTGTCTGAGCCAAATCTGGAAGGAAACTCGGAATTGTAAGAGAATGAGGGTAGGGATGGGGGACAGTTGGTACAGGGACGGATATGCAAGGCTGTGTGGGAGCGGCTGGAGCCAGGTCAGGTGGGTGATGTCGCCTGTCTCATCATCTCTGCTAAAACGTCTCATAACAAGTTAACCCTGGAGACTGCTGCCTCTGCCACATACTGTCTCATAGGCAGAGTGGCTTCCTCAGAAAATTTCTTTTCATTTGTTCTGGACAAAAAGAGGGGAGTGAGTGGCTGGGCTAATTAATTAAATACCCTTCCCTACTCCCATCGTGCAAAAAGGGCCACGGGGCAAGTGGCGAACCCTCACCTTCAATGACCGAAGCTGCTGCTCTTCCTCAGGCCCAGAGAAAGGGTGCAGAGCATAGCCACATTCTCAGACACAAGTCTAGTCCGGGGTCTCTTTTTTTTTTTTGCTTTTTGATGAGGCAATCAGGGTTAAGTGACTTGCCCAGGGTCACACAGCTAGTGAGTGTTACATGTCTGAGGCTGGATTTGAACTCAGGGCAGGTGCTGTCTTCACTGAGCCACCTAGCTGCCCCTGGGGTCCCTTTTCATCAGTGAATGTTATCTCAAGCAAGCTCTTCCCAGCTCCCTCCCTCCTGTGGCTAGCAGAAAGGTACTGGTCAGCAAGCTCCCACTGGAGACTCTTACACTCCAGGGAACATAAAGATGTAGCTCAAGAGTTGGAAGGAATCTTAGCAGCCCAGTCCAATCTTCTCATTTAACAGATGAGGAGACTGAGGCCCAGTGACTTGCTCCAGGTCACAGAAGAAATAAATAGAAAGGCCCAGGTTAATCTTCCCTGGAGCTCTGCCAGGGGTATAGATCCATGTGGGGACTCCTGCAGAGGCCAGGCTGAAGGGGACACTGGCCAGACAGGCCTGAAAGCCCTCAGGAGTGTACTGTTCATTGGATAAGTGCCTGAAGTTTTTCCCTAGGCCAAGACTTCCCAGCATGCTAAGGGGAGGCGGGGAGGATCTGAAGGAATGATCAGATTACCAGGGTCAGACCCTACCTGGAGGGTGGAGGGTTGACTTGGGCACAACCCACTTCCGGGTGGGCGTGGTCACTGAGAAACATTTATTGGCCAGCTGTGCCCTAGACTGGGAATCTTCCTGCCTCAGGGCTTTTCAGTGGTGGCAAGAGGAGCCTCTGGCCACTGCTGATTGGTGAAGAGGCTGCACCCCATTATTCTTGTGCTCAGAGTCCTCGCTGTGCTGGGGGGTGGGGTGGGAGGTGACCTTTAGCTTTGTGTAAATCCTGGTTGCTGAATTCCACCCAGCAGGCCTAGTAAAGGCAAGCTAGAGGTGGACACTTTTAGGAGGTCCCAGTCTGCTTTCGCCCGGCCCCGCTCTTAGTTCATGTCGGCACTTGGCCTTGTCTCAGCAGCACCGTGGCCTTGACATGCCCCCTGGGGCTGCCTCATCCTTGTCCGGCTTGGGTGTTCCTGGACATCCACTTAGGACTATGTCCAATTCCCTGTGGCTCACCCCACAATGGACACAGTGTACCATGGGAACTGTCCCACTGCAGGGCTCCAGAGGCTGCAGCTGCCCACTAACCCTTTCTATCCTATCACTCAATGGTAGGACTGGACAGCTGCTCCCACTCCATATGGCAGGAAAAGAGACATTTCTACCAAGATTATGAAAGCTGTAAAAGTCCTCACAGGAGGAATCTGTCATCTAGAGAAGTTAAGCCTGTCCCATTATGATCATAAGGAATGGGGATTAGGAAGGCAGCCGTCATGGCCAAAGGGTTGGCCTTGAAGTCAGGAAGAACTGAGTTCCAGTCCAGCCCCTGACAGACACATTCTGGCTCATACCTGACTATGTCTCGTTTCCTCATTAGTAAGAGGACAACTACAGCCATGAGGACCCATTTCACAGGGTTGTGATGTGGGGGTGCACAAGGCCCAGACGAGATGTACGGCGAACATCACAGAAGCACCGGACGGAGTGAGGATGAGGAGGATTTTGTCAGCCCAGTGGGTGTTCAGCAACTTCTCATGTGCATCATTTACCTCCCATTCAAGAGTTTCCACACAGGCCCAAGTAAGTCACAGGATGGGTTTGACCTCGTTCCCAAAGAGACTTTCGGGATTTCCTGTGCTGGAGAGACAGGCCTGCTAGCAAGATCCTTTAGGAAAGGTGGTGCAGGAGGAAGGAGGGTCCACTCAAGCGAAGGGAGAGCAGTCGGTCACAGCTGACTGATGGGCCGCCTCACACCAACTTCCTTGCCCAGATAGAATGCCCGGCTGCCCCAGGGGCCTGCCCACCCACATCAGTCCAAAGGAGAAGGGCATGACCCCCATGAGCCAGGACCTGGCCTTTCCAGGTAGAAATCCTCTATGGCAAGCTGCTGCTTCCAGCCGAAGGTTGTCCTGAAAGAGCCGGCTGGCCCTGGGTCCCAGCATCACCTTTGTTTAGTTCCCTTTGTAACCCTGGGCAAATCCCTTCATCTGTCTGGGCCTCAGTTCCTCAATCTGTATGTAAGGGAGGGGTTTTCCCCCACCCCTACCACAATCAACCAATTGGCAGATTAGGTTTAAACAAGACTGTCTACACCTTGTGAACCCCTTCATCCTATTCAGTTGGGTCAAGAATTGCATTTGGCAAACTGATAGCCAAGCAGTGGTCCAATCAACCTGTGGAAGATGTCCAGTTTGGAGGATCTGCATTCAAGACAAGCCCTTGGGAAGGAATCTCCAGGCTAGAGGGGCAGGGGGTGCTACTCCTCCATTGACCAACTTATTGGAGAAGTTGGATTAGTAGCAGACAATGGATCCAGCAACGGACGGCCACCTGGAGCGGAAGGCAACTTCAGGGGTGCTCCCACCCCGTGGCGGAGGGAAGTGCCAGCCAGGGACTGGACAGAGGCATAAACCCTCAGAGCTCCTGGAGAGAGCTGTGTACACATAAAGGACATTCCCCGAGGGCCCCTCAGAGGGACAAAGAGTTCTAGGAGCCAAGAGCGGGGACTTAGCTTTGGGCCATGTGTGTTCTCTACATGTGCAGGTGGAAAAGAGTGTGGGCCCTAGTCTTTTTTTGGCGGGGGTAACTATAGTTGCTCCTACACCATATAGTGTGTATAAAATATGTTTCACAAAATCTAACCGAGGCTGATTGACTAGTTATCAATGAGGAGAATACTTGTGAGACTTTTAAGTGACCCTAACGGGGTGCTTGGGTGCTTGTGTTTGGGTGCTTGTACTTGGACCCCAATTTCTCCCTAGCCTCAGAAACACTGTCCCTGACAGTTTCTCCCCAGCACAAGGACCCTGTGCTTAGCAATTACTCATGAGTGGGCCCCAGCCCACTCCGTGGTGCAGTTCCAAAGAGCACCTGAAGGATTTATTAGTTTAAACTGGCTTTGCACTGGGTCATAAAGACATTCTTACCCACTACTATACTATCCTACCACCCTACCTTATTATCTACATCCTGGGCTCCTCATTAACTTTATTCTACACTTAAGACATATGTATACTACCTACATCTATCTTGTCAAACAAGACATTGATTGGTGGCAGACTGGACAACTCTCAGTTACCCTGAACTCTGGTTGACTTAGTGACGTAGCAGGCCTAAAACCACACCTCCATGTGGCCCCCCCTTGTGGGCTTTTCCTAATGAACTCTGGGTAAAACACTTGCGCAGTAGGTACAAGAAGTGCATGTTCTTTTAAGAACTGACCGCTCCTTAACCACTCCCTAATCCCACCCTGAATCCCTAGGTAGCATATTTGGTACATGTTTTATTGTATTTTATCCTATGTAAACTTCAATTGTACCTCTCTAAGGTTGTGGATCCTTTAAGAATCCTTGCTCGCTGAAAAGCGTAACAATAAATCTTTGCCACCTTGAATTAAAGAATGCTTGAGTCTGTGAATTCATTCCAGATGACCTGTCCTGTACTCTGGTCTTTGAGAGGTCACAACCCCTCAATCTCTCACACCGCAACAACCCGAAGAGAAACCCTAAGGGCAGAAGTGGTCAACCACCCTCTGGGGCCTTGTTCTACCAAGGTCAGAGGCAGCAAGTGCTAAATGTCAAAGGAGGCATTGCATGAGATGGTCCAGGACACCTCCTCCACCTCTATATTAGTGAGCCTGTGAAATGCAGAGCCTCCAGAATGAGGCCTGGAGTGACCCCCTCCACACACATACAAAGAAACAGTCCAGAGGGACTCCAGACTGTGCTTACCTTGAGATGAACTGGATCTTTAAGAAAAGGATTCTCTGTTTTATGGGTTGAGGCAAGACTGAGGGATGACACAGTGGACAGCCACAATGTTTCCCTGGGATGTCACCAGAAAGCAAAGCAGGGTCCCTGCTGGACTCCGGGGGGGGGTCACCTCATGGGAGGCTGTGGACAAGTTACATAGGATGAGAAGCAGGTACTTGTGGGCTGCAATCTGCAGCATGGAGAGAACAGCTACGTTAAGGAGACCCCAAGCTCCATTCCCAGGAACAGTGATCATTATTTTCAAGGAAACCAAAAATGTCTTCCACAGAATGAAAAGATTCCCTTTGCCTTTAAGGGAGAAACCAAAGCAGCCAGCTGAGCTGGGGAGGCAAGAATCGCCTTCACTGAAAGGCAAAAAATCCACAGAGTCAGAAACTCCATAGATTAAGGAAGCACTTAGGACCAAGAATGAAAAACAAATATTACCAACCAGCATTCTTGGAATTTTTCTCACACCTCTGAATCACCTCTAGGATTAACTATATTCCTTGACAACCTGGCCCCAGTGACTCATTTCACATCACTCCCTTCCATGCCCATAGGCAGGGTCCCAGGCCAGTCCTGGATGCCAAGCAGGGCCCTCGGACTCCACTCACACCCTTAGGCCCTCCCCCCTTTCCCTAATGATGGTGAAATCTTGCCCTGCAAGGCAGAAGCACCTAAGGAGCCCTGGGCCTTGCTCTCAACCCATCACTCAAGGCATTTCCTCTGGGCATTTCCATCTGTCCTGTTCTGAATTAGCCTATAGTGAAGGTGTTGTTTCCCCTAATTAGAAAGACAGCTTCCTGAAAACCAAAATGGTTTAGCTTTTCTATTTATACCCTCCACTTTTAATAAGCATTGAACAAATTGTTTTTTCATTCATTCATTCACTCACCCATCACCAACTGTCCATCCAAACTGGCCTTCTAACTGTTCTTCACATATGACACTCCATCTCCCATTCATTCCTCCCCAAGCTGCATTCCTGACTTTCCCAGACTTTCATCTCCCACACCCCACAAATCTCCTCATCCTGGAAGCTCCTTCCAGTCCTGGAGTTCACACAGGAGAAGGATCCTCTTTCCCTTCGCCTCTTCCTAGGACTGGACAGCTCCTCTCAGACCCCCCCCCCCAAGCCAGTTCTGAGCACATTCCTGATTCCTAGCCTGTCCCTCACCTGTTCACACCCACCTATCTAGCCCCTTTTACATATCACCTTTCCCATTAGAACTATGCTTCTTGAGTTCAGGGACTGCCTTTTGGCTTGTATTTGCATTCTCAGCACACAGTAAGTGCTTAATAAATGCTTGCAGTCTCTCACCTCTGTACTTTAAAAAAAATTTTTTTTTTTGGCTAGGCAATGGGGTTAAGTGACTCACCCAGGGCCACACAGCCAGTAAGTGTTATGTGTCTGAGGCTGAATTTGAATTCAGGTCCTCCTGATTCCAGGGATGGTGCTCTATCCACTGTGCCACCTAGCTGCCCCACCTCTGTACTTTTATACCAAGCCCAGAATGTCCTCCTTCCTCATCTCTACTTTTTACACTCCCTGCTCCCCTCCTTTATCCCCCTCCCTAGCTGTGTCTTGCCTTCCATTAATTTTGCATATAGCTCTACATTCACATGTCCCACCCAGCAAATGGAACTTGAGCTTTTTGAGGGCAGAGACTGTCTTGGTGGTTCTCTGGAGCCTAACACAGGCCTTGGCATGCAGCGGGCACCCAACAAATGCTTGGTGATGGATTGATTCTTAGAATTTTTAAATGATCTTTGTGATTAAAAAAAAAATCCCCCAAAGCCCTCACTGAACACTTCTCGAAGATTTTGAAAGAAAACTCCCAGTTGTTAAGAGAGCTGACTTAGCCAATATTTTTGTTGAAGAGAATGAGCTGTCTTGTCAGCTAGGGAACAGAGAGTGCTTAGTTACAAGCTATTGAAAACAAATCCTTAAGCGCTTAGGGCTGCCTCCTGCTTTTCTTTTTTTTCCATTTCATATCACTTGATATTTTTTCTTTTTTTTTAATATAAATTTGTTTATTTTTAGTTTTCAACATTCACTTCCACAAGTTTTTGAGCTCCAAATTTTCACCCCATCTCCCCCCTCCCCCCAACCCAAGATGTCATGCATTCTGAATATCCCTTCCCCTAGTCTGTCCTCTCTTCTATCTCTCTCCCCTTCTCTTATCCCCTTCCCCTTCTATTTTCCTGTAGGGCAAGACAGACTTCTGTATCCCATTTCCTATATTTCTTATTTCCCAGTAGCATGTGAAAACATTTTTTTTTAAAACATACGTTTTTAAAACTTTAGGTTTCAAATTTTCTGTCTTCCTCCCTCCCCACCCACCCTCATTGAAAAGGCAAGCAACTCAATATAGGTTGTACATGTGCAGTTATGCAAAACATGTCCAGTAGACATGTTGTGAAAAACTAACTCTATTTCCCTTAATCCTATTGCCCTCCCATTTATTCTATTCTTTCTTTTGACCCTGTCCCTCCTCAGAAGTATTTACTTCTGATTACCCCTTTCCCAATCTGCCCTCCTCTCTATCATCCCCTGCTCTCTTGTCCCTTCTCCCCCTATTTTCCTGTAGGGTAAGACAGATTTCCATACCCAATTGAATGTGTATGTTATTCCCTCCTTAAGCCAAATCCTATGAGAATAAGATTCACTCATTCCCTCTCACCTTCCCCCGTTTCCCCTCCACTGTAAGAGACTTTTCTTTTTTTTTTTTGTGAGATAATTTACCCCATTCTACCTCTCCCTTTCTTCTTCTCTGAGTATAATCCTCTCTCATCCCTTAATTTTATTCTCCAGATATGACCCCTTAATCTTCAACTCACCCTGTGCCCTCTATCTATCTATCTACATATACATACATATAATTTTTTTCCTTCAACTACCCTAATACTGACAAAGGTCTCATGAGTTATAAATATCATCTTTCCATGCAGGAATGTAAACAGTTCAATCTTAATAAGTCTCTTATGATTTCTCTTTCCTGTTTACCTCTTCATGTTCCACTTGAGTCCTGTATTTGAAAGTCAAATTTTCTATTCAGCTCTGGTCTTTTCATCAAGAATGCTTGAAAGTCCTCTATTTCACTGAATGACCATTTTTTCCCCTGAAGGATTATACTCAGTTTTGCTGGGTAGGTGATTCTTGGTTGTAATCCTATCTCCTTTGCCCTCCGGAATATTATATTCCATGCCCTGCGGTCCTTTAATGTAGAAGCTGCTAAATCTTGTGTTATCCTGATTGTGTTTCCACAGTACTTGAATGTTTCCTTCTGGCAGCTTGTAATATTTTCTCCTTGACCTGGGAACTCTGGAATTTGGCTATAATATTCCTAGGAGTTTTCCTTTTGGGCATCTCTTTCAGGAGGAGATCAGTGGATTCTTTCAATTTCTATTTTGCCCCCTGGTTCTACTATATCAGGGCAGTTTTCCTTGATAATTTCTTGAAAGATGATGTCTAGGCTCTTTTTTTGATCATGGCTTTCAGATAGTCCAATAATTTTTAAATTCTCTCTCCTGGATCTATTTTCCAGGTCAGTTGTTTTTCCAATGAGATATTTCACATTGTTTTCTAATTTTTCATTCTTTTGGATTTGTTCTACTGTGTCATGATTTCTCATAAAGTCACCATCTTCCAATTGCTCTATTCTAATTTTTAAGGAAGTATTTTCTTCAGTAAGCTTTTGGACTTCCTTTTCCATTTGGCCAATTTTGCTTTTTAGGGCATTTTTCTCCTCATTGGCTTTTTGGACCTCTTTTGCCATTTGGGTTAGGCTATTTTTTAAGGTGTTATTTTCTTCAGTATTTTTTTGGGTCTCCTTTAGCAAGCTGTTGACTTGTTTTTCATGATTTTCTTGCATCACTCTCATTTCTCTTCCAGTTTTTCCTCTACTTCCCTTACTTGCTTCTCAAAATCCCTTTTGAGCTCTTCCAAGGCCTGAGACTGATTCATATTTTTCTTGGAGGCTTTGGATGTAGGAGCTTTGACTTTGTTGTCTTCTTCTGGTTGTATATTTTGATCTTCTTTTTCACCAAAGTAAGATAATATAGTCTGACTCTTTTTGCGCTGCTTGCTCATGATCCCAGACAATTACTTGAGTTTTAAACTCTTTGTTAAGGTAAGAGTCTGCTTCCAATGTGGAGAGTGTACTGTCCCAAGCTTCTGGGGTTTGTGTAGCTGTTTTCAGAGATACTTGTAGGGACCTGTAAATTTTCAGTTCTTCCAAGGTGGTATGATAAGGGGGTGAGGTGTTTACTCCTTTCCTGGCTTGCAACTACAAGTACTCCTTTCTGTCCTGTAACTGTGAGGAGGTACTCCTCTCCACAATCACTACAAGCTCCACCACGCCAGCGCTCCTCCTCACCCCAACACTGACACCCAGAACTGTGACCCAGATCCACACATGGGCAAAGCAAGAGATTCCTGTCTCAGCACTGGCAAAGAGATCCCTGCAATCCCTCTCTGATCAGCCACTGGATTTCCCCTCAGTCTGTGGGCCGGAAGCTCAGGAAGCAGCTGCCCCCCCCACAGGGCCACGCTCTTGGGGAATGGAGCTGAAACCCCACCTTCCTTTCTCAGCACCGACAGAAACAGACTTTTCCCACTGACCTTCTAAGTTGTCTTTGGCATTGGTGGATTGAGGAGTCTGGAAACCCCGCAATTCAGTCCTCTGAGGCCTGCTCCAGGTTTGCTGTGGCCTGCGTGCCCACCCCGCGCTGCGCTGCACTCCCAGCCTGGCGTGATACACCTTTCTGATCAATCATCCAGGTTGTCTTGGGCTGGAAATTTGTTTCACTCTGTCTTTTTGTGGGTTCTGCTGCTTCAGAGTTTGTTTAGAGCCATTTTTTGAGTATTTGCAGGGGTTTGGCGGAGAGCTCAAGCAAGTCACTGCTTTTACTCCCCCATCTTGGCTCTGCCTTGCATCCTGCTTTTCAAGAAGATAGATGCCTGATGCACTAATCCATTCAAAAGCAAATGGGTCTCCAAACTAATAAAATACTCGACTTCCCCCCAATATCCCTTTCCCCAACACCTATTTTCCAATGGAAGTCATGAGCCAAACTTCTGATACACTGAAAAGACTACCTGGAACTGCTTTAAACACACACTCACACTCACACACACGTAAACACACACACACCCCCCTTATTCCTCCAAAGACATAAAGGACTTTTCATGCCTCCTTTTATTTTTCCACATGGATCTTTTATCTTTTCTTTTTTTTTTAGGGAATTAGGTATTTATAATAAAAACATTGGAAATGTACTTTCTACTCTTTCTGATTCTGTATTTTCTGTGTTCCCTTCTCCCAATTTCCCTTTGCCACTAGACATCAGCTGCTGTTCCCTTGTGTTTCCCTTATGGCTGATGCTATCAACCCAAAGGAGCCATCACAAGTCCCCGGCCCCAAAAACTCAAGGGGAAAATGGGCAAATGAGTAACGAAGTGGAACAGAACCACTTCTCTTAAGGAAAGCAGAACCAGGGTCATCTGAAGTCTGCTCCTCTCTCCTAGACACTTGGATCATTTGACAGGGTCGCAGGTCATGAGTCAGAAGGAGGCTCAGAGGCTATTCACATCCACCCCTTCATTTTAGAGATGAAGACACTGAGGCCAGTGAGGTAGGAGACTTGACTTTTGTGTGTCCTCTCATTAGAATGTAAGCTCCTGGAGGGCAACTTTTTCTTTTTGTTTGTATTCCCTGCACAGCACCCAGTACAAAGTAATGGCACAAAGTCATCGCTTAACGAATGCTTGTTGACTGGCTAACTGACCAAGGTCACATAGCAGATGAAGGCAGAATCAGGATTCAAACCCAGTTCCTTGGACTCCAAATCCAGTACCTCGGTGGAATATCCATGGCTCTTTGAAAGCTGGGTCAGTCTGGTTGCAGCAGTCCTGTCAGAGGCATCATTACTGCTTTCATGCCTAGATCTATAAGACCCCAGGTCTCCCTCCTTCAGATCCAGAGCCGATTGGGGAAATCCCTTGTAACTTATGGACATTGGTAGGAGTTTTACATGAAGGACATCACAGATTTGCACGAACACAAAGTAGTTTGTTGTCTCCAAAGTCTTTGTATTGTCCAGTCAAATGAATCAAATAAGCATTCTCCAAGCGCTGGGTCCTGGGGATTCCAAAGATGCAACAATGCCTGCTCTCAAGGAGCTGAAGCCCCCCAGTCCCATCATACAGGCACGTTCCCCGACCCGTCGACCACTCGAGGACGCCAGTCTTCTCACCTCTATGGACTCCGAGGGCATCTGCCATTTCAATGCTGAGCTCAACAGATGGTCAGGTGGCACTAAGGCCACTCCCCATTTTCTCTGGCTTCTACCCATTCTTCCTTATTGACACACTTCCACCCAAACTCTTCTACTGCCCACTTTCTGAATCATGATTGGGCATTCTGCTCTCTCATGTGCAAGCTCAGCAGTGGAAAGACAACAGGCTTCATGGCAGAGAGTTTACTTTTGACTGCCGTTGTCAACCTTGGGCAAACCCATTCACCTGTCTGGGCCTCAGGTTCTCTCTCCACACAACTGGGGAGCTAGACTCGGCAGCCCCTTCCAGCTCCGAGTCCAGGACCCACCAATTATCTCCAAGTTCCCTGCCACCTGTGAAATGCTAGGATTCCTATCAACTCTCGGTGATCTTTGTGCTGATAATTTATCCACTAACTGGATCCTTCCAGGGTATCTGCTTCAGTCATCTCTTGAGGAATGAATGAAGGAAGCTTAAGCTAGATGTAACCAAAGGTGGCCAATCACCTGCTGACTCCCCTCTCCCATATATCCTGAGTTCCAGGATCACCTATCATTGACCCATCAATCCCCAGGCATTATTTTATTATGTGCCTAGTACAGGTCGGTTGCTGGAGACATAAAAACAAAGCTGGTGGAGTTCCAGCCATCAAAGAACTTAGCCTAGGCCACAGTCAACCAACTAACCAACCATGTGCTGGGTACCATGCCAACAGCTGAAGAGACAAAGACAAAAGCTGAAACAATAACCCCTCTCTCTATTATCCATGCAACCACACCCCCTCCACTGGTGCAGACAATTCAATTCAATTCAATTCAGCATTTATTAAACATCTGCTATGTGTAATCTACCGTCTTAAACACTGAGTATACAAAGACTCACCTCCCTGCCAAAGAAATAAACCATATCTGCTTTCAAGGACCTTCCATTCTAAGATGGGAAAATAGGGAGCAAGTTATGATCTCTCCAAGGATGGCTTTAGCTGAGGCCAGGCCAGACTGAAAGTTCCCTCCCCTTATTCAGCTTTTAAACAACAGTCTGTCCCATTCCCAGGCCTACTCCTCTCTCAAGGACCCATTCTTCCATCACTGATTAGGAGATCTGTCCCAGTCTTCAGATTCACATCTATGCTCGGTCACCCCCTGTGTGGCCTTAGGCAAGTATTTAACCTCTCTGGGCTTCTGCTGAAAGGATTGGGTGACCGTTGAGATTCTTTCGACTCTCAATCTACAAAGCTCCTCATTTTCTTCCTTTTAAATTACATTTTATTTTTTTTCAATCCAGAAGCATTTCCTTTCACTCCTTCTCTGTGGGGACACAAAGAAGTCTCATCTACAGACTTTGCCCCAAGGGACCTAGACAGGTAATAGACACACATGAAAAGATTCCTACCTACTAGAGCAGCATGTGGTCAAAGGAGTAACAGTACTGAGGATAACAAGGGAGAGACCTTGCTTCAGGCAGCCCTGACATGGCCTGCGGTAGCTGGGCTGTTTTCTTGGAGGTGTGTGAGAGCCCGCCAACAATGGTCAGAACTGTTCACACAGAAGTGCAGGTGATTTGTGTGCAAATGAATGAAATGGCCAAAAGAAAGTCCAAAGGTAGTCACTAAAGATAGTGACCCTGAAGTCCTGAGTCAATCAGGCCTTCGGAAGTAAAGGGATGATCCCATGATAAAGTGCACACGGACATGAGGCCACCTAGTCTTAGAGGAGGACACTCAGGGTCAAAGAGGAGTCACGCACGTACTAGGGACAGAACTGACATCTGAACTCAGAGAGCTCAGAGCCTGTGACTCCTGGCTGGTCACCACACTGACCAGAGTAGATGTGGGTGTGAGCATGTCCGCTGGTCACTGCTTCTCACTTCGGTTAGTTTTCCTTTGACATTCTGTCTGGGGCTTACATTCCTGACTCAGCATCAGGGCTTGCCTCTCTGTCCCAAGTGTCTGATTCAGCTGGGACCACTGAGCCACACAACCCATTCCCATTTCTCTCTCTCCCCTTGGGTTCCTGGCTTGGGGAACAGCTACTGAGCTATCTCCAACAGTAACTGTCATACATGCTGCCTGTCCTCATACAGAGCAAGCTACCCCGGGAGCCAGCCAACTCTCTCTCCTATCACTGCGTGTGTGCGTGTGTGCGCACACACACACACACACACACATATACATATATATATATATTATTGTTAGATGAGTCTTTTCACTGTTACCTTGCATCTATATGCTTCTTTTTCTCTTGTAATAAACAATTTACAGATAGGTTGCTACTCCCATTAGAGTGTAAGCTTCTGAAAGCAGAGCCTATTTCCTTTCTGTTTGTGTAGCCCCAGATCTTAGCACACAGTAGGTGCTTAATGAATGCTTGTTGATTGATAACCCTCCCCCCCCAAAAAAAAGTCTGCTCTCCGCGGCATTTAGGAAAATAGGAGAAGTACTGGCTTGGAGCTACGAGGCCTCAGTGGCTTCATCTGTAAAATGATGGTCTTAGACTGAATGGCCCCAAAGGTCTCTTCCAACCTGAGGGTCCGTGGTCTTGTATTCTAGGGTAAGTCACACATATGGCCGCTAAAGCTCAAAGCCTTCCTGACTGGGAGCGTCCTGAGGCTGTGACTTCCCAACTGGGCTAGGGCTATACCACAGTTACGTGAACAGACTCACGATGAAGAAACAAGGGAGGTCAGAGTCAAAACATCCTGTGCCCTGGCCAGCCCCTGATTGGAGTAGGATGTTGAACTCCGGGTGCCAAGGTTCGAGAGAGACACTAGCAAGCGCCGCCTGCGTACCAATGCTGTGCTAAGCATTTGATCTACAACTTCATACATGATACTCCCCTCAAGTATGTGAAGGGCTGTCCCGTGGAAGAAAGATTAGACTTGTTCCGTTTGGCCTCAAGGCAGAACGAGGAGTAATAGGGGAAGTTTTAAAAGAGGCAGATACAGCATTAATACAAAGACATATTTCCTGACAATTGGAGCTACAGAGAGAGAGATAAGGCCCCTCGGGAAGCAATGGGCCCCCTCTAACTTCAGCTCTTTGAGCCAAAGTCATTCGGCACAAACGTGGCAGAGGGTACCTGTTTCAGGGACACATATCTCAAGTTCCTTCCGAAGCCAAAATTCTTTAACTCTCTAAGGGCTAAGAAAAAGAACAAGGGCAATGAGAAAGGGAGAAGGCCCCTAACCCTCCACCTCTTCATCTTTTGCTGACAGAGGAGTCAAGACATCATTAAACGAGGACCAGTTCTCCAGGCCTTCTTTGGAGAACTTTAATTTCACTGCAAGTTTTAAATGAACGAAAAATATTTCAGAAACCTTGCTCTTGTGTTCCCCTTGGGTTCCAATGAGTGTCCTGTATTACAAGGGAGATAGGAGAGATAAGGAAAGGGAATAGAGACTGCCACTTACTACAATGGACCATGATGGAACCAAAAATTAAAAAGCAAATACTTGTGAAACATGATGTTCACCAATCTACTTTTAATTTTTACATAAAGATAAGGAAGTCTTTGTGGGGGACTGTGGGAAAGGCGAAGGATTTTTGATCAGAAGACCTGGGTTCAGATCCTGCCTCTGGGCTTACTACCTTGGTCTTCTCTGGGCTTGTTTCCTCATCGGCAAAATGAGGGGATTGAAGCAGGTGACCTGACAGGTCCCTCCCCGCTCTGCCTCTGGGATCCTATGACCTGATGAACTCTGCCTAGCAGGGATTCTGGACTTTGAGACAATTAATGTTCTTCATTCAGGAGACACCTGAGTGCCCCTGCTGGGGATAGAACAGCAAGTGGTTTCTTGAAGAAGTAACAATGTAAAGAAATATCAAGAGGTAAGGCAAAACATTCGATTTCACAGCCAAACACATTCCAATTTGTTCTCCTCCTAAAAACAGGAGCTCGCCCTCCGGGAGGATCCCTTCATGGCTTCCGATATTCCTACTTCTCTCTTCTCATGGGCTCATAGCCTCCGCCTAGAAGGGACCTTGGAGCCATTTTCTCCAGCCCCTCATTTCACAGATAAGGAAACTGAGGTCCTAAGAGGTGACACAACTTGGCCAAGGTCACAAGGTCGGACCCCACATGTCCTCAGACTCCTCTGGTAGGGCATCCTCTCTCTGGTAGGACGTGGACAGAGGTGTCTTTTCTGGGATAGGGATGGGGCCGAGAGAACTCTCCGAGGAGGACTCTCCTCCAATCAGTGAAGGGCAGTACATTTTCATTGACTCACTTAGGTCATGTGGCTAGTCGGGGTCAGAAGTGGGACTTGAACCCTCCCATGTCTCGCTGGTTTTGAGGCCAAACTCTATTCTTACACATTCTGACTCATCTCTTTCCACTGCTCCAATTTCTGTTACTCAAGGTGAGTTCCAGTCACGCTGACCTTCCCATCAAAAAGCTCCTCCCATCCGGGCCAAATTCTTCTTGGCACTTCTGGGGAAAAACTTGGAAGTTTCCCTAAAAGGTTTGGTTCCATTTTGATCTAAATGAGACAGTGCCATCTGCTGCCACCTGCTGCAAGCTGGGTAATCTAATTAGAATAGTCTGATGATAGAATGAAATATATGAAAGTTAACAGATCTCCCGGCCTCGTTCACTGGTAAAAGGAGGCCCGGAAGCAGCTCTTCCCGAGGCCTCACTGCTGGCCTCCTTCCTGATGCCGCTACAAAAGCATTGGCCTCAGAGCTCGAGGAAGGCTCTCACGGACTGGCAGAGCTGGAAAAGGTCGAATGGCATAGCCACAGTCTGTTTACTGGGACGGGAGTATGGCAACGGTGTGCTGCCGGCTCACGTGTAAAAACAGGCCAGCCGGTGCAGAAAAGTTCCATTCCAGACCTCTTCAAAGTGGAAGCTGATCTCCAAAGCCCTCAGATCAAGCCAAAACCCTGAGGCTTCAAAAAACTATCCTAGTCATAAAGTGTTTTGTTTTAATTCAAAGAAAGCAATCGTTTGGTTAATTCAGAGAAGCACCAAACCAAACTTCTCTACTCTTAGAGCAGGTCCCCCAGGCCAGTTTGCAGACTGGCTGGCCCATCTGCAAAGAGACTAATTCAATTTCAGTTTCAGTAAACACTCCTCATTTGGAAAAACAAAGTGCTGTCACAGAAGGAGCAAGGCCCTGTTTTCAAAAGAACTGGGATCTAACCCTGGCTCTCCCCTCTCCTCAGGCCAGTCTTTGTCTGCCGAAAGGAGATAATGCCACTTCTACTACCTGCCTCATGGGTCATTTGGAGTCAGAACCTGGGGAACTCCCAGATGAGGAAACTCCCTCCACTAATGCAGATGCTTGGCTGCCAGGGACCCTGACAGTAGAAGTGACTCAGCTCTGGTTCTGTGGCCAGTGGGAGTCTGAGGCAGGACTGTCATGAAGAAAATTATTTATTTATCAGTTATAATAAAATGCCATCTAGCTGCGAGTGATTGCTATTAAGGGAACTTGGTTTTTTTTTTTTTTTTACAAAATCTCTGGGCACGGTCTCCTTTCAATACTTGCTTTTTGGTCAAAACAAGAATAAACACGACACTTGTGCTCAGTTACTCCAAACCAAGCGACCGGTTTACCCAACATGGACCATGTGTCAGAAACTGTACTAGGCACAAGAGAAGGCATCCTGCCCTCAAGGGGTTTACATTCTAGGTAGGGAGAAACATGAGCAGAAAATTAGAGTATAATAAATAAAAGTAAGAAAAAGAAAGAGTGAATGAAAGGAAGAAAGACAAAAGAAAGGAGAGAAAGAAAGGAAGGAAGGAAGGGAGGAAGGAAAGAAAAGAAACGAAGAAAGATTGGAGTACATGTCTCCAAGCCCTCGCTGTGGTATGCAGGTGACCTGGTGTACTCTCAAAGTGCAATCTCTAGAAGCAGATGAAAGGTTGCCAGACCAGCCCCTGAGATGTGTCTGTCACCGAAGGACCCAAGAGCAAGGGGTGTCCTCATCACAGGGTTGGTTGGCCATGAAGGGAGAAACAAGAAAGACTACCCCCTGTGCTAGGCAAGGCTGGAGGAAGACCACATGCCCATAAAATCAGAGATGTCTGAGGAAAGTAGTGAAATCAGGGCATGCCCAGGAGAAAGGTGCCACCTGAGTCTCGAGTCTTCATGGAAGAAGTGGCCCATAGACCAGGCCCTGAACAATCAGCAGGGGGGATAGGGCACTCTGAGGGAGGGGACAATGAAGGTGTCGAGATGTGGGAGGGAGCAGTGTCCC
Source organism: Phascolarctos cinereus (assembly GCF_003287225.1). Lineage (NCBI taxonomy): Eukaryota > Metazoa > Chordata > Mammalia > Diprotodontia > Phascolarctidae > Phascolarctos > Phascolarctos cinereus. The sequence goes on along the minus strand of NW_027555958.1, from coordinate 14,591,266 downwards.
ATTTGGTAAGAGTGTAGTAGACATGAAGGGGAATGATGAATTATAGCTTCACATTCTGGTATCTCTGCTTCTAGGGTCCGCCTCTGCCAATCCATCTCTCACAAAGTTACAAAAATAATCTTCCTAAAGCACAGGTCAGACAATGAACCCTTCAATCAATCAACCCCCAGCCATTTATTAAGTGCCTACTATGTGCCTTGCACTGTGCTGGGTCCTGGGGATATGAAGCCAAAAGTGAAAGGGCCCTGCTCTCAATAAACTTACGTTCTATCAATGAATCAACAGCCATCTGTAAAGTGCCTACTATGTGCCAGGCTCTGCTCTCCTTCAGGGCGCTTTCCCCATCCATCCGCAATAAAATGCAGATTGCTTAGCCTGACATTTCAAGCCATTTACAATACGGCTCCCACTTACATTTTAATCAATCAATCAATGGGCATTTATAAGGCACCTACTGTGTGTCAGGCACTGGAACTGTCTGTGCTCTCAAGGACTCTGCATTCTATATATTATATTCTCTTCCTTCATGTACCCTCTGCTGCAGCCAAACAGGCCTCCTTGCCATTCCCTGATCCTGGAATCCCATTTCCTAGCCTCATGCCTTGGGACAGACTGCCCCCCACGCCTGGAAGACACTCCTTTCTCACCTCTGCCTCTTTGGCCTTTTAGCCTTCTTCAAGGCTCAACATAAAGGCCACCTCCTCCAGGAAGCCCTTCCTGATCTTGCCAGTTGTTGACACTTGCTCCTTCTTCAAATGATCCCCAGGAGACTGTAAGCTCCTTGAGGGCAAGAATGCTTTTCTCTTTTTTCCTTTGTCTCTCCAGCACCTAGTAGAGAGCCTTGTAGAGAAGATAATAAATGCTTCCTGAGTTGAATCAAAGACACCATCCCCAACCTAAAGGAACTCGCTATTTACTGGGAAAAGCCAAAGTTCACACATGAAGAGAACATACAGACGCTGAGAGAACCCTGAATGAGCATCACGTAGAAATGTAACCGGCGCTTCATCTTGACTTTCTGCCATCCGAGACAATGAGGCACCTGCTCATTTGCAAGGCTCCCTCCCAACGTATGTTTAATAATAATAGTTTGTGTAGACATAGCCCCATAAGTTTGGCAAAGCACTTTTACAAACACTATCTCTTCCTTCAATTCTCACAACAACGATGGGAGGTAGGTGCTATTATGCTACCCACTTTACAGAGGAGGAAACAGGCTGAGAGAAGTCAAGGACTTTGACAGGGTCCCACAGGTAGTGAGTGTCTGAGGTGGGATCAGAACTCGGACATTCCTGACCTGCACTCTATTCACTATTAAGCTTCAATAGCTAACTAAGCATCCCAGGAATCTGTTGTTTGCTCCCTAGAAGTCCTAGGGGACTTGAGAGCGTTAGCAAGGATTCCTTAAAGCAAAAGCCTTGTGTTGGCTATGTGGCCAAGATGGAAGATTCAGTGGGACTGGCTCCCCTTAGGAAAAAACCGAGGATGGGCCTCGCCTGTGGCACCCAAACTGGCCCCCTAAGCCTGCTGAACCCCAAAGTAGGGGAAAGAGGTGAAGTTCCTTCTTCAGAAGCCCTCCAAAACTATGCCCAAAGGGCTATAAAAATGTGCACATCCTTTGACCCAGCAATAGCACTTCTAGAGCTATATCCCAAAGAGATCAAACAAATGAGAAAAGGACCCACATGTATAAAAACATTCATAGCAGCTCTTTTTGTGGTGGCAAAGAACTGGAAATTGAGAGGATGCCCATCCATTGGGGAATGGCTGAGCAAGTTGTAGTATATGAATGTAATGGAACAGTATTGTGCTATAAGAAATGATGAACAGGCTGACTTCAGAAAAACCTGGAAAGACTCATATGGTCTGATGCTGAGTAAAGTGAGCAGAACCAAGAGGACTCTGTACACAATAACAGCCACGTTGTGCGATGACTAATATTGATAAACTTAACCCTTCCCAGCAATACAAGGATCTAAGACATCTCCAGAGGCCTTGTGATGGAAAATGCTAGCCACATCCAAAGAAAGAATTATTGAAGTGGAATCGCTATCTTTTTTTCCTCTTCTGTTGAGTTTTGTTTCCTCTTTCTGATGGTTCCTCCTATTGGTTTTAATTTTTAATAGGAATGTAAATATATAGCCTGTATCAGATTGTGCACCGTCTTGGGGAGGGTGGTGGGAAGGAGGGGGGAGAAAAGTTTTAAACTAAAAAGCTTATGGAAGTGATTGTTGATAAATCAAAATAAATTAATAAAATAAATTAAAAAAACACCAAAACCAAAAATCAGAGCCCTCCAAAAAAGCAGGCTCCATTCTCCTTGGGTGTCAGGAGGCCCGAGTAGATAATCTGCTAATAAGACCGCAGGAAGGATGGTTCCACTGTCCTTCTCCCAACTTGATAAACCTTTTTATTATATGGAAGATTAGAGAAGGGGATAATATGATTTTACATGACCATTAAAACAGACCCTGATAGGAAGAATTCAAAGAAATAGGAAAGTGAAGAGACGCAAGGTAGAGAAAAAAGTGGAGGTCAGAGAGCAATATGCCAGTGGACAATAACCATGGGGTGAAAAACAAATTCATATTCTATGCATGATAGTAAAGAAGGTCTGGCAGCCAGTCAGCATTTATTAAGCACCTACTATGTGCCTGGCACTGTGCTAAGGACTGAGGATACAAAGAAAGGCAAAAGAGAGCCCCTGCTTCTAGTGGGGGAGACAATGAGCAAACGAGCTCAAGATAAGATAAATGGAAGCTAACCAACAGAGGGAAGGCCATAGCATTAAGAAGAATTGGGAAAGGCTTCTTGTAGATGATGAAATTTTAGCTGGGACTTAAAGGAAGCCAGGAGGCAGAGATGAAGAGGGAGGGTGTTCTAGGCACGGGGGACAGCCAGAGCCAATGCCCAGAGTCAGGAGATGGCTAGGAGGCCATCGTCACTGGAAGAACATGTGGGGGATGGGGGCAGGGGAGTAAGGTGTAAGAAGACTGGAAATATAGGTGGGTGCAGGTTATAAAGGGCTTTGGATGCCAGACAGAGGATTCTGTGTTTGGTTCTGAAGTTTGTTGAATGGACGAAGAGGCGACATGGTCAGACCTATGTTTTAGAAAGTTAATTTGACAGCTGTGTTGAGGATGGACTGGCCTGGGGAGAGCCTTGAGATAAGGAGACCATTGGCATAGTCTAGATGTGAAGTGATGAGAGCCAATACCAGGGTGGGGGCAGCATCAGAGGAGAGGAGGAGGAAACGATGGGCCTGGCCCATTGCCTGGCTTGGGGCTGCCAAGGGGACGCCCCACACTCGCTCTGCTGGTTCTCCTCTGCCCTCTCTGACCACTCCTGCCTCCTTTGCGGGATCTTCCTCCAGATCAGCCCACTCCAGATGGGCTCAGTCTGGGGCCCTCTTCTCTGTGTCCTTCCCAAGGAGTCTGGCCACAAAAGGAGGAGAGCTGTGGAATGACAGTTAGTGGGATGGCTGGATCAAGTGAAGATAGGAGAAAGGGGTGGGGTTAATGTTCCGTAAGCAGCAGAAGTTACAGCTGTGTGTGATCACTGGCAGCTTTTTGGCTTCTCTGCTCATTGGTTGGTTGCAGTGAACATCCTAGTTTTTCTTTTCTTTTTGGCGAGGCAATCGGGGTTAAGTGACTTGCCCAGGGTCACACAGCTAGTGAGCATCATGCGTCTGAGGCCAGATTTGAACTCAGGTCCTCCTGACTCCAGGGCCGATGATCTATCCACTGTGCCACCTAGCTGCTCCCCTAGTTTTTCTTAGAGTCTTGTTTGTACGTAGATACAACACTGGACCTGGAGTGAAGAACATCTGACTGTGTTTAAATCTGGCCTCCGTCATTTACTGGTTGTATGACCCTGGGCAAGTCATATGACCTCTGGCTGCCTCAGTTTCTTCATCTGTACAACAGGGATAATATGTCTTCAGGGCTGTTCTGAGGATTAAATGGGATATTTGTAAAGCACTTTGCAAAGCTTACATCATTACGTAAGTGCTTATAATTATTATTATCGCTGCCATTGTAAATATTATATGAATACCTGTACATGTCAATGGAAGTCCAAATAAAATTTACATTTAAAATAAAGACTTTTTAAAAAATTTAAATTTTAAAATTAAGAGTGTAATAGAAATACTAAAAGGCACCTGATCTCATTGCTTCCAGCAACAGGGAGAGCCCACATCCTTCAATGTCACCTTCCATGTGCTCCTCCATCAGGTCAGGCAAATGCAGCTGCTTTCCTGCAGTTACCCATGAAGGTCCCCAGGAGGAGTTTTCTCTCTGAAACCAACAAGAAGAAAAAGACATGAACAAAGCAGCCGCCTGCCCAGTGGCCCCAAGCAGCCAGGGCCACCTTCTCTGACAGGAGCTGGGTTGTTTTGGCTACAAAACAGGGGGCAGCCAGGTGGCACAATGGATAGCGCATCAGCCCTGAATTCAGGAGGAGCTGAGTTCAAATCCGACCTCAGACCAAACACCTGACACTTGCTAGCTGTGTGACCCTGGGCAAGTCACTTAACCCCAACTGCCTTAAAAAAAAAAAAGGTAAAAACAAAACACCAGGAAACATCCTCCTCTGATTCTGCATGTCAGCGGCTGCACGGTAAGAGTCACCTCAATACTCATGGTATGAGATGCCAGAGAGGGCGGAAAGCACATTGCCTCCAATTCTTGGTAGGAATGAGTGACATGGGTCACTTATAAGAGACACTTATTAGGTGTCGGGCTCTCTGAAGATACAGATGGAGAAGTAGAGACAAAGGCCCTGCTTTCAAGGCGTTTATATTTGATAAGCAATGGTAAGCAATATTTGATAAGTTCCCCTGAACTTGTCTTTCTGAGTTGCCATATTTTCCAGAAACACTGGACCCAGATCATGCAGGAGGCCCTGAATGTGTCAAGAACAAAGTGCCACCCCCCACCCCCCACCCAGCTGACATAATGTGTTGTTTGTACCCCAGGCTTGTATGTCTTTGGGAGTCAAGGCAGGTGCCCCTCAGTCTGCCTAGGCTGAGAAACTGCTTTGCAGCTGGGACCCTTGGAGAGAAAGAGACCATTCTATCTTCATGGTCTAGCTCTGTTCCCAAGCGTCCCCCCTTTGGGAGGGGTTCTGTCCTTCTGCCACGTTACTGCCCCTTTCCCCCTCCCATGCCACACCCCTTTAGGGGGAGATTCCGGGCATTTCCTCCTTTCACCCTGCTGTTACAAAAATGCAAACTTCTGTATGGATTGTGAACTCTTTGAGTTCCACATGCATGTTCATTTCTCTTGTAATAAACCTAGTTTTCTATGATTGCACATGTACAACCTATATTAGATTGCTTGCCAACTTAGGGAGGGTGGAGGAAAAGTTTGGAACTCAAAGTTTTATAAAAAATGAATAGTGAGGGGGCAGCTAGATGGTCCAGTGGTTAGAGCTCTGGCCTTGGAGTCAGGAGGACTGAATTCAAATCTGGCTTCAGACCAAACACTTGACACGTACTAGCTGTGTGACCCCGGGCAAGTCATTTAACCCCAACTGCCAAAAAAGAAAAATAGTGAAAACTATCTTTACATGTAATTGGAAAAAATAAAATAACTATTTTTTTAAAAAGCCTAGTTTTCAAGTAGGTTTCATGAAGTTGTGATTGCCTGTTGACACATTCCAGCAGGGTCTGACAACTTTTATATATATACATGGTACGGATATATATGGTATGGAGGCCAGGGAGGGATATTTTGGTTTGGAAAATGGCAGGGATGCTGAGTGGAGGAGACTGTACGATGCTTTGTAGGTCCAGGAGCAGGATTCATTTGATTATGGTTCCATAACAGAGGGGAGGGTGCTGGGGAGTAAAGCGTGGCCAGTCTGACACGGTAGGCCACATAAAGCACCCACCAATCAGAGACAGATTGCTCCTAAGGAGGAACAGTCTGCGTCAGGTTTTTAAGCTTTGAAAGGCTAGAGGATGAGCCCCAACACTCACAACTGTCACTGAGGATGTCATGGTTTACAAAGTGCTTCTTCTACTCGGCCTCTCTTTGCCTCACAACAACAGCGAGGTGGGTGGGTAAGATTCATCTGTACGAGGAGTAACACAGCAAGTGTAGGGGGCGGAATGTGAACTGAGGCCTTCTGATCTCCAAATCCAGGGGATCCTCTAGCACATGGCCTCACCAGCATTTTGAATTCTCTTACAGAAGCCTAAGCCTCAATCTATTATCAGAGAAGCTACGTGGCATGGATGGAAGTGAGCTGGACCTTGGAGCCAGGGGAGACTTGAATTCCCTCTCACTCTTGGTAGCTGAATGACTGGCTAACTATGATCACCGACCCTCAGTTTCCCACCTATAAATGGGGACAATAATAACTGTGTTATTGCCTTCTAGGGTGGCTGTGAGCCTCAAATGACATAAGGAGAGTAAGTCGCTTTGTAAACTTAGAGCGTTTGATCAATGGCAGTTATTAAATAAATGGATGGGAATCTGGCAGCTGAAGAGGCTTGCACTTCTTAATTCAGAATTGAAATTCTGTGTGTTCATATTGTGTGGGAACATGTCAACAGGATTTCTTAAACAACACTCATTCTACAAGTCGAAATCACCCACTGATCTTCAGGGCAGCAGACTAACCTTGCCACAATTAATCTGGTTGAACTAGAAGAAAGTATGAAAGGTAATGGAGAGCAGGCTAGAATCAGAGTGAGTCAGGTTCCCATTTCTCTGGTGTCTCCTTGTCCTCTTCCCAGTATCCTGGTCCTCATGGAGAACAAAGGATAAGCCACAACCACCATGGGCAGAAGGAGCCCCATCACCGGAGGGCTGGAGCCTGCTGATTCTGCCCCTGGAGAAGCCAGGCCCCAGCATTGGCCCCTTCTCTCCCCACTCCCTGTGCTCCCCATGCCTTCCTGGGTTTCTGGATCTGGAACTAAGATGCTGGGCCTTCACTCCTGCCCCACATCAAACAGTGGCTACAAATTCATTTGGAAGAAATGACATGAGGGGCCATTCTGCCCAAGACTGGCAGAAACAACTGTGCTGGACTTGGCATTGGGTCTTCACTGTTCACAGCAGCAGAGCACAGTGGTCTTGACAACTGAAAAATCACTGTTAATCCCCAGCTTTGCCTTGCCTGAGTATTTCCATTCTTCTTCCATCAAACGCTTCCTCAGGGTTGCCCGCAAAGAGCAAAAGTGATCTCAATTTTCCCATAGCTCCATCTTCCCCTGGTCCCCCCCTTGATGGAAGCGCTCATGGATAAGGGGCCTGGGAAATGGGCCGAGCAGGGAAGCAGCCCTCTAAATAACAAAGAGGCCTTAGAGATGCACATCAGAGCATCCTTGGCTAAGGAGAGGCCTTACCAAAACTGAGTAAAGCAAAGCGGCACTTGTCTATGCTGTGGGAACTGAGAGTCTCTAAGAGGGCCCTTGACCACTGCCTGAAAGTCCACCACTATGCATTCATGTGAGCTGATTTTTCTTTTTAAGGATCAAATACCTCTGGGAGGTTTAGGTAGCACACCAAACTAGCTGGGGGTTGTTCACTCCTTAGTGTGAATTCTTTTTTTTTAAAGTCATGTACTTAGAGCATATAAGGAGTAGTAGAACCTCTACCTGAAGTATAAATCCCTTTCTCTACAATCACCAATAAGATGGCTTCTGTTTGAACTAACAAAGCAGTCTATTCCATTTTTCAGTTCTACTTGTTACAGAATCTTCCTTATACTGAGAAGAAACCTGTTTCCCTCTAACTACCATCTATGTTCTTAATTCTACCTTTTGGAGCCACAGAGACTAACCCTTAGTTCCTGCCTACCTGAAGGCTTTCACATATTCAAAGCCAGCCAGCCATGTCTCCCCAAGTCTCCCCTTCTTTATGTCTCTTCTCTTTAGTGTTTCCTCTCTTTATGTTAATTAACTTCTGTTCCTTTAGCCAGCAGAAGTCACAGTTTTGAATCCGCTGGCCATCCCGGCCATCTAACGTGTCTATGGGACATCCACTGAGTTCCAGGTCATCGACCTGTCTCCCTGGACAAAACACAAACTTACAGAAGGGCAGAGACTGGCCTAGGGCCTCCCTTCTCCTCTGAGCCTGTCACAGGAGTCTGGACACCGCTAGTTGCTCAGGCCAAGTCTTTCTTGTCCATCATTTTCTAGCCCAGCCCTCCTTTGACCTGGTGCTCTCCTCCCTGCTGCCTGACCCCTTCTCTGCAATCCTCTAGCCTTGGAAACCCTCCCACTTCCTCAGTGGAGGGGTCTCTCCTTTGCCTGTGACCTCTGAAGTGGTAAGTCAACCAGATCTGCCTAAGCCAGACCCCTTTCCCATCCCTATAGAACATCGGGAATGACCCTTATGCCTGAACAGACCTGATTCTCAAGCTGCCCAAGGTACCCTGAAGCCCTGACCCAAGCATCTTAGACTATCATGGAGTCCCTCTTCCTGCCAAGGCCCGAGGCAGGTCTCCCTGGCGAGACCCTTTGGTTGCATCTCTTCCCAGTCTGGCTTAGGAAGCGGCAGGGCTGGCCCTGTTTGGAGGGGCTGGTCCCCAATCTCACTGTGTGAGTATCAAGAAGTGCACTAGTCTGGAGGAGCCAGCATTGCCCTTAATGTGTGTGTGTGGGGCTGCTCCAGAATCCTACCCACGTCATTCCTGCCTCCCATCCCCTTGGGTATCTCCAATTAAGCCACAGATCCCTTCGGGAAACAGGCCAAATAAAAGGGCTTCTTTTAGCATTGACAGGCCTGTCTGTCAGTTTCAGTAATGACCCATGATGTCTTAGAAAGAACAAGCTTTTGGGGTGACTGGATCACACTGTTGACTCATTGAACTTGCCATCCACTGAACCCGCAGAGTTCTTCTTACCCTGTAACACACTGACCCCCCCTGGCTGGTGCTGCCTAGAAACCACCCCACAGGGTACTGAGCCCCGAGCCAAGTCCTTCTGGGAGGAGTGTCCATAGGTTGTACTGAAGGAGTTTACCTGTGGAGAGAAAGCCAAACAAAGACACTGGTAGGCAAACAGCATCAGAATTCCTGAAGGGATCATCATAGATCTCAACAGAGCCTAAGAACTGCAACCAATTGACCCCACAAATATTTACTGAGGTCCTACTACATGCACCAGGGAAGGAGATAGCCACCACAAAGAGTGCCTCGGAACTACAGGGGACAGCAGCCGGCCAGGAAGAAGAGGGTGGGGGATGCTGGCACTGATGCTGCTGCCCACCTCACAGGGCTGCTGGGTAGAAAGCCCTTTGTGAGGTCACTGCAGGAGGGGGAGGGGATGAAGGTCTGGAGGCTCAGGCAGAGGGGCAGGAGCTGGGCACAGCATGCCACATCCCCACCCCGACAGGTGGTGTTGCAGCCCTGACTGAAGGACCTTGTCCCTGGGGAGGTAGCAGACACTGTCTACTCTCTAGGATGTGCCTCCGTGACCCCTTCTTCTGGGGCGGTTTCCTCCTCCTCTGCCTGGGAAGTACTCTTAGGGAGTGGCAGGTGTTGTCTGCATTCCCTCCACTTCCAATGGGCCACCTTCCCCATGTGGAACAGTATGAAGTGGTCCAGCCTCTCCAGTTACCCATCTCAGGAAATCTGAATGAACTCTCTTCAAGCCCGACTTTGTATCCTGAGACCATCCGCTACCTCCTAGGCCTGAGTGGCAACAACTTCACCCTCCACCTCCGCAGAAACAGGCACCTGGTCGGGTCAGACTACACAGAGACCTACACCTCGCCCAACGGCACAGAAGTGACTGAGAAACCACAGGTTGGGCAGCACTGCTTCTACCAGGGCCATGTGGAAGGGTACAGGAATTCTGTTGCCAGCATCAGCACCTGTCTAGGGATCCGTGGCTTTTTCAAGGCTGGCTCTACCATCCATCTGATTGAGCCCCTGGACCAGCAGAAGCATGGCATTCACCGAGAGAAAGATGACGGCATCCAGGCAAGACACGGCAGCCTTCACGAGAGACAAGACAGCACTGACAAGAAACATGACGGTACTGACACCAACCAGGAAAAACGTGGCAGCGCCCACGAGAGATATGGGATCATCAAGGGCAGACAGAGCGGCACCCATGAGAAACATGGCAGTGATGAGAAGCAACATGAGAGCATCCAAGAAAGACCCGGCATTGTGGAGGAGAAACACGGGGGTGACCAGGAAAAACATGCCATCTACAGGCAACAAGATTTCAGGCTGCAACACAGAACATGTGGCGTCAGCAAGGTCACCTTGACGGGAGAACTGGAGACAATGATGGATGCCGTCTCTATCCCCAGGAACTGGCTACCTGGATCCATCCCAAAGGACACCCACTATGTGGAGCTCTTTGTGGTGGTGGACAACGAGGAGTACAAGAAGTATAGAAACCTACAGATATTGCGGCAACGGGTGAGGGAGATCGTTAATCATGTAGACAGTCTTTACCAGGAGATCAATTTCCGGGTAGTTCTAATCGGTTTGGAAATATGGGACAAAGAGAACAAGGCCTCCATTGACTCCGACATAGAGTCTACCCTGTCTAACTTTCTCAAGTGGCGGGACAGTAACCTCAGCAAGAAGAAGCCGCATGACAATGCCCAGCTGATCACGGGGGTGAGTTTTAAGGGAACCATTGGGGGCTTGGCCAGACTGGCCTCCATGTGTACAGAAAGTTCAGGGGGTGTGAGCCATGACTACAGCATAAATCCCTTTGGAGTGGCAACCACTTTGGCTCACGAGATAGGCCACAACTTGGGCATGGACCATGACGAAAATATCTGGGGCTGCCAATGTGAGAAAAGCGAGAAGGACGACCGGTGCATCATGACCTCCACGTCCAGTGTGGTCTTCCCCAAGAAGTTCAGCAGCTGCAGCAAGTACAACCTGCAGAAGTTCCTTATGGGGAATATCTTTTCCTCGAGCTGCCTGAACAACTTGCCAGCCCTGGAGGAGCCGGAGGAAGGGCCTCTGTGTGGGAACAAGCTTTTGGAACAAGGAGAAGAGTGTGACTGCGGCCCCCCTGAGGAGTGTCTGAACCAGTGCTGTAACGCCAAGAATTGCCAGCTGGCCCCGGGGGCTGAATGCGCCGAGGGCGGGTGCTGCCAGGGATGCCGCGTGACGCCAAATGGGGAAATCTGTCGGGAGGCCCAGAACACCTGTGACCTGGCTGAATACTGTGATGGCAAGCAGCCCGAGTGCCCAGAGAACGTGTACAAACAGAATGGCACCCCGTGCAGGAATGGCTACTGTTACAACGGGGTCTGCCCCACGTATGAGCAGCAGTGCCAGGCACTCTGGGGCAGCGGGGCAGGCGTATCCACAGACAAATGCTACCTGCTCAACCTGCCCAAAGGATGCACCAAAGCCTTCTATCCCTCTAGGATGGGCCTCGAAAAGTGTAAATTCTTGTCCTGCTCCCGGCCCACCACCATACGGTCTGCCAGGCATTTGTGCAGCTTCCTCCTGGATGATGAAAGGTGTGACCTCGCTGTCACCAACAGTGAGAACCATAGTCCTTTCCAGCTGGTGGCCCCAGGCACCAAGTGTGGCAGAGAGAAGGTGTGCCAAAACCGGAGCTGCCAGGACCTCAGTGTTTACGGAACCAGGAACTGTTCCAAAAAGTGCCACCGCCGGGGCGTGTGCAACCACAAGCGAGAGTGCCACTGTGACCCAGGCTGGGCCCCCCCTGACTGCAAAAAGAAGCTCATCGAGGAATCGTTGGGCAAAGAGAAAGTCAGCTTCCCTAACCTCCCACTCCCGATACAGGTCCGGCTCCAAAGCTTAAAAAACAAGCGTCTGCTGGTAGGCGTACTGATGGGCTTGACCCTGATGGCCATGCTTGCCATCCTGGTGTTCATACTCTACAAGTGGAAAATGGGAAAGAAGAAAGAGATCACAGAGTCCCCTTCCACCGAAAGTTATGTGGGGGAAACCGTAGGGTATCCTTGAAAAGCCGCAGTGGCCATGGTGCTCCTGTTGGCTTCCTAGAGAGTTGCTTGCCACCCTGCCTGATGTCCAGTAGCCCACATTCACTTTTCTTTTTGTTATGGACAACTTGTTTTAAATATATATATATTACATATATATTAAATTTAACATGGTAATACCAACATTGTTCTGCTTCTCTATGTCCCCTTCTGAGCTTCCTTCTACTCTTTTTCTGAGTCTTTTTAAAAAATGTTTCAGAGTTCTTTGTGTGTGAGGGGGAATCACTCTGATGATCCCCTTCTGATAACTTTGATCCCTGCCCCATAAGTAACAAACAAGTATGGTCAAATAAAACAAATGTGTTGTATTGGTTGTATCTGAATATGAATTATTTTGCACCTACAATCCATCTCCTGGGAGAGTAGGGAGGCGGGCTTCATCATCAGTCTTTTGGAGTCCTGATCGATCATTGCATTGATCAGAATTCCTAATTCTTTCAAAGTTGATTGGCACTAAAATACTGTGGACATTGCATCAACACTTCTGCTGGTTCTGATTTCCTGAATATGTATCAGTTCATACAAGTCTTCCTATGTTTCTCTGAATCTCTCTCCTATAATTTCTTACAATACAATAATATTACAATTATGAACCATAATTTCCCCACCATTCCCCAATTGATGGGCTTTTCACCTTGAGTTCTTCCCCCCCCTCATTTCCCTTGATATTCTTGACCTTTAGTCTTCCAGATGAATTCTGTTACGATTTTCTATAGTCCTATAAGGTAATCCTTTGGTAGTTTGAGTGGTGCCAAATCTGTAAATTAATTTAGGAAATATAGTCATTTTTTTCATATTATCAAGGCCCAACCATGGGTAATTAATTCCTCTCCGATTATTTGTCTTCTTTTATTTCTGTAAAGAGTGTTTTGTAGTTATACTCATGTCATTCCAGTGCGTCTTGATAAGTACACTCTTTTATAATTCATATATTCTGAATAAAATTTTGTCTTCCATCTTTTTTCTGCTGGGCTTTGTTGGTAATGTACAAAAAAGCTGATGATTTTTGTGGTTTTATTTTATATCCTGTTTACTTTGTTGAAGTTATTGTTTTTATGACTTTTTAGTTGAATCTCTAAGCAAACTATCACATTATCCACAAAAGTGACAATTGTCATTCTTATTTGCCTTTGCTTATTCCCTCATTTTATGTTTCTTGCTTCTAGAGTTACATCAAATGACAGTGGTGACAATGAACATCATTGCTTTAGTCCTTATTTTATCCTTAGTATTTTTGTAGTACAAAGATGGAAGCTCTAAGTTTTAGATAGACATTAATTATCATTAAGAAAAGGTCCACTTATTCCTATGCTTTCTAGGGTTTTTAACATATAAGGGTTTTATGTTTTGTTAAAAACCTTTTCTGTATCTATTGATAATAATGTGATTTTTTGTTATTAACATGATCTATTATGCTTATTGTTTTCCTGATAATGAGCCAACCCTACATGCCTGGTATAAATACAACATGGTAAAGGCTCTTTGCTAATATTTTATTCTATTTTTTAACATCAATATTCATTTAATATCAATAATAGTAAGAGATATGATCTAAGTTTTCTTTCCCTTATTTCTACCTGGTTTAGGTATAAGGACCGTATTTGTCTTAGAGGAGGAATTTGATAAGAAGCCACATGTCCTGATTTTTTAAAATTTATACAAAATTGGAAGTTAATTATTCTTTGAATGTTTGATTGAATTAAATTGTAAATCCATCTGGTCCTTGTTTTTTTTCTTTTCATTTTTAGAGTTCTTTTGTTCAATTTCTTTTTCTAAGATTAAGTTATTTAAATGTCTTATGCATTGTTCTGTTAATCTGGATATTTTATATTTTGCAAATATTTATGCATTTCAGTCAAGTTTAAATTTTTTTGGCATATAGCTGAACAAAAGAGTTTCTAATAATTTCCTTTATTTCCTCTTCCTTTGTTCTGAGTTCCTGTTCTTCATTTTTGATATAGGCTATTTGTTCCCCCTCCCTTTTTTTTTTTTTAACAAATTAGATGGTTTGGTTTCTTTCTCTTAAAAAATTTCCTACTTTTGTCAATTAAATATATTTGGTTTTCATTTTTTCTTTTCTATGATTTTCATAATTCCTATTTTTGTGTTATGGTCTTTTAAATTTGTTGCTTTCCTAGTTTAAAAAAAAATATATGCCCAATTCATTGTTCTTTCTCTCTTTTGTTGACGAAAGTGTGTATGCATGTGTGTATATATTTTTATTTTTAATTTATTTATTTGTTTGTGTTTTTTGGTTAGGCATTAGGGTTAAGTGACTTGCCCAGGGTCACATAGCTAGTAAGTGTTATGTGTCTGAGGCCGGATTTGAACTCAGGTCCTCCTGAATCCAGGTCTGGTGTGCATGTGTGTATATATAAACACACATATGCACATAAGTATTTATGTGTGTATTTTTACACACACACACACACACACACACACACACACACACTCTTTTGCTACTTTGGCTGTATCCCAAAAATTTTAGTCTATTTTCTCACTATCATTTATTTGAGGCTAATATCTATTGTTTCTAAAATCTGTTCTTTGACCTATCAATTTTCAGGATCAAATTACTATCTCTACTTACATTTGGATCCTTTCTTCAAATGCTTTTTCTTGCTTATAATTTTTATTGCATTGTGGTCACTTGGTTGTTGTCCTTCATTCTCGAAGAGGACCAAAATGACCTCACTATGTTAGAGTGAAGTTACGGTGAGTCCGACTGTGGCTGATCAGACCAATAGGAGCTCAGCATGCTTTACCACCATTTGGGCACAAATAGTCCATATGAACGTTTGGGATGGAGTCTCTAAATTTGTGCAACTCATATTTCTTTTGAGCTACTACATCAATTCTGCCTTGCTCACGGAACACAGTTCCTTCTCTGATTCCTCACTCCTAGTTCTTTCTTTTTTCAGTCTTATTTACTATCATTGCAATGTTGCCTATATTTGAGATGATGAGTTGTGCAAATAATTCCTCCTCTGAGTAATGAGACTGTTCCTTTTGAAGGTTTAGAGACTGGAATTCAAGATAATCCTTTCAACTGGCAAAGCCAATGCAACCAAGATTAGAAGGAAAGTAGAAAATTGGGAAAGAATTTTTACAACCAGTGTCTCTGATAAGGTCCTAATTTCTAAAATATATAGAGAAGTGTCAAATTTATAAGAATACAAGTCATTTCCTAATTGATAAATGGTCAAAGGACATTGAGTAGGCAGTTTTCAGATGAAGAAATTAAAGCCATCTATAGTCAATTCCAAAATTCTTGAGACTTTGAGAGTGTCCTTGTATTGCTTCTTCTGACTACCATATGAGGGCTTGCTATATGTGAGTTCTTCATAAAATAGTCTTTTAGGCATGCATATATTTGGCATTTGAATAACATGGCCAGCCCATTGGAGTTGTGCTCTCTACAGTAGAGTTTGAATGCTTGGCAGTTTAATTTGAGAAAGGACCTCAGTGTCTGGTATCTTATGCTGCCAGGTCATCTTCAGAATCTTCCTAAGAAAATTCAAATGGAAGCAATTCAGTTTCCTGGTATGGCGCTGGTTGGCTGTCCAGGTTTCACAGCCATACAACAATGAGATTAGCACAACAGCTCTGCAGACCTTCACTTTGGTAGTCTGTGGTCAGTAAAGGTTATATCTATGTTGAATATTTCCATTTTCCTGCAATTTTTATGTAGTTTTAATGCCTTTCCACATGGTCAGTTTTTATAAAGGTACCATGCACAAGTAAGAAATACTCCTTTCTATTTCCATTCAGTAACCACACATATCTAAAATGTTTTACTTTTCTAAAATACTATTCAGATCTTTAACTTATTTCTTATTTAACTCTTTGTTAGATTGTCAAGGTCTGAAAAGAATACAGTGAGGCACTATGCTACAGTAGTTTTCCTATCTATTTCTCCCAGTTTTAAATTGAATTTTCCTTTAAGTACTTACATGCTATGCCATTTGGTACATATAGAATAAGTGTTAAGAGTATTTCATTATCTATCATACCTTTATGTATTATAGTTTTCCTGCTTATCTCTTTTAACTAGGTCTATTTTTACTATTGCCTTGTCTGAGATAGCCTTGTTTTTTTAATTCACCTGATGTGTAGTAATTCTGTTTTATCTCATTTTAATTCTACTTGCATCTTTGCTTCCAGTGTTCCTTGTAAACAACATATTGTATTCTGCTGTCTAATCCATTCAGATATTCCTTCTATCATATCCTCTTATACTTTCCTCTTTTTCTCTTAGCCTTCTTTTTACAAAGAAGGGGTGGATGATATAGAGAAGGAATCTGATCAACAATAATAATTTTTAATTTATCTGATGTGTTCAAATTCATCTATCCCCGCTTTCTTTATTTACCAAGTCAGAGGCTATTTTTCTTTTACCCTTTCCCTCTTAAAACCCACAAAACAGAACAAACCCACCTTCAATTCTATGTTTGTCTTTCTTTAATTCCTCTGTGGTCCTAGAAGCTGGTGGGATTCTGAAAGGAAACTTGTCTCTTTTCCTTCTATTAAAATGTAAGCACTTCATAATCACATAGCTCCTTCTCAATGCTCAAATAAATTTATTACTCTAGATTTTTCTCTTGTGTTTGCATTTGAAAGATTTTACTCAGCTCTGGTCTTTTCATCAGGAATGCCTGAAAGTCCTCTAGACTTGAATAAACTGTTTGATAGGTCTGTTTTTAATCCTCTGAGTATATACTCAGCTTATCAGTAAACCTGCAGTTCCAGGCCATTAGCAATGCAGTCTCCAGTTGCTCTTTTCAGGATCACAGGACCCATTCCCATGTTTTCGTCTTAATTAACAGGTGACTCTTAATAGGCGTCCTGCCTGAGAAAGGACTCCAGTATGCATGTAATTCCCATGTCCACCTGACAGGCCGCAATTGTGCAGTGACAGAAGAACCGGGACATGTTCCCTGTAACATAAGTGAAACATGAGGGCTGGTCTCCTTCCGGCTGAATCCCTGGTGCTGCTGCTACTTAGCACAATGTAGCTCTTTGGAGGGTTTGACTTGATGTGTCCTGACAAATCTGTCAAATGGGTCTTTGTGTTTTGATGAAAGCTCAGTAGGGTTTTTTGGTGGTGGTTGTTCAGACTTTTTGAAAGCTTAATTGGGTGAAACAACCCTGGCTACAGGACCCACTAGGACAGCTCCTGAACTCTGCCTCGGAACCTCTACTGTAGGTTCTTTTCCTTCAGAGAAGCCAGGATCTGTCAGAATGGGGCTACTGAACTAGACCACAGGTTTTTTGAGAGGCTCACTTTCCACCTCTTGCTCTGATCTTAGTAATCAACGCTGCCATCGCTTCTGAGTCATATCAGTGAGCTGTTTCATGTCTATAAAACATCCTTGTGACTTGCCAAACCAAATTTTCCTTTCCTTGCCACCAATACGCTATATGTTTTCTCTATGTTAGAATCAATCAATATAAAATTCAAAAGTTTTTGCACCTTTTGCAAAACCAATGCAGCTAAAATTAGAAGAAAAGCAGGAAACTGGGGAAAATCTTTAGAGCAAGTTTCTCTGATAAAGGTGTCATTTTGAAAATATATAGGGAACTGAGTGAAATTTACAAGGTTAAGACCCATTCTTCACCTGGTAAATGGCCTAAAGATATGAACCTAAACCTAAAGTTTTCGGCGAAAAAAATCAAAGCTATCAATAGCCATATGAAAAAAATGCTCTAAATCATTAATAATTTTTAAAAATGTAAATTAAAACAGATCAATCAGATTGACTAAAAGGGAAAAAAAGGAAAATGATAAATGTTGAAAGGGATGTGGGAAAACAGGCACACTAATGCATTATTGGTGGAGCTGTGAACTGGCCCAACCACAATGGAGAACAACTTGGAACTATGCCCAAAAGGCTATCACACTGTACATACCATTCAGCCTGGCAATATCATTACTAGGTCTATACTCCAAGTAGATAAGAGAAAGAGGAAAAGGACCCATGCATACAGAAATATTTATAGTAGCTCTCTTTCTGGTGGCAAAGAATTGAAAACTAAGGTAATACCCATCAACTGGGGAATGGCTAAGCAAGTTATGACACATGAAGGTGATAGAATAATGTGCTATAAAAAAAAGATGAAGGAGAAAATCAGAAAATCTTGAGAAGACATGCATGAACTGATGAAAAGTGAAGTGAGCAATACTAGGGAAACAATCTACACAGTAAGAACAATATTTTCAATATAATCAACTTTGAAAGACGTAGTAACTATTATTAACACCATGACACACCACAATTCCAAAGGACTCATTATGAAACATATTATCCACCTCCAGATAGAAAACTGATGAACTCAGATTGCAGACTGCAGACTCCCCCCACCCCCATTCTTTTTCTTGCTTGTTTTTGGGAATATGATTAAAGCAGACATTTGTTTTGCATGACCTTATATATATTTTGTTTGTTTGTTTGTTTTTAGGCAACTGGGGTTAAGTGACTTGCCTAGTGTCACACAGCTAGTGTCAAGTGTTTGGTCTGAGGCTGGATTTGAACTCAGTCCTCCTGACTTCAGGGCCGGTGCTCTATCTACTGTGCCACCCAGGTGCCCCTGACCTTACATATTTTTAATAGGTTTATTTTTCTTGCCTTCTTATTAGGTGATGGAGGAGGTAGAGGAAGAGAGAGAATTTAGAACAAAAAAAAAATGTGCTTTATGAAAAAAGAAAAAAATGCAGAAAAACTAATCAACATCCAAAGATTCTGAGGTTAGATGCAGTATTCCATACCCATTGTCTTCCACATCTGTATTTTCCTTTGTTATGACCAAACATTTAGTTTTACTGGTTTTATAGTGGTGGCTCTTACATGGTCATAGTTATTGTACATAATGTTTTCTTGGTTTTGCTTTTTTTACTTTATCACTTTAATTCAGTTTCATTAAGTCTCTCCACACATCTCTACATTCATGATGTTCACTATTTCTTACAGCACAGCAACATTCCTCTCCATTCATGTGTATTTTTTATTCTAGTACCAAATCAGTGGTTATCTCCTCTCTGCTACTACATCAAAGTGCTGCCATAAATATTTTGGCGTATGTTGGGACTTTCTTTTTGTCCCTAGCCTCTTTAGGGTATAAGTCCACCAGGAGAACTTCTAGGTCAAAGGGGATGGACATCTTAGTAACTCTTTTCACATCCTGACAAATCGAGAATGTTTATAATAATTCGTGTCTCCACTGATAATGCATTAATGCGCTCACCACCTTCTACTACTGAAGCATTGATTATTCCCACCTTTTGTTGTCCTTGACAATGTACTGGGTGTGAAGTGAAACCTCGTGGTTATTTTGGCTTGTATTCATTCCTCTTACTGTTAGTTGTTTAGACCATTCTTATACAAGGCTTTTCCTAGTTCGCAATTCTTTTCAGAACTATTTATTGTCTTTTTATCTTAGTCATCAGATCCTCATCAGAGATATCTGATATAAAGATTTTTTTCCCAGTTGACTACTTCTCTTATCTTAGTTGCATTAATTTTGTTCATACAAAAGCTTTTCAATTTCATGTGATCTAGATTATCTATTTTATCTTTTGTAATCACCTCTATCCTTTATTTAAAAATTTACCCCTACCTCCTAGCTATGAAAGATAAATGATCTGCTTCTCATTTTTTATGGCATGATCTTTATTAATCAAGTCAAATCAATTTTGAATTTATTGTGGTACATGGTGTAAGGTGCTGGTCTAAACTGAATTTCTGTCAGACTGCTTTCCAGCAGTTCTTGTCAAACAAAGAGTTCTTTCCTAGGTACTTTATGTTTTCTATTTTATCAAATGCCAGGTTGCGTTCAATTATTCTAATTTTTCTTGTCTAGTCTATTCCATTGATTTATTTTCTCATTGTTTTTAATTAGTGCCAGATGCTTTAAATACAGTTTGAGGCCTGGAAATGTTTCCCTTCCTTTTTGCCTCCTCCCACTTGCCCCCATTATTTGCCATGACATTCTAGACCTTCTATTCCTCCACGTGAATTTTGTGATTTTGCCTAACTCTGTAAAGTATGTACCCCTTTGGTAGTTTAATTCATATCTGTAAATTAACTGCAGTAATACCATCATTTTATTTATGGCACAGTTTAGCCATCAGTGGCAAATATCCCTGCAGTTATTAAGTTATCCTTCATTTCCTTAAGAAGATTTTTGTAATTGTAGTTATATAGTTGTTGAGTGTTCTTTGTTAGACTGATTCCCAGATATTTTATGCATTTTATAGGGACTTCCACTTCTATTAATCCCATCTGGATATAGTGATTACTATATAGAAGCACTGTTGATTTTTGTAGGCTCATTTTGCAGCTAGCAACTTATTACGGTAATTGTCTCTGTTTTTTTATTATGATTTTTATGTTCTTTTTCCTAATCAAATCATCATGTCATCAGCAAATAAGGATAGTTTTGTTTACTCTTTGTGTATCTTTATGACTTTAATATCTTTCTCTTTGACTATTACTAATATTTCTATAATCACATCAAACAATAGCAGAGAAATGGAGTATCCTTGCTTTATTCCTGTATTTATAGAGAAAGTTTCTACTGTTTCTCCATTGTATATAATGCTAACTTTTGGTTAGTGATAGATACTTTTTAATCATTAAAAAAAAAGATGACTCTATGGGCTTTTTATAAATCTATTTATATAATCATGTGGTTTTAGACATTTTTGTTTTTAATATGATTATGGTAACTGTTTACCTAAGGCTGAATCATCCTTGAATCCTTGGTATAAATCTAACTTAATCATAGTGAATGGTTTCCTGAATAAATTGTTGAAATCCTTCTCTCAGGATTTTATTTAAATTTTTTGAAATTGTATTCATTAAAGGTTATTGCACTATAATTTTGTTTGCCTTGTTATTCCCTAGTTGTTACAACTATATTTCCTTCATAAATAAGAGCCTGATGGAATGTTTTCCCCCTCAATATTTCAGAATAATATATGTAGCATAGGTTTTGTTCTTTAAAAGTTTGATTGAGTTCTCCTGTAGAGCCATTTGAAATGGATTTTTCTTTGGTAGTTCCATCATAGCTAGTTCAATGCTTTTTTGAGATTTTATTATTTCATATATTTACTTGTGTTCTGTTAATTTGGTTAATTTATATTTTTTCAGATAATTTGAACTGTCAGTTTTGTTTGTGTACATTTAATTGTGTATTATAAGTTCCAATAATTCTTTTTTATTTCTTATACGTTGTGATTTACCTTTTTCATTTACTATGTTACCTATTTTGTTTACCTATTTCATTTATTTTGTTAATTTGATTTTTCCTCTAACAAGCTGGTTCTTCTAGGAAACCTATGATTTTTAAGCTGCTGCTGTGTATACAGAAGGAATGGTTTTGAGTAATATAGAAATGACATGTTCCTTTAACATCGTTGCCTTTTGCTTCTCTTCTGACAGATTTTCCTCCAATTCAATATTTTTGTATTCAAATTACCTTCGTTTCTCTTTTCCTTCTAAGGATTTGTTTTTTTCTAACCTGCTTAGTTTTATTTTCTTTAATTTCTGCATTAAAGCTATGAATTCTGACATATATTCGTTCCTAATTTCTTCTTACAGGTTTCATTTTCCTTTTAAACCATTCTGGAATTTCTTATTGTTCCATGCTTTCTTGGGATTCCATAGAATTCTACATTTCATTAGGCAATTGGTTCACCTTTGTTTTGAAATGTTTCAGATAGCTTTGTGCTTTCTTTGAAGGTTTAGTATTCATTCTTCCTTCTAATGTTAGGATTTTCTGATGGCATAACTACTTGTACTCTGGTTTTTATTGAGTTTTCTTCCTCTTGAAATCCTTGGATTTTCAGCCTTTTCCCCTTATGTTGTGCTATCACTCACTTTCTCCATCTGCCGGTAGACAGTAATCGTCTACCTCAACTTCCTGTGGTATTGAAGGATTAAGCTTTCAACAATCCTGATCCTTGCCCTAAGTAGTTTTTGGCCTGTGGCTACTTACAGGACCTGCCTCAGTTCCTTCAGGCCTAGCGCAGCAAGACACACTGGCTCCCTGCCTCAGTTCCTTTCCTGGTTCCCCTCCTTACCTTCTCTGCTTACACCCAATCTACATCTGCTACTTTTTTCAGAGCTGGGGGAGAGTGGGAAGAGTCTAACTAAGAGAGTCTATAATTTTGCAGGTCTCTAACCTAGAGGCCACTCAGTCAGAAGGTGGAAAACTCATCTTTCTTTCTCAAGTTTCTGGGCAAAATGAGTGTCTGTTGCTTGCCGTACAGAGGTGTGCCAGCATAGAGAGTCTCTGAAGCAGGAGGAGCTCCCAATATGGGTCCTGACCACAACTCAACACATCCATCCCAGAGCTCACAGTCTTTTCACACAAAAGCACCCTCTTCAGAACTTCCTTATTAATGCCTAGAGCATCACCATTCTTCTGATCCCTCCGGTGTGCAACTCTGGTGTCATCCTCATTTCCTCACTTCTGCTTGCCCCATATATCTAATCTGTTGCCAAATCAGCTCTCACATTTGTCCCTTTCTCTCCACTGCCATAACCACCAACATAGACCACGACTTCATCTCCTCTCAAATGGACAATTGCACAGATTCCACACTGGTCTCTCTGTCTCAAGCCTTTTCCCACTTTCATCCACTTTCCACACTGAAAATTATTCAACTGGAAATAATTTGGAAACAATGTAGACAAAAGTGACAGATTTGGAGAATACAGCAAGAGACAACTTAAGAATGATTGGGCTTATGAAAAACAAAAACCTATTAGAATTTCACTAGATTTTTCTACAAAAATTAGAAATAGTGGCAAAAATATGATATACCAAAAGGTAAGAGATTGAAGGCAAAATCAATTTCCAGGAAAGATGAAAATGTTTTTGAGGCCAAATCTTGACTTTTAGAAGTGAGGAGAGAAGAGATCAATTGGTTGATTTTAAGTAAGACAGAAAGAAAAAAAAGGCTAGGAAATGACAGCAGAAAGGCAGCCATGCCTTAAATAGGGGTAATGCACTTATAAACAATATACAATAGAGAAACTGGCTTAAAGTTTAATGTACATGTGTTAAATTTTGGAAAAGAGTAATATTACAAAATGAACAATCTTGCAAACACAATGGTAGTGCCTTGGAAAAGTTTAACTCCAACCTTCAATGTAAATTGATTAAATCCCTCCCCCCCCAAAAAAAAAGAAGGAAGAAAAAAGATTGATGAATGGATGAAAAACACATCCCAAGAATATTCCCCAAAATATTCTGTCAAGTAACTTACTTGATCCAAAAAAATTACATAAAATTAAAAATTATTAAATGGACTAAATTTTACCATATTTCAGCCAAGGCAGAAAACCTGGAGTTGCAGTGATAACACTGGAATAAAACTGAGGTCAAGTGAGAAAACTCAATGTGCTTTCTAAACAATCAAACAATAAACATTAAGCACCTACTATGAGCCAGGTAATATGCTAAGCACTGGGATAAAAAAAGAAGTAATAGACAGTCTCTGACCTTAAGGAGCTTACAAGATGGCCACTGACAATTACTGAACAGCAATATTTCACTTCTAGCATTTAGTAACATGTAATCTAAATTTATAAAGTAACAGTTAACTAATATATACAAAGAATTACAATGAATAATAATAATAATAGGAGACTCATCCCACTAATAGAATATGATAAATCCAACAAAAAGATAACCAGGAAAGCAGTGACACATAAAGAAAGCACTGAAGAAATCAGGTATATGAAGAAAAACTGAATGGAAGAGAAGAATAGACTTCCCCCCCCCGAAATATATATGGAATATTCATAAAATTGATCATATGTCAAGAAAGTCTGAGATAAATTCAGAAAGGCAGAAATTTTAAACACATTTACAGATCATAATGTGATCTGTAAAAAGTAAACAAAGACAATATTATCAAGTGATGCAAGGCTATACAGAAACTACAAATAACTTGTTGCTAAGGTAAAAGAATAAATTATAGAAACAGTAACAGATTGTAATGAATAAAATAGCAATATAAATGCAACACTTTAAAATGTATGAGATGCAGGCAGCAGTACTCAGAGACAACTTTACATCCCTGAGCACTTTTATTAACAAGCCACAAAAAGAAGAAATTAATGAGTTAAGTTTGCAACTGAAACATTAAAAAAAGAAGTTAATAAAACAAAAGCAAGTATAAAGGGAATTATGAAAATAAAGGAACAAAACACTTAACAAAAAGTGGTAAGAGCAGCTGACATTTCTATAGTGTGTTAAGATTTGCCAAATGCTTTACATACATCAGCTCCTTTGACACCCTAGGCAGCCCTGAAGTTGGATACTTCAGGTAATTACTATCCTAATAATACAAATGAGGAAACCGAGGCTAAGAAGTGAATTCCTTGTCCACAGTCACACAGCTATTAAGTGGCAGAAGAAAAATGTGAATATGAGATTTATTTATCTAATACAACAGCTTTTCTTTTTGGATAACAAAATAAACTTATTTTTTAAAAATGGGAGTGAGGAAAATAAAATTCAAACATTGTAAATGATAAAAGAAAACTCACAATGAATGCAAAGGAAAAACAACTCGAGATGATATTTCCCCACAAAATATAATGAAATACAATGATCAAAGTATTTTTTAAGTTCAAAGACCCTCTGTTAATAACCTCTGAATATTACTTTGCATGGTAAATTCATCAATTCCAATGAATTGAACTATCATATATATGAAGATGATTCTCAGATCTAGATACCCAGCCCAAATCTCTCTACCAACCACCTTTTGGACATCTCCAACTGAATGTTCTGTAGGTATCTTTAACTCAACATGTCTAAAGCACTTGGCACATGTTTAGCCCAGAATAGGACTTTGCTAAATGCTTGTTAACTGGACTAATTAGAACAACTCAACGGGGCAGCTAGATGGTGCAGTGGATAGAGCACCGACCATGATGGCAGGAGGACCTGAGTTCAAATCTGGCCTCAGACCAAACACTTGACACTTGCTAGCTGTGTGACCCTGGGCAAGTCACTTAACCCCAATTGCCTAAAACAAACAAACAAGAAAAACAACTCCTTAGAGAATGTTAACTAGCTTTTTTGCTACTAACTTGTTATAAATTGCACAAATTATTTTATAAACATCTCCCCAACTTGTATTTTGTTTCTAACCTTAAAGCATACAAATAAACTTATTTCAAGTATGAAAAGTGCTTTATTGCAATAATATTTTGCAGGCCTAAGACCCTGGTTTACAATCATATTAAAGTGAGAGGAAGAGAAAAGAGAAAGAGAGAGAGAGAAAAAAAAAGCCAGGGAGGGGGGAAAGGCAGGGGGGAGACACACACACACACACACATACACACACACACACAGAATATACAACAATCAATACTACCTATTCAAGAAATCTATCATCTTCTTAAAATGTTGTTTGACCAGTTGAGGAGAAGAAGACTTTGGAAGCAATAAGCAAATGACAAAAAGCTACTTGTGTTTTTCCAATTTTTACCCTTCACATCCAGGAATCCAAGCCTAGACTGCAGGGCTGAGGAATCCTCCTGCTTCCTGGGCACTGGCCATTTCCATATTTCTATTTCCAAACTCCTCTTCCTCTTCATGGGTTCATTTCTGCTGTAACAGACCAGGTGGATAACAATCTTTCCAGGTGCTGCAGGCCCCACATCTGCATTGTTAGTCTTCCTAGATGAATAGCTTCACCTTCATGAAGCTAGGGACAAATCCAACATTAAGATAAAGCATCTTCTTTCTTGAACCTATGGAAAGGCTTCCTTTAACTTTACTCCAAATGTTGCCAGAATGGGAGTGATCATCAAAGCAACAATCCCAGGAATTCCTACATTTCCATGGACAAAAACTTTTCCTCATGTTTGGAAACTTCCATCAATAATTTCTTTAGTTATGGGGGAAATGAATTATATTTTCAGCTAGATTATTTGCAATGTCCAAAAGGAAATACCTAAATAATCATTGAAAGTTTGGTTCAATTAAGTTTGCATCAATGTTTTGCCTTGTGCATATGATACAGGTTAGTCTGTGTTCTGTGGGCCAGGTGGCTTTTCAAAGCTGAAGAATATGGGCCTCCAGACCAATTTCTCTAATGAATATAGATGCAAAAATTTTAAACAAAATTCTAGCAAATAGATTGCAGCAACTTATCACAAGAATAATACACTATGACCAGGTAGGATTTATACCAGGAATGCAGGATTGGTTCAATATTAGGAAAACTATCAGCATCATTGAGCATATCAACACCAAAACCAACAGAAACCACATGATCATCTCAACAGATGCAGAAAAAGCTTTTGACAAAATACAACACCCATTCCTATTAAAAACACTAGAAAGCACAGGTATGAATGGAATCTTCCTTAAAATAATAAATAGCATCTATCTAAAACCTTCAGTAAGCATTATATGTAATGGGGACAACCTAGAAACATTTTCAATAAGATCAGGGGGTGAAACAAGGATGTCCATTGTCACCACTGTTATTCAATATTGTACTGGAAACGTTAACTTTAGCAATATGGGAAGAAAAAGAAATTGAAGGTATTAGAATAGGCAAAGAAGAAACAAAGCTATCACTCTTTGCAGATGACATGATGATATGCTTAGAGAATCCTAGAGAATCAAGTAAAAAACTACTTGAAATAATAAACAACTTTAGCAAAGTTGCAGGCTATAAAATAAACCCACATAAATCATCAGCATTTCTATATATTAGCAACAAAGCCCAACAGCAAAAGATACAAAGAGAAATTCCATTTAAACTTATTGTAGACATTATAAAATATTTAGGTGTCTACCTCCCGAAACAAACCTAGAAACTCTATGAACACAATTACAAAACACTTTCCACACAAATAAAATCAGATCTAAATAATTGGAAAAATATCAGCTGCTTATGGGTAGGCCCAGATAATATAATAAAAATGACAATCCTACCTAAGCTAATTTACTTAAGTGCCATACCAATCAAACTACCAAAAAATTATTTTATAGAGTTAGAAAAAATAACAACAAGATTCATTTGGAAAAACAAAAGGTCCAGAATATCAAAGCAACTAATGAAAAGAAATGCAGGGGAAGGTGGCCTAGCAATTCCAGATCTTAAATTGTATTATAAAGCAGCAATCATCAAAACTGCTTGGTACTGGCTAAGAAATAGAGTGGTGGATCAGTGGAATAGGTTAAATATGCAAGACACAGTAGTCAGTGACTACAGTAATCTATTATTTGATAAACCCAAAGACCCCAGCTTCTGGGATAAAAACCCACTCTTTGAAAAAAACTGCTGGGAAAACTGGAAAAGAGTATGGCAGAAACTAGGCATAGACCCAAATCTCACACCATATACCAAAATAAAGTCAAAATGGGTTCATGACTTAGATATAAAGGCTGATACTATAAGCAAACTGGGAGAGCAAGGAATAGTTTACCTATCAGATCTATGGAAAACAGAAGAATTCATGACCAAACAGGAGATAGAGAACATTACGAAAAGCAAAATGGATAATTTTGATTACATTAAATTGAAAAGGTTTTGCACAAACAAAGCCAATGCAACTAAGATTAGAAGGAAGGTAGAAAATTGGGAAAGAATTTTTACAACCAGTCTCTCTGATAAGGGCCTCATTTCTAAAATACATAGAGAATTAAGATAAATTTATAAGCCTACAAGCCATTCTCCAATTGATAAATGGTCAAAGGGTATGAACAGATAGTTCTCAGATGAAGGAATAAAAGCCATCTATAGTCATATGAAAAAATGCTCTAAATCATTATTGATTAAAGAAATGCAAATCAAAACAACTCTGAGGTACCACATCACACCTATCAGATTGGCCAACATGACAAAACAGGAAAAAATGATAAATGTTGGAGGAGATGTGGGAAAATTGGAACACTAATGCATTGTTGGTGGAGTTGTGAAATGATCCAACCGTTTTGGAGAACAATTTGGAACTATGCCCAAAGGGCTATAAAAATGTGCATACTCTCTGACCCAGCAATAGCACTCCTAGGGCTATATCCCAAAGAGATCATACAAATGGGAAAAGGACCCACGTGTACAAAAATATTCATAGCAGCTCTTTTTGTGGTGGCAAAGAATTGGAAATTGAGAGGA
Organism: Phascolarctos cinereus; assembly: GCF_003287225.1. NCBI lineage: Eukaryota > Metazoa > Chordata > Mammalia > Diprotodontia > Phascolarctidae > Phascolarctos > Phascolarctos cinereus. Next base: position 14,563,147 of record NW_027555958.1, on the reverse strand, counting down.
TGCCCATCCATTGGGGAATGGCTGAGCAAGTTGTGGTATATGAATGTAATGGAACAGTATTGTGCTATAAGAAATGATGAACAGGCTGACTTCAGAAAAATCTGGAAAGACTTGTATGGTCTGATGCTGAGTGAAATGAGCAGAACCAAGAGAACTTTGTACACAATAACAGCCACGTTGTGCGATGACTAATATTGATAAACTTAACCCTTCTCAGCAATACAAGGACCTAAGACACCCTCGGAGGCCTCGCGGTGGAAAATGCTGTCCACATCCAAAGAAAGAACTATGGAAGTTGAATTGCTATCATTTTTTTTTCTCTTCTGTTGAGTTTTGGTTCCTCTTTCTAATGGTTCCTCCTATTGGTTTTAATTTTTACTTACAACTTCACTAATGTGAAAATATGTTTAATAGGAATGTAAATGTATAGCCAATATGAGATTGTGCGCCATCTTGGGGAGGGGGGTGGGGAGCAAGGGGAGAAAATTTTAAAACTCAAAAGCATATGGAAGTGATTGTTGATAAATCAAAATAAATTAATAAAATTAAAAAAAAAAGAATGCAGACCTCCAAACAACCCAGATGAGATTTCCTGCATCCTCTCGCTTTGTGGAATAGACCAAGTTCTCAGCCTCTTCTCTGGACGCTGGCAGGGAGATCGATCCAACTTCCCATTCTCCTTGTCCCATTTGGCGGGTTGGCATGGTCTAAAGGGCAGATTATACTGCTTCTCACCTCTCAGCAGGGCTCAGCAGGGTTCAACAGGGCTCATTAGGGCTCAGTTCCTCTCACTTTTTTAAAAGACCTTCCTGAGGGGCAGTTAGGTGGTGCTGCAGTGGACAGAGACCTAACCCAGGAGTCAGGAGGACTTGAGTTCAAATTCTGCCTCCGACACTATCTGTGTGACCCTGGGCAAGTCACTTAACCTCTATTACCTCAAAAAAAAATACCTTCAGGGGTGTGGCTGATGTTTCATCCAGCCAATGGCTAGCTGCCCTATAATTCCACCAATTTGATGGTGGAACTTCCTATTTCCTAAAGATTCAACACTTTCTTCCTTATACTTCCTTTATACATAAGTCCCTTAAGGTTTCACATCCTTCACAAATTATCTATTCAAAATCTGAAAGGGACAGGAACTGAACGGCTTACCCCTTTCAGGGCAAATGTCATCAAGTAAGCCGGAGGAAGGGGGACTTAATCCATCAAGGTCTCGGCTCACCCACATACACATTCATATTCAAGTGAAAGGTCTTTGACAAAGTACAATATCCATTTATGTTTTTAATAGGAATTATAATTATAGCTATAGGAGTATAATTATAGGAATTTTAATTCCTATAATAAAAATAATAGGAATGAAAGGATTTTTACTTAACATTATGAAAAGCATTCAAAATAAAGAGCTAACATTACATGTGGTGAGGAATAGGTATAAAATGGTAAAAATATTCCTATTAATAGATGATGTGAAGGTATATTTAGAAAACCCAAAAGACAACCAAAAACATCAAGGTAAGAAATGGATTGAGCAAGATAGCAGGATATACTATAAACCCACAAAGATATCAGCGTTTCTGCTCATCACTAACAACCGAAAAAGAAAAGAAAAGAAATCAGTAGCAAGAGAAATAAAAATTAGGATAAGTATAGGATTAGGAAATACTTGTAATATAATCTATGAAGATAAATGCAGCCCCATATAAAGTCAGTCAGAAATACTTCTAACAAAAGTTAAGGGAAAAATAAACTGGAGAGATAGCCAATGGACATGGCTATGTTAAGCTAAAATAATAAAGATGGTAAAAGTGACCAAATGTATAGATTTAACTCCACACTCATCAGAATACCAATCAGCTACTTCACAATTAGGTAAAGGGACAACATTATTTAAAAGAACAAATGGAGAAGAGTATGAAGGAGGGTTTTGCTACTAATGGTCAAATTATATTACACATCTATAATTATCAAAATGATCTAGTACTCCATCAAATAAATAGGGAAATAGATGAATGGAACTGAATAGGTAATCCAGACTACGAGCCAAAGGCATACAAAAAATTACTATTTGGTCAATTCAACGTCACAAAAAAATGGAGGAATGAAATTCTCATTCTGCAAAAATTGTTGAGAAAACTGGATGGCAGTATGGGGGAAAATAGTTTCTGATTCACATTTCACACTATGTACTTCAATAAATTCCAAGGAGATTGCATTTTTAAAATGAGAAGAAAATGGAATAATATATCCTCACAACTCTGGAGAAGAATGCTTATCTAAATTTAACAAATAAAAGAAATGATAAGAAACAAAATAGATGGATGTAAGCATACAAAAATAAAGACTTTTTTCATGATCAATAAAAAGTTGGGGGAAAATCTTTGCCAAAAATATTTTTAATGAAACTGACATCCAAAATTTCTATGGAACTCACAGGTTAATAAGAGTAATACCTATTTCCCAATGGAAACTCAGGCCAAAGAACAGGGAGTTCTCAAAAGAATGCAAATCATCAATATGATTGAAAAACGACTCAAATTCCCTAACAAACAGAGAAATACAAATTAAACCAACCTAGAGATAACATTGTACCCCTATTAAATCAGCAGGCATATTTTAAAATGATTATAACTCAATGATGGTACAGCTGTGGAAAACAAGCACGCTTTTACTGGTGACAAGAACTGGTACAATTCTTTTGAAAAGTGATATCGGACAATCCAGCAAACATTTATGCAACAAATATGTGCATGGCACTATGCTAGGTACTGGGAATAGAAAGACAAAAAGGAGAGAAACAGAAAGAAAGAAGTTTCTTTTTTTTTTTTGTTCTGGTAGTTAAGTGAGAAGGTACTTTTGGGTGATCAGTGAAATTAGCATGTTATCTTTTCTTTTCTTTTTCTTTTCCTTTTTGGCTAGCAATGGGTCACACAGCTAGTGAGTGTTCTATATCTGAGGCTGGATGTGAACTTAGATCCTCCTGAATCCAGGAGGCTCTACCCACTGCATCACCTAGCTGCCCCCAAGAAGTTTCTTAATAAAAACACAAAATGAGGCAATATTATTAACAGAAACTAAGGGGGGCAGGGAGGGAATCAAATGAACAGTAATATATTGAGAATTAACAACAGATGGCGTAGCTGCTGTAGTGAACCTTGCCTCATATTTTACAGAAAAAGATTAAGGCCATTAGCCATGAACTCCCTCATCCTTGTTCCCTCTTCCTCATGTCCTATCCCTTCAGCCCTCTCTCCTCCTTCATCCCTGTTTCACATGATGAAGTGGCCTTACTCTACCAAGGCCAACCCCTCTACTGCCCAAATGGTCTGATTCTATCCTGTCTCCTCCCACAGATCGCCCCCTCTGGCATCCCTACTTCCTCACTTGGCTTCCATCTCTCCCTGTGTACTGGCTCCTTCCCTACTGCCTATAAACATGCCCATGTCTTCTTCATCCTGAAAAACCCCACACTTGATCCTTCTATCCCGGCTAACTACCGTCCTACATCTCCTCTGTCCTTTGTAATTAAACTCCTACAAATGGTAGTCTTCAACAGGAGCCTCCACTTCCTCTGCTTTCCCTCTTCTTAAGCCTGGCTTCCTACCTCATCATTCCATCAAAAATGTCTCTCCAAAGTTACTGATGATCCCTTAGTTGCCAAATCCAACGGCTTTTCTCAACCCTCATTCTCCTTGCCCTCTCTGCAGCCTCTGACACTGTTGCTCACTCTCTCCTCCTTGATACTGTCTTCTGGGCAGCCAGGTCTCTTCCTCCCCCTCGGAGGCCTCCTTCTCCATCTCTTTGGCTTGATCTAGATTGATCTAGATCTCCATCTAGATCAGGCCCTCCAGCCATAGGTGTCTCCCAGGGCTTGACCCAGGCCCTCTTTCCTCCACCCGAGGTACTACTTCACTCCATGATCTCATCAGATCCCAAGGTTTCAATTGTCATCTCTATACAAAAAACTCTCAGATCTATTTACCTAGCCCTAATCTTTCCCTTGACCTCTAGTCTAGGCTTCTCCAAGGGCCTTTCAGACATCTCAAAGTGAATGACCAGTAGACCTCTTAAACTCACTATGTCTCCATTATCTTTTCCCACTAAGCCCTCCCCCACCTCCTATCTTCCTTATTAATGTAGAAGGCAACACCATCCTGCCTGTCCCTAAGGAGTCACCCAGGATTCCTCTTTCTCACCCCTCATACCCAATATGATGCCTAGGCCTGTTGATTTCACCTTTGCAACATCTCTCAAATACACCCCTTTCTCTCTTCTGACACTGCCATCCACCTCGTACAGACCCTTATCACCTCACTTTTGGACTATTGTGGTAGCTGCTGGGGTGGGAGTTGGGGGAGGTGAGGGGGGAGTGAGGGTGGGGGCCATGCCGGCCTCAAGTCCCTCCCCACTCCAATCTTTCTTCCATTCAGTCACTGAAGTGATTTTCCTAAAGTGAAGGTTCTGTCATGTCACCCTCCATACTCAATAAACCAGTGGCTTCCAGTTACCACCAGGATCAAACACAAAATGTTCTTTTTGGCATTCCAAGCCCTTCCTAACCTTAGTCCCCTTCTACATTTCCAGGCTTCTCACACCTTATTCCTTAACACATACTCTTAGGTCCAGGGACACTGAGCCCATGGCCTTTCCACCAACAAGATCTCTGGACTCCAAGCGTTGTCTCTGGCCGTCCCCCATGCCTGAAATGCTCTCCCTCCTCTGTCCTAACCAATGACCTCCCCAAGGAACCCTTTCCAACCCCTCTTAATTCTAGGGTCCTTCCTTCATTGATTACTTCTATTTATCTTGCTATAGCTTGTTTGGTACATATTTGTTTGCATGGGGCCACCCTCATTAGATTGCAGGCTCCTTGAAGGCAGAGACTTTGGCTTTTTTTTTAATACTTTTTGGTGAGGCAATTGGGGTTAAGTGACTTGCTCAGGGTCACCCAGTGTCAAGTGTCTGAGGTGGGATTTGAACTCCGGTCCCCTGGAATCCAAGGCCAGAGCTCTATCCGCGGTGCCACTTAGCTGCCCCCTTTTGCCTCTTTTTGTATTCCTAGCATTTGGTGCAGTGTCTGGCATGTTGTTTCCCAGTCCTGTCTGACTCTTCAGACCCCACTTGGGGTTTTCTTGGCAGAGATACTGGAGGGATTGGCCATTTCCCTCTCCAGCTCATTTGACAGATGAGGAAACCGAGGCACACAGGGTGAAGTGGGCTTGCCCAGGGTCACACAGCTAGTAAGTGTGTGAGGTCAGATTCGAACTCAAGGAGATGAGTTTTCCTGACTCCAGGCTTAACAAAAGTTGTTGATTGTGAGGTCAAGCGAGGCCAATGGACTGGCACGTGGCAATGTACCCAGCTCTTCTTTGACCTCTCCAGTCACCACATCACATTTCCTCCGTGATGATAATGGATTCCACTCTGTACGTGTTAAGTTTGAGATTCTGAATGTGCACCAGGTAGAGTTAGGCTGGCTGCTGATGTGGTGCTGGAGCTAAGCAGAGAGAAGAGGGCTCAGGGAGCTGCTGGCAGAAGATTCTAACTGCATCCACGGGAAAGCAGTCCATTTCACACATATCAGTCCCTGCAAGTGTCGTGTGAATTAGCTTTGGGCTAACCAAAGGCTGGATCTGGGGCAAGGGATATCCAGCATCCAAGGCCAGAGCCATTACAACTAGTCAGTCAACCAAATATTGACTAAGCAATGTGCTAAGCACTAAAAAACCATAGTCCCTCCCCTCACGAAGCTCACATTCTAATGCAGGAGGACAACCATCAAGTGCTGATTCCAAGGTCGGTGCAAAAGGACTGAGTCAGGTCAGGAGGAGACATTTGGGGAGGCCAGAGATGCAAGGGACCTGAGGTCAGGGACTCATCTGGGCAAGAAGAGCCCAGAAGTACTGAAGCCTCGCACTGAGAACTCCCGTAATGTAATAATCTAACACCGGATCCCAGGAATGTTAATGCTGTCTGACCATGGGGACACCACCTTGCAGAAGAGGTCAGCCCAATATAACAGGGAGGAGATAACAAGGCAGGACCTCCTCCCCAAGCTGGGGAAGAGAAGAGAAATTGCCTGTAAAATGCCTGTGGATACCCCAATCCCTTCCTTGGTAGTCATTTTTACCCATATGGTATGTTTCTTAGTTGTGCTCAGTAACAGAGCTTTGGGGGAAGGGAACACCACACAGAGAACCTGTGATCTCATTGGTGGGGGAACTTCCGGCATAAAAATTCCCTCTAATGATGGAGATCAGCAATCCAGAGGTAACTTCTAGTCTTGCCTGGGCCCTTGAGAAGAGCCCTGCCTCGGGTCACACAGCCAGGATGGGCCAGAAGCTGGGCTTCAAACTCCCCAGGGCTGAACCAGATTAAAATGTCACTGGAAAATATTTAACAAAATAAAACTACACCACAGATGATGTTAATTTGTGGTTTTCTAAGCCAATCTGCTCCCCACAAAGGAGTCTGTTCTATCGGAGTTTGACACCAGGCTGCTTTTCAGTTACAAGGAAAAGAGACGTTATGGGCTCTTTTCAGAGAATAAGGAAAGGTGGAAGGGAAAACCCTCCCTTCTCTCAAAGGCTAAGCAGGGGGGGTTCTGGGACTTCAGGTTCAGAAAAGAGGTGACAAATGGCAACTAGAAATCAGAAGGACGCACCAGCTGGTCACAGGATAGAAAGTGCTGGACCTGGAGCCTGGAAGCCCTGAGTTCAGATCCAGCCTCAGACACTTCCTAGCTGTTTGACCCTGGACAAGCCACTTAACCCTGTTTGCCTCAGTTTCCTCATCTGTCAAATCATCTGGAAAAGGAAATGGCAAACCACTTTAGTATCCTTGCCAAGAAAACCCTAAACGGGCTCATGAAGAGTCAGACATGACTGAGCAACAACAACCTTCTTAGCTATTCTTATTTGCAGTCCTATACCTACTGTGCTTTCCTAGACTAACAGTATTAGCACATCAGGGAGCCACAGGGTAGGAAGGAAGCATCTGTGGGCCACAGCCCTGGCCTCCCTTCTGCCCCTACCGGGGCTGCCTCTAGCCAGCACATTTAGCCATGCAGGGAAGAGAGGGAGGAGAGGGAGGAGGAGGAAGAGGAGGAAGATGTTGCTATAGCCCAACCGTAGCTGTCTGGGGGTATCTTTCTCTTTGTGTCTCTCAGGGTGGCTGGCTCCTTCTATGACCAGGTTCCTGCAGGGAGGGCTGAGGCGGCTACCCTGGCCCTGCTGCCAAGCTTCTGGAGGCCCACTGGGATGTGACTGGTGATCAGGTCACGCCAAGGTATCAGCAGAGGCTGCTGCACTCCCCTTTGGGGATTATTCCCCTGATGCTCGGAGAAGGGAAGTGATTGACCTTCTCACATAGGCCAGGATCTGAACCGAAGCCCTCTGACTCTATCCCACGTTCTTTCCCACCCCTCTCAACACCTGAATGAATTCCTCTGTGCATTCCAGCCCCCGTGACTTTTCCCACAAGCATCCCAGGAACCACACATGACAACCTCTGTTGGCACAGTGGGTATGGACATTACTTCACTGGGGATTTTCTCCTTTCCTTTCCTAAACACAGTAAATTCTTGGGAGATGGACCCCACATCCAGCGGCCTCTGTGGTGCAGGTGACCATCACAGCCAAGGTGGGCCACCTGCTTTGTCTTCCTTTCTTTCCTGGTGGATTCCATTTTGCCATTGTCCGCCTCATTTCTGAGCTCCAAATTTTCATTCTCGATTCAAAGCCATCTGCCGGCAATATAGCTGACGCCCAGGAAGCTCTGTTTTTCTGCTAATAACTCAGTGACAGGAAATACATATTTGTTGAATTGAAACCCCCAGCAGGAGAGAGGGGAACCACACCCCTGCTGCAGTGATGGAGGCTGGGTGGACACTCCTGGTGAGTCTGGAATCCCCTGGAGATGGGGTGATAACTTGGGAGGGGAGGAGGGGAATACAAGAAAGGTGAGCGGCCAGTGCTGGCTGCAACCAGCCCCTGAACTTCTGAGAAGCAAAGCGGAGCAGGAAAGAGGCGTGGGCTGGGCCTGAGCTTTGCAACTTGAGGTATAGCAGTACGAGGCCCCAAGCTCTGCCGAGGCCAGACCAAAACACAACTCCCTTCTGCAACCTGTCCAACAGGGGGTCACCCAGCAAAGCACACACTACGCATTTCTTAAGTGCCCACTACGTATCACTAGACTGTGAGCTCCTTCAGTCCAGGGACTGACTGGTTTTTGCCTTTTTCTATCCCCAGTGCTTCGCACAGTGTTGACTTGACCTGCCTCTCCAGGCTCTAGAGAGGCAAAGACAAAAAATAAGGGCAAATGTGCACATACTTTAGTGCATTCAAAATACATACAGGAGGTGGGAGGGCAGCACTCACAGCTGAGGATGGGCTGGGGCTGCAGGCAGGGAGAAGGGACTTTAGGGGGCAGAGGCAAGGAGGGCATGCACACTACGCATGGTGGCGCATGATGCGCTGGCGCAGAGAGGGCTCAGGGAATGTCATATCTGAGCCCAAAGACAAGGCCAGTCTGGTCAGACAGAGGCAGCAGCATAGAGAACAGAGGCTGAGAAGAACGGTTGGGTGCTTGGCAAAGCCAGTCAGTCACTCAAATACCTCTCTGGAGGAGGACCCCAAGACCTCCCAGACAACTCCAATTGTCAGGAAGTTTTTCCTCAGATCAAACTTAAATCTGCCTCTTGGCTCTTTCCCCTCTTTATTCCCGGTTCTGCCTCCAGGGGCCCAGCAGAACAAGTCTGATAACAGCCCTTGAAATACCTGAGCACAGCTATCCTGGCCCCCCTGAATCCAGTCATCTCTAAGCTAACAGCCCCAGGTCATTCAATCCATCCTCATCTGGTATGACCACCCTGGTCACCCTCCTCAGGACACTCTCTGGCTTATCAATGCCCTTATCAAAATGTGGCCCCCAGAACCCAACACAAGTAGCTTGTTAGGCAGTATCATTGAAAGAACCCTAGTCTTTACATCAGAAAGCCCTGAATTCAAATTCAACCTCCCTTTGTCATCTGTAAAAGGGGATAATAATAGCACCCACTTCACAGGATTGTTGTTAAGGATCAAATGAGAAGTGTTGTAAAGTGTTTGTGGAAAACCTTAAAGAGATCTAGAAATATTAACAACTATGATGAACTACCGAAGAGTAGCCTAGCAGAGTAAACAGAGCACAGGACTGGGGCTCAGGAAGACCTGGATTCGGACCTCCCTCAGACACTTGCTAGCTGTGTGACACGAGGCAAGTTTCTGAGCCTTATTTTTTTTTACCTGTAAAATGAGGAAATTAGACTCCATGACCACTAAGGTCCCTTTAGACTCTAAAGTTTTTGAGTCTTTGAGTACAAAAGGACTCCTACTTCCTTGGATCTGCATGCAACACGTCTCAACAGAATCTGACTGCATTAGCGGGGCTTGGGGGGCTCCCATGTCATAGCTCGCTAAAACCAGAGGGCCTTTTTAAAAAAATGAAATGCTGCCTAGCCATTTATCTCTTCAACCTTGCACTTATGAAACTGATTTTATTCAAGCCAAGTCTATGACTTTTTGATTATCCCTATTACAGTTCATCTTCCTAGATTTAGCCCCAAGTTCCAGCCTGTCAGGATCATTTTGGAGATTCTTGACTCTGCTATCCCATGTGTTAACTATCTTTCCCAATTCTGTGTCACTTTCACATTTGATTAGCATGCTATGTATGTCTTTATCTAAGTCACTGATTACAAACAAACAAACCAGTAACATTAAACAGCGCAAAACCGCAAACAGATCCCTGTGGCACTTTACTGGTGACTTTCTTCCAAGATGACAAGGAGCCATTTGACAGCTCCTCTTTGAGTCTAGCCAAGTACTCGGTTTTGCATTCACCTGTACTATCATCTTGCCCAAAGGAATGACATGAGAGATGTTATTAAAAGCTAATTTATAGTCCAGAGACCTGGGAAATTAGCCTAGATTTAGACTCAGACCACACTGAGAAGTGATTGTGAATGAGTCCACGAAGCTGTCCAAGCCAACTGAGCACAAACACAAGATGGTTAATGGATCTACGCCTTAGTTCCTCCAGCAGTTAAGTCAATGGACTATATACGTTATCTAAGGACCAGACCTGGTGATGTGTATGATGAGATCACAAATCAAGTTCCAACATCAAAACCCAAAGAGATCCCTTCCACTTCAGCAGTTACGCAGTGTCCCTTCTCTCTGGAACAATCTCCTCATTCCAAGTCTCAGACTCTGACTTTCTAGGAAGACGACCAAGAGAAATGGTCTCAGAATCATCTACCTTCCAGAAACACTCCCCCAAAAGCACAACAGACACTGGTAAACAGAGAAACAATAGCACAGGCCAAGAAGAAAAGCTTAAAAAGCAATGTCTTTAAACAAACACACGAGAATCCATTCCAAATTCTCGGCTAAAGTAACTTACCCCCACGAATTCAGGGAAATCCACTGGAGAAAGTACGCACAGAACCTGAGGCTTCAGTACCAGCTGACAGCTCTCAATGAGTAGCAATGATTCGGTCATTACATTACATTAACAGTAGTGACTGAGGGAACAGGACAAGCTCCAGGGAAAATCGGATTCTGCTCCTCATGCTATGGTGGAGGGGTTCCTAGGGTGCCCTCTGGAATGGGCCACCCATGTGCCTCCATCCCTTCACAGGAGAGGCTGAAGGACCCTGAGTGGGGAACACTGCATATATGACCAACTCAGGCTGTTTCGTTGATGAAGGCAAAGGGCTTTTGAAGACCCGAAATGAGGGCCAGCAGGCCATGGTGGAAGAAGGCCAACTTTGGAGCCCAAAGAAAAGCACTCTGACGACGTACCAGGAAGACCTAGGTTCAAAGCCCTACCTCCGACATACACTGACTATGTGACCTTGGCCAATTCTGTATTTTGCAGACAATTCAGACTGTGGAGCTGGGGTAGAGACCAGAACCTAAGGAAGACGGCACATCTCAAGCTATCACCAAAGCCTAGTTGAGTAGTGAGTGAGCCAAGGTTGAAAAGAGAGTTTTCTCTCCCTACACTTCCCCCTGCCTTCACTCCAAGACCATTACAGGCTACTAAGCAGACAGTACTGCTCTGTTAGGATCTGGTCTGGCTTCTTAAGTCCAAGGGCAAGAGGGAAAGAAAGAAAAGCAGCAGAGCTCACTTTTAGATGGGGGTGGGGTGGGTAAAGGAACAGACCTCCTCTCTGCCTCCATGAGAACCTATTTACCCTTTTTGTCTCTGGATCATCTTGAATTCCCTGTGTCTTATCAGCACAAGGAGCCATGTATCTCAAGGGTAAGTGTCCTTCAGGGGCCTGCAAAGGCCCCCTCCTGTGCATGGGGAGCTCATCTCTCCCACATGCTGGCTCCCCCACATGGATGAAGTCACTGTCTGTTATCTCTCCCCCCCACCCCCCACCTCCAGAGAGGAAAAAGGACTTGAACCTATGTGTCAACAAAATCTCCCAGTTGGAGCTCCAATAGTGGTGAAAGAGGCAACAATGTGACCAGGGCACGGTTAAAAATCAAACCCAAAAGTAAATGAGATAAAGTCTTGTGAGAAGGGCAAGACATAAACAGAGACTTGCATCGGTTTCAGATTGCTGAAACAGGAAAGCCCCGCTGGGGAGGCAGCTTGTGGCCACAGCTGGACTCCCCATGACCCTGAGAAGGGAGTTCAAGGTTTATTTTCGTTAATAAACAACAATCCAGATGGCCCAGACGGTGGAGGCCAGGCCTGGAAGTCGAGAAGGAGAAGATCTAGGTTCAAGTGTAGCCCAGTATAATTAAGGCTGGGTGACTGGGGTAGCCAGGGGAACCTCTCAGAGCCCCCAGAAAATTCTTAAAGACTAGACTGTACCAACCCACTGGCTGAACATCCATCTGCACTGGGGGCGGCTCGTTTTCCACGCCCATTTGCATTGGCACACTCTGAGTTCCCTACATTGAGAGCTCCCCACACTGATGAAAGGATGGTCCCTTCCCCATGGTAGAAAAACAGTTGTGCTTTAAAATGCTTTGATGCTAAACTAGGCAAAACAGCAAAGCCAAAGGAAAGAACAAGTCGAGTCCTTGGACATCATCGGATCACTGCAGTCACCAATCACCAGCAGATAGAACCTGCCTCCTTCCATCAGAGAGGCCTACGTGATAGATAGCCACTGCATTGGTCTGTTTTGATGAACTTGATGTATCTGCTAAGAAGGACAGTTTTATGGGTGGTAGAGTATCACAATGATGTAATAAAAAAGCACCCAAAGGATGCCTATTTTTTAAAAATGAAAGAACAAACTTGTTAGTACATATAAGGTTTGGCAATTAAGAGATGATTGGTGACGGAGAGGGTAGTTTGGGTGGAATGATGATGAAGTCAGGAGCTGAATTGTGAGGGTCAGTGAGTGAGTGATTGGAAGAAGAGGGAGAGGAGAGAACCTGGAGGCTCCTACAGAGGCAGATGAGAGGTAGGAGGACTATGTCCACTAGCAGAACCGTGAAGAACTTTGAGCTTATGGACACCCCACACCTTAGAGGAAGACTTGGGATGGAGGTAAGTTCTTCCAAGAAAAAATGTAAAACCTTAAGGGCAAAACGAAGTCATGAGAACTGGAGATGCTTTATTCTTGGCTAGAAAGAGTGAATCTTAAAACGATGAACTTTTCCCCTTCAAGTAACATATAAATGGAAGGCAATGACCACTAAAAAGCCCATGAAGTTGTTGTTTTTAAGCTCAATGAATGCACAGGAAAATACATCTGGAAGAAAGACGGGAGGCAAGAACAGCCATGAGATTTTGTATTACCTTTCTAAAAAGGGTGATAATGGTGGATTCTCTGTGTAAGATTTAAAAATCTATTAAAAAGTGCTAATTGTCAAAACTATATGGTACTGTTTAAAAAATTTTTGGCTCCCTGAACTAGAACAGACATTCCAGAAATGGGTACAAACTATTATAGCAAGTTATGAATCAACGAAAAGTATTCTTACTCTGGGTCAAGCACACTGCGTTAAATGCTAGAGATACAAACAGTTCCTGCCCACAAGGAGCCTCTATTCTAATAGCGTAGTAAAGACCAAGGAGGAGTGTGTAGATTGGGGAAATGAATACAAGTTCCGGATTTACAATAGGATTGGGTCTTGAAATTCATCTAATCAAGCTCTCTCTTTTTTTTAATTGGGCTTTTTGGTGAGGCAGTTGAGGTTAAGTGACTTGCCCAGGGTCACACAGTTAAATAAGTGTCAAGCGTGTGAGGTCACATTTGAACTCCGGTCCTCCTGACCCCAAGGCCGGAGCTCTATCCACCGCAACTCCTAACTGCCCCTCCCTCCTTCATTTTACACCGTAGGGAGAGCCCCAGACCTGGAATTCTGAATTCAAATCCAACCTAGGTGTGTAATCTCTAGGCAAGTCACTTAGCTTCTCTTTGTCTCAGTGTCCTCACCTATAAAATGGGGATAATAACAGCACCAACTCTGCAGTGCTGTTTTAAGAATCAAGTAAAGTGCTTTGCACGGGGCCAGGCACATACTAAGCGCTACATAAATGAAGTGACTGGGATTTGAATACAGATTTACCGATCGCATAGTCAGCGCTCCCCCACGGCACCGAGCTCTCTCCTCTCGATAAATCCGAAGTGACACAATCATTTCCTTTTTTGCCCAGCCCTCGATCCCCTCCATTCCCATAGGGAGGGAGCGCCCCAGGCCCAGAACTCCCGCGACCAGCACCAACTGGCAGCACCTGCTGCTCCGCAGCTCACAGACGGGGCTGAGCTGTCCCAACGAATGGGAAAGGAATCCAACCAATTTTGGTGGGACAAATGGAGGTCAGTGTGGAGGAGAACGAATTGGGCCACGATTCAAGCCAAGCAACTGCACCCAATTCCAAATGTGGCAACGAAATATGAAAAAAGGATCTATTTTTAAAAGAGCTAGAAGAAAAGAGAAAATCCTATGTCTTCCAACTGTGGAAAGAGGGGTGATCAGCAGAGAAAAGAGAGGGAGAGAGATGTAGCCACGTGTTTTTGCTCTGGGCCTGTACTTTCATGAGTGGAGAAGCTCCTGGTGTGGAAACCCTGTCTCCTGGGGCAAAACTAACCCTTTCTAAAGAGAAATCTGGCCATCCGAGCTTTCACACACCTTGACCTGGCAATTCCACTTATCCTTGGGGCACATACCTCAAGAATCACCCATTAAAAAAACAAAACAACAACAACGACGACGACTCAAAAACCAGCACCCCAGGGATTTCTGCAAAGATCCACAGAGCAGCACCTTTTATCATTGCCTACAAAAACCAGCACCCCAGGGATTTCTGCAAAGATCCACAGAGCGAGCAGCACCTTTCATCATTGCCTACAAAAACCAGCACCCCAGGGATTTCTGCAAAGATCCACAGAGCAGCACCTTTTATCACTGCCTACAAAAACCAGCACCCCAGGGATTTCTGCAAAGATCCACGGAGCAGCACCTTTCATCATTGCCTACAAAAACCAGCACCCCAGGGATTTCTGCAAAGATCCACGGAGCAGCACCTTTCATCATTGCCTACAAAAACCAGCACCCCAGGGATTTCTGCAAAGATCCACGGAGCAGCACCTTTTATCACTGCCTACAAAAACCAGCACCCCAGGGATTTCTGCAAAGATCCACAGAGCAGCACCTTTTATCATTGCCTACAAAAACCAGCACCCCAGGGATTTCTGCAAAGATCCACAGAGCGAGCAGCACCTTTCATCATTGCCTACAAAAACCAGCACCCCAGGGATTTCTGCAAAGATCCACAGAGCAGCACCTTTTATCACTGCCTACAAAAACCAGCACCCCAGGGATTTCTGCAAAGATCCACAGAGCGAGCAGCACCTTTCATCATTGCCTACAAAAACCACAAACAGGAAATCATTCAAAAGCTCTCCCAAGGAATGGAGACAGCGGCCAAGCCAGCTAGTGTGTAATCATCACCCGACGGAATAGGATGAGGCTGTGAAAAAGTCCAGAGACCGCATCAGCACACGGAAAAGTGTTTATGAAATAAGATGAAGGAAAAACGAAAGCCAAGGAACCACGATCCTCTGGCTCCAAAACCTGCGCCCGCAGCAGAGCAGAATTTGGCAAGTAGGTAAGCCACTAAGGTTTGGTGCTCATTAACTAGGTAAATCCACTTAAATCCGTCATTTAAAAAGCGGAAACTAAAACAAAACCGAAGCGAACACCTAGAGGTCTTGGTCCTGCCTTTTTCCATTTGTTTTCTCCTTTGGAAAAGGAGAAACCCACAGGGCAGACTGTCAATATCTGCCTCGTGAGCAAAAGCAGCTGAAAAGCCTCTGGAGAAGGGTGAGTGAGCTCGGAAGCGCGCCTGGCCACTTGCAGCCAGTCAGATGGCGCCCGACTTCTGTCTGTTTCTTGGCCTTCCACTGAACGTGAAATCGGGACCAGGAATTTCATGACAGCACCACCTGTTTCAGGAGTGAAGCATTTACTGGAAAACTGACATTCTATCCACTCTTGCCTTTGTCCTCACTCTGCACCTGACAGTTCGGAACTTTCTTCGGCATCTCACCAGCTGACACCACTTCCCCGGGGGGAACCCGGCCTGATTTCTGGAGAAGGCCACCCCCAGCCACTTCAGAGCCAAACCCCTTGCTATTATAATTATTATTTTAAAGGCTACTTACCGCACGGCAAGGCGGAGTCTGGCCCCACGGCCCCCAACACCGCAGAACAACCGACGCCTCTTTCCTCACAGACTAAACTTTGTTCCCTTCCCAGCAGTTTGTGTATCAGGTTCCCGCTGATACACAATGACTCTGGCCTTGGAAGCTACTCCCCAGTTTAGCAAGGTGGGCGGGGGCAGGTTTGTCCAAGTTAACTCCTCCGCTAGCTGCTTATCAGGCACTTCTCAAAGGTCAGGCTCAATGTGTTTAAAGAGCTTTACATGAGAAGAGGATATCAGCGAAACTTGTAAATTGCATAATCCCTGGGAGCAGGTTTGGGCTTCAAAGGGGCAGTGGTTTCTGCCTGGGAATAAAAGGTGGAGAGAGCAGGGGGATCCCCAGAACTCCAGGGAGCTCACTTCCCCCCACCTCATTCCGCATCCACTCCCCTTCTCGCCTTTCTTTGTATCCAGAGTGCTTTAGCTCAGTGCCTGGCACCATAGCAAATGCTTATAAATGCGTGCTGATTGACTAGCTGACTGATAACACGTGCCTCCACCTTGGCAGCCCCATTTTTGTGAATCATAACTGAAAAAGGCCAGAAAAATGTCACGAGTCTCCTCGCTCCCCGTATTCTAGTTAGCAAAATCTCTAATCTAAGGAATAAATGAGAGGGCTTCCTTTCTCTGCCCTGGGAGCTGATGCCACTACAAAATGTAGACTTCTAGGGTAGGGGAGAAAGATTGGAACCAGGCTGCCCATCTTTACCAAACAAATGTCTGTCATACAAGCTTACTGGCTGGCAAGGACGATGCCGAAGGGGTCAGAAAAGGCCTTGTGAAGAGGGGGCTCTGGAGCAAGCCCGAGACTCTGAGGCTCAGGTGAGGAGTCACGAGGCCCCCCTGGGCAATGAAAGGCACACAACTGTGTGTCAGTGTGAAGGACAGAGAGCTGGCCAGTTTGGATGCCAGGTAGTGAGGAAAGTCAGTCAGCTGGCTGGTCAGTCAACAAGCTTAGTGCTTACTATGAGTCAGGCACTCTGCTAAGAACTGGGGAGCTAAAGAAAGGCAAAAACAGTCCCTGCTCTCAAGGAGCCACGTGTAACTAAGAGGAGAGCCATGCATTAGCCTGGAAAGGGAGGCAGGGACCCGACTGTCCCAAGAGATAATGACTACTACGACTACTTTATACTAGAGATAAAGGCAGCCCAGGGAGCTTTGGGAGCAGGGACGAGGCCTGGCGGATAAGATGAGTCACTATGAGAAATACTGACATTTCTACCGCCTTGGTAGTCACGAGGGCGAAGGTGGCTACTCTCAGTTAGCAGTTTGGCCAATTCTATGAGATAGATTGAGAAATGAGGCCCAAAAAGGAAAATGCAAAGGAATAAGCACCTTGAATTCTGAGGACCAGACAGCTCTACTGACAGAGGACAGGATCACTTATCAGAAAGCTAACAACCAAAAACTGAGCATTAAATTTGTTTTACAAGCTAGCCAGCTGTAAGATAAAGCCACAGGAATTGCCTTCATTCTCATGGGGTGCTGATGGAAATCAGGAAAAAGTGAAAGGCCTCCCTGGAATCACCAGCTGCCTGGGGGATGGTTCTCCATGCCTGCGAGATCTTAGCAGGTCTGAAGGAGGCTTCCTCCCCTCCCCCACATCCACCACCCTCCCAGCTGTCCTCCTTCTGTTAAGAGCACGATGGTCCTTCCTGTCATCATCCCCATCCCTCCATCCCTCCCGGCTCACAACCTCAGTGCCACCTCCAACGCATGGCTTTTACTGCCCCCCCCCCAACTAAGTTTGGTCACCACTACTTCCTCAGGTCTCTTACATCCAGCCCCTTGTCTCAACAGATAGCACAACCATCTTTGGTCATTCCCTCACCTTCTCTCACCAAGACCATTGCCACATTTCCCTGTCTCCAGCCTTTCTCCTATAGAAGCCATCCTGAACACAGCTGCCCAGGCCTGCCCCTGAGGCCAAAGCTTCTGCAGGTGCCTCCAGGAAGAAGCTCTTAGTAATCTAAGAGTACAGAATCACTATACACACACACACACACACACACACACACACACACACACACCCCACTTGCCTTTTAGACATCATACATTCCAGCCAAACTGGTCTACCTGCTGTTCTTCACAAATGACATCCCACCTCCCATTTCCAGGTCTTTGCTCAAGCTGTACCTCCTGCATAAACACTATCCCTCTTCACCTCCATGACTTAGAATCCCCAACTCCTTCCAGGCTTGGCTCCTGCACCTTGTCCTTCGAGAGACCTTTATCCAGTCTCTCAGCTATCTGTGTGTCCCCTAACCCTCTAGCTCCAAAATAATTATTCTTATTTTGCATCTGTCCCCAGTTACTTATCTGTGAACATGTTGAATCCCCCAGACCACCACACTCTAGATACTTTGTGCTTCCTGGAAGGTAAGCTGTCTGAGGGCAGGGACAGATGGTTTTTGCTTTTGTATTTGCATCCCTAGCCCTTAGGCATTCATTCATGCATTCAGGCCAGAGGACAAATTTTTCATTCATTCATTCAAGAAGGAAGCTAGGAAGGAAGGGAAGGAAGGAAGGGAAGGAAGGAAGGAAGGAAGGAAGGAAGGAAGGAAGGAAGGAAGGAAGGAAGGAAGGAAGGAAGGTGCCCTGCCCTTAAGGAACACATAACCTACTGGGAGAACTCAACAAGTGTACAGGAACATAAAAACAAAGCCATTTTTAACCAGCTTTTATTAATGCTAAGTACTAGAGACACAGAAATGAAAGGCTATGAGGGTAGTTTGGGGGGGGGAGGTTGGAAGGCTGATCAGTCAATCAATTAGTATTTGTTAAGCAGTACTATGCACCAGGCATAGGCGGCAGCTAGGCGGTTCAGTGGATAGAGTGCTGAGTCTGGAGTCAGGAAGACCTGTATTCAAATTCAGCCTCACTTACTAGCTGGGTGACCCCTGGCAAGTCCCTTAGCCTCTATTTGCCTCAGTTTCCTCATCTGTAAAATTGGGGAAAGAATAATTCCTCCCTCCCAGAGATGTTGTGAGGATCAAATGAGATAATATTTATAAAAAGTGCTTTGACACATGGTAGGTGCTACAAAAATATACCCCTCTTCCTCAGATCAGCCAAAACCTGAGGCTGAACACGTCTTCAAAGGAGGGCCAAAGTCCTTTTAGCTACTTTTAAGCCAACTCCCATGAATGTTGTGACTCCATTTATCTCTTCTAGGCAAAAGGCTGTTCTCATTCTATCTACCACATGTTGGGATGAATCTTACTCCTTGAACAGGAAGGCAAATGTCTGAAAGGGATCTCTGGGCTCCTGGAATGTACAGGTCAAGTTTACGTTCATTCTCAAAATGGAGCAAGCTCAGGAGGAGGGCTGACCTGAGAGGAATCCTGAGGTTTCCTGAACCACAGGGAAGAAAGAAGAGGAGGAGGAAGAAGAGCAGCCCATCATTACATGGGCAAACAGAGCAGCAGCTAGGCGGGAATGCCCAAAAATAGACTCAAAATAAAAGCCTGTCTGGAGAGGAGGGTTTGTCCAGGTCTTCCCACAAGACCACCACCTGGATTACACACTGAGTGAAAGTCTCAAAGAAGGTTGTTTTTGCACCACGGCCATTTCTGGATGTGTATCACTCCCTGCAGCCCTGTACCTCCAGAATCAGCCCCTCCTTATAACACAGAAAGCTATCCCAAACAACAGAACAGTCCCTTGATGTGGGATGGAAGGTGTTTTTTTTTTTTAATCTATGAGAACTAGGTGGTGCAGTGGTTAGAGCACATGACCTGAGACAAAATCTAATTTTTTTTCCTCAGCCCTGTGGCCCTGGGCAAATCACTTTACCGCTACTTGCCTCAGTTTCCTCACATGCAAAATGATACCTATCTCCCAGGTTGTCTCGAGGATTGAATGATATAATAATTATGAGGTGCTCAGCATAGTGTCAGGTGAGTGTTAGGCGCTCTCTAAATGCTTCTTCCCTTCCCCCTTTTCTCCAATGTTTAAGACTTATTCAGGGTTCACTTTCTCTTCCTTTACATTGTTGTTCTCATTGGGTTCTGCTCACTTCCCCCCCTCGACATCAGTTCATACACGGCTTCCAGCCTTCTCTGAATTCCTCACAGTCATCACTTCTTACCACAAAACAGCATTCTATGCTACACCACCATCCGTTCAGCCATTTCCCCAGTCAACCACAAAAGCACAGCGCTGAACATTTTCACACGCAGGCTGTCCCAAACGTCTTAGCCCAGTTTTGAGCTGTTCGCCCTGTGGATAGACTCTCTTTCTGTCACCGACCTCCTTGGGGGATATGAGCAGCACTGGGATCTCAGAATTACTGGTCAAATTCACAGACCTTTCTGTTGGTCATGATCGCCAAGTTTCTGTCACACCCACCCACCCACCTCCATCTTAAGAGGGAAGGGAAATCCTGAGGAGGATTCCAAAGCGGCAAGCCCATGATGAGGACTCCTGGCACAGCGCTCCTTCCACTGGGATGATGACTGCTCTATAGCATATGATGTTGTTGCTGTTTTTCAGTCATGTCTGACTCTTTGGGATCCCATGGACTTGTCCTTAGGGCTTTCTTGGCAAAGACACTGGAGCAGTTTGCCATTTCCTTCTCCAGCTCATTTTACAGATGAGGAATTGAGGCAAATAGGGGTTCAGTGACTTGCCCAGGGTCACACAGCTAGGAAGTATCTGAAGCCAAAATTGAATTCAGATCTTCCCAACTCCAAGTCAGTGCTCTATTCACTGTACCACCTAGCTGCCTCTATATTATATAACAGGATGTAATATAATGATATAATAGCTATACATAGCATCATGATAATTAACAGCTTAAATTGATATGGTGCTTTAAAGTTGGCAAAGTATTTTATTTGTCATTTCATTTGATACAACAACCCTGGGAGGGAGAGGGTGCTGTTGTTATCCCCATTTTACAGATGAGAAAACTGAGTCTGAAAGGGTTTCCATGACTCGCCTCAACGTCATAAAACAGTTAAGTGTCCAAGGGTGGGCTCATCTTGTTGCTCTTTACCCAACACTAGCGCTCCCTACGGAGGCATGACTAACTTGATCAGCTTGCAGATATCAAGTCAGATTTGGAATCATAGGGATGGGTCGCAGTCCAGTGGCAAAGACTAGCCATGTGACCGCGGGTAAGTCATCTAACCTTTCTGAGCTTCAGCTTCCCTCTCTCCTTTTCTGTAAGCGTTTAAATGAATTTGTTTGTTACAAGGACAGGTTCTGTGGGGAGAGTCACTGGGAAGTAATTATGGCTAAGGAAAGGAAGGAAGAAAAGAAAGACGAAAGAAGGAAGAAAAAAGGAAGGAAGGAAAGAAGAGGAAGGGGGAAGCATCAATAAAACATTTTGAAAGACCTATGCCCGCAATTTATAGGATGAAGAGGCAGCCATCGGCATCTCACTGGGAAGTGAAAATGAGAAGAGCCCAGTAGGTGCCCTCAGGCCAGGGGCTGCCTGCCTTTGTTCTGATTTGGGTCTTCAGGAAGGAGGCCCTTAAGGAATGCTGGCTGAGAGATCAGTTGCTTGATCTGTAAAGATGTCCTTCTACCAAGGTAGACCTGAAGACACAAACCACAAGCAGGTCTTGGGGAGGTCAGTGCTGAAAGCAGTGTGACCTGTGCAGGGTCACCCAGCTTAGAAGTGTCTGAAGCAGGGTCTGAGCCCAGGGCTTCTGGATTCCAAGTCCAGAGCTCACTCAACCCATCTGCCATTCTCCAATTAATGTCAGTGATCTGGATCCATCTTCCACATGGGGGCAAGCCTGACCTCATTCTGAGCTAACCCTCCCTGGTTCCTTCAATCCTCAGATCCTCAGACGTGTGAACTCAAGGCCTTCATGCTGATGGCTCAGGGGACCCTTTCTGTGTGTCATGCATGGATCTGGAGCAGCTTGGTTTGGTGAACCCTACAGAGATCTTCTAAGAGTAATGTTTTGTTCTTAAAATTCATAATTGAAGGAAATACTAAACTTTACTTGGAGGTTAGAGAAAATAAAGTGTGTTTTTTTTCTCCCCATCTAAGTTAACAGACTCCCTATAATCAAATTGGAGCCCTTCATCACCTAGTTCCCTTCCACTTCCCAGTCTTCTTACACCTCCCTCCCTAACATGTCCTCTTGGATCCAGTGACAGAGGCCTCTTGTTTCACCAACAAGACCCTGCATCTCTCAGCCGCAGGCATCCTCCGCTGACGACTACTGACCTTCCTGGCTTCAAGTCCCAACTAAAATCCCACCTCCTACAGGAAGCCTTCCCCAACCCCTGCTAATTCCAGCCATCTTCCCTCCGGTCATTATTTCCTGTGTAAAGCTTGCCTGGTATATGCTGATTTGCATGTAACATCCCCCCATTAGATTGTGAGCTCCTAGAAGGCAGGGATGGTCTTTCGCCTCTTACTGTATCCCCAGCACTTAGCATAGTTCCTGGCACACAGTAGGTGCTTAATAAATGTTTAATGAATGACTTGACTGATTTATCCACGGACCCCTTCAGAGTGGCAGACGTCACATTAGCACCTGTGAGTTAGAAGCTCACCAACTTGTATCTTTCCTAAAACAGAGTAGCTGGAGCTGAACCTAAGGCCCCACACATGCTCTGAGCAGAGCAGAGGGCAGTGCAACTGTCACCACCTTCTTCCTTCTGGATACTGAGCCTCCGAAGATGAAATGGAGCCATCACTTTTCTTTTTTTGCTTTCATAGCACACTAAAACTTCTCTGATCTTTTCAGACAAAATGCTGTTCACCTACTACGTTATTTTTCTAACTGCTATTATTATTTCCAATAAAATCACGTCTCCATTTCATACTTGCCAAGTTGATTTTTTTCTTAAACTCAGGTGCTTCAGGTACTTGCCTGGGCAGGTCACTTAGCCTCTATCTGCCTCAGTTTCCTCATCTGTAAAATGAAGATGATGACAGCACCTGTCTCTCGGAGTTGTGAGGATCAAATGAGACATTTACGAAGCGCTTCGCAAACTTTGAAGATTGATACAGACACTAGTAGCAATTACAGCCAGGCCCTGTTCAGTGAGAAGGATGGCTCTTCCCTTCTCCCGACGTGGCTGCAAGTATTCAAGTTCATGTGATTTGAACTTATAATGATGTAAAATACGGTTTTATTCTACTGGAAATATGAAGTGAGAATCTGAATGATGCGAGCACTTCCCAGGAGTCATTTTTGGGACTTAGCTATATTACTACTACTACTACTACTACTACTACTCCCACCACCACCACCATCACTACCACTAATACTACTATTACTACTTCTACTATTGCTACTACGGCTGCTGCTACTACTACTATTACTACTACTGCTACTACTGCTGCTGCAGCTGCTGTTGCTACTGCTACTACTACTACTACTACTGCTACTAGTACTGCTGCTACTAATACTACTTCAACCACCACTAACACTACTATTTACTACTACCACCACTACTACTATTACCACTACACTATGCTATCATCTTTGAGCTTTAATTCAGCCTGATGTTCTTTCCTGCCAAAAGTTTTTTTGACTCACCCCGCATCTAGTTACTAAGCCACTTAACTGGCTGATTCTCTAGCTGAGATCTCTCTCTCTCTCTCTCTAGCTTTCCCACAAGAACACCACAAGGTGTTGTCAAAGGTTTTGCTAAAACTCCAGGCAAACCCTATCTATAGTACTCCCCTTGCCTCCAGTCTAGGAATCCCAGTCTGCTCTTGATGAAGCCAAGCCAGGTTTTGGGATCCTCTCCTCCTTTTCTAGACAGTAGCTCGCCCTCCCTTTAATATTCCCTGCTGGGACTCTGCCAGGAATTAAAGTCAAGCTCCCTGTTCTGTGGTCTGTACGCTTCCCATCTCCCATTCTCCGTGATCTTTCAGAGATCACTGACAGGGTCTCAATAATCACATCCACAACTTCTTATGACACCTGAGGATAGAGACACCAGGGCCTGGTGACATGAACTCACCAGGGCACAGAGATGCTTTCTTACTATCTCCCTCTTTATCTTGGGGATCAACTCCCTTTTGGCCATTTGGGTTCTACTCTCTTTCCAGCCCAAAGATATTGTCCTTGGCAGAGAAAAGAATCCACACGACAGCCTGGCACGATCACCTTCTCTCAGTCGCTGTTCATCATGGTTCCTTTGTGCCCCATCCAGCTAGCCCTCTGGGTCCTATTGACATCTGCCTTGCTGCTGCCCGCTGCTGCCTCTGAGCACCCTCTGAACTTGCTAGGCCTCCAGAGGTTTATGATCCATAGAGGAGTTAGCCTCAAAATTCCCACCCTGGCGCTGGGCTGTCTTGACCAGCAAGTGAGGAGGCAGCACAGCAGAATGAAGACTCTGGGCATGCTACTTAATCTCTCTGTGCCTCAGTTTCATCATCTGTAAAATGGGGATAATAACACCTATTTTATAGGGTTGTTGTGAGGATCAAATAAGATAACACATGTAAATCGAACACAGAAATGCTGGCTAGTATTATTAAAGTACTATATAAATGCTGGTTAGTATTATTGCCCACTATATCCAGCCGGCTCCAGACCAAACCACGCTTCCCATCCCACCAGTCATTGCCTTTATTGCCACATGTATAATCCTTCCCTCCCCCATTCTTCCCTCCCCCCCTTCCCACTTCACCTCTTGCTCTGGGCAGTAATCAAATTAATACTCACACTGCTTCCGAAAAAAGTGTGTCAATTGACTGCCCTCCATCTCCCCTCACCTCTTCACTCTCCTATATATGTTGTGCTCCCCATTAGACTGTAAGCTTCATGAGGGCAGGGACCACCTACCTCACTTTGAAATCTGCATTCCTGGTGCTTAGCACAGAGCCAACACTAAGTAAATGCTTTCCATTCCTTCATCCATGCCTTCCTTCCTTCCTTTCATCCTAAGCAGTAATCTTGTATATTCTCTGACTGCCCTTTTCCCCCTAATAAAGCGCACAACACCTCTATGCACTAGGAACTGCCTGTATTTAAAGCCTGTAAAGAAGTCATGTTATCCGAGGTACAGAACCTGACACGCAGGCACGAGCTAGCTCTATCCCATCCTGACATGCTCTAAACCAAACACCCTTTCTTTTCTCCCAGATCAGCTGCTCTCCCATCATCTCTCTTGTTAATGAGGCCACGATTCCCAGTCATTGACCTTGTGATACAGGTATCCCCTCCAACCCTTGTCTCTCCCCTGCTCCCCTAGTCTGACCAGTCGCTGAGTCCTATCCATTCTACTGTGGCATATGCTCTTGCATCAGATTCCCTCCCTCCCTTCCCGTCCCACAGCCACCCCCTGAGTTCAGCTCCTCCTCTCCTCTTCCCTAGACCACAGAAGGAGCTTCCTCAGTGAAAAGGGAGTGTCTTTCATAGACTCTGGAGTGAACTAAGTGTCAGGGATAGATGGCTTCCTTTTTCTGGGTGACAGGTCACAACCGTAATACTTTCTAAAGTCTTTTTTTTTTTTGTCCCTTGCTATGGGTCAAGAGAAGGAAGGCTTCCCCAGCCACTCACTGATTCAGGGCATGGGTGGAACAAAAGTCTGCCAGCAAGGAAAACTTCCTGATTTGCCAAGAATGAGGTTAAGACTGGGTAAAATGGTCTTGGTTTTAGAGGCTTAGATGGATAAATCCCAAACTCCTTGGGGAATCTTCTGAGGGTAAAAATTGCCATTCTTGGGAAAATTAGGATGGGCATGGCAATTTGGAGGTGAAGGCAACAAAAAGAAGGAATGAATCTTTGGACCAAGGAGGAGAAAGTTAATTAGGAATGGGGTAACACTCCCTCTCTCTGTCTCTCTCCGTGTGTCTCTCTCCTCTCTCTGTCTCTGTCTCTCTCTCAAACCAGGAAGCTCAGAAGGCTCAGGGATGAAGAAGAGCAGGCTCAGGCTGCATGGGGCTCTTCTGGTTTGTTTTTGGTTCACACTTTCCATTTCATTGGCTTAGAGCAATGGTGTCAAAATCAAACAGAAGCTGGCCCACTGAAGGGGCTGTATATTGACTTAGAAAACCAGTCATTAATATCATCTCTGTTCTGGTGTATTCTTATTTCTTCTGTTGACTGTTTCCCAATTACATTTAAATATGGTTGGGCTCAAGGGGGCCCTAGTATTTGACACCTGGGAAGGAGGAAATTCCTTCTACCTCTGAAGAGACACCTCTGCTCAGCCACTTTCACTCTGGAAGGGGAACCCTGGGCCACACAATCACCATGGCCTTGAGGCAGGATTTGAATCTAGGGTCTCTACTTTCCCCCACTGCCACTGACTCAGAATTCTGACATTTTCAAACTGCCAGAGACATAGAGAGGTTAAGTCACTTGTCCAAGGCCACACAGGTAGGAAGTCCAGATCCCCTGATTCCAACGCTAATGAATTTTTCCCCTGTGCCAGGGCAAAGGGCCTCTGAGAAGGAAGTGGCCCAACAAGATGCTAAGCTTAGCAGGGGCCTTCACAGCCCGCTAACTGAAAGACAACATGGCAGAGTGGGAAGAATGCTGGTCTGGAATCAGGCTAGTCCTGTGTCTGCCACTATAAAGCCATGACTGGGAAAGGTTTCTCTTGGGCTTTAGCTCCTCCCCACAAAATGAGGGGCCTGACCAGATAACCAGCCCCTGTGACCGTCTAACCAGATGATCTTCCAAAGTTCCTTCCTGCTTTAATATCCTACAATGTCTGTCCTGAGAATCTAACATTTTAATTCCCATTTTTATCCAGTTTTACATGCTAAAACAATCGATCAACAAGTGTTTATTAAGCACTTTCTATGTATTAGGGTGCTAAGGGGTCCTAGGCACTGGGGATATAAGAACAAATGAGAAAAACTTAGAGCAGCTAGGTGGTGCAGTAGATAAAGCCCTCGCCTGGAGTCAGGAGGACCCAAGTTCAAACCTGGCCTCAGACACTTGACACTTACTAGCCGTGTGACCCTGGGCAAGTCCCCTAAGAAAAATAGAAAAGAAAAAACCTGCCTTCAAGGGGGCTTACATCTATGGGACAGAGAGCAGATGGATGGGGGGGGGGAGCTGAGTCTTGAAGGAAACTGAGGCTCCTAGAAGGGGAAATGAGGAATCCAAGCATTCCAGGCATGGGGTAAAGCCAGTGCTAAGACTCAAAGAGGAGAGAGGTTGTATTGTGTATAAGGAGCAGCCTTGTAAGTGCATAGAGAAGAAGCCTGGAAAGAAAGGCTGGTTGGGAAGAGTTTTGAATGCTAAAGAGAGGAGGGCATATTGGATCTTATGGGTGTGGGGGGTGGTAACAGGGTCAGACCTGAGCTTTAGGAAGATCCCTTTGGCAATTTGGGGAGGACAGACTAGAGGGTGGCTATTTAATGGAAGAGAGGTGAAGTATGGGAGAGAGGGACACTGCGGCCACATAAACAAGACCAGACAACTGAATGGACACATGGAATGAGCCAGGATCATAGATGTGGAGCTGGAGACAACCTCAGAAGGCATTTGATCCAACTCTCTCCTTTTACATGTAGAGAAGTTGAGGCCTGGAGAAGATGGACTTGCCCAAGGTCACATGGGTAGTAAGTGGTAGGATTTGAATCCAAAACCTCTGATTCCAAACCCATTGTTCTCACTGTACTGCACTATCTCTTTGGGGGTATCGTAGACTGCTAGAGCATTTCTCAGCCTTTTTCAGTCCTTGGCACATTTGTGACCTAACTGGGACATGAGCAGAGAATTTCCCTGCCTCTTCCCAAACCCATTTGTGAAACTGCTCCAATCACAGCTTACACGCAACACACACACACACACACACACACACACACACACACACACACACACACACCAGTCTTTCTACTTTCCTTTACACAATCTTTAGGTCTCAGCTCAAACGTTATACAAACTCTCTCCTGATCTCCTTCCCCCATCCCCCAAAGTACTCTGTGTTTCATTTGGGTATGCTTTGACTTAGCTCTTGTTTCCCCCACAGACTAAGCTCCTTGAGGGATGGGGCTGTTTTGTTTTTGTCTTTGTGTCTCCAGCAACTCAAAAGGTATACACAGTAGGAGTACACAATAGATGCCTAATAAATGCTTGTTAAAATGAATGAATTTGGAGAGCCAGGACATCTCAGTCAACACGGATGTCTTCAAGATGCAATTTACACAATGCCAAGGGAAGACTGGTCATTTTCTTTGAATTGAAGGGCTGTGCTAAGATAAATACAATTTAAGAGACTGATTAAAAGTGCGTAAAGAAAACTCCCTGGAGCTTAACAGGGGCCCCAAACTGATGCTGCGCTGACAATAGTCTCCTCCAAGCTGAGATCCTTCAGCTTCAACATGGTTTCTTTCTTCAATCTATGAGTTGATTTACTAATATTGAAATTAAAATTAAATCTCCTGGGATTACAAGTGCTTATTATACTTAGTTGTATGGGAGATGTAAAAAAAAAAAGGTCTAATTCACTACAGATGAGTTTTCATTTAGTTAATTTTCGTTTAGACAGCAAAACAAACATCCTCCATCACTCAAGTGAACATCTCCATTTTAGTAAGGGGGAAAAAGGACAGCAAAGGAATTTTAGTAGACTGCCAGCTCAATATAAGCCAGCACTGAATTGTATGGTAGCCCCAGGAGTCCAAGAAATCTTAGGCTGCCTAGAGACATACGCGATCCAGAAGATGAGAGGCAAGCGCCCTGTTCCTCTTTGCTCTGCTTGGACCACAAATGTGTTCGTTGTCTTCTGGGGTCCACCTCTGAACAAAGGTATTTATAAGCTGGTCTGTGATCAGAGGAAGGCAGACTGAATGGGGAAGGGGACTCCAAGGCATATCATAGGAGGAGGAAATGAAGGAGCCTGGGGAAGAGAAGACTTAGGGGCGGCAGGATGACCACTCAAACATTTGAAGGTTTGCTCTGCTTGGCCCCAAAAGGCAGAACAGGCACCAGTGGGTGGAAATCACTGGAAGGCAGATTTCACAGTGAGTTAAGGAAAGACTTGCTAACAGCTGGAGCTATACCAATGTGTAATGGGGATTTCGGCAGTCCGAAGCTTATGCTTCCTGAAGGTTTTCAACAAGAGGCTGATTGGAGGATGCTGGAGAAGGGATTCTTAACTCAGGCTGCAGTTAGATTAGGTGGCTTCTGCGGCCCCTTCCAAATCTAAGGCCACGAAGATAAAAAACGAAAGGAGCACAATCTTGTGCCGGCCTTCGGGGTGAGGACATTTAGGGTCCATTTAGGGTCACTGACACTGAGTGTCCTTCCCATCCTGGCGCAGTCTCCGTCTCCAGCTTTCTCCCACACCAGCACTTTGTCCAAACTGGCCTTCTGCTTGTTTCCTACCAGCACCCTGCCACCCGCTACTTCCAGGTCTGCCCTGGCTGTCCCCCGGGGTGGGAATACAGTTGTCTACCTTCAAGACTCTACTCAAGAAGGAGGGTATTTTCCTCTTCGCTGCTACCTCCCCCACCTCATCCTTCTTGGTTCTCTTCTATACGCTTTGTGTTTACCTGTTGGTGTGCGTGTATCTCCCCCCTCGCCCCCCCCGCCTTAGAATGGAAGCTTCCTGAGGGCAGATAATGTTTCCACTTTTTCTTTGTATCCCCAGTGCTTAATATAGTGCCTGGCACAGATAGGGGTGTATGGGTGTGCAGGGAGGACCAGCACCTCTGGTGTGAGGGCTTGCCATGCTCTTTTCAGGGACGCTCATCTACTCTCACCCTGTGTCTTCAGAAGTGGTAGCATGTGCGGCCGTCACACCTAAGTAGACCACGTGTGCAGATGGGCTAAACCAGGCTGAGGGTAACCAACAGCCTCAAACCTATCAGTGAGTTAACGGGATAACGACCCCCCAGCAAGTGAAGACTGCCCCTGGCAGAGAGAGAATGACAACAATTTGTTCTAATGGCCACGAAGGCAGCCAAAGCAGACCCTATGGAGTGCTCAGAGCTTGGTCAGGCATGGATGACACCAAGGTCATCCACTGCATCCCAGGCCATCTACAGTCATCCTGACTTCTGTCCTGCCACTGGACTTTGATGACACTAGAAAACGATGCTGAGTTTGCACAACTCTGCCACGCTTAAATTCAATTCGCGTGTAAGTCGAGACACTACTCTGTGATTTTATTGGTCTTCTTCGAGAAAACAAGGGACAAACAGCACAGAAAAGTGCTTAACCAATGCTTATGGATTGATGGATGAGTCACTCATTAAAAGCCAGGGGGGTGGAAGGGAAGGGGGGGGGAACTACTCCTTAGAGTTCATAGTGAAGAAAATGGCAAACCACTCCAGTATCTGCCAAGAAAACGGCACAGGGGGTCACGAAGCGTCAAACACAGCTGAAATGACTGAACGACAAAAGGGTTTATAGGAAAGGTTTTCCACAACCATCATGAAAACTTTACTTTGCCAGGATATAGAATATGAATGACAAGTCAAAAGAACGATTTGTCAAATACTACGCTAAATGTTGGGGTTACAAAGAAAGGAAAACAAAAACAAACAAAAAACCCAGCCCCTGACCTCAAGGTCCTTATTTTGACCTGATCTGTTTATTAAACAAATATCTATTGAACGTCTACAAAGGAACGATCAATTAACAAACATTAAACACCTACTGTGTTCCCAAGACAGTAAGGATAGAGTTTAAATTTTATCAATGGAACATAAACAAAATAAATAAATAAACACAAAGTGACTTTGTGTAGGGGGAAGGACTGCAGCACCTGGGGGGGGGCAGGAAAGGCTTCAGTAGTGATGTGGAAGGCAGTTTTGAAGAAATCGAAAGGCTGGTCTAGAGGTGAAGGCCGTGGGCATCTGAGGCACGAGGGAGAGCCATTCGAAGGCATGAGAGAGATACAAGATGTCTAGGCAGACACGTGGTACAGAACGTCATCCTTCCTACTGCATCTGTCAATAAGACACCCCAGGTTCTTCCAATACCAACCAGAAGAGGAGATTTGGAGGGCAGATGGATAAGAATTTAAATCAGTGCTCAACTCCATAAAACACGATTTCTGAAGGCACACATGTACAAACGTTAATCAGTGAATGAAAAACAAGGAAATTGTTGGATGAACAGAATCAGGCCCAGAGGGCTGCCAGCCAGTTTGGAGGGAGGATTCCTTCTGTCTCCCCAAACTCATTCTGTGCTTTCCATCCCCCCTCAAAAAGCAAAACAAAACAAAACACATTTGCAGCAAAGTTTACTTGGTGTCAATGCTTTCGTCCATCTCATACAGCAGGTGCTCAATTAGTGTTTATTGACTGACTGACCAACCTTAGGGCTCTCTGATGTTTGCAAGGTCAATTGTGTCTGCTCTCTGTCTGCTGGGAGCTCCCCTATGCTGTTTGCAGTTGTATACTCTGAAAGAGAAGGGATGGTATTGGTTTAATCTGATACTGGCAGACCCAGAACAACACAATGCAAAGGGAACACATAAGAGGCTTTTTGACCACAAATTCGAGCTAAGAATTCTTTTTGTGCTCTGTGTGTGGCTCTGCCTGCATTCTGTCCAGGAGGTGGGAAGCCATGCTTACAGATGGCAAATTCTGGACAGTTTGAAGGCT
Organism: Phascolarctos cinereus; assembly: GCF_003287225.1. NCBI lineage: Eukaryota > Metazoa > Chordata > Mammalia > Diprotodontia > Phascolarctidae > Phascolarctos > Phascolarctos cinereus. Next base: position 14,531,928 of record NW_027555958.1, on the reverse strand, counting down.
CTGAAATAAGAACTGGGAGCCTGGCACTCACCAGTCACTCTAAGGAAGACACTTTCATCCTCAGTTGGCATAAGACATGAAACCTTCACTCCTCACACAGGATCTACTTCAGAGAAATGGGTTAATGTTTAGCCACAGCATTCTTTCCCTCTTTTCAAAGAAGCTGAGGGAGTGACCTCGCTGGAATTCCCCCATCAGGTGCCCAGTATCTATCTGGGAGTTTCTGTCTGGGGTTGTTTTTCACATGATACCATTAAAAGGCTATGGTATGCCAGATGGTGTCTAGAGATGCACCTGGACCTTGAACTTCGGCTATGACACAGAGGAAGGAGCAAACTTTATACCGAGCAGGAATTCTTCTCCACACCCCCAAGATGTTGGAGAAAAAGAAGTACCAGTAATCCTTTGGCCAATATTGACCTAAGGCCAATTACACTGACTTTATATCTTTACTGAAACTTGCTTAAAGCTATGAGACAAAAACATCCTTCCTCCAAACTCTTTAAATGACTGGAGGGGGAAAAAATGTGCCAGGGAAAGTCTGATCCTTGGTTTCACAACTGCCATACTAAACAATTGTCAGGATTTCTCTGGACATTTTCACAGACAGGAAGTGATTTGTTTTTACAGTATTTAAAAACAACAAACTACCTTAAAGATAATTTGTCCTTTCTCTGGTATGTGGTCACTTACGAAACTACCCATAATAAACTGAAAGCCAGAGTCGTACAGAATGACTACGTGGTCTAGATCAGAGATCTGCTAGTGTGTGTGTGTGTGTGTGTGTGTGTGTGTGTGTGTGTGTGTGTGTCTGTCTGTCTGTCTGTCTGGTGGGGGAGAGGGCAGGAAAGGAGGGCTGTGAGCAGACCTCTGAAGTTGCTGGCACCTCAGCCCCGATATTCATTCCTTCATTTCTTCATTCGTTCATCCAATAAATATGTATTTAGTGCCTACTGCTTTATTTTTTTTTTTCCTTTTTGGTGAGGCAATCAGGGTTAAGTGACTTGTCCAGGGTTACACAGCTACTATCAAGTGGCTGAGGCCAGATTTGAACTCAGGTCCTCTTGACTCCAGGGCTAGAGCTCTATCCACTGCGCCCCCTACCTACCCCCTGCTATGCTATTCTCAAGCAGGACATGTGTCCTGAGTTCTCTTGAAGCTCCAAATCCTATACTCCGGTTTTAGGGCCCAGAAGACGCTATAATCCATCTGTTCCTCCCAACAATGCCTTCGTCCCTCATTGTGGTGCCCGGGCCCAGACTATCCGGAATCCTGCTCTTCACTTTCACTTCTTAGAATGGGGGGCTTCCTTTAAGGCTTAGCTCAACTGCCAGTTGGCAGAAGGCCTTTCCCATTTCCAGGAAAGAGACCTTAGGTCTACACTATCTACACTACACTATCTATGTGTGTTATCTCCTCCATTAGAATGTAAGCTCCTTGAGGGCAGGGATTGTAATTTTTCTTTATATCCCTAGTGCTTAGCACAGTGCTTGGAATGTAGGAAACACTTAATAAATGCAGGCCTGTGGACTTCTAGAAAAAGACCCTGCCATCCCCTCAAGCTATCCTCCTATATCTCCCCTCCCTTCATAAACCAAACACTTTAAAACCAATTGGCATTCGTTGCCCCCATTTCAGCTCCTTCCTTTCTCTGGTGATCTGGCTTCCGATCCCACTCCTCCAGTGACAAGGTCCTCTCCTAGGTGACCAAGAAGACCACTCCCAGGTGTGTCTGGAGTAAGACAAAGGTCATGGGAGTTAAAAGAGATGAGTGATTGTGAGACCAGGGTGTTTGAAGAAGCTGGACCTGAGGTCAAGCAGAAGGTGAACTTTGGGGAGGGAAAGAGTGACCTCAAGGTCTCTAGAGGACAATAACAAAGATCTTGGCCGAATGGTGAGAACTGCAAAAGGGGGGAACTGTATGCTGAAGCATGATAGCAGAAGGAAGGGTCTCAAAATGGCATCAGGGAGCAAGCCGGCCAGCTCCTCCTGGCCCTAGTCTTAAGTGGTAAGAGGGGAGGAACAGGCAGCCTGCTCCAAGATACCAGGAGATGTCGTGTGTTGAGAAGAGAGCCCATTTTCAGTGAACATCACAAGATGGAAAGAATGTTAGAGTACGTTTAAGGTAAAAAAGAGTTTGTTACAATGGAAGAAGGTTTCAGAGAGCATGGTAGCAAGGAAAGGCAGAGGTAAAAAGGGGCCAAGGGGAGACTGGGCTGAGCTTAGAAGTCAAGGGGCCAGCTCTCCCAATTCCCACCCTGCTCAACCTGGGTGTGATGGTAGCCAAGCCACCTGGCTAAGGAAGCCAGGTAGCCTGTGGTTCAACAAGATAGGGCTAACTGCCCCCTCCTTCCCAATGTAAGAACCTGGGTCAAAGCCCTGGCCAGTCAGTATGAGCTCTGGCTTCTGGAAACAGCTCTGGATTTGGAACCAGAAGGCCTTAAGTCTTTCCAAGGCAAAGACATTCTTCCATTCTAGACAGGACATCAAGCCAAGGGTTCACATCTCTGAGCCTCAGTTCACTGTTCGGAAAATGGGGATTATAACAGTAATAATGCAGTAACTGTATTACTGACATCATATGGTTGTTGTGAGGAAAGGATTTTGAAAACTACAAAGCATATTATAAAGTAGGAACTATTATTATTATAAGGGTGCTTGGACATTTTCTTTAGTCTTACAAGTCATTACAAATGATTATTTTTTTCAACTCGTTAGCATGGCACCATGTTGGTACACAGTCCAATAAGAAACAGCTAAGGCCAGAAAGTGACTAGCCAATGCCCACGGCTTTCTTTGGTCTTTTAGGTCACATCCACGACTAGTGGTAGATGGAGTTTTGGACTTGGGAGGCAGGAAAAGCTGGGTTCAAATTCTGTCTCAAACACTCACTAGCTACGTGATCCTGGGCAAATCACTTAACCTGTTTGGGTCTCAGTTTCCTTAAGTGTAAAACGAAAGGATTGGCCTTGACTTGAAGATTCCAGATTGAAATCTACAATCCTATCATCCTGACCTATTTTCTCCTTCGATAGCAGTGACCAGGACATACATTAAATACTTACGGGCTTCCTTCCCTTCCCTCTATTTGATTTGAAAAAAAAAAAAAGTCAGAGCAGAGAGGTGATGGAAAAAATAAGGGGTAACGGATAGGAAATGTTTTCCCAACCAAATCTTAAAAGGTCTGTACTATGCAATTTTTCTCTTTATAAAGAGGACTGAAAAGCTGGTAAGATGTCCACGTACGCATCCTTCCAAAATCACTTCTAAACATCGCACGACAGGAAGATTGTGATGTAAAGTGATCAAATCATTATCATTCCTGGATGGGAAGGACCAGCAATACCAGATGGTTCTCCATGGTGAGGGGAAGAAACCCAGACCTCAGAGAGCAACCCCTATTTTGCTCAAGGGGAAGGAAGGAAGGAAGGATTCCAGGCCTTGTTTACTGGTGACCTTTCTCTTGCTGATTTTTTAACTGTCATTAAATAAAACATGCATTTAACAGAATTAGGGAAAAGACACAAAATGAGAACAATAATGTTCCAGAGAACAAAATAAAAGTATTAACAAAATGTTACATAATTATAGGGAAATGTGTCCTAAACTCAGCTCACAGCTGGTCATCTTCTAAGACGAAGAAGCATAAGTAGGGTAATGCTGAAGGAAGGGCCTGGGGTGGGAGTCAGAGGACCTGACAAGGAGCCCCCACTGTCCAGATGGCCTCTGGGGTCCCCTTCAGCTCTAAAGCCTATGACCTTAGGATCAATGTTCAGGGCAAAAAAAGGATTGTGCATCTATTGTGGCCAAGGCATCATGGACCAGGTGCTCAGTCCAAAAATCTGTTAAGTGTCTGAAAATAAGGTTGCTTCAGGACAGAGAAGTGGGCCATGCGATCATACCAGCAAATACCAGCTAACATTTGCAGCATGCCCATTCTGGGCCAGGCATAGTGGTAAGTGCTTCATGATTGTTATCTCTTTCTAGCCTCCCAACAACTCTGGGAGGTAGGTGCTCTTACTATCCCCATTTCAAACAGAAGTGAAGTGACTTGGCCAGGATCACACAGCTAGTAAGCGACTGAGGCCATATTTGAACTTCTGTTGTCCTGGCTCCAGGCCTGGCGCTCTGGCCACTGCACACCAAGTCTATCCTTAGGTCTCCTTGTCAGATTAGACGCACAGGTCATGTTACTCCAGTGTCCACATCCACATCCACTGGTATTGGGAGAACAAGCCAGGATGATGGTGGGGATCACTCGGCAATGCCACCCTGACTTGCTTCGGCTTTTCTATCCCTAGAGAAAGGAGGGTGAGGGGCACAGGGCTCCCCTAATGAGTCCAGAATGGGGGAGCGTTTTGTCCTCTTCTCTCTACATTCTCTCCCTCGGCATCTCAGTCACTCCCAACAATACATCTTACACACAGTAGACACTTAATGTTTGCGGAATTTAATTTAATCGCGATTTATTAATCAACAAACATTTACTAAGCACCTACCACACACCAGGCCCTGGGGCTACAAAGACAGAGTGAGAATGCCCTGCTCGCGGGAAGCTTACGATCTTGCTCAGGGAAACTCCACACACATGTATAGGGAGACACAAAAAGAGACACCAGAGAGTGGGAGGTAGAAGGGATCTGCAGCTGCAGCAACAGATGGGCCCCAAACCCATCTCCAGACCTGACATCCAACTGCAAAGGGGCAACATGGCCTGGAAGAGCCCAGCATCTCCACCTCCGCATGTCCAAATCAGACATCCTTCTGAGGATCAGTGGCCTAAGAGGCCATCTGGTACAATTCCCCAGTTTACAGAAAAGGGAACCTCGGCCCTGAGAGGGGGCCCTGCCCAAGGTCACATAGGTAGGAAGCAATAGAGGCAGCAGTGACTGAGACCCCCACCACTCACCTGGCCTCCCATGATGAGACCCTGGGAGTCAGTGCTGATTCTCTCACCTAGTCAGTTACCAGGTTTGACTGATTCAATCTACTTATCCTCTTCCCACCCTGCCTCATTAGACTGTAAACTTTTTTTCTTTTTTTGGCTAGGCAAAGGGGTTAAGTGACTTGCCCAGGGTCACACAGCTAGTTAAGTGTCAAGTATCTGCGCTGAGGCCAGATTTGAACTCAGGACGTCCTGACTCCAGGTCTGGTGCTCTATCCACTGCACCACCTAGCTGCCCAGACTGTGAACTTCTTGTGAGAGGGGACTGTTTTATTCCTTGTACTTGTACCCCCAACACCTGGCATGTGGCCTGGGTGGGGAACAGGCATTAGAGACTTCTTTCTGATGAATGGATGGAGCTCTTATACCCTCATTTTCTCCCTACTCCCATTTCCAGGTGAGAAGTTTCCCTCCACTAGCACAGGTCACACCCTGATTTGCATCTTACAGTGGCAGAGAGGTGCCCAAGATCACACAGCCAGTAGGTGTCAGCAAGTGGGACTTAAACCCAGGTCATCCTGCCTTGGAGGCCAGATCTCCCAGCCTGTGTCAGGCTGCCCCTTAAGTTTGAGCCACCTCAGCTGCTCCCCCAAGTGTTAATGACCTGCTAGCATTCATTGGGTGGGGGCTTGTCCCCCATTCACCAGCCAGCTCTCAGACAGCACAGACGAGGTTTTTCCTGGGGATATTATTTCCTTCCAAACTTTAACACCACCCATTCAAATTCAATTGAACTACCTATGACTTTAGGTCCCCAGAGGATGCCGCAATCATGTTTTGTTTTGTTTTCTTCATGGCACGGACTAAGAGGTAAAAGGCTGGACTCCCAAGTCTGCCACATACTACTTGTGTTAGCTCTGAGTAAGCTATGGAATCTCCCAGAACCTTGGTTTCCTTCTCTGCAGTATTGAGATGTTATATTTGTACCACCAACTTCTCAGGAGTTATTGAAAGGACAAGACAACGTATGCAAAATGTTTTATGTACCTGCATATAAACATAAGTTTTATTTATATTTTCTTTTCTTAGTATCTCTCACACTATCCTTTCTCCCTATCTTTTTCATGCTTTTCTTTTTTGTATGTGTGTAGCCTTGTTTTTTCTTTCCTTTTCCCTCCCTCTTCCTTAAAAAAAAAAGATAACAATCACCCTTTTCCTAAAGCTACCTTTAAGTGTAAAGAGACCAATTACTGTTTTTTCCATACCATCTCTTGAAGCTTCCATTTTTCATTATGTCATAATAAGTATTCCACAGTTCCACACATTTTTCACGTTTATGACTTCTAATTTTCTGTGTGCTCTTCCACGGTGATTAAAAATCGGATTTGTTAAATCATTCACTATCCCTCGCTTCCAGTGGGCTGCAATCATACATTTTGAGGGCGCTGGCGTCTTTTATGACAGTCATTTTTGTTTCCTTTCTTGAATTTCTGAAGGTATTATTCTCAGAAGAGCCACTTTGGGAAAAAAGGGGATATAGATTTTTGTTATTTTCATGATTTATGCCTATCTTCTTTTCCAGAGTCCCCAATTAAGAAAACCTACCTTTTGGCTACTCCTAGCCAAACAACAGGCCCAAACATGATGTACCAATCTCGGCCAGTCTTCCATGCCTACAGTGCCCACCTTCTTCCTCTCTGCCCTTCAGAATCCTCTTTGAGACTGGGCTCAGACATTATCTCTTCCACACAGCCTTCCACACCCTCTGGAGCTGACAGGCTTTCAATCTGCCTCCTCAATTTTCCTGGAGCACTTTGCTGTGATCTCCCATTTGCTCTCATGACCCCCTTCCTTGTATTATACTTATCTGTATGGATGAAATGACAATACTAAGTACCTCCATGCTCCAGAAGAATATAAGTCCCCGAGGGCAGGGACTGTTACTTTTTCCTTTTATATCTACAGCACCTACCACGTGTAGAGTAAGTAGTTAAGGGCTTTTTGACAGTTGAACAAAGTTCTAGGTATTGGTGACCTCTTTCCTAGCTTTAGTCCTACTATATTTATAGCACAAAACAAGGTTATTAATTTCTTGGTATCCATCAAATAAAGGCCATCGACATCACTGCTAACATTTTTAGAAATTGTTTTGCTTTCTTTCATTAGCAAAGTTATGCTCACTTTTTCCTTATTTTAAAATGCAGGTTTATCTTAGATTTCATTGGCTCATCGAATGTTAGAGCTGGAAGCGACCTTACAGATGAGGAAACTGATCCCTAGGGAGGGGACATATTCAAGTTCTTAGAGCTAGTGACTGAGGTAGGCCTCCAAGCCTGGTGTCCTTTTTGGGCCTCTGGAAGGGGCTCATGTTTGAGTCTTTCCCTCTTACCGCTAAATTCGAAGTCCCCCAGTCCAGGGGCTCGGATGGGCACAAACACCCACAATGTAGTGTTAGTAACAGCACAGGAGAAGCAGTCCCAGAGGCAGAGGTCTGGGAGGGAGGGACAGGCCTGGGGGTGGGCCTGCCAGGAGGAACTAGTGTTGCAGCTGGGCAAGAAGAGGAAAAGTAAGGCTTCCATAAATAGCCAAGGGCCACCTCCCAGAGGAGGGGGCAGTAGGAGCCCCAATACACTGGAAGGGCAGCAGCAGGGTGGAGCCATGCTAGAATCCAGGAAGGTTAGATCCAGGCCAGGGAGGCCCTGAATGCTGGGCTGAGGACTGCAAACTTTACCTGTCAGGCCAGAGGTGTCAAACCCAAACAGAAAGTATCCCTGTGGGCAGCATACTGACTTAGAAAACCACAAATCACACTTTCTCTGTGGTGGCGTGTTTTTATTTCTTTTGTCCAACATTTCCTAATTACACTTTAATCTGATTCACCATTTAGGGGTTTGGGGCTTGGGCCTGGGGGCCAAAAATGTGACTCCTTCATTTTAACAACAGGTCGGCGGAGATGGAAGAATCAGGAAGGTAAATGTTGGTGTTAAGTGGTAGCTGAGGTTGTATGTGAAGGGGAGAGGCTAGAACCTGATCAGAACCATTTTCACGTTATGGACCCTCTGACAGTCTGGTGAAGACTGCAGACCCCTTCTCAGAATCTTTTTAAATACACAGAATAAAATACTTTATGAAATCGAGGAAGAAAGTGTAGACAAGAACAAAAAGATCAATGACAGGACCTGGGAGAATGGCACAGGTGGTTAAGATGACGGATGAGGAGAAGGGTCAAAGTACCGGGAGAATGCAACGTCTGGGAGTCAAGGGAGTGAAGACGAATGATCAAGCACGAGGGAGTCAACGGTGAGAGTAATCAAGGTGGAGAAGGCCCGAAAAAAGACGTCGGTGTTAAAGTGTTGCTAGAGACCTTGGCGCGGTCACAGTGCTGAGGACTAAGGCCGTGGGCTGAGGAGCGAGTGGCAGCCCAAAGAGTCTCCTCTTCTCAAAGTCCAGCTGTAAAGGTACCAAGAGCCTGGACAATGGCTTGTGAGGGAGTGGGGGAAGACTGGAGAACGTCTGCAGGCGTGGGGGGGGTGACCCAACGGAGAGGAACAGGGTGAAGATACGCCAGAGTGGGGACGATCAGTGAAACAGGGTGGAAGGATCATCCTTGTCAAGGAGGAAGGCTGCTTTAGCAGGCTCGGGGCGCAGCGAATTGAGGGCTGGATTTGGACCCAAGAAAGCCTGAGTTCAAATTATACCTCAGTTACCTAGCAATATCACTACTAGGTCTGTATCCCGAGAGATTAAAAAAAAAGAAAAGAAAAGAAAAAGGGAATATGAACAAAAATATTTATAGCAGCTCTTTTCTGGTGCAAAGAACTGGAAATTAAGAGAATGCTCATCCAATGGGGAACGGCTGAACAAGCTGTGTTATGTGATTGTGTTCTAAGAATTGATGAGCAGGATGCTTTCAGAAAAACCTGGGAAGACTGACATGGACTGATGCCAAGTGAAGTGAGCAGAACCAGAGCACTGTACACACTAACAGCAACACTGCCGGATGATCCACTGGGAATGACAGTGGTCCGAGAGAACTGTGATGAAGAATGCTATCCATCTCCAGACAAAGAACCGATCAAGCACGCTTTTTAAACTTTTTTTCTTTTTTTTTTGGGGGGGGGTGTCTACATTTTCTTTTACACCATGACTAATATGAAAATACGTTTTGCATGTCTACACATGTATAACCTATATCAAACTGCTTGCCTGTTCAATGAGGGGGGTGAGGAAGGAGGGGGAGAATTTGGAACTCAGTTTTAAAAACAAATGTTGAAAACTTTTTACATGTAATTGGAGGAAAATAAAACAGTAAACAAAATTTCTTTTTAAAAATTATATCTCAGACATTTACTTGCTGTGCTACCCTGTATTAACCCCTCTCTCTCAGACTCTTTTGCTCATTTGTAAAATGGGAGGGCAGCTGGGTGGTGCGGTAGATAGAGCTCTAGCCTTGGAGTCAGGAGGACCTGAGTTCAAATCTGGCCTCACTTGAAACTTACTAGCTGTGTGATCCTGGGCAAGTCACTTAACTCTGATTGCCTCACCAAAAAACAACCAACCGTTTTAAACAAGACTAATCATCCCCTTTTACAGAGGGGCAGCCAGGTGCAGTGGATAGAGCGCTGGCCCTGAAGTCAGGAGGACCTGAGTTCAAATCCAGCCTCAGACATTTGAAACTTACTAGCTGTGTGACCCTGGGCAAGTCACTTAACCTCATTGCCTAGCCTCTCCCCCCCCCCGAAAAAAAAAAAGAGAAAGAAAGAAAAATAACCTTTAGGGGCAGCTAGGTGGTACAGTGGATAGAGCACTTGCCCTGGAGTCAGAAGGACCTGAGTTCAAATCCAGCCTCAGACCAAACACTTGACACTTACTAGCTGTGTGACCGTGGGCAAGTCATTTAGCCCCAACTGCCTAAAAAAGTAAAAAAAAATTTTTTTTAAAGTAAAATGGGAATAATAATAGTACCTACATCTTCGACTGAAATGAATGAACAACAAGATAACCTAGTCCCTTCCTCCACTTTAACCTCCTCTCTATACTATATCGAGCTACCTCGGCCCATTCACAGTCCTCTAACCATACATCATGCCCGTGCCTGTGTTTTGCATTACCGTTATAACCTCATGCCTGGAAGGTTCTGCCCCCTCACCTCCACCCCCTGGTTTACTGGCTTCCCCATGTACTCTCTGACTTAGGTGGGGCTGATAACTGGCAATGGATTACTGACAATTTGGGGTCGATTGTCAGAATGAGGAAGAGTATCCACTGTTGTAATCACTGGCAAACCTAAGCTCATGGCAGGGCTGTTCTTGAAGTTGAAGAAACAGGAATTTTCTCACTAAATCTCGGGAGGCTAGTGTTTGTCTGAGAGAGGAAGCCCCTTGTCTGATACCGTATTATTAAACTATGATAAGTGGAGGGAGGACTGATGCTGGCAGGGAAAACTCTAAAGGCGTGCTTTCTATGGCAGTAAATATTTCAATGGAACGATGTGTGACCAAAAGACAAGAGGACAGCCAAGATGGAGAGCAGCTACAAGGCCACTGCCGAGAGCAATACAGAGCTGACAAGCTGGAGGAGAAACCAGGACAAGAGTGGCCTTGGTGACACCTGCCGACAGGACTGGGAACGACAAAAGGAGATGAAGCAGCTGAATGATTGGGTGTTTTTATAGGGGGAGCCTGGAGAGTGTGGGGCTGGCAGGACAATGTGGGTGCCATTACCTGGTGAATATATGGGTATGTGTGCACATCTATCTTAAAACAAACGGCATGTCATATGTTCAGTCTGATCTAATGCCTTTTCTGGCCTTCTTCATATATGGAAATGCTCACATTTGTTCAGGATTTTCTAGTTCTTGTAGTCTGGAATGTCTGGGCTTGTAACCTGGCTCTGACACTTAGAAGAGACCACAGGGGAGTCTCTGAACCTCTCTTAGCTGTTTCCTCATTTGTAAAATGGAACTAATAAAACCTGGGAATGGCTGGGGGCATTACATTAAAATGTATTTATAAGCACTTTGTAAACCCTAAATTATTATGTAAACAGCTATTATAGTTCTTTGGAAGTTTTTTTTAAAAAAAGCGTTGTTTTTTCCCCTCTAGTTATAATAATAATAAGAAATAGCATTTATATAGTGCTTTAAGGTTTTTGAAGCACTTTATAAATATTATCTTTTATTTATTTATGTGTTTATTTATTTAAATATTATCTTACTTAATCTTTATAACAACCCTAAGGTCTTATCCCCCATTTTACAGAAGAGGAAACTGAGGAAGGCAAAAGTTAAGTGACTTGTCCAAGGTGATAACAGTTAGTACATGTGTTCTAATAAAAGTGTCTTGCTTTAATAGTTTGATGCATAGGGAGTCAATCTCCATATAAAGAATAAAGCCATGTATACATTTTTCCAGGGTTCCTGGGTTCAAGTACAAGCCAAAAAAGGAATTCACCAAAATGTACTTGAATCCTCCTCTGCACTCTGAAGGAATCTGACAAAAAGGTTACATATGTTCATGTAGTTTGAGTGTTCACAATAATTACTGATGTAGACAGGGAGGATCAATGACTGATAACATATCCATCTACCAAGGTTTAAATGTGTCATTGAAGGAAACCAAATTCAGGAAGCTCTATTGATGGTTTCTTCACATTAAATGACGCTATGGCTATGAGAGCAGCAGACTGTACCCCACACAGCTAAAGGCAGCATCGCAGAGTACTTACTGGTAGAAGTAAAGATGCTTATTGTTCTTGGGGAAGTCATTTGATTTCTTTTTTCTTTTCCTTTCTTTTTTTTGAGACAATCAGGGTTAAGTGACTTGCCCAGGGTCATACAGGTAGTATATAAGGCTAGACTTGAACTCGGGTCATCCTGACTCCAGGGCCCACTGCAGTGCCACTTAGCTGCCCCCACTTTATTTCTCTGAGTCTGTTTGCTCTTCCAAAAAATGGGGGTATTGGACTTGGTAAGATTCCATCAGTCTCAGGACCCTACCTCATCAATACCCTCAGTCCCTATGACTGGAGGGGAGAGCCATGAACTCTGTACCCCCATTTACGGAGAAAGCTCAGCTCAGAACATCTCATTTCTCACCTGGTTGCTCTACTTAGGAACATGCCCCTATGTCATGTTTGTATCCCCAGTGCCTGGCATACAGTAGGTGCTTAATAAATGTTTACTGCCTGACAAAGCTCCTTCCAGGTCTAAATCTGTGATCCCCTAATGTTATCAATGGTATCAAAGATTGCTTCAGTGGCATATCCCTAACCACTCCTCTTAGCTTAGATGGGTATAAGGAGCTTTCTACTTGAATAGGATTAATTCAAAGATACTTTAATGACCTCTGAGTTACCTTAAACACAGATTTTAATAATAATTTAATCATTCCAGAGACAAGGGTTTGGGTTTTTTTTTGGGGGGGGAAGGTTGATAATTTTTTTCCCTAGAAACTGAAAGATTCTTTCTTCAAATCATTCATGACACCTATGTCACAGTGACCACCTTCCCCCCCCACTTTCCCCAATATAATAGATCTTCATAAGATTTAAAAAAAACCTGTCAGTTATTTTCTTCGTTATCGAGGCCTAATCAAACAGTTCTTTATCCAATCTCCCAAGAAAAAAATCCAAGGATAAAAAAAGCTGTATCAATAAGAGGCATAACAAAGAACTGCCTCCAACACCAATGGGATAGCAGCACAGGCCTGGCACAGAGTGAGCACTACATAAAGGTGAGCTACGATTATTACAAACACCTGGACAGGCGGACCTAGGGTATACCACAACAATGACGAGATGCACAGCAGGATTGTAGAGACTGGATCTAGGCCTTTTCTCTGACATGCCTCAGGAATTCCAGCAAAATTCCAGCCGAGCACAAGGACTGTTTCATCATAGAAGTACCACATGGTGTGTAGAATGCCTCAGCCCTTTCTAAGTCCTGCTATGGGCTGAAGGAAACTCGATCTACAACAATAAGCTCTAGACCAGGCCTGCTTTGGTGTCTGGTGAAGCCCAGGGACATCTCAAAACTACACTTTAAAATACATTAAATAAAACATATAAGATGGCAAAGGAGACCAATTATATTGAAACAGTTATCAAAATATTAAAATACATGCACATTCACAGACCCTGCTCTGCACTCTTCCTCTTTTCTGGAATGCACAGCATCAACAGGGAAGAAACAACTGGCTTCGACACCCCTCAAGCAGAATGCTTGAAATCATGGCTCTTCGTACCACGTGCCCAAACAGAAACGTTTAATTCTTGAGAAGTCAAGAAACTTCAATATCAGCTAACTTCCAGAATGTGAATTCTGATTCTGATTGAGAGAAGGTCAACCGTGAGGTGACGAATTCCTTTGCTACACTAACTCATGAAGATAATTCAAGTAAAAGACAGAGTCTGCTTCGTGTTACAGTGGAGGAAGTGCCCACATGGATGGCTTGAGCATGAAGAAAGAGAAGGGTGCTCTCAAGAAGCCAGAACAGATTCATTGAGAACAAAGCTGTGCCGGTCAAACCTCATGCTAATTTTCTGACATTATTATTAGACTAGACAATTCTGAAGAGGATGCCATAGACACAGTATACCTGGATTGTAGAAAAGCATCTGATAGAGCTTCTCATGATATTTTTGTGGACAAGGTGGGAAAGTATTAGCTAGATAAACAGTATAGTTAGGCATTCATCACTGGTTGAAGATCCATGACCAAAGAGGGTAGATTAGAGGTTAAATGTCTCTCTCTTAACCACAATCTTTAGTCCTCCCACCTCTACCAACCCTTTCAAATAACTTTTCATTCCTGTTCTTTTTTAAAAAATTAAACATTTTATTAAAAATGTTAACATTGAACACCAAAACAACCATCAGGCAAAAATATCAAAATGTTTTCACTCCCTCCCTCCAAATCCTCCTTAAGAGTCTTTGTCCATTCATTTGAATTCACTTTTCCTCTCACATGGTTGTTGTTGTTATGTTCTCATGAAAGACTTTCCAGATTTCTTTGTATTCATCAGACGAGTCCATCTTAACTGTATTATAGTTTTCCATCACATTAATGTACCACAATTTATCTATTCTAGTTTTTGCAAGTAACATGAAGGTGCTATGTAAAGCATTACACAGATAGCTCTTCAGTTTTGATAACAATTTCAGGGTATATTCCCAACACTGGAATTTAGTGGGTCAAAAGGTATAACTTTGTATGGCCTTGGGCAAGTCACATAACCTCATTCTGCCTCAGTTCTTCATCTACGAAATGAGCAAAATGGACAAGATAACTTCTAAGGTCCCTTTCACCTCTAAATCTATGAAATTATGATCTTATCTGTAGGTTGAATTAAGCTGAATGACATGAAAGTTATTTTTGTCATTTTAACTATGTACTGCAAAAATATTCTCCAAAAAGATCTACATTAGCAAGTCTACCAGCAGTGAGTGGTACCTCTTCCTTCAAAAGTTCACCTGCTGTGAGTTTCATTGTTTTAAATTATTACTGGTTTTGTTTTTGGTTGGGTTTTTTTTTCCAGTTTGATGGGCGCTTAGCACAATGCCTGGCTCATAATAGCCACTTACTAAATGTTCATTGATTACTGTGTTATCCTCAGTTATTGAAATATGAACGTATTAATGAGGATGATAATTTTTTCAAGTGATTATTAATCATGTATTTTCCTTTTTGAAAACTCTTTATACCCTTTGGCTATTTATCACAGACTAAAAATTACTTCGACTTTTAAATAGCTATTTTTGATGTCAAATTTTTTCTACTTGCTGTATTTTCCCCAATGTTACTTCTTTTTAGTGACATTATTTTGTTATGCTTTTTTAATCTAGTCAAGTACATCCATCTTGTCCCTAACAGTGCCTCCAATTTACTAAATTTAAAAAAAATTTTATGTTACTAGGTAATAGTACTTAAATTTGTGAATAATCTATGTAACAAAGATTATTTATTCTTGGAAAGCCTGAACTAATTCTGCTATGGATCCATCTGGGCCAGATGGCTTGCTGATAATTCTGTGAGGATTGGTCTTATTTCTTCCTCCAAGATTGGTCTATTAGATTCTCAATTTTCTATCATGTCAGTTTGGACAATTTACATTTTTGTAGATAATCATCTATTTCTTTTACACTCTTGAATTTCTTAGAATCTAGCTGTGGAGTATTTCCTAATAATTTTCTTTAGTTCTTTTGTGTCCTGATTTCTCCTTTATTATGTGTAATTTTGCCAACCAGTGTTCTCTCCCTTATGATTCTTTGCAAAACAAAAACAGCTCGTGGTTCTCACTTATCAATTGTTCTTTCATTCTCCATGGAGTCCTGCTCACATCCTTACAATCAACTCCTTTCCAGAACGATTTTGTTCCTTTCCTAGGGGCTTTAAGTCTAAGCTCATTGCAAGTATTTTTTGGTTTTCTTTCTCATGAATGTATAAACACTTAGCAAAATTAACTTTGGCCCCAAGAACAGCTCTGGCTGCACACGACAGGTTTGACATGTGCTATTTATTACTGTCTTTTAAACATTCTGCTATTTTCCTGATTTCTCCTTTAGCCAACTATTAATAAATTATTTTCAATGTTCATGTAATTTTATCATTTCTGTTCACGTTATTGAATTCTGTTTAGTTTGTATTCTTGTTTATATGTATAATTTCTACCTTTTAAAAATCTATGGCTTTTTGAGGGGCAGCTAGGTGGTGCAGTGGATAGAGCATGGGCCCTGAATTCTGGAGTTCCTGAGTTCAAATCCAGCCTCAGACCAAGCACTTGACACTTACAAGCTGTGTGACTCTGGGCAAGTCACTTAACCCCAACTGCCTAAAAACCAAAACAAAACAAAGAAAAAAAAACCCTCTGGCTTTTTGAATATGTAACTTCTCTTTGACCAAGTGCATGCCTTGTGAGCATTCCACTCCGACTGGAAAAGAACGTGCATTTCCGGCTCTTCTTACTTAGTTCTCTTTATGTCTCTTAATTCCCACTTATCAAACAAGCCATTCTTATAATGGAGTGCTGAGGCCCCGATTACTATTAGTTTTTGACTTATTTCCTCTGATATCACTGTTAATGTCTTTTAAACTGCTGAATTGCTTGGCAAATACAAACTGAGAACTGTCATATTATACATACATATGTACGTCTATATATACAGATATATTCACTTTTATGCAACATCTTGTCTCCTTCAACTTTTTTTGTGATTTTCATTCTACTTTGTCAGATACCATCAACAATACCATAGTTGTTTTTTTAAACATGTAGCTGCATGACAAATCTTTATGTCAGTCAACAGGCTTGTATTAAGCTCCTACTATGTACTGTGCGTTTTTTATTGGGTTTCCGTTGGTTTTTTTTCTTACTCCTTTTTCTCTTCCAGGATAGTAATGAGGCGCCCTAGGTGTGAACTGGAATCGTTCCCATCACAAGGTTTGGGTCTGTGACGGTGAGGTTGTGTGCTCCGTGGAGTCTGACTGGTCAGAGTGGATGGAGAAGGCAGGAAATCTTGTCAACTTTCAGGAACAGCAAAAAAGTGGGAGTGTATCCCAGGTCAAGGGAAGGACTGGGCTGAGCTCCCAACAAGGAGAGGGATGTCTTAGTCTCAAATGCCAGTGAGGCCTCCCATTCTTCCTCCCCTGGCAGGGCTCAGTTGCAGCTAAGCTCCACCTTTTGCCTGCTGCTGAGGGGGTAGGACTGCTCACTGGGGAGAACAGTCCCTGGCTGTGGAAGGTGAGGAAGGGTGAGTAGCCCTCTTGTCTCAGGTGGGGCAAGGCAGATCAGAAATTCCCTCAGCTTTGGGCAGCAAGCAGATCCCAGGACTTGGTCCTGTGGAAGGGTCAGGAAGCCAGATTCCCCAGACTTGCTGTCTGGACCTATCTACAGGTGAGCCATGTCTCTCAATCTCATGAGCTTAGACTGGCAGAGTAGGTAGGTGGGTGGGGTTAGGAAAGGGCTCCTGAACTCACTATCCCCCCAACCCAATTGGGCATGATGACAGGAGGGGATAGGTGGAGGTAGTGAAGGGGTTATTGTTCAATCATTCAGTCATGTCCAACTCTTCGTGACCCCATGGACTTGGCAAAGATATTAGAGTTGTTTGCATTTCCTTCTCCAGGGCACCCCCATTTTACAGATGAGGAAATGAAGCAAACAGGGATTCATTGACTTGCCCCGGGTCGATTGAAGGGGCTGACACACCAAATTCTGGTTAGAGTTGGCTCTGAGACTCCAGGGCTACCAGACTACAAAGCTCCCGTCTCTGGGGGATTCCTTTGGCTATTGTTGGCAGTGTCGCTCTTCTTGTTTCTTCAAAGCCCCATTATGGTTGGTGGTGTGGGTTTAAATCCTGCCTCTGACCTAGGTGACATTGGGCAAATCACCTCACCTTCCTGGGTCCTCTCCATTTCTCCCATGATGAAGGACTGAAGTGCTAGTTCAGGATCACTGACGGGGTTTCAGGAGGAGCCGAGTTTGCTGGCCTTCTCACTGCTTAGTCATCTTGACCAGAAATCCTCTCTCCTCCATTCCTTCCAGTTTTGGAGGAATAGCTCAAAGATCCACCTGTAACTTCAATCTCATCTCCAGGATCTTCATCCCCTCTCTCACACATCACCAACCTCTCCATCTACACTGTCCTTTTCCCCTTGCCCAACTACCTTTTACATCAAAGGTTCTTAAACTGGGGTCTATGGCCAAGTTGACTTCTTTTTAAATTAAACTTTATTTTCAGATCCACATTCTCAACCCCTCCTCCCCCAATCAAAACAGCACAAGAAAAAAGAAACCTCTGTTACAAAAACGTGTTATCAAGTAAACAAATTCCCAAATTGGGAATGTAAAAAAAAAAGTCCCAATCTGTACTCAGAGTTCACCCCCACCTACTGGGAGCGGGGTAGAACGCTTCACCTTGAGTCTTCTGGAATGGTGGTTGGCCACTGACCAGAGGTCCTCAGTCCTAAGTGTTTTAAAGGTGTTTGTCTTTACAATGTTGTTACTGTATAAGTTGTTCTCTTGGTTCTGCTCACTCCACTCTGCATCAGCTCAGACAAATCTTCCTATACATCACAGTCTTCTATCACATACAGATAGCATAACTTGTTCAGCCATTCCCCAATCGCTGGGCACTATTCCCCTCATCCCTCCCCTTCCCCCCCCTTCTAATTCTTTGCCAGCACAGAAAGAGCTGCTATAACATGAACTAGTCTTTTAAAATATTTTTATAACAGTACTGCAACATAACTGGTTTCCTTTGTAATCCTATGTACTTTATTTTATGCATTTAAAAACATATCTTGAGAAGGTCACCACAGGCTTCGCTGTTCAGTTGTTTTGCTTGTATCCCACTCTTCATGACCCCTTCTGGGATCTTCTTGGCAGAGATAGTGGAGGGGTTGGCCATTTCCTTCTCCAGCTCATTTGACAGATGAGGAACCTGAGGCAAACAGGGTTAGGTGACTTGCTCAGGGTCACATAGTAAGTGTCTGAGGCTAGCTTTGAACTCAAGATGAGTCTTTGTGATTCCAGGCATGGCACTTTACCCACGAGCCATCTAGCTGCTCTCCACAGGCTGCACCAAACTGCTAAAGGGGTCCGTGATGAGAAAAAGGTTGAAAACCCTTGTTCTTCATGAAGCTTTTTGTCATTCCCCCAAATTCTGCGCTCCCCCCAACTCCTATGTATTTATACATTTATTTCATGTACGCTTGTTTATTTATGTACTTGATGTCTCCCTTGACAGAACATAAGCCCCTTGGGCAAGAAGTATTTCACTTTCTGTCTGGCTGTCTAGAATCTGGCACGTAGCACGCACGGGAGAAATGACTTGATAGCTCTCCCCTTCCCTAAAACACCAGCTGACCACTCCAACTCAAATCAAAGGATCACAGACTTGGAGCAGGGACAGACCTTACAGATCATCTAGTCTAACCAGTTTACAAATGAGGAAACTGGTAAGTGACTTGCCCAAGGTCACAGGGTGGTAGAGCTAGGATCTGAACCCAACTTTCTTTCAACTACTCTGCATTGCCTTCCTATTTCTTCTCCTCTTCACTATGAAATTCCTAGAGAGAACAGTCTACACTCATCGTGTTCAATGTCCTCATCCCCCAGCCACTCTGTAACCTGACAGTCTGCCTTCCAAACCACTTTCCACTGTGACTAATGACCTCTTTGTGGGCAAGTATGAGGGTCTTTCTTCTGTCTTCGTCCTTTGGGGTCTGTGGCCGGCGAATCAGGCCACAAAAAGGTGAAGACGACACACCGGAAAAACCCTGAGGCAGGAAGGGGAGGGCAAACCAGAGAGCCAAGCCGAGGGCATCATGGGATGTGACAGTTCAGTGGGACAACACGGAGCGGGTGGAAGGAGTACCAGTCAAAAGACCTGGGTGTAGATGCTCACTTCAGAGTTTTAGATAATCACTTTAGATTAGTTTAGACTCTTCTAGCTTTCTAGCTCTAGGCCAGTTACTAACCCTGAGTCTTTCACATCTGTAAAATGGGGATGATAATCTGCACAAGTTATCTCACAATACTAATTAGTATAACAGTCTCTAGTGAGGGTCTGGGATGGATTCCACAGAGTTCACAGGCAGCAGGGAGGTTCTCTGAATACTTCTAGGACACTATGAGCAGCCAGATTGTCAAGAAGGCTCTGCCTAATAATAATAATAATAATAATAACTACTTTAAGCTCTGTCCAACACTTGTTGCCACAAAACCCTCTGCAGGAGATAATGGAAGGACTATTAACCCCATTTTGCAGATGAGGAAACTGAGGCTCACTGGATGAAGCATCTTGCCCAGAGTCACATGGCTGGAGAGGGTCACAGCAAGCTGTCTCTTCACTCTCGAGGCCAACACTTTCCCTTCTATCCCCCAGAACTGAGGCAAACCTGAGGATTAGTTTTAATGATACTCATCTGTGCACATGTTTAAGCAGAGGCACCATCACCAGCTGGGAGTACTATACAGGAAGTGTATATATCAGGAAGGAGTTGGACTTGAGAAGCAGCATTTATTAAGCACCTACTATATGCCCCGCTTTGTACTAAGTGCTTTACAAACACTAATTGATCCTCTCAACAACCCTTGGAAGGAAGGGCTTTTATTATCCCCATTTCACAGATAAGGAAACAGAAGCAAACAGAGTGAAGTGACTTGCCCCAAGTCACACTGATAGTAAGTGTCAGAGGCCAAATCTGAACTCAGGTCTTCCAGCCTCCAGACCCGGCGCTCTGTCCATGGTGCTGCTGGCTGTTTCAAGTGACTTCTAAGTTTGCAATGATCCTAACTGGACAATCCATTGTAAAATTCCTACAGAATAGGTCTACCAAATGGGAATAATGACACTGAGTGCCCACTCCATTGGACTGTTATGAGGAACAAATGAGGTAAAGCCCAAAAGCACCTTGCCAACTGTCCAGTGCTAGACCTCTCTCCGGATCACACAGAACGAGCTGGTCCTTCTGGCTTGCACAGATGCGGCCAGCAGTGACAGAGCCAGCCGAAGCACCCTGGGCATTCTCTCAGAAGCAAAAGGAAAACAGCACTGAAAAGGAAATTACTTCAAAAGTAAATTTACATGGAAATGGTGCGCAGGCCACCTCGAAGAACATAGATACCAAACAGAAGAACATCGGTGTCAGTCCAAATACAAGAAGCTCCTAGGCAGGGTCTTGCAGCCCCTCGTCCCATCCAGAATTGTGTCACCTCCTTCACCAGGCTCCCCTTGGTAGGTCAAAATTGGTCTGCCCTGTCACTCCTTCAAGACTAGACTAACCATCATTGACAGACCTTGGGATGGTCTTTATAGTTCCTCGAATGTAATTCAAGTCAATAAACACAAAGTGTCCCCTGTGTGCAAAGGCACTATGGCTGCCATCTTCTCTCTAAGGCAGCCAAGATGATCAAACCTCAGACTTCATAATCACTCAGAACTGCTCTGCTTCTAAGATTCTGAAGACTGAGATTTCCTCTGACCACAATCTCCCAGCCTACTCCTCTCTTACTCCTCTCCTTGCCTTCAGTGTGACCACTGGAGCTTCCCTGTTCTAGTCTGTCATCCCCACTCGGATACTGCCCCCCCCATCTTATCCTCTATCCAGTCTTGATCCGATAGGTTGCCATCTCAACAACATGCTAGCTTTCCTGACCCCCACCCACCTGGCCTGGTCATGCCTAGCTTGTTAACTCACCTCTGGCCAATTTTCCCATCTACCTTTTCCACTCCCACTCCAGGGCAGCCAAACACAGCTAGGAAAATCATGAAACTTTTCTGACCCAACTGCCACAGATTTTTGCTCCCTCCCCTCAAATGAGCCCTCAATGTGGCCTCCAGATCCTTGTACTTCTTACTCAGTCCCCATCTTTTCTTCTCTGCAGTCACTGTTCTAAACCATTTCTGCTCCCCCTTTCCCTGTCACACGACCCTGCCTCTATAAGGGTCTCTAAAGGAGATAAGTCTAAGGGGAATTACCTCCACCCCCTCTTCTGCTTCCTTAGAACTTCTCTGTCCTCACTGATCCACTTGTCAATCCTTCTGCTGTGACATCTTCACATTCTACTGTATCTCCTATTAGGCTGAACATCATCCTTTTTGTACTCCCAGCCATTTGCACACAGCACGAACTCTACAGATATTTACAGATGCTTACATTCAGTATGTTTATTTGGGCTCCCTCTATGAGCTCCTTCTGAGCCTAGGTCCTCTCCCCTCCTGTCCAGCCTCATGACAAGACGGCCCTCCTCATTATCAAGGCTAGTCCCTCCGTGGACGCCCTTGACATCGCCCCCTTCTGTCTTCTCACTGAGCCTCCTTTGTTCTGGTCTGCCTGCTCTTAGTCACCATTCACCTCTCTCCAGTGACTCCTCGCCCTTAGCCTGTGAGCTCACTCATCTCCCCACACTGAATTAAAGCTCTTTCCTCCTAACCCATCCACCTTCTCTCCAGCTCCTCACCTCTTTAACTTCCAGAAAGGAGAGACGATGCTCAACCTCTCTGCACACACGTAATCCTTGACCCCTTGCCGTGTAGACTCTATCCCACCAATCTCTTCGAAACTGCTCTCTCCAAGGTCACCAGTGTCTCTTTTTCACCACATCCAATGGCTCGGACCTCTTCAGGGCATCTGATACCAACAGACCCCCCCACTTCTTCCTTGGCTTTCATGCCATTCTCTCCCTTCATTCCCCTCCTCCCTGCCGTGCCGCTCATTCGCGGGCCCTTTCTTCTCCTCCTGCCTCAGCCCCAGGCTCTGTTTTTGATTCTCCTCTTCTCTGCCTACGCTCTCTCCCTCACTGTCGTGACTGCTTTTGCCACTTCTAATGGGATGACTTCCACATCTGCAGCTCCAGTCCCCAACTTCCCACAACTGCCCCCTGGACACCTTCACCTCAACAAGCTCAAAGAGCGTCTCCACCCAACTTCTCCATCCTCTTCCCCGTGCCCCCCAAGGTCTCTTGAGCTGCTAAGAGCACCAGCCTCCCCCTCATCCTTCACCAGGCACTTAGTACTCCCCAGATCTTCTCAGCTGGGGAGTGCTGTGGCTTCCCTGCCTTCCTGATGGGTCTTCCAGCGGTCCCACCCTTTCCCTGCCGCTGTAGCCCCTCAGAGGTCATGGCCTCGTGCTTCCGGACTGCTATTAAAAGCCCTTATTTGTTCTTCCTGCCTCTAACCTCTCCCCAACCAATACGGCCTTCACCCACTGCCATTATCATGACCCTTATTCCATGTCCCAGTCAGGTCCCCATTTGGCCCCCTGTACTTGCCAAATAGCTTCTAAATGCCTCGGCTACAATCTGGCTCCAGCGTGTGTATCTTTGCAAACTTCTCTCACACTGCTCCCCATTCATGGACCAGATTCCAGCAGAACAGCACACCATTCCCCATTCTCATCTTACCCTCTTCCATGTTTGTGCCTGTTTACACGACACCTGCCCATCTCCACCTGCTGAAACCCCTTTCTTTGAGCTACAGCTCAGATGTCAGCTCTTCCAGGAAGTTTTCCTTGACTTTCCTCCCTCTCCCGTCATACTAAGCTACAAGCATCATCTCCCTCCGAAAGCTTTAGATGGAACTTTCTGGACACCTGCCTCCTGTGCACTCAGAGCACGCTGCCTCAAATTACAGCTACTGGCTTCATGCCCCTCCTGGAGATGATAAACACCCTGCTCTTACAGACTGTTTGTTCTCCCAGTGCCTAGCACACAGTATGCCTTTAACCAACATTTATTCAATGAGCTGAGGACTGTCTTCTTTCCTGTCTAAAATCATTTCTTTAGAATGCTCACACAAATGTATGCACACACGTGCACACGTATATATGCATGCACATGAGCCCTTATCACATCTCTCCTAGATCGTTAGGTTTAGAGCTAAAAGGTGCCTGAGAGATCTACTCCAGCCCCCTCTCTCCATTTCGCAAATGAGGAAACTGAGGCTCAGAGAAATTCAGTGGCTCACTCAAGATCCTAGTGAGTTTGTCAGGGTTTGATATCAGGCCCTCTCATCCTGCAAGGGGAGCTTGAAAAAAATGCAGCCCAACCTTTTCCAGTGATGACCCCGCCGTTACAAGGCCCGCCTGCTCTGCATCTCACCTGCCCTACACCACAGCCACCACCTAGCTTTCTGAAAGAGCTGGGGTTGGATTGCCCTGACAGAACGGGTCATGTTTTCATTGGCCTCATGGATTTCATAAGATTCTTCAAATTAATTCCATGCTGCAGGGCCCAGCTCTGCAAAACTCAAGGGCGTAAATACCCTCCCAGAGATCACACTGACTTTCACAAATGAGCTTTATTAACACGGCCACCTCCCATCACATCAGACTGGCAGGAGGGCCGTCGCGAATCATGCAGTAAGCACAGGGGGCAAAATCAGGCAACTGCACAATCAAGCCCCCCCTGAGTGCCAGGAAATACCCGGACAACACAAAATGGGCCCTGCCCTCAGAGAGCTTCTATTCTGGGCGAGGCACAAAAGATGGACATAGGGATTACAGAGCGTGAGGAGTCTGGAGGCTGTGGAGGCACTTTCACACTCATTCACGCTCACAATTTTTAGCCTCACTGTCTCTGGAAAAGCCTCAGACATTTCCCAGCACTATAACTGGTTAAAAAGCAATGTAGGAAAACTTGCCTTCTCCTCCCTCAATCCACCTCGTTAATCACTGCACTTGACCCCAAACCCCATCTGCTCTCACCAGCAGCCAGTCACACTCAAAGTCCTGCAGGGACTCAGTGTACCTTGTCTGGCTCTAGTATCTACTCAGCTGGCCCTTGACAACCAATGCTAAAAGTAGTCAAGAGAGCTGCAACGCCAGGCTCGGGAGGCTGAGAAACACTTGAGGGAACCACACAAAGCTGATAAGATTCCCAAAATCTAAAACAAGACGTGATTTGGGACATTCTTCTAAATTCTGCAAACTACCACAAGAGGCTACAAGAATTAGGGGTGTGCACACTTTTTATTTAAATGTCTGAAATTTGGGATCCACATTTTGCTTCCTTTTCTATTTTTAACATTTAACACTCTAAATTTTTAAAAATTTTAAAAAAATTGCCAGCTTCTTCCATACTGAAAATGCATGTTTCCCTTCCCCCTACATTTTCAATCTTATGACAAGATTCTGAACTTTCTTAGAACTAGGAATGAGACAAGGTGCAGAGCACTTCACATCACCTTACTGGGTAATGTTCCCTTAGTGATTCATACCCAGATCCAATTACACAGCCCAGCGTGTCCTATGCTTTCTGTGACCATCTGAAACACGGCATTTTAATTTTTTTAAAATAATTTTTCATGACATAAATGGATAGAATCAAACAAAACTGGGATCCGTGTACTTATATTTAGTGTACCCAGAAAAACACTTTAAAAGGGCCCTCGATGAACTGAAAGAAATCTCTAGAGGTTCTCTCATTTCATGGGCTCCCCGCATTGCAGACGCAGCCCGGGCAGTAGCTGAACCGATGTTTACAAATGCTCAGGAACCGTCCGTCTGAAGGAATGATCCGCTACTTCATTAAATGTATTTAAAGCACCTCAAAAGAAGGAAAGAAAACACCCCTTAAAACAGTGCAGGAGCCTAAAAAAAAACCAAAACAGCGCAGGAGACAAACTATCTCCGCTCTCTGCTGACACTCCTCCAGAAAACTCCCTGGACAAGCACAGTCGATGGAGTAAACTCGATCGTCTTGCTTCTTGGGCACCAACACCTAAGAGAAGGGGACCACCGTCTACCTTTGGTTTGAACAGGGAGCCAGCCACAAAGAGCCGATGTGAGGCACCCGAAGAGGCCACGGGGCGGGCAGGGGAACCGCGGGCTTTCGGTCCCTGGGTGACCTCGCTCTCCCTTGTAAAGCAGGAACAGAAAGGCCTTGCACCAGCTCAATTTCACTGAAGCGCCTCCTCTCCCGGAGGGGACCAAGCCCTCTTCAGATCCCCGGCCTCCCGCTGCCCCTCGAGCCTCTGTGTTCCCATCCGCAGAAATGGGGGTTCAGGGCCGGCTCACACAGACAGGCGTATCCGGGACCCCCGGTCCCCCAGACCCCACGACCCGCCCTTTCATCACTGCTCACTCCCTGAAGCCAGGATGCCTCTGGCTGCGGCGTGACCCGAGGGAAAGGGCTTTCCCACTTGGGTCCTCAGTTTCCCCACCTGTAAAATGACGGGACCTGGGTTCAAATCCCGATTTTGCGGCTTGTCCCCGAGTGAGTGGCTGATTAATTTAGGAGTTCCTTCCTCGGTACAACAGGATGAACCGGGTGGTCCCTGAGGTACCGTCCTGCTCGTGTTCTAGCCTAACTCACTCAGCCTCTCTGTGCCTCAGTTTTCTCCTCTGTACAAGGGGCTGGATCAGATGGCCAGTTCTAGTTTGAGGATCCTGACGTCCCTCTGCGTGCCTCAGTTTCCCCTTCTGTACAAAGGGGAGGCTGCACTAATTGGCCTGAGGCTTTCCCTGCTCTAGCCCTGTGACCTGTCCTACTGCTCCGTGCCTCAGTTTCCCCATGAACTCCCTCCCGCTCTAGTTCTATAACCCTACGTCCCTTCCCGCTCCGAGCCTCAGTTTCCCCATCTGGGCGTGAGGCGGGGAGGGTGTATTCCCCGGCTTCCAAGCCCCCCAGAACCCTCCCCCCCACAGTAGGCGCCTAATAAAGGCTCCTGAGCGAGCGTCGCCGGCCACGGCCTGGCCCGAAGGGGCCGCGTCCACCCGCCCCGTGCCCCGCAGGTCCCCTCGCCGGGGCTGCCACGGCTCCCGGCCGTTACCTGTCACAGGTCGTCCCGTCCCGGGCCGGGCGCCGGACCGAGCGAGCCCCGCCCCCGGCCGCCTTTGCCGCCGCCGCGCGCGTCACGTCCCACGCGTCACTTCCGGACCCGCCCCCAGGCTGTCCTCAAGCGCCCTCCGCCATGGCGCCGCACACACTGCGCATGCGCCAAGCGCCAACGGCCCCCGGGAGTGCCTGTGAGTGCGTTGCCACGCTGGCCCGGCGGGCCCCGCCCCTTCTGGCCCCGCCCCTTCAGTGAGTACTTTTTTAAGAGGCCGCTAGGTGGCGCAATGGACAGAGCGCTGGGCCTAGAATCAGGAAGACCTGAGTTCAAAGCACACCTCAAGTACTTACTAGTTGTGTGACCCTGGACAAGTCACTTCACCCTGTCTGCCCCAGTTTCCTCATCTGCAAAATGAGATGGAGAAGGAAACGGCAAAGACTTGAGTCCATTCAGCACCTACTGTATACCAAGCGTTGGCCCCCCCCCCCACTGGGACAATAGCAAAATCTCTTAACCACAGAACCCAAAATCTGAATCAAAATCACAGACTCCACAGTCTCTCCACCCCAGAATTCCTTCGACAGACTCTTAGAACCCCAGAATCTCTCATTGACGAATCAGAACTTCTCAGAAGTTGTCTCTTCACAGAATCTCAGGATTTCGGTTTCGGAATCATCGCATGGTAATCACACACCTATCGTGTGTCGTTAGCGTGTCGCCTGCCCTTTTGGACCAGGAGCTCCTTGAGGGCAGGGGCTGTTCTTGCCTTTCTTTTCACTGTGGGGCATACAGTTGGCGCTTAATAAATGTTAACTGTCTGAAACTGATTATCGCCTTGAATCACGGAATCTCTTAATCACAAAACCCCAGGACTGCAGAATTGGAAGGGAATCCAGAAACCATCCAGTACCTTTAGAAAAAAGTGCGCTCTGTAAGACTGGCAAGGTTGTGCCCGCCGATCTCTCCGCTCCTTTCCGGCTATAACAATTACAGAGCCGACGAGCTTTACAGAAAAGTAGAGATGGCATGGCAGTTACCAGCAGAGGCCACAAGGCGGCAGTGCTCGAGCCGGCCTGACCAGAGATGTCAAAGATTCCAACAGAATCACAGAGTGCCGAGCCCAGCCTGGGGGATCACTGTGTTACTGTTCAGTCATTTCAATTCGTGTCTGACTCTTAGTGATCTCATTTGGGGTTTTCTTGGCAGAGAAGCTGGAGTGGGTTTCCATTGCCTTCTCTGGCTCATTTGACAGATGAGGAAACTGAGGCAAATAGGGTGAAGTGATTTGTCAGGAGGCCAGATTTGAACTCAGGAAGATGCATCTCCCAGACTCCAGGCCCAGTGCCCTAGGCACTATGGCGCCTCCTAGTGGCCCCTACTAAAATGGTATCACTTTGGCATTGTAAAATAACTTGAGAGCTTTCACTTTGAATACATTAGATCCTGGTAACAACCAGGAAGAGAGGTACTATCAGTTATATCCCCATTTTACAGATGAGGAAAGGCTATGAGCAGTGAAGTGACTTTCTTAGACCCTGTTTCTGTTGAGGGCATCACCATCTTTCCAAAGTCACCTAGGTTTAAAAGTATAATTACCTTTGACTTTTCTCTCTTCTGGGGTTGTGAAGAGACAGACCAATGGAAAAATGACTGAACACATGCACACACACACATACTATATGCTGGAAAGATCAGTTCTATTTCAATATTTCTAGCTCACATTTATATCAACCCCATGAATTAATCCAAAATCTCTATGCCATTGTTCTCCCTGAGAACATCAGAATTCAGTTCCTGTTTCCCTAATGACCCATAGAAGGCTCCTCTGCTACCAGACAGAGGATATAGGACTGATTTTATTTTAAATCAATCAAAAATGTAGAACAGATTCATACTGTAATGTTTAAAAAGTTTGAGAGAAATAATTTTTGGGTAATTAGTCATTTTACTAATAATGCTAGCATTTTAATGAAGAGGTCAGTGGCACTCTTGAATGCCAAAGATCCTCACAGGGCAGGCTCCAGGCTCATACGCCCTTGAAAAAGTGGGTGTTCCAGAGGGTGGCAGCCAATTCTGTTTGATTAACAATTAATGAGAGAATGAATATTACAATGAGAAGTAGGCTCACTCCAGTGAGGGACTGAGAGAGTGACATCATGTCACTCTAGGTCAAAGACAGATCTCTACCCCCCAGAACACCCCCAGCTTTGGGAAACCTAATCAAAGAATTTATCCCCACCCAAACCGGAGCAGAACACAATTGGGCTTCCCCTACGTAGATTAAATTCTTTGTAAGGTTGGGCCAAGTCCGACCAAGGTTAAGGAGAGTTGGGGGCAGCTAGGTGGCTCAGTGGATAGAGCTCTGGCCTTGGAGTCAGGAGGATCTGAGTTCAAATCTGGTCTCAGACACTTGGACACTTGACACTTACTAGTTGTGTGACTATGGGCAAGTCACTTAACCCCAATCGCTTCTCCAAAAAACAACAACAAGATTGAGGAGAGTTCATTCAATCTCATTATCAGTAATGTCCTTCAAAAACTAAACTTTGAGAAAGGCTTGTATGGACTGATGCTGAGTGAAGTGAGCAGAACCAGGAGAATGTTGTACACAGTAACGATGGGGCGCTTGGGTGCTTGTGCTTGTGCCCTAATTTCTCCCTAGCCTCAGAAACCCTGTCTCTGACAACCACTCCCCAGCCCAACGACACTGTGCCTAGCAGTTATTCATGCATGACCCTTATCTCTCTCCCTGGTACAGCTACACAGAGCTGGGCTGCTCAGGCCCCAGCCCTCAGATCATGTCTCTGGAAGCCTCCCAATTCCTCAGTAAGTTCCTGTGTTGTGAGAAAGCTTTCCCTTGCTGCAGAGCATTCTCTCATCAAGACAGAGGGAGAGGGGTGTCCTTGGCCAGCCCAAGGAGTTTTGTCCTTGGCCAGCCAAGGACTCTTCCTCCTGCCAGACTCCGAAGATCCATACCTCTGTCATCTCCCTCCCTGTCTGGTATACTCCCTGTACTTTCCCATCCATATCCCCCAAAGACACCTGCACCTTTGGATTACCTCATCAGTGTCCCTGGCATTTCTTTCCCATGCTCTTTTCCATATAAACCCTAGCTGCATTCTCAGTCTCTCGCAGGATCCTTTAAGAACCCTTGCCCGCTGAAAAGCGTAACAATGAACTTTGCCACCTTGGCTTAAAGAATGCTTGAGTCTGTGAATTCATTCCAGACGACCCTTCCTGTACTCCGGTCTTTGAGGGGTCACAACCTCTCAGCCTCTCACACCACAACAGTAACAGTCTCATTGATGTTTGATGACTAACGTTGATAGACTTAGTTCTTCTCAGCAATGCAAAGATCTAAGATCCTCCAAAAGCCTCATGATGGAAAATGCTATCCACATTCAGAGAAAGAACTCCACAGAATTAGAAGTCAGATAAGAACATACTATTTTCTCTTTTTTTTCCCCTTTCTCTTCTGTTTTGTTTTGTTTCTTCTTTCTTGTGGTTCCTCCTGTTGGTTCTCATTCTTCTTTACAACATGATACTGTTTAATACGTATTAATTTACAACATAATACATTTAATAGGAATGTATATGGTAAAGCCTATATCAGATTGAGCGCTGTCTTGGGGAGGGAGATGGAGAGGGAGGGGAGAAAATTTAAAACTCGAAAGTTTATGGAAGTGAATGTTGAAGACTAAAAATTAATTAATAAAAAAAGAAACTGAACTCTGAAATCAGGACTATAGAAAAAAGGGGAACTCTGGACCTCTCCAAATCATTAGTTATTAATAATTATTTTTCTCAGTACTGAAGCCCCTCAACCATTGTGAAAACTCATCTCCCTTTTTTTTGGAGGACATCAAGATACCCATCTGGTCCCTTTGATTTTCCCTACGGACCTAAAGGTACTCAGAGCAGTAACTATGCCTTGGGCAAATTCAGGAGAAAGGTGGTGAGACGTGCCACCCTAGTGCACCCACTGCGTCTCCAGTTATCTCTAGAGACTCCAAGCAGGTTAGAGGAGAAGGTGGGCACTTGGGTATGATGGGACCCTGAAAGTGGCAGCTGGCAGTGGCTTGGATGCAAACCTGGAGAGGACTGGCAAAAGGAAGCTCATCCTCCTGATAGGGTGATAGGACCCAGACCCTGAATTTTCCCATACATTTCAGCAGCCCAAATCATTGGTGCCTCTGCCCAAGGCAACTGGCCCATCCCAGCCCACTTTAGATCACCTAATTAGCTCACTTGACATCCTTTGACTGTGCTCTTGACCCATCCCAGACTACTTAATACTTCTTTGACTGCTGTACCTGGACCATCCTGCACTACTTCTCTCTTTCTTTTCACTGTCCCTTTTTTGTATATAAGTATCAGCCTCACTCCCATTAAGTTGCAGATTTACTAGCAATCTTGCCCACTTCTATCGGCATTAAGATAAACCTCACTACTTTGACTGAAAGAAGGCTTGAATGATCAAATTCTTTCCAGGCAGATCTCCCCAGTACCCTTACATTTTGGGTTTCCCAGCACCTCAAACTGCAACACTCCCAGGAAAGAGGCCTGACTCTGTCCAGGTGTCAGCACTCTGGGGCAAAGGTCTAGTCACCCTATGGGAGTTACACTTCCATGCCCACAGGATTCATGCAGCCAGTGTAGAGTTGCTCCTTCATGTATGGGGTTCCCTTCTCCCTCAATCCTTTCTCTCCTTGATGGCTAAATAGACACTGTGGCCTCTGGGTCTCTCTTGGGGGAGGTAGCAGTAAGGCTCAGAGGTAGAGGATAATTCAGAAAAGCTAAGAGGCTTGGCCTGGGCATAGGTTATACAGACAAATACACAGAGAGGTACAGATACAGAGATACAGGGTGGCATTCAGCCAGGGAGAGGTGCACATAACCATGTCACCTCTCCAAGAAACCAGTGGGGGCTCAGAATGGCATCCTAAGTAGATGTGGAAGGAAACACAGAACCTTGACCAGAGAGAAACGGTGGGAGAGAAGATGGAGTTGCCCCGCCTTACTGCTACCTCCCCCAAGAGAGACCCAGAGGCCACAGTGTCTGTTTAGCCATCAAGGAGAGGAAGGATTGAGGGAGAAGGGAACCCCATACATGAAGGAGCAACCCTTCACTGGCTGCATGAATCCTGTGGGCATGGAAGTGTAACTCCCATAGGATGACTAGACCTTTGCCCCAGAGTGCTGACACCTGGACAGAGTCAGGCCTCTTTCCTGGGAGTGTTGCAGTTTGAGGTGCTGGGAACCCCAAAATGTAAGTGGCAAAGAGAGGACAGCTTGCAAGGGAGAGGTCCTGAGATGGAGGGAGACTACAGCCCGGAGGGCAAGGTTGGCAGGTGCGCATCTGGGACCTGGGAGCCCAGCTGAGAAGAGTAGAGGGGGAGGTCCTGGACAGGTGGGCAGCGGAGGGAGGGGAGACAGTAGGGATCTTGGGGGTGGAGCAGGGAGGCAAAGGACTGGGCCTGAAGGGAGAGCCAGGTTTCCCAGGGGTGGGTCTAAAGGCGGTGCCGGCTCTGCAGGCTGAGTAGGGAGAGACTAAGGAGAAGGATCCCGAATGGGAGCGTGGGGGCTGGCCACGGGAGCCCATTGGCCGAGAGCGGGTCCTTCCCTCCCTGGGTCGCGTTGAGCCAGGGCCGGGGCTCCTGGCCAGTGACTGGAAGGAGCCATGGCTTCCTACACGCTTTTGCACAGCTCTCTGGCTGTGATCCGCCTCCGGAACCCGCCCCTCAACACCCTTAGGTAGGTGAGACGGTGGGCAAGACACTGCAGCCGCCGCTGCGGCTGTCGGCCCGCTGAGCCCTGAGCCCCCCAGGCACGAACCGCCAGAGCTGCGAGGAAGCTCAGGGCTCAGCCCCTTCCATCCCTGCTGGGACTTCGGCCGCGCTCTGGATTCCCGCGAGCCCTAGCAGGGCTGTCCTTCGAGACCACTTCTCCTTCCCCCTTAGAGCTGGAAGGGATTTGGACAGCCTAACCAAGGACCCTCCTGGGCGATCCTGCGGGATCCTGCCGGCTTCGATTTCGTGGTCTGTGATCTGTGTTTAGAAATCAGCTGGACGTTAGGCAAACGAGCAACACGCATTTATCAAGTGCCTGCTATGTGTCGGGCTCTGGGCGTACTGAGACGAAAACCTACTTGTCCCCTGACGGAGGAGCTTCTAGGGTCATTGATTTAGAGCTCAGACAGACCTTAGAAGATAGGAGTTCAACTTCTTCATTTCTCAGGAGGGGAAACTGAGGCTCCTAATGGTTAGGTATTAAGAGGGGAGGAAGGATTTGAACCCAAGTCCTGCTAACTCCAAGGCCAGTACTGTACTCATTATTCCAGTTTGTTTGATATGAACTGGAGGGGCCTTGGAGAACCTCCCCTGAGTTGGAGTCTGTGAACTTAAAAATGTACCTATTTTGATACCTGTATTTAATAGAATTGATTCCATTTGTAACTGTGTATATTTTATTTTATGCATTAAAAAACCTTATTCTGGGGCAGCTAGGTGGTGTAGTGGATAGAGCTTTGGTGTAGGAGTCAAGAGGACCTGAGTTCAAATCCAGCCTCAGACACTTGACACTTACTAGCTGCGTGACCCTGGGCAAGTTAACCCCGATTGCCTCACTAAAAACACACCAAACAAACCAACCAACCTTATTCTGGGAAGTGATCCCTAGGCTTTGCTAGGCTCCCGAAGGGGACTATGGCATAAAAAATTTAAAATAAAAAAAAAGGATAAGATCCCTTGCTCCAGTGACTGCTATTTTTATCAGTGACCTTCCGCTTCTGCCACTCCCGGCACCACAGACCTTGGTCAAATCAAGCCTGGGAGGGGCTCAGCCCACCTCGAGCTACAGAGCGTTATGAGATGTTGCCCAGTCCAGTGGGGCCTCCAGTTGTATTTCCACAATGTGATTTCAGATGTTATGTCCAAAGCCATTTGCAATTTTACATATACATACATACATATATATATATATATATATATATATATATATATATATATATGTTTAGGAATTATGTGTTTTCAGGGGGAAGGAACAGGGATTCTTGAGACCACATTGAAGGGGAAGGGATTTAGATGTCATCAACCTTGAATATTTATCCAGCCAATAAGCACTGATTAAGTACTTTTGAGGTGCCAGGCTTGTGCTAAGCTCTAGGGTTGGAAAGAAAGGCAAAAATAGTCCCTGCTCTCAGGGAGCTCTCAGTCTAATGGGGGGAGACAACATACAAAAAAACTAGGAATATTACAAGGAAGGTATGTATAGAGTTGTCATTACTGTTCATTAGTTTCAGTTGTGTCTGACCCTTCGCAACCCCGTTTTTTCTTGGCAAAGATGCTGGAGTGTTTTGCCATTTCCTTCTCCTGCTCATTTTATAGATGAGGAAACCGAGGCAAACAGGGTCAAGTGACTTGCTTAGGGTCACACAGCTAGCAAGTGTCTGAGACCAGATTTGAACTCAGGAAGATGAGTCTTCCTGATAAAGCCCAGCACTCTATCCACTGCATTACCCAGCTGCCCCTTTATAGAGCAGATGGAAAGTAATCCAAGAGGGAAGGCACTGGGCACTGGGGGTGCCAGGAAAAGCCTCCTGCAGAAGGTGCAACTTGAGCTGAGCCTTGAAGGAAGCTAAGAGGCAGAGAGGAGGAGGGAGGGCATGCTTAGCATGGGGCATAGCCAGTGCAAAGGCCTGAGGCAGGAGTCCAGCTCCAGTGGGAAGGGCCTGAGAGATCCTTTTCCCAGCCAGAGCTATAGCTTAGAGGTCATCCTGCCTCTCAACACCCACTGCCTGAGTGACCTGCACCAAAGCATTTCCCTCTGCTAGGAGCCTCATCTGATCGCCGCCCCTCTGGGGGTTCCAAGGGATCTCCAGGGCCTCCCCTTCCTGCTCTAGCATCACTATCCCAAGATCTTTCTTCTACAATTCCCTCAATTTTATAGGCAAGGAAACCCAGTTCTCCAACTGCAAACCTGTGTTCTTCCCACTACATCCAATTTCCTTTTCCAGTCGTCATTTGACATAGATTTAGAGCTAGGACGTATCTTAGAGACAATCTAATCTAATGCCCTCATTTTGCAGATGAGGAAACTGAGGCCCAAAGAGGTAGAGTGACTTTGAAACACTATCTTTGGAGTCTTTTTCCAAGGGAAGGTCAAACCTGGGGCCAGCCTTATCTTATTTTGTGTGTGAAAGCAAGCTCCTGTTTTGTCTTTAGGGAAAATACCAAAGGAACGAGCCCCTTCAAGCCTTCTTTACCACTGAAGCTGAAATGGACACTGGTCTGGGAAATGAGAATTATTCTTTCCTAAAGCAGCTTAACCCAAGGACTTTGGGGCTTTACTGAACTTGAATTCTAATCCCTGGAACCAAATAAAAGCTGATTAGACGTGGCCTTCTCTGAAGAGCTAGCTTACTGTGCAGTTTTGTCTACTTTTATTTAATAAGCGGGGAATGTCTTTGTGAAAGCCGTTTGGCCCTGGCTTTTCAAGACCTTGGAAGGAAAAGTGCTTTGAGCTGAGCAGAAAGGGAGACTGCCTACTTAGGCTCTATTTCTTGGAGGTGTTTGAAAGACTAATAAAGTAATGTAGGTACAGTCCTTTGATCTGGCTGAAAAAAAGAAGGGAAGGGGAAGGTTGGGGCTTTGGAGAAGAAGCTGGGTCATAATTACCATTGTTCCCATATGCAAGGCCTATGAGAATCATCACATCTCTATTGTACTTCCTTACTTTGTCTTATTTGAGCCTCTGGATTATATATTGTATATAACATGGATTATATAGATTGGGAGCTGGGAGGGACTTTAAACATCATCCCCCTTATTTTGCATATGAGGAAACTGAGGCAGAGAGAGTTTAAGTGATTTGCCTTAGTTAGTAGGTGTCTAAGGTAGGATTTTAACCCTGTTCACTTCCCAACCCTCTAGAATGCTACCCCTCCTAGTAACCTCAGTTAATGATGATTTGCAAAATTAATAACAAGCAATATGGCAAGAGGCATTGGTTTTAATTTAATTAAATTAAAAATAAATGCTATCCTTTGTTAATTTTGTAGTTAATCATAGATCTAGAAAAAAACATGACTTTTGGACCCTGTAACATTATGCAATGGCGCTATCTTTTGATGCACCATGTTTGGTGCTTAAGTAAGTGGTCAAAGGTGAGTGTTCACTCTAGGTTTAATGGTGAAAGAGAAATAGGGGAAAGGTAATTACTATATTTACTATCATCCTTCTCTCTCTTATTTCTAGATGTATTTCCTCCAAAATGGTGGGAGTAGGGTAAAGGGGAAAAAAAGGAGAAGTGGTTCTTACAATTTTTATTACTTGTTTCTTTTTAACATTCTTTAAAATTTTTTTTTTAAAGTTCCAAATTCTCTCCCTCTCCCATCCCTCCCCCACCCATTGAGAAGGCAAGAAATATGATATCAATTATGCCTGTGAAATCATGCAAACCATATTTCCATATTAGCCATGTTGCAAAAAAAAATAAAGTGAAAAAATGATGTTTTCATCTGCATTGTGACTCCATCCATTCTTTCTCTAGAGGTGGATAGCATTTTTCCCTGTAAATCTTTCAAAATTGTCTTGTTATCACTGCTGAAAATAGCTAAGTCATTCACAGTTTATTGTCATATGATATTGCTGTTACTGTGTACAATGTTCTTGTGGTTCTGCTCACTTCACTTTACATCAGTTCATGTAAGTCTTGCCAGGTTTTTCTGACAGCATTCTGCTCATCATTTCTTATAACATAATAGTATTCCATCACAATCATAACTTGTTCAGCCATTCCCCAAATAATAGGCATCCCCACAATTTCCAGTTCTTTGCCACCACAAAAAGAGCTGCTATAAATATTTTTGTATAAATAGGTCCTTCTCCCCGCCCCCCCCTTTTTTTTAATCTTTGGGATGCAGACCTAGTAGTGGCATTACTGGATCAAAGAGTACGCACAGTTTTATAGCCCTTTGAGCATACTTTCAAACTGCTCTCCAGAATGGTTGCATTAGTTCACAGTTCCACCATCAGTGCATTAGTGTTCCAGTTTTCCCCCATCCTCTCCATCATTCACCATTTTCCTTTTCTGTCATATTAGCCACTCTGATAGGTGTGAGGTGGTACCTTAGAGTTGTTTTAATGTGCATTTCTCTAATCAATAGGGATTTAGAGCATTTTCATATTTTTTTATTAGTTCAATGAGTTTTTTTTTTACTTCCAATTTTATTAATCTCTCCTTTGATTTTCACCATTTCCAATTGGGTGAGGAATTATTGTCTTAGCAGCATGGTTTGGAAATGTTGTTTGCCAGTCTCCTACTCATTCTTCCTCCTTTTTTTTTAAATGGAGAAGTTGGAACAGAATATTTCATAGAATATGTTGTAGTGGGGATTCCTATCAGGTATGAGTGGACCAGATAAGAATAATAATGTAACATTTACGTAGCATTTACTATGTGCCAGAAATGGTGCTAAACTCTTTACAGTTATCATATTTGATCCTTGCAAGAACCCCAAGAGGTAGGTATTGTTGTCATCCCTATTTTACAGAGGAGGAAACTGAGGTGAACAGAAGTTAGGTGGCTTGCCCAGGGTCCCACAGCTAGTAAGTGTCTGAGGCTAGATTTGAACTTGTCTTCCTGACTCTAGGCCCAGCTCTCAATCCTCTTTGTCCCAAGGACCTCAGAGGTCCCTTCTAGCTCACAGTTCTGTGCCTCTGAGTTCACCTATGTTAGATTGGCAAAGATGACAAGAAGGGAAAATGACAAATGGCCACAACCAGAATCTAGACAAGGTGAAATGGTCTGAGATTGTTAGCACAACAGGGATGGTAGTGTCTCCAAAGAGGGGCCCCGGAGAAAGGAGGTCCCACCCTTACTGTGTCTTGCTGCTTTTGTTTGGGTCATCCAGTATTCCCAAGGAGTGGGAAGCAGTGGGTGTGGCAGGTACTGATCCTTAAATTAACCCCTTATTTCCCCCACCCTAATTCTGTTATCAGAGGCTGATAGAATCCAAAAGAGGAGAGAAGGAAGGAAGGGAGGGAGGGTGGGCAATGCAGTGGGACGGTGTGGGGTGTGGGGTCTGGGTCTGAGGGGTCCCTCCCCCCTTCCCTACACATTCCCTGTGTCTCTGCTCTGCTACTGTCCTACACACAGAGCAAATTGTATTCATCATTGGCAAGGCCCTCCTGCGGGCAGAACATTAACAGGCTGTACCTGAGGCTCACTGCATGAGTGCCCCCAGGCTCAGCTTAACTGCCTGCCTGAGCCAGCTGTTCTGAGGTCAAGCCCTCTTCTTCAGGCCTTACTTATGGCAGAAATCAGGACTCTTCCTGGAGGCTGGGGCAATAGACAGACGCAAGACCTGCTGCCTCCATCTTTGGGGGCTTTACAGTTCCTCTCAAATGCCACTGCCTCCAGGAAGCCTTCCTTAATTCAGTGCTTCCCCCGGAGCTGATGAGGTGCTTATGATTCGAGCTTATTTATTGCAGTTAACTTTATCCCCACATCAAGGGGCCGGTACCATCCACGTGGTTATTGATTATATTTTTGTTGGTGTTCAGTCATTTCAGTCATGTCTGACTTTTTGTGACCCCATTTCAGGTTTTCTTGGCAAAGGGTGGCTTGCCATTTCCTTCTCTAGCTCATTTTATAGATGAGGAAACTGAGTCAAATAAGGCTGAATGACTTGCCCAGGGTTACACAGCTAGTAAGTTTCTGAGACCAGATTTGAACTCAGCTCTTCTTGACTCCAGGCCCATTGATTACATACCTAAGATAATAATAATAGACAGCATTTATGCAGAGCTTTAAGATTTACAAAGCACTTTATAGATATTATCTCATTTCCTCCTCACAAAAATTTGAGAGGCAGGTGCTATCATTTTCTATTCTTTTTTTTTTTTTAGGCAATTGGGGTTAAGTGACTTGCCCAGGGTCACACAGCTAGTAAGTGTCAAGTGTTTGGTCTGAGGTCAGATTTGAACTCAGGTCCTCCTGACTTCTGGGCGGGTGTTCTTTCCACTGTGCCACCTAGCTGCCCTGCAGGTGCTATCATTAACCCTATTTTACGGATGACAGTAGAGTCTGAGATATCAATAGGACCTCCCAGGTTTAATGTCCAATAGGTGGTTGGTCAGTATCTTGAATGTACCCACTTTCATATACTTTGTCTCCCCATTAGAATGTGAACTCCTTGCAAGCAGCTTGCATTTGTTGCACAGTGCCTGGTATATGTTAAGCACTTAATAAATACTGGCTGATCAATTGATTGATTGATTTGAACTCAGGAGAGAGACTGGGGCAAGATAAACAGCTAAAGAGTCATTTGTGGGGCAGCTAGGTAGTACAGTGGATAAAGCACTGGCCCTAGAATCAGGAGGACCTGAGTTCAAATTCAGCCTCAGATGCTTACTAGCTGTGGAATCCTGGACAAGTCACTTAACTCGGATTGTCTCAAAAAATAAAAGAATAAAATGAAGAGTCATTAGAGCTTATGGAACAGAGAAATGATGTGGCCAGACTGGGGCTTTAGAAAAGTCACTTTCACAGTTGTGCAGTTTGATTGGAGTAGTGAAGCAGAAGAGACTGATCATTCAGGCAAGAGGTGATGAAGGTCTGTTCTAAGGTGGTGCTTTGGGAGCAGAGATGAAGGGACAGGTTCCAGAGCCATTGTGGATGAAGAAAGGACTAGACTGGTGATTCGATGTGAGGGTGAAGGGAGAGCAGGCCTCAGGCAGGTGTAATGCCCACCTCAACATGTCACCACCAGACAGGGTAAGGCAGGGTTGGAGAAGAGGTGAAAACTATGGGAAACAAGGCAACGAGAGCAAGTTGGAGTGGGGAGCTCATCATGGCAGGGCCATGGGTCCTGAACCTTGTTCCTCTGTTTCTCCCAGTAAGTCTGTGACCGAAGGCCTGGTTGAAAGCCTGAGGAAAGCTGAGACTGACCCAGCTGTGAAAGCCATCATCATCTGTGGAGCAGATGGAAAGTTCTCTGCAGGTAAATGTGGCTTTCTGGACCCCTCCGCCCTCATTCTTCCAGGTGCTCTGTTGTCCTCTACTGCACTGTGGGCCTCAGCGGCGGATGCCTTTGGGCAATGGGCATAATAATACCCATTTCCATCTTGCTTTAGAGTCATCATGGTGTTATGCATAGAAAACAGGCCTCAGAGCCAGGAAAACCTGGGTTCAAATCGTGCTTCTGACAATTATATTCATAATATCATTGATCTTGTGCTCTTAGAAGTCATGTAACCCAACCCCCTTATTTTACGGATGAGGAAACTGAGTCTGAGGAGCTACATTCAAATAGGGAGGGAGGATGGAAAGAAGGAAAAAAAGAGGGGAGGAAGGAAGGAAGAGGGAGAAAAAAGAAAAAAGAAACAAAGGAAAGAAGAAAGGAAGGGAGGAGGGAGAGAAAGAAAAAGAAAGGAAAGAAGGAAGCTAGCTGAAACTCACAGAAGCAGAGTGAAAGAAAGTGAGAAAGTGACGAGAGAGAGAGAGAGAGAGAGAGAGAGAAAGAAAGAAAGAAAGAAAGAAAGAAAAAGGAAGAAAGAAAGAAAGAAAGAAAGAAAGAAAGAAAGAAAGAAAGAAAGAAAAGAAAGAAAGAAAGAAAGAAGCTCTAACAGTCTATTTGATGGAATCCTAATAAAGCTGCCCCCAGCCCCAATATTCTAACTTCCTTATGGGCCCCACTGAACAGCAGGCATGTCTTGATTTAACCAAACAATCTGGCTTTAACCACACCACAGCCCCCCAGACTCAGTCATAGGCCCTGCTGAACAACAGGCCCACTGCTCCTACCCAGCCACTGCCCCTTCCCTCTCTACTCAATAGTCCACCTTTGTCACATAAGCCTCACTGCTCACTAGAACAACAGGTGTGTCCATGAATTCATGTTTCTCACAGAAACAGCAGGCGTGTCCATGTGATGGGATCCCAGACACTGCCTCTACTAGCAACTGCGCCCAGACCCATTCCTCATATTCCTGATAAAGACAGCAGGTTGTCCGTGCACTTCCCTTCAGCCACATGCATCTAATCTCACAGGACCACAATACTCAACCAATCAGAAAGCAGCACCGCCAAGATGCTCGGGCAGGATGTGGACCCCAAAACAACAGAGGGGACTTTCCCTAACTAGGCGTCTGCACAGTAATAACAAAAGCTGTCCTTTAGGCGAACTCATGACACGGGCTTATTATAATATCATTATCATACATAGATACCCCCCCCCAATGGATTTTTCTGTGTGCATTGTGGGGAATTGCACACACAGTTCCACTGAGGCTGGGACCCCTCCCCGATTACCTAATCCCTTAACCAACCCCTCTTGCCATTTTAATATTCATAATTTCTGCTGTGTAATTGCGTCTTTACCCTATAAAAATCCATCTTGCTTTCACTAAAGTTACTGATTCCTCTTGGAACCTAGCCCGCTTCTGAGGAGCGTCAATCCTCAAATGCCTTTACTTGGGCTAGAGGTGGGTCTGACTCTGAATTTTTTGAGACTACCACCACGACACACCAGGAACCACAACATATCCACTACACTATGTTACTTGTCCTCTAGAGCAGCTGAGGATATTTTTTTTCCAAGCAGGAAAGATTTTTTTTTTTCCAGCAGGAGAAGGGCTAAGGAAACCTCCCCTTCTCCAGAAAAAAAGGCTTTAGTCGGTCCCTTTTAGGGCCAGGCTCCACTGAGGCCCCTAGCTGGCCACTCTAGAGCTCTGCTCCAAAGGGTGTCATGCCCACCACAGGGCACACTATTCTGCCCCTTAAATACCGGAGCCTGGGAGCAGGGGCCTCAGTGGTGCCCCCTGGTGTCTGAGGAGCACGGCGCACTCCCTCCAACATGAGACCTCCAAGGTGGTCTGTAGGAAGGAGAGGACCAGGCCTGTGCCATCCCTCACCCAAGAAAGTATGGGGGAGGGGATTTCCCTGAAAAGGTGACAGGAAGAGATCTTCGTTAAAGATATTTAGACAATTATTGAAAGTCAGAGTCGAAAGGGATGTCAGATGTCGTCTAGCCAAACCATCTTGTCAATGAGTCCAAGAGAAGTTACCCCCCAGCCCCTGACTGAAGGCCATCCTGGCGCTCTGGAGGCTCCGTTGTGACAGGGCAGACGACACACAGGAAGTGGAATGGTCCTTAGGGCTTAGCGGCGAGGCCGAGGGCGCCGCATCGTCCCCGGTGTTGTCGCCATTGATAACTTCTCATCAGTTCCTAATTTTGAGCCCTTTGGCAATGCCAGGGATTTTGGTAGCAAGAACCTTCTATGGCTTTAGCACTGCAGAAGCAGCTTCCAGATCCCAGCTTGGGAGGGATGAGGCAGGGCAAATGGCTGCTTGGGAGGGGGCTGGACTAGGGGTCTGGGACCACCCCTGCCGCCTATGGGTGGAGGGTGGTGAGGAAAGTGGGCCCCTTCTCCACAGTGACTGCAGCACGTGGGCTGGAAGCAGTGGAGCTCACTGCTATTCCCAAGGCGCTCCCTGGCCGCGTGACTGTGAGTGCAAGTGCAGGTGAGTGCAAGACGGACTGCCAGTCACTGTACTCTAGTCCTCAGTCTTCTCATCTGTAAAATGAGACGGTTGGATTCAGTCCCTTCCAGCTCCAAATCTGTGGTCCCATGCACCTCTTTGTTTTGCAGACAGGGAAACTGAGGCTGAAGAAAGAGAAGTAAAGATCGTGGTTACCTTTTCTCCAGCTTTTTATGCCAAGCTGGCAAACCTTAGTAAGAATAACATCCCATTTGCATGGCATGTTCCACTTGGTAAACTCTGGGTACCATTTCTTCCGACATATACTCTAACCAGTCACACACTCACTTTCCATTTAGGGAAGAAAAACACTTTCCCGACTCTTACTCCAGAACCTTCAATGGCTCCCCATTGCCTGTAAGACGAATTTTAGACATCTTAGTTTGGATTTCAGATTCCTCCATGATCCAGTTTTCTGATTGGATTTCAAATGTCTAATTTCTAATGATCTAATTTTCTAGTTAAGAGCAAGTGATGGGGCAAGACGACCCCCAGACCATGATCTGACCGTGGAGAGAGGGAACATCTGAAGTCGGTTGGCTCCCATGCCTGGAATGCACTCGCTCCTCATCTCTGTCTCTTACTTGATTGATTCTTATGTCTCCATTTTATAGATAAGGAAACTGAGGCTCAGAGAGATAAATTGGGAAAGCTCACAAGGGTCAGAGGTAGGACTTGAACCCACATCTTCCTGACTCTGTCTAGTGCTCTGTCCGCCACACCAGACTGCCTCCCAAAAGCTGTCTAGTGGGTTCATCCTGAACAAGGCTTTTTCCCATGGCACTCGTGTTCTCTTCATTTACTTAGGTGCTGATATTCGAGGCTTTAGCCAACCAGTTACGCGAACCAATGCATTACCCTCAGTCATTGATAATTTGATGGAGATGGAGAAGCCTTTGGTGGCTGCCATTGAGGACCTGGCTCTGGGAGGAGGCCTGGAATTGGCTCTGGGCTGTCACTACAGGATTGCTGACGCCAAGGTAACAGCTCTGGCTGGACCCCGGGGGCTCTCTCTGACGCCAGCTTCAGACGATTGTTGAAAAGGATAAGAAGGCATGACCACCCTCGACTGGGAGGACAGAATGACGGGGGGCTGGGCTGAGTTGTTGTCCTGTTGAGTCACGTCCAG
This sequence comes from Phascolarctos cinereus, assembly GCF_003287225.1. Taxonomy (NCBI): domain Eukaryota; kingdom Metazoa; phylum Chordata; class Mammalia; order Diprotodontia; family Phascolarctidae; genus Phascolarctos; species Phascolarctos cinereus. The sequence goes on along the minus strand of NW_027555958.1, from coordinate 14,489,095 downwards.
CTCTCCATGACCCTGTGGCCCAGACTGCCCGTGGGGTTTTCTTGGCAAAGAGAATTGGAGGGGTTTGCCCTTTCCTTGTCCAGAGGTTAAGTGACTTGCCCAGGGTCACACAGCTAGTAAATGTCTAGTGTCTGAGGCCGCAATTGAACTCAGGTCCTCCTGACTCCAAGGTCAGGGCTCTATCCACTGTGCCACCTAGCTGCCCCTTGTAATAGCATTTTCTAAACCAAGAAAAGTGCAGTTAGGTGGTGCCGTAGCACACAGAGCACTGCACCTAGAGTCGGGAAGCCCTGAGTTTAAATCTGGCCCACCCAGACAATACTAGCTGTGTGACCCTGGGCAAGTCAGTTCACCCTGTTTGCCTCAGTTTCCTCACCTGTAAATTGGAGACAATAACAGCATCTACCTGTCAGGGTTGTTGTGCGAATCAAAGGAGATGATAATTGTAAAGTACCTGGCACACAGCAGGCACTGTATCGGTGTTAGCTATTATGATGATTATGTCACACATGGACCATCATTCCTAGGATCAGTGCTAGAAGATGCCTTTGATGTGTTAGTCCAGTTTTCTCATTTTGTAGAAGCAGGAACAGGGTACCCTGTAAGTGGCAGACTCCCAGTTCCACTCCGCAGTTCTCAGCACCATGGTTTGAAAAGGGCTTTGAAAAGCTAGAGCATGTCCAGAGAAGAGTGCCCGGGCTGCACCCCAGGATGGCCCATTAGAGGAGCAGAGCCTGTTTAGCCTGCATGAGAGATGACCCAGGGGAGGCTAGCTGGCGTGGTGGGTAGAGCATCGGCCCTGGACTCAGGAGGACCCGAGTTCAAATCCGGACTCAGACACTTGACACTTACTAGCTGTGTGACTCTGGGCAAGTCACTTAACCCTGATTGCCTAGCCCCTCCAAAAAAGGGGGTGGGCAGCTAGGTGTTGCAGTGGTAGAGCTCTGGCCTTGAAGTTAGGATGACCTGAGTTCAGATCTGGCCTCAGACACTTGACACTAGCTGTGTGACTCTGGGCAAGTCACTTAACCCCGATTGCCTCACCAAAAAAAAAAAAAAAAAGAGAGACAACCCAAAGGGCTGTGATGGCTGTTTGCAGTTACAAAAGGCTGTCAGTGGTGTGGCAGAGGGGTCAGACTCATTCAGCTTGGCCCCAGATGATAGAACTGGGAATTACGGAAGGGAATTTGTACAGTGACCAATTGGGTTAGACGTCAGGAAAGGGAGCTGTCCTTGCATGGAGTCTGAGCAGAGGCTGAGGCACCCGCGCTGTTGGGGATGTGATGGTGGGGATCCCTTTTCATCTCTAGGTGGCTCAGGATGGCTTCCAGGCTCCCTCCTGAGTGGGATTCTGTGTGAATGCATGCTTCTGCTGACTCTATCAGAACAGCTTACCAATCTGGGTGTACTTCCATATTCGATAGGCTCGAGTTGGTTTTCCAGAGGTCAACCTCGGACTTCTCCCAGGTGCAAGAGGGACCCAGCTTCTTCCCAGGCTCATCGGGATACCTGCTGCCCTTGACCTGATCACCTCAGGTAAATCCAATTGTCTATCATAATATATACACGAGTGAGGCTGAGGAGGGTGGGCAGTCCATCGTTCAGAGAGGCTGAAGACAAGCGTTCCAGTCCTGCTCATGTCCCTCCCTCACCAAACGACCTTGGGCTCGTCCCTGTGGCCCTCCGTTTCTTGGTTCTTGGGTAATGGCGTCTGTCCAGCCTACCTCTTGGGAGTGCTACGACCAAATAAAGTCTCAACTTTATTTGTCTTCAAGGGGAAGGTTGCCTGGAGGGGGTGGTATCTGGGTTGGTCCTTAAAGGATGAGAAAAGAGATGTGGATGAGAGGGAAAGATTTCTTGCATGAGGAAAGACTGTTGTGTGGGAAGACCCACTTGGCCCCACAAGGCATGCTGACTTGGAGCAGTGGATGGAAGTCTCAGAGTGACAGTTTTGGGTTGGATGGCAAGAAAAATCATAATAATTAAAGCTGTCCCAAAGTTAGAAGCAGGGGTTTCCCCATCACTTGGAAATCTTTAAGCAAAGGCTGGATGGCCACTTGTCAGCCACGTCATGGTGGGGGCTGTCTGGTTGATCTAGAGCTAGAAGAGATCTCAGAGACGATGTAGTCCAATCCCCTCATTTTACAGGTGTGGAAACTGAGGCATGGAGTAGCAAAATGATTTGCCCAAAGTCACACAGTTAATAACTATCTGAGATTTGGATTTGGTATAATTTGGAGTCAGAGGACCTGGGTTCAAATCCTAGCTCTCCCACCATCACGCTACTGGGATGACCCCATTTGTCACTTCCTCTCTCTCAACCTTAGTTTCCTCATCTGTAAAATGAATGGGCTCGACCAGGTGACCTCTAAGGTCCTTTCCAGGTTTAAAACTGTCATGATGACCCAGGCTTTATGGCTCCAATGCCAGATGTCTAATCCAGTCTACCATATTGCCGACCAAGTTGGCTTCCAGCTCAGAAATTCTGGGGTTCTGGGATTATCACCCTTTTGTCCAAACACTTCTTTGTGGCAGGGAGACATATTTCAGCTCCTGAAGCACTCAAACTGGGAATACTGGACAAAATCGTGAGCTCAGATCCAGTTGAGGAAGCCATCAAGTTGGCCAGAGAAGTTTCAGGTAAGCAACGAGCTTCTAAGCATTATTGACACTATTTTGAAAACATTTCAGCAGCTACTCAGCCCAGTTCTTGGGCTGGCTGGTTAGGTTGAATAAATCAAATCACTCCACACCTTTTAAAGTGTTAAGATGCTAAGCCTTGATAACATAACTTAATGAGAACACTTTTCTATTGAATAAATCCATGATAAGCTTTGAAATAAAGGGAGGGGAGGTCCTCACTCCACAGGAGTGATATTGGATAGAAACTGATTGGCTGAAAGTCAACTACATAAGAATCCAAGAGATTTTGAGATTTGGGCTAGTGGAGAAGAGAGCTTGTTCCAGCTAACACCTTGAGAAGGAATTGGTTGAGGAAAGAGAAGCAGAGTTAATTAGGGTTAGAGCTAGTGAAATGTCTGTGGCAGGATTTGAACTCAGGTCTTCCTGATTCCAAGTCCAAACCTGTGCACCTTAGCTGACTAATTGGTAGTCTACTCATAACCATAGTAAGAAGCACACCAGTGGGGGCTCATGAGTAATAGCTTTAGAAAGACACCTTTTGATCTTTCAGGGCTACCCTAAGAGCCCCAAAGGGACAAAGTAGTCATGCACCCAGCTCTTCAGTGGGAGTGTGGCTTCAAAGCATGAACTGCAGGCGAAAAATGTCACGTCCACCCCTCAGTTAACGTTGTTCTGATAACACAGACGTGACGAGCTCTCCACTAGGGATTCTAACATGGTTTGGCTCATAGGTCTCTTTGGTAAAGCCTAAGATTCTCCAGGTTCCATCTTCTAGAGATGTCAGAAAGCAATCAACCCACAAACATTCAAGGTTCATTCTCTGTGCTTGGTACTAGTGGCACAAAGACAAAAGTGAAACAACCCTTGCCCTCAGGGAGCCTACATTCTAATGTATCTACACAAATGAGCTCCTTCAGAGTAGGGACTACATTATTTTCTGAATTTGTATCCCCACTACCTAGCACTGTACCTAGAACATAGTAGGCACGTAGTAAACGCTTTTACTGTCTGATTAATTTCTCAGTAAAGGCAAATTTTTTTTTTCACAAAGGACTCCTTTTATTAAAATACCAAATAAGCAAGCAGTTTTCATTCTTATAGACCAGTTATATTATTCATAATGAAGCACAGTTTCATAATTCTTCATAATGAAACATAGCAATAAATTGTTCACAGCTTAACTTTATTTTTAATGCAAAATTGAAGTTTAGTGCCTCTGAAAAGTAGGAGCCCTGATGCAACTGCCTTGCTGCCCATTTGCCTTTGGCATTAGTCCAAAAGGCCCATTGCTCTATTATAGCTGAAAGCGATCTGTTCCTCACTGCTGTTCAGAAACTTCACCAATTTCCTTAAGAGTTCTTCCTTTTTTTTCCAGGCAGTTGCCTGACAAGTTGAGTTACCATCTGACAGCTGTTTAGGTACCCCAGGGCATATTGATACTTATTTCCTAGAAAAGGGTGTTGTCTAACTGCCTTAATTAATGTTTGCAAGGCACTTAGAGATCTCCAGATGAAAGCCATTCTGGAAGAGCAATGCATTATCACATGGGACAAGCAGCTTTTTTTGGGGGGGGTGTTGAATTTTTATTTTTATTTTTTTAATATAAATTTATTTATTTTTAGTTTTCAACATTCACTCCCACAAGTTTTTGAGCTCCAAATTTTCACCCCATCTCCTCCTTCCCCCCACCCCAAGATGGCATGCATTCTGAATATCCCTTCCCCTAGTCTGTCCTCTCTTCTATCTTTCTCCCCTTCTCTTATCCCCTTCCCCTTCTATTTTCCTGTAGGGCAGGATAGACTTCTGTACCCCATTTCCTGTATTTCTTATTTCCCAGTAGCATGTGAAAACATTTTTTTAAACATATGTTTTTAAAACTTTAGGCTTCAAATTTTCTGTCTTCCTCCCTCCCCACCCACCCTCATTGAAAAGGCAAGCAACTCAATATAGGTTATACATGTGCAGTTATGCAAAACACTTCCATAGTAGACATGTTGTGAAAAACTAACTCTATTTCCCTTAATCCTATCCTGCCCTCCCATTTATTCTATTCTTTCTTTTGACCCTGTCCCTCCTCAGAAGTATTTACTTCTGATACCCCCCCTTTCCCAATCTGCCCTCCTCTCTATCATCCCCTGCTCTCTTGTCCCCTTCGCCCCTATTTTCCTGTAGGGTAAGACAGATTTCCATACCCAAATGAATGTGTATGTTATTCCCTCCTTAAGCCAAATCCTATGAGAATAAGATTCACTCATTCCCTCTCACCTTCCGCTGTTTCCCCTCCACTGCAAGAGACTTTTCTTTTGTGTGTGTGTGTGTGAGATAATTTACCCCATTCTACCTCTCCCTTTCTTCTTCTCTGAGTATAATCCTCTCTCATCCCTTAATTTTATTCTCCAGATATGACCCCTTAATCTTCAACTCACCCTGTGCCCTCTATCTATCTATCTATATATACATACATATAATTTTTTTTCCTCAACTACCCTAATACTGACAAAGGTCTCATGAGTTATAAATATCATCTTTCCATGCAGGAATGTAAACAGTTCAATCTTAATAAGTCTCTTATGATTTCTCTTTCCCGTTTACCTCTTCATGTTCCACTTGAGTATGTATGAAAGTCAAATTTCTATTCAGCTCTGGTCTTTTCATCAAGAATGCTTGAAAGTCCTCTATTTCACTGAATGACCATCTTTGCCCCTGAAGGATTATACTCAGTTTTGCTGGGTAGGTGATTCTTGGTTGTAATCCTATCTCCTTTGCCCTCCGGAATATTATATTCCATGCCCTGCGGTCCTTTAATGTAGAAGCTGCTAAATCTTGTGTTATCCTGATTGTGTTTCCACAGTACTTGAATTGTTTCCTTCTGGCAGCTTGTAATATTTTCTCCTTGACCTGGGAACTCTGGAATTTGGCTATAATATTCCTAGGAGTTTTCCTTTGGGGATCTCTTTCAGGAGGAGATCTGTGGATTCTTTCAATTTCTATTTTGCCCTCTGGTTCTAATATATCAGGGCAGTTTTCCTTGATAATTTCTTGAAAGATGATGTCTAGGCTCTTTTTTTGATCATGGCTTTCAGATAGTCCAATAATTTTTAAATTCTCTCTCCTGGATCTATTTTCCAGGTCAGTTGTTTTTCCAATGAGATATTTCACATTGTTTTCTAATTTTTCATTCTTTTGGATTTGTTTACTGTGTCTGATTTCTCATAAAGTCACTATCTTCCAATTGCTCTATTCTAATTTTTAAGGAAGTATTTTCTTCAGTAAGCTTTTGGACTTCCTTTTCCATTTGGCCAATTTTTTTTTAGGGCATTTTTTCCTCATTGGCTTTTTGGACCTCTTTTGCCATTTGGGTTAGGCTATTTTTTAAGGTGTTATTTTCTTCAGTATTTTTTTGGGTCTCCTTTAGCAAGCTGTTGACTTGTTTTTATGATTTTCTTGCATCACTCTCAGTTTTTCCTCTACTTCCCTTCTTGCTTCTCAAAATCCCTTTTGAGCTCTTCCAAGGCCTGGGACTGATTCATATTTTTCTTGGAGGCTTTGGATGTAGGAGCTTTGACTTTGTTGTCTTCTTCTGGTTGTATATTTTGATCTTCTTTTCACCAAAGTAAGATTATATAGTCTGACTCTTTTTGCGCTGCTTGCTCATGATCCCAGCCAATTACTTGAGTTTTAAACTCTTTGTTAAGGTAAGAGTCTGCTTCCAATGTGGAGAATGTACTGTCCCAAGCTTCAGGGGTTTGTGTAGCTGTTTTCAGAGATACTTTTAGGGCCCTGTAAATTTTCATTTCTTCCAAGGTGGTATGATAAGGGGCGAGGTGTTTACTCCCTTCCTGGCCTGTGACCACAAGTACCTCCTTTCTGTCCTGTAACTGTGAGAAGGGGTTCCTCTCCACAGCCACTACAAGCTCCACCAAGCCAGTGCTCCTCCTCACCCCAGCACTGCTGCCTAGAACTGTGACCCAGATCCAAACACGGGCAAAGCAAGAGATTCCTGCCTCAGCACTGGCAAAGAGATCCCTGCAATCCCTCTCTGATCAGCCACTGGATTCCCCCTCAGTCTGTGGGCCAGAAGCTCGGGAAGCAGCTGCTGCCCCCCCTCCCCCATGCCACACTCTTGGGGAGTGGAGCTGAAACCCTACCTTCCTGTCTCAGCACTGACAGAAACAGACTTTTCCCACTGACCTTCTAAGTTGTCTTTGGCATTGGTGGATTGAGGAGTCTGGAAACCTCCACAGCTTCCCGTGATTCAGTCGTCTGAGGCCTGCTCCAGGTTTGCTGCGGCCTGCGTGCCCACGTCGCTCTGCACTCCCAGCCCGGCATGATACAACTTTCTGATCAATTTTCCAGGTTGTCTTGGGCTGGAAATTTGTTTCACTCTGTCTTTTTGTGGGTTCTGCTGCTTCAGAATTTGTTTAGAGACATTTTTTATGAGTATTTGGAGGGGTTTGGGGGAGAGCTCAAGCAGGGTCACTGCTTTCCCTCTGCCATCTTGGCTCCTCCCTTCAGTAAAGGCAAATTTAAAAAAATTTTTTTTTAATTAATTTATCTATTTTTAGTTTTCAACATTCACTTCCACAAGATTTTGAGTTTCAAATTTTCTCTCCATCTCATCCCTCTCCCCACCCCAAAACAGTGTGCATTCTGAATACTCCTTCTCCTAATCCGCTCTCCCTTCTATCTCCCCCACCCCCTTCTCTTATCCCCTTCCTTTTCTATTTTCCTGTAGGGCAGGATAGATTTCTATACCCCATAATGCAAAATATTTTTATAGTAAATATGGAGTAATTGGGGTGGGGTACAGCTGGGGAGATCAAGGTCTGATTATACAGGAGGTGATACTTAAGGCGAGCTTTGAAGGAAGCCTCAGATTCTAACAGGTAGAAGTGAGGAGGGAGGGCATCCTAGGCATGGGAGATGAACTGGGCAAAGGCACACAGATGGGAGATACAAGGTCATCCTCAAGAAGCCACAAATAGGTCACTTTGGCTGGAAAGTAGACTGTGTAAAGAGAGTGATGTTTCTTTAAGAAGCGCAGAAACGGGGCAGCTAGGTGGTGGAGTAGATAGAATTCTGGCTTTGGAGTCAGGAGGACCTGAGTTCAAATTTGGCCTCAGACACTTGGCATTTACTAGCTGTGTGACCCTGGGCAAGTCACTTAACCCCGGTTGCCTCACCAAAAAGCAAAAAAAAAAAAAAGAAGAAGAAGAAGCATGGAAGACTGAGCACCTACTATGTGCCAGGCAATGTGCTAAGCACTGAGGATGCAAAGAAAGGCAAAACCAGACCCCGCCCTCGAGGAGCTCCCAGCCTGAGGGACAAGACAGCAGACAAACCAGCAGGTACAGAGAAGACGTCGACAGGCTAAGTGAGGGCTTGTCTCGGAGGCAGAGCCCCCGATTAAAGCCCGGCAGAGGCTTCTTGCTGGAATAAGATTGGGAAAGCATGAGAATGCCCGCAGAGCGGCTTGCATTTTCTCCCGGATGCTGATGCCTCTTGAGCAGGGCAATGACAGGCACAGATTCACGCGTTAACAATGTAATAATAGTAATTTACATAGAACCTTAGAGTTCCTAAAGGTTTACACGTGTCGTGTTGTTTAATCCTCACAACAAACCCGACAAGGGAAGTGCTGCTATTATCCCCGTTTTGCTGTTGAACAAACTGAGGCAGACAGAGGTTAAGTGACTTGCCCAGGGTCACACAGCTGGTAAGGATCCAAAGCAGGATTTGAACTCAGGTCTTCCTGACTCCAAGTCTAGCACTTGTCCGGTATACTGTAGAAGAGGAGATGCTTTCTCACGAGTGCACTACCTCCATGCCTCTGTAGGCTCCTTCCAGCTCAGAAAGATTCTCTGAAGAAGAGGAGGAAGAGGAACTAGCCTTCTATTCCGTTGGGTTTTTTTTTTCCTGTTCCCAACATTTCACAATTTGGCCACTGGAGGGCGCCTGGATATTGAAGAATCCTCCCTTGGAAACTTTGGTGATCTTAGGATAAGATAGGAGGGATAGATCCTTGAAGATGTTCTGGGGTTCAGAGAATCCTAGAGACTATCTAGCCCAGCCCTCTCATTTTACAAATGGGGAAACTGAGGCCCAGAGAAAATGACCAGCCCAAGCTTACACACGTAGTAAGTGGAAAAGCCAGGATTTGAACCCAGAGCCAGGACTCTTTGTGTTACACCAGAAGCTATAGGACTGTAGGAATATGTTGTTGTTAATTGTTCAGTCGTTTCAGTTGTGTCCAACTCTTCATGACCCCATTTGGGGTTTCTTGCAAGATACTGGAGTAGTTTGCCATTTCCTTCTCCAGCTCATCTGACAAATGAGGACATTGAGGCAAGCAGAGTTATGTGACTTTCCCAGGGTCACCCATCTAGTAATCTCCTGAGGCTGGATTTGAACTCGGGGAGATGAGTCTTCCCGACTCCAGGCCCTGCGCTCTATGTACTAGGGCGCCACCTAGTGCCCATCATAGAAATATAGCATTCTAATTTGGAGCTAGAAGGCGCCTTAAAACTGCCTCACTGAGGAGAGGGATGATAATTTGATAAGCAGAACCTCCAATTCCAAAGCCAGGGCTTTTCCACTGAACCTCACAGCATCGGGGGGAATTCAAACCCAAGTCTTCCTGGCATTACGTTCATCCACAACGCTCTGAAAATTCTTTTGAAATAAATATTTTTTAGAGAATGCCTTAACCTGAGTACATTTTTTCCTTTAAAATCCCATGAACAGACTGAAGTTCTTCCCTAGCATCAAATGAAGGTTGGGTGTAGATGGACCGGCAGGTGGATACTTATTTTCATGATGGAATTAAGGGATGAAAAATTTCCTCAAATTGATAAAACACTAGCTAGCGAGGACAGGCATGAAGTGAGAACATGTCACAGCTGCTATTATTAGGGGCTTACTAATTGTCCTAATGAGCATAATTAAAATCTCAACATTAATTACTTAGTGAAATGAGTCTTGTTTGTGTTTTTTAATTTCTCTTTCCCGGATGTGCGTGCTCGCAGGTAACCTTTAGAAGGCTCTAACTTCAGTTCTGTTTCTTTCAGGTCGGCCCATAGGCTCTCGGAGACTCAAGACAAGGGAGGTTCAGAAGCTGCCAAATATGGACACGATTTTCCAGGAAGCCCTGCTCAAGATGAGAAAACAGTACCCGGGGTGTATTTCTCGGGAGGCCTGCGTCCGAGCTGTCCAGGCTGCTGTCCAATACCCCTACGCAGAAGGGAAAGAGAAAGAGAAAGAGCTGTTCCTGCACCTTCTCAGTTCAGGACAAGCAAGAGCCCTGCAGTATGCCTTCTTTGCTGAGAGATCTGTGGGGAAGTGGTCAACTCCCTCTGGGGCGTCATGGAAGAACTCCTCAGCACAGCCTGTCTCATCTGCGGCGGTTGTGGGTAAGAAGTCCAGATAGTCTATGCGATTTTCCACCCCAGAGCATTACAAAACACTTGCTTAGGTCCTAGGGCAAGAAGCCAAATCTCTTCAGGATCTGTGACCCTTTCACAGACACAGCACAATCCCTGTATGGCTTAGGAGACAGCCTTCATAAGTTACTAATGTTCATGGTTCTGTGGCTCTCTACCTGTTCGTGGGGTCACAGAATTACTGAATCAGAGAGGTAGGAGGGACCTGAGTTGGCCTCTTGGAAACTTCTCCCAGTGGCTCCTGGTTCTGTCCTTTGGGACCAAACAGGACATGTTTGGTCTTCTGCCCCCCTCAGTCTTTTCTCCAGGCTTAACCTTCCCTGAGTTTCTTCAAGTGGTCCTCCTCTAACATCAACTCCAGGCTCTTCCTCCATCCTCATCACCCTCTTCTGGATGCTCCCTGAGCTCATCAGTGGCTCCCCAAACTGGACACCAATGAAGGCTCTCCAGGTGACATAGGACAAAGGCAGAGTACAGAAGGACCACCATGTCCTTGTTCCAAGAAGATACAGCTCTCACTACAGCCCAGGATCACATCCACTGGTTTAGTTGCCTCATCTTATGGGTAACAGATACTAAATTTTTCATTCACCAAAATGCCCATATCTTTTTCAGAACAATTATTTTTTTTCCATGCCTGCCCATCTTATTTGAGCCATCCAGTGAGTTAATAAACACTTATGAAGTGCCTAGTATGTGCCAGACATCATACTAAGCACTGGAAGCCACATACTCCTGGGAGATAGACACTCTGGATATTAGTACCCCCATTTTAGAGGTGAAGAAACTGAGGCTTAAACTTACGTGACTTGGCTAAGATTGTATAACTGGTAAGTGTCAGAAGAGGGCTTTGAACCCAGGTCTTCCTGACACAAAGTCCAACACTCTAGTCACTCTCTGATTTCCTCCATTGACGGCAACAGATTTCAAGCGTCCCATGCCTTCTCAACCCAAAGGACTCTTCTCCATGTCTTCCCACAAATACTCCCCACCCAAAGTTCTGGGGGTCTTCTTCTGGTTCTTTGGACATCACGTACATGGTTATCAGTGGAGCGTGTGAGTGGACCGTGAGTCATTGCTCACTCTTGCCGTGTGATGAAGTCTTCTACTTCTCCAGCTGCATGCTTCTCTGATGACATCTTTTACTCTCCATCTCTTGGGCAGTTCTTGGTAGGTGATGTGGGGCAGCCTGTCTGTGCCTACCATGGGCCAACACGTTTCTGTTCGGATACAGCTTTAATTCTTTGAGGACTGTGATACTTCATGCGTGGTCACCGTGCAGCATCCTCAGGGAAAAAAAAATTAAGGAATTGACTATTTTTTTTGGGAACAAGCTTAGGGGATTACAAAACACGGCAGTTTCCCTGAAGGCAGCTCAGTCTGCTCTCCTATTCTGGACCTAGTGCACTGCCCAGTGCCTGTCTAAGCTATAGGCACTGATAGAGTCTACTGAGTATTATTGTCTGCATATTGGACATTTTTCATCCACTTGGTTTTTCTTGTGTGGATAGTTAGGCCCAATTCTTTTTTTTTTTCTATTTTAAGGCAATTGGGGTTAAATGACAGTAGTAAGTGTCAAGTGTTTGGCCTGAGGTCAGATTTGAACTCAGGTCCTCCTGACTTCGGGGCCAGTGCCCTATCTACTGCACCACCTAGCTGCCCAAAATGTGAAGCGCTTTTTTTTTTTTAATGTGAGGCAACTGGGATTAAGTGACTTGCCCAGAGTCACACAGCTAGTGAGTGTTATGTGTCTGAGGTCGGATTTGAACTCAGGTCTTCCTGACTCCAGGGCTGGTGCTCTATCCACTGTGCCACCTAGCTGCCACTAGGCCCAATTCTTAAGAATGATTATGGATCTTATTTAGGAGACCACACTTTTCTGGAGCTTGATGAGGTTAGTATTCTATCACCTGGAAACTGGAGCAGTGGCAGGACCTGTATGTGTCTAGAGAATCTCTTTTCTGTACTTCCTTTTGTACTTTTCCCATCAACTGCTAGCAGAGGAACTGGCATATATTAGTTACTTAAGGAATATCCATTGAATTAAATTAACTACATATGTAGGGCTAGCCAATAAAGGAAGTGCTTTTGAGTGCTTGACAAAAGCCCTTTTTGTTCTGTGCTCTTTAACTATTATGATATAATAATAATTATTATTAGTGGAGTTAATATTCTTAGAATATAACTTCTTGAAGATGAGGAGGGCGAGTAGGAGGAAGAAGAAAGCACAACAGGTTTTGGGGGGCCGCCAAGGGCATAGTCCAGGGATCTGTTCTTGGCCCTGTGTTATTTAACATTTTGAGCAGTGGCTTGGATAAAACCACAGGAAGCATCTTTGTCAATTGTGAAGGTGACACAAAGCTGGGAAATATAGCCATCACAATGGATGACTGGGTCAGGACCTTGACAGGTGAGAGCACTGAGTTGAATCGATTAAAATTAAACTTAATAAAAATAAATGTCAAGTCTTGAAAAGGAGGATCCAAAAATCAATTTCACATATACAAGACTGGGGAGGTGAGACAATAGTTTGTCTGGAAAAGACCTGGGGGGCTTATTGGACCACAAGCTCAATATGAGTCATGGTAGCAAAGAAAGCTAACGTGAGCCTAAGATTGCATTAAGGGAGACACAGCATCCTTTTTCTGGCGCCATGTCTACTTAATAGTGTCAGAAGGGACACAGCCAAAATGACTGTCACTGTGCTCTAGCTGCCTCCATTTTGAGGGAGGGCCAGACCAGCCATCCTTCAATCACCAGACTTTGATATCGTGCCGCTATGTGGGTGCCTCTTCCTGACCCCTGCTTTGTGTTATCTTTCAATCGGGAGTGTATGTCCTGCCACTGAGGGAGGGCACTGTTGTGTTGGGACCAAGGGCCAAAATAATGCATCTTGAGCCCAACTCCCAATTCTCTCCTGGTAGGAAAATTCTCCCACTGTCCTGGAAGCCATGAGTCACCCCCATCCCAGTGGCTGGGGCCTGCTGGGATCTCCTGGATGCTACATGGGCCTGGACACCTTTATCCAGAGACAGCAGTGCTTTTGCATAGGTGGGGAGGAATCATTACGTGTCTGGGCAGCCTAGGCTGCAAAAGAACCAGAAAAAGGTCCCTGAGGGTTGTAATAGCTGCCCAGACCTCTTGTGGGAGTGAGCGGCAGGGCCCAGCTGAGGCCTGGCTCCAGACTGAACAAATGAATGAATGAAAAATGCATTGATTAAATATCTAGTACATTCCAGGTACTTTGCTAAGCACTTGAGATACTCATACGAAAGGGAAACAAACTTCCATAGGGAGAGATAAAGGGGAATGGTACTCAGAGAAGAGAATTATGGTCTGGAAAGTCACAAAGATGGTGAGTGGAACAAGATGGTGTCTCCAACCTGTTTGAGCATGCCAAAATGGTCACATAACTAGTACGATGTCAGAGGCAGGATTCAAACAAACCCAAGTTTCTTGACTCTAAGGCCAGTTCTTGACTCACTCTATGTAGCTGCCTGTATAATTATAAGTGATAAACTTTTTCATCCACACGTCTGATTTCAGCAGTGGAGGGAATGAAGAAAAGGCTAGTGCTTGGGGTCCCAGAGGGAAAGAGCCCCGGTTTGATATTGTGTGATGACCAGTCTCTTTCTCTCTACTTAATGGAACATTTGTGGGGTGGGGTGGAGGGGAATCCATCCAGTTGTCCAGGGTCGATTTTAGCCTTTTCCCTGGTTAGATGCCTTGCTCTTTCTCATGTGGTCCAATCTCTTCCTTTATCCATAGGTTTGGGAACAATGGGAAGAGGCATCGTCATCTGTCTGATCAGGGCCAACGTCCCCGTTATTGCCGTGGAACAGGACGAGAAGCAGCTGGACCAGGCCAAAATGGTGATTGTCTCCCTTTTAGAACAAGAAGCCTCCAAATGGAAACAGAGTGGCCAAGAGTGGAAACGGCCAAGACTCCACTTCACCACCTCCCTGGATGAGGTAGCAGAGGTGGATTTAGTGATTGAGGCTGTTTTTGAGGAAATTAAGCTGAAGAAACAGGTCTTCAGCAAATTGTCAGCCAGATGCAAGCCGTCAGCCTTTCTATGCACCAATACCTCGGCTCTGGATATCGACGAGATTGCTTTGTCCACGCGCCGTCCTCAACAGGTCATTGGCACCCATTTCTTCGCCCCAGCTCATGTTATGAAATTATTGGAGGTCATCCCTAGTCGTTATTCATCTCCTACGACCATTGCCACTGTCATGAGCTTGGCAAAAACCATGAAAAAGGTTGGCGTTGTGGTTGGGAATTGCTTTGGCTTTGTTGGCAATCGAATGCTGTTTGCTTTCTATGAACAGAATAATTTCTTAATAGAAGATGGTAGCCAGCCAGAGGAAGTTGATCGAGTTCTAGAAGAGTTTGGTTACAGAATGGGTCCTTTTCGAGTGGCCGATCTGTCTGGGTTGGATGTGGGGTGGAAATCACGGAAAGATCGAGGCCTCACAGGACCTACCTTAGCCCCCGGGACGCCTGTGCGCCAACGTGGCAGCAAACGGTATTGCCCAATTCCTGATATTCTGTGTGAACATGGAAGACTTGGCCAGAAGACTGGCAAAGGCTGGTATCAATATGACAAGCCAATGGGCAGGATTCACAAACCAGATCCCTGGCTTTCCAAATTCCTATCTGAATACAGGCAGAACCATAATATTGAGCCACGGGTCATAACACCAGATGAGATCCTGGAGCGCACCGTGTATTCCCTCATTAATGAAGGCTTTCGTATCTTAGAAGAAGGCATGGCTGCTGGCCCTGAACACATTGATGTCATCTACAATAATGGTTATGGATGGCCGAAGCACACGGGCGGACCCATGTTCTATGCCTCCACAGTGGGACTACCTACAGTGGTTGAGAAATTACAGAAATATTACCAGAAGAATCTGGACATCCCCAAGTTGGAACCCTGCAATCTTCTGAAGAAGTTGGCCTCCCAGGGGAACCCTCCTCTTCAAGAATGGCAGAGCTCGGGAGGATTTCAAATCAGCAAACTGTGACTTCACTCACCTAAGGTCCCCAGGTGGGGCCTTCCACATACCGCCCTCAGGCAAACATTGTTGAAACAAATCAAAGCTCCAAGGCTTTTAAAAGACTTGCAAAGCAAAATCTAGGGGGAAGATCATGGGCGTGGTGACCCCTTCTGTGGGGCTGCTTCTGTACAGTGATTCTAATGATTCAATACTATGAAGAGCTTATGGGTCAGATCTTCTGGAGGCACACGGCCACAAAACTGCTTCCCAGGCATCGGACTGCATCTCTTTTGACTTGATTCTATCTTGTGAAAACAGTCCGCCTTGGTAATGTCTCAATGCCATTTGAATAAGAAGTGGTTCGGGGAGCATGTTGAGTATAAGATAGGCCCAGAGTCACTGGATCCAACCATCTCCACCAGCCATCACCCGATGCCTCTTCTCTCCTTCTTGGCTGAATGCCTTGAGAAAACTGCACTCAGTGACCCCAGTTCTTCTCTCACTCTCTTCTGCGCCCTCTAAGATCCGATTTCAGGCATCATCATTCAAGTGAAACAACTTTCTCTCAATTCACCAGGGATTTCTTCACCATCAGATCTGGTGGCCTTTGTTCAATCCTCATTCTTTTTTGACCTCTCTTTAGCATTTGATGCTACTGACCATCTCCTCCTGAACAGTCTCGTTTCTCTGGAATTTAGTAACACTGTTCTGTTCAATTTTCCTCCCAGTTGTATGACTCCTCCTCAGTCTACTTTGCTGGATCCATATTGTACCCATTAATCATGGATGTCCCCTTAGGTTTTATCCTTGGACCTCTTCTCTTTTCCATCTACTCCATCTCTCATTTGGTTCCCATGGGTTCAGTCATCATCTCTTTGAAGATGACTCCCAGATCTAAGTAAGCGACTTCAGTCTCGTGAGCTCCAGTCCAGAATCATCAACTGGCTGATGGGCATTTCAAATGAGATGTTCCATTGGCATCTCAAATTCAATGTGTTCAATATAGACCTCTTGTTTTTCCTCTCAAATGCACCCTCTTTTGAACTTCTTCATTATCATCAAAGACAGGTAAGCCAGCCTAGCTAAAGTAACAAGGAACCCTGAGGGAGAAACAGGTGACGGCATGTGCCAAACAGCTCAAACCACCAGCACCACCTTGACCCCCTCCTCTTTTCAGACCCTGATGGAGACAGTCCAAGACCCTTAATTCCAAAGCTTTGGAAAAAGTAGTGCCTCCCACACCACTGGACCTATTTCCAGTCCTGCCCTTCCAGCCACCTTTGATGGGAGCAGTCATCATGGAAAAGTTGTCTGCCTTTCTTACCAACACCAGCTGCCACTTATGGCTGGCAAACCCAAGAATCCTGGCCAAGGTAGCACCTTCCAGACCAAGTGTGCTGCTTCCAATCCAGCCTCCACAGTGATCATCTTAAGAAGCATCCCCTGTGGGGTTGCTATCTGGCAACCATATTTATTATGTTGCTATCATAGCTTCTGAAGATGCAGAGCAGAAAGTCTTCATGATCAAGATCCATGCCACTCAAAGAATTGGAAATTGAAGGGATGCCCTACAATTTGGGAATGGCTGAACAAGCTGTAGTACATGATTGTGATGGAATACTATTGTGGTATAAGAAATGATGAGTAGGATGCTCTCAGAAAAACCTGGGAAGACCTATATGAATTGATGTAGAGTCAAATGAGCAGAACCAGAAGAATGTTGTACACAGTGACAGCAATACTGTATGATGATCAACTGTGGAAGACTTAGCTATTCTCAACAATACAATGATCCAAGACAGTTCTAAAGGATTCATAATGGAAAAATGCTGTCCACCTCTGGTGAAAGAACTAAGGGAGTCTGAATGGAGATCAAAGCTTTTTTACTTTCTTTATTTTTCTTAAGCTTTTTTTGGTCTACATTTTCTTTTGCAACATGGGTAATATGGAAATGTTTTGCATGATTGCACATGCATAATTTACCTCAAATTGCTTCCTCTTAAGAAGGGGGGAGGTGAGGGAGGAAGAGAACTTGGAACTCAGAATTTTTTAAAAAATGTTAAAAATTTACGTATAATTGAGAAAAAAGTAAAATAAAGAATTAAAGGTTAAAAAAAGCAAAGACTCTCTGGGAAGAGGCAGAAAGAAGGCTGCAAGGAGAAATATCTGTGATATGACAACAAAAGACATCGATAAAAATATATTCAAAATAAAACAAAACAAAACAAAAAGGAAATAGGAAACAGATACCACGCTCTGCATCAAGCCTATGTTAAGACACTGTTTATACATTTAAAAAAAATAATTCTCATCACTGTCAAATGATTGAACATCAGAAATGGGGACAACTTTATCTGTGGAGATGATGTTAAAGAAGAATCCTTCTTTGCAGCTGCCCCCTGAAGGCCAGGGGACTTTTCCCTGTGATCTCCAGCTGAAACCTTCCCTATGCATTGTCTCCCTCTTTGGCGGGAGCTCCTTGAGAGCGGGGACTGTTTTCTTTTTATTTGTAACCTCTGTGCTTTGCACACAGTAAGTGCTTAATAAATGCTTATTGATCTATGCTTTCATTGAGTCATTCATTCAAGGGCACCCCTGACCCTCGCCCGGGTTTGCAACCTCAGTGTCCTCCCTGACTCCTCACTCTCATTCAGCCACATGTGTAACCAGTTGCCAAATCTGCCATTTCCATCTCCCCAACAACTCTCAAACACATCTCCTCTTCTCCGGTCACACAGCTACCACCCTCCTTCAGGGCCTCATCCTCTCTCTTCTGGACTGCTGTAATAACCTCATAATTGGTCTCCCTGCTCCAATCCATCTTCCACACAGATAGCAAAGGGAATTCCCTAAAGAGTAGGTCTGATCATGTCACTCTCAATAGACCCTAGAGATTCCCTATTACGTGAAAAAAAAATGAACTCCTTGTCTTGCATCGAAAGCTCCTCACAACCTGGTCCCTTCCTACCTTCCCAATCTTCTTACTCCAACTATGGTAAAGCCAAATTGGCTCCCTTGCTGGTCTTCACCTATGATGTGGTCTCCCATCTCCACGCCTCTGCATCACCTGTCTGCTGTGCCTGGAATGTCTCCCTATTCACCTCCAGCTCTTGGAATCCCTGCTTCTCTAAAAAACCAGGTTCAAATTCTGGCTCTTCCACTTACTTGTATGACCTTAGGCAATGACCTCACCTCCATGGGCCTCAGTATCCTCCTCTGTAAAATGAGGGAGATGGCCTCCAGTCTCTAGATCTACATTGCTAAGACTTTTATTGGAGAGGTGGGGGGCTAGGGTACGAAATGCTGCACCTACCGTTCGATGTAGTCAACACGTTGGTTAGCTTGTTGGAACTCTCTCTCTCTCTTTTTTTTTTCTATAATGGGAGGTACACACCATAGTAGAAGTTGTAATTGAATACGTCCCATATAAAACTTGAGCCGCCCTAGCTTCTTCTGGCTGACCACATGTGCTGGTTCATTGCGTGCTCCATGGGATGTGGTACCATCCAAGACATTACTTTGTTAGGAAGGAAGGTTCACCGGCTAGGAACTGGGGAGAAGGGCATATTTGGCGTCAGTGTCATGTGAAAACAAAAGGCGTCAATAAAACCAAATGAAACAAAAAGGATTCTTTTCATGAGTCGAAAGACAAAGGCCGAGGGAGGCAGCCTTCAACCGTCTCTTGGTACCAGAGTCTCCCACCATCTCTCCTTTGGTTAGCTTGAGAACAGGGAACAAGTCATCTACCTTCCAGGAAACTCTGTTTCAAAGGTACAGACCAGAGACTGTTTCTTGTAAGTGTTCAGCCATAGGCATCTTCCTTCACCATGAAAGAAAAAATTAGGGTGACAACAGGAGAAAAAAGATCTCTTTAGATTGACGTGCCCAGTGGGACGAGGCCTTTGCGTGAGCCCACATCTAGTCTGTTCTTAGTATTTAGACCAGCACTCAACATAGGTCGGTACTTAGACACTTGGACAGGCCTTTCAAATCTTGCCTGCAGACATTCAGGCATCTTTATGCAATATTTATTGGCCAGCTTTCTTCTGACTGAAAATAGCCTGTCGGGGTGAGAACAGGGAATCATGTTATGCTGGAACAAACAGACTGGGCACCAACATTACCGTGCTTATGCATGGGTTTTCCCAGGAGAGAAGAGACAGGTTTGGTATCATGGTCCATTAAGTATAGAGAGCATTAGAGGCAGGGCAAGAGGCAAAGTATGGGACCAGTTGACTCCCTTGCACCAATCACCCTAGCATTGGAAACTGGGCTGTAAATGTGCTGATACATGTTGGTTATTCTTGACCTTTAGAAGACAAGGTGATCTAAAGACAGGGTCTTGAGGTCAATGCCAGCCAGGTGTGCTGGTGAACCTGAGTAGGGCTGAGGGCAGCCAAGAAAGGGTGAGTCTATTAGCTGGGCCATGAAGAAGAAGTATGAATCAGCTGGCAGAGCAGAAATAATGGCTGTTTTGGAGTTAGAGGACATGAGTTCAACCTCTCTGGCCTCAGTTTCCTTGCCTGAATGTAGCAGGCTTTTAGCAGATGATGATTGCCCCCCCCCACCCTCAGCCTCTTAGCCTTGGTGGGTGTTAGCTATGGGAGCCAGCTGACAACCACACCAAACCCCAACCCCTCTGCCTGTAGCTTGATTTTTCCCCCTGATTAATTCTCCTCCTGAGTTCTAATACAATCAAGAGGTATGTCCTAATATTTTCTCATAGATTTATAGAAACACACAATATCTCATTAGTCAGTTAGCCCTGAGCCCCCACTACCAGTTTATTAAATAAATCAGAGAAACTTCTTTACCCATAAGCTTTAGTTCATCTCTTCCCACTCTCTTCCTCTCTCCCCCTTTCTTTCCTCCCTCTGTTTCTCTCTGTCTGCCTCTGTCTCTCTATGTTTCTATATATACATAACACTTTACATACATATGTATGTGATACATTTGTGTGTGTATATATGTGTATTACATATAATATAGTTTCATATATGTCATATACATATATATAATTCTCTAGTATTGTTGTTCAGTCGTTTCTTTAGTCATGTCTGACTCTTTGTGACCCCATTTGGGGCTTTCTTGGCAAAGATATTGGAGGGATTTGCCATTTCCTTCTCCAGCTCATTTTACAGAGGAAGAAACTGAGGCCAACTGGGTGAAGTGACTTGCCCAGAGTTACCCAGCTAGTGAGTATCTGAGGCCAGATTTGAACTCAGGAAGGTAAGTCTTCCGGACTCCAGGCCTGGTGCTCTATGCACTATGGCACCACCCAGCTGCCCTTTCCTTAGTCTTAAACAAACATCAGTATTTACAGGCTATATACAATTGTTAGCAGCAAAACAAACAATACAGTCATGTTTAACCATTTCAACAACGTGTAGTCCTAATTTGCAGACACAAGAACTCCCAGAATTCCCAGCTATGGATGTTTTTTGAGAGAAAATCTGGGAGGCTGTGTGTGTAGGTGACCAGGGCTGGTTGGGGACAGTTCTGGAAAGAAGGAGGAAGAAAAGAGAGATACTGAACTGGAGGAAAGTTCTCCATCCTGAAGAGGAGAGATATGCAAATTGGCATCCATAGATCCAACTTTTTAATCTTTCCAGCACTTACATTCAGAGACACATGGTTGTAGAGAACAGCCATGGGTGGTATGTGGCTTAGGGATAGGAATCTGATTTGGGGAGAGGCCCATTCAGTCACGTTCCTCTCTAACCAACAGCTTCTGGAGAGGGGGGAGATCAGAAAGTCATTGGCGGCTGTATTTTCACTGTGACAATTGTTTCCCCCATTGGACATTCCGTTTGCTCCCCACTTTCCATTATGATTTGTTCACCTTGGTACTAATTAAGTATACTGGCCTCCGTTACGTGATTATTTGGGCAGTACTGGGGCTATGGGAAGGTAGAGTAGGTTATGGATAAATTCAATAGGTCCTCCATAGCTTAGCACAGAAGTCAGGCCCAGCCAAAGACCTGACACTCAGCAATTCCACCCCCCCTTCAGGTTACCAACCCTTTAAATCAACCCAAAGTTATAGGTGGGAGAAATAAAGACCAGAGGGGATAGTTTAAAACCAAACACAAATTCTCCCCTAAACATCCTATTTACATATCACATTTTGATGAGCCTGGAAGCCAAAGACACAAAAAAGGGGTGGGGGAAGGAGGCAAGGAGAGGATTTGGGCTGCAGGGGCTTTCTGTGTTCTTCTACCCTTAGCCCTTCACTTCTAGTCAGTGTGTGCAAAATACAATCTAGCTACAAATGTATCTCAGTGAGAAACTTCCAGTCAGAGGCACCTCTATCAACTGTAACTGCTGACTTCTTCAGCTCTGGAAACGCAGTCTCATCGTTCGGCTCTCAGGATGACGGTCAAAGTCTCTCAAGGATTCTTTTCAGGGAATCCTCTCTACAAGAGATAAACTCGGTCACTTAAGAGAAAAATGTTCTATGTGCTTAAATACCTCTCTCAAGACTGGGCAACAAGCAGTTTGGAAATGAGAGCAGTGCAAAAACAAAAAATATCAATACATTTGTTTTTGAAAAAGTAGTCCAGAATAGTTACTTCTCTCTTATATCGCACTGAACTCTGAGCACCAAATGAGTAATAAACGCATGGTGTTGAATTTGAGTACAAATACCCAAACAGATCCCAAGTTTCTTCTTTAGGAAAGTTGACCTGACCTGACGCGTTCAATAACCCCCTCTGTATAGAAGGGAACTGACCCTCCGTGTGGGGAAAGAGCAGTTTTAGGCTCCAAACATCTCAAAACAGAATGTCAGCTGTGGTTCTGGCCCACATGTTTTGTTATCTGAAGCACGTGTAACCCTGCCCCACCAGAGTTGTCATTAGGGTCTGCTCAGTATCAAGAACTGCAAAAGAAAGCCTGAGTATACTTGTGGACAGCCTATGGGGTGTTTATGGGAGACCAGGGACAAAAATCCCATTGGATAAGAAAGCCTGGAGGGTTGTAATCTGCACCAATGGTGTCAAACCCTGTAGAAACAGGGGCCCCTAAACTGCATAAGGATTCCTGCAGGACACGTACTGACCTAGAAAGCCACTTACTAACATTATCCCTCTTCTATTGGGTTTTTAATTAGTTTGTTCAATATTTCCCATCTTGTTTTAATCAATACTGATCTATACCACTGGAGGGAGCACCCACATGGATGAGATCACAGATTCAATGAAGAAACAAAATACAGGGGGTTCCAAAAGCTTTCCACTTTTAGCTTTTAAAAGGGAATTAAAACTAAAAGTATGCCAGGACGTTTGGAACACCTCGTGTGCTGATCCCTTTTTAATCAGCAACCCAGGACATCAGCACTATGGCACACAAGATAATTCAGCTATGAGTCCATTGAAATCCAGCTCTTGATAACTTATTTGAGCCAAATGGATGTGTCTGTGCACTATGGCGCCACCTAGCTGCCACCTAGTGTCAGTCAACACTGCCATCCTCCCGATGACAGAGCAGGGGACCTGGACAGGATTGTGTCAGCTCCTCACAAAAGCACCTTCACCGAGTTTACGTCACGTCTCTGCAGCCAATGGATGACGCGTCCATTGGGATGAGGCCTCTCTGGCTTTTGCAAAACCAGAGCTGAAGATGTTGACCACTGTAGCACCCAATGGCTTTTATATCCCACGGCTCTGTAAGAGAAAATCTCACTTGAATACAGAGCCAGCAAAAAGGCTTACCTGAGTCACATCATACAAATGAAGTTAGATGATGTCACTAAAAACTCCAGTAGCATTCTTATGGATATCTTTTTCACCTCATATCCTTTTTCACTTTATATCTTTTTTACCTTATACCCTTATATCCTTCCCCTCCTCTGCCCAATAAGTTTTCCCTTGTGACATAGAATGAAAAAAAAAAAAAGGGAACCACATGGCAAACTACCAACATAGGAATGACATCTGATAGCATATGCTGTGTTCCACTTCCATAGCCCCCTTCCTCCTCCACCTGCCAAGAAGCGACAGAAACTAGATGTGATTTCACTGATAGAGGGAACTCCCAGGGGATTAAGATTTAACCAGCAAAAGTTGCCACATTTTGGGTAACTTAGAGAAGTATTATATTATAATTATTATATAATCAATATAATAATTAGAATATAATTAACATCAACAATATAATACTTAAATAAAGCATTGTATTATATTTATATAATAATACACTATAATAATTAGTAAGTAATCTTAGAGAATTGGCTAGAGCACTGAGAGGTTAGGTGTCTTACCCAGAGTCACACAGCCGACATGGATCAGAAGTGACGCTTGGACGCAGTCTTTCTGGTTTTGAGAAACTCTCCCCTCTAAATGTTGTTGCTTCTATAAGGAAGGAAAGAGATACAATCTCTCAGCTCTTCTTAGGGGCCAGACTTGGTCGTCATCGTTACACCATGTGCAGCTTTGTTTAACAACAACAACAACAAAAACCATCTCGAGTTTAAAATCACAGGTAGAATTTGGGCCACGATTTTGTCAAGTCAACATCTTGACTCTCAAGGGGGGACCCGGAGAATAGGGAGGCCCTCGGGGTGGTTCACGGTATAGGCTCAGAGTCAAGGTCAAAGGCAAGGAGGACTAGGGGGCGAGTCCAGGAGGTGCTAAGCGAGGAAGGTTCCGCCGCCAAGGTATAATTGAAGATTGGAATTAATATTGTAATGACATGTCCTAGGTTGTGTGGGACAGTCCTCATTCTGTATGTTCCATTCCATCATCTCTATGATCCTTGGAAACTCCAATATTTCAGTAAAAGGCGACTGAATGAGTCAAGTCTGTAATTATTAGAATTTTTTTTTAAGTCACAAAAGCCACAAAAGGTGGAGGAGAATCACAGAT
The DNA here is from genome assembly GCF_003287225.1 of Phascolarctos cinereus. NCBI lineage: Eukaryota > Metazoa > Chordata > Mammalia > Diprotodontia > Phascolarctidae > Phascolarctos > Phascolarctos cinereus. The sequence continues at coordinate 14,465,146 of NW_027555958.1, read as the reverse complement.
TGGAGGAGGAACATTATCATTGCTCACAAAAATGCCTATTAGCACATCCAGTCTGTGGCCAGGCGTTGTTATTTCTACTAGCGCAACATCTCTCAGTTATACCCCCTTAATGTTATTATACAAATAACATAAAATGAGGTATTATTTGCAAAATGTAAAGTGTCTGGCTCCTACTGTCCTTTGCTGTAGCTTCATCCAGGTCATGCTTACTAATCATGGAGGCCCCCGAGGCTCCGTCCTGGACCCTTTTCTCTTCTCTCTCTATAGTCTCCAGCTTGGTGACCTCCTCGGCTCTCATGGACTCAATTTTCATCTCCATGTGGGTGATTCACAGATCTGATTATCCGGCCCTAACCTCTCGACTTGGAGCCTAGCAGACAAACTGCTTATAGGACATCTCAAAGTGGATGGATTGTAGACATTCATAGTCAGCTTTCCAGAGCTGAGCTCATCATCCCCTCTTCTGAGCTTCTCCATTAGTGTTTGGGGCACTGACATCCTCCCCAACGCCCAAGCTCACTACCTCAATGGCATCCTCAACTCCACACTCTTTCTTTTCTTTCTTTCTTTCTTTTTTTTTTTTTGCAAGGCAATTGGGGTTAAGTGACTTGCCCAGGGTCACACAGCTAGTAAGTGTCAAGTGTTTGGTCTGAGACCACATTTGAACTCAGGTCCTCCTGACTTCAGGGCTGGTGCTCTATCTACTGTGCCACCTAGCTGCCGCTCAACTCCACACTCTTTCACCCACTCTATCCATCTTCCACTCAGTTTCCCAAGGGATCTTGGCAACATCTGACCATTTCACTTCCCTCCTGAATAAACTCCAGTGTCTTCCTTTACGACAATGATCAAATATAAAATATGTTATGATATATACTGACTTCCTCATTGTTCCTCACATAAGACACCCCATCTCCCAACTCTGCACAGCTTTCTCAGTCCTTCCTTTTCTCACTCCCTCTCCCCTCCCTCCTTCCCTCTCTCTTCCCTCCCTTCTTTCCTTCCTTCTTCATTCTGTTTCCTCCCTCTCTTTCTTTTTCTTCCTTCCTCTCTCTCTCTCTCTCCCTCTCTCTCTCTCTCTCTCTCTCTCTCTCTCTCTCTCCTCTCTCTCTCTGTCTCTCTGTCTCTCCTCTCTCTCTGTCTCTCTCTCTCCTCTCTCTCTGTCTCTCTCTCTCTCTCTCTCGCCCCCCTATTTCACCCAGGCTGGAAAGGGTTACTTATGGGTCCAGTGTTAACTTGGTCAGTATGGAAGCCTTGGCCTATTCCATTTTCAAACCAGGCCAAAAGCTTGACCCTTCTTAGTCAAGTGACCCTCCTGGGGGCCGCCACATTAATGCCAAATTTAGTGTGGCCACCCAATGAGCATGGTCCATGTAGTTCAGAATTCCTGCGTTCAAGCGATCCACCTGCCTCACCCTTCCTGGCAGCTGAGATTACAGATGTGCACCATCCTGCTACGCCTCTGCACTTTCACTGGCCATATTTGGAATGAGTTCCCCCCTCCCTTTCAGCTCCTGGCTTCCCTCAGGACTCAGCTCCAGGATACCTTCTGCTGGCATCTATGCCCCTCACCACTCGTGCATCCCCTCTGAGTTTACCCATGATTTGTTAAATCTTGTCCATACATTGTTGTTTCCACGTGTTTTCCTCCATTATAATGTGAGGACACAGGGTTTTTGCCTTTCTTTGTATCCCCAGCACTTAGCACAGTGCCTGGCACATTTTGTTTGTTGTTCCATCATTTTCAGTCATGTATGATTCTCTGTGACTCCATTTGGGGTTTTCTTGGCAGAGATACTGGAGTGGTTCGCCATTTCCTTCTCCAGCTCATTTGACAGATGAGAAAACTGAGGCAGACAGGGTGAAGTGACTTGCCCAGGGTCACACAGTTAGGACGTGTCTGAGGCCAGATTTGAACCCAGGCATTCCTGACTCCAGGCCTGGCATTCCATCCACTGTGCCACCTAGCTGCCCACCAGGCACATAGTAAGTGCTTAATAAATGTTTGTGAAGAACTTGCGCCTAGCACATGTTAGGTGCTTCATATATGCTTGGGGGATGATACTGGACTGGAATAATTAGATTCCTTGTGACTGTCATCAACACTGCATCCAGTAATACTTGAGATCTATAATGATTTAAACCAAATCTCTGCTTCTCATGTTTACATGAGCAAGCATTATGAAATGCGCAAACTGGCAATTCTTATCTGCACACACTTCATAGTGCATGAAAACTCAGCCCTACCCATGCTTATTAAAATGGACAAGTAATTTAATAAGTGTAATTAGGCAATTAATAGACAGAGGAGTCCAGCATGTGTCAGCAAATGTGATTGAGAAGATAGATTTGTTTGTTTGTTTTCTCCAGTTCTGTGGAGAATTGTACAACAGGAAGGAGGTCGAGGCCAGAATGGGTCGTGAGCAGAGGGCCAGCCTGGGAGGCAGGCTGCGCTGAACTCAGTAATACTAACTAACATTTCTAGGACACTTACTATGTAGCATATACTCTTCTTCCCTCCCCTATGCATCCCTTGTAATGAAAAGAAAAAAAAAGAGAGGGGAAAAAAGCAGTTCTCAGCAACTAACAACCAAGCAACATATGTAAAAAAAGTCTGATACTATTTGCAATACTCCACACCGATAGCCCCCACCTCTGCCAGGAAAGGAGGGAGGTATATTTCTCAGACAACACGCTGAGGCAATTTGCCAATTTGCCTACACTGAGAGTTCAGGTTTCCATACTGATGACATGACAAGTCCAGCCAAACCATCGTTATTATATATTCAGGGTACATTAGGACCTTTTTTTTTTCTTGATCTGTTGAGATGACAGTTATCGTCAGTGGATCTATAATCTCTCCAGAGTGGATAATTCTTCTACTGGTGTGGATTGCGTTCATTCACACTCTTTCATCCTCACTGACTCTTTTTCACGTCCTTGTTTTCAGTACTTGGAAAGCAGTCCATCTGATGTGCTGGAGACCCTGTGTGAGGGCTCTCGATACCACATAGATACCAATGTAGAAGGGAGCTGTGTGTCTGTCGGTCAGGCGCTGCCTCTGCCTCCTTTCGCAGTAATGGTCCCCTCTGAGGACCCCTCTGAGGCTACACAGCCTGCCACTGCTAATGTGCAATGACCTCTCCTACCTCAATGTACCTTTCCCACGGCTCTTCAGAGCCTGTGGTGTTTCATGACTCAGAACCATAGGACACCACTAGAAAAATACACTGTTCAGTCATTTCACTTGTATCCAACTCTTCCTGACCCCGTGTAAGATACTGGAGTGGTTCACCATTTCCTTCTCCAGCTTATTTTACAGATGAGGAAACTGAGGCAAATGGGGATAAGTGACATCTAGCTAGTGTCTGAGGCCAGATTTGAATTCGGGTCATGGACACAACTGAAAATGACTAACCAAATAAAAATACATACAAAATAAATATGACATGGTGGAGGGAGTAGTACTAGCTGCTAGGGGGATCAGGGAATGTTTACTGTGGAAGGTTAACAATAACAATAGCTCACATTTATACAGCACTTACTGTGTGCCAGGCATTGTGCTAAGCACTTTACAGTTATTATCTCATTTGACCCTCCTAACAGCCCTGGGAGACAGGTACTATTACTACCTTCATTTTATAGATGAGAAAACAGGGAACCAGGGGTTAAGTGACTTGCCCAGGGCCACTCCACTAGTAAGTGTGTGAGGCTAGATTTGAATTCATATCTTCTTGACTCTAGCCCTGGCACTCTATCCACTGTACCACCTGGAAGGCTGAACAGAAGGTGAGTCTTGAAAGAAACTAGGAATTTAGAGAGTGGGAGTGAGGGTGGAGAACCAGGAATTGACAGTGACAAGACACAGAGACGGGAAATGGGTGGGGAACAGTAAGAAGGACGGAGTGACTGAACTTTAGAGTGAAAGAAGAGAAATAATTATATAATAAGTTTGTAAAAGTGGGTTGGGCCAAGTGGTGAAGAACTTTATTTTTTTAAAAAAAATTTCAATTAATTAATTAATTAATTTTTAGTTTTCGACATTCATTTCCACAAGATTTTGAGTTCCAAATTTTCTCCCCATCTCACCCGTCCCTCCCCCCAGTTTGCCCTCCCTTCTGTCACACCACCCCCCATCTCTTATCCACTTCCCCTTCTATTCTCCTGTAGGGCAGGATAGGTTTCTATACCCCATTGCCTGTATATCATGTTTCCCAGTTGCATGTAAAAACAATTTTTAACATTTTTTTTTAAGCTTTGGGTTCCAAATTCTCTCCCTTCCTCCCTTTCCACCCACCCTCATTGAGTTGACAAGCAATTCAATACAGGTTATACAAGCAGAACACTTCCATAATAGTCATCTTGTGAAAAATTCACTATATTTCCCTTCATCCTATCCCACCCCCTGTTTATTCTATTCTTTCTTGACCCTGTCCCTCCTCAGAAGTGTTTGCTCCCAATTACCCCCTCCCCCAATCTACCCTCCTTTCTATCATCCCCCCCCCCGCCCCTATTTTCCTGTAAGGTAAGATAGATTTCCATACCCAATTGAGTGTGTATGTTATTCCCTCCTTAAGCCCAATCTGATGAGAATAAGATTCACTCATTCCCTCTCACCTTCCCCCACTTCCCCTCCACTGTAAAAGTTTTTGAAGAACTTTAAATGTCAAGCAGAAGAAATTCATATTTGTTCCTGTATTGGGATAGGGAGCCACAGAAGTTTATTGAAGAGAGTGACACAGTCAGACTTACAATTTAAGGAAATCATTTTGGCAGCTATGGAGAGGCTAGATCAGAGAGAGGGCAAACCTGATATTAGGAAACCAAGCAGAAGGCTCTTGGAATAGTTCAGATGAAAGTTAATGAGGCCTTGACCTCAGGGGGTAGATGTATGAGTAAAGAAGAGGGGATGGATGTGAGAGATATTGGGGAGATGGAAACAAGGTCTGGGTGAGAGAGTGAGGAGTTGTGAGTCAGGGTGACTGGTAATGGGGACATTGGGAACTGAGGATATGGGGGGAAGAGAATGGATTTTGCTTTGGTCATGTTGATTTTGAGATGAAGTTCAATAGGCAATTATTACCATAGGATGGGAGGCCAGGAGAGAGAACTTGGAGCCATCAGGTTAGAGATGCTACTTAAAATCCCAATTCTACATCCTGTAATAACAAAACGTTTTCTATACTAAATATGGGATTCCATTTCATTAGTCTCCTACAATAGCAATCTGCTGTTGGTTAAGGGGGCTTCCCCACTGAGAGCTTCCTTCACCAGTGGAATAACAGGCTGAGTGCAAAAAGAGATGTCCCATAGTGTGTGTTGCTATGTTGGCCGAGACGCCCAATACATACGGCTGGTCCATGACCTTGTAGAGGGCTACTGAGAACGACCATCCAAAAATATAGATGTAAGTGCTCATGGGGGTTTAAATCTTTCAGGTTTCATCAGTCTTTGCACTTAGCTCTGCCTTTACAGCGTTAAGCCACATTCTCTACTTGCCTTTTATATTAGTAGAATTGGGATAAGAAAAAAAAAAAGAGCATCACATTTGCATAACTACTTGCCTAATCAGCTCTATTGATTTACATAAATTATAAATCAGTCTGAGAGACTGAAAAGCAGAGACACAAAGAGAGGGGAGATGGATGGGGTAAGGAAATCAGAGTGGGAGATGGAGGGAACTTCTGTGGGGCAGATAGAGGGCATCCAGCAGACAAAAGGCATCCAGAAAATATGAAACAGATTATTTTAAAAGTCAGGGGGACCTGGGGTATCTGGGGTATCTGGAATCCTAGGGGATGAGAGTAGAGAACTATATAATGTGGATCCAAGGAATGGGGAGTATGGAATGGGGTAAGTGGGATTGAAAGGGATGGGAGGATGGAAAAAGATAGCAAGAATCCAAGGAGGTGGAAATATAGAGTGGAGCAAGTGGAATGTAAGGAAATGAGAACATAGAAGTAGGGATTCTGCAAGTGATTCAGTGGCTCCGAAAAAATTGAGACAATGAGAATGCAAGAACATTAGAATAACCACAGACCACGTGCCTATAGTGCTGAACAGCTTATGAAGCAAGAGCTTAAGTCCATAGCATACCAGATTTAGAGTGAGAAGGGACCTTGGAGGTCATCCAATCCAATTCATTCATTTTACAGGTGAGCAAACTGAGGTCCAAAGAAGTTATATAACTGTAGTATACCATATTTTGGATCCCGTTGTATTTATTATATTAGTTTTGTATATTGTTTTGTCATATTAGCTATCCCATTGATTTAGAGATGGAAGGGACCTTGGAGGCTATTTTGAATTGAATCTCACATTTTAGAGATAAGTAGATTGAGGCCCAAAGCCACACAGAAACTAGATCCTGAACCCAGGCATCCTATTCAAGCATATCAAACTTCTTCCCTGAGATAGGAAGAGATGGCAGCAAAGAAAGGAGGATGTTTAACCTGGAGAAAGGAAGACTTGGTAGGGTCATCAGGTTATCAACTAAGTTAGCTGTGCTAAAGTTTTATGTTTTCACCAATTTGCTTCTATTTAAGCATTTTATTTACTACTGAAAGGAAGCCTAGTATAGTGGATAGACAGACAATCTTAAAATTAGGAACACCTGAGTTCATGTCCCATCTCCTGAAATACTGTCTATATGACTCTGGACAGGTGTCTTAGCCTCTCAGTGCTCAGGGCAAAACTCACGTTTTCAGAGCATGAACTGACCTACCTGGTAGAGGAGATTTCCTCATGGGAGTGCCTTACAGCAGTAAAATTTTGGGCGAGATCTGAAATACAAAGGGATGGATATAGAGTTCTGGGTAAGGTCTTAGATGAGGAAAACTCATTAACTCCTAGCGGGGCAGAGAGCCGGGAAAACTTCCTGGAAATGTTGTGGTCAGAGGTTCCTTCCATGGGATAGTAAAGTCCCAAGAGACTAAAAAGATCTTGAGGTGTCCCTCTATCTCCGCTGCCTACCAAGTGCCTGGCATACAGTAAGTGCTTAATAAATGCTTGCTTACTTGCACTGAAGCTTATGTATGGTATGACCATGTTGATAGGTGGCTGAAGTAAGTTGGAGCAGCAGATTGTTAGAGGTGGAGAAGTTGAAGAATTTTACAGTCAGTGTTGGGGGAGGGGATGTCATCTCCATAAATATTACAGCTCCAGAGGATGATAACAGATATGGAATTGGCAAGAAAGACTACAAGCCAGGCACTAAGGAATTTTGTGAAATTAAGAGAGTGACTTGGAGACGAGTTGGTAACAGCAATAAGAATGGGAGAGAGGATGGTGTAAATGAATTGCATGGACTTTAAAAAAAAGGGTTAGTGAGGAATTTTAGATGGATGATCTAGAAATGTCAGCGGAGAGCAAGTGATAGGCCTATTCTTCCTTCTGGCTCCCTAAATGGGAGAGAATGAGAAAAGCCGCCAAATGGCCAACGTTGGCCACCAGTGGAGAGGGTTGTGAAGAATGTGATGTCCTCAGGGCGAAGCCAGATATCTATCAGTGCCCCTGCTCAAGCTGCCTTCTATTTGTTATCCAAAGCCCTTCCGAACCAATCTGTGATTCTAGGCTGATTCTACATTCCTCTCCTTTCCAAAATGACTTGCTCTTCATGCTGGCTCACTTTCTGGTCTCTGTGCATTTCATCTACTGCCTTCGTCCCTTTGTCCAGGCTCTCCTCCATGCCAGGAGTGCTCCGTGCCTTTTCCTTCTCACTTCTACGTCTTGGAACTCCTAGCTCCCTCCCCAACTCAGTTTGATTACTACTTCTATCAGAGACCTTTCCTGATTCCCAGGGGAAGTGACTCCACATTTTCAAATCCGTGGGCATTTATTTTGTATTTGCTTATGTCCGTGAGTGGTTTTTTTCCCCTTCCACATAGGATGTGAATTCCTCAAGGGCAAAGATTATTTCATCTCTGTCTTTGTATTGCTAACTCTGCTTAGTGCCTGGCACAGAGTGGGCGTTTACTAAATGCTCGTTGGAGTTTATTGCATCAGAGGGTATTTATTAAGCACTTACTGTGTGCCAGGCACTGTCCCAAGCAATAGGGATCCAAAAAGAAGGCCCCCAAAAATGTTCCTTGCCCTCCAGAAATTCACATTCTCATAAAGGAGATAACAAGCAAATAAATACGCATAGCCAAGATACATACACTAATCTCAGAGGAAAAGCACTTCTTTAGTTTTTAAAAATTTTATTAATTTATTTTGATTTATCAACAATCACTTCCATAAGCTTTTTAGTTTAAAACTTTTCTCCCCCCTCCTTCCCACCACCCTCCCCAAGACGGTGCACAATCTGATATAGGCTATACATTTACATTCCTATTAAACATATTTTCACATTAGTGATGTTGTAAGTAAAAATTAAAACCAATAGTAGGAACCATCAGAAAGAGGAAACAAAACTCAACAGAAGAGAAAAAGAATAGCAATTCAACTTCCATAGTTCTTTCTTTGGATGTGGACAGCATTTTCCATCACGAGGCCTCTGGAGATGTCTTAGATCCTTGTATTGCTGGGAAGGGTTAAGTTTATCAATATTAGTCATTGCACAACGTGGCTGTCATTTTGTACTACGTTCTCTTAGTTCTGCTCACTTCACTCAGCGTCAGACCATACAAGTCTTTCCAGATTTTTCTGAAGTCAGCCTGTTCATCACTTCTTATAGCACGATAGTATTCCATTACATTCATATACCACAACTTGCTCAGCCATTCTCCAATGGATGGGCATCCTCTCAATTTCCAGTTCTTTGCTACCACAAAAAAAAAAGCTGCTCTATGAATACTTTTATGCATGTGGGTCCTTTTCCCATTTGTGTGATCTCTTTGGGATAGAGCCCTAGAAGTGCTGTTGCCCGGTCAAAGGGTATGCACATTTTGATAGCCCGGAAAGGCACTTCTTTAGTGATGAGGACTGGGTAAAGCCTCCTACCTGAAGAGATCTGTGCTTAGTCTGGAAGAAAGCTAGGGAGGCCAAGAGTTGGTAGTAAGGAGAGAGAGTATTCCAGGCATGGAGGTCAGCCAGTGCAAATGCAACGTCAGGAGACAGAAGAATGGCAAGGAGGTGAGAGTCACTGGATTGTAGAGAATGAGGAAGGGAGTAAAGCATAAGAAAACCGTAAAGGTAAGAAGGGGCTAGTGTGTGAAGGGCTTTTTAAATTGGAGGATTTTACTTTTGATCCTGAAAGTGATAGGGGGCCCCTGGAGTTTACTGTGGAAGGGATAACTTAGTTAGACTCATATTTTAGGAAAATCAGTTTGTCAGCTGAATTGAATGAAAAGGAGGCGACAGAAGGAGAATTAAAACTCAAAGATTGTAGTATCATAGCTCTATAGTTGGAAGGGACCACAGGTCATCGAGTTCAACTCCTTTATTTTACAGATGAAGAAGCAGAGGCCCAGGGAATCTAAGCGATTTGCCCAAGGTCACACAAGTAGAAGAACAAGGATTTGAACTCAGTTTCTCTGACCCCACATTCTATGCATTTACAATCACATCACGTTGTCTCCTATACGGGAGTTTGTTGCCTAGAATGAGGATTCTAAAAAGCAGATAGGATGGGAGAATAGAGGCAGTGTGGTGCCACAGAAAGAGCTCTTAGTTTGGAATGAAAGACCCTGAGTCCTAATCCAAGTCCTGCTATTTACTAGCTATGTGACCCTGGGCAAGTCATTTAACTTCCTTCTGTGATGAAATGGGCTCTTCAAATTAAGGGAGGCAGTGTGGTACAGTGGAGGGGGGGGAGGGGCTGCTGGATTTGGGATTACATGCCCAGGGTCTGAATATTTTTTAAAAATTTATTTATTTTTAGTTTTCAACATTCACTTTTATAAGATTTTGAATTCTAAAATTTTCCCCTCCCCAAGACGCCATGCAGTCTGATATAGGCTATACATGTACAATCATGTTAAACACATTTCCACATGAGCCATGTTGTGAAAGAAGAATCAGGACAACAGGGAAAAATAGGGTCTGAATCTTGAATCTGTCTCTTACAGCCTGTGCGATCTCGAGCCAGTAAATTCCTCTCTATGGGCCTCAGTTTCCCCACCTGCAAAATGAAGGAGTTGGAGGAGATGGTGCATCTGTAAGGTCCCTCCCATCTCTCCATGCTCTGATCTTAGCCTCTCTAATGGAGGCTATGGCTAAAATATCCCTCCCCCGAGGCTTACCTGTTGATGGATCTGAACATCACGAGGCAGCGCTTTACAACTGTGATGTCTTTTCTACCTAGATATCAATTAATCAACCAGCTTTTGTGAAGTTCTTACTGTGTTCTTGCACTGTGCTAAGCCCTGGGGATACAAAGAAAAACCAACAACACTTGCCTGAGGATGTGAAATCCTTGGCTTTTAAGCTGCACGCCACACAACACTTTCCCACTCCATTCTCTGACCCCTTTTTCCGCTCCATCACTTTCCTCCTCTTTCCAGAGCTATTTACTGTTCCAGTCTCTGCCTGGTCATGTGCTCTCAGGTGCCCCTGTGGAGGCATGGGAGCCCCAGGGAGCCGGGTAGACTTTTCCTGGGGCTTGTGAAGACTGCTGCTGAAGATCAGCTGCTCTCCCCGGGGACGGTGGGGGAAGGAAATGTCAGGAAACACTGAGCAGAGGGCTAGCATCTCCATGTCTCTGGGGAAGCCGGCTGGGGAGGAGGAGAGATGCTGTTTGAGCCTCAACTGAGTTCAGCTCCAATGTAGATCAGGAGACCTCTGCCTGGGGTTCAGGCAGAGAATGGGAAAGTGGAACAGATCAGGGTTAGGCACAGCGGTCACAAGGTCTCCATTTGAGCCCCTGTAGAAGAGGGGTTCTCTTGCTTTTCTATTTGTTTCTTCATCACTCAGTACAATGCTTTGCACCTGGCGAGCACTTAGTAGCTGCTCATTCATTCATTCGTGTGTGTTTGACCAGGATAACAGACTTAAAGCAGGAAAGGCTCTTAGAGGCCATTAAGTACAAAGCCTTCGTTTTATAGATGAGGACACTAAGGGGCGAGAGAAATTAATCAACTTTTCCTTGAGGGCAGAAATAATTTCATTCTTTGTATTTGAACATCCAGCTGCCTAGGGTGCCTGGAACAGAGCAGCTGCTTAAGAAAAGCTCGGGGATCAACTGCCCAAGGTCACACAGATTGCATTACAGAGATCGGGGGCTGCAGCCCTCCGGCTCCTCTGACTCCAAGCCCACCAGGCTTTCCACTGTGCCGAGCTGATAGGCACGGGCTTTGTATCCACTTTTCTCTTTGTTGTTGTTAGCACGGAGAGTAATGCTATGAATATTGTGATGCATGTGTGTGTAGATCATTTACCTATCTATTTATTCATCCATCCATTTACTTATTTATCTCTGGACCATTTATTTTTTAAAATCACAGACTAAGAGCTGCAAAGGCCTCAGGAGCCAGCTTATCTAACCCCCTCATTTTCTAGATAAGGAAGCTGAGGCTCAGAGAGATTCCGTGGCAAGCTCAAGCTGCTACTGATCTCCTTGGGAACCCTGTTCTTATTTTAAAGAGGAGGGGCAAAGAAGGGATGTGACTTGGCCAGGGTCACAGAGCTTGTGGTAGAAGAGCCAGGATTTGAACCCCGATCCCGTGACTCCTCCGGTGTTTGCTCCATCCCCGATGCCATGGTCTTAATTGAGAATGAAGAACAAACATTTCCTGAACTGTATGGGAAAGCTCATTCCTTCAGCACTAGGGTTCTACTCCCTCTGGGGACTGTCTGAGCATGGAGTTGACTAGAGAGGCGGGAGGCATGTTGCAAAGCATTGTGGATTTGCCAATCAGACGACTTGACTGTGGGCTAACACTCACCCCCTTTTCACATTTTCCTGGGCTTCCTGAGGAAATCAGATGTCTCATCTGCAAATCTGGAGCCAACCATTGTCCTCCCCTGTCATTTTTGCCTCTAGCTACTTATTGAAATGAGCTAATTAAAGTTAACTTATTATAATTGCTAATCATTGAGCAAAAAAAAAAAAGAGATGATTTCATAAAAGAAATGGCACCATTTACATGTCACCACCCAACTGGAAGGTCAGCCAGCATGTTTGAGTTTCAGAGGTAAACTTAACGGCCGGGATGGGTTGGAAAGAGAATTCAAGCTGGTTGGAACCTTAGGGAGCACCAAGTCCGATCCCTTTATCTTTTTTATTTTGTTTTTACAGATACAGAAACTGAGGCCCAGAAGAGGAGGAATGACTTGCCCAAGGTCATACAGATAGCTAACCACAGAGTGGGGATTCTGTCCCAGGTTCTTTGATCTGGAATCCGTTGTTCTTGTCACCCTGCTACTCACTGCCCAGGCGTAAGACAAGGATGCATAGAATCATGCATCTAGAGCTGGAGGGGATGTTAAAGGTCATCTAGTCCCGCCCCATTTTACAGAGAGGGAAACCGAGGCCCAAAGAAGTGATGTGACTTGCCTAAGGTCACACAGGTAGGAAGCCTCAGAGATGGGATTCAGCCCAGGTTTTCTGTCTGTAGAATCAGGGCTCCTTCTATTGTGTCTGAGAAGCGGTGAGGACGTTAACATAAATGGGAAGATAAGAGGAGGTACATGGAAGGATATGAAGAATGCAGTTTGGAACGTATTAAGGCTGAAGTGCCTGCAAGATGTCCAGGAGGAGCTGTATGGTGGGCATCCGGGTATGCAGACCTGAAACTCAAGGAGAAGTTAAGGCTGGAGGCAGAGGTCCGGGAGCTGTCCACCAAGAGAAGCCCAGAATGCCTCCACAGGGCCTGTGCTCCAAGCGGAGGGCGCTGGCATTGTAGTCAGGGGCAAAGAAGGTGATTTCCCCTCCCTGTACTCTCTGACCAGGCCTTTGGGGACTTTGGAGGGCACCTAGAATTTCTTCCGTGTAGGGAACTCCCAGAAAAGAAAAATCCTCCATGAACACAGGTCAGTACTTTCTAGCCTTTGAGAGCTGCATAAGAGCACCGAGATGGGAAGGGATCTGCCCAGGGCCACCCAGCCACTATGCATTACATCCAAGACCGAACTCGATGACTCTGTGACCACCTCTGTAGTCACTCGGTGCGCTGTGGCTGTTTCTCCTGGCCTACGGAAACAATCACATGTTTACATATACACATAATACATATAATATAGTATATATAACATGCTACATATAGTATATAACCATAAAATATTATATTATAATGAATATTATTACATATGTACAATCTAGTATACAAGTATATTCTATTAGTGTATTATGTCATCTAACATAAATATATACATGCATATAAACACACATGTATACATAGACAAAGGTACCACGTGACATATGTGTATATACCTACATGTCTATGTATATATAGATGTGTGTTTATATGCATGTATATATTTATATATACTTATATGACACGTAATATATTAATAAAGTATATATCATAATGTAATCATATATATACTCTATATTATATTGTAATATATAATATATTATATACTGTATATTATTATATTACACATAACATATATAATATACAAACTATAAAATATACCATAATACTGTATTATTATATTGTAATTAATGTTATTATATAATTATATGTGCATGATATAATGTATTATTATTGATATATTCTATTAACATGTTACATATCTTGTAATATATTATATTACAAACATTACAATACAAACACACATGTATACATATAGGTATATGCATACACATGTGTATACATTTGTAGTTTTATATACACATATATGTATGTGTATTATATATATATATATATATATACACACACACACATATAAAATGTTTTGCAAAATGCTTTTCTTACAATCCCCTTATGGAGTGAGTGGTACCATAGGTCAATCAGTCAATCAATGTTTATTAATCGAGGTTCTGTTATAAGCACCGGGTGCAGATACAAACAAAAAAAAAGCAAAAACAGCCCCTTATCTTTTTAAAAATTTTATTTTAATTTATTTTTTTTAAATTTTTTAAAATAAATTTATCTTTAGTTTTCAATATTCACTTCCACAAGTTTTTGAGTTCCAAATTTCTCACCCCTCCCCCCACTCCAAGATGGCATGCATTCTGAATACCCCTTCCCCTGGTCTGCCTTCTCTTCTATCTCTCCCCCCTCCCTTCTCTTATCCCCTTCCCTTTCTATTTTCCTGTAGAGCAGGATAGACTTCTGTACGGTTATGTTCTAGCTGAAGAGACAACATGTAGCGGGCACACACAAACAGCACAGAACATATAGAATGTGACCTTAGAGAGGAAGGCACAGGACACAAATAGAATTTTCCCCTCTCTTTGAGAAGAGGAAACTGGGAGGATTTGAATGCAGGCCTTCAGGTTGCAGGTCCTACGTGGGTTCTCACAACACTGCCCTTCAGAAACACAGAAAGGGAGACCCAGGGAAACAACGGAATAATTTAGCCACAAACAAAGTCCCTCTTCACACAAACACACCCGGCACAAAATGGAAAAAATGGAAACGTTGGGCAGTCATTGATCGCAACAAGGAGAAGACTTCAGAACTGAACAGCGGAAAGTGTAGGCTGGTTCACGTTGGGAAACAGTCAGAACTTGTGACGATTTTAAGCAGCTCTCTGTAACAGAAGCCCATCCCCATAATATCAATATTCTCATGACGGTGAAGATTCTGGTTTCAGAAGGGTCCAGCTCAGAGAGTGGAAGCTTTGTGAGGACAGGTGCAGTTCCACTTTTGTCTTTGTAGACACACGGCAAAATGACTGGCAACTCTTTACACGTTTGTTAATTGACTGATTGATATTCTGTAGCTATTTCTACCGGTACAGTTGTTTCCCTTGATGGGCTGTAAGAGCACTTTTGTTCCTGTGCCCATAGAACCAAGCGTGTAGACAGTGCCCAAGACGTGCTTGTTGACTGACTGGTTATGGGGGATCCCAGGGCAATGATGGGCATAATCAGGCTGCAACACATGACCAATGATGACCTGTGCCTGCGTAGTGTGCAAAGGGCACCATCAAAGCAGGCCCTGCCCTGTCAGGAGAGAGGTGGTGGGCTACAGGTGCAGAACGAGACCTACATTTTCAGGCATGGCCAGTTGTGTTGATTTGTTTTGCTTGACTGGAGTTATTTATTTTAAGGGAGGGTTTGATTTGTGGTGGGATATGATTAGGAAGAAAGAGTAATGTGATAAAAGAAAAGAAGAGCAAAAGCAATTTTAAAATGTAATTTAATTTAAATTTAAAGGCATCACCGGGCAACTCTCTAAGAGTGTCAGTTGCAGAGAACGTGCTGATCCACTTGGGGAGAAGGCGTTTTTTGTTCTGAGAGTTCCCTAGGCTCATGACATCATGCGTCCATTTCCTATCCCTATCCTATCATCAAGGACATGTATGGCCATAAAACGGGGTGGGCCAGAGGGAGCTGGAATCGATAGTATAGCCTGAACATGGCACTCACTGCTATGCATGAGATGTCAAAAGGCCGGGTCTCTCCAGTGCCTTGAGTGGATTCTCTCTGGGTCTATAAAAACAAGAGTCAGACAGGAGGAGAAGGGGGTAGAGATGGGTCGCAATCCATTCCAGAAGAACGGGTACCCACAGCATCAAATCTTGGATACACATTGAAGTAAATGTGACAATTGCCTAAGTCTTTTATTTAGCCCACTAAATTTTTAATGAGAACAATCTTGTTCATATCCTTTGTCCCAGGGATCCCAATACTCAGCATATACTCCACAGAGGTCAATGACAGAAAGAAAAATACATTATCTAAGAAAGTATTTTTACTGGCAGTCTATGGTAGCAAAAAACTGGAAAGAAAGCGGGTACCTGCTGGTTAGGGAATAGCTAAACAACTCATGGTACATGAATGTCATTCTTTCTTTGATGGAAGGGGCCAAGGCTTTCTTTGCTCTAAGGAACTCTATTAATGTTTTAGAACATGTTTTGTTTTGTTTCGGGTGTTTTGGTGAGGCAATTGGTGTTAAATGACTTGCCCAGGGTCACACAGCTCGTAAGTATCAAGTGTCTGAGGCCAGATTTGAACTCAAGCCCTCCTGACTCCGAGGCTGGAGCTCTATCCACTGCGCCCCCTAACTGCACCTAGAACATGTTTTATAATAGCTGTTTTATAACATGGTCTTGGAGGATTGCCTGGGACACTTGTCACTTGAAGGTGACTTGTCCAGTATCACACAGTAGTGCCAAGGGCAGGCCTTGAACACAGGTCAAGGCTGCCTCTTTTGCAATGATACCTTGCTTCCTGTCATGTGAACATAATGGAAAACTGTTGTATCATAGGAAATTAGGAATATGAGCAATTCAAAGAATCATAAAAAACATGTAATCCTGCCTTGGAAATGATCTGAACAAGTCACTTAGCCTCTTTGGGCTACAGTCACCTCATCTGTAAGAGGAGAGGGATGGACTCAATGACATCCCAGGCTAGGTCTCTGACCTTGTTATTCCAGTCCCATTTCAAATGCACACAATGACTGCAGTAAGGTAAGAGAAAATAACACTAACATAATGAGCATATAAACTCATTAACTGCAGTGCACAAAATTGGATCTACAGAACAGAGGATGAAACACATCCCTCCTCTTGGTAGACAGGTGGGGGAGGACAGGTGTGTTTTGGTTTTCCTCATTAACTGTTTTTCTTTGTTACAAGGGAAGATTCAGTGGGGGAGAGGGAAGAAGGAGGCATACCAGGGAATGCCTGTGATGTAAAAATAAAATAACACAACAAAAAACCCCCAAAGCAAAAAGTATTCATTTTTAAAAGAGAATGTTTCTAAGGTTTCAGCTGCCCTTGTGAAGGAGCTCCCCTTTTTTCTTTGATCAAGTCCCAATTAAAAATGAAAAAAAAAGTGAAACTAAATTTTGTAGGACAAAGCCTTGAAGATGTGTGTTCCTTTAAAAGGTCACACACTCCCCACTGCCGCCATTCCAGGGGGTGGGAGGCTAATTAAGCAAGCCACGTTGGAGGGCCATTTCCTAGAAAAGTGGCATTATCAGCTTCCCATCAGGGAGCTACCTTCAAGGGAGGTGCCAGGACCACTAAGTGTTGGGCATGATTGACCTTGCTGATAAGCTAAGCTGCTGTTATTTTGTCCTGGGTCTTTCTGAGCACAAGATAGGTGCATTTTGTACCCACTGAAACCTCAACATAAACCTGTTTACTATGGAGTAGAATTCTGATGAATAGTTCTCAACTTTATCCTAAGCGGGTGAGTATTTTTTTTCTTTTGCAGGGGCAATCGAACCTAAGTGACTTGCCCAGGGTCACACAGCTAGTACGTGCTTGAGTCTGAATTTGAATTCAGCTCCTCCTGACTCTAGGGACTGTGCTCTATGCACTGCACTGCCTAGCTGCCTTGGGTGAGCATATTCTTAACTTTATCCAAAGGAGAAGAGGGTGAGTATGTTCTCAATTTTAACCAGAGAGTTAATCACTGGAAATAATATGTTTTTGGTCTGGATGTATGATTTCATCACTGTGGAGAAGCTGTGAGGAAATTCCCCTCTGATTCCGATCCTTGGAAACTAAGGGCTTACATGATTTGCCCACTTTTGGGCCCAATTCTTTTTATCTGTCAAGGCTGGCCACAGTGGGCAAGTAGAAAGAACCCTGAGTTGGGACCCCAGCTGTCCCCTGTGGCTGCAATGCACTTCCTTGCTACCTCTGACCCTAAGCAAGTCCCTTCCCTTCTGCAGGTATTTCCTCATCTTTGAAATCAGAGGGTTGGACTAGATGACCTCAGAAGTCCTTTTAAGTTATAGATCTACAATAATAACATATTTCTAAACTTCTAAACATTTACAAAATGCTTTCCTTAAAACACCTCCATGGTATAAGTAGTGCAATTTTCCCACTTTACACAACATAGTATTACAGTTGTAGAACTTATGGGACTCAGAGACCACTAGTCAACTGCTTAATTTTACAGATGAGGAAACTGAGGCTTAGAGAGACGGAAGTGTCTTGTTCAAGGTCACACAGCTAGTGTCAGAACTAGGCTTCTGAATCTAGGTCTCTAAAGACCTTTTTCTCCTAGAGTTCCTGCAGTACAATTTCCTCCACCCTACTCTTACCCCTCTTAAAAGGGAGATCCATGACACAGAACTTAAGGATAACACAGCCATGAAGTTGGAGGTTATAGTGGATAGAATATTGGGCCTGGAGTCAAGAAGACCTGAGTTCAAATCTGGCCTCCTCAGACACTTATTGACTGTGTGACTCTAGGCAAGTCACTTAATCCATGTTTGCCTCAGTTTCCTCAACTGCAAAACGGACATCACAAAAGCACTAATTTTGAAAGGTTGTCGTGAGGATCAAATGAAATAATATTTGTAAAGTACTCAGCAGGTAGTAAGTAGGGGCTACATAAATGCTTATTCCCTTCCACTTCCCTAATAGGCTTCTATTACTCATTCCTGCTGGGAAGGTGGGGAACAAAGTGTGGACAGACAGAAGATCATAAGAGCATAGATCTGGAACTCCAAGCAACCTCAGAGGCCATACTGTTCAACTTCAGCAATTTACAGATCAGAAAAACCGAGGAACAGAAAGCTGAAGTGTCACATAGGTGGTAAGCCTTAGAAGTAGCATTTGTGGGGAAGCTAGGTGGCGCAATGGATCCTGAGGTCAGGAGGACCTGAGTTCAAATTCGCCCCAGGCCAAACGCTTGACACTAGCTATGTGACCCTGGGCAAGTCACTTAACCCCAATTGCCAAAAAAGGAGAAGCAGCCTTTAAGCCTGCATGCTCTGAACTGAGGTGCATTCTCCCCTGCATTCTCCGGCAGCTTACCTCCTTCGAGTAAGAACCCACAGTGGAGAGTGGGGGTCCACAGTATTAATAATAATGAATGCCCATTTTCTTCCATTAGTCTTATTGTTAGGATTTTGAGGATCTTCCTTTGAGGACTCCCCACCCCGCAACATACACAATACACTCTCTTACACACACACACACACACACACACACACACACACACACACTCCCTCTGTCAGACAGTGGTTAGATTTGGCATCGTGCTGCCTTAGAGTTGCTGCGAGGAATAAAAAATATTCCTCAACAGGATCTGGAGGGCTGTTGGAGGCTTTACAAGGCTGCCCCCTAAGTTGGGGGCGATGCCTAATGCATTAGAACTAGGCTCTCTTTTGCAGATGAGAAACTACACGAGTTACAACCTTGAATCCCTGCTCCCTCTGTTCCAAAAATAAATTCACTATGGTAGGGGCCGAAGGGTGGGTGGGTGCAGATCCAAGTAAGTGTCTGTGTAACTCTCCTCCCCCTCGTCCAGGTTAAATGCAAGGTTAAGTCTGCCATCTCCCCTGGCAGCCGCCGAAGTGCCTGAGTAGGAAGTTGGCTCTTTCCTGGCCAGAATGTTTCCTATCAGAGTGAGACAGGAAAGGAATCCAGGCGTGGAGGGATGAGGACCTGGATGCAAATGTTGCCTTAGCCGATTGGCTGAAAGGGCTGGAGACTCGCATTTTCCCTCAGCCCAACCCCCGCAAGCCTCAGACCATTAATCCGGATGGGCTTTTTGGCCCCACCTCCTGCCGCGCTCGCGGTCCCGACTCTTCCAGGCTGGGCTCCGAAGGACCCTGCCCGGAGTCAAGGCACGGTTTTTTCTACCAGGGATCCAGACCAGGAATTGGCAGACGGGCAGGCGGCCGGCAGCACAGCCCTGGAAATCGCTGCCCATTCCATCTGTCCGTCCGTCCGTCTCTATCAGCGTGTCTATCTTTCTGACTCACTTTGTCAAGTCTCTGTCTGCCATGCTGTCGGGCTCTCTGTCTGCCTTTCTGACTCGGTCCATCTCTCTGTCAGTCTGGATGTCTTGTTTCGGGCAGTCCCTTTCTTTGCTAATCTATCGGTCAATCGGTGTGTCTGTCTGTCCATGCATTGGCCTGCAGCTTCGCGTCCTGGTCCCAGGTCTGGGACCGCCCCCTCTCCGAAAAGGTTCTCCTGCTTTAGAGATCACGGGCACACATGCACAGAGGACCAGAGCAGGGATCCCCTCCACACACACTACTCCCCTCCCCCCACACACTGCCTAGGAGAAAGGACAAATAAGGAATCCCCCTGCCCTAGGAAGGGGAAGAGGAAGGGGAGGGAAGGAAAAGGGAAAGGAAGGAAAGGACAGGGTAGAACGGAACAATACTGTTAGGGAAGGGATAGACTGGGCAGGGACTGCATCCTTGGCAGTAGCCGCGGCTCTGCCTGAGGTCCCCGGGGAGGCCAGATTGGTACAAGCTAGGCTGGGCTCAGGGCGCGGCCGGGAGGCTATAGGGCTGAGGGAGAGGGGAAGAGGGGCCCCGGCCAGATTGGGTCAGCCTAGGGGACACTCCGAGAGCCCCCCCCCCCAGCCTCTTCCTCGAGCTGCCCCCTCCCTCCCGGCGCCGTGCGTGGGCACGTGGGGGGGGATGAGCTCGCCGTCAGAGGGTGGGTCAGCCTTTGTGTGCGCCCTGGGTGGGTAGTGTGTGTGTGTGTGGGGTGCTTACACTAGCTTTTTGAGTGTATGTGTACATGTATGAGAGACCCTAATATTAGAGGACTGGGTGTGTGACAGTGGCTAAGATAGAGCCTCTGTTCCCCGAAGACTGCGTGTGTGTGTGTGTGTGTGTGTGTGTGTGTGTGTGTGTGTGTGTGTGCGCGCGCGCGTCTGTGAGCGCGCGCGCCTAGGGTGAGGGGCCTGGAGGGAGGGGATAGCAGCTCCGAGAGGAGGGTGTGTGCGTGCGTGAGTGTGTGATTGTGAGGGTGTAAGATTGTGAGAAGGGAGCGCGCACTAGAGCGGAGCTCCGCTCGGTGACCTGGCCGTGGCCGCGAAAGTGGTCGAGGAGGAGCCAACACAGGCAGGCCCCGGGAGCGCGGGCGGGCTCCGGGATCCAGGCGGGGCTGGGGAGGGCGGACCCCCGCCCGCTGCACAGCCGGGCCGGGCCGGCCCCTCTCCTCGAGGTGCTCCCCTCCCCCTCCCGGGCCCGCCTCCGGCCCCGCCCACAGACCCTCCCCCTCCTTCTCCCGGACTCTTCTCTCCTGTGCTCTGCTGGGCTCGGGAGCGCACTCGGGCTGCAGCGGCTGCTTCGTGCGGGGCCCGCCGGGAGCCGAGGGGACGCTGCTCCCGGGGAGCCCGGGGGGCCCGAGGAGCCGGCGGAGGGGCCCGGGGCGGGGGGCCGGGGGAGATGAGCTCGGCCGAGGCGGCGCCGGGGCCGGAGAGGGGTGTCAAGAGCGAGAAAGTGGACGAAGCGCAGGCCCTGGCGCGGAGCTGCGCGGCGCGGAGACCCGACTTCCAGCCGTGCGACGGGCTCTCCATCTGCGCCACCCACAGCCATGGCAAGTGCTTCAAGCTGCACTGGTGCTGTCACCTAGGCTGGTGCCACTGTAAGTGCCCGCGCCCCTATCCTCCCTCCCACTGTTCGTCTCCCACCCCCCACCCCGCCTCGGGACCCGCTATCTCCGAGCGCAGCGCAGAAGCCCAGGGACCAGGAGAGCCAGCGATCTCACCCCCGTACACTCTCCTCTCCCTCCCCCCCCCCCCCCGGGACAGGCAAGGTTCAGCCCAGCCCGTGGTGCCACCCCCGACGGCTAGAGGGGCAGAGGCAGCCGGCCTCTCCTTCCCCTTCCCTTCCTCCGACTAGGTTGCAGCCCGGGGGTTACTCCCGCCCTGCTACCCACCTCGGAGTGCCAGCCTGGCCGAAAACAGAGCCCGCTGCCCTGCTGGCAGGGGCTGACCTCCTTTCCAGACTGGAAGGGAAGCTTGCCTGCTTCTGGTTCTTTCTCACTCCCTTCCCTAGCCATTGGCGATCTCTCTCTTTCTCTCTCTCTCTCTCTCTCTCTCTCTCTCTCTCTCTCTCTCTCTCTCTCTCTCTCCCCCCTCCCTCTCTCTCTTGCTCTTCTCCCTCCCTTTCCTCTCTCTTGCTCTCCTCTCTTCTCCTCTTCCCCCTCCCCCTTCTCCAAACCACCCTTGGGAACCCACGAATGGAGCTGTGGGTCTCATTTGTCAGACAAAGCTTTTAGACACAACTAAAAAAGTGTGGCTGCAGCTAGGAGGGGTACTGAAGTCAGCTGGCAGTTTGGGGGGATGCTTTCAACAGCCAAGCCTCTAGATGGGTGTGTGTGTGTGAATAGACAGACATAGATAGATAGATATATAGATACATAGATGTGCGTAAATCACAGATGTGTTTAGGGACCTGTGTATATGCACACACATATGTATGTTTATATTTGACCTTAAATTTGTGTTTGTGAGTACCTAATTGTATATTGTATTCATGCATACATATATGTAAATGCACATAAGTGCACCTATCCAACCCTATGTATGCTTATATATAAATATATATGTATGTGTGTATATACAGAGCTTAGAACTAGCCTTACATCAGAGTAACTGTGTGTGCATATATTTCTATATATGTGTATATGGAAATAAAGTACACGCACATACGCATACACATGTGTTATACTGTGTATATATAACTGCAAAAATCCTTATGTATTTATAACCAACACAATATGTCTATGTATTTAGGCACATGTGTGCACATCTGTATGTATATATAAAAGTATACACCCGACCTACATTGGTATATATGTGTACAACCCCAACCCTATATGTATGTGTCTATGCATGTGTATGTATGTGTGTATATATATATACATGCATGCATATATAAATATATGTATACATTTATGCCCTATGGGCATGTATGTTTGTGTGTATGCGTATTTGTTTGTGAGTCTACAAACATAGGGTTGGATACATACGTACACATATTGGACTGGGTATATAAAACACCATCCCAGGCTGTTAGTTGATTTACACACACACACACACACACACACATACACACACACACACACACATTTAAAAATTATAAAATGAAAGTGGTGAAGCCAGCCCAGACACCAACTCCTAACACAAATACTTGTCGGCCCTGGAAGCTTTAGGTGATGTTTGTTGGGCTTTTTAAGGGACCGAGCATCCCAGGCCTTTCATTACTTTCCTGTTGTCTATCATTCTGGAATGAATTGCACTTAATGAGCTGCTTAATCAGAATTCCTCCTTTGTTGGAGGTATTTGGCCTGTATTTTTTTTTATCACATCCTTAGAATTATTAAGTAAAATAATAAGAAAAAAAAGGATTCTAATGATTGTTTCCACCATAATCTTGGCAATAGGAACTTTGGGGAGTAGCTGCTTTCTGCTAACACAAAGTAAACTCTAGAAATTGTCAGTTTTCAAAATTTTGAAATATTTTTGTTTAATTAAGTAATGACCCTGCTAAGGGTTGCCAGGGGAAAGCACATTGTTAAGAGATCTTTATCCTTTATTAAACAGAAATGGATGTTTCAATTGAATTAATGAATTGAATTATGAAGAGTTTGGCAAATCCAAGAGAGGCCAAGTTGAAGGTTGGGGCAAAAGTCCTATTTTGGGTCCCTTGTGGGAATGGTCATCTTTATTGAGCCTTCTAGTACTAGCCATCCTCACCTTCAATAGCTGGAAAGAGCAGTTAAACGGGACAGTCGTAGGTTCCCAATCAGTCATAGACATAGTGGGGAGGTTAGGAAGCTCAAATGCCAGGCTGGGGATGGAAATAAAGGGGATTTTGGTGGAGTGAGCTTTCTAAGGAAGGGGAACTTTTAGGGCTGTCCTGTGGGATAGCAGTCTACAAGGGGCAATGGTAGAAGGAGGCTTGACTCTGGAGACAAAGGACCCAGGTGCAAATCTGCTGGTGATTATGAGTGTGACCTTAGATAAGTCATTATCCCTGTCCCTCAGTTTCCCAGTCTGCTAAATGAGGAGGATCAGACCAGATGACTCCTAAGGTTTCTTCCAGCTTTTAGCAAGTGAGTGTGATGGTTAGGCACATAGGCCTTTCCCCCAAAATACCTGCCAAGTGGTTGACTGGTAACACAAGCAGGAAGGTCCAGTATCAGGGTCCTAGGGTGTCTAGTCTAGGGTGATGGATTGGACCAATTGCATTATTCACCAGGGGCCATGATTCAAGGCATTGCCGGCTAGCAGTCTGGATCATTTGGAGAAAAGCTGAGTAGCATCCGAGTGGTTTTTTTATGCTTACCATGATAGGTTAACAGCTGGAAGGGATCTTAGTGACATTCTAGTCCCTCATTATTTTGTCGTTATTCAGTTGTGTCCAACTCTTTGTGACCCCATCTGGGCTTTTCTTGGCAAAGATAGTGGAGTGATTTGCCATTTCCTACTCTAGCTCATGTTACAGATAAAGAAACTGAGGAAGACAGTATTAAATGACTTGCCTGGGACCACACAGCTAGTGTCTGAGGCTGGATTTGAATTCAGGTCTTCCTGACTCTAGGCCCAGCACTCTATCCACTCTGCCACTTAGCTGCCCCTCATTATACAGATAAGGAAGCAAGTTCTGGGAGGGTGACTGACGCCAAGGTCACACAGGTAGTGTAAGGCAAGGTGGGGTTTTGAATCCCGGTCCTCTGACCCTAGCTTCCACTGTGTTATGCCGCTGCCTTCTTGTGGTCATTACCAGGGTAATTTCTTGCCTTTGTTACCGCTATGCTATTGGACATCATGGGTATTGCTTTAAAGGTTGGTCTGCTAAGATAATGACAGGGCGTCTCTCCTTCCCATCCCCTGGAAGAATAAAGAATGATGTGGGGCAGCATCTCTGCCTTCCTGCAGAGCAATCGATTCAGTCCAATCCAATGAACCTTTATTGAGTAGACACCCGTATGTTTCAGGCATTGTGCCTGGTGGTGGAGATGCAGAGATCATGATTAAAATAGTCCCTGCCCTCAAGGACCTTCAGTTTTGATTATATTTTACTAGTCTACTTATGAAGCAGACATGAGGAGGGAGGAGAAGACCTAGTATGTTCAGGGTTCTAGCAGCTGCAAGTCTATGTCTTCCATTGGCACGAGGATCATGGTAAAACCGAAGGGCTGGACTTGGAGTCAGAGAAAGTAGCTCTAAGTCCTCACTCTGCCACTCACTGCCCAGGTGACCTCAAGCTAGTCTCCACAGGCTTCAGTCTGTGCTTAGGGAAAGTGAAGAGATTGGACTTAATGGTCTTGATCCTCTGGTCTTTGTCTCTTTCCCCATTCCCCATTCACTATTCTCTTTCTGGAAGACTGCTCAGATTCCCTATGTGCACATGGCTATGTTCACAGATACAGGGACACACAAACACACACAAACACACCAGTGATGAAGCCATTGCTCTGGTTGGAAGAGCATGAACAGAGGAATCTCTCAGGGACTTACCTAATTTACCATTGCTACAAACAACTTGGAAGAGGTATGCGCAGTAAAACCTCCAGGTTGCAGATCATATCAAGCTTTTCCAAGTAGCCAAATGCCAGGTCTGTTGGGAAAACCACAAGAAGGTCTTGAAGAATTGGTGACCCGATGAAAATTTGGCATGGGAATTCCTGGATGGGCAAGTTTAAAGGAATGTGTTTGAGGAAAGTTAATGAGTGAGTGAGTGAATGAATGAAAAAACATTTATTAAACACTGTGTTCCAGCCATGCTACAAATGCAAAAGTGAGAAAATTGTTGCTCTTTACAAGCTTACGTTCTCATGGGGAGACAACCTGCATAGGAGAATGGTGGCCAGAGATAGGAATGGTAGTCTGGGAAAAGACGGTGAGCAGAATGATATAGCATAATCCAGAGCTATTTTGCTCCAAAGTGATGGGCTCTGAGCAGTCCATTTGTGCCTTCAGAAAGTCACTGTAGCCAATGATATGAAGGTATCAGTCTGGTGTGTTGCTGTTATTTTTTTTTTAAGTGCAAGAAAGTACAAGGTGTTACTGGGAGAATAGTGGGAACAAAACCTAATAGATTATTCTCTCTTCATCTAGAGCTGTGGTGCAGCCTCATCTGGAATCTTGCTTGAGGTCTCCTGGAAAGAATAGTAAAACTGGATATTTTCCAAGAAAGATATCATGAAGCTGGAGAGGAACAACCCAGCTGTCCAGGCATTTAGGGGGATGGCCTTTTAAAGGCAGTTTAGGACTCTTCACTCTAGAAAGATGAAGACTAAGACGGGGTTATGATCAAAGTCTCCAGAATTAGCGAGGAAGCACGGATCTGGGTTTGGGTGCTAGGTTCACCAAATACTAGCCATGAGGCCTTGGGAAGGCCGTGTCTTTTTGTTCCTCTTAAAATAGAAATGAATTCATTTTACAAGCATTTCTTATCATTCCTTCTCACTCACCTTCTGTTGAATAATTTTAAAAGAGAAATGTTGAATCTGGAGTTTCCAGTTTGATAGCTGTCATCTGATGACTTCTCTGAAGCTCAATTCCCTCGTAACAAACATGCACAGTCAAGCAAAACAGATTCCCACATTGGCCATGTTCAAGAACGTATGTCTTTCTCTGCATTTTAAGTCTATCACATGTCTGTGGTAAGAGCTGAATGATGTCCCTCAGTCCTCTGGAATTGTGATTTAGCCTTGAGTGGAGCAAAGGTCTATGGTCTGAATTCCAAAGTTGCTTTTCTTTCTGTTCGTCTGCTGTTTGGGGACTCTACCATTTCCCACTTAATTGAAAATAAGGACCACATTTGCCTGTCTTCAGGAGTCTGCCATGCTTTACTGATTATTTCTTAGGTTTATTGGGACTCAATCAACAAGCATTTATTAAGTACCTACTGTGTACCAGGCACTGAGTTAGGGATTTTAAAAAAAAGGAGCCAGCCCCTGCTTTCAAGTAGCTTCCATTTCACATCATGTCCACAGATAAGTAAATACAAGAAATATGCAAAATAAACAGATTGATTTTTTTTGGGGGGGATGTGGGATACTGTCAACTTGGGGAATCAGAAGAGAACTCTTAAAGGAGGTAGTGTTTGAGCTGACCTTTGTGAGGAAGCTGAGGTTCCAAGAGGCAGAGAGGAGGAGGGAGACTTCTAGGCGTGAGGTGGGGTGGGGGAGAGGAAGAGCCTGTACAGAGGCACATGGTAAGTGCTTAATAAATGCTTGTTAACTGACCAGGACAGTTTTCAAGCTTTCAGTGGGTTTTGTTAATTCGCTTCTTGGCAGAGGAGATCATGTCTTTTTTTTTTTTTAATCTTCTGCTTCTCTCGGCACCCAGTGAAGTATTTCATACATGTGTAAAACAAATATTTTTTTGAATTTGAATTCCCAGGATGCTATTTGTCTGGGTCCAGCAATATGAAATCACTTAGGACAACTGTGTTTTCTCTCCCTAATTCCTCATCTATGTTGGCAACAATTTCCTATTTTTCTTGTTTGCTCCATACTTTCTCGGTAGGCTCTTTCCTAGAAGATGAACGTGAAATATGAGTTGAAGCTTCGACTGTGAGTTAGACACTTAAAGATCGCCTAATTTGACTCTCTAGAGCTAGGAAGTGGAGGAGTGGAAACCAGGGCAGTGGTTCTTAGCCTGGGGGCTGTGAGCTTATTTGAAATATTTTGATCTCTGTATTTTAATATAGACAGGTTCCTTTTTGATCCTATGCATTTTCTTGCATGCATTTAAAAATGTGATTCTGAGAAGGGGTCCTTGGGCTTCACCAGCCTGCTGCCAGCTGGATCTGAGAGTGGTACAGAAAAGGTTAGGAGCTCCTGAAATAGAGCCAGGTCCCCAATTTCCAGTCTGGTGCTTGAGGGACTAGAGCTGCTGGCTGCTCTGTTCAGAGTATGGACAATTATATCCCGAAACTGAATAATTCAGAGTGGCTGGTGAATCTGGAAATCTCTCCCTCTGTTTTTGTTTTCGAAATTTACAATTGTTCCTCATTCTCCTTGTTTCAAATGCCAGCTTTTTCGAAAGCTGTCTTTGTCATTGGAACCATTATCTGCAATCTCAGATGGCTCCATGCTTTGACCTTCCTGCCACCATTCTTACAGGGTTTCGCCTTCATCTCCAGTTGGATCACATGCTCTCTGAAAGAGCTGCTTCTGTCTCCAGGGAGGCTGGGCTCAGACACCAGCTCAGCTATTGCCTACCCAGGGATCTTGGACAAGTCACTTTATCTCCACGGGCCTCAGTTTCCTCATCTGTCAGACCAGGGGGCTGAAGT